>NC_035162.2:34138765-35492047 GCF_001659605.2 Manihot esculenta | reverse complement strand
ATAATACATTTATCAATAAGAGATAATAGCAAATAATTTTAATCCCGTTTTAATATATATATTCCACTTAAATTTATATATATCATATTACTAAATTGAAAAATTTTTCTATACAAATTTACTTTAATTTAATAATTATATTCTAAATTTTTCTACACAAATTTACTCAAAATTAGTGTTCTGATTTAAATAATTTTTTAATTTTAATTTAGTTTATTTATAAATTCCGACACATTTTAAAAATTAATAACTTACTTTTCAACACATTTTTATATCAATAAATATAATTTTGTGAATCATTTAAGTCATAGTACCATGTGATACTGTTCTAAGAAATCAAGAATACCCTACTTTTTATTTATAAAAAGCTAATATCAATTAACTCAAAACGAATGGATTAATAGAAGAAAATAAATAAGTTATAAATTAGATTAAAAGTAGCTATTTTTGATAAATTAAATTGGTTGTTATTTTAATTTTATCGTATAAATATAATAAGTATGACTAATTTTTTAAATAAAAAAAATATGATTCTTGATTTTTTAGAGGTAATATCATTAATACTCATAATCTATAATGATGCGTGAATTATATTATCAATGCAAAAGGTGTTAGAGGAAGTGAGTTAACTATTCATAAAATATGTCATTTAAAATTATAAATAAATTAAATCAAAATTAAAAAAATAATCCTAATAAAATTAAAACTAATTTTGGATATTTGTTAAGAAAAAAACAAAGTTTAGAGTAATAATAATTGAAATTGATAAAATTTAAATTTTTTATAATTATATTAAAATATTAACTAAACGATGATAAAATGTTTTTATTAGATTTAATTGTTTAACTTAATAATATAATATAGATAAATTTAAATGGTTAGTATATGATGTAACAAGATATTGATACCAATTTGGAACTTTAAGGAAAGAGAAGAAAATTGCTGAGAGTTCGTGAGAGAATATAATTTTAGGTTTTGAAACTCTTTCTCTATTTTGTGACCAAATTTTTTAATGGAAAGTAAATAGAAATTAAATGAAAGGATTAAATTATTCATCAAACAAAAAATAAGGAATGTTTTAATGAGTTTAGAAAAATATAAGATTAATTTATAAATAATGATAATATTTAAAGATAAAATTGTAATTTTTTTTATTTTTAAAAATAATATTATCAAAAAATTAATTTTTCATAATTAAAATTTTACATTTAAATTAAAACAAAAAATTTAAATTATTTTGAAATAATAGTAAAAAAAATATGGAGACATGCGTTTTTTTCTTATTTTGAGCAGAAGATAAAATAAAATGAGAACAACAAATTATTAACATAAAATTTTAATTTAGATGTAAAGAGATTATTATGATAATATATTTTATTCCCTAAATTTTAATATGATTAATGGATCGATTTTTACATTTTTTAAATCAAACAATTAAATTTTTCTATAATTAGTTTTTACAAATTAAAAATTTTCTATTTATAATTTTATTAGTCAATAAATTAAATAGATAATAAATATTTTAAATATTATTAGTCAATAGATTAAATAGATAATAAATATTTAAAATATTTAAAATATTATTATGACCACTTAAGTCCTTGCAAACGTGGATGAACATTTCATTTTGACAAAAAATATACTTTAATTGCTAAATTTTAATATAATTAATGAATCAATTTTTATATATTTTTTTTTGAATCAATCAATTTTTATATTTTTAAAATTAAACTTTTAAAGCCCTCTATATTTAATCTACACAAAACCACATTCATTTCATTTATTATAGATATTAGTTCAAAATTAATCTAATTTTTTTCTAAAATAATTTTTATAAAAATCTATAACCTACTTAAACTTATTTGGTAGCACTTAAAAATGATTAAAAATTAAACTTTTTTTTTTTGAAAATTGAATGAAAGAGTCATTTAAGAAAGTTTTGAAGTTATCAAATATGAAATATTTTAATAAATAGAAATTGAAGGATAAAAGTGATAAAAAATAGTTGAATATGATAATTTGTACAAAAATTATTAGGAATTTGAGTTTTTTTAAATTTTAATAAATGAAAAAAAAATAGATGTCATCCTAATTCTTTTATGGTTCTAATTTTAAAAAGGTAATAAAGATATTTTTATATTTTCAACGATAAATAATGAATAGAATAAATGAAGTTTGGACATGATTATATAGAGATTTAAGTATTTAACTTTAAAAATATATGAATCAATCTATTAATTATATTAAAACTCAAGAACTAAATTATTATTTACTCTTTGAAAAGAGTAATAAAAATATTTTCAAGCTTCCAACCACAAGAAATCGATAGAAGGATTAGAGTTTGAATGTCCTAATTATAAAAAGATTTAAATATTTAATTTAAAAAATATAAAAATCAATACATTAATTATACTAAACTCAAATATTAAAGTGTAATTTACTAATAATTAAAAGAAAAATACAAAATTTTAATGTAGTGCATCCCCTAAATATAGGACTACATCCACACGGGCATTTATTTTTCATTATCAATTATAAGCTCATGTTATTTATCTATCAATCTAATTACACTCATTGAAAATTAATCATAATAAATATATTTATTATTCACTCTCAATCTCCAATTTAGGAATAACTCCACATATTTATTATAATTACATTATACACTATAAAAGTGTGTCTCTAATTTAGGAATAACCCCACGTATTTACTATAATTACATTATATATTATAAAAGTGTGTCATAGTGTGATGAGTAAAATCCTTTCTCCACAATTGGGTAAAATTTTTTCTACAATAAAAAAGTCTCTCACTATAATGGACAAAATTTTATCTTCAACTAAGCAAAACTATACCTTTACTAATTATAGTGTTAGACGTTTTGGTTCTCATCTAATTTTAGGAATAATACATGAATAAAAAATCTACCCTTTATAATTCTTTATTTATAAAGAAATAAATCTTTCACAAAAGAGTGTCTCATTAGAGTTATAAGTTAGAAATATCACAATAATAAAATCAACCTAAAAATTAAAAACAGGTAAAAAATATTATAATTAATTCAAAAAAATTAAAAAAAATAATAAAAAACTTAAACTTTATATATCTTGTAATTATACCCTAATTTTGGTAACAATTTTATACTTGACCATGAATGGGGTAATTAAAGTTTCACGGGTTAATTAAAAGTTGTTAATTGTAAATTTTGTTTACTATTCTTTGAATAACGATGGAGAAATCTTACTCAATGCTCCTTGAAAAAAAAATTCTATTTTTTTTTTCTTGAAAAAATATCAATTATCAAAACAGTTTAATAACAAAATAAAAAATTTAATTTTAATTTATTTTCTAATTGATTATTTTATCATGAATACCGGGCTACCTCTTTTATGCCTTAAATGACCTCCGATATTTGTGTGGAATAAGAAAAGCGTCCGTCATGAAATCTGAAAATATTCATGTATTTGAATTCTTGTGGAACATAATACAATTTATGTAATTTTTAAATTCTGAATTATATGTATAATTCACATATAATTATATATAGACTATGCGATGTAAGGTCAATATTTAGTTGTATAATCATGAAAAATTTATGATTTTCCAACAAAAATATATTAAAATTGAGAAAGCTTAAATTTTTTATACATACCTTCACCATTAGACTACAAATAATAAAATGCAAATAATTATTGTAAGAGCGGTAAATTAGCCTTTATAATCTTTACAACTAAAGTGATTGTTTGTGGAAAATGAAATTGCTTATAATAATTGAGTTTTTTTATTTCCTTTTTCTTTTAATTAAAAAAAGGCATACTATATTTGTTTTTTTTTTTAAAAAATTATTTTAAATTTACTTTATCATAATTATGGCAAGAAGATGGTGACAAAAAAAGTAAAAACTAATTGTTTTTTTTTTTTTTTTGAAATAACAAGAAAACTTCATTAATTCAAAGAGAACAAATAAACAATATGAGGATGAGGGATATCAATCCAAACTCCTTGACCTGACTCAGAATGAGCCGATATTGTTAAAACATGAGCGACATCATTCGCAGATCTATGAACAAAAATACACTTTGCTTCCTCATAACTAGATAGAAGCAGTTTACAATATTGAACCAAAAGGCCAAAAGACGATAAATCATCTAACAAATCACAATTAATTGACATCACAAGTATCTGAGCATCCAATTCGAAAAGAACTCGATCCCATCCACACTCTTTAATCCAGCTCAATGCTTCCCGGAATGCTATAGCTTCAGCACACTTTGCATCCATCTGACTATAAAAAGAGCCTGCTCTAGCAGCCACAAAACTCTCATCATCCTTCCGGATTACACAACCGAAACCTACCGAACCTCGTTGCAAGCTTAAAGAGGCGTCAATGTTCGCCTTGATCCAAAAGTGCGGCGGAGGAGACCAGATCGGGCGACCCGGGTCGACAATGGTGCTTACTGAGGACACGACCCGGGCTGCTTTCCATTGCTGCAAAAAATTCAGAGCCATGAAGAACACACCACTCGCAGTCTGACCCTGGCCTTTCCATACAACATTGTTCCTATTTTGCCACAAAGCCCATAAGATCATTAGCATAAGGGAGGCATTTTCCACAGAAGCAGAAGAGAAGGCTAAAGAAAACCACTCATTTAAAGAAGATGCAGAAGGCGCAGGCCAACCCAACGGCGAACTTAACCAGCAGCTGCGGGCAAAAGGGCACTGAATCAGAATATGCAAGACATTCTCAGGGGCTACATGACACAACGGGCATGAAGGATCAACTGGGACTCTCTTGGACTGAAGTGACGAAAGGCAAGGGACAACATTAACTAGAGCCCGCCAACAGAAATTGAGCACTTTTGGGGGAACTTTAGCTTTCCAGAACCTTTTCCATATCTCGCTCCCTTCCCTATGTTGAAAGCCATCAACCAGGAACCTATATGCACTCTTAACCGAATAGTGACCTTTGGACTCGAATTTCCAGCACCATGTATCAGAACACGATGAAAGACTAAGAGGGATGTTCAAAATACAACTTCTATCTCTTTCGTTGAACATCTGTGCAATTAAACTCTCGTTCCATCTGTGGTTAATTATGAGATCTGAAACAACAACTCTAGCACAGTTCAAAGGAGGGGTTGTGGAAACCAAAAACTAATTGTTAAGATGTCAAAGAGGTATTGACAACATGATTAATTTAATTTTTAATTAGGTAAAATTCAATGGAATTATATTTTTTAAAATAAATTAAATTTAAAAAAATTTAAATAACAAAAAATTTTCACATTTTCCTGCTGTTGAAACTTGTGATTAATTATGAAGATCATGAACCTCCATAACGAGAACTATAAAGGTTAATAAACAACAAATTTTTAGAATTATGGGAAAGAAATAAATATAATACAAGTATAAATAAAGAAAAAAAATGTATAATAAAGTGCGAGATTGACTTTTTGATTTAAAGGGTAATTATAAAAAGTTATATTATAGTTTAATGATTTTTTAAAATAAAGTTTTATAATTTAATTTACAATAAAAAGAATTTCATAGTTTTAAATCGTTAATAAAGTGATATTTTTTATTTAATATTATTAATAAATTAATATTTAAAATTAATTTTTAATTAAGGTAAATTATATTTTAATTTTAAATTTTATAAATTTTTTTTTTGAAATGGAAATTTTATAAAGGGAAAATTACTTTTTAGTCCCTGAGATTTAACGTAATTAACACTTCTATCCCTCTATTTTGGCGATCCAACACTTAAGTCCCTCACTTTCTCTTCTGTCCAAATTCGTAGTCCTTCCGTCCAAAATAGCTGTTTGGGACACGAAAATTGATAAAATTGACTCTCACTAAAAGTCTCGCTATTTCAATGCCTCTTCACTATAGATTCTTCTTCTCCTTCTTCTCATTCTTCTCCTTCTCCTTCTCATTCTCCTTCTCTTTCTCCTTCTTCTTCTTCTTCTTCTTCTCCTCTAGAAGTTCTTTTTCATTCTATTTTTTCACATTTCCTTCTTTTTTCTCCTCCTCCTCCTTCTTCACCATAACTCCTACCCTTTCTGCAACTCTCAAATAATGTTTTAGGGAGAAGAAAGATGGAAAAGAGAAAAAAAAAAAAGAAAAATTAACAATGTCAAAAGGAAATAGAGAAAATATGATGGAGAACAAAGATGAAAAAGAGAAAAAAAAAAAAAGAAAAATCAACAATATCAAAATGAAATAGAGAAAATATAAGGGAGAAAAAAGATGAAAAAGAGAAAAAAAAAAAGAAAAATCAACAATGTCAAAAAAAATAGAGAAAATATAAGGGAGAAAAAAGATGAAAAAGGGAAAAAAAAAAAAAAGAAAAATCAACCATGTCAAAAAGAAATAGAGAAAATATGAGGGAGAAGAAAGATAAAAGAAAGAGAGAAAAAAAAGAGAGGAGAATTAACAATGGATAAAAGAAAATGGATAAAATATGAAAGAGAAGAAAGATAGGGATTTCACGTTGAGAGGAGGGTATTTTTGGAAAAAATTATCATCTCTCACATTTGACTCTTTGACCAAACGGCTTAAATGAATGGAAGGACTACGAATTTGAACGGAAGAAAAAGTGAGGGACTTAAGTGTTGGATCACCAAAATAGAAGGACAGAAGTGTTAATTACATTAAATCTCAGGGACTAAAAAGCAATTTTTCCTTTTATAAAATATATAATTTAGTTCAAATATTTATAAATTTATTTAAAAAATTTTATTTTATAATAAAATATCCTTTTAATTATAATTTATTCTTATATTTTTATAAATTAATCCCTAAATATTATAATTATTTACAAAAATATTTATATATTTTTCTAAATTAATCTCACATATTTATTAAATTTAATATTTCAAAATAAATTAATAAAATAAATATTAAATAAAAAATTTTGATACAATATACGTCTACAATCAAGTACAAAAAGTTGTTTATAATCTAAATTTTCTTTTTTAATGATTTTTTATTAATTAAAATAAAAAGAAAATATTATATTTTTTATTTTATTTTATTTTATTTTATTATTTTTCACCTGCAAGATATTAAAATTTAATAAATAAAAAGAGTAATTCATAAATATAAAGATTTATTAGTAATTATAATATCTATAAAAATATGCAGATTAATTTCAATTAAAAATATAAAATTTAAATTAAAAAATTATTTTATTAATCAAATAAAATTTAATAAAATAAATTTAAAAATAAAAAAACTAAAATATAATTTTCATACATTAAATTATAATTTATCAATAATATTTAATAGCATGGATGAAAAAATCTCATTTTACTAAGGGCGTGAAAATATAAAATCCTATTTATTATAAATTAAAATATAAGGCTAAATTCTTTTTATTATAAATTAAAATATAAGATTTTATTTTCAAACTACGTAATAATTTTTTATAATTATTATTAAGAAAAATAATAGTGACAATCACTTGAGATGTGATTATTTAACATTCATTGAAATGTATTTATTATTATCTCTTCTCAATTAATTATTAATTATTATACATTTCAACTAATAAAAGTAGAGTGTTAAAAATCACTTCAAGTGATAGGATTGAATATCCGGTCAGTTTGATTTACTAGTATTTAAAAAAATTATCAAATTCAGAAAATGCAACCAGCAACTAACAAAATAAATATAAAATTTTAAAGATCTAAATAATTACAAATCAAGAATTACAAATGTTTATCTTTCTTACAAATGTAATAAAAATTCAATAAATTTATTACAAACCAAGATTATAATAATTTAAATTTAAAATTATATATGAATATGAATGATGGATAAAAAGAACGCGATAATAATAGCGAAATGAAAGATGGAGGGAGAGAAGAAAGGAAAACATGAGAAAATAAAAATAGCAATATATGGAGGAAGTTGAGGAAAAAGGCTAAGGCTAGGGTTTTTGAATGGCTTGAATTCATCGATTAAAGTGAATGGTTAAAATTTTTTGACATTAAGTTATATAAAAAAATATAAAAAATACACTATAATCCTATAAAAATTGAAGTTCAGATTTTTAAATGTCTAAAATAAATACTTTCCAATACACTACATATGCTTACTCAATATGAAAATATATAATAATATATAATATAGTGATTTGGTTCGATTAAATTAATTTTTTTTAAATTAAACTAAATAGATTTAATAAAAATAAACTGAACTGAATTTTCAAAAGATTTATCTAAATTTAATAAACTTTTATATGAGTATGAATTAACTGTGTTTATGTAGCTTTACTTTATTGTGTTCAACATTTTAATTTTTTTTTAATATTTAACTATTAGAATTAATATAAAAATTAATTAATAAATTTTTTTAAAACATTAAAAATAGTGTAATATATTTTTTAAAATAAATATTTTATAATATAAAAATTAAATAATAATTTCTATTTAAAAAAATTATCTATATATTTATTTCAACTTTACTTAAAATAATATATGGAATTATCTTTTAATGTTGACTCTATTAATTAGTCATTAACGTAGAAATATATAAACCACGAAATGTTGATTAACGATTTAACAATTAAATATGAATGATAATTTATTGGCAATCTAATAATTTAATGACTGACTGATGACTTACGATTTAACAATCAATTGACTACCTAATAATGGACCTATTAATCTGATGACTTGCGATTTAAAATATAATTTTGTAAAGAAATTTATTAATTAGAATGATATTATTTTAATTTGAGTTATTTAAAAATTCTTGTGTTATTTTTTTTTTTTTTTTTACTTTACTAAACTGTGCATTTGACTATAGCTTTGTAAGTGCATCACCGACAGAAAAAAAGAGAGGACCCATTTTTTTTTCTGTGGGAAAGGACAGAGGAATCAATTGTGTGGAGCCCATATGATAATTGAGCTCAGCATATTGACTGTAACTTCTTGACTTGCTCTTGTGCTTCTCAGTGCATTCAATTTGGCTTTAATTCTCAGTAGAAATCAACATCATTTTGCTCTCAGTAGCTCTACATACTGCGATTGCTGTTCAACGAAAAAAAAACTCCAATTGCTGAAGGTAATAAGTTTCTTTTAAATGTAGTACTTAATTTCACAATTTCTTTAATACTGTTTGTCTATTTATTTAGATTTTTTTTATTTATTTATTTGATCATATTTTATGCTATTTTTTTTTATGGTAGATTTGCAAAAAAGATACCCTTTTGATTTTTTTTTATTCCTCAGTTATTTATTTATTTTCCTTTACCTTAGAATTATTCCTGATAAAAGAAGTAATTTTGTGTGTCTCTCGTTGTATTATGTTTTTATTTAAAAATCTGCACTCAGAAATCTTTACTGGCAAAAATTACTTTACTGTTTGGTTTCTATTTTTCATTTTTTTTAATTATTTTTAGTAGTAATCAGCTGATCATATTGCTCCATCAGTTTCTTTGATACTTTGTTTTTTTTTTTTCATATTAATTTGCTTTGATACCGTTTCTTCAATTATGTACGTTGTCTCTCTTTAGTGGTAATCAGCTGATCATCTTGCTGGATCTGTATCTCTTTGATTGCTAAAGGTAACAAGATCTCCTTTATTTTTATCACTCAATTCCATAGTATCTTTGTGTCATTTTTAAGATAGACTTATTTTAGGATTCTTTTGCTTTTTATTTCTCAATTAAAAAAGTGTGTTTTGCATTTGATTTTAATATTAATTTTTTTAAAACTTTTTTCTCAGTAAAAAAAAAAAAATCCTTTCATTTGTTTCACATTATATGTTGTTGTACATTTCACATTTGATTTTGTATGAGCGTTAATTGTTTATTTTCTTTGCTTATCTTAGTCAGTCAACTCTGTTCGTTTTCACCTCTCGTTTTGTTCCAGTAACTTGTAGCTGTTATTCTCTACCAAATGGAGTTTGCAAAGTTAGCTGTGGATCCCATTGTATCCAAAGTTGTCGAACTGTTGGTTAATCCTGTTGTGCGTCAGATCAAATATGTATTCAACTACAGTGCCAACATCAACAATCTCGAAGAAGAAGTTGAAAAGCTCAGTGATGCTAAACAAAGGGTTAAGCACACTGTGGAGGTGGCTGGGCGGAATCCACTAGAACAAATTGAACCTGATGTTCAGCATTGGTTGGCTAAGGTGGATAGTGTCGCTGAAGATGCAGATAAAATTCTTCTTCAACATAAAGATGGAGGAAAAAGGAGGTGCTTCATGGGATTGTGTCCAAATTTGATCAGGCGCCACCAGATTAGTAGAAAAGCCAGTAAAGAAATACCAATCATTGTTGGAGCCCGAGAAGGGGGAAATTTTCCCAGAGTTTCCTACCGTGCTCCGCCACAGGGCATAGGGGCAGTCAAAGAGTGTGAAGCCTTTGAATCAAGAACCTCTGTTGTAGATGCAATCTTGAATGCTTTAAAAGATGCTGACGTCAATCTCATTGGAGTGTACGGAATGGGAGGCGTGGGTAAAACCACACTTGTGAAACAAATAGCCACTCTGGTCAGGGAACTCGGAATCTTCAAATTGGTGGTTATAGCAACTGTCACCCACAGTGTGGTTGTGACAAGTGTTCAGCAAGAAATTGCAGAATGGCTAGACTTCAAACTTGGTGCCGAGTCTATTGCAGTACGAGCAGCTCGATTGAGTGAGCGAATCAAAAAAGAAGAGAAAATTCTAATAATTCTTGATGATATATGGGAAGCAATCAAACTAGATGAGATAGGAATTCCTTATGGCACTGATCATAATGGAAGCAAGATACTTATGACGTCCAGAAATCAATCTGTATTGTCGGAAATGGGTGTACAGAGAGATTTCAGGCTTGAAGTTTTAGAGCATCAAGAGGCATGGAGTCTATTTGAGAAGAAGGTAGGAGATCTTAATGATTCCAACTTACGACCTATAGCTGTGGAAATAGCAAAGAGATGTGCAGGCTTGCCCATTTTAATTGTAGCAGTAGCGACTGCATTGAAAAATAAGCAGGCATTTGAATGGAATGATGCGTTGGAAAAGCTTAAAATATTTGATGGCAGGGGACATGAAAAGAGAGTTTACTCAGCCCTAGAGTTGAGTTACAACTTTTTGAGAGATGAGGAGAAGTCTTTGTTCCGA
This sequence comes from Manihot esculenta, assembly GCF_001659605.2. NCBI lineage: Eukaryota > Viridiplantae > Streptophyta > Magnoliopsida > Malpighiales > Euphorbiaceae > Manihot > Manihot esculenta. Next base: position 35,480,930 of record NC_035162.2, on the reverse strand, counting down.
CTCTTGGGACAACTCAAAGCTAATGAGGGCATCCGAGACTTGTTTAAATATGTCGTGGGGTTTGGCTTATTTGATCAACACATCACACTAAAAGCAACAAGAAATAGACTACTTACAGTAATAAGTGATCTAAAGCAGTCTTGTTTGTTACTTGAAGATGGGGGCCATAAGCGAGTCAAAATGCATGATGTGGTTCACAGCTTTGCAGCCTCATTTGTGTCCAAGCACGATCAAGTGCTCACTGCAGCATATAAAGCTGAATTGGAAGAATGGCCGAACGAGGACTTTTTTAAGCAGTGCACATCAATCTCTTTGCCATATTGCAAAATCCCTAAGCTCCCTGAAGTATTTGAATGCCCAAAACTCAAGTCATTTTTTTTGTTCAATCAAGATTCCTCGCTCAAAATCACAGAGAATTTATTCAGTAGAATGAAAGAACTCAAAGTCTTGGGTTTGACGAGAATTTATTTGTCACCACTTCCTTCATCGATTCAATCCCTTGAGAACCTCCAAACCTTATGTTTGGATTTCTGTGATCTAGAAGACGTAGCTGCAATTGGAGAGCTAAAACAGCTGCAAGTTCTTAGCTTGATTGGATCTACAATTGTTCGATTGCCGAATGAAGTAAGAAAATTGACTTGTTTGCGACTTTTGGATTTGAGTATATGTCAAAGACTTAAAGTGATTCCGCCAAATGTCCTATCAACACTAGCCCAATTGGAGGAATTATACTTGGGGGGAAGCCTTGTGCAATGGGAGGGTGAAGGGCATGATGAAGGAAACAACAACGCTAACTTGTCTGAATTGAAGCTTTTGTCAAAATTGTCCACTCTAGAGATACATATCATAGATGCAAATATCATGCCTAAAGATATATTTTCTGAAAAATTGGAACGTTTTAGAGTATTCATTGGAGATGGGTGGGCCAATAATGAGTATGAGACCTCAAGATCATTGAAACTCAAGCTGAATAGAAGCGCCTTGTTGGAGAGAGTAAAAGTGTTGCTGATGAAAACCGAAAGTCTATATTTGGACGACTTGAAGGGCGTGAGAAGTGTTCTCTATGAATTAGATGATCAAGGCTTTCCTGAGTTAAAGCATCTTCATGTTCAAAATAGCCTTGATATTCAATATATCATAGACTGGATGAAAATGAACTATTTCACTGCTTTTCCCAAGTTGGAGTCATTATTTCTTCACAATCTGAATAATTTGGAGAAGATTTATCGAGGGCCTTATACAGTGGGATCTTTTAGCGATTTGAGAAAATTAAAGGTAGAAAATTGTAATGCATTGAGGAGTCTCTTCTCATTTTCTATGTTTAATGTCCTTAAGAAGCTAGAAAAAGTGAATGTGAATAATTGCGAAATTATACAAGTGATAGTAGCTAAGGAAGGTGAAGATGATGAAGAATGTGAGTTGATGCAACTACGATCCTTAACGTTGGAAAATCTACCCCAATTTACAAGCTTTGGTTCCCAAGTGAAGGTGCATTCTACATCCCAAAGAGCACAAAATCAAGAAATAGCTACTATGGCCTCCAATGAAATTGTATGTGAAGCTGATGCGTGTAAATGGTTATAGAATATTAGTCTCGATGTATATTACTTCTATAATTATAAGTATTTATAGAATACAAAGGATAAGACTCTAAGCTATTCAGTTACAGAAGAGACTTATCTACAATAACTAATCACAGCTGTATTGTTATCTAATATCCCCCCTCAATCAATGTGTGGCATAACACATAGATTGTCTCTTAGTAAACGAAAACGTGTCCCAGAAAGTCCTTTAGTAAACACATCAGCTGTTTGATCAGTACTTGCAATATGATGAACTTGTAGGTGTCCAGAGATGACTTTTTCGCGTACAAAATGAATGTCCAATTCAATATGCTTAGTTCGTGCATGTTGAATGGGATTAGCTGACATATATGTAGTACTAATGTTGTCACAAAACACCACAGGTGGCTCTTCAAGCTGTATTCCAAGCTCACGCAATAAACTAGTAATCCAAGTCAGTTCAGCCACCGTACTAGCTACTGCTCTATATTCTGCTTCCGCGCTTGATCGTGAAACAGTCGGCTGTTTCTTGGCAGACCAAGAAATCAGATTTTTACCAAAATAGAGACAAAAACCTGTAGTGGACCGGCGAGTATCATGGCAACCTGCCCAATCGGCATCAGAATAAGCTGTTAAAGTCTGCGAACCACCCTTATAAAATTGCAAACCATAATGTACAGTCCCCTTGACATATCGTAAAATTCGCTTTACCGCAAGCATATGTTTCTCTCTTGGATTATGCATGAATTGACACACCTGGTTAACAGCAAAAGCAATGTCCGGCCGAGTAAAAGTCAAGTACTGTAAAGCGCCAACAAGGCTTCTGTATAGTTGTGGATCACTGAGTAAAGCACTATCTGATGACAAAGACAAGGACTCATTAAGAGTTGGTGTTGACACAGGTTTAGCCATCTCCATTCCTGCTCTCTTTAATAAATCCGTTGCATATTTATATTGATGCAAAAACAACCCATCCAAATTTTGCTTTACGGATATACCAAGAAAATAGTGCAAACTTCCTAAATCAGACATAGCAAATTCCGATTTAAGAACCTGTAATAGCCGACTCATCAAAGTTTGGGACGATGCTGTCAATACTATATCATCCACATAAAGTAATAACACAGCCATGTGGTGTCCCTCACGCAGCACAAACATCGAGGAATCCGCACGACTTCCTTTGAAACCAATCATTTTCAAAAAATTCGTAAAACGCTCAAACCACGCCCGCGGCGCCTGCTTCAATCCATAAAGAGCCTTTTGAAGCTGACATACATATTCTGGAAAATCAGGATGTATAAATCCCCGTGGCTGTTTCATATAGACATTTTCTTTCAAAACCCCATGCAAAAAAGCATTCTTGACGTCTAGTTGATGCACCGGCCATTGTCTCGAAACAGCAAGAGAAAGTACAGTCCGAATTGTTGTTGGTTTGACAACCGGACTGTAAGTTTCATCATAATCCAATCCAGGCTTCTGAGCATATCCTTGTGCAACCAAACGGGCTTTGTACCGTTCGAGAGTTCCATCGGATCGAAGTTTCACTTTATACACCCACTTCGAACCTATAATATTAACATTGGATGGCTTAGGGACCAACTTCCATGTCTGATTGCGCAATAATGCGTCATATTCAGTAGACATCGCCTTCCTCCATTCATGATGGCTTTGAGCTTCTGTATAGGTTTGAGGTTCGGGCAAAATCTGATTCTGATCACCATGAGCAGTCAAGGAGAAAATTTTCTTTGGTTTTCGAATCCCATCTTTGAGACGAGTTTGCATGGGATGCAAAGTCTGAGTTGAGGTACCTGTAATTGCCAAATCTGCAGGAAAAAGAGTCAAGGCATTATTTGTTTCATTAGGAACAATAGGTGTAGAATCCGCAACAGCAGGACTGGTGGTATCGAAATGAGCCGCAGATGACTGATTTCCAGTATCCGTTGGTTCTGAATGAACAGGAGAACGGCAGTCCTGTACGGTAACAGCTTGCTGATTCTGAGCTCTATTATTACTCGAACAACTTTGTAACAATGGTACTTGCCGTGGAAATGAAGGAAGATGGAAGCCACGTTGCACAGAAGCTGCTGGTTGTGCAGAAACATGTTGCTGGAACTGTAAAAAGGGAAATTGATGTTCGTCAAACAGCACATGTCTAGAAATAATCACTTTGCCAGTTTTCGGATTATAACAACGAAATCCCTTGTAAGTATCAGGATACCCAAGGAAAATACAATGAATTGAGCGATTTTCCAACTTATGAGACACTGTTGCTGTTATGTTAGGAAAACAAGAACAGCCAAAAACTCGTAAATGAGTATAAGAAGGCGGTTTACCCAGTAATTGTTCATAAGGAGATTGAAATTGTAATGTCTCACTAGGCAAAATATTATGTAAATGTACCGCCATATGCACAGCCTCCACCCAAAATTGCAAAGATAAATTGGATTGAGTAAGCAAAGTTCTGACCATATTTATTAATGTGCGATGTAATCGTTCAGCCGCGCCATTTTGCTGTGGCGTATATGGACAAGAAAATTGCACACGGATACCATTATTAGAAGCAAACTGTTGAAAATGATTGCTAATGTATTCGCCACCTCCATCACACTGCAAACACTTAATCAAAACACCAAATTGGGTTTTCACAAAAGCCACAAATGAAACAAAATAATTATAAACCTCACTCTTTCGTTTTAAAGGATATAACCACACATATCGAGAGTAATCATCCATAAACACCACATAATATCGATAGCCACTAAAAGATGAAACAGGAGAAGACCAAACGTCAGAATGAATTAATGCAAAAGGAGCCGAAGCTCTTACATGAGAATGAGAAAACGACAACTTAGTATGCTTGCCCAATCGACAAGCAGTACAAGACACTTTATTAAAACTAGATGTTCGAAATAACTTTGACAAAATGGAAGAATTAGGGTGTCCTAAACGACGATGCCACAACTCGAATGAATTTGCCGAAGCAATCAGACTCGTAGAACCACCAGACAAAGAAGACGAAAATGAAGAAGGAGAGAACTCATAAAGGTCCCCTGGACTACTGCAACTGAGAAGTGGAGTCCGCGTCTTGAGATCCTTCACACAAAAACCATTGGGATCAAACTCAACTGAACAGGAATTATCACGAGCAAATTTCTTAACAGAAATTAAATTATGAGTTAAAGAAGGGACGACAAGAACATCTTTTAAAAGTAAATCACGACTAGGTAATGGAAAAGAATTTGAACCAATATGAGTGACAGGAAGAGAATGTCCATTACCAAACACAACAGTATTAGAAACGGGAGTTGGAAGACACGAAGACAGTATACCTGGATTAGGTGTCATGTGGGAAGTAGCACCTGTATCTGGTAGCCACGCAGAATGCACAGGTTCAGGAAATTGAACCGCAGCAAAGGAACGATCACCCGAGAATTGTCCAGAACGAGTAAAATGTGGGCAATCTCTTGCTATATGGGTATATTCTAAACAAATCTGACACTGTGTGGGTTGAGAAAAACCAGCAGATTGAGGTGGAAAACCAGCATATTGTGAAGAAAAACCAGTGGGTCGAGGACCAAGCACACCATTGTATGAACCTGAAAAATTGGATCCAGGATGATACATAGAAGATGATTGATTGTAATAATATCCACGTCCTCCTCGTCCAGAACGACCACCACGACCCCCTCTGCCATAGGAATCACCACCATTGTTATTATAGTAACCAGAATTACGGCCACCACGACCTCGACCTCCACGGCCTCGTTGATTGGAAGAAGAATTGCGTTCAGTAGAAACTAACGCTGTCTGCGAATTTGCCGGATTTGGAACTGGCTGAGATTGTTTCTTTGCGCGACTTTGCAATCGCAACTCCTGAAGATATAAAGAAGTACGTGTCTCCGCAAAAGAAGGAAGAGGTTTCTTTCCCGTCAAATTGATGACAACATTTTCATATTCAACAGGCAAACCATCCAGAATCTGCATAACTAAGTCATCCTCAGTAATAGCATGACCAATAGAACAGAGTGAATCATAAACAGTTTTTAATTTCTGAAGATATTCATCAATGGTAGAATTATCCTTAACAGTGCTGTAAAAGTCTGCTTTAAGTTGAAGAAGTTTTGCATGAGCTTGATCATGAAACAGAGTTTCGATAGCTTCCCAGGCTTGCTGAGCAGTAAGAACAACATTTGGTTTGATGAGACTACGCAATATAGCAGGACTAAGAGTAGCCTGAATCCAAGATAAAACGAGACGGTCAATTTGTTTCCATAATAAGAAATCTGGATTTGGTTTAGATTCACCATTAGAATTTGTTAATACACATGGTGGTGCAGGAACTGAACCATCAACGTGATCATACACATCATAACCCTGTAAAACAGGAATAATGAGAGAACGCCAGAGAAGGTAGTTGGTGAAATTGAGAGCTTCATTGACATAATTTTTAATATTAGAAACTCCAAAAGATGGATGGAGAGAAGAATTGGAAACAGCAGGTTGGGTGGAAGACTCGGCAGGATGAGAAGGGGATGTTGTGTTGGAAGACATGACGAAGACAACGAGAACAGGGAAAAAAAAAAAAAACAGAAGAAAGGAAAGAGTTGATACCTAATAGGGCTCTGATACCATGTAAATGGTTATAGAATATTAGTCTCGATGTATATTACTTCTATAATTATAAGTATTTATAGAATACAAAGGATAAGACTCTAAGCTATTCAGTTACAGAAGAGACTTATCTACAATAACTAATCACAGCTGTATTGTTATCTAATAATGCGGAAGTTCTGGTGGCACTTTTCAATGACAAGGTATTTTTGTTTTGTTAATTATCTATGTTTTGGACATTTTATAAAAAAAATAATTTAATCTTGATACAAAAGAAATTTACATTTTAATTCTCTAATCTTCCATTAATTTTGTCAGTCTTCCTTTTAAATGATAATATTATATATATTTCATGAAATAAAAATTGTGCCTGCAGATTCGATTTCCTAATTTGGCAGACATGAAGTTCGTTGGAATTAATGTGGAAATGATATGGCCTTGTCAACATAAAGCATTGTCTCTGAGTATTGAAAAATTAACAACATTGATTGTAGATGGGTGTGGGAATTTGAACTTTCTATTCACATCTTCTATTGTTGGAAGTCTTCCACAGCTTAAAGTGCTTGAGATATGTGACTGCAAATCTATGGAAGAAGTAATACTTGCAGCAGGAGAAGGAGAAACGATGAGCAAAATTTTATTACCTAAATTAGACTCTCTAAAGCTCAAAGGTCTTCCCAAGCTTGTAAGGTTCTGCATAGCTAAGTTAATTGAATGTCCCTCCTTGAAAGTGTTGAAGATGGAGAATTGTCCTCGTTTGCAAGCATTTGTCTCCACACAAGTGAACACAGCTCTCTTCGATGAAAAGGTTCTAATCTTTATCAATCCTTCCTTCATGTCATGTTTAAAATATTTTTCTCTAATGTTTGTATTTTTAGGTTCGGTTTCCTAATTTGGAAGAATTGCATGTTGAGGACATGCATATGTTGAAGATGATATGGTGTGATGAAGTCCTAGCAGATTCCTTTGGTAGATTAAAAGTGCTAAAGGTGCTAAATGGAAAACAGCTACTGGAAATCTTTCCGTCTAAATTGTTGGAAAAGTTCTTGGTGAATCTAGAATCATTAACTGTACGACAATGTGATTCAGTGAAAGAGGTGTTTGATCTCCAAACAATAATAAAAGAAAGAGAAGTACCTGTTGTAAGGCACAGTCAATTGAGAGATTTGTTCATTTGGAATCTTCCGAATTTAATTCAAATATGGAATAGGGATCCTCATGGCATTCTCTCCTTTTTTAACCTACGAGAAGTGCGTGTTTGGGATTGTCCAAATTTGAAAAAATTGTTCCCATTTTCAGTAGCTCAATGTCTACCGCATCTTGAACTTCTAAGCATAGGTGATTGTGGAATGGAGGAAATCGTTACTAAGGAGGAAAGAGCAGAGGCACTTGCTATTATTCCCAAGTTTGCATTTCGTGGGCTAAAGGCCATGCTCCTTTGGGGATTAGATGAATTGAAGTATTTTTACTCAGGAAAGCACACTCTAGAATGTCCACAACTAAAACATTTAAGTGTGAATCTCTGCGGAAAGCTGCAAACTTTCAATTTTGAATCTCAAGAAATACAAGAAATGATCATGGATAAGCAAGAGGACGAACTGAAACTTCAAATTCCACAACCACTTTTCTCATGTAGAGAGGTACGTATCACTACTTTATTTAATGTTTAAATTTTGAATGTAATTATGAATCGGCTTAATGATTACATATGGATATAATTTTAGCCTATAATATATTTAATTTAAAAAATAAATAACTCAATTATTAAATAAAATATTCATAATTATTATTACTAAATAAAATTCATCTATTATGAATTATTTTTTAAATTAAATATATTAGTTAATTATGATTAAATAATAGTCAATATTATTTTTACAATTGAAATTGGTTTATATTTACATTTAAATTATTACATTTTAAATTTTAAAAATTAACTAAAATTATACTCATGGATCAATTTATATAAAATTTAAATATTTAGATTAAAATATAAAATGATATAAATGGTATTTTTTTTAGTCCATTCACTCAAAATTAATATTATTTTTTTATCATTATTATTTTATTTAATTATTTCATAATTAATAGTCTTAATATTTATTTTTATTTTTTATTTTTTTTTTAAAATGGGAATTGGGGATGGGGGAGTAGAACTTGAAACCTCTCAAATTTACTCAGATGCACTTACCACTAGATTAAGTCTGTGAGTATAATATTTGTTTTTATTTAATATTCATAATTTTATAGGTATAATCGTTATTTTAATTTATTTTTAAAACATATATTACTATTCTTTAAACTCTTTTTTATGTTTAGTTCTACCAATTTAATACATGATCTCCTCATATTTAACAAATTACACTGAGGGAGTATGAAAAATGAAATGGAACTCTTAATTTTTATATAAAAAGTCTGTTGGGGCTATGATTTTTATAATATTTATTTTTATAATATTCATCACAAATTTATTTACAATATTTTATTTACTAATATAAAAAGAATATTAAAATTCTCATTTGCGTTTGTTTCGGTTAGCTTTTAATTATTGAAGTTTTTAATCATAATTTAATTATGTTTTATTAAATCTATTTTAATAATTTCAGAAAATACATATGATACTAAATAACTTTTAAGAAAAAAATTATACTTTCAGAATAAGTTTGACTATTACTAGTTTTGAATTAATATTTATAATAGATGAAAAATTGTAATTTTAAATGAATTAAATATAAAGGGATTTAAGGATTTAGTTCTTAAAATAGAAAGACTGATTTATCAATTATACTAAAATTTATACTAAAATTTAGGGATTAAAGTGCAGTTTATACAATATAAAATTCTTTTGTTTATATTGAAAATTATTTAAGCGTTCATGGGATATTTTAGATATTTGAAATGTTTATTTTCTTTTTGATCTGTTGACTAACAAAATTAAGAATGGAAGCACCTCTAATTTGAACAGATTGATTATTTAGAAATTTAAGTGTTCGATTTTAAAAATATAGAGATCGATTAATTAATTGTATTAAAATTCAAGTATAATTTATTCTTTAATTAATAATCTAATTATGTTTTGTAAAATATTAAAAAAATATTATTAGATCGCTGTTTTTAACTAATATTTAGCTAGATTTATGTATTAACTAATTAATATTAATAATTAAATTTGTGTAATTGTACTAAATATTCTAAAAGTATATTAATCGGTTGATGAGTTCTCCCGTTGTTTATATTTTTATATATATTATCAGTATTATAAATGTTACTATTACTAGTATATATATTTTTATATATATTAAGAATAAGAAAATTAATAATTATAATATTATAAATGTTAATTTAATACAATACAATTCTAAATAATTATAATATATAGAACAATAAATTAATTAAATTTAGGTTTAATTACTATTACTATTAAATTTTATTAAAAAAAACATTAAAATATATTTTAGTTAGTTTTTAAAGAAAATATTCATGTTTTGTTTGTTATACTACTTCATTGAATTATTTTATAATTTATAGTCTTTAAAAGTTAAGTTATTTTATTTCATTTAATACTTATAAGTTTTAGACATTATTATTATTTTAATTTAAATTGTAAAAGTTTTAGGTTAATCTTTTTTAATATTTTTTATTTTTTTTTAAAGTTTATATGGTATTTGATTATAACGTTATTAATAATAGATTTTTTATTTAATAAATTAAAAAAAAGAGCATTTTAAAATAAAATAGCAAACCTATCTATAATGCATTTATATATCAACGTAATCTCACTGCATAATTTATTATATCAAAATAAATATATAATTTATTATATTATAAAATTCTAATTCTCAATATGTTAAAATAATTTATTAATATTTTCATTGTAAGAAATTAAAAACTAAATCTTATTCCCTTACATATAATGCTATCCTTTTCTTTTCTAAGTGCAAAAAAGACTTTAATTTTTTTATTGTACTATTTATAATATATAATTTTTTTACTACTATTATTAATTTTATTGTTGCATTTTATTTTATTTTTATTAAAATGTATAATACTAAAAGTAATTTAAAAGTTAAGGATAATTTTACTTGTCTTTATTCAATTACTATTTCAAGATTTTAACTTAGATAAATAATTCGTAAAATCTTATCAAAATAAATTTATTTACTATAATTTATTTATTAAGGATAAAATATAACTTCATTGGTGATAAAATTCTTTATAATGATTTTTTTTATTTAACAATCTTGTAATTTTGATTTGTTTAAACATTTCAAAATTTTAATTTAATTATATTTTATAAAAGCTTTCGTTCTTGATTTCATCCCACTCAAAATTTTGATTGTGCATACTTTTTCTTTTGAATGATTAACAGATTATTGGCAATTTGGAGGGATTAACAATAAATGACCAGGACGCTGCAATGATACAACAAAGCCAATTTCCAATGCATCTCTTTGTCAAACTAAAATTTCTTCACCTGCAAAGCTTTGGTTATTCTTTCTTGAATTTGCCACTTAATCTTCTTCAGAAGTTTCCAAATTTGGAAATCCTTGTTTTGAAAGATTGTTATTTCAAAGAATTACTGCAACATGGTCATGGTCATGATCCAGTTCCATCACAGATCCGATGCTTAGAGCTTAATTGGCTTCCTAATATTAGACATGTATGGAATCAAGATTCTCCATTTTTTCAGAATCTTGAAACTCTTCAAATATGGGATTGCCATGGTTTGACTAATCTGGCACCATCCTCTGCAACTTTCCAAAATCTTATGACTCTGATTGTGAGGAGGTGTAATGGAATGTCAAGCTTAGTATCTTCTTCTACTGCTGAAAGTATGCACAATCTCGCCACAATGATTATAGAAGAAAGCGATACGATTGAAGAAATTGTGTCAAGCGACAAAAATAATTTCCAATCCCAAAATGAGATTATTTTGTCCAAACTTTGATGGACCATTTGGGAATTTGTTCAAGTTGAGTGAGCTAAAATTGATAAATCTTCCAATGTTGAGGCTTGTGTGGATTGAGATTCCCAAAGGAATTTTAGATCTCAGAAACCTTAAACTGCTCAAAATCTACAATTGTAGCAGTTTGAGATATATATTTACTCCTACCATCTGCTGTGGCCTTGAGCAACTCCAAGTGCTTGAAGTGAAAAGTTGTGCTATGGTTGAAGAAATCATCACAGAAGAATCTATGGATGAGATTAAATTTCCTCAACTAAACTCCATTATTCTTGAATCCTTGCCCAGATTAATCAATTTCAGTTCCGGCAGTGGTACTGTGCATTGTCCATCTCTGAAAGAGATTGCTGTAGTTGATTGCCCAACCACATTCACTTGTTCATTCTTTAGGGAAGCAGATGCAGCAATTGATAAAATTGTTGAGCGAAAGGTTGGTAGTCTATTTCTAATTGTTAAGAACTTTACTTTGAGTGTGCTTTAATTTCTGGCATAAGAAGTATATAGTGACTAGTGATTGTCTTAGAAACTATGGACGAATGGTGATTAAGCAAAACATTTCACTGCAGGTATTTTTTCCTAATCTAGAGGACCTGAAACTGTCATCAATTGATGTTGAGATGATGTGGCAAGCTCAACACTTGAAGATGTCCTCTTATACTGAGAATTTAACAAGCCTGACTGTGGATGGCTGTGGGAATCTAAAATATCTATTATCATCATCAAGTATTGTGCATCTGAAGAGACTTGAGGTATGCAATTGTAAGATGATGGAGCAAGTGATACTCAGGGAGGGATTGGATGAAGAAATCATGTTACTCCATCAACTAGAGTCCCTGAAGCTCAAAGATCTGCCAAAACTCACCCGATTCTGCACAACTAATTTAGTTGAATGCTCTGCCTTAAAAGAGATTTGCATACAAAACTGCCCTCAAATGAGAACATTTGTTTCCAATTCTCCAACTTCAAATAATGAACTTGAAATTATAAACTCTGCTCTATTTGATGAAAAGGTATGTAGTTCCTTCCCTTAAAACAATGATTCTTAACATGTAGCCTTTTGTTTAAATGAATAATTTTGGTCAGTAAATTGCATGCTTCAAATCTCAATGAAATATTTGCTTAAATGGATTTTGATATATATATATATATATAGATAAATGTCTAACAAATTGACTATCTTATTAGTAGAAAATTTTTTATTGACTTTTGATACAGGTTGCATTCCCAAACTTGGAGAAAATGAAGATTCTTAACATGGATTATTTGAACATGCTCTGGCATAATCAACTCCATTCAGATTCTTTTTGCAAAATAAAAGCATTAACGATAGAGCACTGTGAAGAACTACTTAAAATCTTTCCATCCATGTTGCTGAGACGCCTCCAGAATCTTGAGGATTTGATCATAGGCAATTGTGATTCACTGGAAGAGGTATTTGATCTACAAGAGATAATAAAATTGAAAGAAACAGTGACCATTCAGTTGAGAACTCTGGACATAAGAAACCTCCCTAATTTGAAGCATGTATGGAATAAGGATCCTATGGAACTTGTCTTGTTTGATAACCTAAGTTCAGTGGTGGTTTGTGATTGTCCAAATCTAAAAGCTATTTTCCCAGCTACGATAGCTAAAAATCTGCTGCAGCTAGAGACACTAGATGTGGAAAGTTGTGGTGGGGTGGAGGAAATTGTTGCTCAGGACCAAGGAACAGAAGCAACTATAGAGTTTCTTTTTCCTTGCTTAAAGTTCTTGAAGCTTCAGGAATTAAATGAACTCAAGTGCTTCTACTCAGGAATACACACCTTGGAATCTTCATTACTGAAGGATTTAATTGTGTATCACTGTGAGAAATTAAATATCTTTTGCCTTGAATCTGAGAACTTGCTAGAGACAGATACGGAGAGCCAAGCTATGATTCAGGATTCACAACAGCTTTTCTCGTTTAGAAAGGTATGAGACTCAGTCCACTTTTCCTTATATCAACGTTAAAATTTTCCTTTTCATATCTTAAAAAAAAGTTTGGTATTATTTTGTATATAAGTAATATCTTCAAATGTCAGTTCTTATAATCACATGTAAGCATGAAACTTATTACACACTAAAGCTAAGCTAAATAGAGCATTATATTTATTATTATATATAGGAAGCACTGGGGTTGAATTTTGTATATAAGTAATATCTTCAAATGTGTTTGATTCATTTATTTAATATACTTTTGAAAGGAATATATATCATAATACAATTTGTATAAAAGGTAATTTATTATTTAATTCTTATAATATAGAGAAATTCAATAGTTAGTTCATTGATTTTAGAAAATACATTAAAATATTTCTGAGTTATTAAAAAATCTACTAATTAGTATTTCGTTAATTTTTAAATATTAAGTATTCTACTATTTATTCTTTATCTTATAAATAAATTTATTAGTTGGTTCTTAATTAATTCTATAGCATGGTGGTTAAATAGTTTTTTTTTTTAATCTAAATTTCTAGAAGTTATTTGATTTTGGTTAATGGAATCTTTACATATAGTTTTGAAGTTAATGACCATTAAATTGTGATAAAGATTTAGTGCAAAGTAAGGAGAGAGCCATGTGTAATTAAAGTACAAAATTTGAATAAATGGATAAGAACATAGATACGCCACAAATATTTTGTAAAATATTTTTTTGAAAATTTGTCAAATTATGCTTAAAAAAATAAATGTTTGAATTAAATTGTCAAAATGTAAAACAAAAATTGTAATTAGGCTTATTGACAATTAATTATAACAAGTTCATGTAAATAAAAAAATTAATTAACAAAAAAATTTCATACTATATAATTTAAAAATAGTCAATTTAAAACTGTATTCTTACATTTTTAAAAATTACACATGGCCATTAAAATTTAGAGAAGACACATGATCACCCATCATTAATCATAATATAATATAAAATATTTATAAAAAAAATTATGTACTTTACAATTTTTTTTAATTCTATCATAAACTTTAAAAATAGCCAATTTAATTAGGGATGAGAATGAGTCGGTTATTTTCGAGTATTCGATTCAACTGATTCCTAATAGGATAGATTTAAGTAATTATAATCGGATTTGGGACGAGTTCAAATTTAAAAAATAATAGCAGTTGCCGATTCGAATCGAATTTGAATTTTATATATAGCTACCCACTATCGGAATCTGAATCCGTTTATATAAATAATTAATTTAATATAAAAAATATATTTTACAATAATATTTATAAATTTTTATATATTTTTTATTTAAAAATTAAAATTAAAATTTTTATAGAAATATTAGATTTTTTAAATGAAAATTATTAATAAAAAAATATTTTTTATATAAATTATTAATTAAAATATATAAGACTAAACGGGTTTGGATTTTATTCGGATAATAATAACCGGGTTTGGGACGGGTTCGAGTAGTTTAGATGGATTTGGAACGAGTTTAAATAGTGCTAATATAAATCGGGTTCGGATTCGGGTAGTTTAATTTTCGGATACCCTACCCGTTTTCCTCCCTAAATTTAATTATACCGTTCTGATAGAAAAAACTATTAATTCACATTTTTTTTAAAACAAGTATGTCATGTTATTGTAATATTATTGTCTCATCAACCTTTTTTCCGGGTCGCTGTCTAAAAAATTTTCATATTTGAATTTCTTTTTGACCCTTGCTATATAAGAAGCAGTACAATATAATATCTAAATATGAGATGTTTATATTTATATAGTGTTTACATGTATGAAATAATTATTAAAATTAATAAAAGTTTAAGTGATAATTTTATAGAATAAAAATGTTAAATTTTCATGCCAAAATTTCAAATTTAATTTTTCAGTGCAAGTTTTGTTATAACTATTATTAAAATATTAAATAACATCAATGGCAATTAATAGTCATATTTGATCTTTAATTATAGTTTATGAGCAAATTTAAATTGACATATGAAATTTAAATTTTATTTTTTTATTCAATTTTATAATTCGTGAATGATGTGGTATTTCCATTAATGAGATAATAATAAATTAATATTTTTTTAATGATTGGATATAATTGATGGAATTTTTAAAGTATAAAATTAAATTGACTAGTTTTAAAGTGTGGGGTAAAATTGTAAAAAAATATAAAATACATAATTTTTTTCACGATCATTTTATATTATATTACGATGATATGGTAATAATTAATAATGCGGTAATGAAGTTGCGATGATATGGTGCTGATGTGACATCTATGTTAGTAAGTTAATGGAAAACGAAAATTTTAATGGTAATTAAGTGCGGATGATATGGTGCTGATGTGACATCTATGTTATAAATTAACAGAAAATGAAAATTTTAATAGTTAGATATAATTTTTAAAAATTTAAATATATAAATTTAAATTGACTATTTTAAAATATATGATAGAATTATAAAAAAATTAAAAAATTGACTTTTTTTTACAATTAATCCTAAAAAAATTGATTATCGAATAAATTAATTATCAAATTTAGACTATATGATTATTTAAATGCGTAAAAATTGATTGATTGGTGGAATTTTTTTAAAACATGAGAAGTCAATAAATAATATTAATTGTATTTAATTACACCCACCTAAAGTCTTTTCATCTTATAATATACTAAGGAACTAAGAGATAATTAATGGTTAACGAAAGTAATTATAAAAGTTTACTGTTGAAATTTGTGATTACCATATTAAATTTAAATATGGGTTGTAATGATCCTTTTTCACTATAAAAGAGTGCAAAATAGTTATTTCTTCTATATATCTGCAAACTTTTAGATGCAACATGAATGTTCAACATGTTTTCATTTGATTGATCTTTATAGATTGTCTCCAACTTGGAGAAGTTAGCTCTAACAAGAAAGGATGCGGCAATGATATTGGAAGGCCAGTTTCCAGCTGATCTCTTTCACAAACTCACAGGCATTGGGATATATTGCTTTCATGATGAATCTGCAGTTTTTCCATTTGATCTCCTTGAAAGATTCCAGCCTATGGAAAGTCTTGTAGTGGGTTGTAGTCAATTCAAGGAGCTGTTCCCATGTGATGGCTCTGTTGGTAGGAAAAAATATGCTGAGGTTCTTAGACTGATAGGGAGACTTACGTTGAATAACCTTCCTGATTTGACGGATATATGGAACCAAGACTCCGAGCTAGACCAAGTTCTACAGTCTCTTGAACTTCTTCATGTTGAGAGGTGTAACAGTCTGGTTGGTTTAGCACCATCCTCTACTTTCCAAAATCTAATCACGTTGAAAGTGTTGAAATGCAATGGATTACTTAGTCTGGTAACATCTTCCACAGCAAAAAGTCTGGTACGACTCACAACAATGAGTATAAAAGAATGTGATGGATTGAAAGAGATAGTTGCAAATGATGGAGATGAAATTGAATTGAAAGAGGATATTATCTTTAGCAAATTGGAAAGTTTGGAACTTCATTATTTGCCGAGCCTCGTTTGCTTTTGTTCATCAGAACACAGCTTCAAATTCCCCTTTTTGAAAAATGTAACTGTGATGCAATGCCCCAAGCTGCAGGTTTTCTCAAAAGGAGTCTTAAGCACAAGCAGCCTGCTGGGTGTACAAAAAAATGACCAATGGCATTGGAATGACAATCTCAATGCTGCTATACAACAATTGTTTGCAGGAATGGTATGTAAGTGTTAGTTAATCAAATTCTCTCTTCTTTTTAAGCCATAGAATACTTACATTACATGTATTCTCTTTTTGATCATGACATTGTTGTTCTTGAATGTTTTGGATGATATACAGAATGCTAGAGAATATTAAATCATCGGCACAAATGTGATGCCAAACACAAAAGTCATATCAAAGGTAGATTATGAAAGGGCTTCTTTATTCATAATGGAAGCATTTATGCAAGATATTGCTTTTTTTTTTTTTTTTTTTGAGATTTTAAAATGGTATAAGAACCATTTTGCCCTCATATTACTATTGCTAAAAGCGTTCTATATTTGTTTTTTCGAAATTATAACTGAAACAAACTCCATTAATGTCATGTCTTAGGTTAATGTGAGCTTGGTACTATTGCAAACAACCTGGCTAAAATCATGGATTATGGTTTCTGTCTACCATTGGATTCTTATTGAACTATTATTACTTCTGCTTTGGTCTTTGTTTTGTATATTCCTATTGGTTTGTGTTTACTTTATATTCCTAGAATATGTATATTGGACGGTGTGATACCGAGTGCTTAATGGACGATGTATGTTAAGTTTTTTGCTGATGATTTTTAACATGCATGAATGCAGCATTAGTTATATTTTGTGTTAATTAGCCTTTGTGATATATTTGGGAATCAAGATGGCCTAATGTGTTTGAACATCTTAACATGTAGACTTTAAAGTGCTTCATTCCTTCATGTTAGATTGTGATGACTCAATATTCACTGGTATGGACCCAGGACCCAGATGACTCAATGTCATCAGATTGGATTCTGTGCAATAACAATTCTTCTTTGGATTTTTCAAACTTGTCATTTGACTTCTTCCTTGAATCTCTTGTGGTAAACTTCCTATCTCTATACTAATTGAATATGAAAGCTAAGTTAAATAAAAATTCTTTGCTTCGCTTTGAATTTTTTAATTTAATATATATTATTTTAAAAAATTTAAAATAAATATAATAGATGTAATAAAAAATATTATATAATTTTAGTATATTTGCTAAGAAATCTTTCAAGAGATTCTTAATATGTTTCATTTATATAAAGTTGAAATAAAAAATTAATTAACAAAAAAAAATCAAGAGTTAAATTAGATAGAAATAGCAAATATATTTTATTTAAACAATTCATAAAACGGTCATTTCTTATTCACCTGAATGTAATGCAACAGTATAAAGGAAAAACAAGAACTTAAAGTGAATAATGAATATTTTATGATTTAATTTTTCTACACTTAATAATCTTAATTGAGAAATATTATTATTTACCTATCATTTATAAATTAGGATTCTCTAAAAAAATTTTAACAATACACCACATAAACTTTTGATCATAGTGTTGCTCTTTAGAGTTTCAATACAATAATTTAATTTTGCAAGGTAACAATATTTTGGCATGCTCAATTGGATCATTTCTACATTACTCGTTCGATGCACAAATTCAACACCGTTTGCCTTTACCAAATAACACAACATTCCTTTGGTCACTTGATGGGACGTACAATTCTACATTACCCAATTTTTTTTTTTTTTTTTTTATCAATATTCATAGAACAAGTTTTGAACCATGAATCAAGTCATAAGTTATTATTAGAAACGAAACCATATGATCCGAACCATAAAAGAGTTCCTATAAAGACAAAACTCGGTGTAGATCCACTTCAAAACGCACCGGAGGACTATCTCAAGGGTGTCTACTTTAGTAGCACAAATTGGCAAGGGTCAAGGAGAACTTCACCTGAAGTTGGCAGGCAGGGGCATCCCCTGGTCACACAGCGACTAACATCCAAAAAGCCAATCAGGTACATGGAGCTTCCAAGAGAAGCAATCAACAGTATCAACTGCGTCACAAGGGAAAAACAACTCCAAAAGTTGTTTCTCTTTCCTATGCAAGCTGTAAGAACTTTAAATAGTCTTCCAGGAGATTATGAAAAATCAACTAAGGACGAAACATACAAGAGAAAGACATCCATGGTGACTTTATTAATGCAGAAAGTTATGTTTGTTCAGCATTATCTAAACCAGTAAAGCCCTTTGAACTAAGGAAGAAAGCCTTTAATAATAATAAAAGATAATTAATACAATATTCCTATAATTTTACTTAACTAATTAAAATATATTTTTTTAATTATATTAAAATATCTCTGCAATTTATTTCTATCAATGTAAAGGGATATCGGTTAATTTTAAACTCTTTTTGGCGTTAGTCTATATATAAAATACTAAATTGCCCTCATTGCACAAAATATTAAAAAAACTCCCTAACCCTTAATCATGTTCGTTCTTATCTATGAAGATTGAGATAGGCAAATGATAAAAAAAAAGCTCTCAACGGGTTTTCTGATGAGCAAGATGCAATGGGACCATCTATGGAGGATGATAGTACAATCAAAGAAAGGACATCATACTAAAAGCAAAAGGCCTTATGTAGAATAATGCATTGTTTCATCGTTGGCTTCTCCTAGGGAACCAACTGCAAAAAGTGCAGGCGACATGATCTTGCAAGATAGAAAATTTGATGCTTCGTGGATTATGAAACTGCAGGGTGACAAGAGGTCATTGAGTTAAGAATTTAACAACGAAGCATTAAACATGTGGATAGGTACTAATGCGGTTCTTTAGCTTAATCAAAATAATTTAATGGAGATTTTGAATGTTGACAACTCAAATTACAATTAGAGAATGTGGATGAAGCCAAATTATATGTATCTATCTGAGAAAAGTAATTGTAATTTGGAAATGAAAGATGATTTGCATTAGTTGAGAATCATATTTATATACACATTTTGAGAGGGAAAACTGAAATTCAACAAACTAATAGTCTCTTAACAGCTTGGGTGTTCTCTATACTATTCTAGAAGTTTCTAGGGTGTGCTACATTCATAAATAAAACGGTGTCGTTTTGGGTTCTTCTTTACGGCGTCGTTTCTTCCTTTTGAGATCGCGCTTCTTTCTTTCCTTTCTGCGACGTCGTTTGGCTTAGGTATATTATCTCTTCAGCCCCTCCGCAAGATGGAGATGCCCTAGTTTTGGGTAACCCCATCTTGGACAAGAGGTTTTGAAAATGCGCCGCACCGAGGGACTTCATGAACAGATCGACGATCTACTGTCGGGATGGCACATGCACTGTTGAGATGAAGCCTCTGGAGAGTTGGTCACGTACAATATGGCAGTCGATGTCCAAATGCTTTATCCTTTCATGGAATACGGGGTTGGCCGCTATATGTTGAGCTGTTTGGTTGTCGCAGTGCAGAGGAATAGAAAGCTCTGATTCTATGTAAAATTCCTTTAACAAATAAGTTATCCATTTAAGTTCACACACTGTAATAGCCATGCTTCTGGATTCGGCTTCTGCTGATGATCTGCTAACAGTGTTTTATTTTTTTGTTTTCCAAGATATCAATGATTGACCGAGGAAGATGCAGTAGCCAGTGAGTGATTTTCGGGTCATTGGACAGGAAGCCCAGTCTGCATCGGAGAAAGCTCAGATCTTGAAATTATTTTGAGCTGGAAAGAATAAGCCTCGCGTTGGACAGCCTTTCAAATAACGAAGTACATGGAGAGCTGCATCCCAGTGTTGTTGTCGTGGCTGCTACATGAACTGACTGAGATGATGTGTTGCGTAGGAGATATCCGGCCTGGTAACTCCAAGGTAAAGTAGTTTACCTATTAATTTCCGATATCTGTCTGGGTCTATCAAAATTGGTCCAGTTGTGTTATCGAGTTTAAGCCCTTGTGGTAAAGGAAAGTCAAATATCTTAGTATGCATGAATCTGTTTTCTTGAAGGATGTCTAACACATATTTCTTTTGGTGAAGGAAAAGACCAGCTTCAGAACGTGCAACCTGCAGCCCCAGGAAATATTTGACATATCCCAAATCTTTGATGGTGAAGAGTTTATCTAGGTACGTTTTTACTTCTGATATGTCTTCTTCTAATTGTCCTGCTATGAGTATATCATCAACATAAACAAGCAAAGCTAAAAAATTATCTTTTGTGATTTTGTGAATAGGCAGCGATCAAAAGAGGATTGGCTGAACCCATATTATTTCAAACAATTGGTAAGTTCTTTGTTCCAGATTCTCCCTGCTTGCTTTAGGCCATAGATGCTCTTAATAAGTTTGCACACTTGTCATGGTTGGACTTTGTCATAGCCTTTTGGGGGTAGCATGTATAGGTCTTCTTCTATATGACCATGTAGATAGGCATTGTTAACATCTAATTGGTGTACTGGCCAGTTATTGGTAGTGGCTATAGCCATGAAAATTCTCACAGTAACTAGTTTAGCTACTGGAGAGAAATTATAAATGTAGTCAACCGCAGATAGTTGGTTGAATCCTTTTGCCACCAATCGGGCTTTAAATCTGTCTACAGATCCATCTGGCTTATGTTTGATTTTATAAACCCATTTGGAGGCAATGGCCTTTTTTCCTTTTGGTAGAGTAGTTAGGTACCACGTATTGTTTAATTCTAGGGCATTTAGTTCATCTTGCATGGCCTGCACCCATTTGCTGTCCCCCTTTGCTTGGAGATAAGACTTTGGTTCATAGGTCATAGATACATTTGCCACAAAACTCAAGTAATGAGGTGTAAAGATAAGTTCAGAAGTGAAACAAGATAATGTATTAGTAGAATTACCTGTGGTAACATTAGGGAATACACCAGGATTATCATGACACATAAAAGTTGCCACAAAATCATTTAGCCATCTAGGTTTGGTGGAGAGTCTTGTGCTTCTCCTTGTTGGTGTTGAAGTTGTCATTTTCCCAGTATTTTCTGTTGAAATACCTGATGGTTCAGAAGTAATGGGTGATTTTTCTTCTTCTTCAGATGTAATGGGTACTTCAGCATCTTCTTTAGTGTCTTCTGTTACTCTTGGGGGGTTCATGGGTAGGACTGTGGTTAGTGTATGTTTGAGGTGGGGCTGGTAGGTTAGGTTCTGATATTGTGTTTGGTAGCACTGATTTGTGAGGGTTATGGTGTCTTGTTGGGATTTGAATGGGAATATGGCTTCATGAAAAATGACATCCCTGGAGATTAGGATTTTGTTAAGATCCAAAGCATAGACTTTGTAGGCTTTCATTCTAGGAACATATCCAAGGAAGATACTCTTAAAAGCCCTTTCTGCAAACTTTGTTTTGTGAGGTAGGGTACTGGTTGTAAAACATAGACAACCAAAGGTTTTAAGTAGGTCAAGGTTAGGGGTTTCCTTATGTAGGCGAGTATAAGGGGTTTTCCAATTTAACACTGAGCTAGGGAGTCTGTTAATAATGTATGTGGCTGTAAGTATGGATTCTCCCCAGAATCTTTATGGTAAATTTGACTGAAATATTAGGGCTCTTACGACTTGTAGCAAGTGTTTGTGCTTTCTTTCAATTACTCCGTTCTGTTGTGGAGTGTATGGACATAATCTGTGATGGATGATGCCCCTTTCTTTCAACCATTTGCTGCAATCTTGATTCACGAATTCTGTCCCATTATTTGTTCTTAAGTTCTTCACTGTTTTATGAAACTGATTGTGGATCATGATAATGAACTCTTTGAATACAGAAAACACAGATTGTTTATGTTGTAGTAAATATGTCCAGGTGGCTCTAGTATAGTCACCAACTATAGTTAACACATATCTTGCATTTGAAATTGAAAGTACTGAATATCGGCTCCAAAGATCCACATGAATTAGCTCAAAAGATGTTGTAGTAATCTTGCTTTTATTGAAACTCAGCCTTTGTTGCTTTGCAATGGGACAAATGGTGCACACATGGGAATCACAATCACTAGCCTCTATTACATTTAGATGCAATAACTTATTTCTGAATACATGACCCAATCTTCTATGCCACACTTCATATTTATTTTGATGTTGCTGGGATGCTAATGTTGTGGTAACTGTCTTCAATCTGCTTCCTTGATGGCTAAATGATTCTTTATTTAGTTTGTATAATCCTTGTGCATTCTCCCAATAGCCAGTAGGCATTTAGTCACTAGGTCCTGCAAGATGCATTGGTCATGAAGAAATTGTATAGAGATTTTGCCTGATTGTGTAATCTTACTTATAGACAGCAAATTGTATTTAAAGGTAGGTATATAGAGCACATTTGATAGCTGCATGTTATGGTTTAGAAATACTATTCCAATTTTGGTGATGGTCTTCATGCTGCCATTAGGTAAGGTGACAAAATTTGGTTTAATTAGAGTTTTGAGGTTTGAAAAAAGAGATAAATCATTACACAGATGGGTTGTGGCACCGGTATCTACAACCCATTCCCCCACAGTTCTAATCTTATAAACATTAGAGTAGCAGTAGGATAACATACCTGCAAAGCCAGTGTAACTCACACAATTAGCATCATTGCTGCCAGTAGTACCTTGGCCATGATTCTTTATGTACCTCACCATTTACTATATCAGTGATTCCATATTCCAGTCTGTTTTGTTCTGAACATGGTTATCATCACAATTCAGGGGTGTTTCATACACGTGGGCTGCAACATTACCCTTCCCTTTAACTTTTTTCTGTTTGAGTTTGTTAAACCAGTCTGGATATCCGTTAAGCTTGAAGCAAGTTTCCTTTACATGTCCTGTAGCTTTGCAGTAAGTACATGCCCTGTTATCTTTCTTCTTGTATTGAGTTTTACATGCCCTGTCTCTGTTGTTCTCTGGAACTTTTGCTATCATTGCACTATTTCTAGATTCTTTTGAGCTTCTCTCTGCTTTTCAATCCTCAGAATCATAGAATAAACCTTGTTTACACTAGGTAGAGGTTCCATGATGAGGATTTAATTTTTTACATGGTCATATGTCTTATTTAGACCCATCAAGAATTGCATCAATTTGTGTTTGCCTTTTATATCAGCAAATAACTTTGCTGCACCACAATCACATACAAGAATTGGTTCTAAACATGCATATTCATCCCACAATTTATAAGCATTTGTAGCATAAAGAAAGGCTTCAGCCAGTTCTTTCGAAAGAGCATTCAAAATCCAGGACATTACCATATTATCGCCTTCTGCCATTCTTCATAGTTTTTGTCATTCTGCTCTGGCATTTTGCATTTGTCGTTTATGAACCCTAGCTTGTCTTTTGCCTTTAACGCAATGATCATTGATCTGCTCCATGTTAGGTAATTGTTTCCATTCAGAGGTGAGCTGACGAGGATCATGCTGGGAGAGTCAGAATTCAATAGTCTGATCGTCTTGTCTTCTTTATCGGCTGTTTTTGGTATGGTTTCTTCGAAAATTTCTGTCATCATGCTTGTTACGTAAGGTGTATGGAGAGAAATGAGGGATGAATTTCTCCAGATCTAGATCTGGTTTTAGCAGGATAGCTTACATAGGGTAAGTTTTGATACCATGAGAAAAGTAATTGTAATTTGGAAATGAAAGATGATTTGCATTGGTTGAGAATCATGTTTATATACACGTTTTGAGAGGGAAAACTGAAATTCAACAAACTAACAGACTCTTAACAACTTGGGTGTTCTCTATATTGTTCTGGAAGTTTCTAAGGTGTGCTACATTCATAAATAAAACGGTATCATTTTGCGTTCTTCTTTACGACGTCGTTTCTTCCTTTTGATATCGCGCTTCTTTCTTTCCCTTCTATGGCATCGTTTGGCTTAGGTATATTATCTCTTCACTATCTAGTATTAATCGGCTATAATATACTTTCTAAATATTTTGCTAGGAACTGATGAAGAACCAATATCAATATTAGTTTTTATTAGTGTTGAATAGAAAATATAAATGGGGTATGACTAAGCGGCAAGGTAACAAAATTGTTGAAATTATAAGAATGAAAAAAAATCCTAAATAAAGTAGTAAATTAATAAAAGAAATTAAAATAAAAGATAGGCCACTGTTCAATATTTCATGAAAGCAGAAATGGTTTAAATTATTTCCCTTGTTGGCCCAAAAATATAATTATTTATTGTCAGCTTCCTTGTATTGCTGTAAATGACAAATAAATTTTAGAGAAGTAAAATAGAGCAAAAATGAGAACTCCATTTCTTTTTTTTAAGCAAAGAAACCAAATGACTTAAATTTATGATCAAAACAACTAAGTGAAGACCCAAACATGACAATAATAGAAATGCATCCATCCACTTTAAAGACGCAAAAGACAACAGGAGAGGGATGCAAGAAAAGAGAGTGGAGGAGAGAAGTATCATATTTTATTTTTAATAGAGGGTATTTCCAAAATTAAAAACTTTTACTATATTGACTAATAGTTAAAATAATTAAAAATACAGATTTGTCTTTTTATATTAACGAAATTAAATTATAAAGACATTTTAATGTAATTTATAAAACATAAAGGTAATTTAATTAGTTATGTCAAAATATTATAGAGATAAGAAAATAATTTTACCTAATAACAATATACTTACTATATTTTACTTAATAATAATATTTTTTTTGATATAATAAGTGTGAAAGAAATTTTTTATTTTTTTTAAAGTAAAAATTGTTGGTCCTTCCAAAAAAAATTAGACGCTAACAAAGTGATTAAAGTCCGAAATTATTAGAGATGCCATGGTACATGGAACCATTCAGAAATTTAATCCAAAATAAGATTAACAGAGAAGTTCTTTGATTTCAACTATACACTAAGATTCTTCCCAAAAACCTCAATTTACTCAAATCAACGATCAGCTCTATTAATCCCCAACTATCAATTCTGACTCATTGATTTCCCCATGAGATCAAAACCTTAATCCAGGTGTCCTGTCCTAGTGAATTCATCAAATCTCATATTATTATAGTGTATTCTTATAGTTTCCTTTGTATCTAAATGTCCTTAAATAGGTGTGTTGTACATACATAAAATATACTTTTTACTCTATAGTACTCATTATAGTAGAGTATTTTTCATCAAACTATGATGGTATCAGAGCATGTTGTTAGAATTTTTTTTCTTTCTTTTCTTCTCTTGCCTCGAATAACCTCTTTTAGATCGAAAAAATGGAATAAAGTAGCTCTGCTAGGTCACAGAGCCATTCAGCTCCAACAAAAGACATCCCTAAGACGATCACCGACGACACCTTGACCTGCAAAAGTCTGATAATCTAGTGATAATTTTTGTCTCCATTCAACTAAATGGCATCAATTACAGAGGCTGGAATCGAGCGATGAAAATCACTCTCAGAGCTAAGAATAAGCTCGCGTTCGTGGAAGAAAAATTCATTATACCAAAAGATGGATCTGAACACTACAAGAAGTGGAGACGCTGCGATTACATGGTAACATCATGAATTCTCAACTCTTTCTCAAAGGATCTGGTTGAAAGCCTTCTCTGCGCCACCACTGCTCAAGAACTTTAGATCAAATTGAGAGAATGGTATGGTAAGAGCAACGGGCCGATGATTTATCAAATTAAGCAGAGGATAGCAACAATCTCTCAAGAGAATCTCTCGGTGACAACTTACTATACTAAATTAAAACAACTATGGGATGAATTAGCAAATATTGTGCCGATAGCTCCATGCAGCTGTGGGTCTGAAAAGCTCACCACAGAAATTCATAATGCCGATCATCTAACGCAATTTTTTATGGGACTCAACGATGCCTTCGATCAAGTCCGTTGTAATACCCGGCTAGACCCCGGCATCGGAATTCCTACTTTCCGGCGGAAGTCTCCGTTGGAAACCGGGATTTGAGGATGTCGGAGCCTTCCAGAAGGGTAGAGCAAAGGTTTTTCAAAATGTTTTTACATGTTTTCATGTTTTTGAACAAGTAAAATGAGTTTTGCAAAGGAAAAGACCAAGGAGACAATTGCCAGGTTCGGCCGCCGAAGGTGAAGTTCGGCCGCCGAACATTGCATGGTTTTGCATGCAGTTTTGGCTGCCGAAGGAGAGGCGGTTGGCCACCTATAAAAGCCCTTTGACCGGAAATGGAGGGTGTTTGAGCTCTCTTTTTTTGGTCAAAGGTAGGTTTTGTTCTCCTTGGGGTGTTTTCATGTGATTTCTTCAAATCTTGCATGTTTTAACATGTTTTGAGCTTGGTTTTAGAGTTTTGAGCAAAAGAAAGCAAAGTTGTGAACTTGGAGATTTTGGATCGTTTTCCACCACAACTCTGAGTTAGGACCATCGATCCTCTCGTTTTTCAAGAGGTAAGCATGGATCCTCACCTCCCTTTATGTTTAAAGCATGTTTTAAGAGTTTTAAGTGAGTTTTATGAGTTAGTTTTTAGTGGATCTTGAGTTGAGGCATATGTTGATCATATGCCATTTGATGATGTTTGATGTAGTTTGTGGGGTTTAAACTAGTTTTTAGGCCCCTATATGCATGAGATATGATATGTGCAAGTTGTTGAGAGTTGGTATGCATGATATGGGTGTTTTATAGGTTTTTGGAGGCTGGAATCTTGTGTTGAGCATGGGTTCTGCCTTTCTGGAGAACCCAGGTTCGGCCGCCGAAGGAAGGTTCGGCCGCCGAACCCCTTGTGGAGGCTGTTTCGGCTGCCTAAACTTGCCCCCGAAAGTTTGGACTTTCGTCTCTGGAGGGGGGTTTTGGCCGCCGAACATGCCGCCGAAGAAGGGTGACTTTCGTCTCTGGAAGGACTTTCGGCCGCCAAACCCGCCCCCGAAAGTGCCTGACTTTCGGATCTGGAGGGACCTTCGGCTGCCGAACCTGCCGCCGAAAGACCACTGTCCAGCCTTCCTTTGCCCATTTTTCCATGCATGCTTATGATGCTTTAGAGGGGTTTTGGGGAGAGGTTCAGTGTTATGTTAGTGTATGTTTGGTCCTCATTTGAGTCAACCTGTGTAGGTGCGGACCCGAGGAATCAAGGAGGCCCCCAGAGTTAGAGTTACAGAGACTGTTACAGCAGTTGACAGAGGTGAGTGGAACAGAACTATATTTTTAAGTTAATGAATGTTTCAGCATGATTCATGCATCATTAATGCCATGTTTATGATAGGGTGTATTGCATTGCATTAGTATTCACGAAGATGTTGCATTGCATTATTACTTGTTGATGGGGACGGACACAAAATAGAACCCTTTAGCCCTCTGAGTTTTATGTAACGAAGTCCTGTGGTGCCCCTTAGAGGGCCGGGCATACAGTTTATTATGTAACGAAGTCCTGTGGTGCCCCTTTGAGGGCCGGGCATTGAGCTGAGGGATTTTTGGGTCAGTCAGTCCGTCCGTGATGTGAATTGTTTGTGTAGTGATGCATTTCATGATAGCATGTTTTAAATGTTTTATTGTTCTACTCACTGGGCTCTAGTAGCTCACCCTTCTCCCTAACCCCATGTTTTCAGGGCCTCAGAGAAAAGACAAGAACAGCAAGGGTAAAGACATATGTAATAGTATAGAGTAGTGGACATGATGTACAGTATAGAGATGATGTAATGTATAGAGATGATATAACAGTTATGTTATGTACAGAGTTATAGTATTGTGCTTGACCCTTAGTGTATATTTTATACCTTTTGTACATGATCATGTTTATGTTTTATGTTTTATGATGATGAGAACTAAGTTTGGTGCATGATAGTTTGACCCATCTAGAGCATTTGATGAGGGCTCTAGTGAGGGGTTTCTATACTGTATGGTACCACAGCAGGTATCACTCTCAGAGTGCATACAGAGCATGTCAGTCCAAGCTTAGTATTTGAAAAAGTTCAAAATTTTTATGGAAATGTATGATCATGTATGGGTTTTATTAGGTACACAGAGTTCACAGTAGGCTTTTTACGGGTTCCGACGGCCTTAAGCGGATCTGGATCCTAGTGCCGGTGGCGGTTCGGGCCGTTACAGAGGGGTATCGGTTTCCGGGCTGTTACAGATTGGTATCAGAGCCAGGTTCCTCATGAGTACGGTGTGCTGAGCTAGGATGCTCAGGGATTAGAGGTATCCCACATCGAAAAGAGGTTTTTATAGAGGGCAAGCACAATAGGAAAGATCATGTCCACTAGGATAGGATGTGAGTTCTGTCTTGATGATGATGTGTAATGCCATGATTTTATGCATGCGCATTTTATAATATGATATGCTATGCTATGTGATGAGGATTCATGTGTTTCCACATGGATCATATGATATGCTGATGTTTATGTGTATGTTATGTTTTCAGAAGTTAAGATGAGAGGAGCTCGTCGATCAGCTAGATTGACTGGAGCTCCGCCAGAGAATGAGGGCATGGATGTCCGACCCCTGCTTTGCCAAAGGCTATGTCTCAAAGGGCAGGAAGAGAAAGAACATCAAGGGACCCTAGAAGGTCTTTTGATGAGAGCAGGAGGGAAACAGAACAGGGTAGAAGATCTAGTGATACGAGGGAAGAGATGGATGTTGATCCGAGAAGGGATGGAGGGTTAGGTGTTGGCACAACAGAGGAGGATATGGGATCATCACATGGAGGCGTTCAGGCCTCGGGGTATGGTTATCCACCCCAGTATCAGCCCTTCTCACAGGGCTTAGGATATTCGATGGGAGGCACATCGGAGTATTCTAATTTTCACCCATATCCCACCTATATGTCTTATCCACCTTTTTACCCACCATATCCACCGTATCCTATGTATCCACCCTCACCTTTTTACCCAAGTCCAGCACACCCTACTCTAGGGAGTTCTGCACCTCCTCCCCCACCAGCTGAACCAGTAGCCCCAGTTATCCAAACACCACAACCTGGCCCATCTGAGAGGAGCAAGGTAAATATGACTGATTACCTGAAGCTAGATGCTCCTAAGTACCAAACAAGAGATGATCCGTTTGAGTACATTAAAGCTGTTAAGATGATAGAAAATGAGCTAGGGGCAGATGACACCAAAGCCATTCAGATGGCGGGGTTCACTTTAAAATGCAAGAAGGCTAAGGAGTGGTTTAGCAACTATGTGGACCCTAGATTGGATAACATGTCTTGGGAGGAGTTTGCGAATGAGTTCACTGGATGGGCGTTTCCAGATAGCTCCAGAGAGCTAAAGATGATAGAGTTTGAACAGCTGAGACAGACAGATGACATGAGTGTAGATGAGTATACAAACAGGTTTATGGAGTTGCTGCAGTATGTGGGTCAGGCCTATGACACTGATCAGAAAAAGGCTAGGAGGTATACTATGAGGCTCCATCCTAGGTATTCCTCCTTGATCCTAGCAGCGGAGAGGGAGAGTTTCCACACCGTGGTGGATATAGCACGGAAGATGGAGGCTAGTGCCATTATACAGGGTACAGTTAAACAGCAGGTGGCACAGTTTTCAGGCTCTAAGACCCCAGGTAGGGGTAAGTCAGATCCCTCTTCTCAGAGTGCAGCAGCTTCAGGAAGTAAGAAGTGGAGTGGTTCCACTCATAAGCCGAAGAAGAATAAGTTCTGGAACAAGCTAAAGGCAGGTCTGGGACTAGGCAGTGGCTCGAGTTCAGGCTCAGAGGTTCCAGCATGTATGAGGTGCGGTAAGACGCACAGGGGCAGTTGTCGTTTTAGGACTACAGGATGTTTCAGGTGCGGCCAGGAGGGACACATGGCTCGTGAGTGTCCTATGGCAGCTTTCACGGCACCGTCCCATCAGACAGCTCCAGCCAGCATGCCACGGCCGTCAGCTCCAGTTATGACACAGGGCAGAGGCAGAGGGAGAGGGTCAGCCTCATCTTCTGGGGTCCCTGAGGTGAAGGTCCGTCAGCTCCAGCTCGGATCTTTACTATGACACAGCAGGAGGCAAACACGTCTAACACCGTGGTGTCAGGTAATCTCATCATTGGGTGTTCTGATGTGTATGCTTTGTTAGACCCTGGTGCTTCTCATTCCTTTGTTGCTCCGAGAGCCATAGAGAGAGTGGGTTTGATGACGTTTGGGTTAGAGTGTCCCCTATGGGTCAGTGGACCCAAGTGTGATCCATCTTTGGCAGAGTCAGTCTGCTGTCATAGTCCAGTGTTTATAAAGGGTAGATGCCTTCCAGCTGACCTTGTGGTTCTAGATTTGACAGATTTTGACGTCATTCTAGGGATGGATTGGCTATCTGCATATGGTGCTACCTTGGACTGCAGAGACAAGGTAGTCAGGTTTAGAGATGAGGATGGATCTGAGTTTGTCTTCAGGGGAGACAGGAGGGGCACGCCTAGAGGTTTGATATCAGCCCTACAGGCTCGTAGGTTGCTCAGGAGAGGATGTCAGGGGTTTCTGGCTCATGTGAGAGAGCTGGATAATCAGGTTAGGGAACCCGTCTCAGTGCCCGTAGTCAGAGAGTTCCCAGATGTTTTCCCAGACGAGCTTCCAGGACTACCACCTAATAGGGAGATAGAGTTCGAGATAGAGTTGATGCCTGGTACCAGACCGATCTCTATCCCTCCCTACAGGATGGCACCAGCAGAGCTTAAGGAGTTAAAAGAACAGTTGCAGGAGTTGGTTGATAAGGGTTTCATCCGACCGAGTACCTCACCCTGGGGTGCTCCAGTTCTGTTTGTGAAAAAGAAGGATGGATCCCTCAGACTTTGTATCGACTACAGGCAGTTGAACAAAGTCACTACCAAGAACAAGTGTCCTCTACCCAGGATCGACGATCTATTCGACCAGCTAGCAGGAGCAGGTTGTTTTTCTAAGATAGATATGAGATCAGGGTATCATCAGCTGAGAATCAGGGAAGAGGATGTGCCAAAGACAGCTTTCAGGACCAGAAATGGGCATTATAAGTTCCTAGTAATGCCGTTCGGGTTAACTAATGCCCCTGCAGCGTTCATGGATCTCATGAATAGAGTTTTCAGACAATACCTGGATCACTTTGTTATTGTCTTTATAGATGACATCTTAGTGTGTTCCAGGAATGCAAAGGAGCATGCCCAGCATCTGAGGATAGTCTTGTAGACCTTAAGAGAGCATGGCTTGTATGCCAAGTTCTCCAAGTGTGAGTTCTGGCTGAGGAGCATTTCTTTCTTGGGGCATTTGGTGTCAGATCAAGGTATAGCAGTAGACCCCAAGAAGATAGAGGCTGTAGCCAACTGGCCTAGACCCACCACAGTGACAGAGATCAAGAGTTTTCTGGGTTTGGCAGGCTACTACAGGAGGTTCGTTCAGGACTTCTCTAAGATAGCTGCTCCTATGACCAGACTGACCAGGAAGAACCAGAGGTTCATATGGTCTGACCAGTGCAAAGAGAGCTTCGAAGAGCTAAAGAAAAGGTTGACTTCAGCACCGGTGTTAGCTCTGCCTACCAGTGACGAGGACTTCACAGTGTTCTGTGATGCATTCCGAGTGGGATTGGGTTGTGTGTTGATGCAGAATGACAGAGTGATAGCTTATGCTTCTAGACAGCTGAAAAAGCATGAGCTAAACTATCCTACACACTATCTTGAGATGGCAGCTGTTATATTTGCACTCAAGATGTGGAGGCATTACCTCTATGGGGTTAAATGTGAGATCTTCACAGATCATAAGAGCCTACAACACATCTTGAGTCAGAGAGAGTTAAACTTGAGGCAGAGACGGTGGGTAGAACTGCTCAGTGACTATGATTGCAAGATCCAGTATCATCCGGGTAAGGCTAATGTTGTAGCTGATGCCTTAAACCGGAAATCACTTGGCAGTTTATCCCACATCACAGCAGAGAGGAGGCCGGTGGTGAAGGACTTCTATAGGCTAGTCAATGATGGGCTACAGTTAGAGTTATCTGGTACAGGTGCTTTGATTGCACAGATCAGAGTTACACCCGTATTTCTGGAGTAGGTAGCTCAGAAACAGCATGAGGACCCGGAGTTGGTCAAGATTGCCAGGACTGTTCAGTCAGGCAAGAGCGAAGAGTTCAGATTCGACGACAAAGGGATTCTCCGCTACGGGAACAGACTATGTGTACCAGATGACATCAGTCTGAAGGGAGACATTATGAGGGAAGCTCATAATGCCAGGTATAGTGTTCACCCTGGAGCTACCAAGATGTATCAAGATCTGAAAAGAGTGTATTGGTGGCCAGCTATGAAGAGAGAAGTGGCACAGTTTGTGTCAGCCTGCGAGGTATGTCAAAGGGTGAAACTAGAATATCAGAAGCCGGCTGGAATGCTTAACCCACTGCCGATTCCAGAGTGGAAATGGGAGAACATAGCTATGGATTTTGTAGTGGGGTTACCGGCGACGTCCAACAGACTAGACTCCATATGGGTGATAGTGGATAGACTGACCAAATCCACTCATTTCATCCCTGTCAGGAGTAGCTACTCTGTGGACAAGTTAGCGTAGGTGTATATTGAGGAGGTTGTTAGACTGCATGGGGCTCCCGTTTCTATAGTGTCTGATAGAGGACCCCAATTCACCTCTAGGTTTTGGCGGAGTCTGCAAGATGCTATGGGCACAAGGTTGGACTTTAGCACTGCTTTTCATCCACAGACTGACGGACAGTCAGAAAGGACCATCCAGACCATAGAATACATGCTCAGGATGTGTGTGCTAGATTTTGGCGGTTCTTGGAGGCAGCATCTACCCTTAGTGGAGTTTGCCTACAATAACAGCTATCATGCTAGCATTGGGATGGCTCCATATGAAGCTCTTTATGGGAGGAAGTGCAGGTCACCTGTTTGTTGCGAGGAAGTTGGAGAGAGGTCTTTAGCAGGACCTGAGTTGGTCGAGATTACCAACAGAGTAGTGCCCATCATCAGAGAGAGACTCAAGACTGCTGTTAGTCGGCAGAAGAGTTATGCAGACATCCGCAGGAAGCACATAGAGTTTCAGGAGGGGGGGATCTGGTATTGCTGAAGGTGTCTCCAATGAAAGGGGTGGTTCGTTTTGGGAGGAAAGGTAAGCTAGCTCCACGATACATCGGGCCTTTCGAGATCTTGCAGAAGGTCGGAAATGTGTCGTACAAGCTAGATTTGCCTACTTCTATAGAAAGGATCCATCCGGTCTTCCATGTTTCTATGCTACGGAAGTTTGTGTCAGATCCGGGTAAGGTTCTCAGTGAGCCAGATGTGGAGATTCTTGGAGATCTCACCTACGTAGAGCAGCCAGTGCGGATCATTGACACCCAGATCTAAAAGTTGAGAAACAAGGAGATCCCGATGGTGAAAGTTCTCTGGAACCACCACAATCTAGAAGAGTGTACCTGGGAGACACGGGAGTCTATGCTCCAGCAGTACCCCTACCTCTTTTGAGGTTAGTTTTTGTTCTTTTGTTTTTCTTTATGTGCTTTCTGTTCTTGTGTTATGTTTTTAGTATGCATGTAATAGAATAGGAACATTCGAGGACGAATATTCTTAAAGAGGGGAGAATGTAATACCCGGCTAGACCCCGGCATCGGAATTCCTACTTTCCGGCGGAAGTCTCCGTTGGAAACCGGGATTTGAGGATGTCGGAGCCTTCCAGAAGGGTAGAGCAAAGGTTTTTCAAAATGTTTTTACATGTTTTCATGTTTTTGAACAAGTAAAATGAGTTTTGCAAAGGAAAAGACCAAGGGGACAATTGCTAGGTTCGGCCGCCGAAGGTGAAGTTCAGCCGCCGAACATTGCATGGTTTTGCATGCAGTTTTGGCCGCCGAAGGAGAGGCGGTTGGCCACCTATAAAAGCCCTTTGACCGGAAATGGAGGGTGTTTGAGCTCTCTTTTTTTGGTCAAAGGTAGGTTTTGTTCTCCTTGGGGTGTTTTCATGTGATTTCTTCAAATCTTGCATGTTTTAACATGTTTTGAGCTTGGTTTTAGAGTTTTGAGCAAAAGAAAGCAAAGTTGTGAACTTGGAGATTTTGGATCGTTTTCCACCACAACTCTGAGTTAAGACCATCGATCCTCTCGTTCTTCAAGAGGTAAGCATGGATCCTCACCTCCCTTTATGTTTAAAGCATGTTTTAAGAGTTTTAAGTGAGTTTTATGAGTTAGTTTTTAGTGGATCTTGAGTTGAGGCATATGTTGATCATATGCCATTTGATGATGTTTGATGTAGTTTGTGGGGTTTAAACTAGTTTTTAGGCCCCTATATGCATGAGATATGATATGTGCAAGTTGTTGAGAGTTGGTATGCATGATATGGGTGTTTTATAGGTTTTTGGAGGCTGGAATCTTGTGTTGAGCATGGGTTCTGCCTTTCTGGAGAACCCAGGTTCGGCCGCCGAAGGAAGGTTCGGCCGCCGAACCCCTTGTGGAGGCTGTTTCGACTGCCTAAACTTGCCCCCGAAAGTTTGGACTTTCGTCTCTGGAGGGGGGTTTCGGCCGCCGAACATGCCGCCGAAGGAGGGTGACTTTCGTCTCTGGAAGGACTTTCGGCCGCCGAACCCGCCCCCGAAAGTGCCTGACTTTCGGATCTGGAGGGACCTTCGGCTACCGAACCTGCCGCCGAAAGACCCCTGTCCAGCCTTCCTTTGCCCATTTTTCCATGCATACTTATGATGTTTTAGAGGGGTTTTAGGGAGAGGTTCAGTGTTATGTTAGTGTATGTTTGGTCCTCATTTGAGTCCACCTGTGTAGGTGCGGACCCGAGGAACCAAGGAGGCCCCCAGAGTTAGAGTTACAGAGACTGTTACAGCAGTTGACAGAGGTGAGTGGAACAGAACTATGTTTTTAAGTTAATGAATGTTTCAGCATGATTCACGCATTATTAATGCCATGTTTATGATAGGGTGTATTGCATTGCATTAGTATTCACGAAGATGTTGCATTGCATTATTACTTGTTGATGGGGACGGACACAGAATAGGACCTTTAGCCCTCTGAGTTTTATGTAACGAAGTCCTGTGGTGCCCCTTAGAGGGCCGGGCATACTGTTTATGTAACGAAGTCCTGTAGTCCTGTGGTGCCCCTTAGAGGGCCGGGCATATAGTTTATTATGTAACGAAGTCCTATGGTGCCCCTTTGAGGGCCGGGCATTGAGCTGAGGGATTTTTGGGTCAGTCCGTCCGTAATGTGAATTGTTTGTGTAGTGATGCATTTCATGATAGCATGTTTTAAATGTTTTATTGTTCTACTCACTGGGCTCTAGTAGCTCACCCTTCTTCCTAACCCCATGTTTTCAGGGCCTCAGAGAAAAGACAAGAACAGCAAGGGTAAAGACATATGTAATAGTATAGAGTAGTGGACATGATGTACAGTATAGAGATGATGTAATGTATAGAGATGATATAACAGTTATGTTATGTACAGAGTTATAGTATTGTGCTTGACCCTTAGTGTATATTTTATCCCTTTTGTACATGATCATGTTTATGTTTTATGTTTTATGATGATGAGAACTAAGTTTAGTGCATGATAGTTTGACCCATCTAGAGCATTTGATGAGGGCTCTAGTGAGGGGTTTCTATACTGTATGGTACCACAGCAGGTATCACTCTCAGAGTGCATACAGAGCATGTCAGTCCAAGCTTAGTATTTGAAAAAGTTCAAAATTTTTATGGAAATGTATGATCATGTATGGGTTTTATTAGGTACACAGAGTTCATAGTAGGCTTGCTACGGGTTCCGACGGCCTTAAGCCGATCTGGATCCTAGCGCCGGTGGCAGTTCGGGCCGTTACAGAGGGGTATCGGTTTTCGGGCTGTTACATCCGCAGTCAAGTATTGCTCCTGAATCCATTACCAACGGTAAATAAAGCCTTCTCAATGGTTCTGCAAGTGGAATCTCAAAAGGAAGTTCAAACCAACCTCAAAGAGCATACTGAGGTCACTGCTCGATCTCAAAGCAACAGGCGAGAATATAGGAAATATGATGCAAGGAAAGGCCACTGTGACTACTGAAACCTAGATGGACATACACAAGCAGGATGCTTCAAGTTAATTGGTTATCCAGAATAGTTCAAGAATAAGAATAACAACTTCACCAATCCAGAGACCTTCAAACCAAAATATGCAGCTTACATGTCACACATCGAAGGTTACAATATAGGATCGATCCCGAAAACATCAATAGCTGACACTGGATTAGTCACCGCTGAATTGAACAAAATGAAAGAAGTTAATGCAAAGCTTGAGATACTGCAGCAAGAGATGAGCAGGCTAATCAAAAGTAAAGCAGTTGCTACAGTAAATACCGTTAATTCACACTCAGTGTATACTTATCATCCATCTGATTATTCTGGTAATAACCTTAACCCTTGCTATCTCAATCATAAAATTTCTTCTTCAATCTTTGCTTGTTGCACTATGATAACTGGAACAAAGGTATGGATTATTAACACTGATGCATCAGATCATGTCACACCACATAAACGCCATATGATGTCTATTTGTTCTGTTTCCGCACCAATAACTGTGCATTTACCAAATGGCTCTTCCATACAAGTCTCATATATTGAAACTATTGCATTACATACACACATGAAGTAATTGATGTTCTCATTGTTCCTGATTTTACCATGAATCTTTTATATGTATTCAAACTGCTTAAAGACACTAATTTGACATTACAATTTTATTCATCTTGTTGCTCCTTTCAAGACCAGAAGCTTAGATCTATTATAGCTATTGAAAGAATAATCAGTGGGTTATACATTTTAGATAATAATGGTCTTTTTAACTTCACTATTCAGTCCTATATTGATTCCGTTTGTAATGTGATTGCTTCAAATCTCATTGTAAATCCTACTGAATTTTATAATTATAATAAAAAGTTGCCTCTCTTACAAATTCCATAACAAAGGTTCCCTTTTCTGTTCTTCATGCTAGACTAGAGCACTCTTCTTGTCATAAAATGTCTCATATACCTATTTTTAAGCAATTTGTTGATACTAATCATATGTGTGCTTTGTGTCCTCTAGCTAAAATGTCTAGGCTACCTTTTCATAACAGTAACGGTATCACGGCTAATCCTTTTGATCTTGTTCATATGGACTTATGGGGACCTTTTTTTTTTGTTCATTCTATCATTGATGCTAGATTTTTTTAACCATTGTTAACGATAAAACTAGAACAACATAGACCTATATGCTTAAATTTAAAGACCAAACATATTCTGTTCTGATCTCCTTCCTTCGATATGTCAATCCAAAGTTTGACACAACCATCAAAACTATTAGATATGATAATAGAGGATAATTTCTTAATAAAAAGTGTGCATCCTTATATTCTTCTCATGAAATTGTTCATTAAACCACTTACCCTTATATACCTCAACAAAATGGCATAGTATAAATTAAACATAAACATATTCTCAATATAGCTAGGGCCATTCAATTCCAAGCTCAATTCCGAAAAACTTAATAGTCCGAATGTATTTTGGCAGCTACTTACATTCTTAACAGTATACCAATCAAAGCTTTGGGTAGGTTAACTCCTTTTGAAGCCTTATTTCACAAGCCACCTACTTATGATAACCTAAGAACTATTGATTGTCTATGCTTTGTTGTCATCACAATCGTAAGAAAAATAAATTTGATTCTAGATCTACCAAATGCATTCTCTTTGGGTACTCTAATACTCAAAAGGGATATAGATTACAAAATTTAGACACAAAACAAATTTTTGTTAGTAGAAATGTTCTTTTCTATGAGTCTATTTCCCCTTTTCAAAAGAATTCTTCTTAAAAGCCTTCTGTTTCGGTTCTAGTTCTTCCCATGAGTTTACCTGATGATACCTCGAGTTCTTTTTCTGGTTTTGATTAGATTCCCAAACAGTCTGATTGTGTCTCCCAATCACATTCAGAAAAAAGAGTACCAAAACACATAATAAACCATCTTAGATGCAAGACTTCATTGTAAATCACTTATCAACTGCTTCTAATCTTGATTTGTCCATTAACTTTACAATTCACATCATACTTATCTCAACACAATCTCTCACATTCAAAAACCTTGTACTTAAACTCAAGTTTCAGTTGATCCTAATTGGGTTGAGGCAATGTATTGTGAGCTTTTAGCTCTTGACAAAAATGGAACATGAGTGCTTACCAACCTCGGCAAAAAGGTCATTGGTTCAAAATGGTTTTACAAAGTTAAGAGCAAACCTAATGGGGATGGGGTTAATAGATATAAGGCTCATTTAGTGGCTAAGGGATATAATCAAGTGGAGGGATTACATTTTAAAGATAGATTTTCTCCTATAGCCAAGATCGTTACCATTCAAATTTTTATTTAGATTTTCTCCTGTAGCTAAGATTGTTACCATTCGAATTTTTATTTCTTTAGCCACATCTAAACATTGGCCTATATTTTAGTTTGGCATCGATAATGCTTTTCTATATGGTTTTTTGGAAGAGGAAGTATACATGCAGCCCCTTACAGGTTATTCAAAAGCTAGTCTAGGTCAAGTTTGCTTGTTGAAAAGGTCGCTTTATAGTTTAGGACAGTGGAACTTGGATTTCACATCCTTCCTACAGTCTTTGGGTTTTAGCCAGTCAATACATGACAATTGTCTTTTCACGAGGGTTGCTAATGGTATATTTACTGTTATGCTTATCTACGTAGATGATGTAATCATAACTAGTACCTCCATTTCTGTCATCGATCAAATTAAATGTGCTCTATATTGTGAATTTACTATCAAAGATCTTGGACATTTGAAATATTTCCTTGGTTTAGAAATCGCCAAGTTTGCTTCTGGCACCCTTATCAGTCAGAGAAAGTTTATTTTTGATGTGTTAAGTGATACCGGCATGTTACATGCTAAGAGTGCCTCCACTCCTCTACCCAAATGTTTGAATCTTGATCCTTCTACTGGTGATTTACTTTCTAAACCTGATAAATATAAGAGACTAATTGGCAAATTGTTATACATTTACACTACTAGGCCAGACATTAGCTTTACTATTCATTACTTGAGTTACTTTATGTCTAGTCTTAGAAAACCACATTGAGATGCTGCTTGCCATGGTTTAAGATATCTTCAAACATGTCCAGCTAGAGAATTATATTTTTCTGCTACATCTAACTTCTCTCATCTTTTAGCTTATTGTGATGCAGATTGGACCACTTGTGCCTTTTCTAGGCAATTTGTTACTGAATTTTGTATTTTTTTTAGGAACTCTTTTATTAGTTGGAAGATCAAGAAATAGAAAATAGTTTCTAAGTCTTCTGCCGAAGTAGAGAATCGAAGCATGGAAGTTGTCATGTATGAACTTTTATGGATTTCATATATACTCAAAAGATTTACGAGTTAAATATATAATTTTTTGTTTCTTTGCAGTGTGATAACCAAGCAACTATTCATATAGCTAACAACTCTGTTTTCCATGGTTCTGCAGTGTAATAACCAAGTAATTATTCATATAACTAACAACTCTGTTTTTTACGAGAGAACCAAGTATCTTGACATTAATTATCACTTGGTCCAAAAACAGCTACAAAAAAGTTTTATTACTCCTACCCACGTATTATCACCAAATCATTGCCCATTCTACAATAAATTTCTTTTTTTATATCAGAGTAGCATTTGGTTACTTTGCCCTGATCCAACATAAGGGGATGTTAGCATATAGCGTTAGATAGTTAAATAGGTTCTAGTGTATTTTTGTAGTTTCCTTTGTCTCTGGACGTCCTATAAATAGATGTATTGTACATGCATTAAATGTCCCTTTTACTCTACAATACTCATTATAGTAGAGTATTTTTCATCAAACTAAGACCATCTTTTCATTTAACCAACTCTAAACCCAATAGCTTGCAGTTTTCTATATGAAAAACTCCACCAGCTAATATACTAGAGAGGGAGAGGGAGAGAGAAAATCATGTTTATTGCTATAATCAATTTTACAAGCAAGGAAAACAATTCTTTTTCCGCAGCAAGAAATTTACACACAACAGGAACTTGCACAAAGCTCTATTACAGGGTAAGCTACAAAGCTTTAAGGTTGGAAAAGAAATCTTAGAAAAGAGAAAGAAAACTTTACTTAAAAAATGTGGGGCTAAAGGGGACCTTTGGTACACAGTTGAAGAATGATACACCTGTTTAATTGGCCACTCCAAGTTTTTGAGATGGCTTTTGTAGTATAGCTTCTTTCTGCAAAGATTACACACAGCCTTCACTCTTGATTTGGTCGGAATAGGCTTACCCTCCATTCACATTCTCTTCGTTCCAAGATGAATCCACCGAAGGAAGCTGATAATCGTCCGGTTTCAGGGACAAAGCAAAATCGGGCAATGTCGGTGCTGTCTCCATTATTCTTCAGTCATCACCAAAACACAGGTTTCAGGATTGTTTCAACGTTACAATTATTATCAAAGCAAATTTGAAGATAAATAAATCAGAAGAAAGCAAACTCAACTTTTGAAAGCACCACTTACTTTTCATGAGAATAGAGATCGCGATTTATCCGCACCTTGCTAGAAGTATCTTTTGGAATTTTCTCAGAGAGATATTTCACTGTTCCCCAAAGCGGTGGATTTCTGCACCAAAACAGTATTTAGACAAGAAAATTTATGCATGATCTTTTGCTTCAAGTGGTATTAGTCAATTTATGCATACAATCCTCAGGATTCACATTTAGAAGCTGTACTTCGTACTTTAAGTTATCTGAAGTCAGCTCCAAGGGACTGTTGCTTGCCAAACATGGTCATCTAAAAGTAGAAGGCTATATAGATGCAAATTAAGGTGGATCTACATAGGGTTATTGCACATTTTTCAATGGAAATCTAGACACATGGAGAAACAAGAAGCATAACATAGTGACAAGATCAACTACAAAGGCTAAATATAGAGCCATGGCTCAAGGTGTTTGTGAACTTCTATGGATTCAGAGATCAATACAGGAGCTATAATTGCTGGATTTTAAAAAAAAAAAAGTCCTTATACTGCAATAATAAGACTGCCATTAGCATTGCCCAACAATCTAGTTCAGCATGATTAAACAACACATATAAAAATTCAATCAATATTTCATCAAAGAGAAACTCAATAGTGGAGTTTCGGATATTGCTTGTGTGATTTCTGGAATTCAATAGCAAATATTTCCATAATTTAGTTTGCAAGATGGGACATGAGATATTTCCTAAGGTTCCTAAAAGGTTGTAAAGGAAACGTTTATATTTTTTGTATATCCTAATTTCCTAATTTAGAATATTACTATATTAGAATTATTGTATAAATATACTGCCTTGTAACTTTCAGAA
This sequence comes from Manihot esculenta, assembly GCF_001659605.2. Classification (NCBI taxonomy): domain Eukaryota; kingdom Viridiplantae; phylum Streptophyta; class Magnoliopsida; order Malpighiales; family Euphorbiaceae; genus Manihot; species Manihot esculenta. The sequence goes on along the minus strand of NC_035162.2, from coordinate 35,439,154 downwards.
TTAAGACAATAAGCATTATTCAGTTCAATCTCGACTTCTTTGTCGATGATATTCATTAAACATACAAGACAATAATGATTTAAAAAATCTATCAAACTTACATTTGACATCACTTCTCTTCCTTTGTTTCACTCCCTAAACAAACACTGTCCTCATGAATATGATAAAGATCGTTGAATTTCAAACAATATCCGCATATTCAATACATGAGATATAGACATATAGTCTACTATATGAATGACAAGCTCCCTTTTCTTTGCACAATAAATAACCATCTTTATTACAGAAAAAGCCTAACTATCTAGACATTGAAACAAGCCATACACATGCATAAATAGTCAACACTTTAAACTCCTACTCTGAGAGAAGCATCAGCAATAATCTTTCAGTAAGATCTCAAGCAGGTAAAAGCACCCTTTTTTTAATTTGATTAGTATTTTGAACTAGTTCACAATTCATAAAAAGAACAATATGGGCAACAGGAGATAAAAGTGTGCCCGTATAGTTCTAACTTTTCTTGCATGTCAGAATGGGTAAAAAAAAATATAAACACAAAAAAATCAAGGGAAAGAACTGAGCAACATATTAAGGGCTATTGAGATTTTCCTAGTATTTTTATTAAAACAAAAATGTTAATAATGTAAACCTGCTTATCTTGGGGGAAGGGCACATGATGAGATTTTGGGAAGGAATACTTTAAATTAACCAATTATAGTCTACCAAGAGTTTCCTCAAATAGGACCTAGCCTCCCTCCTGCACCCAACATTCCCTTCCCCTCATGCTCCATCGATTACTCTATCAATGGTCTTACTGCTTTCTTTCTCTAAGGCAAGGATACAATTAAATTTTAGTCAAGAAGATAAGTGTGGGATGAAGATATTCAGAATGTAGTGAGTTGACTAAAGGCTGAAAAAGAAAGGACCATCTTCATTTTATAACAATAACAAAATAAGTTTACACAGCAAGCATAACATAGTTATATGGAGACCCTAAATAGCAGAGGCACCAGTACATTACCTTGATAAAGGAGAAGCAGCATTAAATGCCTCACATGCCCGCCTACTCTCCTTAAAATATTCATCTGCAGCTTGCAAAGCAGCAACAGCCATCCCATGAGATTTCTCTGTGTTCCCCTCATCAAGGATCAAGCCATGATAGTAATATGCTGCTGCCTGATCAAGTAAAATAAATTAAATAAATAAAAGATGAACTTTGCTTGAATCACTTGTTCGAGAAATGCAAACAACAAAATATTATGACACTAAATCACAAATCTATTCAACCATTTTCAGCCTATAGCTGAACAGCTGGAATATAGTCAAGCTATTGCACCTGCACAAACACAATCAATAACTGGATACTTAGATTAAAAGTCTACCGCATTACACATCATAGGTAGTATATGATTCTCCCAAACTCATTTACATGATATGTCAATAAAAAAGCATGGACTTATCAAGTATAAATAAAAAATAAAAAATAAAAAACATTTCCTTCCTGATTTTGATGAGAAAAAGTACAGAAAAGTTCAAATTAGTCCCCAAAATTAAGAGGTCATCTTATTGCACTATTGTAGTCCCTAAAATTTCAAAATGCACATGTATGTAAACAAACTATTTTTTTTCTTTATTACCTTTAAAAGAAGAATGATTAAGAAATTATGTATCTTAATATATTATTGATATTTTAATTATTTCTTTTATTGTGCCTTTAAACATATAAAATTAGCAAAAAATACTCTACCTAGTGAATTTCAAAGGAAAAGATGTACTAAAAACTAAGAAAAAAATTGAAATAAAAGAAAATATATTAGGATGTCTAACTGGTCTTCCATTGTTTCACTCTGAATTTGACAAAATTGAAGCATAAAAATTTTACCAAAGAATAGAAAAATGATCATAGAAAATAAGAGTACTTGAGAGATTGACAATGAGAAAAAAATTGATAAGAAACTTTAAAAAATAATAAAATGAACATAGCTGAGGGAGAGTAATTCTGTTTTCTTTCTGTATTATTGAATTTTGATTGAGAGATTTATTATTGTTTCTATTATGAGGACTGTTTTGAAAGTTTATCTTTGACTCTAAGGTCCCATCTGAGTTCCAAAATAACTTTTGGCGTATAACTAGCAGAATATTTCATTTTTGAAGAAATCCTCAGTGGTGGGGACTTCTGAAATAAGAACACTTTATTGTGTATTTGCAATTTAAATTTTTAAGACTAATTTGAACTTTTCCCTGATAAAGTATTAGTTAGTTATTTTACAAACCAACTTTATATACAAGTCGAGCATCCCAGACCCAGAATGTCCATCCAACCAGACATGGAACAAATTTTTTCAGCTGTACGACCCAAAAATCAAATGGTCTTCTACTTGAGTTCTCAAATGGTTACCTGCAGCTATTTATTTGACATTAGAATAAGGATTTTCTATGTAATTCACAAGGCTCAACTCAGGGACATTCAGTCTCATATATCTGGTTATTGCCTGTGAAATTTTTATAAAGATGATAAAGAGAAGAAAAGGAAGAGAGAAGAGAGCCAAACACAAAAGACTATATTTTTATTATCTTGTGTTCTTTTTGTATTACAGAGAACTCAATATAATGGAAGATAGATGATATATATGGAATGCTATCAATCAATCATAAATCATTTCTAAGAATTTGCTAATCAATCTCATGATTTTCTCATAACCATGAGATTCTTCAATGAGACAAATCCGATTAATTAAGGAAAAATATCATTAATTCTAACACTCCCCTTAATGAGATTTTTGCTTAAGTCATGGAATCGTTATCAAGCACTCTTTTCCTTTTCTTTTTCTTTTTCTTTTTAATACCATGTGAAAAATGAGAAAGGTAGAGAGATTTGGAGAAAAATAGCTTGGGACTCCAATCCAGAGCTTTGGGACTCAAACCTAGAAAGAGGAAGTAAGCTTTGGGACACAAACTCAAACCCTCAGCTGCAAAGAAGAAGGAAGAGCAGAGAAAGAGTCATCAAAATGTTTAAAAACTAGGAAAGCCATAATAGAAACACAATACAATGGGAATTCCCAACAAAACAGTAGAAGAAGAGAAAAAGTGAGCTGGGACTTCAAACCCAACTCTAAAACTGTAAAGGAGGAAAGCAGAATTTTCATGTGGAAAGAAAGAAAAAGGAGGCCCAGAATTTTTAAAGCTCTAATACCAAGAGAAATCTTTAGAAAGATGATAAAGAGAAGAAAAGGAAGGAAGAGAGAAGAGAAAGCCAAACACAAAACATTACATTTTCATTATCTTATGTTATTTTCATATTATGTAGAACTTCATATTTATAACGGAAGATACATGATATATGGAATGCTATCAATCAATCATAAATCATAAATCATTTCTAAGATTTTGCTAATCAATCTCATGATTTTCTCATAATCATGAATGAGAAAATCATGAGATTCTTCAATGAGATATATCCCATTAATTAAGGAAAAATCTCCTTAATTCTAACATCGCCAAACCAACATATTTTATGAGCAGCTTATTAACAAAGTCAAGGTTCTTTACCATATGCCTAATAGCCTCTAATAAATATGTAAATTTTTTCTTTGATGATATTCCTAGATAGTTTAATCCTCACATTTTGCTGCAAAGTGAGGACACACATTTATAAAGATTCCAAGATCCAGAAACAAGGATAATCACAAAAGCACAGGATAATATGAGGAATTCACATATGGAAAAATGAAGAAAGGTAAAAGAGAAATTCCAAGAAACCTTTGCTTCCACATATTTCCACTTAACAAAAAGTCTGTGCTTTTCCCCCCAACCATTGGCTAATGGAAGATTCATTATATTATCTTGAGCCTGTCAAATGAATAACAAAGAAAAACAAACTATATTTCATGATCACTCGTCAGAATGTAATATCACGATTCATAAATGCATAAGCAACATAAAGTAAAGAAAAAGGCAAATATTCACTGGACTTAAATGTCATTCATGCAATTGAAATGTAACATCCTGATTAATAAATTCATATGCAACATAAACTAAAACGGAAAACAAATATTTACAGGACTTAAAATGTCATTATTACAAGACCAAGGATATTTATTGCACAAAGCCATAGTATCAACTATCCCTAGCAAAGATTGACAGATGACAAGAAATTTATAATATGCGAACTATAAATGGAGCTAACAACATACTTTTGGGCAAAAGGAAGCATGAGAAACTTGCATTTCAAAGAGATGGGAAAACTTAACTCCTAACTAGAAAAATCTTCACCACCCAAGTTTAGCTTATTTTGCCTTTTTGGGATGGCAGATCATGAACTTGAAGAAATTGATGCAAAGAAAAGAAAAATGTCTCCTTCCATAAATTGATAAATTAGCTTAATTCTTAAGATTCCAATAAATCTTTGCAAGCGAATTAAAAAATTCATTGTTGCAAGAAATTGAAACTTGAAACAGTTTTAAAACACAATGAAGTTCCTCAGTGAAAAAATAGCATCCTATGCATACGAATGTCCCAAAACGGATTAAAGTTCACTTTGCCCCATAAACTTGTAAGGAAAGCGAAATTCACCTAAAAATTGACTTTTTGGCCAATTTTATACATGAATTTCTAAACTACCCCAAATTAACACCAATTGACCCCAAAAAATAGCAATTCTTTCTTAATATGACCTTGTAAAGTAACTTTTTTGTTTCTTTCATAATAAAAGAAATAATTTGATTTTTGGATGAATTGGGTTTAATCAGCGCTAATTAACTGAAAATTACAAAATCATGTATTACATTGGCCATAATTTAATTTTGGCGCAAACTGGACACGCCTGATGATTTCAAGGCAGATTAAACTTTAATTGCTGAACCAGGATAAAATGGCATGCTTTATCTAACAACCGCAAGCAAAATCCTTCAGAACAAACAGGTGATTGAATTAAAAAGTAAAATCTTGCAACCCAAAATAGAATCCTGCCAAAAACAATTATCTTAATGCCTTGACTCTATCTTTATTCTTTAGTGGTCATAAATCCAATAACAGACTTGTATTATTTACTGAATGGAATACAGAGCAATAGTCAAGTAATAAGCCAAAGAAAATGATGAAAAAAAAAGACCAACAATGGAACCATGAAAAAATTAATATAGACCTACTGTCCGAACAATTCTTAAAATTTGAAGGGCAAACTTGAACAATTCTAATAAACACTTCATACCTGCTGCCAATACTTTACCATCTCACAAGCAAGCCTCCGCTTCACTGCTAGAGTAGCTTTGGCACTATCAATTGCCATCCCCAGTTGGATGTCCACAACCTTCATAGGACAGGAAACAGTGAAAGTTTTATTCAGACTAGAAGATAGAACATCAAACTATAGATCATATGATTAACAAGTGTGCCTAAGTTCTAGTTTCTCAACATTAAAGAAAAAATGAGGTGGTGCGTCTCTTCTAAATGACGTAGCAGAGTAGAGGAAGTTTCCATTTTCAAAAGATCATTACTCACAAACGAAATAAGGAAGATAGAAGGATAAGCTAAAAGCACGACTTGCAGTTAGCTTTGAAGGATCAATTTGATGTAATACACCCATTGGCTCCAGAGTCTATCAATCATTGCTAGGTTATGTTAATCACCTAGTAGTTCAAGTGACTTCAACTGGCCATACATCATCCATGTCGATTAATTAACAGAGCTTTATGGAGGAATGCTAATGGGAAGCCAAGCAAAGAAGAAAATAAAGAATTATCTTGCTAGAATTTTTCTTTCTTTTTGCATGTTGTGGAGTTCTGCGGGAAGCAAGAAATGCTCATGATTTTGAGGGCCAGGTTTTTCTCTTAATTTGTAGATGAACAAAGTGGTTTTCTTGGCTTCTTGGTGTCACGTGCATCAGGGCATCAAAGAAACTGTTCTTAACTGTTTAGCATCCTTTCCTAATTGTTTTTGGTTGGGTCTGACCTCCAAGTTGCGATCTTCAAATATTCTCCTTGATAAAACTTCTAACTAAAAAAAAAAATTGAAAAATGAAAAAGCTTGCAATGTCCCTGAACTCTTGAAAAATGTAGCCTTCCCCAGTCCCATTAACAATAACTAAAAACCTACCCAAAATTGAATAACATCTAATCCAATCTTCTTCATCCAGGACCAATCTTCTTTATGTTTGGCAGCACTCCCTACTTTTCTTGAGATATATTTAACACTTGCACTATGTTTGGCTTGAAGGAAAGAAAATATAGGTAGGAAAGTAAAGCACACATCAATTCTGGGAGGAAAATGAATTTTTCTTCTCATGTTTGGACATTGAGTGGAAAATATAGGGGGAATGTCATTTTATGATTAGTAAAATTACCATTTTTTCCCTACCTTATCAAAAGTAAATCATAAAATTACATCAGATATTTAAATTTTTTCATATTTGTTATTTTCCTCTCCCTACCTTCTCAATTTTCCTTTCTCCCTTATTGATACTTTTCTAACCAATAAATTCTTTATTACCGATAAATCCTTGGTTAAACAAATTTTCTGTGGATTTTTAATGTATGCTGACTCAATTACCTCTCTCTCTCTCTCTCTCTCTCTCACACACACACACACACACACAAAATGAAACATTGACCAAATCAATTTTTTGTTTGAAGGAAAATGAGGTGTTAAATAGATAGACAGAGAAGTTTAGCATACCACAAGACTTTACATGGGAAATCTATGTATTAAGCCTAAAAAAGAGTGCACAATATTGCACCTTCAACTAATTTTTGTTTCTCCCTAATTTTCCTCCAATCCAAACATGTGAAGGATATTTTCCTTCTCAATTTTCCTTTCTCCCTTATTGATACTTTTATAACCAATGAATTCTTTATTACCGATAAATCCTTGGTTAAACAAATTTTATGTGGATTTGTAATTTATGCTGACTCAATACCTCTCTCTCTCTCTCTCTCTCTCCCCCATGTGTGTTCACACGAAACATTGACCAAATCAATTTTGGTTTAACGGAAATTGAGGTGCTAAATAGATAGACAGAGAAGTTTAGCAGGCCACAAGATTTCACATGGGAAATCTATGTATTAAGCCTAAAAAAGAGTGCACAATATTGCACTTCAACAAATAAATCCATCCAGAAAGAGGTTATCACCAAATTAAAAAAGCCTAAATTTTGCATTAAATACAATTTGGTCACTGTTGTATCAAAATTAGCACCTTTAGCCCATTGAGTTTATTAATGAACCAACAGTTCAGTCATTGGTTGACAGTGAAATTATGAATAGTTCCATTGTACTCTAGTCCATAACATTTTAAATTCAATTTCAAATTTTGGTCCCTAAAATATAAATTTAATTGCACATTTATCTTGGAACTATTATTTTATAGCACGTTTTGGTCCCTCAAAATCTTATATTCTTCACTAACGATACTATAAGGAACAAAACTACTAACTTTGAAATAAAAGGACCAAAGTGTCTTTGAAGCAAGCTTCAAAGGGTCTTTTGTAATTAATCCTCCAGAAATAATATAGTACCTGCCCCAATGCTTGCAGACAAAGTGCTCTAAGAACTCCTTCTGCCAAATCCACCGGCAAATCTCTCCTGAAACCAAAAGACAATAAAGTCAGAATAAACTTCTAATGACAGCACAAGCAGCTCCATTTAGTACGTATTTCATTCATATCAACCTTAGTGCAGCAGGAAACTGTGGGAGCACATGACGGACAGCACAATCCAGGTATCCTGCAGCCTTCAAGAAAATATCAATAGATGCTCGCCTGCTCTCTGTAACAAAAGAAAGGAAAACAGAATTTATGTATAAAATGAAATTTATGTGGTGAACAAGAAAAAGAATAAGCAAATAGAAGAAAGAGGAGATAGCATATTGAAATGATGAAACTAGGGAAAGAAGGCAATATAGAAGAAATTAACGGAAGAAGGAAAGAAAGATTTATGTTTCTCTAATTCTTCAATGTGTACTTACATGGGAACCAAGTCAATTACAAAATCAGAATAAAAATAAAATCTGATAGTAAAAAAGTCTCAATTAAATTTAAAGGAATTAAGTAACAAATCCCTGTTTGAAATTAATTTTCCCTAAATTAGAGCTGGCTCAACCTATCTAACTGTGGCATAATAACTGTCCACAACAACAAAAATAAAATACTTAGCTGAAATTTATAGTCCAACATAAGTAGCAGCTATCACTTTTTTTCTCTTTATTTACTAATCCACTGGTTGGTAATTTTTTAAGGATTTAACAGCTTTCCCCAAACCAAGTGGATCAATATTATTTTACGAATGTTTAATAGTGATATACCCTCAATTGTTCCTTCATTCACTACTATAGATAGGCTATACTGATGCATGTAATAATGTAATAGGATCTCCTAAAATCATGTAAGCTTCCTATTTTGTATTTGCCATGGTATTATAAAACCCAATCAAGCTTGAGGGAATAATCACGCTTTCAGTTCACAAATTATCTCTCCTTCTACATTCTAACAAATAGGATGATTTCAAAACAGTACTTGTAGTTCTGCTTTTTATACTGAATAGTTAGGAACTTCAGTTTGCTCTCCAAGACAATAATTGCCTTCGGTTGTGGAATAAATCCAATCCCACAACCCAAATTCAAGGACTAAGAACAGTGTAGCACTGAAAAGAGAATGGAGAAATCCAGAAAGAGAAAAAGGGCCAAGAAGAAGGGAACAAAAAAGAAGGAATACTTAGGAAGAAATTAATATTTATTGAGATTTCTCATATGCCTTATAAACAATAACAGGGTTCTCCTTTATTCAATAATTCAGTTACAGCCCAAAATAACCGTCATAAAAGCTCTAAGTAACTGAAATAAATTTCTAGCAAAAGCAACTAAAAGGTAAATATTAATCCAGGCAGACCACCCATGCCCAACTGCTGACAGCTTAAAATCAAAACTAATCACTGACTTGATACTAAGTTACTAACAACTTGCATCATCGTGAATGAAATTCTTGAGAAGAATAGAAAGTTGTTACTTTGTTTAATATCATCATTCATCACTCATTCTTCAGGAAAAAAACTCCATAAGAGAGACCACATTTAGTACCATAAAATTGAGTTTTGCAGCTTAAATCCCCGATCATAAATATGCATCCTTAAAGAAAATCTAATTGAACACACACTCTCAAAAGTGAACTGAATAAGGGACTAAGAACAGTAAACTTTTGCAATATGCCTTTCTAATCTAGATCAGTACTGGAGCAGCTATTTCAGTAGTAATACAAACTACTTATTTCCAGAACCAAGACTTGTTCATATCCCAAAGCCACCTATTCCCTTCTATTCTACAAATCAACTGAACTTAGACCAGATTTTATCATTAATAGTTTTAAAGACACCTGGCAAATTCTTAAATACCTTGAAGGACCAATTACAACTACACCCAGACAAACCAACTATTCATGAAAACTAAAATCAGATAAACAAGTAAGAGCAGGTCAACCTGTATATGGACAGGTGTTTTAGGTATACTAATCCTTGATTGGGTTTGGCTATCTCCAGTTCTGAAGATCTCATAATAGCAACTTGTGAATAAACGAGTTTGGCAACAATTCACACCAATACAAGGAGTTGTGTACATGACTGACAAGATTAAAATGATTGAATACAATTGCAAAAAGAATAAAACTTTTGGAATATTTCTCAGTCATAACCCATTAAACTATCACTTTCTGTCTGCTACACAGATCAATCTATTGATGCTGATTATATTGACTATGTAAATTTAATAGCAGCAAAAAGTTTTTGCAGGGTGAATCACAAAAAAGATGTATAAAGCTTGCCGTCTGCCAGCACTCTCCCAAGCCCCAATAGACAAACAAAGGGAAAATTCAACATTCAGTGAACAGAAAGAAACTAATAAATAGGAAATATTAGGAACGATAAAATTTTTAAAGTTTAACATTACAAGAAAGAGCATGATTTATCTGGGAGAAAAAAGAAAGGAGCAGGTGAACATATAGCTCATCACCACCACATATTTGGCTGCAAATACCTACCTGCTGATACTTTTGGCTGATAACCATCAGTGGATATTCTTGGAAGAAGTAACAAGTTGGCCTGGGATAGTAATAGCATTGCCATTAAGTGCAAAACTGATAACACCTCATACCATGCATTAGACATGGCTGTTTCCTGTAAAATCATAATTACATATCAAATCCACCATTATTCAATGCAAAGAAATGGAACTACAAGCTGAATGAAATGAAAAAAATTGGCAAAACAATCCTATTAACAGGTAATAAATAGGTAAGCCATCTCACTCTCCCACCTCTGCATCATCCTCTTGATTTATCCAGACAAATTGCACCTTGTGTTGTAGATGACTTCCATCTTTGACTAATCCCAAAAGAACAGGCAAGTAATCTTCAAGAGCCTGATGAAGATCAGCCAATGTTGAACCTCCTTCGAACACAAATTAGTGTAACATATAAATAATTGAACCACTGCTAATTTACTATGATATGCACATCTGAGTTTACAACCTACCATGTTGGGTAGCACTTTTTCTCTTTGTTCTTGTGACCGTCGGTGCTTCTTGGCCAGCCATAACTACAATTCGAGTTCTTAAAGCTGATAAACGCTCCACTGAATTCTTTGACAAGTGATCACCAAGTGACACAGAGAAATCAACAGCTTTTGGTATCCGAAAACCAGGTATATACACAAAAACTTCCCCTATACTTCCTGGTCTCCTTCTGTTTCCCCCAGAATCCTTCGGTGTAGACACTATGCACCCCATTCTAAAATTAATATATGCACCAATCCAAGGGATAAAAAGTCAATAACCAGGAAAAAAAAAAAAAAAAGATAGTTCTTTGGCATATAGAAACTAGCTCACAAAGAACAGCAGTCATTCAAAAATACAATACAAGTTAGATAATGATTCCAATGATATGAATTTGATACAAATGATTCAAACAATTAAGTTCAACGAATGTGGTCAAAAATCCAAGGGAAGTGGAGGTCGATCACTAAGCAACCCATAAAGAGAACTAAATAAATGTCCCAACCAACAAAGCAGAACTTGCAGGTCATTCACGAGAAACATCCAAAGACCTACCAGAACTCTCCAAAAGCTTTAGAAAATTGATGACCTATAACATATACGTGCATAAAAACAATTACGTGTGTGTATGACTAATGAACATGAGATACACCATCTGACCTTGTCTCTTATCAAAAGGTTGGCTGCTGGGTCACACCACCTAACAATTTCAGAGTAATCTCTGCAGAGAAAAAAAGGAAATATTCAATAGGACAAATAAGAGTTAATGGTAGAGATAGGAGAACCCATAAAAGCAGATGAATCACAAGCAAAGAATGACACAAGACACTTTACTTTCCTTCCCATTCTGAAAGACGTAAAGTGAAGTAAGACATTAACCAGTGAGCTTTCCACCTCACATGAAATTTCAAAGGAAAAATGTGAAAGCCAAGGAATTCTGGCTCAACCAAAATTAAGAGCTTTCAAGCAGAAGCAGCTCAAATAGGAGGTTAGGCTAGAAAGCAGATTAAAAGCACAAGTGGGTTCTATACAAAAATAACCAATATGTAAAGAAAAGCAAGTTTCTCTTCCTTTATCACTATACTCCAAATTGATCAAAGTAAAGATCCAATCGTAGCATCATAAACAAATGCCCAAAAACCATTGAAGATTATGGTGGGTCCAAACGAGCTAATTCAAGTTTGTTAATGAAGCATGACATAGATTAGAAAGACTGGAAGAAAAGATTTCATGAAGTTTCTAAGCAAGAAAACAAGCAAAAATTATGGGGAGAAATTGACAGAAGAACATACCTGCGTAATCAAAATTGAACTAAAAACTGAAGCAGATGGAGAGTGGAAGCTGAAATCAAAAACCCAAAAACCATTTTTCTTAAAAAAATGTATGTAATTCAGATTCTCAGAGCTGTAAATTTCGAATTCAGGAACAAAAATTCATTGGAGAGAGAAGGAGAAAAAAAGGTCTTTAGAAAGTTCGATTGAAGATGGAAAATTATTTATAAATAGAGACAGAGAGCATTAGAAAATGGGAATGGAAAGGGAACTTTTGGTAACCAGAAGGTTCTCTCTCTCTCTCATATTTCAATTCTGAATATATTACATTTACTGGGCGGCTTAGCCCCAGCCCCAGCCCCTTAATACTTTTTTTTTTTTTTTAAATATTCTCATACTATATTTTATTTTGAATTATTTTTTCAATTTTAATCTAAAAATGGTTTATATTTAGTATATTATATCTTAATTTCTAAAGAAATTAAAAAAAAAAGTAAGAAAATCCTTAACTATAAATTTAATAAAAAATTGATAATTCAAAAAGTAAGATTTGATTTTGATAACTATAAATTTTCTTTGATTGGTAAAAAAAATTATAAATTTTGATTCCGCTTGTTTCACAAGAAAATAAGCATATTTTAAAAAATTAATTAATAAAAATTATTTTTTAATAGGAATAATTTTTTAAAAAAGAAAATTATTTTAAACATCCTAAAATTTTTATTAGTACTTTTATATATAATTTTTTTAATATATTTTATTTTTTAAATTAAAATTAAATTATAGAAATAAATTACTTTATTAAAAAATATTTTTATATAATATATTATTTAAATACAAATTATTTTATATTGTATACATAAATCTGAAAATTCACATTATTTTAATGTAAATCTAGGAGTTAGCAGTATTCGGTTCAAATCGAAAAAATTAATCGAACCGAATCGATTTGAAAATTTAGTTCGATTTTTTATATATTTCGATTCGATTCGATTTTGATCAGAAAAAAACCGAAAAAACTGAACCGAACCGATTAGTGATAATAATATATTTTTTCAATAATATAGAGAAATTAAATCATATTAAGATTAAAATATTTTAATTAAATTTTAAAATATTAAAAATAAAGTGTAAAAATAAAAAAATTATTAAAAATCGAAATCGATCAAACCGAATCGAATCGAACCGAATCAGACCGGTTCGGTTCGATTCAGTTTCTAACCAAAATCGGTTTGATTCGATTTTTATAAACACTAAAATTTCGGTTTTTAGTTTATTCGATTCGATTCGATTTTAAACTGAACCGACCGAATGCTCACGTAAATCTATTAGAATTTATGTTATTAGGTTTAAAATTTTGAACTTTTGATATTGAATGTGGCAGTAGTGTGTGTGTATATATATATATGAAAGTCAAGTCTTCAAAATAACTTAACAATAATTTGCTACCTCCAATAATTAAATTGTTTAAAAAAGTGACAGGTGGCAAAGTTCTATTTTTATTCTGATTTTTTTATTAATTAATTGAAAATAAATTTTTAAATACTAAACCTTACGTCATACAAAATAAAGTAATAGTTAGCTTATATTCTTTTTGATAAAAATATCTATAATGATATATAAATTACTATTTAAAGATATTTTTTATAACTTTTGAAATAAAATTATTTAATAAATAATTTTTATTATTTATAAAATTTAATATTATGATTTTAATATATATATATATTAAATCATATTATTATAATTAATTAATAAATATTTGCGTGTGAGATTGCAAAACAATTTCTCTTTTTATTTATAATTTATTATTCAGACATTTTTAAAATTTTAAATACTAAAATTATATCTTACACAAAATATAATAATAACTATCTAAAATTTCTTTTATTATAAATATTTAAACTGTTGTTTCTTTAAACCGTATTAGAAAAGACATTAAACTGAATTTATTTAATTATTTAATTTTAATTTTAATTATTTTATTAATAATTATGCTAAAAATTTAACTGAAATTATTTTGAATAATCATATATACGTGTGTTATTTTAATGATTTTAATAAAATTATGATTAGATTAAATAATTTTAATAATATATTTTATATATTATATAAACTTATATTTATATATAATAAAATATATTAAATAAAAATTATATTTTTTAATCAAACTGGTATGATTTTACTCAAATTTTAATTTTATAAAATATTAAATACGATATAGAAAAAACATAATAAATAAATATAAGTATAAATAAACAAAATTATTCATAAATTATTAAAGAATCTACGTGATAGAAGTGATTTGATAAAAATTAATTTATTATATGTATAATACTATACGATACGGTCAAAAGTAAAATTATATTGTGATTGTTAAACCTGACAAGAAAGAGAATGTGAGGTGATTGATACTCACAACAGTCACTCCAATACTTAAATCAATAAATTATAATATAAACATTCAAATTAATAAATTAGATAATAGAATAAATATAAAACTTGAAAGTAACTTATAAGAGAATTGCATAAATTATTTTTTTATATTATAAGAAAATAAAGATAAATATAATATTTTTTAATAATTTGATAATGATGTGCTCAATTACTTAATAAAATATTTCACCAGATTAATTTATTGAAAACCTATAATTATATTTATAACGAGAACTCGCTCAATTATATCTGATAATGGTAATTTTATACTGAGACACACTCTATTCGAAAATATCAGTATTGATAATAAATTGAGTGTTAAGATTTTCTCTTTATCAGGTAAGACTGTATTATTGTTATCAAATTATTATAATTACAATTCATGATTTAATTTAAATCATCAATATATATTTACTTTTATAAATTAATTTATTTATATAATTTAAATATAAACACTCCTTATTAACTATTTATTAATAATATTATAAAATAATTATATATTCTAATAATTATTTAAAAATTTCTATCCATATGATTTAACTAATTTATTTATAAACTTCTTATAAATAGAATATATAGTAATAGAATATAAATTAATAAAATCAATTTTATATATATATATATATATATATATATATATATATATATATATATATATATATATATATATAATTGTTGCAACAATTATAAATATATTAAATTATTTTATATTTTTAATTATATAAATAAATCACATATTACTTATATAATATACTTTTAGATATTAAATACACATGTATTTTTTAATTTAAAATAAGATAATTAGTAAATTTATATAAAATAACATAATATTCTTACTTAAAATTATATATAATATATTTTTAATATGAATATTATTATTATCGTAGCATTATTATTTTTATTGTTTTTAATATTAATTATTAACTATTTTAAAATAAATATAAAAATATTATAATTTTATATGAATGATCAACTATTAAACTTAAACTCAAACCAAAGTTATAGTTCAAATAAAATAAAATAAAAAGTTTAGTTCCGCTGTTAAAATCGAAGTCGAGCATCTGTAATAAATATGTTTAAAATGATTTATTAACATTTAAAATAAATTTATAAATTAATATTAATTTTATAGTTAATAACACTTTTTAGTGTAAATTTTAAAAAATATAAATAATATTAAATTATATTATTTAAATAATTAATAGTGTTTAATTTAATTATTAAATATAACTGATAACCGATAAATATTTTAATAATTAAATCGAAATATTTAATAAAATTTAAAAAGTTATATATATTAAACTTTAATTTTAACTGTTAATTATTTTGATTTTATTTTTTAAAATTATAGTAATTTTTTTATAATTTATTAATTATAATTTTTAAAATTAAAATTTTTATGTTAATAAATTATTCAAAATTATAATACATGATATATAAATTAAAAATATTATAAATAATAATTAAATTAATTATAATTATTATTATATAATAAAAATTATATATGTGATGACCGCTGGATTTTTCCACTCCGTTTTGGGGTCAGACCCATGGTACCAGTCCGTTATGTAAAGACCCTCAAAGTCTCGCATTTGCAATCAGTCCATTGCAATCAGGTCCATTCAACCTTAAAATCGGACTCAGTTAATTTCTTTAATCAGGCCGGCTCAACGCGCCCGGTCCAATGGACTGATTCACTCTGGGCTCATTCTTAATTCTACTTTTCAAGCCCAGCCCAGGAAGGAGGTTTACCCATCCATCACAGGGGACCACCCACATGCACATCCAGGAAAAGTCATGGGTCGTTAAGTATGAAGGTAGAGATTTGATTTCTTCGTACATCCATATCAACGTGGCAGAGACAGGTGGCCCAATAAAAATCAGATTGTAGCATATCACCAGGGGATAATGAAAACAGAGAGGCCAAGTTTCTCCCATTGCTCAAAAAACCCTTATAAAATCTTATTTTTCTAAATTTCAGATCATCAATATGTATATAAAAAGTAATTATATTTTAAACTTTATTTTTAATTATTATATATATTGTATAATAAATTAATTTTTTTTATATTTATTATATTAATATAATAATAAATTAATATATATTTTTATTATTTATTAGACATAATAAAAGTAATAGTTAGATATAATTTATAAAATATTATCCGTTATAATCAATTGTTGGCATTAACTATCCGTTATCAGTTATAAATTATATTTAATGTGCAAATTAAATCCGCCTAAATAAATAATTCGTGGCACGTGGGGATACATCTAGTAATAATTTCAAAAACCGTTTTGTTAATACAATTTGAATATGAAGGTTTTGGACTTTCTCACCGTGTTTCAGTTTATAATAAGAAATTAAACTTCTTAATAACTTTTCCTTTTTTTCAAAAAAAAAAAAAATCTTTAACAGCATAAAAGATTACATAAATGAGTAAATGAAATTAGAAATGGATTGTATCCGTTTTTAATTTATAACGGAAATTATCTTGAATTTAGAAGTGGATCTAAAATGAAATAGCAATAAAATTTTAAAAATAAAAGATAAATTCCTCAGCATAAAAAATTAATGCAAATTTTAGACAAAGAACTTAGAAAATAAAAAAAAAATCATTTCAAATGTTAAGCGTTATAATTTTAAAACTTAAATAAATGAAATAAAGGAAATTTTTTTATACGTTCGGATGTATATATTTATTTAATTTAAAATAATATATTATTTATAATTTAAAAAATATAATAAAATATATATATTAATATAATATTTTAATTTTTAATTAGTTTAACGTGATGCATACAAGAATTTTTCATGAAAAAGAGATAATTTATTTCTTTTTAAATCAAATCAAAAGTTTAAAAACTCCAACTTTCAAAATAGAAGGTTTTGGATCCCTACTTTAGAAATAAACTTTGGAACAGTCTTTAAGGCCTATTGTCATAAGAGTTCTATGACAATTGTCTTTAATTTTTAGCTTAAAATTTTAAATTATTTTAACAATTTTATTTTAATTTCAAGGGTATTGTTGTGACTTTTTAAAATAAAAAAGAAAATTGATTTGCACTTATATTTTCCTTTGAAAATCTAAATATGGATTTTTACTTTATTTTTTTTTCAAATTTACTGCTTTTAGTCTTCTAAAAAATTTATCACGAAATTTATGATATAATTTTTGGTAAATTTCTGAAAGCTTATATTGTATAAAAAGTTAGTCTATATTCATAAACATAAAATATCACTATTTAATGGTAAACTCAAGCTCACTCTCTATTTAAAAAGATAAGATTTTGACTTCTTCTTTTATTAAATAGGAGTTAATGAAAAGCTTCCGGATTCTATTTTAAAGAGTAATGTCTATAAGTTTTTTGACAATCTTAGATTCAAAGAGACTAATTTGTATCTTTTTCTAGTTATTTACTTTATTTTTTTTAATAAAATTTTCAAAGAAAAATATTTTAAAACAATTTAGAGATTAAGAATTTTTAATTTGACAAATCACAATAATATCTTTTGGACTAAAGAAACATTTTCAAAATACTAGAGATTTTAGCTTGTTATATCAAAACTTAAAATTTTAGATTAAATAGTAAAAAGTAATAAAATTTTGATTATGTCATATGGAATTAGGCTCAGAATTTTCATCAATTAAAACTAAGTATGTTGTCTTCACACTAAAGCATCACTTAGATGATGCACTTCAAAAAAACTATATTAAAACCTCTTGAAAGTAGCATTGGAGGAATATTTACTATAAAATTTAAAATATTGTATGATAGATAATGTTCAATGTAATACCCTGCTAGACTTTGGAGTCGGAATTCCGACCTTCCGGTGGAATCCCCATTGAAATCTGGAATTTCGGATGCCAGAACCTTTTAGAAAGGTAAAATAAGGTTTTATAAAATGATTTTATGATTTTATTGCTTGGTTTTTGAGTTAAAGATTTTTAAAAAGAAAGAAAAAATGTTTTGGAAAAAAAGCCCAGGTTCGGCTGCTGAATCTTATGTCCGACCGCTGAACCTTATGTTCGGCCGCCGAACATGGTGCTGCCGCGGGAGCTCTCTTTTCGGCTCCCGAAGGTGGTCTAGTCAGCCATCTTTAAGAGGCCTCCAATCCGAAAATGAGAGAGTTTTTTTCTCTATTTTTGGGCAAAGGTGAGTTCTTGCCCTCCCTTTGATGATTTTGTATTTTCCTTCAAATCCTTCAATGTTTTTCATGAGTTTTCTATTGTTTTTGAAGATTTGAGCTCAGATCCAAGATTTTAAAGTTTGGAGACCGTTTCTCCTCAACTCCTAGCTTGGGTCGCATCCACCTTAGATCTTCAAGAGGTAAGTGTAGATCATTGCCTTTTCCTATGTTTTAAGTAAGTTTTAAAAAGGGTTAAAGGTTAAAAATGCATGTTTTGGTTAGATCTAAGGTGTTAGGGTTTGTGTTAGTTTTAATGATGAATGCTTGCTCTTGTGATGTTCTATAGTTGTGTGTTGGGGTTTAGGTTAGTTTTTATGCCCCATATGCATGTTTGAGGAGTTGGGTGTGAGGATTTGAGAGTTTTGGGGCTGAAATGCAAGAGGCAAAATTGGGTTCTGCCATTCTAGAGAACCCAGGTTCGGCCGCCGAAGCAAGGTTCGTCCGCCGAACCTACATGCAAGGCAGCCTTTTGGCCGTCTAACATGCCCCCGAAAGCATGCACTTTCGGATCTGTGAGGGAGTTTCGGCCGCCAAACCTGCACCCAAAAGCCCCCGACTTTCGGATCTGTAGAGGACCTTCGGCTGCCGAGCCTGTCGCCAAAAGTCTTATGCCTAGCCTTCCTTTACTTGTTTCCTATGCATGTTTTGTGATGTTTTAGGGGGTTTGGGAGAGTTGTTTAGAGTCTTGTTAAAGTTATGTTTAGTCCTTCATTTGAGTCCATCTGTGTAGGATCGGACCTGGGAGACCGTAGAGGCTTGCAGTGAGGAAACTGCACCAGTTTAAGTCAAGCGTCAGCCATAGTTGAGTAGAACTAAACTAATTTACTATTTTAAAGTAATCAAACTTTTGAGTATGTTCATGCATCATGAATGCCATGCTATGTAATAGGTTGTTTGCATTAGAATTCACAAATATGATGCATTGCATAATTTACTGTTGATGTGGATGGATATTGGATGACCCACTAGCCCTCGATATGACATGATATGATATGATACGGAAGTCCAGGTCAAGGTCCATTCTACACCCCTGGTAATATGATAAGAGAAAGTCCAGGTCGAGACCCATTCTACGCCCCTAGCATTTATGGATATGTTACGTTATGTTTAAGCGAAAGTCCTGATGAGCTCCGTCGAAGGCCGGACATATTGGATATGAAGAGGGTTATTAGTGACAAGTCCATCTTGATGTGATTTGTTTGTGCTGTGATGCATTCCATATGAGCATTTATGTATTAAACTGTTTTTATGGTTCTGCTCACTAGGCTCTTATAACTTATCCCTTTCCCCTAACTCCAGGTTTGCAGGATCAAGAGTAGCTCGGAAAGTCGGCTAGAGGCTGATATAGCTTAATGTAATAGAATAGTTGTGGATATGTATAAATTGATGGATTAGAATTGTGCTTGACCCTAGTATATGTTGTTGTAAATCCCTGTTGACATGATTTTTATGTAAAGGTTTTAATGATAAGTTATGTTGAACCAAGTTTGATGCATGTGATGTTGACTATAGTAAAGCATTTGATGAGGGCTCTAGTGTGAGTTTTATGTATACAGTTATGATGCATGCACAGGTTGAGCTTGGTATATGAAATGTTTTAAATTTTTATAAAAATGTATGATTATGTATGGGATTTTATCAGGTACACATTATGTATAGTAGACTTGCTACGGGTTCCGGCGGCCTTAAGTCGACCTGAATCCTTGCACCGATAGCGGTCCGATTTTCGGGTCGTTACATTCAAGAACTAACTAACTCCATTGACCATCCTCTTTAACATACTCATCCACCACATCTTCCAACATCCAATGCAAAATGTCTTGCCTTACTATTTGAAAGAGGGGTACCCCTCCTAGGATCTAAGTATCCTTCCAAAACATGACATCTTTCTCATCTTCAACACTTCAATAGATGTTATATATCAAAAGAGGCCCAAAATCAATAATAGCACGCTAAGTATGTGAGCTATTAACACGAAATAAAACTATTGGGGGTACGAAATTCTCTACCTTATATTTGACTTTTAGCACCCTAATCCAAAAAGTATCAGGTTTAGTAACCAAACCCCAACAAAGTTTCAATATAAAAGCTTGGTTTACTTTTTGAATATCCCTGATTCCCATTCAACCCAGAAGATATAATCGTATTTCAACCCACTAGAAACAACTTATGATGAGCATCCGAGTCGCCTCATAAAAATTATCTACTCAAATCTATCACAAATAGCAATCAGTAATAAAACAGTTTGCATGAAATAGTTAGGAATGGACATCAATGGAGATTGCACCAAAGTAATTTGCCTAACAAAAGATAATTCAGAAGCATTCCAAACCCAAGAGTTTATGTTGAACACAATTAATAATAAACTGATACATATTTTTAGTAATTATTGAGTGAAGTAAAGGAATCCCCAAATATTTTTTTAAATTTGTAGTCACTAAGAAATACAACCTATGACTAAAGATGGTATAATTATGGGTTGAGATATTTTGTGAAAGGAACATTTTTGTTGCGCTAACTTAATGTCTCAAATAAGTACAAAAATCATCCAAATACCACTTTCACAATATTCATTTACTTAATCGATGCCTCTGCCAATTAAGACAATGTCATCAATAAAAAAAAAAGTGGATTACAGTAAGATCTTGTTGCACCATTCACTAGTTTCTACTGCTTATTACATACGAGTCTAGTGTTTAATATAGATAACAAATAGGTATGAGACAGGGGATCTCCTTGTCTTATACCTCTCTTGGGAAAAAATTCTTCAATTATATCTCCATTCTAAAAAAATTCTCATAGCATGATGACACACGCTACATAATAACATTCATAAAAGCAACACGTAACCCTACATCTAGAAGAGTGTCCTGTAAAAACTCCTATCAAACACGATTACAAACCTTTTTTAAATCAACATTTATTACCATATAACTTGTCCGAATTTTGATGCGTTTCATAGAATGTATAATTTCCTGAGTAATGACCACATTATCTATTATGTCCCTCCCTAGAATAAGACTAGTCTGATTCTCTCGAATAAGTGTAGGTAAAATAACTTTAAGACAATTTGCATTGACCTTTATTATGATCTTGTGGATAACATAACATATGCTAATGATGAAAATTAGAAAAAGAAAATGGATGAGGGGCCTTGGGAATCAAAGAAACCAATGTAACATTCACAGCAGGATCTAAACCATTTCTAGAGAACACTCGAACCACCTCTTGCCATATATTAGGGATGAAAATTTTTGAAAAACCCCTACATATAAACCATTCACCCCAAGAGCTTCTAAGATTTCATATAAAATTGGTGCTTATGAATTTCGTTTAAAATTACATTAGCTACCAAACCCTCTAAAGAGAATCAATAAAGCTAGGAAAAAAGTTTTTAACATAAAAAGAAAACAATACTAGGGTATCCACACTATACATAACTCGAAAAAAAAAATTCTAAAACCATACATTTTAAAATAACAAAATTATCTACCCATGCTTCATCATCGTTTCTCAATATTTATAATCTTATTCCGATGACACTACTACAATATGCGCTTATGAAAAAAAAGAAGTATTGTGTTCCCCCACTGAATGTAATCACAAAGTTTTCTAAAACCATATAACATCCTCCTGATATTGAACCAATTCAATCTCTGCTAACAATGAAATTTTCAGAACCTTCAACTTGTTAGAAGAAGAGTGTTATTAAGTTTGTTGGATTCCTTGCAATCGCAAAAGTATAATTTTCTTCTTTAAAAAAATATTATCAAACACTTCATAATTACAAGTTTTTATCTTTGCTATAAACAAAAACAAAGTTGACATAAAATTATTGTCATACAACCAAGCCCTTACCAACTGTATCAAAATCTACATGAGTGAGCCACACTGCTTGGAAACGAAAGGGACGAACATGAACACACCCAACAACTATATTTTGAAGTTGCACCTATTATAGGAAAGTAATCTGAATAAACTTTCAATAAGTGCAAAATAGAAACTATTGAAAATTTCATCCTCCAAACATCATTATAAAAAAACTATCAAACCACTCATAAAGAGAATCCTTATCCAAGTGTATCGAGGGCTATAAAAATCCAATTCCAAGAGCTAAGCATTATTAACCTAATCTGCATACTTGCAATAAATAACTATCCACCTATGAGAACCTCCTTGTTGGTCCTTCATATGAAATAGACAATTTCAATCACCTAGAAGAACCGAAAGAGACTATACCTTATTCCTAACAGACAATAACTCTCTTTATAGACTCGCCCTCCTACATGGGATGGGATTAGCATATACTACTGTCATCTCTATCGATAACCTTCCACCCTTCTAAACTAAAAGATGAATAAATTATCTATTATTTTGAATAACATTGATGCACTAACTATCATTCCATGGAGCCTATATATCTTCAGAGAAACCTGCAACCTTAGTCTGTGAGAGAAACAAATCCCAATTTTAGAGATCACTTTATTATCCTTGACACCACTAATACAAGCCTCGAGAATCACCATACAACTAAGCTTGTAAGTCTACAAATATAATCTCACACTTTCTCCTGCTAAATTTGTGATGTCCTTATCGCAAATAAATCGGATACAATTGCTAAGTTAGGATCGAGCTATCAGGTATTGTAGTTCGCTAGTACCTCGGGCGACTCCACCTCGTCTCACACGGATAGTCCTTTCCTCGCAGGCCCACTAGCTCTGCACAATTTTTCTGACCCATGGTGGTTCTATTACCAATTGAAACAGGCCGGCCCAAACTGACCCAAATAACTTTTGGATCTATTTTCCACTTGACCTAAAATGGTTAATCCAAATTATTTAGTAGTTTCCCAAGCAGGCAGCTGAACATTACAATAAGAATTAGAAGTTAGGAGGAATATGATGGGCTTGGTTAAAAAATAGAGTTGGACTTATATTTGAGTGAGGTGATTCAAGAGGACAAGGAGAATTTTGATATCTTGAAATGGTGGAAGATAAATTCTGATAGATTTTTTATTCTAGGAAAAATGGCTAGAGATATATTTACAATTCCAATTTTCACAATCGTCTAAAAGAGTGTCTTCGATATTGTAGAAGAGCACTAGATTCCTTTAGAAATTCTTTGACTCTTAAATTATCGAGGGTTTAATATCGTACAAGATTAACTTTGTCTATCAAATGACCCAATAAATATTGAGGAAGCTCAGGGGAAATTGAAAAGGTTGAATTTAAATTTATTGTTAAGAATTTAAATTTATTATCAAATGATCCAAGATTACTCCTACATTTTTTATGTGAGATTAATTATTAAGAATTTAAATTTATTTGATTATGAGAAATTATCTTTTATTTGTGCAGGTTTTAATCTTTCAGATAGCTCCAAAATTTGAAAATATTAAGTTGCTGCTCATGAATTCTTGCTGTTTGTTTCTTATTGTAATAGTTCTTCTAGATTTGATGATGTAGAAAAAGTGTGGTCTTGTATGAACTTTTTAGATATTGTCAATATGTATTTAGAAAATATTTATGTGTAATTTTACACGTATTAGGTTGGATGTTGAAATTTTTGAATTGTCTAATATTTCTGCCTCAATTTACAGATGCTAATTAAAAAGATTTGAACCGTTCTTTATCCGGTTTGATTTGATTTAGTAAATTTTTTATTTTCAATTTAATTTAATTTTAATAAAATAGTTGTTTGATTTTTCAGTTAATTAAATTTAATTCTATTTTAAGTTGAATCCACCGTATGCTTTACCGATTAATTACATATCCACGTGATTTGCAATAAAAAATTACTGATATTTTAATAATATTATCAGTTATTAATTGTCATTTTTTATCAGAAAACATTAAAAAATATTTTTGTTAGTCATTTTCTGATCCAATCAGAATCATAATTATTAAACTATTAAATAATTCAAAATTAATTGACAGTTATTAGATCATAAGTGATGCTGCAACGTTAACCAATCATTGAACCAATAATTGAGCTGTATTGTAATACAAGAGATTTAGATTTAAATCTCTCCAGTGTTCTTATTTTTAAATATTTTAACTGCCGAATTTCAGGTAGTTGATAACTATTATTGAACTAATTAATTGAGATATTTTTATTTTTATCTCAAGAATCATTAATATATTAAAAATAAATTAAAAATTTATTAATTAATTTATTAATTTTTTAAAATTTTAAAAAATATAATAATTAGTTTCATGTTAATTTTAACTATTAAAAATTAGAGAAAGTTTTCTTATGCGATCCCTTTGTGGCTTGATACTCTTGCATTTTCCTCTTCCTTACCTAACTTCTTCTTTCTCCTTTCCCATGGAAGATGATCTGCGTCAATTGACTATTGATGAAGAAGAAGATTTTTTGTCCCTATTAAGAGTTCCAAAGATATTCTCATCGTCACTTATAATTTCTGTATGGTGGAGATGTTTCTCACATACAATCCAATCAATTTTCAGAATATGCAGACCTCTTTGGCAGATTTATGGCGGCAATCCTCGGACAGTTATTGTATTGAAGGATTTGGTTCCCAGTTACAAGTCGGATATTTTATTTTTGATGGAAATAAAAACTCTTAGTTCTCGTATGGAATTTTTTCGTGGTTTTTTACATTTTAATGGTTGCTTCTATAGACAAGAATTGGGAGGAGGCCTTTCGTTAATGTGGAAGAGTCATGGATCTGTTTCTATGGTTGACTTTTCTTCAAATTTTATTGATTCGGTTGTTTCGGAAGATAATGTTCAATGGAGGTTTACTAGTTATTATGGGTTTCCGGAATCGTAACGACGATGTCAGTCTTGAAATCTTATTCGAGTTTTATCTCGTAAAAACTCTCTTTCGTGGCTTTGTTCAAAAGACTTTAATGATTTATGCTCGGGAGATGAGAAAGAAGGAGGAGTATCTTTGCCAACTTATTGTATGCAGGGATTTAGACAGGCACTTGAGGAGCATTTTGCCAAATTATTTTATGTAAGAGTTTGATTTTGAATGATTTTAAATTTTTGTTAGACTCTAGAAGTGATATTTTTGTTAGATGGGTTCGTCGCAATGCTAGCTCATATTTTGGCTAGAGAAGCATAATCGTATCTTTGTTTGATGGCTCATATTTTCTTTCCTTTTTAGTATTAAAGATAACGGTATTAATTTAAAATTTTAACAATAGAAACGAACTAATAATTTTTTATAAAATTTTAAAAATATATTAATATATTTTAAAAATTGATAACTAATTAATTTAATTTTTTATATTATAAAAATTAAATAATAACTTCACCCGTTAAAAATTCAGGTACACTAAGGTTTTTACACTCATAGATTTAGCTTGATGGTAAAGTGCATTTGAATAAATTTGATAATTTCAGGTTCTACTCTTCCAATTTTCAGTCTCTCATTTCAAAAAAAAAAAAAAAAAATTCAGGTACACGGTTCCACTTTCTCTCTAGAATCCTTCTCTCTTCTCTTCATTTAATTTTCTTTTTTATACATAATTCTTTCTTCTTTCTTTTCAACTTCCTTTTAGGCCAACAGTCAATTTATCAGACAGTTCAGATGCAACTTTCTCTTTAGAATCCTTTTCTCTTCTCTTCATTTAATTTTTTTTTTATACATAATTCTTTCTTCTTTCTTTTCAACTTCCTTTTAGGCCAACAGTCAATTTATCAGACAGTTCAGATACTTAGAGAGGAGCAGTACTAGCTTTAAATAAAAAAAATTAATCGAATTAAATTAATTTAAAATTTTAATTTAATTTTTTATTTTTTTTTATTCAGTTCAATTTTAATTTTAAAAATTTTTGTTAGTTCAATTCGATTTTAATTAAAAAAATTAATAAAATTGAATCGAACTGAACTAATTAGTGACAATAGTATATTATTTTTGATAATATAAGAAAATTATACTATAACCAATATTGAAATACTCCAATTAAAATTTAGAATACTAAAAATAAGATAAAAAAAATAAAAATTTCATTAAAAAACTCAACCGATTAAACTGAATTGAATCGAACCGAAATAAATTGATTTGATTTAAATCAATTTCTAATCAAAATCAATTACATTTGATTTTCACAAATACTCAAATTTTAATTTTCAATTTATTCAATTCGATTTGATTTTAAATCGAGACTCACCACTAATATGGGATTTTTTTTTTAACCACTTGCACACTTACTTTTTCTTTTTTAAAAAAAACTTTTATATATATATATTTTCTCAAATAATCTCAGAATCTATGTTTGCTAGTTTGAATTTATTTCTGGGCTTAGTTTATCTAATCTATATTTATTGATAAATCTAGAGTATTTTGTTTCCTTCGGTGGGGCATAGTTAGTATTTCATATTGCACTCTCTATATATATAAAATAGAATTTAATTGATATTAAAATTAATTTATTTTAAATGAACTAAGAACAAAAATGATCAATTTTAAATTTTTTATTCAATTAGGACTATAAATGAATTATGATAACATTTATTAAAAGCATCAATAAATTAAAAAAAAATGAGGAGAAAAAATTGTACATTAATTAATTTCTTTTATCATAATTAAGTTAAAAACTATTAGCCAAAATTTAACAAGTTAAAACACAAAATCATAATAATAAGTAAAATTTTTAAGAAAAATGTATAATAAATATCTACAATAAATTATTATTATTATTATTATTATTATTATTATTATTATTATTATTATTATTATTATTATACATTGAAGGCAATAATTTATATAAAAATTTTTTTATGAATAAATTACCATATATTATACTTATTTTATAATACTTATGAATAAATTACTGTAACACTAGTGTTATAGATTTAATATGATAATAAGTGTATTTGAATAAATTTGAGAGATTTCAGGTTTTATTCTCCTAATTTTTAATTTTTAGTTCGAAAAAAAATTATCATATTTTTTATAAAAAAAATAAATATTTGTGAAATTCAAATTCAAATTTAAAATTTGAATAAAATTTAATTGATTTGAAAAAAATTTGGAAATGAATTTCAACAGTGGATATCCATGCCAATAATGCACATATATATAAGAAATAAAGAGAAAGTAGAAGCTCAATGATTCATATGAGCAATAAGATGAGTGGACAAGCGAAGAGATTGAGAGATGAAGATGATTCCACCGACCAATAAACATCTATCATTATCATCACAAGCAAAGACCAAAAGAGAAATTGCATGATGAATGAGTACGTAGGAATTGAAGGGACCCACTTCACCTACTTTCCCCATTTTAGCAAATTTGGAAAAATCAAGCATTTGCTTTCTCTTCCTTGTTTTATCTATCCTTTTCGTCGAGGAATATCAAAGGTGGCAACGTTATCCACATTGTTTTTTTTTTTTTTTTTAAATATTTCTTTTGATATTACTCATTTAAAAAAAAAAAAGATATATAATTGTTAATAAAAATCAATTAAATTATATTTTTACGAAATTATTAATTTTAAACGAAGGATAAGTGTTTGATTTAAATATGTAATTTTCTTTAATTTATATAAGAACTTGAAAATAGATAATTAGTGTTTGATAAACCATTTAGGATGTAGGATAGTATAAGTGTTCAAGTAATAAATCTTTAAAAATTATTTTAATTGCTTAAAATAATAACAAAAAGTGTAGTATATAATAGTTATTTTGAAAAGTATTTAACAAATCCTTAAAAAGTATTTTAATTTCTTAAAAATAAAAAATTATTTATTTATTTTCTCTTTCTTTAATTATTATTATTATTTAATAGTTATTTATACAAATAATTAACTATATGAACACTTGCACAAATTTGCATTTACATCATAATACTTTATTTTTTAGCAATAAAATACTAAAAAAATATTTATTTTTTTTTTCTAAAAATGGTGTATTTATTGGATAAAATTATTCTTGTAAGAACATATTTAAGCTATCTATCAATAAAAATAATGCTTTTGTGCATATTGATTGTACTTTTTATTTGTAGCAATGGTCATTTTTCATATGTTAATTATATATCAATGAAATATATCTCTAATCGTGATTCAATTCCGAAATAAAATATGCATGCAAGCAAAAATAACTAAGAAACCTTCTATAAAAAATGACAAGACATGTGATTAGCACTTGTGCATTCTAACATATGTAAATTAAATAGTCTTTTAACAAGAGGTAACAACAAATATTTGACTACTTTTATAGAAGATTTTTCTATATAAACTCATGTTTATCTAATGAGAATGAAGGTCAAACTTTTGATAAGTTTAAAGTTATAAAGTCTTGGTAGAAATTGGGAAAGAAAATTAAAATTTACAGAGTGATCATGATGGTAAATATTTTCTAAATGAGTTTTTTTTTGTTAAGAAAATGTTTTGGTTTATTAAACTAGTGCATTTTACACTTCACAACAAAACGGTCTTGTCGAAAGAAAGGAATTGATTGTTAATATATATATGATTAGTGCTATGTTTGTGCAAGCTAAATTACCATCAAATCTTTGGGAAGAGGATTTTTTAACCGTTTGTAATAAGTACAATCAAATACCTTCAAAGAAATTTAAAGTTTCTCCAAATACAGTTTAGAAAGGAAGAAACCATGGTGAAGGCTATCGAAGGATATGGGATTGTAAAAGGACCATATTAGGACTTAGAGGTTTCAAGAGTGTCTTTGTAAAATATGCTAAAAATTTTAAAGCCTATATATTATTTGTAGATTTATGATTCATAATCCTACTAGGATAATCTTTTCTTATTATAGTGGGATAAATATTTCTCAAATTGGTGGAGGCGTTTGCTCCGTAAAAGAGAGATTTCAGTCTAAGGTAGAGAAGAACTTTACTCGTATAGTTGAAGGTGTCTATATAATATAGTTAGAATGAATATATTTGGGTTGTTTTTAGAGGAGATTGAGATGGAATAACTGATATATTTAGTCTGAGCAATTTATTATAAGGGATTAAAATAGGATTGATGGATAGATAGTTTAGACTTGTAATTAATGATTTTATTAAGAACAATGGAAAATGAATGCTGATGGATAAATAGTTTAGACTTGTAATTAATGATTTTATTAGATTTTTCGAGCCTTTTCTTTAGCCTTTGTAGGATAATCTTGTTTGTAATCTTAGTCATTTTATTGGTCTGTGGGTGGTAGTCCAAGTGAAATTTTAAGTCAATCTCTCATTTCCTACAGAAATCCTTAAACCTAGAGTTCACAAACTAAGTTCCATTATTGGTCCAAACCGAGTAAATATGTTTTTACTGACGAAGGAGATGGCTTGTTGGGTGGTGATGGACTATACTACCCCAGCCTCAGCTTCTGCCTACTTACTGTAATGATCCACTGCCACAATTATGAACCTCTTCAACCCATTCGCCTTCGGGAACAAGCCAAAGATGTCTATCCCCCACTAAAAGAAAGGGCAAAGGCTTCCAATTGCTACTTGCATCTCTCACAGGGTACTTGGGATGTTTGTATGCACTTGACATCTTCGACACTTTTAGAAAGATGCTTTGCATCTTACATTATTATTAGCCAGTAATACCCTTATCCGACTGCTTTTCGGGCAATCGTCTGAGCTCCTTTATTGCTCCCACAATCACCTTCATAATGCCCTTTAGGATTTCCTGGCCTTCCTCCTCCATAATACAACATAGCCATAACTGAGTTGAGGACCTCCTGTACAAGTAGCCATAAATTAGTGCATATTTAGAGGATTTTCTTATTACCTGTTTGGCCGATAATTCATCGACTGGCAGATTATCTTGTATCAAAAACTTGTATTAGGCATCATCCACGATTCCCCTTCCTTTATGGGAAAAGACTTTTCTTCGTCAGTTGCCGGAGTATGCAGTTCCTCAAACTGAAACGGTTGAGTAAGATGTTGTTCACTCGTCGCCGCCATTTTGGCTAGAAAGTCTACCTCTTTGTTGTCACCTCTAGCCACCTATCAAAGCTCACAGCTGCCCTGTCCGTATTTGATCCTCTCCATTAAGGACAAAACCTTTTTCTCGTATTTGATAAGGTTCAATTTTTGGACTTTAAATTGTCCCTGACATTGATTAACAACCAATTATGAGTTACTAAAAATAGTATATTTCTGTATACCTAATTTCTTGATGATTCTTAGGGCCATTATTATAATCTCATACTTGGCTACATTGTTGTTAGCCTTAAAGGCGAGTTTTGCCGCATACCGAAGATTTATACTGGTTTGACTCTACAAAAGGATCCGAATTCTAGAACCCTCGAATTTGCAAGCTCCATCTGTCCAGACCTTCCACTCCTCCATGGTTGATTTTTGGGATTCCGAAGACTCTAATGGTGGAGTCATTTATGCAACAAAAAAGGCTACTGCCTGGGCTTTCATGGCCTTTCTTGGGACATACTTGATATCAAAGGCTGACAATATTACCTCTTAGGTGGATAGCTGCCCTGACAGCTCTGGTCTATATTGAACATTTCACAGAGGATAATCTATCCTAATTTATATGGTGTGTGACTCGAAGTATGGACATAGCTTTGTGGCTGACATTGGGACTGCAAATACCAATTTTTCGAGAGGAGGATAGTTCAACTTTGCCTCTTTCAAGACTTAGCTGGCATAATATATTGGGCTTTATTCCCCATTATTCTCATAAATGAGTATCGAGCAAACCATTTTGTGCGTCACAAACAAGTATAGAAATAAAACCTCACCTTCGATAGGCAAGCTTAGCAATGGGGGAGATGATAGAAAAGTTTTCAAACTTTCAAATGCTTCTACACATTCTTCCCTCCACATAAACTTACATTTGCCTTTTAAGGCTTTAAAAAACGGGAGTTACCTTCTAGCGAGCATGATATAAACTAGCCTAGGGCTGTGACTCACTCATTCAACTTCTATACTTCATTAATGGTTTTAGGTGCTTCTATATTTTGGATGGAACTAATCTTTTTAGGATTTGCTTCTATGCCTCTTTCTGAAACTATATACCTTAAAAACTTTCCAGCTTTTATCTAAAAGGTGCACTTTTCAGGGTTTAGTTTTATATCTGCCTTGTCCAGCACGTCAAAGACTTTTTGGATATCATCTGGATGGTCTTCTAAGGATCGACTCTTTACCACTATTTCATCTACGTAGACTTCCCACTATGTCTTTAAAGATGCTCAACACCAGCCTTTGGTAAGTCGCCCCCACATGTTTTAGTCTAAATGGCATCACCTTGTATTAGAAAACTCCTTCATCTATAATGAATGTAGTCTTCTCTGCATCCTTGGTGCCTATCATGATTTGGTGATAATCTGAAATAGCATCAAGAAAGGAAACCACTACATGACCCGAGGTCGAATCTACTAACCTATTGATTGATGGTAATGGGTAATGATGTCACGACCCGAAAATCGGACCGCAATCGGCGCTAGGATTCAGATCGACTTAAGGTCGCTGGAATCCGTAGCAAGCCTAACATACAACCTGTCATACCTGATAGAATCCCATACATGATCATACATTTACATAAAAGCTTAAATATTTCATATAACCAAGTTCAACCTGTGCATGTATCATAAACTGTAAACATAAGCCCATACTAGAGCCCTCATCAAATGCTCCAGCATGGTCATCATACATGCCTTACTTGGTTCAAAACATAACTCATATACATATAACATTTTACAAAAGATCACGTACAAAAAGGATTACAAACTTTCAATGGGCGAAGCACAATACTAATCCTCAATATAATACATGTCTACTACTAATCTATTACAATTACATAAGCCAACCTCTAGCTGACCTCCTGTGCTATCTCTGACCCTGCAAACCTGGGGGTTAGGGGAAAGGGGTGAGCTACTAAAGCTCAGTGAGTAGAACAGTAAAAATAATTTAATAACATATGCTTTCATGAAATGCATCATAACACAAACAATACACATCACGGATGGACTTGTCACTAGTAACCCTCTACATATCCAATAAATGCCCGGCCCTCGACGGAGCTCCTCAGGACTTCCTCTTAATCATAATAGAACATATCCAACTGTGTCAGGGGCGTAGTGCAGGCCATACCTAATATTTCCCTTACTCTGTGCCAGGGGCGTAGTGCAGGCCACACCTGGACTTCCATATCATATCATATCATAACATATTGAGGGTTAGTGGGTCATCCAATATCCATCCACATCAACATCATATTATGCAATGCATCATATTCGTGAATTCTAATGCAAAACAACCTAATACATATCATGGCATTCGTGATGCATGAACATGCAAAAAAAATTTTAGTTACTTTAAAACATAGTTCAGTTCTACTCACCTCTGGCTGACACTGGAACAACTAACTCACTGCTGGGCTCCTCGGTTTCTCAGGTCTGATCCTACACAGGTGGATTCAAATGAGGGACCAAACATACTCTATAAATACTCTAAACAACTCCCCAAAAAACCCCCCCTAAAATATCATAAAACATGCACAAAAGTATGGATCTACACTTACCTCTTGAAGATTGAAGGTAGGCGCGACCCAAACTTGGAGATGAGGAGAAAATGAGCTACGAGGGTCTCCAAGCTTCAAAACTTAGATTTAAGCTTAAAATCTTTAAAACAAGGTAAAAACTCATCAAAACTTGAAAGATTTGAAGGAAACACATAAAATCAACCATAGGAGGGAGAAATCTCACCTATACATGAAAATAGAGAGAGAAAACTCGCCTATTTTTGGACAAGGGGCCTTTTATAGGTGGCTAGCCAGACACCTTCAGGGGCCAAAAGAGCTTCCGCAAACTCACCATGTTTGGCGGTTGAACTTGAGGCTCGGCAGCCGAACCTGGGTTTTTCCTCCATGACTTTTTCTTTCAAAACTCAATTTCTTTCTTCATTAAAACCATAAAAGCATTAAAAACATTGAAACATTTTATAAAAACATATTTTACCCTTCTAGAAGGCTCCGACATCCGAGATCCCGGATTCCAACGGAGATTCCGCCGGAAAGGTAGGAATTCCGATGCCGGAGTCTAGCCGGGTATTAAAAATGATCTTTTGGGCATGCTTTATTCAAGTTAGTAAATTCATGCACATTCTCTATTTCCCGTTGGCCTTCTTCACCAGAACCACATTGGCAAGTCATGTGGGATATTGGACCTCCATTATTAATCCTGTACTTAACAGCTTGTTAACCTCTTCTTTGATCACCTGCTGCCTCTTTGGTGCAAACCTTCTTTTCTTTTATTAGATTGGTTTGACTGCTTTGTCAATAGACATCTTATGAGTGATGAGAGCCGGGTCCACTCCTATTACATTTTTTGGAGACCAAGCGAAAGTGGTCAATTAGTATTTTAGCAACTCTATTAAACAGTTCTTTATTTCACCAGTTAACACAGTACCAAACCGTACCTTTTGATCTTTACCTAGCTGGACCTCTTCTACCGAGTCTGCTGGCTCAGGATTTATGTGAGATTCTGATTTTTTTAGCAAATCAATGGGAATTGTTGCTTTCTTGAAACTTTTTATGGGGTGTCTGTAATATTCTTTGGCCATCTTCGAGTTGCCTTGGACTAGGCTAACCCCCATGGAGTTGGTAACTTAAGACACATAGCACCCATGTTAATAAATATATCGTGGAGGTTTAAAACTAGGGGCCGAGTATCACATTGTATACAAGTGGAATATCTACCACTGCGAACTCCGCATACAACTTCCGCTTATGCTTCTCATCACCCAACACTAGAGAAGGTTGATGGTGGCCAATACTACCACGATCTTATCTCCTAATCCTACTAATGAATAAGAAAACTAGGCAAGATTATTTTTATCCAATCCTAACTTATTAGAAACATTTAAGATGAGAAGATTAATAAAACTACCTGTATCCGCTAATACTCACCTTATTTCATACCGGTTTAGAAGGATCTTGACGACCAACATGTCATTTTAAAAGAGTCCTATCACTTTGTCTGCAGGTCCGAACTTTACTTCCTGTTTGGCCCATGGATCCTGTTCAACTGACATGACATCTTCTGCTACGCGTTTATTTTTTCTTTGCTGTTATCAGGTCCTCCTACAATGACATGTATGACCCCGACCATTTTGAGAGAGAGGATGAAGATTTCTTTCTTGAAGAAAAAAAAATAAGAGATTAGTTTTAATCCAAATGAATAGAAAGGATTCAATGGATTTTCTCGCCAATAGAACCAAATGATGCGACTGGAAAATAGAGCTGTGCTGTCATTGACTAAACCTACAAGAAAGAGAATGTGAGGTGCTGGGTACCGACGGCAGCCACTCTGACGCTCAAGTCAGTAAACCGGAGAATATAACGAATATAAGAAATTGCTTAGAACTTAAGAGTAGTCGTGTAAGAATTATGTACCTTTGTCTATGTGATTGTTGGATTTTATACTGTACAAGGACAGAGTTAAATATAACAATTTTTGATAATCCAACGATGATGTGGCTGGCTATTTGACAAGGGATCTCACCGATTTATCTGGTTGTTGATCCTATGATTACAGACATAACAGGAGTCTGCTGGATTGTGTCTGCTAATGGTAACTTCATGTGAAGGCTCAACCTGTGTAGGGGAGGACGAGTCTTGATGAAGAAATGAATGTAACGGTATCCGAGTCTTCTTTTTCTTGGGTGAAACCGCGCATTTACAATAATATCCTTATCACGTGAACCTATTTTATAGTGACAACTCATGTCTCACTTTAGGCAATTCTTGTATAGCATAACTTCCCTTCTTTATTCTTTTTCTGTCTAAAAAATTTGCTTCTCAACTTTAAGATTTTTAACTCTAAAGTTCTATCTAAATTCTTTTTTAAGTTATTCACTCATTATTTAATTTTTTTATTCTTTTATTCTTTTATTTTTTTAAGTTATCTTATTAGTTACTAATCTACTTATATTATTAAAATTATATGTATAAATTTAGAGGAAATAGATTTTATATTTTTAGAAAATTTGTGTTTTACGAGTAATATTGGATTATTTAATAGGTTCATAAATTATTTAAATTTAAAAAAAAATTAAATCTAAAAATATTAGTTTAATAGGTAATAAGTTAGATAATTTAATTTTAAAAAATCTTAAATATAACTAAAGTATTATTTTTATGAATAATAGGTTAGAGTATTTGAATTTAGAAAAAAAAAAATTATTTTATATAAAATGGATTAGAAATTTTTTTTTTAAGAAAAATTAATTTTAATAGTAAATCATGTATTAAATTATTATATTATTTTAATATTATAATTTTTAATAAGTTTATATTTTACAAGTATAGCGAAAAGAGCTCTTTTTATGATAAATATTATTAATAATTGACTTTATAGTAGAATGGCTGATAAGCCACTGAAGGATTGATCTGTAATTTATGTTAAAATTATATTTATAAATATTGATAATAAAATTATTATAAATATATTTTAATTAATAAAAAATAAATGAAAATGATTGGAATTTAATTATAATTATTTATTTATTTTTTTAATATAAAATCCTTTTTCTAAATGTTTATTGATATTTATGTGTTTTATTTATTTTAATTATATATTTAAATTAAATTCCTGAACTAAATATCTGTATCTTCAACTTCATGCATAATATAAATCATTTGGCTGCTTTTATCTTAGTGAAGCTAACTCCTTTTTAGATAAAAAGTGAAGCTTTTGTTGTACATGAACAGTCAACGTGCATCACATGATTCACATCTCAATTAAAAATTTATAAAGTTGATTTTTTTTTATTAAAAAACACTTATTATAAAAACATTTTTTTCTATTGATATTTTATTTTCTATTCACTAGTAAAATAAAAATAAATTACTAACTTAGCAAAAAGTAAGTTGAATACATAATTTATCCCAATTTTTATAATAAAAAATTTTAATTGAACTATCAACTTTAAGAATATCTCATCTTATCTCATCTCCAAATTTTTATAATTGTATAAAACTAAGAATTTGAGGCATGAGATGTTTTTAAAAATTATTAGACCTTTCAATAAAAGTCAAAGGCTAAATTATACCTTTCACCTAAATATATTATTATTATTATTATACTTGTATGAAATTGGATGCTATTCTCTACAAGTAGATTTAAATGTATTTTGCTTATTAACAAGTAAATGAATATAAAGCAAGAAAACCTTTTATTTTATATTCCAAAAATATTTATTGTAAATTTAGATTCCATTTATTTTATAAAAAATATTTACAGAAAAATATTTTATGTATTTTTTAACGTTTAAAACACTCAAAAAATATAACGAACGGAAAATATTTTCTTAATTAAAGAAAAAAATAAGTCATTTTAAAGAAAATAACTTTTTTTTTTTAAAAAAGAGAGTCATTTTTCATACTTTAAACTCTTTATTAAAATTTCTATACACAATATTGAAGAGAATTGAGTCGTTAATTTGATTTCAACTGCTAGTAAATAATTTTTTTAACAGCAACTGAAATATTATAGAAAAAAAAAAAAACCGAAATATTTTTTAATAGTACCTTATATAATTCTTTAGTTGATTTATATATAATGTGAAAATTTTTTAAGTTAATTATAATAACTTACTGATATAATTTTATATTAATACAATAATCACTACTTGTATAAACATCAATGGTGGCAAGCTATTCACATTTAGCTTGATCCTTAGTTGTCTCAGTCTGATAATTTTTTATTGTAACTTTTGGAAATAGGTCCCCTAACATCATATATTGTAGTATTGATTTGACATGATCTTATATTCCTAGGTATAGATAATAGATAATTTAAATAATTAAATGTTGTTTAAATAATTGAATATGATCTATTACACATTAGTTTTTAGTAGCCGTTCCATTCTTAAAGGATTGAGAATATGATGCTGGAATGTATTTGTACAAAATGCTATAAAATTGTTCAGAATTGTAAGATACTTCATTACAAATGATTCATCCAGAGTAGACTGTCACCTCTATTTGTCTCTACTAATTAGCATAGTAATTAGTATAGATATACTGATAATAGTAGAGTGGTGAATAACATACCATATGATATGTGATCTCTAGATATATATTTGAGCGCTTATAATGATGGGTAAATCGAACAAGTGACATTACATGAAAAGCACATCGAGTTTACTTTTGTCAGTATTCATTCATATAAGTCATAATAGTGCATATAATTCTTAGACTTAAGATGACACTTGTCATATATGTAAGTAGTTTGAGTTTGATATTGCTTACGTACTTATACTATGTGCGGGTATATGATGAGAGTTAGCTCAAATTAATTTTATACGGGTAAGAGGCAAGCCAAGATGGGATTCGTCACCCTGGATAAATAGGTAGAAACCTATGATCATATTAATTGTTCTTGATAATAAATCCTTGGCTGAAATAGCATGAATTAATTAGAAAATGAATTTTCTAATGTAAATCTTGTTAATCAAGAATTAGGACTTAGTAGGGTTATATGATCTAAAATATTAGAATTTGACATTTTCCATGACCCTAACTTGGATTGAGATTCTGTGACAAAAAGACTATATTGAATGATAATTTATGGTCATGGTTTAGATTGAATAGAATAATACAATACTGATTGTTAATTGGGTAATCATGGCACTTTATGCTAGACACTAACCATAGTTTACAAGAATCGATAAAAAATGGGATATCATTCCATGTATATGGAATGGTTGTTTTCATTTCCATTTCTAATTGTCTATGAACTTAGGAAGTCACACATATAAGGATCAATCTTGGCAAGATTAACTAATTAATTAATTCAATGTGTTTAATTAATTATATTAATTATAAATATAGTTAAAAACATAAGTTGTAAGTTCCTAGTATGACTTGAACCAAATTCAATCATGATGAGTTAAAATTAAATTTAATGGAGATAATAAATTCATGTGATGAATTCTATCCATACAGGATATGGATTTTAAAGAAGAAAATGAATTTATATGATAAATTCTATCCATGTAAGACTTGATGACACGGAGCAATTAGTATTGGATTTTACGGCAGACTTGGACCGGCCTTAACTTTTGCTGCCGACGTCCGATTGAGACCTACGATAATTTTTCAGAAAGCGAATTTTGAGACGCACAACTTTCAAAAGTGTGACGAGGGCTGCAAGCTGTCACAAAGTTCGATATGAAAATTTCATCGTTTAGAGGGTCAATTTTACATTTTAATTATTTTTTTAGATATTTTTATAATTTTGCATATTAGGTTTTTTTTTTTTCTATTATAAATAGTCTTCCTTGACTATTAGAAATTCGCTTTTTCAATCTGTGAAGAATTTCAATAAGACTTTTTAATTTCTAGTCTATCTTTCTCTTTTATATCGTCTTAGCCAAACGATATTGGTTAAAATTCTTAACGGAGTATAATCAGTCCTTTATCATCTGAATTTTAATGAAAAAGATAAATTCATTTGAATCTAAATTTTAATGAAGAAGATAAATTCATTTGACGAATTAAAGTCATGTAGGACATGGGTTTGGAAGAAAGTAAAAATATTTTACTAGGCCAAATTTGATATTGGCTTGATTTAATGTGATATGGGTCTTAAATATATTTTGATAAAATTAAGAGATTAAATTTTATTCTCTTAATGGGCCTAAGACAAAATACTCATCTAGACAAAATTCAATTAATGTGATTAATTGATAAGAGAATAATTAATTAAATTAATATGATTAATTTAATTTAATAATAGACATGTGCCATACACATGTAAAAATTATCTTAAGATCATAGGATTAGTGTACAGGCCAAACTCTCATTCCATATGGACTTGAGTTAATTAATAATAAAATTTCATATTGACCCAAGAACAAATGTTGATCAAGTCCAATAAGTCCAATAATTCATTAATAGTGGTTAATGGATTTGGTTAATTAAATTAATGCAAATTAGTTTAATTAATTATAAGATTGATTAATTAAATTAATAACGATTAATTTAATTAATTATGATTAAATTACTAATTAATTAATTAATTAATAGAGATTAATTTAGTTAATTAAATTAAAAAATTAATACATGTCTATGATACATAGAAAATTTACTCTAGTCTAAAATAATATTCCATATATTTTAGGGGTTATTTGGGGAGAGTTTAGGGGTTAGAGATTTAAATTCCTAACCACTATCAATCCACCCATTTCTATATAAAGGAAGAGAGGTGAGGATATAGAATGGTTAAAGCTCATCACTTCCATCTTCTTCCACTTTATCTTCTTCTTGCTTGAGAAAAAGTTTTCATCTCCATTATTATGAGAGTTAAATGTTAACTCTCCAACTAATCCCACTTAATTTGTGAGAAAAATTTTAGTCTCCTATTTTTAGTATTTAAGAGAAATTTGAAGACAAAAAATTTTGGTCATGAATGGTGGATTGTGTCGAAATTGGTTTATATGGATAGATTAGAGGGTTTACATTTAGAGGCTTAAATTCCACCAAGCAAATATTAGATCTGCATTACAAAAGGTAAGATCTTAAATTTCCTTTAGAATATTTAATCTTTAATTTTCTCCATAGTAGTTAATAGGTTTTTTTTTATATACATAATTGTTTTGCAATAATTTTTTATATTGATGCTTGAATAGATTAAATAAAATAAAAAAATTGAGTATAAAATTATAATAATTAAAAAAAATTTTAAAATTTCATTATTTTGCTTTTGTTGTGGGTATTGCGCAAGCTCGTAGAAGCCTTTTTCACTATAACAAAGTTTTGAATTATTAACGGATTTTACTGTTGAAATTTCATCCATTAGTAATTTTAACGGATTTACTAACAGATTTAAAAATCTATTGGTAAATATTAATATAAAAGATTTTGTGTAATAACAAATTTGAAATCCATTAGTAATCTATTGGTATTATTAATGAATTTTAAAATTCGTTGGTAATTTATGAATATATAAAATAATTAGTATTGAAATTTATTAACGGATCTGAAATCCGTTAGTAATTCACTAATAAATCTCAATCCGTTAATAAATTTAAAAAAGTGTTTAAATTACTAACCAACTCTAAATCGGTTAGTAATGTATTCAAAAAAATTAGTAACGAATTTAAAAATTCGTTACTAAATTTTATCATTAAATTAATAAGTAAAAAATGTGTTGAATTTATTAGCAGATATCATCCATTAGTAAATCCGTTGATAAATTTAAAATGACATCCCACGTAAAATTTTTGCGTTTCTTTTTTAAAAACCCATATTTTCCGATTACCAATGGATCTACTAACGGATTTCAAATCTGTTGATAATTCTTGAAGGGAAAAAAGCCTATTTTTTTAAAAAAATTTAGTAATGGATTGCAAATCTATTACTAAATCCATTAGTAATTAGCGATTATAAATATAACACCACCTCTTCTCCTTTTATCATTCATTCATTTTATCATTTTCATTTCTTCCATGTTCTTTCACTTTCTCTTTTTTTATTACTTTCGTTCGGCTCACTTTCTTTATCTCATATTTTTTCTTTTCATTTTTTTTTCTATTATTTTCCTTTTATCTCTTATCCTTTTTTATCTCATTCTCTTCCATCTTCTATTATTTTTTTTATTTTTCTCCATAATTTTCCTTCCACTTTCCCCATTTTCTTCTCTTTTTTCTCTTGTTCTTCGTTATCTCTATAATTATCATTCATATTATTTTCTCTCATATTATTTTCTTTTATCATTTTCTTTCTATATATTATTTTCTCTTCATTTATTTTCTTCTCTAATCATTTTCTCTCTTTTTTTTTCCTCATTTTTCTAATCATCTTTTTACTCTGCTCTCATTCTTCATTGTTTTGCATAATTTTTATTTTTCTATCATTTTTTCTTTTTTTTTTCCTTTTTTATTTTTTTTTATCATTTTCTCTCATTTGCTTTTCTCTTATTTCTACTTTCTAAATATTTCTAATAAATATTGGACATAAATTAAAAATTTAGTAATAATAATAATATAATTTCAAAATTTATTGAATTAATAAAAAATAATATTAATAATAAAATTTATTATTTAATCGAAATAATAATTATTTTAAAATTATTTAAATTTTCAATAAATTTACTAACGAATTTACCAACAGATTTCAGATCTAATAGTAAATTATTTTTCTCTCAATTTACTAACGAATTTAAAATCCATTAGTAATAATTATGGGAACTCCGTTACTAAATTAGTTAGTATTACTAACGGACTTGAAAGCCATTAGTAAAAATTTACCAACGAGATTTTTAACAACGGATTATAATCCGTTAATAATCCATTGGTAATTCGTTTACCAATAGATTTTTACAGGATTACCAACGGAAAAATCAATAGGTAATCCGAAAAATTTTTTGTATTGTTTGTAGCGATCTCCTAAGCATCCAAATAATATTAGTATAGTGTCAGATTTGATTAAGAATAACACCCTTGATTAGAAACATCGGCTTATATTTAGTCTCTTTACATAGTGATAGGCTACAACAGTTTTATTAGTTCCAATTGCACCTCTAGATTTATTAGTCTAGTATTATATGAGCGATAGCTAGATTAGACTTCATTCTAGTTATAGATTTTTGATGCATAGTATTCATGTTTTAGGTTTGGCCAACCATTCGTCTTTTTTGTGCTTCCTTAGTCAGATAACTAGAAAAGTGTTTGGCCCTTTGAGGTTATGCCAAAATTAAAGTATTTTCTTTGACGCTCTCTTCATAATACTTTGCCAGTTTTAACTAATTTAGTCAGAAGAGATTGTTCATAGGATACTCAGTATCTTATTTGTCGGTTTGAACTTAAGACTTTAAAACATATGTTTTTTCATTATTTCTATGTACATTTAACATGATTTGTTACTCTTTGTGCGTATGAACCTGTTTTTATTTGTTTTCCTAACTTTCTTTTATAGTGAGAGATTTTGTTGTCATACTCCAATATAGAGACTAAGAGTTTCTTACTGTTAACTCTTGCAATGTTTACGCTTTGACATATATGGAAAGAGCATAATCAATATATTTTTTTTATATATATAAAGTGGTTCCTGATCGCATACTTGTTTGTCTTGTATTTCTTTGATTTTTTTTGTAATTATAGCACAGTGATTTTTTTGTTTTTGGTAGAAAAGCCAATAATATAGTGGAGAATATTTCTAAAATATCCCAATAATAGATTGGATATATAATTCTTTTTTAATTATTACTCAATCGAATCCATAAATATTATATAGATTTTTACTGGTTATTAAAAAAAATGAACTTCTATTTTCAGATGACATAAAATGTAATTATTATAATTTAAAAAATAAAGTTTATCTAATTTTTTTCATATAGTTTATATGGTTTCACTAAAAGCTAATAATAGTATTATTAAATTATTTAGGAAAAAAAGTATTATTAAATTATTTTTAAAATTAATAAATTTTATTTTTTTTTTACAATACATATATATTATATAAAGGCCAAAATTAATAAGTTATCAAAAAATAAACATTTCAAGAAAGGAATGTAATATATAATTTAGAATAATTATTTTTATGGAACATGGAATATTAAAATATATATTTTTTTATCAGAAAAAAAAAATCAAACCGAAAGGATTATGAAGTATAGAATTCTTTATTTCTAAACGTTGAGATGGATATCTGGATGAGAGGACATGGCATATTAAGGGAATATCCGATAATCTAGATTCAGTTCTTTGTCTCTCTCTATCTCATTCTCCCAACTCTAAAAAAAGAAAAAGGAATTTTTCAATGAAAATAAGGCTATCTAGAGAATAAGACCATCAATTTATTATAGTATCTGATGATCTGAAATCCAGAAAATAGGGTTTTACAATGGGTTCTGTAAGACTGGTATGAACTTAGACCTAGAAGAAAATATTTCTCCTTTTATATGTTTCCTTTTGGCAGCTAGTGACGTGTAGCAGAATGTGTATTATTGGACCACCTGTCTCTCCTGATTCCGGACTGGACCGAAAGATAAGTCGTGGGTTGAGCCCAAGAAGGATCTGTTCATCGGGCCCAAGAGGTTAGGCCGGCTTGATTGAGGAAACTGATTGGAGTCTGATCTGGAGGGGGATGGGCTGGACCAGTCTCACGGGGAGGCCTTGAACCCCCCAAATGATGGGCTCACGATATGGGTCTGGTCCCAGTCCGGAGTGGAGAAATCCAGCGGTCAATCAGTATTAATAAAATAATTATTAGGTTGAATTTTACGTTGATGTGGGATAGGAGCAATGAGTTTCTGATAAAAATCTAGACATTTTTTTCTTTTGAATTAGTTTTTAGAGTGAATTAAATATATATCAAATTTAGCATGATATCAAAATTTTTTTATCGAAATTGAATCTCCCACAAATATATCTCGTTTCAAAATAATTTTGAGCAATTTTGAGCATCAAACGTGTGTTGAATTCCGAGAGTGAATTATAATATCGAAAAT
Organism: Manihot esculenta; assembly: GCF_001659605.2. Taxonomy (NCBI): domain Eukaryota; kingdom Viridiplantae; phylum Streptophyta; class Magnoliopsida; order Malpighiales; family Euphorbiaceae; genus Manihot; species Manihot esculenta. The sequence goes on along the minus strand of NC_035162.2, from coordinate 35,395,322 downwards.
AGAAGATATTGAGCCATTAACTCAATGACGAGAAACGTACACCTAATAAGGACGAAAGGCATGTCATGAATCACAATTATCTATGAAAACAAATGGGCTCTTTGTGAATTGAGGGAGAAGAGAGAGAGTAGGTGGGAGCTGTTGCTAGCATTCAAAAAGGAGGGAGGTGATGATGAATCAATCAAGCTATAATAATACAACAAAAATATAGTTTTCATTTTGCCCTTTTAGCAATGCAACTCATTTCTTTGTTGGCTTCTACATACAAAATCCCCTTCTTTATCATCTTCATTAATTTGAGTGATGTACTCAATTTAGCTATGGCTAAAGCAAACCAAATCTATGATGATAGAGAATGAGATCGTTAAAAATAGAGGTGTGCAGTATTCAATTCAAATCGAAAAAATTAATCGAATTGAATTAATTTAAAATTTTGATTTAATTTTTATTCATTTTGTTTCAATTCAATTTTTAGTTTTACAAATTTCGATTATTTTGATTCAATTCGATTTTAATCAGAAAAATTAAATTGAACCAATTAGTGATAATAGTATATTGTTTTTTAATAATATAAAGAGATTATATTATAATCAAAATTAAAATATTTTAATTAAATTTTAGAATATTAAAAATAAGGTGTAAAAAATAAAAAGTCCAACTAATTAAATCGAATCAAATTGGATTTGATTCGATTCAAATTGATTTATGTTCAAAATCAGTTCAGTTCGATTTTTATAAATATAAAATTTTAATTTTTAGTTTATTCAGTTCGGTTCGATTTTAAACTAAACCAACAGAATGTTGACCACTAACTAAAAACATCTAAATCAACAATTATAATTCTTTTATTTTAATCGACTAAAAGTAATATAAAAATTTACTGTTATTATTATTTAAATTTGGTTAATTAATTAAATTATTTTTTTCTTTAAATTCAAATTAGTTAAGAAATTCTTTAATACCTAAATTTTATTTAACTATAATCTAAAATAAATTTTATGAAAAATATAATGAAGTAAAATAAGGAATTCGTATTTTTATTTTTATTAAATATTAAAATACTTTCATGATTTGAATAACTTTGAAAGCCATCTATTATGTGTATTTGCAAAATATTAAATATATAAAAATACTAAAATAGGCACTCACAGATTTAATCCGGTAGTAAGTGCATTTGAGTAAATCCGAGAGGTCTCAGATTCTACTCCACCAATTCCCAATTTTCATTTCGATAAAAAAAAAATTACTAAAATAGATTTAGCTCATTATATTATTACTTAATATTATAAAGCTCACAAGTGAAGGTAATGAAATCAGCACAAATAATACAACTTTTATCTTCGCTTGGGCAGAAGGTCTTGTACATATTTGTCACAAGAAATGCATGAATTAAGAGAAGAGAATGATTCTCATTAATTACTGAATACGTGTCCAAGGCTATATATACAAGAAGAATCTAACTAATATAATTAGATCATACAACTCAGCTGACAATCAGTTTTAACAGAAAAGTAACTAATTAACTCTTAAGTTACAATTAGCTTAGCTAATCTTCTCATTTTACTCGTGATACTCCTCTCCAAGCAACAGCCTAAACTGAAAGGGATGCAGAGCCTTGGTAAACAGATCTGCAATCTGTTCTTTGGAGCACAAATATTCTGGCTTAATCACACCCAACAACACTTTCTCTCTTATGAAGTTGCAATCAATTTCAATGTGCTTTGTTCTCTAGTGAAAAACTAGATTTTTTGAGACATATAGAGCAAGCGCATGTGAATAATGGCAAGTTAAGGGATGTCAATCTTGAGACCTTTCAATAATGCAATCAACTAAAGAACCTCTGCAACTGTGGCTCCTATAGATTTGTATTTTGTCTCTGCTGACCTTCTTAACGCTGTAGGTTGTTTCTTAGATTCCAGCTGATCAAAGATTCTCCAAGAAATATACAAAAACTAGTAAAAAACTTTCTAGTTTCTCAACATTCTACCTAATCACTGTCTGAGTAAGTTATTAGCGTTATATCTAAATTTACAGACCGAAATAATCCTCAACAATCTACTAATTGTTGCCAATACACTTTTTTATGGCAGTAAACACAAGGGGCAATCCTAAGTATTTAACAGGCAGACGGCCTTCTTTGAAACTTGACACTTGTAAATTTTAAGCTTTAGCCTCATCATCAACATTAGCAAATAAAATAAAGCTTTTATCTTTCTTAACCTGTAAGCCTGACATATTTTGAAAGTGTTATAGTGTTATAGCAAAAAAACTCACAGATTCCATCTCACCAAAATTGAACAAGAATAAATTATCCGCAAAATTTAGGTGATTTAAATTCACACATTTGCAATTCTTATGGAACTTAAAAGAAAATGGGCGACTTACCATCAAATACCTAAACAAATATTCCATAATAATTACAAACAGAAGAGGTGACATGGGGTCCCCTGCCTTGAACACTTTTTTCCTATAAAGAAGCCCTCAATACTACTATTAACTAGCACAGAGCACCAGGGAGTTCTAATGCATTCCATCACCAATTAATAAATTTACCAGGAAAATTTAAGCCTAATAGAAACTCTACAATAAAATCCCAGCATACATAGTCATATGCTTTCCTTAAGTCTACCTTTAATGCACATCTAGGGGACCATTTTTCCTATGATAATTCCTTATAAGCTCATGTGTAATTAACACATTATCAATAATTTTCCTTCCTGGGACAAAAGCAAATTGGTTGAGGTTAATAATTATACCTAAAACCTTCCCTAGTCTTCTAGTTAGCATTTTACTAATAACCTTATAGATGATATTACATAAGCAATAGGTTTATAATCCCCAAGGCTACTACAATTTTCAACCTTAGGAATTATAGTTAGAGTGGTAACGTTGAACTGCTTCAAAATCATACTGGTTTGAAAAAAAATCTCTTACCGCATTCACAACGTCTCTTCCTATAGTTCCCCAAGCCTTCTTAAAAAAATAACTATTGTACCCATCAATGCCTTGTGCCTTATCATTTCCAATTGACCAAAGAGCCATCTTGATTTTCTCATCAGTCACTTCCTCGCAAAAAACTAGTTTTTCATTCTCCTAAACTATCGGACCTGTAGAGATAACTCTAATATCTGCATGCCCCCTGATATCGATTGTCGAAACCGTAAAAAATAACCTATTAATAATAAAAAATTAAGAATTGCATATAGTGGTAATAGGGTTGAATCCACAGGGAATGTGACACTTTGACTTTCCTAACAATGACTTGGGCAAATTAACAATAAAAGTAAAGCAAGGGGGTAGTTTTCGATGATGATAAACTAACACTAAAATTCAAGCAATATAAGGAAGTAATAATTGAAATAAGAGTAAATCAATAATAAAAGGCTCTAGTTGAAGTTTAGGATCCATTTCAGTTGGGAATTGATCATTGATACTTTGATTCTTCTATTTGTTTTACTAAATTAGTTTAGGTTGTGAAAGACGCTTCACACAACCAAATCTCTCCTTAAATTTAGTTTGATTAGAAAACATTCGCTAATCAAATACTAGTTAACAAGTCGCCAAGGAACGTCCTTGGGGGTTTTTACTTTTTTACTTTTCAACTGTTAACTGCTTTAAGAAGTAGAGAAACCTAATTCTACCTTAGTCAATCGTGTGGTTTAGTTAGATCACGCAACCTCTTAATTGTTACATTAATTGTCACTTATATTTGAACAATCTAAGCAATTAAGGACCTAAATCATTCAAACTAACAATATATTACATTGCAATTAAACGCAACAGGCCCTATTTATTCTAACAGCAAGGCAATAATGGCGTGAAGAATGAAATTGCATAAATACTGTAAAATAGAAGGTTAACAATTGAGTTTTAGATCTCTCAATTCATAATTAACCTGAAATTGCACCAACTTCAACTGGAAGAAAATGTATTTAGCCACTCATGATGGATAAAGAATACACAAAGAGAAAAGAAAGAAGAAAAGAAGTTTGGTTCGGTGCTACTGATGCTCTCTGAATTGATCATCTGTTGTTGCTGCTGGTTGCAGCCTTTTTATAGATGCAAAAGCCTTAGATCAATCCTTTATGAGATAGAATTCCTTTTTAACTTGGTCTTTGATTCCTTCCTTGCTTTTTGTTTCTTCATAAATAGACTTTCTTTAGTGAAGGAATTCTTTTTGTACAATGTTGGATATGTTTTAGATGAGTCTTGGCGTGTTTGAGATGGAAGAGGACTCTTGGATTTTGAATTCTGGTGTTTCTTGCCATTCTGACCTTTTCTACCCTGTGGTGATTGATTTGCCTAGTGATTTGGGCAAATCGTTTGCCCTTATCGCGAGTCTGTGCCTGTTCTTCCTTATCTGTTCCACGATAATCAATTTACCCAGTGATTTGGGCAAATCACTTCTAGCACATCAAAGCCTTGAGTTTTAGCTTGCTTTCATCTACTTGTGCAATTTTCTTAGCCATTCTTGAGTTTTAGCACATCAAGAGTAGTTGTGTGAGAATAGCATATGTTTGTCTCTACGATTCTTCTCTTTTTATACTGTAAGAATATAGAGGTAAATATAGTATTTTCTGATAATCGGGCAATGATGTGACCGACTGCTTGATAAGAGATATCGCCAACAGATAGATTGGTGATCCTGCGATTACAGGCATGATGGATATACGCTAGACTATGTCTGGTAATGGTGACTTTATGCCGAGATTCGATCTATCAAAGAGTGGACGAGTCTTGATGATTATCTGGGTGTTTAAGGTGTCTGAGTTTTTCTTTTATCGAATGAGACTGTATAATCAGATTCTTATCACGTGAACCTATTCTACAGTAACAGTTCATAGTTTAATTTGAGCTTTTTGTCTAGCATCAAATTTTATTATTTAAATTAATTATAGAGTTTATATATTTAAAAATCTTTATTATAGTTAAATATATTTTAAAGCAGCTTTTTATTATAATTCAAATTAAAATATTACCACGCAATTTTATAAAAATTCAACATTTTTCACAACAAAATAAATTAAAAATAAAAATAAAAATAAAAAATCATTTTTTCTTTATGCCCGATCCATTTTATAAAAAAAATAATTAAAAAATCAAAATTTTACAATTTTAATAAAAAATTAACATTATTTAATATAGTAGGAATTAAAATTTTTTGTTATCTATTAAATTTAAAATAAAATATATATTATTTAATTAAATAATGTCTTTATTAATTATTAACTTATTTCAAAATTACTTTAATAATTAATTTATAATATTTTATTTCATATTTAAAAATAACACACTGATACTTTTTGTCTTATAAAATTACCACGTTACCTTTAAATTTGAGGGAAAATCATAATAAAATAAAACTAAAACTTATTTTCAATATTTAAAATTTTTCTCCTTTTAAATAAAAAAATGTCAACCGTTATGTATTTTTCTCAATTTATTTTTCCATCCATCATATCCGAAAAAAGAATAAATATTAATCAAATTTAATTATATCAAAACGTGAATGAAAAGGCAGAAAGTGCTTGACGTCTTGATGCGATGTGGACAGTGTTATGTATTGTTTATTGCCACGTATGGATCAATGTGGAAAGCTAAGAATGGTTGGACGGTAGATTATTCGTTTTAGTGGTTGTTCCTTTCAATGTTTTGCCATCGTCTTGTCCTTTTGTCCGTACGAATGCGATGTGTATTTTCATATTTTATTTTTTATAATTTTCACTTAAATATAATTACATACGTATGCTTAATTATATCTTTAAAATATAATTCACGGCCAAAATTTTAAATTTGAATAAAACTTATAAATTAATCCTATTCAAATTTAAATGAAAATTAATTTTTTATTATTTTCAAACCCTAGTGCATCTATTAAAAAAAACCTACTTGCCGTAATTTATTTTTTAGGAACAATTTATAGGCTAATAAATTTGTCATTTTATTAAAAACAAGACTGATAATATAGTCACTTAAACAAAATATTTATTTCATTAAAATTTATTATTAAATTATTATAATTTAAATTTTTAATTTTTTTATAATAATATAATCTCTTTAGTTTTAATAATTTATAATATTTTAATCTTTATCTTTTTAATTTATGATTGACTAACACTAAATTTAATAGTACTATTTTATTAAAAATAAAAATTTTAAAATTAAATTATTTACTGTTAAAAAAAGTAAATTAAGTTGTAGGTTTTTACTTAAATTTCAAGAACTATATTCTAAATTACCCTATCTTCTACTTATATCATTCTCGTCTCCATTCTATTTCAGTGGATGTTGGTTTGAAGATTATGAATGTTCTAGGGTTAATTTGAGATTCATAAAGGACGGGCCCGAAATTACAGCATGCTCTATACTCAAATAGACCACACAAGATAAAGCAAAGCCATTGCAAAATAGATTAAAGCTATGGGAAATATTTATTTAAATTTGATTAATTATGGACCCGCCATTAATAAATAAAATTTAATATTTTATAAAATATATAATTTAGATTAAATATTTATAAATTTAGTTATAAAATTTTATTTTATAATAAAATAATATCTTTAATTATAATTCATTCATATATTCTCACACAAATTGATGCATACATATTATAATTATTTATAAATATTTATTTATATATTATTTTAAATTAATTTCACATATTTATTAATTTTAATATCTTAAAATAAATTAATAAAATAAAAATTAAATTAAAAATCTTAACGCATCTGAATTTAAGTTCAAAGAGTTCTTTATAATTTAACTTTTTTTCTTTTCAATAATTTTTTATTAATTAAAATAAAAGAATATATCAAAAATTTTTTTTATTTTATTATTTTTCATCTATAAAATATTAAAATTTAATAAATATAGAGATTAATTTATAAATATAAGAATTTATTAGTCATTATAATATTTAGAAATCAATCTATAAAAATATAAAAATTAATTTCAATTAAAAATATAAAATTTAAATTAAAAAATATTTTATTAATCAAACAAAATTTAATATACTAAATTTAAAATTTTAAAAATTAAAATATAATTTTTATTAAATATTAAAGAATAAATTAAATTATAATTTATCAGTGATATTTAACGATATTGAAAAAAAACTCACTATAAATATATATGACCCTCTTTGTTATAAATTAAGAATCTTATTTAAAGATGCACTAAATTATAAAGTAATTTTTTATAATTATCTCTTAAAAATATTATTAATTCATTTGTATATAAATTTATTAAATATATTTTATTTTTTAAATTAAAATTAGATAATATAAAATATTTTAAAAATATAAGTTATTTTGGGTAAATATTAATTATAAATTATCATTTATTAAAAACCTTTTTCATTTACTTAGTCTAACTTAATTCAGTTATTGAAGTTATCTAACTCATCTATGTTCGGGACCCATTCTCTCAATCGCTCTACTTCAGAAGATTTGTTCATTTTAATTAACAATTGCTAAACTCACCATTAGATCATGCACGATTTCGATGGTTTTGAATTGGGCCCAAAGGATCAAATAGTATCGTATCAAAATTGTATATATCTATATTATGGGATTAATATTATCCTTATTTTTTTATATTATTTACATTATTAAAAAGCTATTTAAATTAAATTGTTTCAAATTTATTATGTAAATTAATTTTAAATTTATAATATATATAAATATGAGGAAGGTGAAAAATAATCAGATTTCAAATAATGGATATGATTAAAATTGATAATCACAAATTAGCTATTTATTTTCATTGAGAACAAATAAAGGAATTTATTATTATTTAAAAAACATTTAATTAGTTGATTAGATTTGTTTCAATTTGAAAACAAATTTTATTTTATGAAAATATATAATTTTATTAATTTAAATATATTAAAATTTAGACTTATAAATTTATAAAAAATAAAAAAAAATAATACTATGCCAAACACTAAATATTATATAAAATAACCTTTCAATAAATACTAATTCAATTATCAAATACTCTTATAAAAAATTATTTACCAAAACGTAAGTAATAAAAAATAAAGTTTTGGTGTAAACTAAATATTATTTAGTTATGGGATTGGCGAGACAGTATTAGAAAGTTTTGTTGATATCGATTTTAGCGGAGATGTAGATATAAGTAAAAACACATTTGGGTATGTTTACACTATAGATGGGAGAGCATTGAGTGGGATTTCTAAACTTCAAAAGTGTTTTTATGTTATAGAGGCTGAATATGTTGCAATTACTGAAACTGGTAAAAAAATGATATGGTTAATTGATTACTTGAAAAAGTTAAACAAGAAGCAGCTTGACAAAGTTTTTTTCACTAATAGTCAGAGTGTCATATAGTTGGTAAAAAACCTAATGTATCACTTCAGAACAAAACACATCCGATGTAGATACCATTTTACTCACATTATGGTGAAAGAAGGTAAGATGTGTTTGAAAAAAATTGAAGGTACTAAGAATCCAGTAAACATATTGATTAAAGGTGTTGATCCTGGAAAGCTGAGACTGTACAAGGTCTCAATTAGTCTTTTACATGGAAGATTATTGCGGATAGATGTCTTTGTTGGATATATGGACATGGAAAATAAAAATGGTTGAATTGGCTGAATTAGTCTCCAAATAGGAGAATTGTTAAGATATAAGACCTAATAATATATTATGAACTGCACATTAAGCTCCACTATCGTAAATCCAACGAATTTTTTGTCAGAGTTATTTTATCTTTTTTTATATTTTTTATTATTAGTGTATTATATTCTAAAAAAATTCATAAAAAAATCTTAGCCGCTATTAATATAGCCAAATTGATAAACCAGTATTAATATCTTTACATGCTTATTTTTAAATTGTGCAATTATTTGATTCTCAACATCAATGTTAAGCTTATCCTTCGTTTTTCTATTTATATAATTTCTTCTGAGTGAAAACATAAAAAGTCCCCCATGATAATATCTAATTATGTTAGTTCCCCACATATTTAAGCTCTCTACAGAAATTGGAAAAAAAAAAACAATTCCAAAATTATGGCAATAATTATTAAAAAAATAAATTTCCCATCACAAAAAATCAAAGAAAATGAGAAGTCAATTAATAAAAGTATAATAATAAATATTAAAAAAATTAAGAAGTATAAAATCTTGTAGCTGCAGCAAAACACTAATTACGTGCTTACTATAGAAACAGCTTGTCTTTCTATGATTGCTAAATGGTCTTCCGCTCATTGCAAGAGATTCTCCTTCAATATGATATTCATGATTAAATAACTTAATTTTTTGTGAAATTTCAGTTACGGTGATATTTTTTTTCTAGATCATTTTATTTGAATTTTTTTTTTCTTAAACCTCCACCTCTAGTCATAATTTTAGATAAACCTATATTTTTTTATAAAAAATATTAACATTACATATATATTTACTTTCATAATTTAGCATTTTATTTAATTAGACATTTTAAATATATTAAAGATAACAAATAGAATGTCACATAAAACAATTACATACTATTATTTAAATCTAAATCATGTGCTATCATTTTTTTTTATAGAAAAATAGTAATATTAATTGATGAAGAAGAGAAATATCACATTGGACAATTTCCCAATATAAGCAAGTATCCTCATACCTATTCTTGAATACACAAAAGAGATTCTTGGACTAGCATGTACGCACTAGCTTATTAGCACTACAACATTAATAATCACAGCTGAATTATTATCATTAAATAATTAATTAAAAAATACAAAATATATAAAACATGAAGAAAATTGTGGGATATAAATAAATAATTAATTAGATATAAATTGATTTTAAAAAAATATAAAAAAATTATAGATTTATTATTTATAGCTAAAGACTCATATATTAGCTATAATATAAATTTTCATAGTTATGAATCCGTAGTTATATATATATATATAATGTTGTAGTGTGCACTGAGGTTGTCACAAAAGAGTTGAGGAGCCTTGAATAAATTGATGCCTATGTCACGAGGACGAAAAGAGATCCATGTGAGTTCAGCAGCAGTAGAAGCCATAGGGCGATATTCAGCTTCCATACTTATAACTAGCAATGATGGTTTGCTTTTCAAAAGACCATGAGATGAAATTAGCACCTAAGAGTATGCAGTAGCTAGTCATGCTACGACAAGTCTCAAGGCAACCAACCTAATCTGAATCAAAGAAGCCATAAAGAGTGAGAGGACTGTAACTGAGATATTAAAGAATTAAATTTTGAGTTCCTTTAAAATAGCGACGAATCTGCTTGACAGCTCGAAAATGAGAAAAAATAAGGGAGTTAAGTTGCTGAAAGACTTTGTTGACAGCATATACTATGTCAGGATGCGTGAAGGTCAGATATTGCAAGGCTCCAACTATTCTTCTGAAAGTGAAAGCATCAATAGGATCATTATCATGAGGCAGAGAAGCCTCTTTGGTGATTATAGGAGTGCTAATAGGAGAGCAATTATCCATGCTAGATGGAAGAAGAAGATCACGAATGTACTTTTGTTGAGATAGGAGAAGGTCACCTCTAAAATATGAAATTTCAATACCAAGAAAATAGTATAGGTGTCCCAAGTCCTTCATGGAGAATTCATTGCTCAATTATTTTAATAAATTATTTGCTATAATAGTGTTGGAGTGATAAATAAAAAGAGATGAATTAGCTTTGCTGCAATAGAATCCAAGAGTAAAAAGGAATTGAAAGAGCCGGTCAAACCAAGCATGAAGGACCTGCTTGAGCCCATACAAAGATCGTTGGAGCCGGCAGACATGAGATGGGTAATTTATATCAGTGAATAATAAGGGTTGCTCCATACAAATAATTTCCTTCAGTTAACTATGCAGGAAAGTATTTTTTACATCAAGTTGATGAATTGGCTAGTGGAAGGATGTGGTAAGAGCGATGACAAATCGAATGGTAGTGTGTTTGATTGTAGGACTGAATGTCTTATCATAATTAATGCTTGGAATCTAAAAGTATCATCGTGCTACTAGATGAGCTTTATAGCAGTCAATAGATCCATCCTCCTTACACTTTATATGAAAGATCTATTTGGATTCAATGACGTTAGCTTTAGAAGGACGAGGAACAAGAGTTTATGTGTTGTTTAAATGAATGGTTGCAAGTTCTTCCTTCATGGAATTTACACAATGTTCATTTTTCATGGTTGATTTCCATATAGTAGGTCATGAGTGGCAGTGAAAGCATGAGACTAATTTGATGGCTTGATATTGGGGTTGACTCAGTGCCATTCTGCGTGTGATCATATGATGAGTTGGTTGAGGAAAGGATGGCTGAGGGAGGATGACTTCTATTTTTCTTGGGAGATCTTAAGATTAAAATAGTCATGTTAGTATCAGATAAAGAATCATGATTATTGGTTTGTGGTGGAGAAGAAGATGGTGAGTTTGTACTCTATGTTGAAGGAGCAACAATAGGAGAGGTAAGAGTTGATGGTGGAGATAAATTATTTTTAGATGAAGCAATGTTAGTGATTGATATAGGGATAGTGACAGGGTTAAGAGATGATTTGTCGAGGCTGAAGGTGGTATTGAGAGATGGATTTTCAGGATTAGGACTAGTATTAAGGTCAGTGATGATAGAAGGAGCTTGAGGGTGAGTGTCAACACTTTGTGCATCATAATGTGGTTGTCTAATAGAGTTGTTTGGTCTATTTATAAATGGCAATAATTCATCAATATTAGGAAAAACTTACCATGTTTAAGGAGATTTTTAACTTTCCTGTATTATCATTTCGATTGAAAAAATATATATTTTTAGTACATTATTTTATTAAAAAAACACAACTTTCAATTGAAAAAATATAATTTTTCGATTAAAATGATATTCTTTTAATTAAAAAATACATGTTTTTTCATATGAAAAAAATACATATTTTTGATAAAATAATACATTTATTCATATAAAACAACATTATGTCTCAAATTTATCCTCAACATGTGTCACTCATGTTTAATTTTTCTATCACCAGATATCGTTTAAAAGAATTTTAATAAGAAATTTTTTAATATAGATTTTCTTTAAAAATAAAAATTTGAGACTTTTTTATTAAATTTGGAGAATCATATTTTTATCATTAAAAAAATATAGAGGCTTAAAGTAGAACATACGATCATGTTATCAAAATTTAAAATTTTTATTAAAAAAATTTCTAAAAACAATTTTAATTCAACTTAAATATTTTAATATATTAAATGCATATAAAAAAAAACTAAGAAATAATATTAGACTCTAATATCAATAAATAAAATTATAAAAAATTAAGAAATAATATTAATAATATAAAAAACTAAGAATTAAATATTAGATTCTGATATCAATAAATAAAATTATAAATTATATCCAACACATTTATCGTACATGGATCATAACCTATATCCATGCATAATACCTTAGTGCCATAATTTTTTTTTTTTGAAATAAGGGGTTGGGGGAGTCGAACCTTAGACCTCTCAAGGCTACAAGGATGCACTTTCCACCAGGCTAAGTCTCGGAGTGCTTAGTGCCATAATTTATATTATTAATTTTTAATATAATCATATGCATTTAATGTAAATTATATTAATGATTTCACCGTTTATATATATATATATCTCTTGATATGTTTTATTGATTCTTATAATTACGTTTTATGAAATATGACTCCACTCCCTTTATATAGAAAAAAAATACTAAGAAATGTCTTAATGAATATATGATGCGTCTCTTCAATATAACATCTTAACCCTATTGGTTAAGAGATATATCCCTAATTAGCATGGATGACTTGAAATTAAATTGATTTATATGAGTAACCCATTCCAATTTTCAACGCATAATTCCCTTGAGAAACTACTTTCTTTTAGTTATTCCTCAATATTATTCTCAGTTTTCTTTTTAAGCACTGCATGGACAATCTTAGGCTGAATGCTCTCTTGAGATGATTTAATTAAAATAAATTTAAATACATCTTTTGATTGTGTCATGAGTAGTAAGGTATGGAGTGATTGTTATAAAACTCTATAAGACTTCTGGATGGATGCGCAACTTCTTTCCTTTATTCATTTTCTCTAGTAGCAGAAGGCATAGCCATGAGAGAGGCTTTTCTATTTGCTTATAGCATAGGACTTTAAAACAGATCATCTCCGATTTACCTAGCTTTCTCTCTTCCTATCAAATCTCCTTCCATGGGAAAGAGAAGCTATTATTCGTATGATATCAACAATATATCTGATGGGCGTCGAAATCACAAAAAATAAATTTCTGCTTTAAAATAAAACTTGTAATAATGGTAAACAGGGTCAATCCTACAGAGACTGGTTAAATAGATTAATTATATTGAATGAAATAAAATAAAATAAAATAAAATAAAATAAAATGGGGTTTTTGAATATAGAGAATAAATAAAATCAATTTAAAAGAAGAACCAATTTAAATTTAAAAGAGAGAATTAAGATGAGACACATTCCATTAAAGAAATAATTTTAGTTCCAGTTTTTATGGGTTGATCACAGATACAAAATAATCTCAATTTAATTAATAAATCAGTTATAGATATCGAAGATGCTTCAGGTATCCAATCCTTTCTTAATTTTAAACTAGTTAAGAGATGTTCGTTAACTAGCTTTAACTCTTGGACAATTGTAGGAGATGCTCCTAGAATTTAATCCAATTATTGCATTAAGAATTAAAATGACCTGATTCTAACTAATAAACACGAGACACTCGGTTCATTTAAGTTAGACTATACTATTCCTTAGGAAGGCCTTACGCTACCTAATTCACTACTTATTTCAATTTAATTAAATAATTACGGATTTAATTAACTGAATAGCAACCTACTATTCTGTCAATTGAGCAATGGCGCCTTAATGCAACAACCCACAAAATGATATTAAGCAATAAACACAAGAATAATATAAATACCAATAATTGAGACAACTATAAAATCACATAAATCTCACAACCGATTTAACTGGAACTTTTAATTATCCTTTAACTGAAAGTAAGAATTTAGCCACACAAGTTCATGGCTAAAAATAGGAAATGAAAGATAAGATGAGATGAGATGAGATGTCAGATATATCAGAATACCCCTTTTTTATAGTACTAAGAGTCCTAACCTAAATACAAGTAGCTAAAATCAAAATTGAGTATAGCTTGGCAGATAAGAGTTATCTGTTTGGTTCCCGGATTTGAAGCTGGCTCTGTTCGTCAAGTATGTTTGTGCTCATAAGGTAGTCTATAACACTGCTCGTCTAAGTATTCTTTTATGAATTTGATTGTGGCCACCTTTTATCTCAGAATGTGGATTCCAAATTGGATTTTTCTCTTGTTGTCCTCCAATCCTACCAATTGGTGTTGGTTCACTGAAAGTGATTTCTTTAGCTGGTTCTACCTTGAACCCTTTATAAAATGGCTTAAGGAATATTTATTGCAATAGTAATTTTAAATTGTGTGAAGTGCGATTCTTATTTATGAATGAGGTGGTTGTCCGGGTAGTGATTTATGTTTCACTTTTATTTCCTGCACAATAGAAGGTGAAAATTTAGTATGAATATTAGGTGATTCCTCAATAAGAGCAATATGGTATAACGGTTTGTTTGCTTTTAATTCATATACCACTTCTTTTAAGCAATCAAAATTTTCCTTCATATTCACTGAGCTGGATTTTCTAAAATTCTCACAAAGTTTAGCGTTCAAGTCATCTCCATATTCTAATTTAAGTACTTGCTGAACTAGAGGTTTACTGGCATCCACTCTACACACACTAGAAACATTATTGGGGTGTTTCACATCATCATAAACATTAAATTCAATGAGTTCCCCATCAAACTCCATGGTGAGAGTGCCATCATAAACATTTATTTTCATTATAGTGGTAAATAAAAAGGGTCTCCCTAGCAAAATATCAGAAGAATTTGAGGATTTATTATCCTCCATAGGAATCACATAAAAATCAGCAGGGAATATTAAATTATCTACTTGCACTAAAACATCCTCTAACACCCCATCAGGATAAACAATAGAGCGATTAGCCAATTGAATCACTACACCTATTTCTTTTAATGGACCAACATTCAAAGATTGAAAAACTGATAAAGGCATAATATTTATTGATGCGCCTAAATCACACATTGATTTTCTCACACCAATATTGCCAATTTTAATAGGTATAGTGAACATACCTTGGTCTTCATTTGGTAGGCATTTTACTTTAAAAAATAGCAGATACCTTTTCATCCATACAAACCTTTTGGTAGCCTAAAAGCTTTCTTTTATTTGTACATAATTCCTTTAAGAACTTCGCATAGCGAGGTACCTGTTTAATTGCATCAAGCAAAGGTATATTGACTTCTACCTTACGAAGTGTCTCAAGGATCTCCTTTTCTTCTTTCTCTTGTTTGGACCTAGCTAATCTCTGAGGAAAAAGAGGTTTAATGATCAGAGATTCAGATTGCTCAGGTGTTGAAGTTGATTTGTCTTGTTCAAGTACGATAATCTCAGTTTTCATATCTGTACTGCGATCGTGCCCACGACTTACCTGACGAGGATTGTCGTGCCCGCGACTTACCTGATGAGGATTGTCCTGCAGTTCTTTTTCACTTCTGAGTGTAACGGCACTTACATTCTGCTTAGGGTTCACTATGGTCTGAGAGGGTAGTTTACCTTGATTTTCCAGTTTGTTTATTGATATTGCCAATTGACTTATTTGTGTTTCCAAGTTGCGAATACTCATTCGGGTCTCTTGTTGAAACTGTTGAGTCTTCTATTGAAATTGTTGAGTGTTAGTTGCTAAAATTTTAACAATATCTTCCAAGGACATACCTGAATTAGATGAAGACGCTTGCTGTTGAAATTGTTTAGGTTGATAGCTTTGAAAATTTTACTGTTTATAGCTAAAATTCGGATGGTTTCGCCATCCTAGGTTATACGTATTTAAGAAAGGATCATACTCTCTTTGTAGAGGACCTGAAAACCCGTTGACAGCATCCACATGCTGGTCATGCTCTTGAAGTGATGGGCATATATCAGTGGGATGACCCGTATTAGCGTAAATTCCATAAGCTTTGGCTTGTTGTGTCTTATCTGCAACAAGATTTTCAACTAAAGTGGTTAGATGAGAAAGTTTAGATTCAACCGAATAATTACTTACCTCAGAAACTCTCCTATGGGAGTTTTATACATGTACAAATTGTTGTGAATTTGCTGCCATCGTAGATATCAATTCCCTGGCCTCTCGGGGTGTTCTTTTGCGTATCGCACCTCCACTTGCAGCATCTATCATACGTCTTTCTATGGTTGTGAGTCCCTCATAAAAATGGAGCATGAGTTATTTATATGAAATTTCATGCCTAGGACAGCTAGCACATAAGCGTTTAAATCTCTCTCAATAGTCATGGAGAGTTTTTGTCTCCTTTTGCTTAATTCCTGATATTTCTCTTCTTATTGCAGATGCTCTAGAAGCAGGAAAGAATCGGTCTAGAAATAATTTTACCATTTCTCCCCATGTAGTGAATGAATCTGGAGGTAGGTAGTACAACCAGTCTTTTGCATTATCAGCTAGAGAAAAAGGAAATGCCCTTAGGTTGATTTGTTCTTCTGTAACTCCTTGTGGTCTCATGCTGGAGCATACCACATGGAACTCTTTCAAATGTCTATGAGGACCTTCCCTTTCAACTCCTCTAAAGATAGGGAGGAGATGAATTAATCCCGATTTTAGCTCAAGTGGTGCATTTAGTGCAGGATAGACGATGCAAACGGGTTGAGGGTCATCCATATTGTCAACATCTTGTATTGCTTGTTCTTCAGCCATTTTCTCTTCCACGTTAGACTCACCAGAGGTATTGTCCGGGTCAGATACTGTTTCCTCCGTGCCCACGACATGTTCGTCGACAGCAACCTGTTCTTCAATGGCGATCTCCTCTTCAACTGCAGCAACTTGTGCTTCAATAGGGAGTTGTTCCTCAATACTGGATGATGAGGAGTCTTTATTTTGTTGTTTAGCATCTTTCCTCAGTTTTCTTGCGGTTTTCTCAATTTATGGGTTGAACTCGAGCCTACCTGCAAGATTAAAATGTTTCATTCAAAAAGAATTAATAAAACAATTTAGAACCAGTCCCCAGCAACGGCGCCAAAATTTGATGGGCGTCGAAACCACCAAAAATAAATTTCTACTTTAAAATAAAACTTGTGATAATGGTAAGCAGAGTCAATTCCACATAGACTGGTTAAATAGATTAATTCTATTGAATGAAATAAAATAAAATAAAATAAAATGGGGGGTTTTGAATATAGAGGAATAAATAAAATCAATTTAAAAGAAGAACCAATTTAAATTTAAAAGAGAGAATCAATATGAGACACATTCAGTTAAAAGAATAATTTTACTTTCAATTTTTATGGGTTGATCGCAGATACAAAATAATCTCAATTTAATTAATAAATCAGTTATAGATATCGAAGACGCTTCAGGTATCCAATCCTTTCTTAATTTTAAACTAGTTAAGAGACGCTCGTTAACTAGCTCTAACTCTTGGACAACCGTAGGAGACGCTCCTAGAATTTAATCCAATTATTGCATTAAGAATTAAAAAGACCTTATTCTAACTAACAAACACGAGACGCTCGGTCCATTTAAGTTAGATTATACTGTTCCTTAAGAAGGTCTTACGCAACCTAATTCACTACTTATTTCAATTCAATTAAACAATTACGGATTTAATTAACTGAATAGCAATCTACAATTCTATCAATTGAGCAATGACACTTTAATGCAACAACCCACAGAATGATATTAAGCAATAAATACAGGAATAATATAAATACTAATAATTAAGACAACTATAAAATCACATAAATCTCACAACCGATTTAACTGGAACTTTTAATTATCATTTAACTGAAAAGAAGAATTTAGCCACATAAGTTCATGGCTAAAAATAGGAAATGAAAGATAAGATGAGATGAGATGAGATGTCAGATATATTAGAATGCCCCTTTTTATAGTGCTAAGAGTCCTAACCTACATACAAGTAGTTAAAATCAAAACTGAGTACAGCTTGGCAGATAAGAGTTATCTGTTTGGTTTCCGAATTTGAAGCTAAGTATTCTTTTTATGAATTTGATTATGCCAACCTTTTATCTTAGAATATGGATTTCAAATTGTATTTTTCTCTTATTATCCTCAAATCCTACCAAAATAACAAAATTTAAACAAATCAATTTAAAAATCAAACTCAATATCTAAATATTTTGTAATATTAAAGTTGCCATTATGTGCATATTATCAAAATCTAAATTGTTCTCTTTGCTTTTGCTATACAAATATACAAATTGGGCAGTAAACTAAGTTGATATGGGATGCTTTTAATTAGGGGTGAGAATTCGATCAATTTGATTCAAAACTGAATCAAATTGAATAAATTGAAAATTAAAATTTTAATATTTATAAAAATTTAATTAAATTGATTTTAAATAAAAATCAAATTGAATTAAATCTGTCTGATTTAATTTAATTCTATTCGATTTAATAGATTAAATTTTTTAATAATTTTTTTATTTTTATACTTTATTTTTAATATTTTAAAATTTAATTAAAATATTTTAATTATAATTATAATTTAATTTTATTATTAAAAATATTATATTATTATTATTCGATTTTTTAATTTTGAGATGAATTATAATAATCTCTTCCCGATTAAAATCATTTTAATTTGATTTTTCTTTTTAAAAAGAAGGTTAGGTTTAGTGTTTTTTGTTTTTTCAACCCCAAGAAACACGCATACAGATGGATCAACTTTTAGTTCTAATAGCATTAAATTTTACAAAGTTTCCATTGACAATAATAAAAAAAAAATTTGACAAGTTCCGTTTTTATTGTCAGAAAAGACATACGACGCCGTGCCATCATTAAATATGAGCACAACAAATTTTCCATCGAGCCAGTGCAAACTGCAAGTAGAGACATCTTAGTTTCTTCTTAAAAGCCCTATGGAGCTTAAGCATTGAGACGCCTTCGAAGCCAGCGACGTTATTGTCATTTACCACTGCCGTTTTCCCTCACCGTGACCGTCGTTGTTGCCGTCGATAACCTTCGAAGCTACTGCTTTTGCTGTTTAGATTGAACTGAAGGACGCAAGGACTTCTGAATAGCTATCTAACCCTCTTCCTCGCACCGATCCTGTAAATCGAGTCGAGAGAGATTCAAGAATTTTCCCAATTCGAATTGAGGTAAACTCTCTAAGTGAAATTCTACGGTTCTCTTTTCTGTTCGTTTCACTTTCTTTTTCTTTTCTGCGCGTTTTCCTGCAAAATCCTTCTCACATTATCCCTCAATTTCCCCACATCCACGGGGAAAGCCACGCTAATTTGATTGCTGCATTGTGCGAAGGCAAATCAACTTTAATGTATGTATTTGTAATTGATTCATCAGTAATAATGGAGGAGTTAAGATCGGCTATGGAAGATCACATGGAGCAAATGGCGGATCTCGTCCAGAAACTCTCTTCGGAACTCCGGTCTGGCCTTCGACCCGCCTACGAGAATTTCATGGGATTCTTCCACGCGATCGATTGGACGGTATACTAAAAAAATTCACTCTTTTAGCTTTTGCTATCTATCCAAGCTTAAACGATTCTTTGCAGGCTTATGTTCTGGTCACTAATTTATTTATTATTTGATGTTGGTTTTCACAGGAGCCTTGGCTAATGGGTTTAATGGCATTTCATATTGCTTTGCTGATAGTGGCCATCTTGTCAAGAAAACACATCAACTTCCAGATGTTCTTGTTTCTCTTAGCTTGTAAGTTGTTTTTTTTTTTAAGCATTTAAAGATAATATATGAATTTTGTAGTTAGGTGTGATGCATATGAATTGGAACACTAGTTTGAATCGGATTGCTAGAAGCTTGAGGTATTTATATGAATGAATAATTAGATTGTATGTTTCATTGCTTCTGAAGCAATTCTTGCGGGTTGACCAAATGAGTCAAGCTTGAAGCTTTTTGTGTTTCACTAAATTGTATGAAGCTATGAGAACTTTCGTAGATTTCTCTTGATAAATCATTTAACTGGAAATAGAAGTTGCTTCTTAAATTATTGGGAGAATTACTATTTAGTCCTATGGTATAGGGAATCTCACCACTTAGTCCCTTTGTTTTGGAGAACTCATTAAAACGTCCTAAGGTATTAGAAAATCTACTAATTAGTCTCTCACTTAATTTTAGCCATTAAGTGCTGAGAAAAGTTTAAAATGCTAGTAGTTGAATGGACTAATTACTTTAACTTTTATAAAATTAAGGGACTAACTAATGAATTTTGTTCATATTATAGGGATTAAATTATAGAATACTTAATGTCTAAAGTTAACAAATGACTAATTAGTAGATTTTTTTATATCTCAGGGACGTTTAATGAGTTTTGTAAATCAATGGACTAACTAATGAGTTTTACTAAACCTGAGAGACTAAATAGTTATTTTTTCTAAATTATTTATTCTGTAGAAGGTTGTTGATAAATGTTTTAGATTCAAGGGTATGGTGTGGCTCTTGCATTATTCTGTTTTCCCTGCCTAATTACTTGGATTCCATTGCCCCACATCGGTTTTTGATATGAAGACTGATAACAGTATATATTCTTTATATGATTCCAATCATCACTGTCTTACAGGTGATTGTATATATAACCTGATATATTTTATTTGGTTTTGCATGGGTGTGTTATTACCATGTAGTTTTTGGTTGACTGGAGAAATCATTTGTCTCCATTACATGATATCACATTTCCATGTTGCAATTTGAAATTATTCTCAATATGGACATACTTCATGCATGTTTATAATATAAATATCTGAGCATATAACATGGTGGTTTTGGTTATTTTATCTCCAATCTCTTAAGTTGCAACACCTTCAAATTGTGGTTAGTTAGGTTCTTGACATAAATGCTTTTCTGAATTGATGAAAAGTTGATCTAGAATCTGAAGTTTTATGTTTTGACTTTATATAACTCTTTCCTTTATTTTTTCTTTATCCCCTATATCACCCAAGCATCTGTTGTCCCTAGTATTGATGATCTTAGAAAGTAGCTTTTCAATTGTCATTTCTATCTTTACAGTAGGAGTCGTAAAATGTTGATCTGTTGGGTGATATTTGTAGGTTTTCCAAATCAATGGGAATTTTTACTACTTGGCAACTGACTCTCCATATTGTTTACAGTAACTAAATAAGAAATTATTCACCCTACCTATATCACATGTTGGCTTATGTTTGTGATTGGGATGTCAATGTCTATTCTATTCACTGGGCATATGTTTGCAGGAACTAATATTCCCTTCCTTTTTATTTGTCAATTGTCATGCACACATTAAAATTTTTATCCATCTTATATAGTCAATTATGTCATGTAGTGGGTGGTGTATACTTCGCTGAGAGGCTGAATAAAATTCTGGGTGACAACTGGAAGAGTTTTGCAAGCCAGAATTATTTTGATCCACATGGAATCTTTCTTTCAACACTCTGGTCTGGGCCTCTTCTCGTCATTGCAATCATTATTTTGGTCAGTTATCTGCTCCTACTATTTCTAGTGTTCTTTTTACTGAGCCTTTCCCATTATATTCTAATGCTCATCCTTTTTGCAGATGAACAGTCTCTTTTCCTTGTGTTACCTGATTGTTAGATGGAAAAGGGCTGAACTTAGACACCGTGCTAGGCTGTCTCATAACAAACAGGATTGATCAGTGCTCATTTATGCTCTTTCATGTCCTACACATTTGATAGCTACTTCTTGCCTCCTGGTGGTCCAATTTAGATTGTGGATTAGTTTCAATCTGTCGAGGTTTTTTGAATTTTGTTTTTTTCAATGTTGAGTTTTGAATGGTGTAATCATCATTTTTTGCATATTATTGTTATTATCTTTGGAGTCATCATCATGATTTCGTATTCCCCATAGCATTTGTTATCGTTGCTAAGTAAATTTTGTTCAATTTAACCATGGAATCTCTCCATTCCTAGCCCTTGATAATTTTTCCAAAATTCGTTGATAACATGAATTTTAAATTTTATTGCTGGCATTCAGGCTCAACCCCTTGAGCTTGTAGGGATGCGCTTTATTCTTGGCGCAAGGCTCTAGGAAGGTTCCTTTATTTCCATCTTTGTCAAGTTAAATTTGCTGATTTATTGGAATCTAATATTGATCATTAGTTATAACTAGTCACTTTTAAGTTTAATATCTCCTAATTAGTTGTTTTTAATATTCTACTGCTTCTTGGTTTCTTCATTATTTAAAATTCCTTTTTTTTTTTTTTAATGAATTTTTACATTTTGTGTCGTTCAAGTGTGGGCGGATGCCTTGTTTTTAGGTTTCAGGACTCTTTACGCCTTAGTATGCCTTAAGCTTATGATAACTACTTGGCCAATTAGAATGTTCTTTCGAAGTGAATTTCATGAAAATGTCTAATAAAGAATTTTAAATCCATACTTAAGTATGCTGTTTTTCATAATTACAAATTTATAAAGTGGGAAGAAGAGTAAGAATGAAATTTCCTATAATACTATTTAAACCTTTAAATTACTTATAAATTAATTAATATTAATTTAATTATTGAAGTAGTTGATAATTTTATTATTTAAAATTTAATTTTTAAAATATATTATAATTATATTATTAAATTATTCAGTTAGTTAAGAAAATCTTAAAAGATATATAAAAATATAATAAGATTAAATTTTTTAAATAAGGATATATATTAGATTATAATTTTATTATTTTAAATTAATTTTAGAGTTTATTAAGAAAATCAAAAGTAAAGGTCTAAATTAATTTAGATACTATTAAATTAATTTTCAAATAAAAATTATTAAAATAATATATTTAAATATTAGATAAATATTAAGAAGATTATTAAAATAATAAATTCATATTTTTAAAGTATAAATTAGATAAGAAGTTAAATTTAATTAATGATTATTAAAAATATTAATGAAATAAAAAAATTAAAATAAGGAGTACATAAAATTACTAACTTTTTAGTGAATTAATTTTAAGAATTAGTTAAGAAAATAATACTATATATAAATTTATTAATGTTTAAAAACTTTAAATTAAATAGATTATTTTTCATTTTTAAAATCTATTATATTGTAAAAAAAATTAATGATATATAAATTAAAATTATATTATTAATTGTAAAAGAAAAAAATTTCACAATTATTTTTAGTATAATTGATTAAAAAATAAAAAATAAATTTACTATTATTTAATATTTTAATTTAATTAAATTTTTGTTTAAATCTAACTATAAAATATGATAAATTTATTAGTTGTAATTTTTATAATCTATAAATTAAATTAATTTTATTTTTAGATTAAAATAACCTATTTTAATATCATATTAATTCTATTATTATCATTCTATATATTAATTTTTATCTTTATATATTTTTATATATAAATACACAAATACCAATTATTTTATATGATATTTCTATTTTATAATTTGAGTATTCTAAAGTGAGCCGTAAATTACAATGAAAATTTCATCTAAAGTGAAAATATATTAGGAGTTATGAATCCTACAAGAGAAATAAGTTTATATATCACTACAAAATTAAAAAGAAAAAAGTTGTATATTGTTATGAAATCAACGAGAATGTTTGATTTTTTAAATTATTTAAATATGTAATATTATATTTTTTATTAAATTATTTTTTTATTTATATTTTTTAAATTTTTATCATTATAAATGAATTTATTATGTATAAGTAATAAATTAAAAATTAATTGAATTATTTTTTATTATTTTTTATATATAAAATTATAGTTTTAATATTTTATTATAAAATAAAATTATAAAATATACATTATCCTAAATACGTATAAAAATAATTATTAAGAACTTAGTGTTATTAGAAAATAATGAAACGGGCGAGTTATTTATTATTGTCAGGCTTATTTTCAGAATGATAATACGTATTTTTTTATTAATTTTCTCAAAATTTATAAATAAAATTTACTAATTTATAAAGATTTTCTTAATTACAAATTACTTGTTGAATAAAATAAGTATAAAATTAATTTTTCTTAATAACATGTATTTATATATATATATAATATATCTTATGTATTTTATTTTATTTATTTTTATAAATTAATTCATTTTTTTTCTTTTTAAATTATTTTTAATGATATTATTGTTTTAATTAATAATCTATAGTAAAGTGAGAATAACGAAAATAATGCCAATTTCTAAACTATCCTTAAATTTTAATAATTACTAATCGTTCAGAATATAAAATTTTTGTTATTTTAAAAGTTTAATTTATTTGAAGATTGATTTTTATTTAAATTGAAATTATATTTTTATCTACAATTTAATTTAAATTATTTATATAATTTTAAATTTTATATAAATTTAAAGTCTTTGTCCTGTTTATATTTAAATTCAATTTTAAAAAATTTCATTATATAATTAAAATAAAATTTATAAAAAAAGCTAAAATTATTAAATTTTTTCTAAAAAAATATTATTTTAAAATTCACTAAAAATATGATTTAGTAATAATAAATCTATTACTAATGCATATTAAATTACAATCAATAAAATTTAATTGTAATTATTCCGTTAATAAGAACTTTAAAAAATAAAAATTTATATAAATTTTAAATTTGTAAATAAATGCAATTGTTTAATATTATTATAATTAATATTAAATAAAATTTTAAATTATTTTAATAATAATTCTAATTATATAAAAACTCTATCATAATTTATAATTTAAAATTTAAATAATCTTATCGTCTAAATCTAATAAGTAATAGTAATTAATTTAAATTGTTTTATCTATTAGAATAAAATCAACAAAATTATATATATATATATATATATATATATATATATATATAATTTAAAAATGAAATAATTAAATTATTTAAATCAATTATGATAATTTAAATTATTACAATAAAATTAATTTTAGTTAAAAATTAATATAAATTTACCATTGAGAATTAAAAAAATTTAAAACTATTATTCATATATTTAAATTCTAATTTTATTATATTTTTATATAAAATTATATAAAAAATAAGTTATGTAAAAATTAAAATTCTATTATTTATAAAATAAATTATTTGTAACGAATATAAAGTCAGATAAAAACTATTCCAATCTAAATATATATAAAAAAGAAAAACTTTAACACATTATCAAAATTCAAATCTCACTTATTCTGTCCAAATGCAAGGCCAGAGATTTTCCATATAACAATGGTTCGTGATCTCAAACAAGCTGAGATCTTTCTTTTTCTTTTGTTTGTTTGTTTGTTTTTTTTTTTTACATTTGCTATTGAACTATAAAGATAATTTCGCATTAATATTTAAAAATTCATAATTTTTTTAGACTCTCATTTTTTGTCTATTTTTTCCTTTTAAGTTTTTTTTTTCTACAAATAGAAAGAGCTAAAAGTTGGAGGTTGATCATGCCGTTGAATAGGCACCTCGCATTTTGTTGGTTAGGGCTATAATTGAACCGAGGCGAATCGAGTTTTAATAAGTTCAGATTTAATTAGAAAATAATTTTAAAAATTCGAGTTCGAACTCGAACTCGACTCGAGTTTTATTTATAAACTCGAACTTGATTAATAAAATAAATATTAAAATCGAGATCGGTTCGAGTTCAATTCGTAATAAACTTGTTTATCAAGTTAACAAGTCAACTCAAACTCCATTCAAAAAGTTTAAATTTGAACTCATTTATACTCGAATTTGAGCTCGATTATATTATAAATAAGTTCAATATAATTCAAATTTATTTAAATTATAAATAAATTTAAATTATAAAATTATTAAAATACTTTTAAATTAAAATTTTTTAATTAATTAAAATTTCTAGAATTCAAAACTAATGAGAAAAAAAGTAGAAAGATTGTCATTTTATAGAGAAGTCACGATTCCCTATATCCCTTTAATTTTCGATGTGGGATAAGTGTTAACAAACAAATTTGTTCGCGAGTCTGTTTACGAGCTTGTTCACGAATCTGTTCATGAGTCAATTCGCGAGTCTAAACGAGCCGAATAATGCTAAGGTCAAGTTCGACTCGTTTATCAAACGAGCCTAAAATGTGGGCTCGAGCTCAGCTCATTTAGAAAACGAGCCGAGTCTGATCGAGTTTTTATTGAGGCGAATCTCGAATAGCTCACGAACAGTTTGGTTCGTTTACGGCCCTATTGTTGGTTACCTCTTCACTTATAGGAAAATTGGTCAATTTGAACTGTCAAATTTTAATGAAAGTTTGGTTTCATCTTTATATAAAATTTTATTTTAATTAGTCCTTTTAGCTTGAGTTACTTTTTCTAAATTATATATATATATAATAAAACTCGTCTCTCTTACTTTGAAAGTTAAACTTTATATATCATTAAACGACGTTCTTGATAATCAATATCCCTAATTTCTTTTCTTTCATCTCTCTTATTCCCATTTGCTTCTGGATCTACTATGCCACATTTATCAAACTCACGTAGATGGAAGTACATCATCCCTAATTCTCAAACTCCAGGAATTAGTTTCAGTACAGCTAATCAAAGATTCATGATACGAAAAGCTCTTAACTCGTAAAGCCAAACCTTTCATTATCTATACCAGGATTCTTCTACATATACAAACCCAAATTCGAAACCCATCTCGTCCCTCCTTCCCAAGTACCATTTCAATAAGAGAAGTGCCAAGAAAAAACCCCAATTTGAATCCATTTTTTAAAATATAATAATAAGAGAAGTGCCAAGAAATATTCTACATATTTTCTTAACGTCTCGTTCTTTTTTTGCACGATCGTTTTCATATATTTAGCTTTTCTTCCCACTGCTAGACTGGCTATGTATCTCTTAATGAAAGTGTTTGTCAGGTCCATACAAGTTCTTATGCTTTCTACTTCCAAATTATTAAATCATATCTTTTCAACTCTTGTGAAAAAGGTTGGGAAGACCTTATAAAGTAAAAAATCCAAAAGAGCCTGGACCTCCATGAGAATCTTGTAATTGATAACATAATCTCTAGGGTTCCGCCATCAAGAGCATCATAAATTTCTTGGGTTGAAAATGGAGTTGATATTTTCAATCCCACGCCTACTTCCTGCTTTATTTGAAGCTTTTGTAGCAATTGCCTTTTACACCGTTCTAAATTTTGGTCTACTTCATCCTCTTCAAGTTTCATTTCCATATGCTTTCCTCTTCTCTAAGCATGATTCTGTAGTCTTCATTTGCTATCCACTTTGGGTTTGGGTCTAAGGTGAATCCTTCACTTATGTCAATGTTTCTCTCAATCATATCCCTGACCATGCGATTACGCGATTTGGCTGGTATAGTGCTAGCTCTCACTCCTTAGGGGTCATCCTTTCCATCTTAGGGGATTCGGATTCACGGTTCGTGTTCATGAAGATACGAATTTGACGCGAACATGATTGAGAATCGACACAAACACGATATAATTAATGAATCGTATAAAAAATCTAAATATTAACACAACTCTTTTATTATTCGTATTACACGGCATGACACGATTAATTTAATTGTGTTGAGCTAACGCGATATGACACGACTCATTTAACACGATTTGACAAGAATAAATCTATTAACACAATTTGACACAAAAAAATTTATTAACACGATTTGACTCGATTTAATATATTTGACATGACTCAATATTACTTATTTAATACATTTTGATACAAATTCAATATTTTTAGTATTTTAAAATAGTATATTATATGAAATTTATATATTTATTTTCAACATTCACAAATTTAGTAACATATTAAATATAAAACTTAATTATTTAGTGGATAAATTATATTTTTGTCCCTGAGTTTTAACAAAATTAACGGATTAGTTCTTCAGTTTTTAAAATCGAACACTCAAATCCTTATATAATAGATCTGTCCAACAATATAGTATTTCTATCTATTTTTCTGTAAGTTCAAAGGTCTTTGATGGTCAAACTTATGAAAATGACATTTTTATTTCTAAAATACACTTCATTCACCACTCTACTGCCTACATAAAGAAAAAATTTGATAAATATCAATATATCTCTTCCTTTTTCCTTCTTCCTTCTTTTTTCTTTTTTGTTTTGTTTCTTCTTCAAATGATTCTAACAAGTGAAGGAGAGATGTCTGAGTTGCCCAAGATTAAGGAATAGTTGGTAAAAGTGAAGAATGAGGTTAAAAAATTAAAGGATGATTAGAAAATTATTTTTGAGAAGCTTGGAAAGGTTGTAATGTAATTTAGGGCATTTAAAATCTTTATTTGTAATTTTTATATTTTTATTGGTGGTGGTAGGAGCAAAAATGGTCTAGTTGTACGAAAGATTTGAATGAATATAATTTAAAGTTTGTTAATGGTCGCCATTTTAATTAAAGTTTTTAAATTTGATATATTCTACATATGATTGATGAAGTTTTAATCTGGAGTGTTCTAATGTATAAAAATGAAAGGGCTTAAGTATTTATAAAAACTTGAATGTTATAATCTGAACTGCATTTGATGTCATGAGTTATATAATCAGAGACTTAGGTGTTTTATAAATGATTAATGAAGTTGAAAGAGTTTATAATTAGTTGAATTTCATAATTTGATCTGCATTTAAGGAAAGATTTTTTACATCTAAAGATAATATTGGGGCAACAAAGTCATTTCCTTATGACTTAACGGTAGTTTATTTTGAAATGGAATAAAAAGACTACATTGTTAAACAGTTATATTATATAAAGATTTAAGTATTCAATTTTAAAAATCGAAGGACCAATCCATTAATTTTTTTTAAAATTTAGGGATGAAACTATAATTTATCCTTATTTAATATTAAAGGGAGTTTAATATTTAATAAATTAATATTTTAACAAAAAATTTTTAAGACAATGTAATATTATATAAATACATATATTAAATAAATTTTTAATAAAAAAAGAAAGAATTTATAAAAAAATTATTCTAACCAATAACAGCGTAGTTCTCTTTAGGTCATGCAATTAATCTAATCTCTATAATATCATTTGGTTTCATTGTCGGGAATCCATTGAACTTTACTTGTTTTTTATTAAAACCGATCTCTTATTACTTTTTCTTCTAAAAAAGAAATTTTCTCTCTAATCTCTCAAAATGGTCGGAATTGTACATATCATTATGGGAGGGTTTGATAAGGGTAAAGTGAAAAATAAGCGCATGGTAAAGGATGTACGGTCTGTCCATCAGGAACTATAAACCAAGTAAGAGGTAAGATTTGATCCTTTTGACAAGTCAGTCGGATTTTTTCAGAACGACCCATTGGTCATTAAGATCCTCCTTGTAATACCCGGCTAGACTCCGGTATCGGAATTCCTACCGTCCGGTGGAATCTCGGATGTCGGAAGCCTCTAGTAGGGTAGAATCATGTTTTCATAAAATATTTTAAGGTATTTCATGGTTTTAAGTAAAATGGAAATGAGTTTTTGCATGAAAACAACCTTGAAGGAAAACTCAGGTTCGGCCGCCGAACCTCAAGTTCGGCCGCCGAACATGCATGCCTTCGGGAGCGCCTTTAGGCCCCCGAAAGCATAAGTGAGGAAAGTCCAGGTTCGGCCGCCGAACCTCAAGTTCGGCCGCCGAACATGGCATGCATGCGGAGGCACGTTCGGCCCCCGAACGTGGCCTGGCCAGCCACTATAAAAGGGTCCCTTAGCCGAAAATGGGCGAGTTTTTTCCCCATTTCCGGCCAAGGTGAGCTCTCCGCCGCCCCCCACCGATCTTGAGTTCTTTCCTTCCCATCTTACTCGATTTTCATGAGTTTTTACTTGGTTTTGAAGATTTTCAAGCTTTGAGCAAAGTTTTGGAGCTTTGAGGTTCAAGAACTCAAAACCTCCCACCTCCGAGTTTAGGACGTCTCTCCCTCGATCTACAAGAGGTAAGAGCCGATCTTAAGCTCATTTTATGTTTAAAGTAGGTTTTATGCAAAATCTATGGGGTAGAATGCATGTTTAGCTCATAGTTAGGTTTATGGGTTTTATATGTGTTTTTGAGCAATGTGAGTTGCTTGTGTGTTGTAGTTGGGGTTTTTGATGGTTTGATGCCCCTAGGAGCTTGTATGTTTGCTTGTGAATGCTTGGGAATGTTGTAGAATAGGTTTATGCATGATTGGTTAGTTTTGGAGGCATAAATGCATAAGGGAGCCAAGTTTCTGCCCTTTGGCAGAAACCAGGTTCGGCAGCCGAAGGGACTTTCGGCCGCCGAACATGGCTGGGGAGGCAGGCCTTTCGGCTGCCGAAGTTGCCCCCGAAAAGAGACTTTCGTCTCTGTCTAGGACTTTCGGCCGCCGAAGGTGCCGCCGAACATGCATGAGTTTCGCCTCTGTCTGGGAGTTTCGGCCGCCGAAGGTGCCGCCGAACCTGCCTGACTTTCGGCTCTGGAGGGACTTTCGGCCGCCGAACCTGCCGCCGAAAGTGCCCTGTCCAGCCCTTTCTTGCATGTTTTTCTATGTTTATTCCATGCTGTTTTAGGGGGTTTTGGGGGATAGTTTAGAATTATGTTCATGTATGTTTGGTCCCTCATTTGAGTCCACCTGTGTAGGTTCGGACCCGAGGAACCGAGGACCCCAGCAGTGAGTCTGTTGCCCCAGTGTCTGGTCAGAGCTATCCAGAGGTGAGTGGAATAACTTATTATGTTTTAAAGCAAAGAATGAACTTTTAGCATGTTTCACGCATCATGAATGCCATGTGATGAATTAGGTTGCGTGCATTAGAATTCACGAATATGTTGCATTGCATATTTTTATGTTGATGTGGATGAATGTTGGATGATCCATAGCCCTCGATCTATGATATGACGATGTGATATGTACGGTACGGAAAGTAAGACCAGTGGGACCCATTCTACATTCGCTGGCACTATGTAAGAGAAAGACCAGGACCCATTCTACGTTCTGGCACAGTTGGACACTGTTATGTTATGATATGTAAGGGAAAGACCAGGACCCATTCTACATTCTGGCACAGTTGGACCATGTAGAGTGCTATTGGTGACAAGTTCATCCTTGATGTGATTAGCTGTGATGTGATGCATTCCATGATCGATATGATTTAAATGTTTTTATTATTCTGCTCACTGGGCTCTAGTAGCTCATTCCTCTCCCATTTCCCCCAGGTTTGCAGGTACAGGGTAGACCAAGAGGTTTACAAGAGTAATGACGTTTGGTTTATGTAATAGATAGTGTGGACATGATAAATGTATTAATGTTATGTAAAAGTATAGTTTCAGTCATGTAATGATATTGAGGATTAGATATTGTGCTTGACATTGTGTATGAGGAATCCCTTTTATTACATGATCAAAAATGTTTTATAATGTTCATGAAAGCCAACTCATCTCATGTTGTATCGCCCGTTGGGGCATTGATGAGATCCCACAGAGGGATCATGATTATGATCATGACTATGTACATGTATGTTCAGGTTGAGTTGGATGATGGAAGGAAAAGTTTTTAAATTTTTATGTATATTGTTGATCATGTATGGGATTAAATAGGTTTTCAGGATGAATGTCAGGCTTGCTACGGGTCTTGGCGGCCTTAAGCCGACCCGGATCCTAGCGCCGGTAGCGGTCCGATTTTCGGGTCGTTACACTCCTAAACCGCTACGAGTTAAGGCAGGTGCTTGTAGATACAGGTAGCTCTGTTAATCTTCTCATCTTAAATGTTTTTAACAAGTTAGACTTAGATAAAAATAACCTTGTTAGAGTTTTTTATTCTTTAGTGGGATTAAGAGACAAGACTATGGCAGTACTAAGTACCATCAACCTTCCCCTGATATTGAGTAATGAGAAATATAGGCGAGAGTTGTATACGGAGTTTGCGATGGTAGATATCCCATTTGTGTACAATGTGATACTCGGTCGTCTAGTTCTAAACTGCCACGATATCGTTATTAACATAGGTGCTATGTGTCTTAAGCTTCCAGCTCTAGAAGGAATAGTAATGGTCCGAGACAATCCGAGGTTAGCCCAAGAAGATTATGAACACCAAGTAAAAAGTCTTAAAAAAGCAACCATGCCCATCGACTTGCTAGAAAACCTGAAATCTCACGTAAACTAGAACCAATAGACCCTGTAGAGGAGATCCAAATAGGGAAGAAGCAAAAGGTACGGTTCGGCACTCCCCTAACCAGCAAAACAAGGGCTTATTTGGTAGAGTTGCTAAAGAGCCGAGTGTCAACTTTCGCTTGGTCCCCCAAAAGGATTTAATGGGTGTAGACCTGCCTCTTATCATCCACAAGCTATCTATTGATAAGAACGTCAATCCAGTCCAACAAAAGAAAAAAAAAGTTTACACTAGAAAGGTAGTAGGTAATCGAAGAGGAGGCTGGTAAGCTTTTGAGTGTAGGATTGATAAAGGAAGTACAGTATCCCACATGGCTGGCCAATACGGCCTTGGTGAAGAAGGCTAATGGAAAGTAAAGAATGTATATGGACTTCACTGATCTAAATAAAGTATGTCTAAAAGATCATTACCCATTGTTGACCATCAATAGATTAGTGGGCTCGACTTCAGTTCATGCGATGGTCTCTTTTCTTGATGCCATCTCAGAATACCACCAAATCGTGATGGATACCGAGGACACAGAGAAGATTGTATTCATAACAAACGAAGGAGGTTACTGCTACAAGGTAATGCTTTTTAGTTTAAAAAATGCAGAAGCCACGTATCAAAGTTTAGTGTTAGAACTCTTTAAAGACATGGTGGGATCAACCGTCAAAGTATACGTAGACGATATTGTGGTAGAAATTCGATCATTGGAAGAACACTCGGAGGATAACCAAAGGGTCTTTAATGTCCTGGACAAGGTAGGCAAGAAGTTGAACTTAGAAAAGTGGACATTCGGGATAAAGGTGGGGAAGTTTCTAGAATTTATCATCTCAGAAAGGGGCATAGAGGGGAATTTTGAGAAGATTAGTGTTATCCAAAATATGGAAGCACCCAAAACTATTAACAAAATATATAGGTTAAATGGGTGAATCACTGCCCTGGGCCGATTCATATCATGCTCAGCAAGAAGGTGTCTCTCATTCTTCAAAGTCTTAAAAGGTAAAGGTAAGTTTCAGTTAGAGGAAGAGTGTGCTGAGACATTTGAATATCTAAAAACCTTTTTATTATCTCTTCTATTGCTAAGCCTGACTGTCAAAGGCAAAATTTTATTTCTATATTTATTTGTGACGTAGAAAATAGTTTGTTCAATGCTCGTACGTGAAAACAGTGGGGAATAAAGCCCAGTATATTACGCTAGCCAAGATCTGAAAGGGGCAGAGTTGAATTACCTTCCTCTTGAAAAATTAGTGTTTGTAGTACTCATGTCAGCAACAAAGTTGTGACCATACTTCGAGTCACACACCATAGAAGTCAAAATTGATTATCCTCTGCGAAAGGTTTTGCACAGGATAGAGTTATCAGGGTGATTGTCCACGTGCATGGTAATTTTGTCGGCCTATGATATCAGGTATGTTTAAAGGAAGGCCATGAAAGCCCAAGTACTAGCTGACTTTATCGCGAAAATGACTCTATCATTAGAACCTTCATAATCTTCTGAAACGACCATAGAAGAATGGAAGGTTTGGGCAGATGGAGCTTGTAGGGCTTAAGGATTAGGAATCGGGATCCTTTTGTAGTCTCAAACTGGTATAAAGCTTCAGTATACGACAAAGCTCACTTTTAAAACTACCACCAACATAGCCGAGTACAAGGCAATAACAATGGTCTTGAGAATAGTCAAGGAGCTAGGTATACAAAAATCTATTGTTTTTAGTAACTCGCAATTGGTTATCAATCAGTGTCAAGGACAATTCAAAATTCAGGAATCGAACCTCGTCAGATATGAGGAAAAGGTTTAGACCTTAATGGAAAAGGTCAAAGATGGGCAATGAATCTACGAACTTCGCCAGGTAGTTAGAGGTAAGAATGAGGAGGCGGATCTTCTAGCCAAGATGGCGGCGATAGGTGAACAACA
Source organism: Manihot esculenta (assembly GCF_001659605.2). NCBI lineage: Eukaryota > Viridiplantae > Streptophyta > Magnoliopsida > Malpighiales > Euphorbiaceae > Manihot > Manihot esculenta. Next base: position 35,361,290 of record NC_035162.2, on the reverse strand, counting down.
TTTGACTCAACCATTCTAGTTCGAAGACTTACACACTCTGGTAACGGAGATGGAAGAATCTTTCCCCATAGAAGATGGCGACAACAAGTCCTTTTATTATGCTCTAGTTGCTTACATGTGGCACATCCAGTTGTCTTTGATTTGGTCCTTGCATTTGATGGAGCAGCTTCACCTTCTTCCCTCTTCCTTGCTTTTTTAGGCCTCCCAAGTAACCTTTTCAAAGGTGGTGGCATAATGCATTGAAACTTATTTTGTATACTGTAATTGGCTTGTGGCATTGAGTGAATAATCCCTTCATAAACCTTCAAATATATTGAAACATGAAAGTAATAATGGCAATAATCCTCAATATTTTCACGCTTGTATTCAATACACAAGTCTGCATGTTTGCAAGGCAATCCACTTATGTCCCACCCTTTGCAAGAACATTTTTTTTCCTTAAGCTTTACAGCAAGTTTCAAATTACCCTCACGGACCTCAAATTCATCATTTCTATATGACAATAACCTACAATATTTGCCTTACTTGATTATTGAATTAATTATCTTGCGAGCCTTAGGCGTGATGTTACCTTCCCATAAAGTCCCTTTAGCATATCTCTTCTAGAGTTTGACCATGCATTTTTCTCTAAATGCATCTAACAATTTCACAATTGGCAACCCTCTAATCTTTCCAATCCATGCATTAAATGATTCTATCATGTTATTGGTTTAAGTGCTCTGATTTTGTTTCTGGCCAAAACATGTGTCTACTCCATTGGCTCATGAGTACCTTCAATAACCAGTCAAATGGCTCCCCATCCTTAACCCTTTTAATCCTTTTCATTACCTCCCAGAACTCATATCTATGTGTGGCTCTAGAAGTATTCCAAAAATATTATTTTAGACCAAGTCCAAGATATTGCTTCTTAAAGTTGTTGAACATATGTCTAGCACAAAACCTATAGCATGTCTCAGGAAACCAATTATTGACGGTTTCAATAAGTCCCTATACAAGAAAAAGAAAAAAAGTATAAATCACATTATTTTGTTAGCAGATAAATGAAAGTATAAATAGTTTTGATAGTCATACATTTTGTTTATCACTCATAAATGTCAAAGGTGTTTCATCATCTTTTGGACTAATGCAGGTTTTCAAGCAATCAAAGAAAAAATCCCAACTTGCATCACACTCAATCTCCACAATTGCAATAGCTAAAGGAATAACACCTTTATCACCATAAAATGATATAGCTGATAGCAAAACACCTCTGGACCCTTCAAATGACAACCATCAACAACTATAAATAGTCTACATCTAGTTTTAAAGCCATCTATAATGGTTTAAAAGACAAAAACATCCTCTTAAATACTTTTGGATCATTATCTGAGAGCCTATCTCCAAATTGAAATTTGACAAAAGTTCTTGGATTATGCCTTTGTAGCTCCTTCACATATTGTTCTAAAATCTTATAATTATCATAGTGATTGCCTTCATTTTGCAATCTAGATCTTGCTTTAGCTCTGTATAAATTTCATTCAGTCACCTCAACTCCCCGTTCTTTTACAAGTTCATGACGCATTAAGTCATAAGACATATCACCATCTGCTGATAGGGCATCCATCAATTTACCTGCAACCCACTTAGAATTTGCATTTGCATTTCTATTATCCATTGCCTAATACATGTATGATCACTTGCTATTGTTTTAATCATAAAGGTTTTACCATTTGGTATCACTGATGCATATACTCTCCATGGACAACCAATAGTGGCACATATAGCTATAACCCTTTTCAAATTATTTTTTTTCCTTGTAATAAAATAACCCCCTTAATGGCATAATCTTGTAAAGCATTCCTAAAGGCAGAAGCATCAACAAAACATTAACTAATCATAAATTGGATCTCACCTTCACCATTATATGTAAATGGATTATTGTAAAATCCATACAAATGATCCTTCTGGTCTAGTGCATTGTCACCATCATCTGATGATGATGAATCTATTGAACCTTCTGACTCTAAGCTACTCAACCCATTATTACCCTTAGCAATATCCATTTCATCTAACTCAGCTTCTGAATCTACATGACTATCACTACTAGTCTTATATAATTCATCAATTCCAACAGTTTTCGTATAATCACTGCCATCAGAGGACTCAAATTGATATTCATTTTCACTCTCAATCATTTCTGATTCTGCAAATTTGCCCTTGCCATTCTTAGTATCTCTAGTTATTCCACTGCCACTAGTATCAGCAGAATCCAAATTGTTGCGACTACCCTTACCCCTGCCCTTGTTTAATTCTCTCCCTCTGCCTCTTACACTAAAACTGCCTCTCCCATTACCCTTGCCCCTAGCTAATTCCCTCCCTCTACCTTTTACACTTACACTGACTTTACTCTTACCCCTGCCCTTGTTTTCATTTTTACCACTACCTATGTTACAATTAGTGCCTCCATTCTCATCAACTAGTATTTCAGATTGAGCCATTAAGGATACCTCTATAAAGTCACTAGTAGGTGATTCAGATGTATTATTTTTGTGAACAGTTTGATCTCCATCATTTATATTAGGGAAATTTACTTTTTAGTCCCTGAGGTTTAACGTAATTAACACTTCTGTCCCTCTATTTTGGCGACCCAACATTTAAGTCCCTCACTTTCTCTTCCGTCCAAATTCGTAGTCCTTCCGTCCATTTAAACCGTTTGGTCAAAGAGTCAAAAGTGAGAGGTGATAATTTTTTCCAGAAATACCCTTCTCTTAATGTGAAATTCCTTTTTTTTTTTTTTTCTCTTTCATGCTTTCTCTCTCCAGTTGCAGAAGAAGAAGAAGAAGAAGAAGAAGAAGAAGAAGAAGAAGAAGAAGAAGAAGAAGAAGAAGAAGAAAGAAGAAGAAAAAGCTGCTGCAGAAAGAGTAGGAAGAAGAAGAAGAAGAAGAAGAAGAAGAAGAAGAAGAAGAAGCTGCTGTAGAAAGAGTAGGAAGAAGAAGAAGAAGAAGAAGAAGAAGAAAGAAGAAGAAGAAGAAGGAAGAAGAAAGAAGAAGAAGAAGAAGGAAGAAGAAAGAAGAAGAAGAAGAAGAAGAAAGAAGAAGAAGAAGAAGAAGTTGCAGAAAAAAGGAGGAAGAAGAAGAAGGAGGTTAATTTTGTCAATTCACGTGTCCCAAACGGCTATTTTGGACGGAAGGACTACGAAGTTGGACAGAAAAGAAAGTGAGGGACTTAAGTGTTGGATCGCCAAAATAGAGGGACAGAAGTGTTAATTACGTTAAACCTCAGGGACTACAAAGTAATTTTCCCTTTATATTACTTTCAGCTCCTAAATTGTTCATCTCCTAATATATTCTAAATTCATTTCTTTCCTCCATAAATACAAACTCATCATAAACAATCTTATTAATGAATTCATTTGCATCATTTTCAAAATTCCCTTCACTATCCTTAACTTCTAAAATAATATTTTCTTTCCCTTATAACTTTCACATTTTTCACTATTGCACTTTTCTTTCATCTCATATTGTTTTAACTAAAAGGGCTTGAAAGGTGGAGGTTCACTTTTCCTAACAGATTCAGTGTCCAAAGCAAATTTCAAGGGCCCATCAACAATGACAGAAAATGCATAATGTTTCTCATAGCAATTCATTTTTATCAAACGATTATCAACATACTTTTAAAACAATTTATTCACATCATCATCCCCTTGAACATGTATTCAACTAGAAATAATATCCATAAAGTTAGAGTTAATCCTAAATGCCTTATGGCAATCTGATAAAAGAGTAAAGTATGAGTACATATTTGGGTTAACATTTCGCATATTGATGATCTCTTCTCAAAGTGCAAGACCAATTCACACAAAGAAGCCACATTTCTTTCAAATAACAAAAAATAACATTAATAATAAAACACAAATCGTAAAACCTAACCCTAATCCCTAAATCATAAAAAAAAAACCAATACCTAATATTTACTATATTCGACTAAGTAATTCATATGTACATTACCTAAAATTGATCTTTATAAAATGAACGCTACAACTTTGTCGAATGAAGATGGGGTTTGACAGATCCAGATGGGTGAGAGAAATAGAGTTCCACCTTTTGTTTCTCGTACACTTCGAGAAATCAAATGGGTGAGCAGTTTAGAGCTAATTAGAGAATAATATTAATAATAGGTATTTTAGTCTTTTAACTAAAATTAACGGTGACTTAACTAAGAATCTAACGAGAGGGACTAATGGCATACTTTTTAAAAATCATAGTGACTAAATTGATGATTTTTTAAAACAGAGAGACGAAATATTATATTTCACTAAATTAGAGGGATTAAATTGCAGTTTTTCCTTCCTAATATATTCATAAACATATTATAATAACAATTTTGATACATCAATTCAATTTTAATTCAATTTAGTTCTATATAAAATCATATAAAAATGACCATTATTATCCAATCAATGCACGAATAGTCTTGGTTAAAAAAACCATGAGCATGCACAAGAGAAAAACCATTGCCTGCCCTTATGGCTACAAGTAAGCTAACCCCACAACCATCTATTATCCACAAGACTACATTCAAAGCACATTATCATTGTGATTGGACCTTGATAACTTCCAAGTTATCATTTACAATTTTGAGTATCTTACTTCTATAGCGAAACACGTGGTAGAAATTCACCCATTTAACTTGGTGAAGTCAGTAAATACTATCCGAGAAAAGAAACAAGTCCTTCGTTCTTCAGGAAATATGCAGCAAATGCAAGTAAAATTATGAGTAAAATGACCCATAAGCTTAATTCTCCTACGAAGGAAAATAATAATAGTAAGAAATGTGAAACAGTTTTCACGGCAGGCAAATAAAGGAATGTCCAACATGGTTTTTAATTTAAAAAGATTAAAGATTACATATGTGTATGTATATTATAAATATAATAATAAATAAAATTAGTTTCAACCCATTAAAATAATTAATTCAATAAATTAAAATAATCAGTCCGGTGTTTATACACGCACATCCTTTTCCAGTTCCACCCTTTAATAATCTGGGAGAATAAGTAGAGAAATTTAATTACAACGGTCAAATGGATGGTTACTAGCCAGATGTGCAGCTCAAGGCCGCATTCACAAACTTTAAGCACTATTATTCCCTCGTATGGCCAATTTTACGTTGACCTCTTGCGCAAATGCTTGGAATCCTCCAACTTACTCCGTGGAAGAGCCATTCATGCCAAGCTCTTCAAAATCCTTCTTCCTTCCGTGTACCTCCATAACCACCTTCTGAACTTTTATGCCAAATGTGGACGGCTAAACTATGCTCTCAAGCTGTTCGACCAAATGTGTGAGAGGAATGTCGTTTCCTGGTCCGCCATTATTTCTGGTTTTGTGCAACATGGTTGTTCCCACCAAGCTCTTTCTTTATTTTCCCGTATGCAGCATGATTCTATGGTAGCCCCCAACGAGTTTACAGTCGTTAGTGCGCTCCATGCTTGCTCCTTATCAGAGAATCCGATCCATTTGTACCAAATGTATGGGCTTATCGTTCGATTAGGATTTGAATCCAATGTGTTTGTGGTCAATGCATTTGTAACAGCTCTGATTCGGCATGGAAAGCTGTTAGAGGCTAAAGAAGTTTTTGAAGGGTGTCCAAATAAGGATACCGTGTCTTGGAATGCAATGATGTCCGGGTTCTTGAAGCATTCTTATTTCCAATTACCGAGTTTTTGGTATCAGATGATTTCTGAGGGCTTCAAGCCCGATCACTTCACTTTTGCTACCGTATTTACTGGATTGGCTTCTATTTTTGATCTCAGCATGGGTTTGCAAGTCCATGGACAGCTTGTAAAGAGTGGTCATGGTGCTGATATTTGTGTTGGAAACTCTTTGTGTGATATGTACATGAAGAACTGGAGGGTGTCTGATGGTTCCAAGGCTTTTCATGAAATGACTTGTGCAGATGTGCGCTCTTATACTCAGATGGCTGCTAATTATCTACACTGTGGGAATCCAGGCAAAGCACTTGAACTTCTTACTGAGATGCTGAAGATGGGTTTGATGCCCAACAAGTTCACTCTTGCCACCGCATTCAATGCTTGTGCGGACTTGCCTTCCTTGGAGGATGGGAAAAGGTTCCATGGCCTAAGAATCAAACTTGGTTCTCAGGTTGATATCTGTGTGGATAATGCTTTACTTGATATGTATGCAAAATCTGGATGCATGGATGAATCATGGGTTGTTTTTAATTCAATGCCTAATCGATCTGTTGTTTCATGGACAGCCATGATTATGGGTTGTGCACAAAATGGTCAAGCTAGAGAAGCTCTGGAGTTTTTTGATGATATGAGAATGGAAGGTGTAGAACCAAATCATATCACCTTCATTTGTGTGCTTTATGCATGTAGCCAAGGAGGGTTTATTGATGAAGGGCGGAAATATTTCTCCTCCATGGCTAAGGACCATAGAATCTCCCCAGGAGAAGATCACTATGCGTGTATGGTGAATCTACTCGGCCGTGCTGGGCATATTAGGGAAGCTGAGGAATTGATCTTAAGAATGCCATTTAAACCAGGTGTGCTTGTTTGGCAGACATTACTCGGTGCTTGTGAGCTTCATGGGGAGATGGAAATTGGAAAGAGAGCAGCAAAGCGTGCAATTGATTTGGATGGAATTGACCCTTCAAGTTATGTTTTGTTGTCTAACATGTTTGCTGGTCTGAAGAATTGGGAAAGTGTGAGGATGTTGAGAAAACTAATGGAGAATAGGGATGTGAAGAAGGTGCCTGGATCCAGTTGGATTGAAGTAGAAAATGTTTGCTCTGTTAATCCAGCTTGATGGCACTTTCTATTTCCTTTTTTTTTGTTTGGGATATATACTAAAATTTCCCTTAACTAATTATTTAAAAAGAAAAGAAAAAAAATGATTTATTAATACTTAACTAGTGAAAGATTAGCTTATCATAGATTTGGGCTTATCAGAAAATGGGTTATATCCAAAGTTATATGTGGACTTAACACTAATGGACCTTGTAGTCTAATCAAATCAAAAGTTCATGTAGCGCGTGCAGAATGGGAAAAATTCTACTACGGTTTTGAAACACTGAATTTTTGTGTCTTTTTTTTTTTTGGGTCTAAGAGAAAATAGATATATTAATAAGAAGAAGAGAAAATAGACATATTAATAAGAAGGCCATGGCCATACGCGAGTACAAGTGCACTCAAGGAAAATAAAAGGCTTCAAAATCAAAAAAAAAAAAAAAAAAACACTACAAGCTAAAACAAAATGTGCCTATAGACATAGCCCAAAAACAACAAGCAGCTTAGCTCTGGCAAAGAAAAAACCTAAACTTGCAGGAGAAAGAGATATTTAGAGATGCCGCCACTACTGGAGAGAACCGTTGAAAAGAGGCTATGAGATGCTGAAAAAACTAAACTGAACCATTGAAGCACAAGCAAATCCCAGCTGGAGTTTTTCCAAAAAGCCATATGAGCTATTGAAGCCAACACTAGAGCCGTTCCGTTCTGGTTTCATTTTCGATTTTAATTTTAATACGGTTCCTATTGAACTAAAATCAGAATCAAACTTTCGATTTTTTAAATTAGGAACCATACTTAAAATTAAATTTTAATATGATTTTAGTATAATTCTAAATAATTTCAATACGATTCTGGTTTAGTTTCGATTTTTATTTAATTCTTTTTTAACTTTAATTTTAATTTACACTTCAGTTTATATCTAGATTTTTTACAAATAAAATTATAATATTCTTATATTTATTTCAGAATAGTAAATTATTAGTGATGATCAGGGTTTTACAAGAATTCTGTAAACTCGGGAAAAAACACTCAGTAGGAGGAGGGTACTCCCTCCTATTTATCTGTTTCCTTTTGTCTACTAGTGACGTATAACAAAACTGTACGTCATTGGGCCACCTGTCTCTGCCATGTTGATACGGACGTACGAGAATATCATATCCATGCTCCATGCGTAACGGCCCCCTGATTCTCCTCTAGTGCGCATGCAGATGGACTCACAAGACGGATGGATTGGACACCTTTCTTAGTCCGAGCTGGACCGAGAGATGAAATTAAAACTGGGCCCATAGAGGATCTGTTTATTGGGCCGAGAGAGCTGGGCCAGCCTGGTTAAGGAATCTGACTGGAGCCCGGTCTTAACGCTAAGTGGACCGGACCTGGTTCACATGCGGGAGACTTGAGGGCCTCTAAGTAATGGACTGCTGTCATGGGCCTGACCCCAGACCGGGGTGGATAAATCCAGCGGTCATCAATTAGCATTGAAATAATAATAAAAATAATAATACCAAAATTTAAATAATAATATTATTAATATTAGTATATATCATATGTAATTCTCAGTAAAAATATTATTTTATTTTATAAATAAATATTAATTATATAATTTTGATTAAAAAATGAGTGATTAATATATAAAAATATATTATATTACTAATATATAATTCACACATATATTTAAAATTTATAAAATAATTAATATATCGTGAAAATATAATTACGAGTTTTTTTGATAAACGGTCGATAATTTTATTATCGGTATTTTAAATTGTCGATGAACCATTAGTAATTTACTTTAATAATAAATTTTTCATAATTTAATCCATAAAATTATGAATTGATAAATTTTATTTTTATTTTTTTATTTTATTATAATCTATATAATCTATTTAGATATAATAAATTATAATTAATTAATTAAATTATTTAAATTATATTATTAGAAATTTTTAATAATTAATTAACTAGAATATATGGTTTATTTTATAATATTATGAATAACTATTTAATAGAATTTAAATTATATAAATAATTTAATTTATAAAAATAATTAGATAATATTAAATATAAAAAAAATCAATGAGTATATATACACATACCCAATAAATTAAATTTTTATTTAAGTTAAGTTTTAAATTACTCACAAATAACTATTTTATTTATATCCTTACTTATTTATAATTCTCTACTATATATATATTATTTAACAAATTATAAATTAAGATGTGAATCCTTTAAATAAATCATATAATTTTGTTAACATAATTTATAAAATTATATTGGAATCATTTGAAATATGAAATATATTATTGAAATTATATAATGAAATTATTATATTACTAAAATTATTATATTACTAATTTTATTATATATATATATATATTCTTCGATATGATTTTAGTGCGATTCTTGATAAACAATTAAAACTATAACTAAATAGTTTAATAAATTTAGTTTGATATAATTTGATTCTTATAATATTAATTTTTTATTGATTCTAATACCATTCAGATACAATTTTTTAATTATTATAGAATCTTTAAGAATCGTGCATGACCCTAGGTAATACTAGGATGTATTTTATGTTGGAATTATACTGAAACCATTGTGAATTCTTTAAATAAAATCATATAATTTTGTTAATATAATTTATAAAATTATATTAGAACCATTTAAAATATGAAATATATTATTAAAATTATATAATGGAATTATTATATTACTAAAAATATATATATATATATATATATATATATATATATATATATATATATATATATATATTTTTTTTTTTTAGTACGGCTTCCGTGCGATTCGTGATAAACAATCAGAATATTTAAATAAATTCGATACGGTATAGTTTGATTCCTGCAATATCAATTCTTGTTCGGTTTCGGTATCGGTCAGGTACGTTTTTTTGGTTCATTGTGGAATCCTCCAGAATCGTGCATGGCCCTACGTAATACTGTGATGTACTATCATCCTTCACCAGAGCCACTTAAGATGAGGAGAAAAACTATTATTTTATTTTCTGAAGGATCACCGCTAAGGAAATAGATGGACTAAAGTTGATTCTCAATACCATGATAAATAGAGAAGCTCTTCACACAACCAAAAATCCATTTAAACACCTATAGAAGAAGGTGCAGATCATCATTCGGGTAAGAGAAATCTATATCTCTCCCCACATGCAAGTGATGTCCATTGACTGAAAATGAAGATTTACTTGCAAACAAAAAAAAAACAACCCAAAACAAAGACAAACATAGTTATAGAAATGCAAATACAAAGATAGCAAAAGAACCATCTCCCTTAAAGGTATAGTTGCCTTCAAAAGTAAAACTATCAAAAAGCTATTTATACCCCAACCTAACAATGGGAGAATAAACCAATTGTTGGATAGAGACAAAGAAAGGCCAGATTAGAACCGCCAGAACGAGGTTTAATACCCTGAAGCAAGAAAAGAAAAATATGAAATTTTCTCTCTCCACTAAACATAAAGAAAGGGAAAGATTTAGTGTCTTTCACTTGCATAAGCCAATTTTTTATACAAGCAAGTGGCTCACATAGTCCTAGTTGTAGTATGATTTTAAGCCGGAAACAATAATTTATAGGCTTTTTAATTTGAAATGATTTTGATTCGAAATGATTTTGGTTCTAAATTATTTCAGTTTGAAAATTGTTATAATTCAAAGCAGTTTCTTTTTTATTGTATTTTGATTCTGATGATGATTGAATTTCCATTCATTTTTCCAAACTATAATAATATTGATATTTTATATATTAAATATATAAACTTATAAAATTTAATTTATAATATATTATTTATTTAGATATACTACAAAAATTAAAGGTACTAATGTTTTGATGTCAAGAGAAAATAAGATTTTTGACCGTGTGTGAACTTAGTTTGGAGGGTTAAGTCCTCCTCTTTTATTCCTTTTTTCCTTATTCTCTAGTGACGTATAACTGTTATTTTGCTACAGTGCTATCTGTCTTTGTTGTCGTACTTACAGGCGTATCTGCCTATCCGTTCTCGTCAGGTGGCCATTTAATTTCCCTTTAGTGTGCGTGCTGATAGGGTCTCGGCATAACTGGACCTGCTCTCCTTCTCCCCGTCACGTTAAACGAGCTAGGCTCCCTCCTCGCAAGTCTAAGCCTTCGGTCAGCTCAGCTTGTTTTAGTCGCGGATTGGATGGTGTGCTGATAGGTCGGCCTGATTAATGGGTTCTAATGAGTTTTGGACCCGTCTCTTTCTCCAGAACTCGACTTCACCTCGAATGTCAGGAGCCAACTATCATCAAGTGTCCCTTTATATTATTTATTCTCTTCGACTAAAGTAAAACAAGTTGACTAACAAATGTACTAAACAATTTGATTTCATAAAATATATAAACCTTTTAGTTGAGTAATTTTTATAAAGATAAAAATTAGTAAAATTTCTAAAATTTCAAGAATGTAATAATAATTCTCTTATAAATAAAGTTATAAAACCAATACAATTTTAAAACAGCCATCCTAATCTATGTCGCTTGTCTTATCTTTTTTTTCGATTTAAAAAATTTAAGTTTAATTTTTGAGATTTTAACTTCAATACTTAATTTTTTGTATTTTTAAAATATTTATAAGGTAAATTATTTACTGATTATTTTCATTGAACACTTGAAATTATAAAAATTATGATAATTAAATACAATAAAAAATATTAAATTGATTAAATATATTATTAATTATACTTTAAATTTACTAATTATATTTTATTTTTTTATGAATTGATAAAATTAAACGATAATTGTTTTATCATTTCGTGAAAATTTAGAGAACAATTAACATTACTGTTTAGTGTAAATAAAAAATGATTTTAATAGTTTATAATTATATTTTAAATTTAAAAAATTTTAAATATAGATCAAAACATTAAAATCACATGGTATTTTTTAATAGATAATAGTTTAGAAAACTCAAATTAAAAAATTTTAAAAATTCATATTCAATATTTAATAGTGAGTAAATTAATTTAATTTATAAAATTTTATACATGTGATATTGTTTCTTTATTTCTCTACTTAAAATCAAATTTTATTTTAAAAATTTTATATATGTAAATAAATATTTTTTATGAATTAAGTAAAAGTGAAGTTGTTACTGAAAAAATAAAATTGGACTCCCTAAAATGTCAGAGTTTTGTTTTCATTGTTTTTGCAGGTCCTTGATGTTAATAGTGGGGGGTATCTTCTGGACCTGAACAAAAAGCGAGTAACTTTAATCTAGGTTTATGAGGAAAGTTTCTTATTGTGTGATGTCGCATATCGAGACTGCACCATTGCGTTCGGTAACTTGCGCTCCCATTGGTCGTTGTTAGGTTGGACTTTGCCATATTCTCTCCTTGCCGATTCTGCTCCTATTGGTTGTTGTTAGGTTGGAGTCTGCTGTATTCTCTCCTTGCTGATTTCTTTTTTGGCTGCTCTGTTAGTCTGAAAATCTTTCTGTTTAGCTTGGTCTATTTTGCATGTCTGATTAGTTCTTGTATATCTGCGTTTGACTAAGGTCTGCTTATTGCGATTGTCATAGTGTTGAGTTTGCTGGTTGATGTTGGTCAATCTTTTGTGCTTTCTCGATTCTAATCTATTGATATTTCAGGCTATCGATTGAAATTTTAGTAAGTGTATTATAAGTGGTTTGATTTGTGATTCAAATTTGAATTTAAATCGTAATTTCTAGATCTCTAAATTTATACTTTTGTGAGTTGTAGTATTTTAATGAATTTGCTTTTTCAACTCTTTATCTCTGGTTCTCTTTCCATATTTAACCCATTTGAACCCTATTAAATGCAATACAATATATTGTTAAAAAAATAAAAGTAAATAAAATTACATTTGATTTTTATTACGTTACCCAATAAGAGTCTAGTGGGCTTCTGAAACTTTTTAAAATTTCATACAATACAAAAAGGATAGAATCAAGATAACTTCTTCCAAAAAAATAATAAGAATAATAGAAGAGACAACTCTACCGTCAATAGACCCAATTGCGCTGACCAAGATTATTGGAGCTGATATGGGCTAAGCGGCAGAATTAAAAAAAAAAAAATTATAATTTAATTTTTTAATATTACCATTATTAACAAGTCAGTTTTTACATTCTATTAAAACATCGTTACATTTTCTCTCCATCAACAAAATAGTCATTCTGTCAGATTTTTCGTTAAAAATAAATAAAGGATGAGAGATAAAAATTTTAAAATTCAATTTTACCCTTAAATAAAGCCATTTATTTAGTACTTGGATATTACTATTATTAACAAATCAGTCCCTATATTTTTAAAAATTTATTAAAACGTCATTATCTTTTCTCATATCTATTAAAACATCCTTATCGCTTCTTTTCGTCAACGAAATAGTCACTCCTCCTCCTCCTCCTCCTCCTCGAAAAAAAAGAAAAAAAAAAGAAGAAGAAGAAGAAGATGATGATGATGATGATAAAGGAAAAGAAGAAGAAGAAAAAAAAAGAAGAAGAAGAAGAAGAAGAAAAAAGAAGAAGAAGAAAGAGAAGAAGAAGATGACGATGAAGAAGAAAGAGAAGAAGAAGATGATGATGAAGAAGAAAGAGAAGAAGAAAAAGAAGAAAAATCTCCTCTTCCTTCTCCTTAAAGAAAAAGAATAAAAAGAAAAATCGAAGAAGAATCAAAAAATAAGAAGAAAAAGTAGAACCAAAGAAGAAGAAGAAGAAGAGGAGGAAGAATCAATGAAGAAAAAGAAGGAGGAGGAGGAGGAGGAGGAAAAGAAGGGGGCAATTTGGTCTCGGTAATTTGGTCATTTGCTATATTTTTAACGGTAGAAATAGACGGAAGGATTATCTGAAAATGTAGAAACTGACTTGTTAATAATGATAATATTTAGGGATTAAATTTTAAATCTCCCAAAAAAATAATTAATTTATTATACAATGGCATTGCCTAAAAGTTTTCTTCTTTAATCTAAGTTCCTAATTTCATCAAGATCAAAAAGCTTGGAAGAGCTGTTGTCTCGTGGCTTCTTTGCAGAGATTTATTTTCCTTGGAGTAAGAGCTCATTGGAGTTGAAAAAAAGGAAGATTTATAATTTAGTTCTTAGATATTACCATTATTAATAAGTCAGTCTTTATATTTTCATAAATTTATTAAAACGTCCTTAATTTTTCTTTCCGTCAACAAAATAGTCATTTTGTCATCTTTTCCATTAAAAATAAATAAATGATGAGAAATAAAAATTTTAAAATCTAATTTTGCCCTCAAATAAAACTCTTTATTTAGTCGTTAGATATTGCTATTATTAACAAGTTAGTCCCTACATTTTTAAAAATTTATCAGAACGTCCTTATCTTTTCTCATATTTATTAAAACGTTCTTATCATTTTTTTCCATCAACGAAATAATCTCTCCTCCTCCTCCTCCTCCTCAAAAAAGAAGGAAAAAGAAGAAGAAGAAGATGATTGTAAAGGAGAAGAAGAAGAAAAAGAAGAAAAAAGAAGAAGAAGAAAAAGAAGAAGATGATGATGACGAAGAAGAAAAATCTCCTCCTCCTCCTTCTTAAAGAAAAAGAATAAAAGAAAAATCGAAAAAGAAGAACCAAAGAAGAAGATGAGAAAGAATCAATGAAGGAGGAGGAGGAGAGGAGGAGGAGGAGGAGGAGAGGAGGAGGAGGTAATTTGGTTTTTTGCTATATTTTTAATAGTAGAAATAGATGGAATGACTATTTTGTTGACGAAAAGAAAAGATAATGACGTTTTAATAGGTTTTTGAAAATGTAGGGACTAATTTGTTAATAATGATAATACTGAGACGTTAAATTATAAATTTTTCTTGAAAAAATATATAAATATATATGCAGAAACACTCTTTAAATATTCGTCCATGAATTTTTCTCCAGCTCCTCCATTAATATATTAACTTAAACTTTATATCTTTTTTTTTTTTTTAAAGACTTAAAGATCTAGTTTGCCGCTTCTTACTACTGCTATAGTAGATTTCTTTATTAGCCCCCAATTTAATATGCCTTTCTCATCGCAACCCTATAAATGTCATCCCTCTGCTGCTCTTTCTGTAGCAATTATCTCAAAACTTCACCATACATGTTTAAGTTGAAAAATGGATGAGATGAAAGAACTTGAACTCCAGGTAGAGATAAAATTTATTATTTATATTTATATTATGAAAATAATAAATATATTAAAACGTTCATAATATTTTAAAAATTTTATTGATTAATTATTTTATTAGAATATTATAATATATGTTTTAAAATTATAAGATCAATTAATAAGTTTTTTATAATATAAGGATTTAATAATAAATTTTTTAATTAAATTTTAACATTTTCTTTTGAGATAAAAGAAAAGAATGGATGAGATGAAATAGCAAAATCCCTAGCCTCCAAACCATTTGCATATATATAAATCCTTAGCAGAGAAATTTTTACTCTTTGTTGCGGTTATTGGATTTCTCCGTCTTTGGAGGAGAGTAAACTCATTTTGTTACTTTTTATCTTATTTCTTCATTTTGCTTGTCTATTTGATTTCTATTTTCTTAATGGGTTTATTTTTATGATGTTTGATCTGTTTCAGTTGTGTGATGGATATGTAGATTGTTAGTGTTACTGTGAGAGAAGCGAGTAGTATTTGGTTGAAATCGAAAAAACTAACTGAACTGAATTAATTTAAAATTTTAGTTCGGTTTTTTATTCATTTCGGTTTGATTTGATTTTTAATTTCAAAATTTTTTATTATTTCGATTTTAAAATTTTTTGTTATTTCGATTCGGTTTAATTTTGATAAAAAAAAATTAAAAAAATCAAACCGAACTGATTAATAATAATAATATATTATTTTCAATAATATAGAGAAATTAAATCATATTAAAATTAAAATATTTTAATTAAATTTTAAAATATTAAAAATAAAGTGTAAAAAATAAAAAATTTATTAAAAATTCAAACTGATTAAATCGAACTAAATCGAATCAGACCGATTCGATTTGATTCAGTTCGATTTGATTTCTGATCAAAATTGATTCGATCCAATTTTAATAAATACTAAAATTTTAATTTTTATTTATTCAGTTCGATTCGATTTTGAACCACACCGATCGAATACTCACACCTAACTGCGACGCATCGAATAATCTTTTAGTATTAGAGTATGAATGACTTATTAAGATTTCTTTCATGACTAAAAGATACTGAGAATGTTATGGCCAGTTTCTATGTCCGGTGAATGGTGGTGATGCCCCTATTAGCCTGCAGCAATCGACATTAATGATTCTCGGCTGAGCAGTCGATATTTGAACATCATGGTTATAACGGTTCTTTGTTGTTTGTTTTTGCGAGATTGAGTCTATTTCACAGCAATGATTGGTTGGCTTCAAGCTGGGATTTGTTCGACTAGAACTAGGTTCAGCGATATTGCTGAGTCTTAATTTAGTGTGTTTTGCCTGTTGACAGGTCGATACTGACTGTGACGATTTAATTTGGCTATCGGCATATGGGTTAAGATTTGAATTCAGTGACGATTGAAGCATTCATTTTCCTTCGAATAATCTGTTCGGTGCTGAACATAAGATGCACTCTGGCTTGTGGGCTTTTCGTTTATGGGTTGAGAGCTTTTTTGGACCATCTACAATCTTTTTTGAATTCTAATGTTCTGAGTTTGCTTTGATCCTTAAATATAAAGAAAGTTTAATGCCGCCCTAAATTTTTTATATAAAATTATGGGTTGAATTTATGTATTTACCCAAATGTTATTTAATGATTATCCTATTAATATAATAATAAATAAGTAGCTAAATGCAAAACTACATGAAAAAGTTAAACCTTTAGCATTTTATTATAGCTAATTGTTTTAATATTGTCAATTTTAATTTAATTTTAATTTTTTTTATTAATTTTAGCTTTTAATCAAAATTTAAAATTGAAATTGATGAGATAGTTGCTCATTTGATTTTGATTAGGAGTGAGCATTCAGTCGATTCGGTTCAAAATCAAACTTCAAAATCAAACTGAATTGAATAAATCAAAATTTTAGTATTTATCAAAACTGAATCGAACTGATTTTGATCAGAAATCAAATCAAACAGAATCAGTTTGATTCAATTTGATTCGATTCGATTTGATCGATTTGAATTTTTAATAATTTTTTTATTTTTTACTTTATTTTTAGTATTTTAAAGCTTAATTGAAATATTTTAACTTTAATATGATTTAATCTCTCTATATTATTGAAAATAATATACTATTATCACTAATTGATTCGATTCGATTCGATTTTTTTAATTTTTTCAAATCAAAATCAAACCGAATCAAAATAACCAAAAATTTTAAAATTAAAAATCTAACCAAATCGAAATGAATAAAAAATTGAATCGAATTTTTAAATTAATTTAGTTCGATCAATTTTTTTGATTTTAACCGAATACTAATCAACTTAATTTTGATAATAATATTTAATATATAATTATTAATGTGGCGTAAAATATGATAATGAAAAATCCAAATCCTTTTGATTTTTATATTTCATTTCATTTATAGTGAATTAATTAATTTTAATTAATTAAATTAATATTTATTATTTTATATAATAAAAATAATATTTTATTTCTCTTTTTAAAATTAAATCTTTTTTAATTAATATATAATAAAAAATTAAATTTCCCCTCTCCCCTATTTTTTAAAATA
This sequence comes from Manihot esculenta, assembly GCF_001659605.2. Lineage (NCBI taxonomy): Eukaryota > Viridiplantae > Streptophyta > Magnoliopsida > Malpighiales > Euphorbiaceae > Manihot > Manihot esculenta. The sequence goes on along the minus strand of NC_035162.2, from coordinate 35,343,797 downwards.
TATTTATAAAAAATATTTATGAAAATATATAAATTTTTTTACTTTTCAAAAATATAAATTTACAAATAAGTTCTATAAGTACGCTTTGAAAAAATAGGGAGAGAAAGTATTATTTTTACTAAACCAAGCAAAACGAATTTTAATTTCATGGCATTAAGTAAATGAAATGCTAATTTATCACTTATTTATCAAAATTAATGAAATGTCTATAATTGAATCAAACCTATAAATTTATGCTATAATTAAAAAAAAAATAGAAAACATGTAGCTTTATAATTAAATAATAATATTATATGCTAGTAATTCCAATTTTAATTTTGACCGCATACACGATTAACAAAAAATTTTATAATTAAGCTAAAATTAATAAAATTAAAAAATTTAGTTAAAATTGAAAAATAATGAAAAGGTTTTTTTATACCATTTGACCTTATATAAATTATAATATGGAAATATATATATATATATATATATTGTTTTTCCTTTGAAAGTACTTTTTTATTTTCAGATTGTTAATATTATCTTAAAATAATATTTCTATTACTATATAAAGCTAGTATTTGAACATATAACTATATTAAAAAATGAAATCTGCTTTTTCTAAATTATTGATTTGGGATATTATTTAATCGGTTTGGGATAGTATTTAGTCGGTTCGATTCAAATCAAAGTAATTTTGAAAACTAAAAATCGAAATACTTGGATTTATTGACTGAACTAAATTGATATTATAGAAAAACTGAATTCAAATAAATTGATTATGTTAATTTAGTTCAATTGGATTTAATAAAAATTAAAGTTCTTGATATTACATAATAATCATCTAAAATAGGCGATGAGTTATCATCATAAGACATGATCACGTGGTAAGGATATGATAAATTAATATCCGGTTCTACCTATAGAAAGGAAGACTCGGGCGCTTCAAGACAGATCGACCTTAGGTCGAACAGACTCGCTCTCTTAACTTCAGAGGAAAGCTCTATAAAGAAGTTACCGTTAACAGTTATAATCCAGCAGATCTCCTTTATGCCTGCAATCACGGAATTCCTAACCAATTAACCAGTGAAGATCCCTTACCAACGAGTTAGCCACATCATCGCCGGATTAATAGAAATTATTATATTTATCTCCATCTTCTTACAGTATAAAAAGAGAACGATCACAGAGATAAAGGTACGCTATTCTCGAACACAAATACTCTTAAGTTCTATATTCGTCTCATTCTCTGAATTACTAACTTGAGCATCGGAGTAGCTGTCATGTGCAGCCACCACCTTACTTTTTCTATCTTGCAGGATTAGCCAATCATAGGACAGCTTTATTCCGGTCACGTCATCAATTTAGTCTCTGCAACATCATTTAATTCCATTGTCGGAAAATCCATTGAATTCTCTTTGTTCATTTGGATTAAAATTGGTTTCTTATTCTTTTTTCCTTTAAAAAAAAAAGAAATCTCTTTTTTATCTTTAAAAATGTTGACAATTCACAAGCTGCTGCTAAGGTTGCTATCGATAAGGATGCTATCATCTCTTCCACCCAGCAGTGGACAAAACACACCCTCTATGGTCCACGAGGCAGATTTCAACAATCTGAGTATCGAGCAAATGCTCCAGTACGTTAGAAGGTTGCTGGTTATTTTTTAGCAATACAAAACTCGGGAAGAGGTAAAACTCATGGCTCCTAAGGGGAGGGAGGAAATTTCCGTACAGACCTCAAGGACTCAGACAGAGGCAATCCAGACTCAGTCCAAAGGGAAGGACAAGTCTGAAGAAGAGGAGCCATCATATGATGTTCCAATGGACGTTGGCTGGAAGCTAGTACGGGCTGCCCAAAGGTGCCAGGAAGGATAGAAAGAGGACAAAAGGATGGGTCAGAAGTAAGGCCAAAATTCGAAGAAACAAGGGTATGAGGGAGACCACAGAAGTTATCCAGTCTCCCGAGGAAGGAATGACTGAGGTAAGTATAAGATATATACCCCATTGAATGACTCACAATGCATATTCTAATATGGATTAGGAAAAATGATAAGAAGATCATGTGGTCCCTCAAACTCAACCCTAAGAGAGCCGAAAAATGAGACATGACCAAGTACTTCTATTTTCATGAAGACCATGGATATGTAACGGAGGAGTGTCGACAATTAAAAGACAAGATTGAAAGGTTAGTAGGGAATGTCACACTTCTGAAGTTTATTAGAAAAAGTAGAAAAGATAGGAGGCACGAGCTCGAGGTAACAATTCTCAAAATCACTCTACAGTAAATCTGTGGGGGGTTATTCATGTGATTGCAAGAGGACTGAGTGTTAATAGGGGTGACAATAAGGAGAATATCACATATGTCCAGTTCTTGAGTCAAATTTCGAGTTTTAAAATTGGTCAAGTCAGACAACCGAGTCTTTTATTTTATCCTTAGAAAAATATTTGTGATTTTATGGAACTATTATAAAATTAGAATGCATTCTTCAAACTTCCTTTTTTTATATAAAAACTAGAATTGTTCAATGGATGAAAGCGTGGAGACAAGAACAAAGGTTATAAGGCAATCGCTAGGCCATCCGGACATGGGTTTCACATATAATCTGGGTGTTAGTCCACAAAAATAAATTCATAAAAGGCCACAAAGCTATTCGGGCATGGGTCCTGCATATATTTTGGGCATGTGTCTCACATATAATTCGGGCATTGGTCCACAGAAATAAGTTCATAAAAGGCCACAAGACTATCTAGGCATGGGTCCCACATATACTCTGGGTGTTGGTTCATGGAAACAAATTCATAAAAGGCCACAAGGCCATCCGAGTATAGGTCCCACATAACAAGGCGTTTAATGCTAGGCCTCAAAGTGGGTATACGCTAGTCGACCTTCCGAGTGTTATTCTAGAGAAGTTTTTAAGGCATTTGATGCTCGGCCTCAAGGTGAATTATACGTCAGATCGACCTATCGGGTATTAATCCCGCTTCACAAAAATATTTGAAGGCGTCTAATGCCAAACCTCAAGGTGAATATACGCCAGGCCGACCTTTCGGGTGTTAGTCCCGGGATGTTTTTAACACATTTAATGTTAGGCCTCAAGGCAGATATACGCCAGGCTGACCTATCGGTATTAGTCCCACTTTATAAAAAGATTCTAAGCCATTTCATACCAGACCGCAAGACTGGTATACACCAAGTCGACCTACCGGGTGTTAGTCCCGACATTTAATGCTAGGCCTCAAGGTGGGTACACGTTAGGCCAAAAGACCGAGTGTTAGTTCTGCTTCACAGGAAGAATCTAAGGCATATGACTCCAGGCTAGAAGATCGGGTGTTAATCCCACTTCACAAGAAGATTCTAAGGCATGTGATGCTAGGCCACAAGGTGGGTATACGCTAGGGGTGAGCATTCGGTCGGTTCGGTTTAAAATCGAATCGAACTGAATAAACTGAAAACCAAAATTTTAGTATTTATGAAAATCAAATCGAACCGATTTTGGTCAGAAATTAAATCGAACCAAACCGGTCTGATTCGATTTGATTTGGTTCGGTTTGATAGATTTTGATTTTTAATAAATTTTTTATTTTTTACACTTTATTTTTAGTATTTTAAAATTTAATTAAAATATTTTAATCTTAATATGATTTAATTTCTCTATATTATTGAAAATAACATATTATTATCATTAATTGGTTCGGTTCGATTTTTTTGATTTTTTATGATCAAAATCGAATCGAATCGAAATAATTAAAATTTATGAAATTAAAAATCGAACCGAACCGAACCGAATTGAATAAAAAATCGAACTGAATTTTTAAATTAATTCGGTTCGGTCAGTTTTTTCGTTTTGAACCGAATATTGCTCACCCCTACGCTAGGCTAACCTACCAGGTGTTAGCTCCACTTCACAAGAAGACTCTAAGGCATGTGATGCTAGGCCGCAAGACGGGAATATGCCAGGTTGACCAATCGGTGTTAGTCTCGCTTCATGAGAAATTTCTAAGACATTTGATACCCAGGCGATAAGGCGAGTATGAGCTAGGCCATGCGACCGAGAGCACTAGTCCCATCTCACAAAGAGAACCACAGGCATATGTCGCTGCTCTTACAAATCACTTTCAAAAATCTAAAATTTTTTGCAAAAGAGGAAGGCCTATTGTAGGCAAGTGAGACTTCTTGACGATTGATGAAGGTAGGACGGGCTGCCAAATGAGCAAATGAAGTTTGCAAGAAGCTTGTCAACTTTAGGAAAATGTCTAGAAGCTCGAAAAGGCCAAGGAACTCATCAAGGCTGGAAAAAATGCAAGGAAGCCCATCAAGGCTGTAAAAGGCCAGGGAGCTCACATAGGGCTAGAAAATGTCGAAAGCTCAAATGAAGTCTGCAAAAAAAAAAGACCAGAAGCTCATCAGGGCTGGCCGGGGCAAGAAAGTATGGTCAGGGCTAAAAAATGCTCGGAAGCCCGATAAGGCTCAAAAAGGACAAGGAGCTCGTAAGGGTTAGAAGATGCTCGGATGATCTCCAAGGTTGATTAGTGCTAGAGAGAGCCCATAAACTCATCAAGGTATTACTATATCACTCGAATCAATTTTTGCTAGACAAGATTTTAGATCTGAATGGTTGGCAGTGCAAGTAAGAAGAAAGCAAGGACATCATGCGCTCAGCTTGGACGAACAAGCCACATGCCCAATGAAGACAACTGTCATCTTCAAATCTAAAGAATCGAAGACCAACAGGAGGACCTTAGATGTTACACAACAATCGCCCAAAATAGGCGATGAGCTATCACCATAAGACAGAGCTACGTGGAAAGGATATGATAAATCAATATGCGGTTCCACCTATAGAAAGAAATACTCGGGTGCTTTAGGATAGGCCGGTCTCGGGTCGGACAGACTCGCCCTTCTAACATCAGGGTAAGAAGTTACCATTAACAGCTATAATCCATCAGATCCCATTTACGGCTGCAATTATGGAATTCCTAACCAATTAGCCGGTGAACATCCCTTACCAACAAATTAGCCTCATCATCGCTGGATTACCAGAAAATGCTATATTTATCTCCATCTTCTTATAGTATAAAAGGAGAATGACTACAGAAGTAAATGTGCGCTATTCTCGAATACAAATACTCTCAAGTTCTATATTCTCCAAATTACTGAATTGAGCATCGGAGTAGCTTCCGTGGGCAGCCACCACCTCACTTTCTCTATCTTGCAGGATTAGCCAATCACAACAAAGCATCATTCCGGTCATGTCATCAATTTAGTCTATGCAAAATCAGTTCTCAATGCAACACGTTTCCAATTCCAGGTACAATATTCCCATTTCCATTATATTTGTACTCTCTTATGTAAATGATCAAACAAACCCAATCAATTGTAAGAAATGCACAAACAGTATAAATAAAATATAATTTTATTTATGCACAAGTAGAATAAAAACTCAAAATCTTATGCATACATAAGTAAAATTTTATTAATTTATTTATTTATTTTGGTTGACAGGGGAATAACGCAAGCTGATCACCTAGTTGGATTAAAGTTTAGGTCCTAATGCAACTAAAACAACACCTCCCAAGGAGGTTGGTCAAGGAAATGGAGTCCTAGAGAGAACTGCTTCATATGATCAATGAACCTATCTGCAATAATGTTTGTCTCTCGGTATATGAAATTGAGCTTGAGAGTTGTATTACTTTTGAGTATGGCCTAGAAGGCTTTGGCAAGATGGGAGAAATTTCCTTGTGATCCACATGCTCCTATAATCAGCTCGATGGCCTGCAGGCTGTTGCACTCCAAGGTAGCAACATGGATGCACCGATTGTTCAGAAGGTTGAGGCCATGGATAATTGCCCAAAGTTCAGCTTTTAGGATCAAACAACAGCACACACTACAAGAAATTTGATATTTTGTGACGAATTACTTTTTGATAATATAAATTATCATTAAAAAGTCACATAATATGATGAAAATTATTAGTTATTATAGAAAATAACTTGTAGTGGCAATATATAATTGTGTCATTATAATATATTAGATTCGTCATCTAATATATACATTTAATGACAACTTATAAATATTTGTCACATTATATGTTTGATATTATATTTTCCTTCAAACTTTTGGTGCCAAATTATTTGTTGATAAAATAATTTATTTATTACGAAAAAATTATAATAAAAGAAAAATTTATTGTGATGTACATGGTATTGTCACGAAAAAAATTATTCTAAGACAAGCTATAATAATTGTCATAAAAAATTTGAAGATAAATTTCTATCAATCTTTTATAGTAGAAATTGTATTGTGACAAAATATTTTGATTTTATAATAATATATAACGTGGCGACATAAATACTATTAATGACAAAATATTAGATTTGTCACATGCTATGTACATTTGATGACTAAGTTATAAATTTTTATTACATTGTACGCTTGATGTTATATTTCCCTTTAAAATTTTAGCACCAAATTATGTGTTGATAAAAAATTTATTTTATTACGAAAAAAACTATAATAAAATAAAAATTTATTGTGACATATATGATATTATCACGAAAAAAATTATTTCAGCATGAATTATAATAATTGTCATACAAAAATCTGAAGATAGATTTCTATCAATCTTTTATAGTAGAAATTGTACGGTGACAAAATATTTTTATTTTTATGATAATATATAACATGGCAACAGAAACACTATTAGTAATAAAATGTTAGATTCATTATCTACTATGTACATTTGATGATAAACTATAAATATTTGTCATATTATATGTTTGATATTATATTTCTGTCTAAAATTTTAACGCCAAATTATTTGTTAAAAAGGAATTTAAGTTATTATGAAAAAAAATTGTAATAAAAGAAAAATTTAATATGATGTATATGGTATTGTCACAAAAAAATTATTTCAAAAAAGTTATAATAATTGTTATAAAAATATTTTTAAGATAAATTTTTATCAATTTTTTATAGTATAAATTATATTGTGACAAAGTATTTTTATTTTATGATAATATACAATGTGGGAACGTAAACACTATTAGTGATAAAATATTAAATTCGTCACCTACTATGTATATGTAATGACAAGTTATAAATATTTATCATATTTGATGATCTGAGATCCAGAGAAATAGGGTTTTTTTTACAATGGGCTCTGTAAAACTTCCCAACTTAAACCTAGAAGAGAGTATTCCTCCTTTTATAGGTTTATTTTTGTCTGCCAGTGACGTGCCAAAAGAACGAGTACCAGTAGACCATCTGTCCTTGCCACGCTGATTCGGACGTACGTGGGAATCAAATCTCTGCCCCATGCATAACGGCCTCTGATTCTCCCTGGGCACGGATGGGCGGGTCTGCAAGATGAACGGATGGGTCTTACTCTGGGTTCCTGGTTGGGCCGACCAGGCTGGGCCGGGTGAAGAGAACAAGATTGGGCTGAAGAGGGGCTCCCCTACGGAACTGGAGAATGGGCCATCCCGGTTGAGGCGCGTCAGGAGGGAGCCCGACCTTACTATTTGAATGAACCAGACCTTATTCATACTAAGGGCTCGAAGATGTCTGAGTAATGGGCCGATATCGTGGGCCTCGTCTCTGATTCGGACGAAGAAATCTCGCGGTCATCAATTGCCCCTTTACCCTCTCGGCAGTTATTATATGACTGTCGAGGGAGTAAATATCGAGGACCATCATGACCGCGCCGCCCAAGGACAGTTTCTTCTAAGACGCTTGGACGCTCTTCTGTCTTGTTACCGTTTCGAATTTTGAACTCTTTCTGCCTTCTTGGAGCATTTGCCATCTTTGATTCCTTACTCCACTTGCCTACTTCGTCTCATAGCTTCGGCCATTGTTAAGGTATGCTTCTCTTCTTCACTCCCCATGGATAGCCCTAAAATTCCCGATGTTCTCCGGATCAAGTCTAACGTTACCCCATCTTCCTTAAAAAACTTTTTCTCTCGGGAGTATTTAGATACTCCCCTTTTTCGCATTCGAGCTCCCCTCCCGTATGAAAGGATCGTTCTTCCTGATCCTCCTCCCTCTGGTTTAATTGATTCTCAGGAGGGTCTTAACTTGGTATTCTTCGCTAAACAGAGGGAGTATGGTTTAACCTTTCCTTTTTCGCCTTTCTTTACCCAGGTTTTCCGACACTTTCGTATAACCCCTCGGATGTTGGTCCCCAATTCCATCTTGTTCATGTCCTCTTTTGAATCTGTGTGTCTGAGTTGGGGATTTGCACCCACGGTGTCTTTGTTTGTGTCCTTCTTTCGATTGGTCAGGGGAATCCAAAATTTTTATTATTTTTCCCCTCGTGGGAAGCTTTCAATTTTCACGGGTCACAAAGACTCAATAAAGGGCTGGATGGAGGGCTTTGCAATAGTGGAGCTCAAGAGGGAGTCCAGACTTGTCTGGGACTTAGAGCTCTCATGGGAGGATGTTCCACTGGACTGCAATGACCTACCCCAGCTAAGCCTCACCGAGCAGGTCGGGTACATTCGACTGACTTCTGTCGAAATGAAGTATGATGTCGAGAAGTGTATGTTTATTTCTAATCTCCATGATATCAAAGACGCGGGTACTTGACTCTTCTCAGTAGCGCTGCTCTACTTTAGATTTGTGTGACTGGCTACCTGATTTTGTGTTGGTTTTTGGATTTTTACAGCTTCCCAGGTGAAGATGGACCAAATTAAGCCCCCTAAGAATTTTTGTCTGTCCCGAGAAAGCATGAACGCCGTGCTAGACATTCTGCATGTAGGAGGACGCGTTTCCGAGGCTACCGAGGAAGTAGCTCGGGTCATTGCTTCTACCACAATGAGCCGACCTCCCAGGTTGACCTCCAAGGGTACTAGACCTTCCAAGCCCTCCCGAAGCGGCCGAGGGAGCTCGGCTCCTCTCCCTTTTCAAGCCTCCAGGCCTCGACGAAATGACAATACACAAACTGTGAGGGATCCGAAGGTTGCTGCCAAATTGGCTGAGGGTCTCGGACTCGTGAGGATGGATGATCTTCATTCTTCTGCCGAGGTTTCCGTGGAGCTTTTGGAAACTGTTCCCATTGATGAGGTGGGCCCTGAGGACAAAAATGAGGCGAGTTTGAAAGGACAGGATGCCCAAAAAATTCCTTCCGAGGTCGTCTCAACAAAGGAGGCTGTAACTGGGCCTACGGAGGTAGCTCCTCTACAGGGGTCGACAGTTGTTCCTCAAGGCGTGGCCGAAGGGGTCGGGAGCAAGCGTCCTTTTCCTGCCGAAGAATTCGGCCCGACTCCCTCTTTAAAGAAAGCCCGAACCTCTGGGCGTCCTGCCCCTCCCTTGCCTCCTTTGGAGAAAACGAAGACTTCCATGGTGCCTCTGCTATCTGCCCCGGATAATGATATATTAAATGCAGAAGACATCACGCATCAGTCTCCGGCAGGTGTTGTGGCAGAGATTTTGCGGGAGCGAATGTTCGGAGGAACCACAGATGCTTCAGACTCTCGTCTACTGGCCTTGACTGGCCATTTGGCGGGCTTTACACGGGAGCAAGCAACCTTCCGTTCCTTACCACGAGAGGAGCTCGGAGAGAAGATCAGAGAGCTCATGATGGTAAATTGCCCCTTTTGCTCTCACTTTGATTCTTTTAATTTCTTTATCCTTATGGACATTTCCTTTTCGCATTAGGCACTGGGCCTTTCCATGGAGGCAGATGCTCGTGACCTCTCTCTACGAGAGTCTGTCGACCGTAGGATTGAGGAAGCTCGTCGAGATCAGAACCTATCTGCAACCGTTGATGCCCGAGACAACCTCGCGGCAGCCCGAGAGCATACGACGTCTCTCCAGACGGAACTGTATGCCGCTTATGAGGCCTTAAAGAGGGCCGACGGGAAGGTAGCCGATGCAGAGGAGTATGCCAAGTCCATGGAGACAGAGTTGTTTAACACCCGAAGACTTCTTAAGGAATCTAATGAGAGGGCAGCTGCAGTTGAGGCTTGTTGCGAGGGGGTTTTGAAGCAGCTGTCTTCTGCAGCAGAGGGCCTTCGCGAGAGGGATGAGGCTATAAGCCAGAAGGAGGAGATTCAGCGTCAGCTAGAGCAGCTGAAGGTAAAATTGGACTCCACCTTGGCTTTAAAGGACGAGGCCTTAGCCCGCGTCGTAATTTTAAGGCAAGAGCTGAGTGGGCAAGCTGATAGCATCAAGGGTCTAACTTCGGCGGCAGAAGAGTTTAAACTTCAAAATCAGCAACTGTGCCAACGAGTCACGGACCTAGAGACGAGGTGCTCAGCCCTGTCTGAAGAGGCCAAATTAGCCGAGGATAAGGTCCGGTTGGAGATTGAAAAGCACTTGAAGGAGTATAAGGAGTCCCCTGAATTGAAGAAAGAGACCCAACAGGCCTGTGAAGCTTACCTCCAAAATTACAAGGATTCTTCTGAGTTAAGAACTGAGATAGCTGAGGCCTGTGAGAAGCGACTTGCAGAGTATAAAGCTTCGGATGAGATGAAAGAGGCCATATGGTATAAGGGTCTCCGCATGTTCGTCTTCGGCTTCAACCGAGGTTTAAGAGAGGCCAGGCATAATCCATCTGTCCCCCTGACCGTACTCCGAGCTAAGGAAGAGGATTCCGATGGTGAGATCGTGGCTTACGGGGAGGATGATATGCCTCTGCCCAAAGGGACTTCTCTTACTAAAGTTGGGCCTTCTGAGGCAGGATCCGAGCTGAATACAGAGGATGTGGGAGTCCTCAACCCTGAGGTAGGCGTCGCCGAGCCTCAGATAGAAGGTATAGGACTAGGAGGGGGAGGTGCTGGACCTCCAGGGCTGGAGATCGTTCCTTTTGTAAATGCCGGGGAGTCTAAGCGGGAGGAGGGCGGACCTCCCTCGGGTAGCAATGTAGACAGTGTAATCGCATATAGTGTAAATAGAGTGAGGGATAATATAGATACTAATGTAACTGAGGGTGATGCCCCTAAGCATGTGAGTCCTTTGAGGACAATCTTTCCTTTCGAAGAGTAGAAATAGACTGTAATTGTTTTGCCCTTTAATGATATTTTAGTTTTCCAAGTGTATGGATGCTTTGTGTTATTTTACTTGTTATTCCTTTATTTATGATTTTCTTCTCCTCCTGGGACATTCTCCCTGCAGGCCTTTTCCGAGCTAAACTAGCCTTATCCGTGAGTTCGGTTTTCAATGGCGGGTTGAATTTTCCACAGGCCTTTATGGTTTTATTTGTGACTTCCTCATGACAGTAAATCTGATCATGTACCTCTTAGGGGAATAAGCAAGGCTGACTTTCTGCTCTGAACTCCGTTCTACTATGGACCGAGGTTGGGACCTTGTCTGGCCGAGTCATGGGATTTTCCTTCAGCTTCATGAGGCTCTGTATCTTTATATTTATTTGTCAGACCTTCCGAGCTCGTTTATGAGTTTAATCCACAAGCGAGGACAGTTTGTCACTACTTAGGAGTTGTTACTGTCTCTCAGGTCCCACTGCCTTTTCGGCAGTTGTTTCAGGAGGGGCGAGGGGGTAAACCCTTGAAGTCTCTATACTCCTCAGGTCAACACTTCAAGTTTAGAATATGCTGACACGTCCTTGACGATGTGAATGGGCTGGGCCTTGGTGATGCAGGATGCTTAAAGGTTTCTAAGTAATGGCCAGGCGTCATGGGCCAGGGCCCTGTTCGAGGCGAGGGAACCCAGCGGTCATCGTCGATTGCCCCTCTACCTTCCTGTTAATTATTATCTGACTATGCAGGTTTCCAGAATCATTATGACCGCGTCTGTTCACGTTCAGCTTTCCCCATAAATTCTTTTTATCTTATTGTCGCCTCACTTTACGAATTTTCTCTACTCCTTTCTATCTTTAGCTTTCTCTTGTTCTTCGTGTACATTGTTACCTCTATTTTCTCATCTTTTTCCTACGGGATGTGCAGTCTTTCTCTTTTCGTGAATAGCTTTTAAGAATTCTACTGCCGCTGGCCTAGTGCCTAGCATCACCCTGCTCAGAATTACAGCTTTGCTTTTGGGATATATACGCTGGTATCCTTCCCTTACCTCCTAGAGTTCTTTAGTGATTCAGATTGGCTTTTCAATTGAGGACCTCTGGTTTCGTCTTCCCCATGTCTTCTTTTCGTACTGTTTACCTAAGCGAGGCTTTCATGTCTTCAAGGTGTCCCTTCGGTGTTCCACAAGAGGTTGAAGTTGTATTATGCAGATCGTCAGGCCGGCCCCCTCCCCTTGCTTCCTTCGGAAAGGAGGAGAAGACTTTCGTGGTGCTAACATTCACTTGTTCCATTGCTCTTCAGAATATTTCACCCATTTTTTGGTGTTGCCTTCGCTTGTTCCATTGCCCTTCAGAATACCTTGCTGGTTTTTTGTTGGCGCTTCGGGCAGGTGAACGGGTAATGATGCTGATCTCCCTGGGACTTTAACTCGAAGACTTATGTTTTTCATGAGATCGACATATAATATCTGAGCTCGTTTGTATGTATCGTGAATCACACCTCAAGACGGAGCTCAGCCGGCTTACGAAGTTGATTTTCCGAACTATAAGATTTCCTCTGAATCGAGAGCTAAGATAGTAGGGTAGGCAATAGTGATGTAAATGTAGATGATGATGTATCTGGGCATGTAAATCCTTTAAGGATAGCCTTTTATCCCGTAGTGTTGGTATTTGTGACATGCTGTAATGTGTTTTTCTTTTAATGAAATTTTTATTTTGCATTCATACTCGAACTGTCCTTTCTTTATCATAAATGAAGTACTTAGATTGCTTGCTCCGTAACTTTTCCCGAAGGATCTGCTGTATTGCTTTCTCCTTCTTGCCCCTTAATTTTTCAGAGCTAGAGTTCATTCAGTTAACTGAGCTTTTGACTTACTTTTTTCCGAGCTGGACTAGTCGTACTCGTGAGCTCTGTCGTAATGATGGACAAGGTTGATCTTTCTGCCTTTAGCCTTGTTTTGGCATCAATTGGAGCTGAGGTTTTATCTGTTCATGCCGTTAAATGTTCCTCGGGTTGCCCCCTTTACTGCCTCAATGTTTATTACATAAAGATTGAGGGAGTAAATCTCTATATTTCATTTATACTTGCACAGTTTTGGTTTAGGCGATTTGACTCCGCTATTTCATATGTGAGCTCGGATGTTCGGTCCCACTCAGGGTGGTTCTTTGTCAGTCGGTGCAACTTAGTCTGTATGCTCCACTAGGAGGGGGAGTTCGGCCTTTGTTGTTTTCCCTCGTCTTAGGTTATTTTTGCTAAATGTTCGTTTGTGGCAAACTGGTTCGAGCTCTGTTTTCTGTTGTTCCCTCCATAGTTTAACTTCCTTCTGTCCGAGTGTTTCATATGGCAATTTTATCTGAGCTGGGGACTCGGTCCTTGGTTCTTTGCTTAGGTTTTATGCCGATAGCCCATGATGCTTCTTATGCCCCTGAATGTTTTCCGGGCTCTTTGCTGTTTGGACTTCTCGAGGTCGGTGCCACATATGATGTTCCTCGGCTGAACTTTTTCGCCCTTCCGAGCTCATCTTTTTCATTTTTCTTTTTTTTCTTCTTTTTTTTTTTGGCGTCGATGTGATGCTGTGGCACCCTTGGTGATTGTGCTCCGCGCTTTTTTAGGAGGTCGATAGCTTAAGACTCAGCTTTCTCATGTGATTGGAACTGTATGTTATGAGTTGTTCTGGCGCATGATATTGGAAATTTTCACTCCGGGAGGTTATTAAAACCTTCGTCGACCGTTTTCATTTTTCTGGGAGTTCTAGGGGATCCCAGTTTTCTTTGTTTTCCCAGGAGGGCTTGGGGATCCCGGTCTTGTTTGTTTTTCCGGGAGATCTTGGGAATCCCGGTCTTCTTTGTTTTCCCGGGAGATCTTGGGGATCCCGGTCTTCTTTGTTTTTCCGGGAGATCTTGGGGATCCCGGTCTTGTTTGTTTTTCCGGGAGATCTTGGGAATGCCGGTCTTCTTTGTTTTCCCAGGAGATCTTGGGGATCCCGGTCTTCTTTGTTTTCCCGGGAGATCTTGGAGATCCCGGTCTTCTTTGTTTTTCCGGGAGATCTTGGGGATCCCGGTCTTCTTTGTTTTTCCGGGAGATCTTGGGGATCCCGGTCTTCTTTGTTTTCCTGAGAGATCTTGGGGATCCCGGTCTTCTTTGTTTTCCCGGGAGATATTGGGGATCCCGGTCTTTTAATTGTTCTTTTAAGTTTGAAAGTAGCAATGTGAATTTATAGTGAAAGAAAGAGATTGGATCATAACAGTGTCTATCTTATTGCTTTGTTTTGAAATACAATCTATCTTTTGTATTTAATAACATTTTAAGGAAAATACCTTTTAAGATGCTGAATATTCCAGGCGTGAGGTTCAAGGTTTCCTTGCATATCCTCAATTCGATATACTCCTGGCTTGACCACTTTAGCTATTCTGAATGGGCCTTCCCAAGTCGGTGCTAGCTATCCCATCGCCGCTCTTTTTCCCGTAGCCTCCAGATTTCTTAGGGCCAAATCTCCTACCTTCAAGCTTCTTTCTCTGACTCTTTGATTATAGTAACGGGCAGCTCTTTGCTGATACGCAGCAGTTCGAACTTGAGCTTCCTCCCTGATTTCCTCAAGAGCATCCAGATTGCTTCTTAACTTGTCTTCGTTGGTGCTTTCACTGCTGAACTGGACTCGATGTGTGGGAACTTATAGCTCGACTGGAACTACAGCCTCAGTGCCGAAGGCGAGTGCAAAAGGTGTTTCCTTAGTGGACATTCTGGGGGTAGTTCGCAGTGCCCACAGGATGTTGTTGAGCTCTTCTGCCCAATTTTCTTTTGCCCCATCCAGTAGTTTTTTTAATCCTTGGAGAATAGCTCGGTTGGTGACCTCTGTCTGGCCATTGGTTTGAGGATGAGCCACTGAGGAAAACTTATGCCATATTCCCATGTTTGTCGTAAACGCTCGAAAAGTGCTGCAATCAAACTGCCTGCCATTATCTGAGATAAGCACCCTTGGTATGCCAAATCTGCAGATAATATGCCCCCATACGAAATCTATCATCTGCCGAGCTGTGATCGTGGATACTGCCGCTGCCTCCGGCCATTTTGAGAAGTATTCCACAGCCACCACCACGAACTTTTTCTGCCCCGTGGTTTTGGGAAAAGGTCCCAGGATATCTATTCCCCATTGTGAGAACGGCCATGGACTGGATATGCTGGACTGAGGAACGGCCGGGACGTTGATGGCATTGGCGAACCTCTGACATACATCGCACCTGCTGACGAACTCTTTTGCTTCTTTTTTTACAGTGGGCCAGTAATATCCTTGCCTGAATATCTTATTGGCCAATGTTCCCGCTCCTTCATGAACTCCACACGTCCCTCTATGTATTTCCTCCATCACCTTTATTGCCTCTTCCGGGCTCACGCACCAGAGCCACGGGCTGGATTTTCCTCTTCGGTATAGGGTCCCCCTTACCGCCTGGTAATTAGCCGCTCGGGCTGCTATCTTTCTTGCTTCATCCTTGCTTTCGGGGAGCTTTCCTTTCTCTAAATATTCCAGGTATGGGGTCATCCAAGTCTGGGTTTGTTCCACTTGCAATACCATGTTTGTTTTACTAAAAGCAGGCGTATTGACGTGTTGTATGTATACCTCATCAGGGAGCTGTTCTAATTCTTCTTTGGTTAACCGACTAAGCAAGTCTGCTTCTTCATTTTCCTCTCGTGGTATTCTTTGAAATTTGACAATAACTCCTCGATCCCTGAGCTCTACCTCTATTGCTTTCACCTTTGCTAGGTAATTCTGCATGGTTGGGTCTCTGGCCTTGTAATACCCGGCTCGAGTCCGGCCTCGGAATTCCTGTAGTTCGGTGGAATCGCGAGTGTCGAAACCCTCGAGAAGGGTAAGACATATGTTTTCATGTGTTTTAGGAGTTTTGAATGTTTTAAAGTTGTAAAGGAAATGAGTTTTGAAAGAAAAGGAAAAGCAATAAGGGAAAATGCAAAGGTTCGGCCGCCGAAGGTCACTTTCGGCCGCCGAACATTGCATGGTTTCGGCTTCACGTTCGGCTGCCGAAGGTAGTCTGGCCAGCCACCTATTTAAGGGCCAAAGGTCGGTGGAAGGAGGATATTTCTCCTCCACTTGCAGCCAGAGGTGAGCCAAAACCTTCTCACGTTAGTGTATATGTACAGTGCTTGATTGTAATCCCTTGTTGTAGACACATGATCAGTTTATGTATGGTTTCTTTTATTATTAATGTTTATGAGAAAACCAGGCTTCACACTATGAGTGGAGAGATCAGAAATAGTGCATGCACAGGTTAAGCCCTGGAGAAAAACTTTTGACAGAAAATGTGTGATCATGTATGGGATTTTACAGGTATTCAGACAGTATTGCAGGCTTACTACGGGTCCCGGCGACCTTAAGTCGATCTGGATCCTAGTGCCGGTGGCAGTTCGGTTTCCGGGCTGTTACAGGCCTGATATGTCCCAGTTACTTGATTGATTACTAGTTGTGAGTCACTATTCACCTCGAGGTCAGTTGCCCCCACTTCTATTGCGACCAGCATTCCGTTTATTAGGGCTTCATACTCTGCTACATTATTGGAAGCTTTGAATCCCAAACGTAGGGCGTAGCAAACCTTGAATTCCCCGGGCCCCTTAAGCATTACTCCAGTGCCGCTGCCTCCAGCGCCTGAAGCCCCATCTACATATAACTTCCAACTGAAGTTCTGAGAGAGTTCTTCTTTTCTTTCCTCCCTCGACGCTCCTGAGGATGATTCTCCTTGTTTCTCATCGAATGTGCACTCCGCTATGAAATCAGCGAGGGCCTGAGACTTTATAGCTGTCCGAGGTCGATACTCTAGGCAGTAAGGACCGATCTCCACAGACCAAGCTAACATCCGACCTGAAGTCTCCGGTCTATGTAAGATCTTCTTCAGGGGTTGATCTGTCATGACAACTCCTTGGTGGCTTTCCAGGTAAACCCTGAACTTTCGGACTGCCAGCAGTAGAGCATACGCTATCTTTTCAATATTCAGATATCTGACCTCGGCATCTTTAAGCACCTTGCTGACATAGAAAACAGGCTTCTACTATCCTTCTTCCACCCTTACCAGTACGGCGCTAACTGCCTGTTCAGAGGCTGCCAGGTATATCAGAAGTTCTTCACCTTCTACGGGACTACTGAGCACATGAGGCAAGCTGAGATAACTTTTGAGTTCTTTGAAGGCTTCACGACAATCTTCTGTCCATTCGAAGTTTGGCACTTTCCTTAACTTTCTGAAGAATGGTAGACACTTTTCTGCCGACCGTGACATGAATCAATTGAGTGCCACTACTCTCCCGGTCAATTTCTGGACGTCCCTTACACAGGTTGGTTCTGACATATTCAGTATGGCTTCTACTTTTTCCGGGTTGGGCTCGATGCCTTTCCCACTCACCATGTATCCCAGGAATTTTCCTCCTCTGATGAAGAAAGCGCACTTTGCGGGATTCAGCTTCATTCTGTACTGATCTAATACCCCAAATACCTCCTTCAAATCTGCCATATGCTGTTGGAAAGTTAGGCTTTTTACCACCATATCATCTACATACACTTCGACGTTTCTGCCAATTTGATTCTTGAAGATTTTATTCATCAGTCTTTGGTAGGTTGCCCCGGCGTTTTTCAGCCCGAAAGGCATAGCTCTGTAACAGTAAGTCCCATCTTCGGTTATGAATGAGGTCTTCTCTTCATCCGACCTGTACATTGGGATTTGATGATAACCAGACATTGCATCCAAAGACGACATGTAATCAAAATCGGTCGTAGAGTCGACCATTTTATTAATATCAGGGAGGGAATAACAATCTTTAGGGCAGGCCTTATTCAGATCAGTAAAGTCTATGCACATCCTATATTTGCCATTGGCTTTTTTGACTAATACAGGATTGGCTAACCATTGTGGGTACATAACTTCTCTAATAAAGCCTGCCTCCTCTAACTTATGTACTTCCTCCTTGGTAGCCTGCTGCTTCTCCCTTCCTACTACCCTTTTTTTCTGCTTTACCGGTCTGGCTTCAGGGAGGACGTTCAATCTATGGGTCATCACCCTGGGGTCAATTCCGGGCATGTCCGAGGGCTTCCAAGCGAAGCTTGATGCATGACCTTGAATCAAGGACATCACCTCGGCTTTCTGCTCCTTGGTGAGGCCGGCGTTGAGACTGAAGTCTTTGTCTATTTCCGTTTCTGACAAGGAGAAGGTTTCAGCTCCCCCACCGGCTCTGTCTGGCCTCTGTTTTCTCATCTCGGACCTCCAGGACTTCCGAATCCATCCTTTCCTCTGTTGAGCTTGGCTCCGCTACGGTAGCCAGGTACACTGCCCTTACTTCCTCTTGACTTCCCCGAACTGTTCCCACCCCTGCTTCTGTGGGGAACTTCATTGCCAAGTATCTGATACTGGTGACAACCTCAAAGTCAAACAACACAGGTCTTCCTAGGATCGCATTGTAGCTCAGGGGGAGTTTAGCTACCAGAAACACTGCATAATGGGTGCGAGTCTTTGGAGCTTCTCCCATAGTAAGGGCTAGCTTTACCTTTCCTTCCACCGTCACTGGCGTTCCTCCTATCCCTTTAATCGGGGCCTGGTCTCGGATTAATTGCTCTTCAGGAATACCCATCTGCTGGTAGACTCGGTAAGGCAGCAGATTCACTTTGCTCCCATCGTCCACTAGAACCTTCTTTACTTTATAATTGTGGATGATGGCCTCGATGACGAGGGCATCATCATGGGGCATCTGAATGCCCTGAGCGTCTTCCGAGGAGAAAGAGATGGTTGCTGAGGAGTGTTCAACGACTTGCATGACCTCGGCGCTACTGTTTCCTTCTTCTCTGCTCCTCTTTTTCCCCCTTCGGCTCATCCCCCCGTGCCTCCTACAATCATATGGATGGTTCCGCTGGACCCATCATTTGCGGGGTTAGCTCCCATTCTTCGTGGCGTTTAGACTGTCGGAGTCGGCGGAGGCCTCTGTCCTTCCGGCTTCTTTACGAAGTTCTTAAGGTGACCCCTCTTGATTAACCTCTCGATCTCGGCGATCAACTGAAAATAGTTATTGGTATCATGGCCATGCGTGCGATGGTACTGACAGTACTTGTCAGGATTTCGTTGGTCTGCTTCAGCTCTTAGGGGCCTGGGCCACTGTAAGAATTCCTTATCTTGTACGGCTATGAGTACCTCGGCTCTTGAGGCGTTGAGTGGGGTTGGCTTCTCCGGGACCCAGGAGGGCCGTGATCTTTGTACGGGGTCCTGAGAAGGGAGGGGTCTTTGATCCCTACGCTCCCAAGGCTGTTTATAGGGCTCAGGCCTTCCACCGTGCTTTCTCTCGTGTTTCTCTAGCCTCTTTTCCTCCAGTGCTTTTCTTTTATCTGTCAGTCCCCTAGCAAACCTGCTTGTTACCAAGGCATCGTCCTGCCTTATATACTTTTCGGCCCGCTTCATCAACTCAGCCAGTGAGGTCGGAGGCTTCCTGCTTAACGAGCCAAAGAACTCGACGGAGGTTGTCCCCTTCTGCATGGCCTCTATTGCCCTTCCTTCGTTGAGTTCGGGGATCTGGAGGGCTTCTGTATTGAAACAGGCGACATATTCCCTGAGCGACTCCTCCCTCCTTTGCCTGATTGTTTCCAAGTAGCTCGTTTTCCTATCGGCGGGAACACCAGAAATGAAGCGGCTGATGAAACGAGTGGCCAAGTCTCCGAAACTGTTGATGCTCCCAGCCTCCAGGTTATTAAACCATGCTCTTGCTGGGCCTGATAACGTCGTTGGGAATACCTTGCACATTAAAGCATCCGACAAAGTCTGTAGCTTCATGAAGGTCTTGTAGTTAAGGACATGTTCTCGGGGGTTCCCAGTTCCATCGTAGGCAGCCATAGGTGGCATCATAAACTTCTTAGGTACGGTCTCCTATTGCACCCATTTCGAGAAAGGAGAAAAAGCAGGCAGGAGAGTTTGGTTCTATTCCTTCGTTCTCAGCTCGATCAGAAGCTGCTTTTTCAGCCTTTGCAGCTTTTGGTCTACGCTATCATCCTCTTGCCTGGGTCTCTTTTCTAGGCAATATTCCTCCCCCTCTGCTTCACCTCCTGTTTCCCTGGTGGTTCCGGCAGAATAGCTGTCGGCCTCATCATTTTCTATCATCTCCCTCACCCTTCTCCCATGAACTCGAGCCTCCGGTTCTTCGTCTCCCCCGATTCTCCTCTCTCTTTCTCCAATATCACGGCTGTCGGTTTGAAGGTGGTTATGGGTTGGTCAGGGCTCATTTGAACGGGGTTCTTCTACCACCGGATGTGCGTTCACTGGGGTGCTAAGGCCCCTTTGCTGCATTATCTGCCCCAACCAGTGGGTGGTGCTTTGTAGCTGGAATGCGATAGTTTGGAGGTCCTGGTTGGATAAGGCCACTATGGGCGCGTTCCCTGTCAAGCTTGGCGAAGGGTTGAAAGAAATGGGTGGTTGGTTATTGGTAGTCATAGGACTAGAAAAAGAGAACTGCTGTCCTTCTTGGGCAGAGTTCAGGTCGTTGTGGGTGCTATTGTTTTCAATGGGGTTAGCCATTGTGGATCTCAGTGGGTTTTGCAAGAATGGAAACTCCGGTGATGAAGATCAGCCTCGTTTCCCACAGACGGTGCCAATTGATGATCTGAGATCCAGAGAAATAGGGTTTTTTTTACAATGGGCTCTGTAAAACTTCCCAACTTAAACCTAGAAGAGAGTATTCCTCCTTTTATAGGTTTCTTTTTGTCTGCCAGTGACGTGCCAAAAGAACGAGTACCAGTAGACCATTTGTCCCTGCCACGCTAATTCGGACGTATGTGGGAATCAAATCTCTGCCCCATGCGTAATGGCCTCTGATTCTCCCTGGACACGGATGGACGGGTCTGCAAGATGAACGGATGGGTCTTACTCTGGGTTCCTGGTTAGGCCGGCCAGGCTGGGCCGGGTGAAGGGAACAAGATTGGGCTGAAGAGGGGCTCCCCTACGGAACTGGAGAATGGGCCATCTCGGTTGAGGTGCGTCAGGAGGGAGCCCGGCCTTACCATTTGAATGAACCAGACCTTATTCATACTAAGGGCTCGAAGATGTCTGAGTAATGGGCCGATATCGTGGGCCTCGTCTCTGATTTGGACGAAGAAATCTCGTGGTCATCAATTGATTGATGATCTGAGATCCAGAGAAATAGGATTTTTTTTACAATGGGCTCTGCAAAACTTCCCAACTTAAACCTAGAAGAGAGTATTCCTCCTTTTATAGGTTTCTTTTTGTCTGCCAGTGACGTGCCAAAAGAACGAGTACCAGTAGACCATCTGTCCCTGCCACGCTGACTCGGACGTACGTGGAAATCAAATCTCTGCCCCATGCGTAACGGCCTCTGACTCTCCCTGGACACGGATGGGTCTTACTCTGGGTTCCTGGTTGGGTCGGCCAGGCTGGGCCGGGTGAAGGGAACAAGATTGGGCTGAAGAGGGGCTCCCTTACGGAACTGGAGAATGGGCCATCCCGGTTGAGGCGTGTCAGGAGGGAGCCCAGCCTTACCATTTGAATGAACCAGACCTTATTCATACTAAGGGCTCGAAGATGTCTGAGTAATGGGCCGATATCGTGGGCCTCGTCTCTGATTCGGACGAAGAAATCTCACGGTCATCAATATTATATATTTGATGTTATATTTTCTGCCAAACTAAAATTATTTGTTGAAAAAAAATATTTTATTATGAAAAATTATAACAAAAAAAAATTTGTTATAATGTATATAGTAAGAGTCTGATGCTTCCCTCTAAGCCTTGTACTCTTCAAGAGTAGCTTGTGATTTCTGAATGTGTTGGAGCATTTGCTTTTTGGTCAAGTTATTGATATCTGCTTCATTGACCATTGAAGACATGTTTTATCCGCTATTAGGGGTGGAAAAAATGATGATACCCTCATTGGTAGCAATATTAGCAACAGCTTATGAACTACCAGCCATTTTGAGAGAGAAAAGAGAGAGATTTCTTTATACGAGGGAAAGTGTAGGAGATGAACGTAATCTAAATGGAAAGAGAAGGTTCGATT
Source organism: Manihot esculenta (assembly GCF_001659605.2). Classification (NCBI taxonomy): domain Eukaryota; kingdom Viridiplantae; phylum Streptophyta; class Magnoliopsida; order Malpighiales; family Euphorbiaceae; genus Manihot; species Manihot esculenta. The sequence goes on along the minus strand of NC_035162.2, from coordinate 35,321,806 downwards.
GATTTTTCGATAAGGGAACCAAATGATGTAATTAGAAAACATAGTTGTATTGTGATTGACTAGACCTGCAAAGAAGAGGACATGAGGTGGTGATGGGTGCCCACGATAGTCACTCCGATGCTCAAATCAGTAAGAGAGTGAATATGATGAATTGCTTGAGTCTTAATGTAAGAGAATAATGTACCTTTGCCTCGATTTTTCTCCTTTTATACTACAAGAAGGTGGAAATAAATATAGTATTTCTCGATAATTCGGCAATGATGTAGCCAGCTGCTTGATAAAGGATATTATCAACAGCTGCTTGATAAGGGATATTGCTAGCTAATAGATTAGTGATAAGGGATATTGTCAGCTGCATGATAAGGGATATTGCCAGCTAATAGATTGGTGATTTTGCGATTGCAGGTATTATGTGGATAGCTGAACTGTCCCTGTTTAATGGTAACTTTGTACCGAGACTAGAACTGTAATTGAACCGAGCAGAGCCGAACTTTGATAAGCTCAGGCTTGATTAGAAAATAAATTTAAAAGCTCGAGTTCGCGCTCGAGCTCGACTCGAGCTTTATTTATAAGCTCGAGCTCGACTCATAAAATAAATATTAAACTCAAGTTCGGTTCGAGCTCGATTCGTAATAAGCTCGTTTATCACATTAACGAGCCAACTCAAATTCCATTCAAAAAACTCAAATTTGAGCTCATCTAGACTCGAATTTGAGCTCGATTATATTATAAACAAACTCAGTATAATTCAAATTTATTTAAATTATAAACAAATTTAAATTATAAGATTATTAAGAGACTTCTAAATTAAATTTTTTTTATTTAATTGAAGTCTCTCGAACCCAAAATTAATGAAAAAGAATGTAGAAGGGTTGTTCTTTTATAGAGAAGTCACGATTTTTCATATTCCTTCAACTTTCGATATGGGATTAGTGTTAGTAAACAAGTTTGTTCGCTAGCCTGCTTACGTGCTTGTTCACAAGCCTGTTCACGAGTCAGCTTGCGAGTCTAAATGAACCAAATACTGCTAAGCTCAAGCTCGGCTCGTTTATTAAACGAGACTAAAAAGTGAGCTCGAACTCGGTTCGTTTAAAAAACGAGCAGAGTCTGATCGAGCTTTTATTAAGCCGAGTCTCGAATAGCTCACGAATAGTTTGATTCGTTTACATCCCTAATCGAGACTCGACTCGACTCGACTCATCAAGAGAGGGCGAGTTTTAGTGATGAATCAGATTTTAAATTGTCCAGATCTTCTTTTTCTCGAACGGAATCACGTTACCCACTTATTAGATCCTTATCATGTAAATCTGTTTTGAAATAACAATTCATAACTTATTTTGAGCAATTATTATGTAACATCAACCTTCATTTTTGTCGAAGAAATAATGAAAAAATATTTTTTGTTTTCCACAAAGGGTGTGATACCATAATTATAATAGTTTATAAATTGTTAAGTGCCAGTTTTTTTTATCCAAATTGGTGTCAATTGAAATCTGAAGATATGATAATCTTTCATATTTCATCTTTGTGTTTAAAAAAGAAAATTCCAAGCAGTATTGATTTTTGATAATTTAATAGACACATAAAATCTTTACAAAATATTAATTATAATTTTGGAAATTTAAGTTTATTACTTACGGGTATATCTATAAAAATTAATTGTAATTATCACTAATTAATTAATTAATAATAAATAAATAAAGCTTTATACGCTTTATTAAAGGAGTTTAATTTTAATTTTATATATTATTAAATAAACTGTTAATAATTTAATTTGAAGGTGAATTAAATAAAAAACAATTTAAAAATTTAGAATTATGTTAATTTAAGTTTCTAATAAAGAAATTTAATTTTGATTATATATATCTACTAATAAATAAATTTTATAAAATATTTATTAACGGTGAATTAAATAAAATAAAAGTAAATTAATAAAAGAGATGATTTATGAATCTTAAAGTAATAATTATTATTATATTTAATAGAAAGATAATTATTATTATATTTAATAATTAGCCGGTATTTATCTATAATAATTAGCATTAAAAAAATAATATAAAAATAATAAATATAAAAATATAAATTTTATACGACGATACTAATAATTATAATAACAGTTAACTGTTGTAATAATAAATAATTATTTATATAATATTTAATAAATATTATAAAAATATTTTTTTAAAATTATTATTTTAATTATTAAATAACTGTATTTTATGGAAATATTATTTTAAAAATAATTATAGAATAATTTCATAAAAATTAAATATATATAGAAAAATTATTACGTTTTTCATTCGGCTGGTTTGGTTCAAAATTGAATAAACTGAAAATTAAAATGGCGATTCGGTTTGATTTGATCAATTTCAATTTTTAATAAATTTTTTTATTTTTTATATTTTATTTTTAATTTTAAAATTTAATTAAAATATTTTAATTTTAATATAATTAAATTTTTCAATATTATTGAAAATAACATATTATTATGACTAATTGATTCAATTTAATTTTTTTAAAATTTTTCATTAAAATTAAATCAAACAAAAAAAATGAAATTTTTAAAATTAAAAATTAAATTAAATTAAAATAAATAAAAAATTAAATTAAAATTTTAAATTAATTCAGTTTGATAAATTTTTTCGATTTGAATTAAATAGTGCTGATTGGATTATTTTTATGGTTAAAATTTTTGTTAAAGTAAATTAGTTAAGTGATATTAGCCCTTTGTTTTAATAGTTATCTATTTAAAATAATTATTAGCTTTTTTTATTATGATCAGTTAAAAGTTTATAAAAAAATAATTTTTTTAATATATATTTATTTATTTTTAAAATATTTAATATTTTTTAAAAATTAGTATAGAAACGTTTTGTTTTGAAAAAAAACGACATTGCAAAATATAGAAATATTATGGAGTAATTTTTATTTTCATTTTTTTGCCAGAATTTTTATTTGATAATTAATTTTGTCAATTTTTTATTTATAGTTATTTACCCATTACATATATCCGGTATTCTGTCGGTCGCTCGGATCACTTCCGGTTATTGAAATTGGAGAAAACCTAACTTTTGACAATCTGTGGACTCTTCTTTGCTAATGTGAAATGGAAAGAAGAATCTGATGATTGGATTTTGATTCCTCATATTATTCTAATTTCTTTTCTATCTACTAAAAAATTTATATAATTGTTTCTTAATTTCCATGATCTCAGTCGTGCTTCCTTTGTTTGAAATCTCCTTATCTGTCGATCCGGTCGACCTCAGACCCAATTCCCCCTCTCTTTGTTGACGATTTCAAGAACGAGGAAACAGTTTGAGCTGATTTGCCTGAATAAGAGAAGCAGATATGTCTTCTTCAAATGGCAGTTCATCTGCAGGAGGAGAAATAGCTGATAATCATTATAAGAATTTCATACAGCATCAGGTCTCCAAGTTTGATACTCTTGCTGGTGTGGCCATCAAGTATGGTGTTGAGGTATTCTCATTTTTCTTCAATCTCTATGTTGTTTTTCCCCTTAATTTTTGTTTAGAATTTTATCTGGGTAGTTTTTTTATTTGATTTGAGATGCTTTCTAGACTCGATAAATCTGCCTAGACTTCATTTAATTATATGGGTCCAGCCAAAATATTTCTGTTTTATGCTTTTAAGGGCTGATCAATAACTTTTGAAATTTTATTAGGTGGCTGACATCAAAAGGTTGAATGGGTTGGCCACTGATCTTCAAATGTTTGCTTTAAAGACGTTGCTGATACCATTACCAGGAAGGCATCCCCCATCGCCCATTTTTTCCTCTGATTCTTCTTCTTCGGAGTATAAGCTTCATTCTCTCTCTTATCTATAACGATATTGCAATGTATTTGTTATTTCACGCCTTGATTTTAGAGTTTCCATATCTGTGAGTTCTTAATCTTATACCTACCTTAGCAGAAATATGATCACTGCATTACAAGACAAAAGCATACACCGGTGGATTTCTTTAGACTTTTGCACTTTATAATGCATAACTGATTTCTTTACATGTTAAATTTTTTTATTTTTATTTTTGCATTTCAGTTTTGTATGTGTATGTGAAATTGTGAATATGCATTTATTCATCAAACCATGCCCGTAAAGGATTGTGTAAGTTTTGAATGAGTCTTATGTCTAGCTATGCCTCTTGGTAATGTGTGTGAAGTGTGCTAGTTCCATGTCAAGATTCTTCCTATGTATTGCTTTTCAAGATTAATCTAATGCTTTGCTTCGGTAATTAAAATGTCCTCATTTTGATACTAGTTTAGTTATGAACTGTTTCTACTTTGTGAAACTTTTTATGGATATAAAATGTTCATTTAAAGAGGAAGCTCATTTTTCCTTTAACTGGTAAACAAGTCCGAGAAACACTGGGAAAAGGATCTCTTGTCTGCACATTTTTTTTTATTTTTATTTTTTATTTTTGTCATAGACTCCTGTGGATAAGATAGAATGTGGATCCAGTAAGTGTTCTACTCAGTAAGAGGATTTTGTTCTGTATGGGCACATTTTGTTCTTAGTTCTTTTTGTGTCACTTGTACAAGCAACATGCTCTATTCACCTATTTTTATCAATACATGCTAAGTGAAAGTAAGGAAAGTACACTAGAGATGCTAACAGATTTGCAGCAGGTGGAGGAAAAACTTGAATAGAGAGAATCTGAACAAAGTAGGAGACAAAACTTTTTTTTTTTTTTTGGGCAGTATTTCTGCGGCAAGAATTGCTTCTCTTGCTAGGGAGAGTTGTCTCCCAAGTGGTTTGTTTCTTATAATCATTTTCTTGTTGTATTTCCTTTTTTCTTAGGGAGCTTCAATGTATTGATAATTCAAGTCAATTACAGAACCACCTCTGCAAATACAAAGTTTATTAGCCTCTAAAACGTAAATACCCTAAAAAAAAATCAACAGGAAAAAATGAGAGTAAGAAACAACCCAAGGAGACAACTCTCTCTATCAAGAGAAGCAATTCTTTCCCCATCAATATTGCTGAAAATTTTAGTAAATTATTGTCCCCTACTTTGCCTCTCTATTTGAGCTTTTACTTCACCTGCTGCTGCAAATCTGATAGCATCTCCAGGTGTCCTTTCCACTGAGAATTCCCCAAAAAAAATTAGACATCATCTTTCCATTTGTGACTCTCCCAATTCTAGACATTTCCTTCCAGCAGAGTAAAATAGCTTTAGAACCTTCTGTTCTCTTTATGCTTTCTCTGTATCCACATTAACTTTTTTGGCCTAAATCAACCTCCTTTGTGCTGTGAACTCATTGCATAACAAATTAAGGTAACTTTGTCTGAGTCAATTGAAGTTAAGGCATTGCTTGGTTGGTTCTAACTCAGACAAGAACAACAAAAGCGAGGCCTAGTTGGTTGAGCAAGGATAAGGATATTCCTTTCCAAGGCTAAAGGGAAAATTCCTTCTATTGGTAGTTTGCTATCTACTGCTATAGTAACAATCTATACTTGGCCCTTTCCTTAGTTTCACTTAAAGGAAATTAGATCTAGCGTTTATGACTCCAAGAAGAAAAAGAACTAAAGGGGAAGGAGAAAATGACAAAATAGTAAATCTTGTGGTTCATTGTCTGATTTTTTATGACTTTAGAAAGATGAGCTAATCAAGAAAGGAACTGGAATCATTAAATTTTAGGAAAACAAAGGTTCACATTCTTGGGCAGAAAATGTTGAAGAGGGATATGCTTATGATATTTAAATTGAGGATTAGAAATTTAGTGGCATTGTTTGGTTGGTTCTAACTCAGACAAGAACAACGAAGGCAAGGCCTAGTCAGTTGAGCAAGGATAAGGATATTCCTTGCCAAGGCTAAAGGGAAAAATTCCTTCTATTGGTAGTTTGCTACCTACAACCATAGTAATAGTCTATACTTGGCCCTTTCCTTAGTTTCACTTAAAGGAAATTAGATCTAGCATTTATGACTATAAGGAGAAAAAGAACTACTAAAGGAGAAGGAGAACAAAACAAAATAGTGAATCTTTTCCTAAACTAGATCAGGAGCAAAATTGGCCACCGACAATAGAAGTGTCGGTTATGGGCTAACCCTTGAACCAACACCTACGACTCTATGCTAGTTCATTTTTTTGAAGTACGTGGGCCAATGTGGAAGCACCACAAGGCATGATATGCACGCTCCATGCGGTGCCTCCTGTTTAGTCCACTTCCCCCGCCTTTTTGCTTGGTGTAGCATAGGCCTAGAAAGCTCGGTTTTGAGCTAGAATCAATCGTTCATTGATTTTCCATATTCCAACTGGTTTCAATTCATTGACAACTATTTTGTTTCAGTTATAAAGCGGTTTCATCATGTCTTTTGGAGGTTATGCTTCTTATTAGGCTTGGTTAAATAGAATTCATTCTTGTTCCAAATCTGGTTCCACCTTTTCTTAGAAAGAATGTAATATTATGTTAATATGTGAAATATTATTAGGTTTAAACAATTGAAAAATAATAATTTATTTGTAAATGATTAAAAACATTTAATACAAATAGAAAATATAAGTTACAAAATAAAATTTAATACAAATAAAAAAAAGAATGACTATTATTATTATTATTATTATTATTATTTAATACGAAGGATTTTAATATAGTTTGAGAAAAATAAAATTATTTATATGGATTAAAACTAATTAACATAAACAATAAGTAATGCCAAATTAATGAAAAAGAATAAATATATATTCTTACAATGTAAACATGGTTTTAAATCTCAGTCAATTGCATTTGCAGTCACATCATGAGTAATGGAAACATGCTTGTAATAATCATAACATTTAAAGAATTTGCAAAGTTCATGAAATGAGTATATATTAATAAATACATATAAAACTAAGATACACAACTATATAATAATCATGAATACATCAATTAGCATGAGACACACAAATAAGATACATCAAATGATGAGAAGAAATTGCAAAAAATAGAAAACAATTTGCCTTTTGCAAGAATTTGTTGTGGACAATAGAGATATTCATAACGATCTAAGCTTAAAGGGAGAGACTTGTAGAGAGGATAAATTTGGGCAAAATTTTGAAAGAATGTGATAGAAATAATAGGTGTGAAAGGCTGAAACATGCAAATAATCAAAAGAAACGTCTAAAACATTGCTTTTATGTGATTTATAGAAGTTGCACTATTAGGGTAATGGTCCTTGTTAGTTGATAGTAAATAACTGTTGTTACCATTAAGTAATAGTGGTAAAGTTTGTCACCCATGTAACTTTGAAAATGCCTATAAATAACGGATAATGGGTAAATAGGCCTTGAAAAAGAGTTACAAATTTATGTGATGGCTGTTAGTTAGAACTATGATGTAAAGGGGAAAAAAGGGCTTGATCTTAATTATTGGATAATTAAGCTACTTACATATTTACCTTGAAATCACTAAACCCCATTAGTGAACACTTTACGATGTGCTAGTGCTTTAACTTGTCAAATATTTGTAGTTATAATAATTACATTTTTTTTGTTGATGATCACCAACTCTTGTCCAATCGTCTAGACTAATTTGTGCTTCAAAGGATTTGGGAAAATAGTAGAACATTGTTCATCTAGTATTTAACCACCAACGCTAATCGATTTGATATTGGAATAACCACTAATTCTTTTGTTATATTTGATTGCGTTGGGAATTTTGATTCATAGTATTTCCATTGATTGAGTATGGAGAGTGAAACAGAAGTGAAAAGCAAGAGGAAGAAAAGGAAGGATATGAGAGAATACTTGAGTTTGATGATTCTCCTCAAGCTAATTGGGATATTTATTGCTGGTTTAGAACATAGAAATTTGGAAGGAAAATACATTGTAGCCCTAATTATAGCACATAGTTCTAGTACCTAATTATGCAAACAATCATTGGAAATCAAGGGCAAATCAACGTATATGTTACCATACCTTAACACTTCCCCTCAAGCTAGAGTGTACGTGTTATATGCCTCAAGCTTGTTACAATTGCACTCAATTTGAAAGCCTCTAAGAGATTTGGCAAAGACATCTACTAACTAATCATTTGAGTTGATAAAACTAGTAATAATACATTTTGGCTCAATCTTTTGCATTATAAAGTAATAATCCGCTTTTATATACTTTGTCCTTTCATGAAAAATTGGATTTGATCCAGAGGCAACTTGATTGTGTAATTTCATTGTACTCCAACTCTTGAAGGAGTTGCTTTATCCAAATAATTTCACACATTGCCAAAGCCATAGCTCAACATTCTACTTTTGCATTTGAACTTGCAACCACATCTTGTTTTTTACTCTTCTAGGACATCAAGTTCCCTTTAATAATAATACAATATTTTGAAATAGACGTTATCCATCTGAAGGGGATCTTACCCAATTGTATATGAATGCTCAACAATTTGTGAATGACCTTGACTTCATATAATAGACCTTGTCCTGGAGCTCCTTTAACATACTTGAGAATACGGATGGTTGTATTGCAATAACTATTATATGGAGTTTGAAGAAATTGACTAACCACATTGACTGCAAAGGAAATATATGGTTGTGTAATGTTGAGATAGTTGAGTTTGCTAACTAGTCTTTGATATCAACAAGGATCTTTTAATAGTTTCCCCTATTCAGGAATAAGTCTTATATTTAGATTCATGGAAGTATTCACATGTCTGTGATTTTATATCAAAAGCATGTTTCTTTTGAGAGATAGCTATACCTATTTTGGATTATGCCACTTTAATCTCCAAAAATATTTCAATTTTCTCAAATATTTAGTTTAAAAATGACTGGATAAATGTTGTTTAAGCTGAAAGATTCCATCATTTTCAGTAATGACAATGCCATCAACATATATCACCAAGTAAGTACATTTACTATAACCAGCATGACAAAAGGGATATTGGATGATCAACTTCGCTCCTGAACATTCCAAATGTTGGATCACAATACTAAATCGTCCAAACCATGTTTTCGAAGACGGTTTCAAACCATGCCATTACTGTCGGAGACATTTTTGGTCCGAATGACTTTCTCGACTAGCTCACCATGAATAAAGGCATTCTCAAGTAGTAGAATGATAATTTTTATATGGTATATCCTCTCAACACAAAGGTATGTATGTGGATATTGACATTATCAACTATTATCAAAATCAAACAAATACAAGCTCAAAAAAGCTACCTATCATCTCAATTACATCTAGGGGTGCTAAAACTATCTACTCATAGTTAATACAAACGTCCATCTCATTCTACTTTTGACATGACCAAATTAATGTCGGAGCATGAAGACGATCTTGGCTTGTTTATCTGAAGGTGGAGTTGCTGCAATTTGTAGGAAGTTGCATTTCCAAAGATGTTGATATTTTCTCAAGCTAGGGCTCTTATTAAGCAATGAAGTTGATGATAGTGAAGACTTTTAAGGAGGAAACAACTTGGCTCATAATGAAAGTTGAAAGATGAAAAATCTGAAGTGGACAAGACAAGAGTGAAGAGTTAGTTGGGTTTTTATCCAATAATTGCTTATAAGCGGACAAAGGCTTGAAGATTTAAGTGGAGTTGTTTGTGAGGGCAGGTATCCCATTGTAGGCTAGATTTGAAGGCCATCAAATTTGTCTTTTTATTCTAATACTGTAGTATAAATGTGTATTAATACAAGTCTGATGAATTTACTTTTGTTTTTAGAATTAAACTTTCAACATTTATAGGTTAGATTCAGATAAGAATACTTTTAAATTCTACATAAAATATGGGTAAATTACGAACTAAAATTATAGGGACTAAACTTTTACATAAAGTAAAATTTGAATGATTAAATTATTCTATTGTTGTAGTAATTACTATTTTTAGCTAATCTGTATATTTTGCCAAATTTCATGATTATGTTATAAATTACTCTATTTTTTTTTAAGTATTTGGCGAGACCATAATCCCAAATAATTAAATGCATGAAAGATTTTGTCACAGATTTCTATGCCAAACTTGTAGTCATTAATCAAACTTGAACTCTTGCAGAGGGAACGACATTGATAAAACATCACAGCCTTGCTACTCCAATGGATTGGAATCATTTGATTCCCTGAGATTGAAATCAACCCAAGAGAAGGCTTCTCCAGCTATGAGCACTTTATGGAAGTACTACGGTCTCAAATCTTCAAAACAGACGGGTACAGCTGAAGGCATAGGGATGACAAAAGTTTACAGAAGAGGAAGCTCAGATTCCCTAACCGAAGGGCTGTTGCCGAGAGCCACACCAATCTATGAGTCACCATACCACAACCTCAAATCACGAAATTTTGCTAATGGCTTGTCCCCTGAGGATGGTACTACAGTCGATTATGTGCCTCTTGCAGATGCTGGAGATGCAGAAGGTGACAAGTCCAATGAGAAGTCGGTTCGGAGACGCCAGAAATCCGAAGCAGATTTTAGAAATGGAACACCAGAAAGGCTGTTGAAGGAAGAAAAAAGTGGTGGAAGCAGTGATTTCTCACCTGTAACTGGAAAGGGTTTAGCTATGAGACCAAAATCGGCAAGCCGAACAGCACTGTACTCTGAATCAGAGGCTGGATGGTCAAATTCTATACCGATTGGTTTGGGAGATTCTATTATTTCTGACGTACCGACTGGAGTTCGTAAATCGTCAAGTACACCAAGTCTATATAACCAGGACACCAATAATTCCTCTTCTGTTTGGCCAACTTCAAGGTGGAGTTTGAAACCTGACCTGCAGGTTCTCTCATCAGCAGCAATGAACATACCTATGTTTGATGGTTTACCAAAGCCAATATCTGGACGCAGGAGTAAAGCGGCCCTTGATTAGCCTGATCTTCTGCAATGTCATTGAAAAATTTTGTTCTGTATTTAAGATCTAATGGGAATGGAAAGTCACAGCCATCGACTGCCAAGTGTCATGTAGTTGCAAAGGGCAATTGAAAGAGGAGAAAGGCCAGGAAAAGGTAAGAAAATACGATATTAGGTTTATTTATTTGAGAGAAGTGTTGAAAATGCCAATTTTTACAGCTTTAGAATCTCAATTTTAAACAGGGTGTTCTAATCAAGATTAATAAAATCAGTTGTTATATAATGTATAAGAAGCCATTTGTCTATGCTTAATCACTGGAAGTGCATTTATTCCAATTATTTAAGACCCATGTTCATTTGAATTCTAATGGAGGATATTAATATTTGATTTATTGGAGAAATATGTTTTCCTTCTTATATTGATTGTAATATGAGAAGCATGAGCTTCAGTTGAATTTTCATCTTTGTAGAGCTGATAGCAACGCTGCCCTGCTTTATTATTATACAATGTGAGTCAAGAAATCAACCCAGCTTATGTTGATCTTACTTTGTAGCCTATACATCTATAAAACCATTATTGAAGCACTCGACTGGTATATATTTATAAATATAGTTTCATATTTATAATATATTCTCATATGCAACTGTCACTTGAGGCATTAACAAGGACAAAATTGATCTTACTTTCCGTTTATTTGGAACGATGAGTTGGTACAAATTCCTTCGAATTTGTAAGAATCATACATAAGAGTCCCAACTTTGAGAGAATTTTGCTCTCAACTGGACAACCTTATTCAGTGTTAAGTCTAATTGGGGCATTTTGTTCAAAAAAAAAAAAAAAAAAAAAGGTAATTTGGGTATTTCGCGTCAACGTAAATGATAATGCGGGGAGCGGTCGGTTTGATTTGATTAAGAAGTGGATTGCCTAAAATTTTGGATCGAATTGAATATGCATTTTAAGAATGGCTAAATTGAATCAAACTGAATGATTCAATTTAATGAAACCTGAAATTTTCAAAAACCTAGGTAGACCTGGCTTTGCTGTTCTCAATCCGAAATCCAGTAACAAACCGACAACATTAATTAATTAATCAATCACAATTATAATAAAGAAGTAAACCCAAAAGCGCATAACATTGTAAGAAAAATAAATAACTAAAAATGAAGGCCACTTGCATCCAATAGAAAACTCATAGAACCAAGTCACGACAAAGATTGATGGATATAACAAAGCAATACCATCCGAAGTCCACGGTATCACCAAAAAAATAAAAAAGTAAAATAGTCATCAATTATAGCGATCAAATACTTTAGTCACTATTTAGTGATGAATCAGCGATAAATTTACGATAATATGAATAAAAATAAATTTTTATACTTAAAAAAAAATTTAATGACCACTATTTACTCATTGTTTAATAGTTAAATAGCTCATTAATAATAAATAGTCGTTAAATATTGTGAATATAAGTATTATGAGATTTTAGCGACTAAATTAACTATTATATTAGGATATATTGTAGTCGCTAAATTTAAACAAAAAAAATAATTTTTAATGTTTTAAAATAATTGAAAAAATAAAAGAAAACGACGTATTGGTGTTGTAGCCAAATACTTAAACCAAATCATTATTTTCCAAATCTCTCAAAACAGAGATCAGCCGTCGATTCCAAGCCTATGTTCCCTTTCACACTCTCATGTTCATTTCACAAGGGTGATTTCCGAAATTCCTTCTCGTTCTTGTATTTTATACTCTCTTTCCAACCTTCCTTTCTCCTATTATTTTTATTTTATGTCGTTTTCGTCCGAGAAGAAGCAAGTCCATTATTGCTCATCGCCGCATCGTGACATCAATCTCTACTAAGTTCACGCATTGTCGTGTTGTCATTCTTAACAGATTCATAGCTACTGGTTCTCTCCATACAATATTTTGTCTCAATTATTGCTCTTCTTCTCTTGATTTCACTGTTCAAGTATATTGTGATTACAATTTCTTTTATTTTTCTGAAATCTTTCATATGTTTTGTATATGCCAGAAATGTAATTTTTAGTTTTAGATCTTTATTTCACCATTTTTCTTATAGCTTAGCAATTGCTGTTTTAGTTGATATTATCATGATTTGTGTTGTATTCATGCTAAGTTTTGGAAATTCAGAATTTTTTAGAGTTGGTGGTTTGGAATTTTATAACTTACAATGTGAAATTGGGTTTAGGATTTGAATGGCTAGGCCAACCTTTATGAAATAACAGGGAAGTTTTATTACACTATTCTCTCTAGCTGCTCATTCCTACTGGGAATTGCTGCTATTGTCTATCGTGTCTGAATATAAAGGGAAATAAAATATTATTAGCAAGAAAAAATTTTAAAAAATAAATAAAATAAAAACAGAATGGATTACTAAAGGAGATGTGATATTTGTTTGTCTGCATAAGCCTGCAATGATCTTGACTCTCTCTCTTCTCTCTTGAGAATGATTGAATGCTTAAAATCTTTGGGTCAACCTAATACACCAGATTGTGAATTGATTTCCAAAACCTTGTGTGATTGTACTAAGAGGGAAGGATGTTGTTGCTCTGTCATGGAAATGGGCAGGTCCCAAATCTTCTGTTTTTTTAAGTATATGGTATACTATAAACATAATTATACATATTTATATGTATTAATATCATAATCTGTGTTTATTATAATTATTATACTATATAATATAATTATGGATAATTTATACACTATTATTATCTTTTATTTATCTACTTTTTCTTAATAACTTTATTATTCTTAAGTGTTACTATATTTATAATATGTTTATTCATTTATTAGATATATCCCATATTTAAATATTATATAATAAAAAATTAAATAATATACTTATATTATTATTTTCATGGTTAATTTTATGTATATATACACTTTATATAAATTGCAATTAGTTTAAATGTGTATTATATATAAAATATAATTTATATTTATAACTAATGGTAATTTAAACATTTCTTTTCATAAAAATTTTATAAATTTATTTTAAAAATAAAAAATTGAACAGGAACCGTACTATACTAAACCAGAATAGAAAAATCAAGAAGTATAACAAATAGCAAAAAATTGAAATAGAACTGACAAATTTTAATTTGATTCTAGTTTCTAAATAACTCGTGCTAAAATCAAAATCAAAATCAAAATAAAAACTGCACACCTCTAATTGTAATCAAAGTGAACTATGAACTAGGTAACACTGGTCCGAACATGGAGGGAATTACGGGCTCTAAAGGTTCGGACTTGATTGTGTTTGTGGCGTAGGAGTTATTAGCTTCATGCTCTGCTTGCTGCTCTTGGTTTGCATATGTAATATCAATTTTATTTCAAATGCTTGCACTTATGTCTATTGTTTAACTATCCATTTAAAATCAATAATTTCCTTAGAATTTGATTAAATTGATTTTTTTAAAAAAATTATATTATTTCAAATGAAATAATTCAATATTTTTAGATTTATTAGATGCAAAAAGTTAAAATTTTACATTTAATAATAATTATATGCCATTTAAAAAAAAATTATATGAAAACTTTTAATTTTGAACGGCAATATCTCATCTTCTAAATTTATTAGAATTATAATCAATTTATAAGATAATTTATCTAATTAGATATAAAAATTTAAAATTTTACCTTTAATTACTATTATAACTAAAATTTTTAATATTTTATTTAAAATTTTTTTATAATTATAACCAATACTAAAAATAATTTTATTCAAATTTAAATTTATATCCAAACTTCACGTTTAATTATGATTATAACTAAAATTTTAAATTTTTTTTAATTATTTTTTTTACAATTATAACCGACACTTATTTAAATTTAAATTTGTGTTCATGTCGTACAATGTGTTATTTATTTATCTTTTTAAATATTAATTAAATTTATATAAATAATTCTTTAATTTTTATTAATCATTTACCTTAAAAGCACCCAATTCTCACTATTCTAATTCTCAATTGAAATGTGAATCTTCATTTTAAATGGATCTCTAAATTTAGTTAATTTTAAATGAGGGATTTTAGAGTTTAACTTAGAGTCTAGAATAATAATAAGTCTAAGTGTTTTTAAAGTATATGATTAGTTACATAAATTTAATTAATATTTAAAAAAATAAATAAACAATACATGGCATAACACATGCATTAATATAAAATTGGTTAAAAATATTTTAAGAATTGCTTATAATGGCAAAAACAAATAATATAATATTATAAATTTTTACTATAATTATAATTTAATATAAAATTTTAGATTTTTATATTTAATTAGATAAATTATTTTAAAAATTAATTATAATTATAATAAATTTAAAAATTAAAGTTATGTTATTTAAGATTAAAATCGATTAAAGTCGTGATTAAACGTAAAGTTTTACGTTTTTATGTTTAATAATTTTTTTTAATTTAAAATTTTTTTATTAAAATAGAGTTAAAGTTTTACTCGATTTTATAAAAGAATTTATTTTATTTTTTAAAAAATAAATTATGTAAAATGAAAGGTAAAGGTTATATTTTAGATAAATTCAAATGGCTGTACGGTTCTATGGATGATATGGAAACACGAGAATGATATGGTATAGAACAATATAGTTATGGAGTACAATAGTTACAGAGTCTTAAAATTTTTCAATATACCTAGAAAAAAGAGATTTAAATATAATTTTAATAAGTTTTTCATTCTTTTTTCACAGAAATAGTTTTAAAAAAATAGTTTTTTCTAATGTTTGATATATATAAAAATTAATTAACAAAAATATTTTCTATATAAATATAGTCATTTTTCAGAAATATTTTTTAAAAGATGAAATATATTTTAAAGTTTAAAGATCTTATTAATATTATTATATATAAATTTGTTAATATTTTTATTTTTTAAATCTAATATAAAGATGGAAAATAAATTTATTTCTCATAAAATGTTTTTTCACAAAATATTTTTCATAACCAAAAAATGAGATTTATATTCATAATATCACTAAAAATAACAAATTTGTTTTTTTTTTAACTCTTTTTTTAAACAAAATCTACAATCATTTTTCTTTTTTACTGAAAAACAAATTTCATCTCTAACTACATTATAAAAAATGCACTTACCTTGGCATCATCGCTCGGTTTCAAATTATGGACTTTTTTCAAATAAGAAAGGTAATATAAAATTTATCTTTAAGTTATTATTAAAGAATTAATGCTATAATCTTTTTAAAATTCTATAAAAATTTATCACGCTTTATATTGATATTGTTAAAAAATTCTCATGTTTTATATTGATAAATTTACCATAAATTTTAAGCTTATTTTTTATCACCTGAATTTTGATATCAGACAAAAAATTAAGAAATTATATAGAATTTGGCCTATTGAAAAAAATATATTTATATTAATTTATATTTTAATTTTAAATTTTAAACAAAGTCAAATTTTTTAAATTTGTCACGATTATAATTAGAATATAAAATTAAATTTCAAAAAGTTAACAATAAATCACAAGATAAAATAAACTTGGCTCTTCATTTTTAACAATTTTCTAGAGAAAAAAAAAAAAGAGTCTCATCAACTTCAACATTCTTCTGAGATTTTTCTTGCAAATTTGGATCAACTTTCTTAATTCTAAATCTTTCCACTGATAAAGTTTTTATAAAAAACATTAACAAGTTAACTTTTTGAATTGCAACGAAAGAATTTGATTTTTTTATTCATTTTAACTTTTCTTAGGCCATCTCCAACGCTGCGCCAATTTTTATTTTGGCGTTGGAGATGGCCCTCCAACGCACGCCAAAATCCTACGGGATTTTGGCGCACCGCTACAGTGTTACGTCTGTAGCAGCGCCATTTTTTTTTTTTTTTTTTAATTTATAATATAATTTAAATTTTATATTTTTTTTTATTTTTTAAATTATAATATAATTTAAAATTTATATATATTTTTAATTAAGTTTAATTTTTTTTCACTCTCATAATTTATTATATTTTTAATTTATTTTATATTTTTATAATTATTGAAATTTAATTTAAATTAATATATTCACAATTATTGAAATTTTTTTTGTTTATTTATAAAATAATTAAATATTTGAATATTGAATGAAAATATAAAATATATAAATATTTAGAGTGAATATATAAAATTATATAAATTTTTTGAATGAAATATATAAATAAAATTAAAGTAAAATAAATAATATAATATTAAGAAGAGAGAAGAATATAAATAGAATATTTTTTTGGTGTTAAAATTAGTGCAGAAGGTTGAAGAAAATATTGCACCATTTTAGTGCAAAGCACCAAAATAGTGTAAAAAATTGTGCATAGGGTTGGAGATGGCCTTAGAAAGTAAAATGAGAAATTGACCGAGCATTCTTGCTTTTTTGAATTTTAGGAAAATAGTTCCAATGCAATCAAATATAGTATACTGCTAATAATGCTGCTGTGTTCAGTTGCATCAACTTTTCTTACACATCTTTAAATGAAAACTTCTCGTTACGTGCTAAAGGAATTGATACAGACTTGCTTTTCCTCGATTTGAATTTCTTCCATACATCCCCAGCATATTTTCTTTAGGTTAGAAAATTTTATTTAACTCTTGATAAACTTCTATGCCTATAAAATAGTTCATTAATCCAACTAGGAAAAACTTGAAATACAAAGTGGCTTCATTCTTACTCATTCTGAAACCTTAGAGCCTTAAAGAGATTTATTGAGCCTATACACTTTATCTTCATTGCCTTTGACCAAAAAACCTTCAGGTTGATGAATGTAAATCCCCTCCCCAAGGACATATTCATGAGTTTGCATAAAATTCAATGAATTTAGGTTAAAATGACTCAATCTCTTATGTCATAGCCATATTTCATCAAATGTGCAAGTTAGAGTATGTTGACTACCATACTTCAAATTCAATGGAAAATTATTATCAACCATCTTAACCTTCACTATCTCACAGCCAAATGGATCAAATATAGTACACAAATCATCTTTAAACACAAGAGAGTAATGATCCTTCATCATTTGTGCCACACTGAGTAGGTTTTTGATCAAGATAAGGAACAAATAAAATATCTGAAGTCAACAAGTTACCTTATTTGGTTTGAATTATGACAGAACTTTTGCCTTCTGCTCTAATGCTCTTTCCATCTCCCAACTTGATACTGGTTTTGAATGGTTTATTTAGTGAAGAGAAAGAAGATTCCCCTTTAGCCATATAGCTTATACAACTATTGTCAATGAGCCAAATAAACTTGCCATGCTCGTGAGCAAGATGAGAGGCTACAAACAATCTCGCTTCACTGTTTTGAGCATGTTCCTTCAACAAATTTGCTTACCCTTGCAATTGTTTTTTGTGTGACCATTTATGTTGCAAAAATTTCAATGATATAAGGATTTTCCTTTGAAGTAACAATTATTCTCAAGGTGATTTGTCCTCTACCAGATAGAAAAGGAGGAAACTTGGTTTTCTTTTGAAAATCACCAGGCCTATAGTTTTTTTATTTTGGATTTTTAAACTTGTCATTTGATTTCTTCCTTGAATCTTTGCCATGGAACTTCCTACCTTTGTGCTTTACTTGAAGGGGAATTTCACCAACTCCTTTATTCCTCATGGAAGATCTCTGCTCCTAAGTTTAAGCTTACTAGTAAGCTCCACAATAAATAGTGTTTTGAGATCACAAGTTTCCTTTATGGCTGAGATTTTAGCTTCAACCCTTTCTAGTAGTATAACCAGAATTTTCAATCACATTTGAATCTTCAAAACTTTCTCCAAATAATCTGATTTAATTCACCAGTTCTATAATCTGGGAGTAGTCTTTCACCAGTCACCTTCTTTCATCTTCATCATTTCAAACTCCCTTTTGAGAGTTAATAATTTGATTATCTTAACTATGTCACTGCCTTCAAATTCTTCTTTTAATTTGTCCATTGCCACTTTATGTATTTCACAAGCCATGATCTTGCAAAAAATTGCCTCAAATGCTGCTGAGTGAATATTGAGTAAAGCCTTCGGCTTCTTTGCTAAGTTGTCCCGTGCTTCTTCAATGGAGCAATGTTTAGATTTTATCTTAATTGTGGCAGTTCTTCATCTATCTTAACTTCCCACAAAGACACTGCTCAAAGGTAAACCTTCATTTTGATGGTCCAAACTTGATAATTTTTCCCAGAAAATGCAGAGGAGAAATTAAAGAGAAATTAGAACTTGACATGGTAAAAAAAAAAAAAAACACAACAACTCACAAAAGACTCTCATTAATTGCAAAAATCACAATATTTCAAAAACTCTATCTCTTAAAGATCAAGAGCTTTGATACTATTGTTGAAACTTGAAAATTATAAATTCAAAAAAAAAAATGAGTTCTGAAAATTAGTTTTATATTATAATTCTTCACATTACAAGGACTAGTTATAGATAAGTCTTGACTAGTTTACAAAGAAAACTAAAAGTTTACAATAAATACAATAGAAAATCAAAAGTTTCATAGAAAATTGAAAGACTTAATAAGTACTAATAAAAGACCTCATTGATGCAATACTTAGTATCTAAATAGACTTTTCAAATTTTTAGGATAGGATAAACTTGACTCTTCATTTTTAACAATCTTCTGGAGAAAAGACTCATCAACTTCCACAAATGTAATATTCATCACTCGTTTTTGGAATTACAATATTATATCACTATATTTATAATATGATAACAAATTAAATAATTTAAATTAAATAATGGAATCTGCCTTAGCATATATTGAAGGATATTATATATCCCCGATGAAAATATCAGTAAATAAAAAAATAGACGAACTTTTTAGTCCGCTAGCCCAATAACTCTAATTCTCTCTTTTTCTCCTCATCTCTTATGACAATAAATTAAATAATTTAAATTAAATAATAAAACCTATAAGAGAATATATTGAAAGATATTCTGCACCCTCGCTAAAAAGTATCAGTAAATGAAAAAACAGACATACTTTTTAGTCTTAGAGCCCAAAAACTTTAATTCTCTCTTTTTCTCTTCTCATTTTCTTCCTCTAAGCTTTCGCCGAAACTTTTTTGAAGGGATACTTCCAGCTTGAAATCGATAGATTTTATTCTTGAGCTGTGAGACCCTTATTTTTGTTGAAGCAATAAAGTCCTTTATCATAATATATTAATCATTTATTACATATATATCTTATAATTAAATATTATATAATAAAAAATAAATAAATTATATATTAAATAAAGTACTTATATTATTATTATCATGGTTATATAAAATAAGATAAATTACACTTTGATCCTTGAATTTTAATATAATTAATGGATTGATCCTTATATTTTTGAAATCAAACACTTAAATCACTGTTTAATCAATCTGTCTAAATAAAGGTCTCTATTTTTACCGTTAAAAAATATGAAAATATCTTTATTACCTTTTTAAATGGATAAACTACACTTTAGTCCTATTTAACAAATCAGTACTTATATTTTTAAAATCAAACATTTAAATCCATCTATAATCAGTTTGTTTAGATTTCAATCATTTTATCCATTTCTTGTAATTAAAAGTAAAAAAATATTTTTATTATCTCCTTTTTAAATTAAAAATATTAAAGACTTAAAGTTTCATCTATTTTTCCTCATCTATTAAAATTTAAACATTTTGATCATTTATTTTTCATTTGAAATAACACTTAAGTCACCGTTAACTTATATTCAGATTATCATATTCAACTAAATTTTAACACCTTTTGTTATTCAATCTCTATTTATTAAAATATTCTGATACTTGATAATTTAAAAAATTTTAGAAAATACTTATAACTTTAGCCATGTTTAAATGGTACCAAGTAACCTTTGAATAAATTGTAGATTTTTACAAAAAGTATTTTAATAAAAAATTATACTTTCAGTTTGACCACCCACTAGTTTTAAACTAATATATAAAATGAATGAAAAAATTGTAATTTTGGATTGAATATAGAGAGAATTAAAGATTCAATTTTAAAAACACAAGTACTAATCTATTAACTACGCCCTTTAACTTGTTGACTAATAAAATTATTGATGGAATGACCTTTCATTTGAATGAACAGATTATAGATAGATTTAAGTGTTTAATTTTTAAAATATATGGACTAATCCATTAATTATGCTAAAATTTAGAGACTAAAGCATAATTTATTTTATAAAATATGATTTGTACTTATAACTACCTTTAAAACTTAAATACTAATTTAAATGTTAACTTTTATTAAAAAATTACATAAATTTATTTTAAGGATTGAGAATCAGAATGAGAACCATACTGTACTGTACCATAATAGAAAAACTAAAAATCGTATCACATTAAAATTAAAACAACAGAGAACTGAACTTTCGTTTGGTTTCGATTTCTAGATATCCTTGTACCAAAAATTCGAACTAAAACTGCACACCCTTAAAAGTTCAGATTTGATTGTGTTTGTGGCGCAGGAGTTATGGCTTCATGCTCTGCTTGCTGCTCTTGATTTAGATATGCAATTTTAATTGTATTTCGATCACCGCAATGTTTGTTTATCCTACATATGTCACTTTTTTAACTCTCCGTTTAATATCAATATAATCAAGTATTTTGATAAAATTTAATTCAGTTCATTTTTTAATAATTAATAATTATTTTATTTAAAATAAAAAATTCAATTTTTTTAATTTAAAATTTTTTATTTAAAAAAATAAAATTTTACTTGAATTTATAAGAATCTATTTAAATTCTCATCCTTATAAAATAAAGCAAGTTAAACAAAAAGTAAGAATTACGGTTTGGGTGACATTCAAATGTCTACATGGTTCTATAGATGATATGGAAACATATAATATGGTATATGATGTTACATAAGACTCACCCAAAGTAAGTAGTGAGTTATCACTATAAAACAGAGTCATGTAGATCCCAACAATATAAAGTTCGGGAAGCAGATCCAATTTACATAAGACTTATTAGTCTTGTTTCACAAAAAAGATTCTAAGGTATTTCATGTCAGGCGAAGCGGATATACGCTAGGCTAACTGGGTGTTAGTCCCATTTCAAAAAAAACTTCTAAGGCATTTGATGGCAGACAATAAGGCGAGTATACGCTAAGCCAGAAGACCAGGTGTTAGTCCCATTTTATAAAAAGATTCTAAAGCATTTCATGCTAGGCCACAAGGCAGGTATACGCTAGGCCAGAAGACCGGGTGTCAATCCCGTTTCACAAAAAGATTCTAAAGCATTTGATGCCAGACTGCAGGGCGGGTATACGTCAGGCCAACCAACCAGGTGTTAGTCCCGCTTTACGAAAAATTTCTAAGGCATTTGATGTCAGGCCATAAGGCAGCTATACATTAGGTTGATCAACCGAGTGTTAGTCCCGTTTCACAAAAAGATTCTAAGGCATTTGATGCTAGGCCATAAGGCAGGTATATGTCAAGCCGGCCAACCAGGTGTTAGTCCTATTTCATGAAAAGCTTCTAAGACATTTGATATCTAGGCCATAAGGCGGATATGAGTCAGGCCACGCCATTGAGAGCATTGGTTCCATCTCCCCCGGAGAATCATAGGCATGTGTCACTGCTCTTATAATCAGTCCCGAAAATTTAAAACTTTTTGCAATGAGGTAAATGACCAAAAGCTCGTCAGGACTGGTCAGGGTAAGAAAATGCTAGAAAGTTCGTCAGTGCTGTAAAAGGTCAGAAAGCCCGTTAGGGATGTAAAAAGCCAAGGAGCACATTAGGATTGAGAAAATGCTTGAAAACTCGTCAAGGCTGGAACAATACACATAAGCCCATCAGGGCTGTAAAAGGCTAGGAAGCCCATCAGGGCTTGTAAAAAACAAGGAGCACGTCAAGGCTGAGAAGATGCTCGGAAGCTTGCCAAAGCTGGAAAAATGCAAGAAAACCCGTCAAGGTTATAAAAAGCCAAGGAGTACATGAGGATTTAGAAAATGCTCAGAAGCTTGTTAGGACAGTAAAAATACACGTAGGAAGCTCGTTAGGACAGTAAAAATATATATAAGACCATCAGGGCTATAAAAGGCGGGAAGCCCGTTAGGCTGTAAAAATCCAGAGAGCTCGCAAAGGCTAGAGAACGCTTGGAAGCTCGTCAAGGCTGGTTGAGGCAAGAAATGCTCAGAAGTACGCCAGTGCTGAAAAATACCCGAAAGCTCGATAAGGCTGGAAAGGTCAAAGGGCTTGAAGATGCCCATATGATCTATATGACTCGAGAAACACTAGAAATTCATCAAAGCATCACTATATCACTTGGATAAATTTTTGCTAGACAATATCAGACCTGACTGATCGGTAGGACAAATAAGAAGAAAGTAAGGACATCGTGCACACAGCCCGGACAAGCAAGTCATATACCCCAGATCATGAAGATAACTGTCACTTTGAATCTAAAGAATTGAAGACTAGTTGAATCTAAAGAATTGAAGACTAGCAGGAGGACCTCTGATATTACATAAGACTCACCCAAAGTAGGCAATAACTTTCACTACAAGATAGGGACACGTGGCAAGGATTTGATAATCCTATACACGATCCCACCAGTATAAAAAAAAACCCGGGCGCTTCAGGTCTACCTCAGGACAGGTCGAACTCAGGACGAACATACTCTCCCTCTCAACTTCAGAGTAAGGCTCCATAAGGAAGGCACCGTTAAACGGTTACAATACAGCAGATCCCCTTTACGCCAACGATTACGGGATTTCTGATCAATTAGTCAGTGAAGATCCCTTGCCAAACGAGCCGACCACATTATTGCCGGATTATAAGGAAATACTATATTTATCTCTATCTTCTTACAGTATAAAAAGATAACGATCACAAAGGCAAAAATACGTTATTCTCCCATATAAACACTCTCAAGTTCTTCATTCACCATTTTTTCCAGTTTACTAACTTAAGCGTCGGAATAACTATGTGGACACCTACCACCTCACTTTCTCTATCTTGCAAGATTAGCCAATCCCAATATAGTTTCATTCTGACCAAATTCATCATTTTAGTTTCAGCAACATCGGTATGGAATAATAAATTATGGAATATAATAGTTATACAGAGTATTCAAATATATGTAAGTATATCTACAAAAAAAAATCTAAATATATATTTTGATAAGTTTTAAAATCCGTTTATTTAGAAAATATTATTTAAAAAAATATTTTTTTATGTTTAATGCATTTAAAAAAATTAATAAATAGAAAATATTTTTTTATTAAAAAGTAAAATGTAATCATTTTTAAGAAATTTTATTTAAGGATCTTACTAACATTGTTATATATAAATTAATTAATATTTTTTATTTTTAAAATTACAATATACACGAATGAAAAATAAATTTATTTTTTATAAAATGTTTTTCAGCAGAAAATAATTTTCATAACAAAAAAATGAGATTTATATTCATAATACCACTAAAAATAACAAAACTGTTTTTTTTTTTAACTACTTTTTTAACAGAATCTAGACAGATTTTTTTCCAGAAAAACAATATTTATCTTTTGTGTGGGAGTATAGAATTAAAAGCGTTTTAAGTTATTATTAAAGAAATAACGCTATAATCATTTTAAAATTTTATGAAAATTTAAAAAAAAAATTATTAATTGATTTTATTAGTTAATTTCTTGATTTTATAAAAATATTTATTAATTATTTCTTTTAAGTATTTTAAAATTTTTTTATAATATTTAATAGTTAAAATTGATGAAATAATAATAAATTTTTTAAAATTCTAAAAATATATTTATATATTTTTTAAAATTGATAAATTAATCTAAATTTCTTTATAATTGAGATTAAAAAATAATTTTTTAAAATTTTAAAAATATTTTTATATATTTTTTAAAATTGCTAAATTAATTTAAATTTCTTTATATTATTAAGATTAAATAATATTTTTTTAAAAAATTAATCATATTGTTAACAAATTCTTTTTTTGATATTGATAAATTTATTATAACAATAAATTTTAAGCATTAAAACATTTCTTTTTATACATCAACTTTAATATTAGTGAAAAAAAATTAAGAAATTATATAAAATTTCACATGAAACTATAATCTAAATTTCTAGCTTTTTAATAACTCATTAAATATATTAGTAAATAAATTTACCAAGCTCGGTAAAAACTCCCACTTGTAAACCCAATATTTAAAAAAAACAAAATTACTCGGTACTCTTTATGAAAAAAAATTAAAAATTTTATTAATTAATCTAGCTTTGTAATACTTTATTAAAATAATAACCTCCTGATTAATGAAAAATTAATATATTAAGTAATAGTTCTATTTATTAAATATTTAACTTTCAAAAAAAAAATTTATTAAACATTTAACTGTCAAGTAGATTTATAAAGTTATTATAATACCTTTTAGGAATGTGAAATTAAATTGAAAATATTGATAAAAAAACATGGATTTACTTAAATTTAAGATTCCATTTAATATATTTTTTAAAATTTAAATTTATTCAAGTTCTAATTATATCCTGTCAATTTTATTAACAATTTTAAATTTTAATTTAATTAAAATTTTTTTGAAATAAAGAATTATTTTTCTAACTTATAAAATTTTCATTTTTTAAAAAATAAAATCATATATGATTTTATTAAAAATCATTTAAATTCTTTTCTCATGGATTGAATTATGCCTAACAAATAAAAATTCCTTCTAATAGATTCTTTTCTAAAGAAAATATTAATATATTAATTAAATAAGATTTCTAAAACATTAATGACAAACATTTAAAATTTTCTAAATACATTGATAAATTTAATTAAAATATTAAAGGTTTATTTACTCAGAAGATAATAACTTTGAATTTTTTACCGTTTATAATTTAAATTTTTAATTTTAAATAAAAAACTCAATTTTTAAATTTATTATAATTATGATAACTTTTTAATTTAATTTTAATCATTTATCTGAGAATTTTAAATAATTTAAAATTTAAAATTTTAATTTAAATTTAATTCAAATTAATCAAGTTATTTATATAATAAAAATAATAATATATATTATAAATTAATTTAAATATGATCAAAATTAATTTAAAAAATTATTATTTTGAAATATCTATGTTAATTCTGGTTAAAAAGCATATCAATTTTCAAAAACTTTTTCAAACTCAGCCATTCAAGATCTATAAATTTCACCAAGCTAGTTCGTTCGTTACACTGACTACTAAGCAGTCAAAAGGATCTAAAACGTCTAAATTATCTCAACTAAAGAAGTGAAGGGGCCATCACAGAAACTCCAAAAATGGGGTCCACAAAAATCTTTAAGAGCTTTTAACATGACAAGCTCAATCTCAATCTCAAATCAAAACGCTCATTTCTTCTAGAGGTTATCTCTACGTTTCATGATTCAAGCTCTCATTCATCAACTATGGAAATCCTTCTTCTGTCTTGCAGACACAAAGAGACTTACCACCTGTTATTAGGTGGCTTCACCTTGTAAATGCGGACGATCCAATTAGATGTTGTGAATGCTTCTTCCAAGTATTCAAGTTTAAAGTCCTTGTTTCCGATTTCAACGCCTCTTGCACGATCATACCTGTGAATAATTACAGAAAATGAATGTCGGGAAGGAAGAAAATAATGACAAAGCACTTGAATAATGGGATTTTTTTTATACCCAGTTGTGCAAAACGCTATTTTCTTAAAATCTGAATTAGCAGGCAAACACTTCAAGAGTTCAGACATTGATTTGGCACAAACAAAAGGATGGAGAAAGCTTGTTAGGATATTGCACGATTGGTTATAGCAGTTACCAGTCTTATTTTTAACACTTCAAGTTTCTTACTATGAAGGAAGTACCTTGATCAATTTTTTTAGCTCCTCATGAAGATTGGTTCAGGAATCAAAACTCAGATGCAATTCAGACCATAATTTTGTTCCTGTAAACTTTTTTTTTTTCACAGTTGCATCAACATAGGCTAGAAGGGAAAAATTCAAAGTTCACGGTATTATTAAACTGTCGCTTTCATGGACATTGTTGATGAGCACTCAGTGATACTGCTCACAAGGCCATCCAAACATAGTTTTTCTCCTTCAAATTGGGTGTTCTGCATCAGTAAGTTGGGATGGAAACAGGCAGTGTATCCATGAAAATCACCCACTACCCGAACCCAATTATTATTTTTAATGCCCGAACCCAATTATTATTTTTAATGCCTAAACCCATCCAAAATCCAATTAAAATTTATCCTAAACTGCCCAAGCCCATCTCAAATGCTATTATTACCAACTAAACCCATTTTACTTTCTATATTTTAATTAATAATAAACAAAAAAATATATTTTTCATTAACAATTTTTATTTTAAAATATTAATAATCCTACTATTAATAAGGCATTGCATCTTTCCCAGCTTCACAGCTTTAACTACCTCATCAACTTCTCTTCTTGATGACACTTCCTTTTATTTGGTACAATGGAAATTTTTAAAGGGGGTCATGGGGGATCTAGTTTTGTGTAGCCCCAATTTCCTTCTCAATTACCTCTACACTACTTTAAGTTTATGAAATTATAAGAAACTGCACCTTTCTATTCAATAGAATATCTGGCTTAGACCATTCTGGAAACTTTAATAAAGTTAATAGTAGCAGTTCCATTAGTAACATCCCCTTCTCTCGTGAGCAAAATGCACCAAATTTAACAACTAAAGAAACAAAGAGTGGGAATATTGAACTTACCCTGGGGGCTTGCCATATTCTGTGACCATTTCTCCGAACCGATAGTAGCATAGCTTGTACCTATTAACCAAAATTGAAACAATAAAACTTAAATGTACAAAAAAAGTTTCAACAAGTGAGACGCATGACTATGGCACTGCAAATTTGACCACAAAGCAGAATCATTATTTTTTTTTTAATTGACAAGCAAGGGTAAGAATAAAATCTAGTGGAAGATGATGGAAAATATTACTCCAGGAAATCATCATCATTATTACATTAAAAAGAAACCCATAAATTGCACAGACAAAATCCAAACAAAATACTCCAAATCCACAATAGACGGGTTTAGGCATCATTATTACATTTTAGCCAACTCTTGTTTTCATACATATGATCATTTTAATTAAGTTAAATAAAAATGAGAAAACTTCTTGGATTGACATAGTATGAGATAATGATACTCCTGAAATACCATTAACCTTCATAATATATTGCACCCTAAATTTGAGCTGTTATTTTTTGAATGAGAAATTACAAAGGAATTTTTTTT
Organism: Manihot esculenta; assembly: GCF_001659605.2. NCBI lineage: Eukaryota > Viridiplantae > Streptophyta > Magnoliopsida > Malpighiales > Euphorbiaceae > Manihot > Manihot esculenta. Next base: position 35,293,779 of record NC_035162.2, on the reverse strand, counting down.
TTTTTTAAAAAAAAAAAAGGTGTTTCATCAATTATCAATATCTTTATCCATCTATAATCTCTTACTTTTTTCCTTAGTCTTCCTTAAACATGTAGCATTTTGTTTACTTCATGAAATTTAACAGTTTTTTTTGTGGTCTAATATCATTTCCCTTTTATAATATATAGATAATTATTTACGAAGCTAATTTTTCGTGTTAGTACATTGTTGGCTGGGGGAAGAGGGATTATCCTTTAGGAACAAATTTTAACTTCAAAACACCATCTTGATCGCATGAAATTATTTTCCTTTATTTTGCCCGATTTAGAGGTACATCTATCGATAGTGTAATGATATTAAACCCTTGTTAACCACTTTTCCCTTTCCATTTTAGGCCTACCTTTTATCTTCTGCACCTCTTATAACTTGAATAATGTGTAAATTAAAAGGAAATAATAGACGTAGGATAAGCAAAGTAATATATTTGAGCAAGGAACGGTAACTATGATGAATCAACTAGGGTGATTATGGTTCTATCAACCAAATCAAAAACAATACTTACAAACCAAATCAAATGGCCATGATTCAAAGAATCACTAATCTGAGTTGACCAACTTACTAAGCCCACAAAGTAACTTAACCTAAAGCAAACAATAACTAGACAATTGCACAATTTGCAATGGATCTCTCCAGAACTACTCATCTCAAACAAGGGTCATATAATGTCTCAATACAAGAGAGGGAACTCTCAAACTCCTAGAATCCACTTGTATAAGATTTTTGCTCATATGTTTCAACTAGCTACAGTCCTACAGACAGAAGCTATGATTACCGTTATTTATTTCAATTTATTCATTGCATTAAGAGAAAGAAGGAAAATCAAACAAACGAATTCACATCTTTCTGATAATGTAATATAAGATGAAGAATGACTGAGAAACAATAACTTACATGAGACAATTCAACATCTTCGGAGCTGCTCCTTTGTCAACACGATACTCACCATTGACAAGGTAATCAGGTTCCTTGATTACAGGGAATACTCCACCTCCAATTCTCACCATCCACAAAAACCTAGTGAAGTTAATTGCATGAGTTCAGAATCCATGAAAATAAAAGATACATTCAATATTGTTTTTCCACAATAATCATAGTACAGTATGGCATTTGCTTAAATATAATAGATAACTTCAACGACCAACAAAGAGAATGCTCTAGGATTTGTTGAGCTTCACAAGAAGTTGAACATATTTTGATCATTTACGCCAGATAACAAAAGAATGGTTTTACTGATGCATTTTGTTGCTTTTCTGGTGGGCAGCAACAAGGTGCAGAGAAACATCAATTACATCATTTTCAGAAGGACAAATGACATTAAAATTTCAAATGAAAAGGTTCAAAATTATTACAAACAGTAAACTGCTTTAAGAAACATATTTTTTTGATGAATGTTAGAGCCTTACTTATTGATATCATCAGATGAGTAACCGGTAACACCGCCAAAGACAACCAATACATAATCCACATCAAGCGATCTCATTATCTCATATGCTTCATCCTCGTAAGATGACATTGCACGTCCAACAGTAGCAATGTGTGTATTGTTCCAGGTATTGTTGTCGACAATAACAGTTCTGTTTCCCATGGCAGTAATTTGGTACCCATAATCCCACCATGACATCACCTTAGCATCTGGAGGTGTATTTTGCCGTATCCAAAAGTATGCTTCACGGTAATCATCAAAAATGACCCTGCTTCCATGGGCACCCCTTGCAGCCAAGACAATTGAGGGAGATGAGTACGCCTCCGACGTCACCCAGGTACAGTGGGTAGCATACTTACTGAGCAAGTAAAATGCACCAAGAAGCAATGCGATAGCACCATTCCTTTGAAAAGGCTGAGACTGATCAAGCAAACCCTGTTCGTGCATCAAAAAAGAATAAGACCATTTTTAAGAGATTACCAGCACAAAGCAAAAACAACTTTGCAATGGTACTAAAAATACTGATCAAGCAAACCCTGCTTGTGCATCAAAAGAGAATAGGACCATTTTTTAAGAGATATACCAGCACAAAGCAAAAACAACTTTTCAATGGTACTAAACATCTGGTAGGAAAAAATGAGATTTCTCATAACTTCAATGTCTAGTTTCTGTGACTTATGTATCAAATCCATCATCATTGGTTTGGACCAATGAAATAGCCAGTGAACTGGTTGACCTGACCCCTTTTCACAAAATAGAAACAGTTTTACAAAGAGATAAATAGCTTCTCAAACCCTACCACAAAGTTACAACACTTTGAATTGTGAAGGACTCAAACCCACACTCCATGAGCTCTTTCATGCACTAATAAACGAATATTAATAGTTTTCCAAATCAACAAACATAGAATGCTAAAGATGTGCAAATTGAACCACGTTAAAGTTAACAATATAAGAAAAAAAAAGTACTAGTACTCCACAATCAGTAGAACTGAATAGGAACTCATATGTACTATCATTGAAAATACTTCTTCACAAGTTGCTAATGCTTTAAAATGGTTCCAACGAGTCTATTAAATTTCAAAAAGGAATGGGCAAGTACATTGACACAATTTAATAGAAGTAATTAAAATATTCTTGTACAAGGTCATTCAAAGCAATATACCAAAACGAGGGAGTGAAAAAAAACCTAAACCAAGTGTAGTAGAGATCTCACCTTAGAAGAAGATTTTGCACTGCTACTTCCTTTGGTAGAACCAATTTGGGCAACCTTGTCCTTTGCCCTTAACAACAAAGTCAAATTCTTAATAGTGGCAGAAACAGCAATGGCGCTAATAAGACAAACGGCAGGTGTAGCCACAAGAATCAACCGAACCATAACACCAGCAAAATACATACTAGTAAGACCATACATCACTATAAATATTGTAGCATCAGACAGCCGCTTAAAGCAGAAATAGAGACCGGCAGGGAAAAGGAAAAGCAGAATATGAAAATCAAACATGAAAGATGACCAAGCTGTTGGCTGATGCTCAGATACGGATGCAATGATGGGGATGTGATCCTTAGCATAAGTAGGGTCCAGAAGGGAGTAAAACCGGCCTGTCCAAGGAGAAATGTAACCAGATGCTGTGCCAACTCCAAGGGCAATAGCACCAATGCCCACTGCGAAGGTCACTGTGATCCTCAAAAAGGCTTGAAATAATTTTGCATCATTCAGCAAGTACTTAACCCAATCCAAGAAATAAAATACCTGTACACATAGGTCAACTTAGTCTGAGTCTACCTTTCACCAACAGTTCACTAAAAGGGAATGAAAAACTAAACAAATTCAGCATTCTTCAAACTAAGCAACACAGTTACAAATTCCATAGTGGATCACAGACATCCATAAATGATTTGATGCATTAAACAAACATCAATTATTACTTCTACTGGAGCTTAGCTGTTTTCACAAAAAAAAACTTTAGTGCTAGCCATCAAGCACACTGTTTAATAATTCAACAAAGAATACCTGCATCAAGAAGAAAACTCCCATTGCAGCCATATGCTCTCCAGATTGCACATGCTGAAAACCCACAAATCTAATCTGCATAGCAAGCAGCATCCCCAACACATACATACAATTATAAGCAACATACAACCTGAGCGAGTATCTCCCAGTAATCAACAGCACCAAGACATAAAGAGGGATCAAATTAATGATAAACACATAACCTCCCCATGCAGACACCATATAGAAATATCCAAAAGCCGAAGCCAATGCCCAAGCAAGTGAGCCCGTGTTGACAGCCTTAACAAACAAGTAAAAGGTCAACAAGAGAGCGAAAATGGCAACTCCCTCATTATCATAAGATCCAGCAACGGATCGAGAAATATAGCCAGGACATATGGCAATTAAAGCAGCGGCAACCAGGCCAGCGCCAGAGTCCCAAATCTCTTTACCAAAGAAATATGCGACAAGGGTCGTGTTGGATGCGAAGAATGGTGCGGTCAAGACACAGACCTCGCGTATATGCACAGCAAATCGGAGGAATCGGAGAGTCCAGTAAATGACGGCGGCGGTAACCATGAGACCAGGATAGAGAGTGCCACCGATGATACGACCAAGAGGGTACCAACTCTCATAGTCGAACCAATTCCAGAAATCATAGAAACCCTTTTGGGTAAGGAAAAGAGTGGTCCGATAATTGAAGTAAGGGTCAAATTCATGAATCATTGATTCATAGCGAAGAACACTGAACAAACGGGTAATGAAAGCCAAAACATAGACGAGACAGAGAATGGAGACACGGATCAACAGCTCTTGTTGCTTAGTTTTGAGCTTGAGGGACTTGAGAGAGAATGTGTGAAACAGATCTGAGTTGAAATTGCTCATCGGCGATGATCCAGATTTTGGCTTTGCAGTGCCGTTGACGGATTCCGTTCTTCCAACCATTTTCTCGAGGAAGGGCTCAAATTGAGGGAGATTGAAGTGTCGTTTATGGGCGAAGATTTTCCATCAAATTTTCCAAACACTCTTCGAGAGCAGAGTACCAGAGGGTTTGAGTTGGGATTTATATCAGAGACACGGACTCGATGGTCTTCAACTATATGGGCTTTTCCTTCCTTCTTTTGCTTTTTCCCCTTCTCTTTTTTTACTTTTTCTTTTTCTTTAATCGCATCTACTGAATCTATATTTTCTTTTTCTTTGTAAAATTAATATTTAATCATTTAGACTCTTATTTATTTATATTTTCTCACTTTTAAAATATTAAAAAATTAATTAATGAAAAATATTTTTTTAAATAAAAAATTAAATGATTTAAAAATTAACTTCATCTAAAATGAAGAAAATTATTTTTTGCACTTTAAGTCTTATTAAAAATTTTATATATAAATTTATTAATATATTTTATTTTTTAAATTAAAATTTATAAATAAAATATAAATTATTCTATTAAAATATTTTATAGAAAATATTTTTAACAGAAAATATTTTTCAGTTACAAATTATTTTTCGCAAAGTTTAATATAAAAAATTAATTAATTAAATTTTTATTTTTAAAATTATTTGTATTTAAACATTTTTTATGAAAATGAAAAAATATTTTCTGACAAAATAGTTTATTTCCCTGTTTAATTTTAATTTATAAAATAAAATACATTAACAAATTATATAGAAGTGTTATAATATTTTCAAAAAGTATAAATTTATTTTTTTTAATATAAAATTATTTTTTAAAATAATTTAATTTTTCTGAATATTTTAAATGTTAAAAAATATTTTTAAAAATATTTTCATGGAATAAATGGAATTTAAAAAAATTATTTTTCAAATTTTAGTGTTAAAAGTAATTATTTTTCAAGTTAATGACAAGATCTTTTTAATATTTTTTTAAAAGTCTTTGAAACAAATTAATGTGTTTTTAAAAAATAAAAAGTCTAACTAATTATTTTTTATAATATGGTTGGTGTCTCTCCTTTAGGAGTCCTCTTTTTACTTTGGATCTTTTTCTCTGATTTTGATGGCTAGATTTTTTTTTTCTTTATTCTATCTACTTTCTCTTTGTCTTCTTCCTTTTCTTTTTTTCTCCTTTCTTTTCGTCTTCCTTTTCTTTCTTTTGTGTTTTACATGGGTGTTTTCTATGATGGCTTCGAGTTTAGTAGATGAACCTTTCGCTTTTTTATAATATGAGGTTAGGGTACAAAAATTGAAAATATTCATGTGTTTGGTTGGCAAGATGTTAACAGATAAACAATTCAATGTTATCAAATAAACAATTTAATATTCTAGCTCTTCATTCAACTTTGTTACATAGCTGACGCTAAAGGAGGGTTTTGGATTTCGACAACTTGATTCTAATGTGTTTGTGTTTTAGTTTTTCTTGATGTTGATAAAACACATGTGATGGAGGGGTCCCTGGTGTTTTGATGATCATCTTGTGCTTTTAAAGGATATACAGGAGGATGATAATATATACACTATTCAGTTATCTACATGTTCTTTTTAGGTTCGGGCATATGATGTTCCCTTTACCTACTTTTCATTGTCAACAGCTCATCTTATATTGGCTATAATAGGCTCTTTTAATCATTTTGATGATTCAGATAGGTTGGGTTGGGCATTTGCATTGCATATTAAGGTCACAAATTCCTATCAGAAACGTTTACGGTGTGGTGTGTTGCTGAAGTTACATTCGGGTGTTGCTCATTGGGTTTGTCTATATTATGAGCATTTACTAAGGTTTTGTGATTTTTGTGGTTACATGGGACATGTCCAACGGGATTATCTCAAGTCTGCAGGGAAGGTTGATGTCCAATATGGTGATTGGCTTAGGGTTTATACTGAACACTCATTCCAACTGTACAATCAGATTGATAAGGATAATGAAACAATATTGATGACTAATCTTCTTAAGTAGGTAAGGGGTTTTAGGGAAAAGGTTGTTGATGCTGCTTCTTCTATATCATTACCATCCACTCCTATTGAGTCTAGGTAATCTAGGGTAATACAGAATCAAGTATTACAACAATTGAATTCTAACTATAATGATGTTGGGAGGAATCAAGGTGTAACGACCCCAAAATGGACCGTCACCGGCGCTAGGATTCAGGTCGGCTTAAGGCCGCCAGAACCCGTAGCAAGCCTGCTATACTCTCTGTGTATCTGTAAAACTCATACATGATCATAGAAAATAAAAACTCTTTTCTGAACCAAGGCTTAACCTGTGCATGCACTATCTCTGTACTCTGTACTCTGTACTCTGTACTCTATACCCCTGACTAGAGCTTGCTCTAGATGGGTTATCTCATACCTGTTAAGCCTGGCTTTTCACATACAGTAAAACATATACACATATCCAGATCGTGTACAAAACATACATCACTAAGTCAAGCACATTTCTAACTTTATACACAACTATTACAGCTCTTTAATATTACATGTCCACTCTAAGCTATTACAAATCTCTTTACTCTTTCCGTACTCTGCTGAACTGTCCCTGTACACTGTACACTGAACCTGCAAAACTGGGATTAAGGGAGTGGGATGAGCTCTATAGCCCAGTGAGTAGAACAGTAAAATATCTCAGTAAAACATGATCTCATGAAATGCGTCATAACACAGTCAAACCACATCAAGAGTAAACTTGTCACCACATAGTCCTAGTAACTCTGTGCCAGGGCGTAGAATCGAGCACCTGGTCTTCCTGTCATATATGTATATGTGTATATAACACCTCTGTACTTACCATTGCCAGAGCGTAGTCAAAGGCTCCTGGTCTTTACTATAACTGCCAGGGCGTAGTCAAAGGCTCCTGGTCTTTACTATACATGCCAGGGCGTAGTCAAAGGCTCCTGGACTTCCTGTCTGCGACTATTGGATCATTCAGCATTTACTCACATCAACAATTAACTATGCAATGCAACATATTCGTGGATACTAATGCACTCAACCTAGTGCATAATCATGATGCATGAGATATGCCAAAACATTCTATTAAAAGAGTTAAGTTTAGTTCCACTCACCTCTGGCTATCTGGATTGATTGACTCTGCAGGCTCTGAAACTCTGGAGCAGTACTCACTGCTGCTCTCTCTGGTTCCTCTGGTCTGTACCTATACAAATGGACTCAAATGAGGGACCAAACTAGCTTATGAATAACTCTATTAACCTCCCCAAGACTCCCCTTAAATTCACTCAACTAAGGCTGGACAGAACACTTTCGGCGGCAGGTTCGGCGGCCGAAAGTCCTCTCCAGAGACGAAACTCAAGCACCTTCGGTGGCCGAACTTCCACTTTCGGCTGCCGAACCCTTTCGGGGGCAAGTTTCGGGGGCCAAAAGGCACTCCAGAGATGAAAGTCTCTACCCTTCGGCGGCACCTTCGGCGGCCGAACTTCCCTCCAGAGCCGAAAGTCCAAAAGCTCGGGGGCAAGCTTGGGCAGCCGAAGCCACCTCCTCTCTCCTCCTCAGGGGTTCGGCGGCCGAATGTACCTTCGGCTGCCGAACCTGAGTTCATCAGCAGGGCAGAAACGTGCCCTGCCTCTCACCAAATGCATCAAACTCCTCTCCAACTGCACACCACACTTCCTCCACTTGCATACACTCATGTATATGCTCAAAGGGGTCAAAAACGAGCTAACAACCCCAGACACACAACACAAACAACACAAAAACAAGCTGTACACATAAAATCATCAAAAACTCTCAACTAACCCTATTCATGCAACTCTCTCCATAAATCCCATAAAACCTTCAGAAAACATAAAAACAAGCTCAGGATCTTCACTTACCTCGTGAAAACAAGTAGATGAAGGATCCTAACGTGGAGTTTTGGAGCAACTTGCCTTTCAAACGCTCCAAACTTCAAAACTTTGAGTGTTTAGCTTAAAACCTTCAAATAATCATGAAAACTAATCAAATCTTTGCATGATTTAATGAAAATATGAAAGAAAACTCACAAAGGACAGGGTTTCACCTCAGAAGACAAAAGAAACGGTGCTCTGACCACTTCAACCGACTGAGGGCCATTTATAGGTGGCTGGCCAGACCACCTTCGGCGGCCACACGTGAAACCGAAAGCCATGCATGTTCGGCGGCCGAACCTCAACTTCGGCGGCCGAACCTCAACTTCGGCGGCCGAACCTGGCTTTTCTGCCTTGGTTCATTTCACTCAAAAACTCATTTCCTTATGCATAAAACTGAATGAACATATCAAAAACATTATAGCAAACATCACTCTATCCCTTCTAGAGGCTTTCGACATCCCGGACTCCACCGGAAAGTAGAATTCCGATGCCAGACTCCAGCCGGGTATTACATTCTCCCCCCCTTAAGAACATTCGTCCTCGAATGATCCTAAAACAAATAACACATGAAACGGAGGAAACTAACCTCAAAACAAATATGGATACTGCTGGAGCATAGACTCCCGCGTCTCCCAGGTACACTCTTCGAGATTATGGTGGTTCCACAGAACTTTCACCATCGGAATCTCCTTGTTCCTTAGCTGTCTGATCTGTGTGTCCAAAAGCCGCACTGGCTGCTCTATATAGGTGAGATCTGTAAGAATCTCGACCTCAGGCTCACTCAAAACCTGATTCGGATCTGACACAAACTGCCGGAGCATAGAAACATGAAATACCGGGTGAATTCTCTCCATCGAAGCAGGTAAATCCAGCTTATACGACACATTTCCGATCCTCTGCAAAATCTCAAAGGGTCCAATGTATCGTGAGGCTAACTTATCCTTCTTTCCAAACCGAACCACTCCTTTCATTGGAGACACTTTTAGCAATACCCAATTACCCTCCTGAAACTCTAACTGTTTTCTGCGAACGTCTGCATAACTTTTCTGTCTACTCTAAGCTGTCCTAATTCTATCTCTGATCAAGGGCACCACTCTACTGGTCATCTCTACTACCTCTGGCCCTGCAAGAGCCTTCTCTCCTATCTCTTCCCAGCAAACAGGAGATCTGCACTTCCTCCCATACAAAGCTTCATAAGGAGCCATCCCTATGCTAGCATGATGGCTGTTATTGTAGGCAAACTCCACCAAAGGTAGATGCTGCCTCCAAGAACCGCCAAAGTCTAACACACACAGTCGAAGCATATCCTCTATGGTCTGGATGGTCCTCTCTGATTGTCCATCAGTCTGTGGGTGGAAAGCAGTGCTAAACTCTAATCTCGTGCCCAATGCACTCTGCAGACTTCGCCAAAAGCGGGAGGTAAACTGAGGTCCTCTATCTGAGACTATCGACACTGGAACACCATGTAATCTCACTATTTCATCCAAATAGACCTGTGCCAACTTATCCACATAATAGTTACTCCGAACGGGAAGAAAATGAGCAGATTTCGTGAGTCTGTCCACAATCACCCATGGCTATGTTCTCCCATTTCCACTCTGGAATCGGTAATGGGTTAAGCATTCCGGCTGGTTTCTGATGCTCTAATTTCACTCTCTGGCGCATTTCACAAGCTGTCACAAACTGCGCCACTTCTTTCTTCATGGCTGGCCACCAATACACTCTTTTCAGATCCTGATACATCTTGGTGGCTCCTGGGTGAACACTATACCTTGCATTATGAGCTTCCCTCATAATGTCTTCCTTCACACTTCGGCGGCCGAACCTGGCTTTTCTGCCTTGGTTCATTTCACTCAAAAACTCATTTCCTTATGCATAAAACTGAATGAACATATCAAAAACATTATAGTAAACATCACTCTATCCCTTCTAGAGGCTTCCGACATCCCGGACTCCACCGGAAAGTAGAATTCCGATGCCGGACTCCAGCCGGGTATTACACAAGGGATGTTAAATTTAATGGGTTGGAGTAGGATCACGAGGCTAAAGTTGATAGTGGTAGTCCTTCCAAGGGCAAGTGTAAGGCTACTTGCCATCGTAAGTTACATGTAGACAGTCTCTACGAGGCCCTTCCTGTGTTACTTTCTTCTTATAAACGGGGATCTAATCTCGGTTCAGATATGTGTTGGTCGGACCAATTGATGACTGGGAAGAAGTTATGTGTGGGGCATAATGTTGTTTCAATACCAGAGGTGACCACTGTGGGTGCCCTAAGTTGCCTAGAATAATGAGGATTTTAAGTTACAACTGTAAAGGATTGGGGAATACCCCTACAATTGAACGTCTTAAGTAACTATGCTTGCTACATACTCCCACCATTTTGTTCCCCATGGAAACTCATACTAGTGAGGATAAGATGACTTTTATTAAATGTTCTCTTAGTTTTCAAAATTTATTTGTAGTTAAGAGAGTTAATGGTGGACGGGTTTGGCTTGTTTATGGGATGATAGTGTGTCTTTGCAATTACTATCTGGTTCGTGGAGGTTTATCGGGTTTTATGGTTAGGTAGAATGGCACAACAAATCTCTCTGCTGGCAGTTACTTCAAATATTGTCTTTGGAATCATCTCTTCTTTGGTTAGTTTATGGGTGATTTTAACGAGGTGTTAGCTTATTATGAGAAAGCGGGTGGTATTAGTCGACCTGAAGGTTCTATTGATACTTTTTGCAGTGTGCTTTTGACTACTGGTTTAGCTTATTTAGGTTTTTCTGGATATCATTTCACTTGGGATAATGGTAGACATCGAGGAGGTTTTATTGAGAAATGATTAGATCGAGCTTTGTGTTCCCCTCCATAGGCTACTTTATTTCCAAATGCTTCCCTTTCACATATTTTGCATACTAGGTCAGACCATTTCCCCACTCTTATTCATAGAGGGTCAAATGTGAGTCCATGGATTAAACAACGACGCTTTCACTTTGAATCTATATGGACTAGGGATCTTGCGTGTGTCGAAATTGTTCACTTCACCTGGTGTGAATCTGCTATTCTATCCATTTCAATGAGTTGGTGTGCAAAGGTGACTAATTATTGTATGGGTCTTCAACAATGGAGTTGAATGGCCTTTGGTAATTTGCATACTTAGAAGCAGTGTATTCAAGTTAAACTTTAGTGTTTGGAAGCTCTTTCACTGTGTAGTAAGCATGACCATCGTTGTGAGTTGAAGAATAGACTTGCTGAGATCTGCCTAAGGGAGGAGTTAATTTGGCAATAATAATCTAGACAACTTTGGTTGAAGGAAGGAGATTGAAACACCAGATATTTCCATGCCATGACTTCTGCATGATGGAAAAATGATTATATAGATATGTTCATATGATACAAATGAGGTAGTCTGTGTTATTAAGCAAATACACCTAATAAAAGCCTCGGGTTTGGATGATTTATCACCACTCTTTTATCAGAAATATTGGTCCATTGTATGAAATGATGTTATTGCTTTAGTTTCACATATTCTTCATGGTGGTGCACTACCTGAAGGATTGAATCATACTCATGTTTGTTTGATCTCCAAGGTCAAGAATCCTAAATACATCCGTGAGTATCAACCTATTAGTTTGTGTAATGTGATTATGAAGATGGCCATTAAAGTTCTTGCAAATTGATTGAAGGTTATTCTTGGGGATATTATTGATATGTCTCAGAGTGTCTTTGTCCTGGCCATTTAATCACAGACAATGTTGTAGTGGCTTTTGAACTATTTCATTCTATGAAAACTAGAGGCCGATCTTATCATCCTCTCATGTCTGTAAAGCTTGACATGGCAAAGGCTTATGATAGAGTAAACTGGCTCTTTTGTAAGCAATTATGTTGAAGCTGGATTTCTCAACTATGTGGGTTTCTATTAATATGAATTGTGTCCGTTCAATCTCCTATTTAGTCTTAATTAATGGCATTTCTGTCAGTCTTATTTTTTCCACGTGCGGTCTTCGTCAGGGGTATCATTTATCTCCTTATCTCTTCTTATTGTGCACTGAAGGGCTTACCAGTTTATTGCACAGTATTGTGGCTAGCAGTTTTTAATATGGTATTCATATTTGCAGAGGTACATTAACTTATACATTATCAATTGTTATTTAATTTATTTTAGTTCACACTAACAATTTTAAAAAAAGAAATTATAAGAGTCTCCCTTATTTATTAGTAATTATCCATGTGGAAAAAAAAGTTATAAATTATCAATATTTACTCAATTCACACTATTAAATCTACAAATGAAACATATAAACTCAAAATAGCAAACACGTAGATTTATATTTTTACTATTTTCAACACTTATTTACAGACTCTTGGTGGACTACTTATGTACATGCCAAATATAAACAGCCTCTATACAAAACTTGTGAATAATTGGTATAATGATGTCTTCGTGCTGATGCAAAATCAGACCTCTTGATTGTTGTTTCCTTTATCTATTACCTGCGCATGAAAAAGTCTAATGTGCTAAGGATACGCCTAATGGGTGAATAATAATATATTCATTTAAGTATAAACAAAAATACACATGACAGTTATAACAAATTCATTTCATAAAAATGAGTGAAAATTTTTAGTGTCTATGGGTGAATAGTGACCCAATTAAGTCATGCAGTTGTATAAATGTAAGGCCACTCATATTATGGTAACCATCTTGTTTACATGCTTATAAGGTATTAACAACTCATATAATTAAATCTTAACTCCTATAAACTCTTAATAGGATCAACTAGCTAAATAAGGAAAATTGTATTTGTATAGCAGAAAGTGGCCAAATATATGGCCTAAGAGCCGAATATTGTGACTGTATAGCTCAAAAGCCGAGAAATTATATGACACATATTGTGTCGAAAATATCATATTATGTAACTTATTAGGGTGCAGTTCTACTAAACTGTATATGGCATGCTATATCATTATTTTGTCTATAACCTCTACCGAGATTTACTAGGGCCAAGAATGTATATGTACATATTAGATATTCATTTGCCCTAAATCTATCCATTTATAAGCTTAACATATTGAAACAAGCAAGCATGTCGAATTATACATTCGTAAGCAAGCATGTTGATAAAACTAGTTCTTAAAAATATACATCTGTGTACAATAGACCATATTCAGTCATGAATATGTTGCTATTTCGTTAAGAACATGTGTGTAAAGTTTTAGTTTATTAAGCTAGCACGTGCATAAAGCAAGCATAAAAAAAAATCATATGTGTACAAATAAAAGCTTAAGTTTCTTCTAAAACATTTTAGGTATACTTTTCAGGGTTCATTTAGCGCTGATTTTAATTCATTTCAATGAGTAAAAAATTAGTTATTGGATAAGAAATACAGACTGTTACAAATACACTATCCCTGTGACCAGTTTAGGTGCACTAGCAATTTACATATACTTATCTATAGATTCATAATTTGTGTCACTTCATGAAGGTTTTAGCTCTTTTTCTCAACTTTCATTTGGCATATGTTAGGCTTAATTTCAACAATTACATAATATGTTATGAAACTACCAACACAGGCTATTCTAAACCTGTTATGCCAATTTTGCATTTTTAGCTCCCATATTGTATTTATTTATTTTAAACATTTCAAACATCATTTCAACTTTCATACTGCATATCCACACAATTAAAAAAATATTTCTAGCAATCAAAATCATAATTTTACATATTCATGAGAAAATCAAATGAAAACAGAAATTTATACCAACACCAAACCTTTTGCACAATTCTTTTCAAAAGCTTTAGATACACCTTAGTTATTTTTTTTCTTAGACTTTGCCCTTTGATGTACCTTCCTCCTTTTAAATTTGTTCTTTACAAAGAATAAGAAAAATAAGAGTTTTAATTTATTTAACAACATAAAATTCATTGAAAGCATGAAAGAACATGTTTGTCTAACCTAATTTTCAATTTCTATCACTTACTACTTAAGCACCTAAACTTCTCTCATTCTCTCAAACTTTTCTATGGTTCCTTTACTAGTTATTTCACTTAGGGAAAGAAATTTGCATGGATGGAGATCTTGTCTTTATGGAGAAATAAGGTGGAAATGGAAGAAAATAAGACAACAATTTGCCTTTTCTTTTTGGTGTAGGTTCGGCCATCATAAGGAAAATGAAGACAATCTTTTTCTTTTATGCTTAGTCATGTCTTCTTTGTATATTTAGGTGACACATGGAGGGTTTAGATGAAAACGTGGAAAAAATGGAGGACTAAACTTGAAATATATTTTTAAACTTTCCATATTCACATTTTAACCTACTAAACTTTTTCCTATGTTTTAATTTAGTTTTTAAACTTTCAATATTCATAGATTGACCTACTAAACTTACAATATTAACATTTAGAAGTTCATTTCATTTAGGTAAGCATGTTAGTTTTAACGAGTACCTCAAACTAACACGTTGGGAAACCCTTAAGTACCTCCTGAAAGTAATTTAATTTTGACTTATCACATTATCTGCTTTATTTTAAGATATGTCTGTTTTCTTATTTGGATTTTCTATGATTCAGTTATTACAGATTAAATATATTAAAATATTATTACTGATCATTCTTATTTTAACTTTGTCTTTACATGTATAACTCTATATGAAATGCAAGTTGGATATCTAAACACAACTTTTAGTGCTCTACCTATAAGCGAATTGTGTGTCAAGTGGCTATGAATAAGCTAGCACCTCCCCTAATTAGCTTGGGGTTAAGCTAACACCTCCTCTGAAGCTAATTACCCTTACTCTAGAATGGTACAATTTAGGTCTAATAGTTCCTCTATTTCTATCCTTAGGTCTTGAAATGTGACAATTCTCTCCCCCTTTTAAAAAGTTTCGTCCTCGAAAATTACCTGTCATCAATAGTTAGAGGTGTTGTTGCCTCATTAATTTCTCACTTTCTCATGTAGCTTCCTCTGTTTTTTAGTTCCTCCAAAGAATCTTCACTAATGTAATCTTCTTATTCCTTAGCTCCTTTATTTCTCATGCTAAAATCTTCATTGATTCCTCCTTGTAAGTTAAATCAAATTGAATATCAATTGTCTCAGAAGAAATGACATGAGAAGGATTAGATTTGTATCTTCTCAACATGAATACATGGAAGACATTATATATCTTATATAATTATGGGGGTAATGTTAACCTGTAGGCTACCGGACTCGCACGTTTAGTTATCTCATATGGACCGATAAACTTAGGACTTAATTTTCCCTTTTTGCCAAATCTAAGTACCCTCTTCTATGGAGAGACTTTACACTTTATCTCCAACTTTATAAGCTATATCTTTTCTCTTCAAATTTGCGTAAGACTTCTGTCCATCTAAAACTACTTTTAACCTTTTCTTTATTATTTCTAACTTTCTCTTCTTTTTTCCTCACCAAATCTGGACCTATTAATTTAGCTTTACTGAGTTCTGTCCAGTATAATGGATTTTTACATTTTCTTCTATACAATACTTCATAAGGTGTCATTTTAATACTTGCCTGATAATTGTTGTTGTATACAAATTTAACTATTGGAAAGTGTCTCCCAGCTCCCTTCAAATTCAATAACACAACTTCTAAGCATATCTTCCTGTATTTGAATTATCCTTTCAAACTGTCCATTTGTTTGAGAATGAAAAGTTATACTAAAATTTAACTTAGTACCTAATGCTTCATGCAATTTCTTCCAAAATCTGGATGTGAACCTCGGGTACTTATATGAAATAATGGAAAAAAGTACTCCATGTAACTGAACTATTCCATCGATGTATATCTTTACATATCTCTCCAATGAGTAATTGGTCCTCACTGATAAGAAATGTGCTGACTTAGATAATCTATCTACAATCACCCAGATGACATCTTTTTTCTTTAATGTCAGTGGCAATCACACAACAAAATCCATAGTGATCCTATCCCACTTCCATTCTGGTATGGAAATGTAATACCCGGCTAGACTCCGGTATCGGAATTCCTACCGTCCGGTGGAACCTCGGATGTCGGAAGCCTCTAGTAGGGTAGGAACATGTTTTCATAAAATGTTTTAAAGCATTTCATGGTTTTAAGTATGAAAATTAAATGAGTTTTTGCATGAAAAGACTTTGGAGGAAAACCCAGGTTCGGCCGCCGAAAGTCGAGTTCGGCCGCCGAACATGCATGCGTCTTGGAGGCACGTTAGGCCCCCGAAAGCATGAGTGAGGGCAGTCCAGGTTCGGCCGCCGAAAGTCAAGTTCGGCCGCCGAACATGGCATGCATGCGGAAGCACTTTCGGCCCCCGAACGTGGCCTGGCCAGCCACTATAAAAGGGTCACTTAGCCGAAATGGGCGAGCTTTCTCCCATTTTCGGCCATAGCTAGCTTTCGACCTCCCTCTCCCCAGATCTAGTGTTTTTCCTTCAAATCCCCACCATTTTTCTTGAGTTTTAAGCTTGCATTGAAGATTTCAAACTTTTGAAACAAGTTTTAGAGCTTTGGGAACTCAGGAGCTCATTTGCTTGGATCTCCGAGTTTAGGTCGCCTCTCTCTCGATCTTCAAGAGGTAAGAGCTGATCTTAAGCTCATTATATGTTTTAAGTAAGTTTTAAGTTGTTTTATGGGGTAGAATGCATGTTTAGCTCATAGTTAGGTTTATGGGTTTTATATGTGTTTTTGAGCAATGTATGTTGGCTTGTGTTGTTGTTGTGTGTTGTAGTTGGGGTTTAAGTTAGTTTGAGGCCCCTAGGAACCATTGTATGTATTTTTGCATGATTTGGATGAGTTATATGCATGTTGGAAGAGTTAGGAGGCAAATGTGCATAAAGGAGCCAAAGTTTCTGCTCTTTGGCAGAAACCAGGTTCGGCAGCCGAAGGCACTTTCGGCCGCCGAACATGGCTGGTGAGGCAGGCCTTTCGGCTGCCGAAGTTGCCCCTGAAAGGAGACTTTCGTCTCTGTCTGGGACTTTCGGCCGCCGAAGGTGCCGCCGAACATGCATGAGTTTCGCCTCTGTCTGGGAGTTTCGGCCGCCGAAGGTGCCGCCGAACCTGCCTGACTTTCGGCTCTGGAGGGACTTTCGGCCACCGAACCTGCCGCCGAAAGTGCCCTGTTCAGCCATTTCTTGCATGTTTTTCTATGATTGTTTCATGATGTTTTAGGGGGTTTTTGGGGAGTATATTAGAGTCATGTTTATGTATGTTTGGTCCCTCATTGGAGTCCACCCGTGTAGGTTCGGACCCGAGGAACCGAGGACCCCAGCAGTGAGCCAGCTGCTACAGAGTTTGTCAGAGCTAGCCAGAGGTGAGTGGAATAAACCTTAAGTTTTAAATTAAATGAAATATGAATTTCGAGCATGATCCATGCATCATGAATGCCATGAGATATAGTAGGTTGTTTGCATTAGTATTCACGAATATGTTGCATTGCATTTATGATGTTGATGTAGATTGGTTATTGGATGATCCTTTAGTCCTCATATGGCATGATGATGTTACGGCATGATATGGTATGGAAGTCCAGGTTGTACCCATTCTACGTCCCTGGCACGATGTAAGAGAAAGTCCAGGTTGTACCCATTCTACGTCCCTGGCACAGTTGGACTGTATGATATGTTATGTTAAGGGAAAGACCGGTTGTACCCATTCTACGTCCCGGCACAGTTGGACTATGTAGAGGACTAATGGTGACAATACCATCCGAGATGTGATTTGTTGTGATGTGTTGCATTTCATAAAAGCATGAAATTTTAATATATGATTTCACTATTCTGCTCACTGGGCTTTGTAGCTCACCCCTCTCCCCTAACCCCAGATGTACAGGTACAGGGTAGACCAGGAGGTTAGCCGGAGTTTTGAAGTATGTCTATGTAATAGCTAGATTGTGGACATGACAATTGTACTAATGTAATGTAAGAGATTCAGTATGTTATGTAATGAGGTATATTGAGGTTATAGATGTGCTTGACCCTATGAGTATTGTTATCCCTTGTTAATGCATGATCTTAGAAATTTGATGATACAGATGTTAGCCAACTCAACACATGTATATCGCCCATTGGGGCATTGATGAGATCCCACAGAGGGGTCAAGTTATGATTATGTTTAGTGGATGCACAGGTTGAGTTGGGTGTATGAGAAATGAATGAAAGAAAAGTTTAAATTTTTATGCATGTTGTTGATCATGTATGGGATTATACAGGTTTACAGGTTATATGTCAGGCTTGCTACGGGTCCCGGCGGCCTTAAGCCGATCTGGATCCTAGCGCCGGTAGCGGTCCGATCTTCGGGTCGTTACAGAATGGTATCAGAGCCCTAGGTTTATAGGATCGGACCTAGAGTGTCGGGCTCATAGATGTTATAGAAGGTCAAGCACAATAGGAAGATCATGTCCACTAGGATAGGATGTGGAGTCCTGTCTTGTATGATGATGTGAAATTCCATGATAATATACATGTGCATTGATGCTATAATATGAATGATGTATATGTGATGAGGGTTCATGTGTGCCCACATGAACCATATGATGCTAATGCTTGCTTAATGTGTACTGTTTTTCAGAAAATAGGATGAGAGGAACTCGTCGATCTGCACGATTGACTGGAGTGCCACCTGAGGATGAGGGCAGAAGCGCCCGTCCTCCTACATTGCCTAGGGCAATGTCTTGTAGAGCCAACAGAGAGAGAGTGTCAAGGGACCCTAGAAGGTCTTTTGATGCTAGCAGAAGGGGGATAGATAGAGGAGGAAGTTCTTCAGATGTGAGGGAGGTTATAGAAGAGGATCAGAGGAGGGATGGGAACTTGGATGTGAGCATGGAGGAAGAAGGGACAGGGGAGTCTCAGGGAGGCGTTCAGGCCTCGGGGTATGGTTTTCCACCCCATTATCCACCCTTCCCACAGGGTTCAGGGTATCCGATGGGAGGTACATCGGATTACTCCAGCTTTAACCCCTACCCTACCTACATGCCTTATCCACCTTTCTACCCACCTTATACACAGTACCCAGCTTATCCACCCTCACCTTTCTATCCAAACCCGGCAAACCCCACCTTGGGGAATGCTGCACCTCCACCTCCACCACCTGCAGAACCAGCAGCCCTAGTTACTCAACCTCCTAGACCTAGCTCAGTCGATGGGAGCAAGGTAAAGATGACAGATTACCTCAAGCTAGATGCTCCCAAATACAAGTCAGGGGATGACCCCTTTGAGTATCTGAGAGTGGTGAAGACAATAACTGATGAGCTAGGGGCAAGTGACAGCAGGGCCATTCAGATGGCAGGGTTCACTTTAAAGTGCAAAAAGGCACGGGAATGGTTCAAGTGTTATGTGGACCCGAGAATAGACGGTATGACATGGGAAGAATTTGCGAATGAGTTCACTGGATGGGCTTTTCCAGACAGTTCCAGAGAACTGAAGATGGTTGAGTTTGAGCAACTGAGACAGTCAGAGCACATGGGTGTAGAGGAGTTCACGGATAAATTCTTGGAGCTATTGCCTTTTTCAGGGCAAGCTCTAGATACAGATACGAAGAAAGCCAAGAGGTATGTTATGAAGCTGCATTCCAGGTACTCCTCGTTGATTCAGTCAGCTGAGAGAGAAAGTTTCCACACTGTGGTGGATATGGCTCGAAGAATGGAAGCAAGTGCTATAGTTGAGGGGTCAGTGAAGCAGTCAGTGACCCAGTCTTCAGGGGTTAAGACCCCAGGCAGAGGAGGACCAGGTTTCTCTTCTCAGAGCTCAGGTAAGAAGAGGTGGGATAACACCACCAGGAAGTCGAAGAAGAATAAGTTTTGGAACAAGTTGAAATCCGGTCTGGGATTTGGCGGTGGCTCGAGCTCAGGCTCAGATTGTACAGAATGCCAGAGATGTGGAAGACCGCACAGGGGAGTGTGTCGAGCTGGGACTAATACATGTTTCAGATGTGGACAGGAGGGACACATAGCTCGGGATTGTCCTAGAGCGCCTTTTATGGGCCAGCCCCAGCAGACAGCTTCTGGTAGTGTGGCACAGCCAGCAGTTCCAGCCACAACTCAGGGCAGTGGCAGAGGTAGAGGGAGAGGGGCAGCCTCTTCTTCTGGTTCCCGAGGTGAAGGTCCATCAGCTCCAGCCAGGATCTTCACCATGACTCAGCAGGAGGCTAACACATCCAACACCGTGGTGTCAGGTAATCTCGTCATTAGGTGTTCTGATGTGTATGCATTAATGGACCCGGGTGCATCTCATTCATTTATTGCTCCGAGAGCCGTTGAGAGGTTGGGTCTGATAGTCTCTGGGTTAGAGTGTCCCCTATGGGTCAGTGGACCCAAGTGTGACCCGTCAGTGGCAGTGTCAGTCTGCCAGTACAGTCCAGTTTTTATTGAGGGAAGATGCCTCTCCGCCGACCTTGTGGTTCTAGATTTGACAGACTTTGACGTCATTCTAGGGATGGATTGGCTATCTACCCATGGTGCTACCTTGGACTGCAGGGACAAGGTAGTCAGGTTCAGAGATCAGAACGGGTCAGAGGTCGTCTTCAGAGGAGACATGAGGGGCACACCTAGAGGTCTGATATCAGCTCTTCAGGCTCGTAGGTTGCTTAGGAAGGGATGTCAGGGGTACTTAGCTCATGTGAGAGAGCTAGATAGTCAGGTCAGGGAGCCGGCCTCGGTGCCAGTTGTCAGAGAGTTTCAGGATGTTTTTCCGGATGAGCTTCCAGGTTTACCACCTGCTAGGGAGATAGAGTTCGAGATAGAGTTGGTGCCTGGAACTAGACCGATCTCTATCCCTCCCTACAGGATGGCCCCAGCCGAGTTAAAGGAGTTGAAAGAGCAGTTGCAAGAGCTGGTAGAAAAGGGTTTCATCCGACAGAGTACCTCACCTTGGGGTGCTCCGGTCTTGTTTGTGAGGAAGAAGGATGGATCCCTTAGACTTTGTATCGACTACAGGCAGTTGAACAAAGTCACTACCAAAAATAGGTACCCTCTGCCAAGGATCGATGATCTATTCGACCAGCTAGCAGGAGCGGGTTGTTTCTCCAAAATAGATATGAGATCGGGGTACCATCAGCTAAGGATCAGAGAAGAAGATGTGCCGAAGACAGCTTTCAGGACCAGATATGGGCATTTTGAGTTCCTTGTAATGGCGTTCGGGTTAACCAACGCCCCTGCAGCATTCATGGATCTCATGAACAGAGTATTTAGCCAATACCTGGATCACTTCGTTATTGTCTTCATAGATGATATCTTGGTGTATTCCAGGAATGCAGAGGAGCATGCCCATCATCTGCGGTTGGTCTTGCAGACCTTGAGGGAACATGGCTTGTATGCCAAGTTCTCTAAATGTGAGTTCTGGCTGAGGAGCATTTCGTTCTTAGGGCATGTAGTGTCAGAGAATGGGATTGAGGTGGACCCCAAGAAGACAGAAACTGTGGCTAACTGGCCTAGAACCACTTCAGTGACAGAGATTAGAAGTTTCTTGGGTTTGGCAGGTTACTACAGGAGGTTCGTTCAGGACTTCTCAAAGATAGCGGCTCCTCTGACCAGACTAACCAGGAAGAATCAGAAATTTCTGTGGACCGACCAGTGCGAAGAAAGTTTTGAAGAGCTTAAGAAGAGGTTGACTTCAGCACCAGTTTTAGCTCTGCCATCTAGTGATGAAGACTTTACGGTCTTTTGTGATGCGTCCCGTGTGGGACTGGGTTGTGTACTAATGCAGAATGAGAGGGTGATCGCTTATGCTTCTAGGCAGCTGAAGAAGCATGAGTTGAATTACCCCACACATGACCTAGAGATGGCAGCAGTAGTCTTTGCACTCAAGATGTGGAGGCACTACCTCTACGGGGTAAAATGCGAGATCTTCACAGATCATAAAAGCCTGCAGTACATCCTGAGTCAAAGAGATTTGAATTTAAGACAGAGGAGGTGGGTGGAGCTGCTGAGTGACTATGATTGTAAGATTCAGTATCATCCGGGTAAGGCGAATGTCGTGGCAGACGCCCTAAGCCGGAAGTCACTAGGCAGTCTATCCCACATATCGGCAGAGAGGAGGCCAGTGGTGAAGGAGTTCTACAAGCTCATTGAGGAAGGTCTACAGATGGAGTTGTCTGGTACAGGTGCCTTGGTGGCCCAGATGAGAGTGGCACCCGTGTTTCTAGAGCAGGTGGCTCAGAAACAGCATGAGGACCCGGAATTAGTGAAGATTGCCAGGACTATTCAGTCAGGCAACGATAGCGAGTTCATATTCGACAGCAAGAGGATCCTCCGCTATGGGAGCAGACTATGTGTACCAGATGACATAGGGCTAAAAGGAGACATTATGAGAGAGGCTCATAATGCAAGATACAGTATTCACCCCGGAGCCACCAAGATGTATCAAGATCTAAAGAAGGTTTATTGGTGGCCAGCTATGAAGAAAGAAGTGGCACAGTTCGTGTCAGCCTGCGAAGTGTGTCAGAGGGTGAAGCTGGAACATCAGAAGCCGGCTGGAATGCTTAACCTGCTACCTATTCCAGAATGGAAATGGGAAAATATAGCTATGGACTTCGTAGTGGGGTTACCGGCGGCGTCCAACAGAGTGGACTCCATATGGGTGATTGTGGACAGACTCACCAAATCTGCTCACTTCATTCCTGTCAGGAGTGGCTACTCTGTAGACAAGTTGGCGCAGGTATATGTGGATGAGATCCTCAGGCTGCATGGGGTTCCTGTTTCGATAGTGTCAGATAGAGGGCCCCAGTTCACCTCCAGGTTTTGGCGGAGTCTGCAGAATGCCATGGGTACTAGGTTGGATTTCAGCACTGCCTTCCACCCCCAGACGGACGGACAGTCCGAAAGGACCATCCAGACTATAGAGGATATGCTTAGAATGTGTGTGCTGGACTTTGGCGGTTCTTGGAGGCAGCATCTACCTTTGGTGGAGTTTGCCTACAACAACAGCCATCATGCTAGCATCGGGATGGCTCCATATGAAGCTTTGTACGGAAGGAAGTGCAGATCACCTGTTTGCTGGGAGGAAGTTGGAGAAAAGGCCTTGGCAGGGCCTGAGCTAGTAGAGATCACCAGCAGGGTGGTACCCATAATCAGAGAAAGAATCAAGACTGCTCAGAGCAGACAGAAGAGCTATGCAGACGTCCGCAGGAGACAGTTAGAGTTTCAGGAGGGGGATCTGGTATTGCTCAAGGTGTCTCCTATGAAGGGAGTGGTTCGCTTTGGGAAGAAAGGTAAACTAGCCCCACGATACATCGGACCCTTTGAAATCTTGCAAAAGATTGGGAGTTTGTCGTACAAGCTTGATTTGCCTGCTTCAATGGAAAGAATCCATCCGGTTTTCCATGTTTCAATGTTGAGGAAGTTTGTGTCAGATCCGAGCAAGGTTCTTAGTGAGCCTAATGTAGAGGTCCAAGAGGATCTCACCTATGTCGAACAGCCAGTACGGATCATAGACACCCAGATCAGAAAGTTAAGAAATAAGGAAATCCCGATGGTGAAAGTCCTGTGGAACCACCACAATTTAGAAGAATGCACTTGGGAGACACGGGAGTCCATGCTCCAGCAGTACCCTAATCTCTTTTAAGGTTAGATCTCTATGAGTTTATGTGCTTTGTATGTATGTTATGTGTAACGACCCGAAAATCGGACCGCTACCGGCGCTAGGATCCGGGTCGACTTAAGGCCGCCGGGACCCGTAGCAAGCCTGACATAAAACCTGTAAACCTGTTTAATCCCATACATGATCAACAACATGCATAAAAATTTAAACTTTTCTTTCATCATCCAACTCAACCTGAACATACATGTACATAAACATGATCAAAATCATGATCCCCCTGTGGGATCTCATCAATGCCCCAACGGGCAATACAACATGAGATGAGTTGGCTTAAACATAAACATCAATAGACATCAAGATCATGTATCAAAAGGGATAACAATACTCATAGGGTCAAGCACATCTATCACCTCAATATACCTCATTACATAACATACTGAATCTCTTACGTTACATCATAATACAATTGTCATGTCCACAATCTAACTATTACAACATAGAACATACTTCAAAACTCTGGCTAACCTTCTGATCTACCCTGTACCTGCACATCTGGGGTTAGGGGAGAGGGGTGAGCTACAAAGCCCAGTGAGCAGAATAGTGGAAACAATATATTAAAATTTCATGCTTTCATGGAATGCAACACATCACAGCAAATCACATCTCGGATGGTATTGTCACCAATAGTCCTCTACATAGTCCAACTGTGCCGGGACGTAGAATGGGTACAACCGGTCTTTCCCTTAACATAACATATCATACAGTCCAACTGTGCCAGGGACGTAGAATGGGTACAACCTGGACTTTCTCTTACATCGTGCCAGGGACGTAGAATGGGTACAACCTGGACTTCCATACCATATCATGCCATAACATCATCATATCATATGAGAACTAAAGGATCATCCAATAACCAATCCACATCAACATCAATATCATAAATGCAATGCGACATATTCGTGAATACTAATGCAACAACCTACTATATCTCATGGCATTCATGATGCATGGATTATGCTCAAAATTCATACTTCATTTATTTTAAAACTTTAAGGTTTATTCCACTCACCTCTGGCTAGCTCTGATAAACTCTGTAGCAGCTGGCTCACTGCTGGGGTCCTCGGTTCCTCGGGTCCGAACCTACACAGGTGGACTCCAATGAGGGACCAAACATACATAAACATAACTCTAATATACTCCCCAAAAACCCCCTAAAACATCATGAAACAATCACATAGAAACATGTAAGAAATGGCTGAACAGGGCACTTTCGGCGGCAGGTTCGGCGGCCGAAAGTCCCTCCAGAGCCGAAAGTCAGGCAGGTTCGGCGGCACCTTCGGCGGCCGAAACTCCCAGACAGAGACGAAACTCATGCATGTTCGGCGGCACCTTCGGCGGCTGAAAGTCCCAGACAGAGACGAAAGTCTCCTTTCGGGGGCAACTTCGGCAGCCGAAAGGCCTGCCTCACCAGCCATGTTCGGCGGCCGAAAGCTCCTTCGGCTGCCGAACCTGGTTTCTGCCAAAGGGCAGAAACTTGGCTCCTAAATGCACATTTGCCTCCCAACTCTCAAATCATGCATAAATCTCAACCAAAACATGCATACAAGTTCCTAGGGGCCTCAACAAGCATATACCCCAACTACAACACTTCAAATACACCCAATCAACACACATTGTTCAAAACATCAAGATTAACCCATAACTCCACATATAACCTAACATGCATTTCTACCCATAGATCTAGCATAAAACTTATTAAAAACACATAAGGAGCTTAAGATCGGCTCTTACCTCTTGAAGATCGAGAGGGAGACGACCTAAACTTGGAGATCCACGAAAATGAGCTCCTGAGTTCCCAAAGCTCCAAAACTTGGTTTAAAAGCTCAAAACTTACAATGTGAGTTTAAAACTCTAGAAAAATGGAAGAGATTTGGAAGAAGAACACAAGAGTTGCAAAGGGAAGGTCGGAAGCTTGCTGTGGCCGAAAATGGGAGAAAGCTCGCCCATTTCGGCTAAGTGCCCCTTTTATAGGTGGCTGGCCAGGCCACGTTCGGGGGCCGAATGTGCCTCCGCATCCATGCCATGTTCGGCGGCCGAACCTGGACTTCCCTCACTCATGCTTTCGGGGGCCTAACGTGCCTCCAAAACGCATGCATGTTCGGCGGCCGAACTTGACTTTCGGCGGCCGAACCTGGGTTTTCCTCCAAAGACTATTCATGCAAAAACTCATTTAATTTCATACTTAAAACCATTAAAACATGAAAACATTTTTATAAAACATGATTCTACCCTTCTAGAGGTCTCCGACATCCGAGATTCCACCGGACGGTAGGAATTCCGATACCGGAGTCTAGCCGGGTATTACATTATGTTTTATGCCATGCTATGCGTGCTAGTTGAGGTACATTCGGGGACGAATGTTCTTAAGGGGGGGAGAATGTAATACCCGGCTAGACTCCAGTATCGGAATTTCTATCGTCCGGTGGAACCTCGGATGTCGGAAGCCTCTAGTAGGGTAGGAACATGTTTTCATAAAATGTTTTAAAGCATTTCATGGTTTTAAGTATGAAAATTAAATGAGTTTTTGCATGAAAAGACTTTGGAGGAAAACCTAGGTTCGGCCGCCGAACATGCATGCGTCTTGGAGGCACGTTAGGCCCCCGAAAGCATGAGTGAGGGCAGTCCAGGTTCGGCCGCCGAAAGTCAAGTTCGGCCGCCGAACATGGCATGCATGCGGAAGCACTTTCGGCCCCCGAACGTGGCCTGGCCAGCCACTATAAAAGGGTCACTTAGCCGAAATGGGCGAGCTTTCTCCCATTTTCGGCCATAGCTAGCTTCCGACCTCCCTCTCCCCAGATCTAGTGTTTTTCCTTCAAATCCCCACCATTTTTCTTGAGTTTTAAGCTTGCATTGAAGATTTCGAACTTTTGAAACAAGTTTTGGAGCTTTGGGAACTCAGGAGCTCATTTGCTTGGATCTCCGAGTTTAGGTCGCCTCTCTCTCGATCTTCAAGAGGTAAGAGCCGATCTTAAGCTCATTATATGTTTTAAGTAAGTTTTAAGTTGTTTTATGGGGTAGAATGCATGTTTAGCTCATAGTTAGGTTTATGGGTTTTATATGTGTTTTTGAGCAATGTATGTTGGCTTGTGTTGTTGTTGTGTGTTGTAGTTGGGGTTTAAGTTAGTTTGAGGCCCCTAGGAACCATTGTATGTATTTTTGCATGATTTGGATGAGTTATATGCATGTTGGAAGAGTTAGGAGGCAAATGTGCATAAAGGAGCCAAAGTTTCTGCCCTTTGGCAAAAACCAGGTTCGGCAGCCGAAGGCACTTTCGGCCGCCGAACATGGCTGGTGAGGCAGGCCTTTCGGCTGCCGAAGTTGCCCCCGAAAGGAGACTTTCGTCTCTGTCTGGGACTTTCGGCCGCCGAAGGTGCCGCCGAACATGCATGAGTTTCGCCTCTGTCTGGGAGTTTCGGCCGCCGAAGGTGTCGCCGAACCTGCCTGACTTTCGGCTCTGGAGGGACTTTCGGCCACCGAACCTGCCGCCGAAAGTGCCCTGTTCAGCCATTTCTTGCATGTTTTTCTATGATTGTTTCATGATGTTTTAGGGGGTTTTTGGGGAGTATATTAGAGTCATGTTTATGTATGTTTGGTCCCTCATTGGAGTCCACCCGTGTAGGTTCGGACCCGAGGAACTGAGGACCCCAGCAGTGAGCCAGCTGCTACAGAGTTTGTCAGAGCTAGCCAGAGGTGAGTGGAATAAACCTTAAGTTTTAAATTAAATGAAATATGAATTTCGAGCATGATCCATGCATCATGAATGCCATGAGATATAGTAGGTTGTTTGCATTAGTATTCACGAATATGTTGCATTGCATTTATGATGTTGATGTGGATTGGTTATTGGATGATCCTTTAGTCCTCATATGGCATGATGATGTTACGGCATGATATGGTATGGAAGTCCAGGTTGTACCCATTCTACGTCCCTGGCACAGTTGGACTGTATGATATGTTATGTTAAGGGAAAGACCGGTTGTACCCATTCTACGTCCCGGCACAGTTGGACTATGTAGAGGACTAATGGTGACAATACCATCCGAGATGTGATTTGTTGTGATGTGTTGCATTTCATAAAAGCATGAAATTTTAATATATGATTTTACTATTCTGCTCACTGGACTTTGTAGCTCACCCCTCTCCCCTAACCCCAGATGTGCAGGTACAGGGTAGACCAGGAGGTTAGCCAGAGTTTTGAAGTATGTCTATGTAATAGCTAGATTGTGGACATGACAATTGTACTAATGTAATGTAAGAGATTCAGTATGTTATGTAATGAGGTATATTGAGGTTATAGATGTGCTTGACCCTATGAGTATTGTTATCCCTTGTTAATGCATGATCTTAGAAATTTGATGATACAGATATTAGCCAACTCAACACATGTATATCGCCCATTGGGGCATTGATGAGATCCCACAGAGGGGTCAAGTTATGATTATGTTTAGTGCATGCACAGGTTGAGTTGGGTGTATGAGAAATGAATGAAAGAAAAGTTTAAATTTTTATGCATGTTGTTGATCATGTATGGGATTATACAGGTTTACAGGTTATATGTCAGGCTTGCTACGGGTCCCGGCGGCCTTAAGCCGATCTGGATCCTAGCGCCGGTAGCGGTCCGATCTTCGGGTCGTTACAGGAAATATGATGTAAAAGATTAGATGAAACTTGATGCTTAGCCTTCACCTGCTGTCAAGTCAGACATTTAGCCATAAATTCATCTCATACGGCTTTAATTGTCTTGAAGCATAAGCAACTAACTTTCCCTCTTGCATGAGTACATAACTAAGCCCATTATGTGAGGCATCATTATAGACTACAAAATCTTTATCCAATTCTAGCTGTGTAAGGATAGGTGACCTTGTAAGCATCTTTTTAAGTTTTTCAAAACTCTTATGGTATTTGTCATCCCAGTCATACTTAACATTCTTGTGCAACAGTTTAGTCAATCGGACAGCAACGATTGAAAATCCCTTTACAAACTACCTATAGTATCCAGCTAAACCCATAAAACTTTTAATCTCTGCTACATTCTTAGGTAGTTTCCATTTAAGGATAGTTTCTAGCTTTTTAGGGTCTATTATGATTCCTTCGGCAGACACAATGTGCCCAAGAAAGAATATATCACTTAGCCAAAACTCACATTTACTAAGCTTAGCATAAAGTTGTTTCTCTCTCTGAGTTTGTAGTACCATTCTCAAATGTTGATCATGATCTTCCTTAGCCTTTGAGTATATTAAGATATCATCCATGAACACTACTACAAACTGATCTAGGTAGGGATAGAAGATGCGGTTCATCGGATCCATGAAAGCTGCAGGGGCATTAGTTAGCCCAAAAGACATAACAAGAAATTCATAGTGTCTATGTCGGGTTCTAAATGCAGTTTTAGAGACATCTGTTTCTTTTATCTTCAATTGATGATAACTCGATCCCATATTAATTTTAGAAAAAATACTTGCTCCTTTCAGTTGATCAAACAAGTCGTCTATTCAGGACAAAGGGTATTTATTCTTAATTGTCACCTTATTTAGTTGCTTGTAATCTATACATAACCTTAGGTTCCCATCCTTTTTTTTTTTACAAACAATACAGGTGCGTCCCGAGGTGTGATACAAGGTCATATAAAACCCTTGTCAAGCAATTCTTATAACTATATTTTTAACTCTTTTAGTTCAGTAGGTGCCATCTTATAAGGAGCAATAGAGATAGGTGAAGTGCCTGGTATAACATCTATGGCAAATTCCACCTCTCTCTCTGATGATAACTCGGGAAGATCATCAGGAAAAATATCAAGGAAATCACATACTGTGGGTATGTCATGCACACTTGGATTCTCCTTTTTAGTTTCAAGCACACAGATTAGGTAGACTTCACACCCTTGCTAATTAATCTCCTAGTTGTAGCTGTCGATATAACATTAGACAGGTAATATGACCTCTCCCCTACAATTATTACATCGTTATCTTCCAACATTTTAAATGTAATTCTTTTTTATCTATAATATACTATTACTTGATGCCGACATAACCAGTCAATGCCAAAGATTACAACAAATTCTCTAAAGTGTAACTCTATCAAATCACCATAAAAAGTCTAACTGTGAACGGATATAGGACAATCTTTATATACTTTACTCACTATCACACTATGACCAAAGAGGTTAGTTACTATTATATCTTTGCCTGTAATTTCTTCTCATTAATAATGGGTGTACATACGTATGAATGAGTAGATCCTGGGCCTATCAATGCATGCACAGGTTTATTAAAGATTGAAAATGTACCAACAATTATATCTGGAGAGTCTATGTCCTCCTTAGCCTTGATGGCATAGGCTCTAGTAAGTGTTTTGAAGTTTGGTCTATCTACTATTTCAGACACCCTCTGACTAGCTGAAGTTAGGGGTGTAAATGAACCAAACCATTCGTGAGCTATTCGAGGTTCGATTCGATAAAAGCTCGACCGAGCTCGACTCGATTTCTAAACGAGCCAAGCTTGAGCTCCATAGTATTCGGCTCATTAAGGCTCGTGAGCTCGGTTCGTTTCTGAGTTCATAAGCAGGCTCGCGAATAGGCTCGTGAACAGTCTCGTTAAGCAAACTGAAATTACTATTATAAGAGAAATAAACTCAAACCCTGCATATATTTTAATGAGCCAAATCTAAATTTTTTAAAATTCAGCTCTATATAGTTTAGTTACACTCTTAAACTTGCATATATTTGGATCATTGAGATTTAAAAACTCATCTTTATAAGTTTACATGCTAATTTGTAGATATACTTATTTAATTAAAATTATTTTAGTTTTAAACTTATTAGTTTTAAACTAAAACTCATTATACATGTAAATAAATTAAATTACTCGTGAACTATTCGAGACTCAGCTCGATTAAAACTCGACTCAGCTCGATAAAAGCTCGACTCGTCTAAACTCGTTTGCTAAACGAGCCAAGCTTGAGCTTCTTAATACTCGGCTCGAGTTCGATATGAGTAAAGCTCGAATTCGGCTCGAGCTCGAAAAAATTTTAACGAACCAAGCTTGAGCTCTTCAAAGCTCGGCTCGGCTCGGTTCGTTTACACCCCTAGCTAGTTGCCCCAGTTTGATTATCTCTACCCTTTCCTCTTCTTTTAGGTCTAGCAGGAATAGGCCTCTTTATAGGTGGTGCTGATGGTACCTATCCCCTAAGATAGTCTCTCATAAGATGCTCAATGGATTCACTCCCAAAGCAAGCCCCTATTAGTTTTCTATAGGGTTCCAAATGCCTTCTATCACAATACTCACATATTGGGTATTGTCCCCTACTTGCCCCTCCTAAACTGGCTACAAAAGTACTAGTTTGCTTCCCAAATCTTCCTACAAAACTTTGTGCTGGTCCCTGCCTTTGTCTATATACCTGACTCTACCCTGATGGCTAGTGTAATACCCGGCTAGACTCCGGTATCGGAATTCCTACCGTCCGGTGGAATCTCGGATGTCGGAAGCCTCTAGTAGGGTAGAATCATGTTTTCATAAAATGTTTTAAGGTATTTTATGATTTTTAAGTAAAAAGAAAATGAGTTTTTGCATAAGAACAACCTTGGAGGAAAGCTCAAGTTCGGCCGCCGAACATGCATGCCTTCGGGAGCGCCTTTAGGCCCCCGAAAGCACAAGTGAGGGAAGTCCAGGTTCGGCCGCCGAACCTCAAGTTCGGCCGCCGAACATGGCATGCATGCGGAGGCACATTCGGCCCCCGAACGTGGCCTGGCCAGCCACTATAAAAGGGTCCCTTAGCTGAAAACGGGCGAGTTTTCCCCATTTTCGGCCAAGGTGAGCCTTCCGCCGCCCCTCACCGATCTTTGATGCTTTTCCTCTAGATCCTTCAAGTTTTTCACTTGTTTTAACTTTGTTTTGAAGATTTGAGCTTTTGAGCAAAGTTTTGGAGCTTTGAGGTTCAAGAACTCAAATCTCTCCCAACCCCAAGTTTGGTCGCCTCTACTCTCGATCTTCAAGAGGTAAGAGTCGATCTCTAGCTTATTTTATGTTTTAAGCAAGTTTTATGAAGTTCATGGGGGTAGAATGCATGTTTAGCTCATAGTTAGGTTTATGGGTTTTATATGTGTTTTTGAGCAATGTGAGTTGCTTGTGTGTTGTAGTTGGGGTTTTTGATGGTTTGATGCCCCTAGGAACTTGTATGTTTGCTTGTGAATGATTGGGAATGTTGTAGAATAGGTTTATGCATGAATGGTTAGTTTTGGAGGCACAAATGCATAGGGGAGCTGAGTTTCTGCCATTCTGGGAGAAACCAGGTTCGGCAGCCGAAGGAACTTTCGGCCGCCGAACATGCTTGTGGAGGCAGCCTTCGGCTGCCGAAGCTTGCCCCCGAAAGGAGACTTTCGTCTCTGTCTGGGACTTTCGGCCGCCGAAGGTGCCGCCGAACATGCATGAGTTTCGCCTCTGTCTGGGAGTTTCGGCCGCCGAAGGTGCCGCCGAACCTGCCTGACTTTCGGCTCTGGAGGGACTTTCGGCCGCCGAACCTGCCGCCGAAAGTGCCCTGTCCAGCCCTTTCTTGCATGTTTTTCTATGATTGTTCCATGATGTTTTAGGGGGTTTTTGGGGAATAGTTTAGAGTTATGTTCCTGTATGTTTGGTCCCTCATTTGAGTCCACCTGTGTAGGTTCGGACCCGAGGAACCGAGGACCCCAGCAGTGAGTCTGTTGCCCCAGTGTCTGGTCAGAGCTATCCAGAGGTGAGTGGAATATCTCATTATGTTTTAAAGCAAATGATGAACTTTTTAGCATGATTCACGCATCATGAATGCCATGTGATGAATTAGGTTGTTTGCATTAGAATTCACGAATATGTTGCATTGCATATGTTAAATGTTGATGTGGATGAATGTTGGATGATCCATAGCCCTCGATCTATGATATGACGATATGATATGTACGGCATGGAAAGTAAGACCAGTGGGACCTATTCTACGTTCGCTGGCACTATGTAAGGGAAGGACCAGGACCCATTCTACGTTCTGGCACAGTTGGACACTGTTATGTTATGATATGTAAGGGAAAGACCAGGACCCATTCTACGTTCTGGCACAGTTGGACACTGTTATGTTATGATATGTAAGGGAAAGACCAGGACCCATTCTACATTCTGGCACAGTTGGACCATGTAGAGGGCTATTGGTGACAAGTTCATCCTTGATGTGATTAGCTGTGATGTGATGCATACCATGATTCATATGATTTAAATGTTTTTATTATTCTGCTCACTGGGCTCTAGTAGCTCACCCCTCTCCCATTTCCCCAGGTTTGCAGGTACAGGGTAGACCAGGAGGTTTACAAGAGTAATGAAGTCACGTGTATGTAATAGTTAGTGTGGACATGCTAGACGTATGAATGTTATGTAAAAGTACAGTTTCAGTCATGTATTGATATTGAGGATTAGATATTGTGCTTGACATTGTGTATGAGGTATCCCTTTTATTACATGATCAAAATGTTTTATAATGTTCATGAAAGCCAACTCATCTCATGTTGTATCGCCCGTTGGGGCATTGATGAGATCCCACAGAGGGATCATGATTATGATCATGACTATGTACATGTATGTTCAGGTT
Organism: Manihot esculenta; assembly: GCF_001659605.2. Taxonomy (NCBI): domain Eukaryota; kingdom Viridiplantae; phylum Streptophyta; class Magnoliopsida; order Malpighiales; family Euphorbiaceae; genus Manihot; species Manihot esculenta. Next base: position 35,260,356 of record NC_035162.2, on the reverse strand, counting down.
GAGTTGGATGTTTGAAGAAAAGTTTTAAATTTTTATGTATGTTGTTGATCATGTATGGGATTAAACAGGTTTTCAGGATGAATGTCAGGCTTGCTACGGGTCTTGGCGGCCTTAAGCCGACCCGGATCCTAGCGCCGGTAACGGTCCGATTTTCGGGTCGTTACAGAATGGTATCAGAGCCCTAGGTTCATAGGATCGGACCTAGAGTGTCGGACTCATAGATGTTCTAGAAGGTCAAGCACAATAGGAAAGATCATGTTCACTAGGATAGGATGTGGAGTCCTGTCTTGTATGATGATGTGAAATGCCATGATTATATGCATGTGCATTAATGATATGAATGATATGTATATGTGATGAGGGTTCATGTGTGCCCACATGAACCATATGATGCTAATGTTTGTATGATGTGTACTGCTTTTCCGAAAACAGGATGAGAGGAACCCGTCGATCTGCAAGATTGACTGGAGTGCCACCTGAGGATGAGGGCACGAGCGCCTGTCCTCCTACATTGCCTAGGGCAATGTCTTGTAGAGCAAACAGAGAAAGAGTGTTAAGGGACCCTAGAAGGTCTTTTGATGCTAGCAGAAGGGGGACAGATAGAGGAGGAAATTCTTCAGATGTGAGGGAGGTTATGGAAGAGGAGCAGAGGAGGGATGGGAACCAGGATGTGAGCATAGAGGAAGAAAGGACAGGGGAGTCTCAGGGAGGCGTTCAGGCCTCGGGGTATGGTTTTCCACCCCACTATCCACCCTTCCCACAGGGTTCAGGGTATCCGATGGGAGGCACATCGGACTTCTCCAGCTTTAACCCCTACCCTACCTACATGCCTTATCCACCTTTCTATCCACCTTATACACAGTACCCAGCTTATCCACCCTCACCCTTCTATCCTAACCCGGCAAACCCCACCTCGGGGAATGCTGCACCCCCACCTCCACCACCTACAGAACCAGCAGCCCCAGTTACTCAACCTCCCAGACCTAGCTCAGCTGGTGGGAGCAAGGTAAAGATGACAGATTACCTCAAGCTGGATGCTCCCAAATACAAGTCAGGGGATGACCCCTTTGAGTATCTGAGAGTGGTGAAGACAATAACTGATGAGCTAGGGGCGGATGATAGCAGGGCCATTCAGATGGCAGGGTTCACCTTAAAGTGCAAGAAGGCACGGGAATGGTTCAAGTGTTATGTGGACCCGAGACTAGACGGCATGACATGGGAGGAATTCGCGAATGAGTTCGCAGGATGGGCTTTTCCAGACAGTTCCAGAGAACTGAAGATGATTGAGTTTGAGCAACTGAGGCAGTCAGAGCACATGGGTGTAGAGGAGTTCACGGATAAATTCTTGGAGCTATTGCCTTTTTCAAGGCAAGCTCTAGATACATATACGAAGAAAGCCAAGAGATATGTTATGAAGCTGCATTCCAGGTACTCCTCGTTGATTCAGTCAGTTGAGAAGGAAAGTTTCCACACTGTGGTGGATATGGCTCGAAGGATGGAGGCGAGTGCTATAGTTGAGGGGTCAGTGAAGCAGTCAGTGACCTAGTCTTCAGGGGTTAAGACCCCAGGCAAAGAAGGACCAGGTTTCTCTTCTCAGAGCTCAAGTAAGAAGAGGTGGGATAACACCACCAAGAAGCCGAAGAAGAATAAGTTCTAGAACAAGTTGAAATCCGGTCTGGGATTTGGTGGTGGCTCGAGCTCAGGCTCAGATGGTATAGAATGCCAGAGATGTGGAAGGCCGCACAGGGGAGTATGTCGAGCTGGGACTAATACATGTTTCAGATGCGGACAGGAGGGACACATAGCTCGGGAGTGTCCTAGAGCGCCTTTTATGGGCCAACCCCAGCAGACAGCTTCTAGTAGTGTGGCACAGCCAGCAGCTCCAGCCACAACTCAGGGCAGTGGCAGAGGTAGAGGGAGAGGGGCAGCCTCTTCTTCTGGTTCTCGAGGTGAAGGTCCATCAGCTCCAGCCAGGAACTTCACCATGACTCAGCAGGAGGCTAACACATCCAACACCGTGGTGTCAGGTAATCTCGTCATTGGGTGTTCTGATGTGTATGCTTTAATGGACCCGGGTGCATCTCATTCATTTATTGCTCCGAGAGCCGTCGAGAGGTTGGGTCTGATAGTCTCTGGGTTAGAGTGTCCCCTATGGGTCAGTGGACCCAAGTGTGACCCGTCAGTGGCAGTGTCAGTCTGCCAGTACAGTCCAGTTTTTGTTGAGGGAAGATGCCTCTCCACCGACCTTGTGGTTCTAGATTTGATAGACTTTGACGTCATTCTAGGGATGGATTGGCTATCTACCCATGGTGCTACCTTGGACTGCAGGGACAAGGTAGTTAGGTTCAGAGATCAGAACGGGTCAGAGGTCGTCTTCAGAGGAGACAAGAGGGGCACACCTAGAGGTCTGATATCAGCTCTTCAGGCTCGTAGGTTGCTTAGGAAGGGATGTCAGGGGTACTTAGCTCATGTGAGAGAGCTAGACAGTCAGGTCAGGGAGCCAGCCTCAGTGCCAGTTGTCAGAGAGTTTCAGGATGTCTTTCCCGATGAGCTTTCAGGTTTACCACCTGCTAGGGAGATAGAGTTCGAGATAGAGTAGATGCCTGGAACTAGACCGATCTCTATCCCTCCCTACAGGATGGCCCCAGCCGAGTTGAAGGAGTTGAAAGAGCAATTGTAGGAGCTGGTAGAACGGGGCTTCATCCGACAGAGTACCTCACCTTGGGGTGCTCCGGTCTTGTTTGTGAGAAAGAAGGATGGATCCCTTAGACTTTGTATCGACTACAGGCAGTTGAACAAAGTCACTACCAAGAATAGGTACCCTCTGCCAAGGATCGATGATCTATTCGACCAGCTAGCCGGAGCGGGTTGTTTCTCCAAAATAGATCTGAGATCTGGGTACCATCAGCTGAGGATAAGAGAAGAAGACGTGCCAAAGACAGCTTTCAGGACCAGATATGGGCATTTTGAGTTCCTTGTGATGCCGTTCGGGTTAACCAACGCCCCTGCAGCATTCATGGACCTCATGAACAGAGTATTTAGCCAATACCTGGATCACTTTGTTATTGTCTTCATAGATGATATCTTGGTGTATTCCAGGAATGCAGAGGAGCATGCCCATCATCTGCGGTTGGTCTTGCAGACTTTGAGGGAACATGGCTTGTATGCCAAGTTCTCTAAGTGTGAGTTCTGGCTGAGGAGCATTTCGTTCTTGGGGCATGTAGTGTCAGAGAATGGTATAGAGGTAGACCCCAAGAAGACAGAAACTGTGGCTAACTGGCCTAGACCCACTTCAGTGACGGAGATCAGGAGTTTCTTGGGTTTGGCAGGTTACTACAGGAGGTTCGTTCAGGACTTCTCAAAGATTGCAGCTCCTCTGACCAGACTAACCAGGAAGAATCAGAAGTTTCTGTGGACCGACCAGTGCGAAGAGAGTTTTGAAGAGCTTAAGAAGAGGTTGACTTCAACACCAGTTTTAGCTCTGCCATCTAGTGATGAGGACTTTACAGTCTTTTGTGATGCGTCCCGTGTGGAACTGGGTTGTGTACTAATGCAGAAAGAGAGGGTGATCGCTTATGCTTCTAGGCAGCTGAAGAAGCATGAGTTGTATTACCCCACGCATGACCTTGAGATGGCAGCAGTAATCTTTGCACTCAAGATGTGGAGGCATTACCTCTATGGGGTTAAATGAGAGATCTTTACAGATCATAAGAGCCTACAGTACATCCTGAGTCAAAGAGATTTGAACTTAAGACAGAGGAGATGGGTAGAGCTGCTGAGTGACTATGATTGCAAGATTCAGTATCATCCGGGTAAGGCGAATGTCGTGGCAGACGCCCTAAGCCGGAAGTCACTAGGCAGTCTATCCCACATCACGGCAGAGAGGAGACCAGTGGTGAAGGAGTTTTACAAGCTCATTGATGAAGGTCTACAGTTAGAGTTGTCTGGTACCGGTGCTTTAGTGGCCCAGATGAGAGTGACACCTGTGTTTCTGGAGCAAGTGGCTCAGAAACAGCATGAGGACCCAGAGTTAGTGAAGATTGCCAGGACTATTTAGTCAGGCAAGGACAGTGAGTTTAGATTTGACAGTAAGGGGATCCTCCGCTATGGGAGTCGGTTGTGTGTACCAGATGACATAGGGCTAAAAGGAGACATTATGAGGGAGGCTCATAATGCAAGATACAACATTCACCCCGGAGCCACCAAGATGTATCAAGATTTGAAGAAGGTTTATTGGTGGCCAGCTATGAAGAAAGAAGTGGCACAGTTTGTGTCAGCCTGCGAAGTGTGTCAGAGGGTGAAGCTGGAACATCAGAAGTCGGCTGGAATGCTTAACCCGCTACCTATTCCAGAATGGAAATGGGAAAAAATAGCTATGGACTTCGTAGTGGGGTTACCGGCGGCGTCCAACAGAGTGGACTCCATATGGGTGATTGTGGACAGACTCACCAAATCTGCTCACTTCATTCCTGTCAGGAGTGGCTATTCTGTGGACAAGTTGGCGCAGGTGTATGTTGACGAGATCGTCAGGCTGCATGGGGTTCCCGTTTCGATAGTGTCAGATAGAGGGCCCCAGTTCACCTCCAGATTTTGGCGGAGTCTGCGGAACGCCATGGGTACCAGGTTGGATTTCAGTACTGCCTTCCACCCCCAGACGGACGGACAATCAGAAAGGACCATCCAGACCATAGAGGATATGCTCAGAATGTGTGTGCTGGACTTTGGCGGTTCTTGGAGGCAGCATCTACCTTTGGTGGAGTTTGCCTACAATAACAGCCATCATGCTAGCATCGGGATGGCTCCATATGAAGCTTTATACGGAAGGAAGTGCAGATCACCTGTTTGCTGGGAAGAGGTTGGAGAAAAGGCCTTGGCAGGGCTTGAACTTGTTGAGATCACCAGCAGGGTAGTACCCATAATCAGAGAAAGGATCAAGACTGCTGCTAGCAGACAGAAGAGTTATGCAGACATCCGCAGACGGCAGTTAGAGTTTCAGGAGGGGGATCTGGTATTGCTCAAGGTGTCTCCTATGAAAGGAGTGGTTCGCTTCGGAAAGAAAGGTAAATTAGCTCCATGATACATCGGACCCTTTGAAATCTTGCAAAAGATTGGGAATGTGTCGTACAAGCTGGATTTACCTGCTTCAATGGAAAGAATCCATCCGGTTTTTCATGTTTCTATGTTGAGGAAGTTTGTGTCGGATCCGAGCAAGGTTCTTAGTGAGCCTGATGTGGAGGTCCAAGAGGATCTCACCTATGTTGAACAGCCAGTACGGATCATAGACACCCAGATCAGAAAGTTAAGGAACAAGGAAATCCCGATGGTGAAAATCCTGTGGAACCACCACAATTTGGAAGAATGCACTTGGGAGACATGGGATTCTATGCTCCAGCAGTACCCTCATCTCTTTTAAGGTTAGATCTCTATGTGTTTATGTGCTATGTATGTATGTTATGTTTTATGCCATGTTATGTGCTAGTTGAGGTACATTCGGGGACGAATGTTCTTAAGGGGGGGAGAATGTAATACTCGGCTAGACTCCGGTATCGGAATTCTTACCGTCCGGTGGAATCTCGGATGTCGGAAGCCTCTAGTAGGGTAGAATCATGTTTTCATAAAATGTTTTAAGGTATTTTATGGTTTTTAAGTAAAAAGAAAATGAGTTTTTGCATAAGAACAACCTTGGAGGAAAGCTCAAGTTCGGCCGCCAAACATGCATGCCTTCGGGAGCGCCTTTAGGCCCCCGAAAGCACAAGTGAGGGAAGTCCAGGTTCGGCCGCCGAACCTCAAGTTCGGCCGCCGAACATGGCATGCATGCGGAGGCACATTCGGCCCCCGAACGTGGCCTGGCCAGCCACTATAAAAGGGTCCCTTAGCCGAAAACGGGCGAGTTTTCCCCATTTTCGGCCAAGGTGAGCCTTCCGCCTCCCCTCACCGATCTTTGATGCTTTTCCTCTAGATTGTAATACCCGGCTCGAGTCCGGCATCGAAATTCCTGTAGTCCGGTGGAATCTCGGGTGTCGGCACCCTCGAGAAGGGTAATGCATATGTTTTCCATGGTATTTTCACTTGTTTTCATGTTTTGAAGTGTTAAAAGACTTGAGTGTTGAAAGAAAGGCAACAAGGGAGAAATGCAAAGGTTCGGCCGCCGAAGGTCACTTTCGGCCGCCGAACATTGCATGGTTGCGGCTTCACGTTCGGCTGCCGAAGGTGGTCTGGCCAGCCACCTATAAAAGGGCCAAGGGTCGGTGGAAGGAGGTTATTTCTCCTCCACTTGCAGCCAGAGGTGAGTTTCAGCCTCTCCCACGTTGACTTTCATGTTTTCCATGATTTTCATCAAATCTTTCAAGAGTTTTAAGAGTTTTGGTGACTTATGAAGGTTTTGAGCAAAAGAACCAAGTTTTGAAGCTTGGAGCTTAGGAAGAGCTTTTCTTCATATCTCCACGTTAGGATCCTTCATCCTCAAGTTGTGTACGAGGTAAGTGAAGATCCTGAGCTTCTTTGATGATTTGGAAAGGTTTTATGAAGTTTGTATGGGTAGTATGCATGTTTAGGTTTAGGTGAGGTTTTTGGTGATTTGTGGTGTTCAAACATGTGTAAGTGTTATGTGCTATGTTTGTTTGGGGTTTTAGGGTAGTTTTAGACCCCTTGTGCATATATATGTGTCTATGCTCGTTGGGAGTAGGTGATATGTATGTTTGTAGGTTTTTGGGCAAAGTTTGCATGAAACAGAGCAGGGTTCTGCCCTTCGGGCAAAACCAGGTTCGGCCGCCGAAGGAAGGTTCGGCCGCCGAACCCCTTGTGGAGGCAGTTTCGGCTGCCAAAAGTTGCCCCCGAAAGCTAGGCTTTCGGTTTAGCAAGGGACTTTCGGCCGCCGAAAGAGGGAGTTCGGCCGCCGAAAGTGTGTGAGTTTCGTCTCTGGACGAGACCTTCGGCCGCCGAAGGTGCCGCCGAACATGCATGAGTTTCGTCTCTGGAGTGGGGTTTCGGCCGCCGAACCTGCCGCCGAAAGTGCCCTGTCCAGCTTTCTTTAGCATGTTTTATGTAATGGTTTGAGGTTTGTTTAGAGGGGTGTTGGGGAGTTTCTTAGAGATATGCGTGAGTGAGTTTGGTCCCTCATTTGAGTCCACCTGTGTAGGTACGGACCAGAGGACTCAGGGAGGTCAGCAGTGAGTCCAGTGTCAGAACCTGCAGAGTCAGTTCAGAGATAACTACAGGTGAGTGGAACTTAACGTGTTTTCATATGACAATTGAATATTTTATCATGTTTCATGCATCATGACTATGCAATAGGGTGAGTGCATTAGAGGACACGAATATGACGCATTGCATGTATCCTTGTACTTGGCATGGCTCCTTGTACATTGCTTATGTGAGACGGCACGGACTTCGTGAGGATTCATTAGCCCTCAGAGGAAAGACCTGGAACAGCCCTACGGGGACTAGGCACAAAGACCTGGAACAGCCCTACGGGGACCAGGCACATGGTACTCTGGTACCCCAGATGAGATAGAGGGAGTTTTGATCCGTCCGGCCGAGGTGATGTGATGATGTGATGCATTCCATGAGAGCATGTTTTATCACCTATTATTTTATTACTCTTCTACTCACTGGGCTATCGTAGCTCATCCCTCTCCCCTAACTCCAGTTGTGCAGGTTCAGAGGTCAGTGGGACGTCAGCAGGGTACAGGAAGAGTACAGAGTAGTGTCATAACTAGTGTGGACATGTAACTGTATAGAGATAGTGTATATGTACAGTGTATAGCATAGTGCTTGACTTATAAGACTTGTAACCCCTTTGTGGAGTCACATGATCAGTTTATGTATGTTTCTTTGTTGTTGTATGTTTATGAGCAAAACCAGGCTTAACATTATGAGTTTGATCCGCCTAGAGCCATGAGGAGCTCTAGTAGGGATGAGTAGAGAACAGAGAGAGTGCATGCACAGGTTAAGCCTTGGAATGAAGAAAAGTTTTTTTTTTTGTTTTTACAGCAAATGTATGATCATGTATGGGATTTCACAGGTATACAGACAGGATAGCAGGCTTACTACGGGTCCCGGCGACCTTAAGTCGATCTGGATCCTAGTGCCGGTGGCAGTTCGGTTTCCAGGCTGTTACAGATTGGTATCAGAGCCCTAGGTTCATATGGTCGGACCTATAGAGAGAGAGTTGGGCTCATAGAGAGGTTAATCAGGTCAAGCACCATAGGTAAAACATGTCCATGAGGATAGGATGTTATGCTGATGTGCAATGCTATGCGTTATGCATGTGCATGTTTTTGATGTGTTGCTGATGTGTTCTGTGATTTGTTGTTTCCCAGAGAGTGAAGATGCGAGGAACTCGTCGATCCGCGAGATTGACTGGAGTCCCACCTGTAAGTGAGGGTACAGCTGCTCGTCCACCTGCCTTGCCAAGGGCAAGATCTCATAGGTCAAGCAGGGAAGGAACGTCACGAGACCCTAGAAGGTCTTCTGACGAGAGCAGGAGAGGAGTAAGCAGAGGGGGAAGGTCAGTAGAAGAAAGAGGTGTGATGGAAGAGGATCAGAGTAGAGATGTAAGTATGGGTGTAGGTGTAACGCCCCGGAAATCCGGACCGCTACCGGCGCTAGGATTCAGGTCGGCTTAAGGCCGCCGGAACCCGTAGCAAGCCTACATACATCCTGTTTACCTGTTTAATCCCATACATGATCAACAAACATACATAAGAATTAAAAACTTTTCTTTTTCTTCATTCACCAAACTCAACCTGTGCATGCACTATGTTCATCATATACATAAACATTAATCCCTCTGTGGGATTTCATCAAAGCCTCAATGGGCAATATATATCCTGTGTTGAGTTGGTTCACATATACATCATAAATAAGATCATGTACATACCAAGGGATTAACATATACTATGGTCAAGCACAACTCTATCCTCAATAACGTAATTACATAAACATAACTGTTCAAAACTTTACATTACATTCTTATCATTTGTCATGTCCACATATTCTAGCTATTACATACATATGACTTTTCTCTTCTTTTCTTCTCTATCAATCCCATACCTGCAAACCTGGGGTTAGGGGAGAGGGGTGAGCTAGATGCCCAGTGAGTAGAACTATATAAAAAAAATATTTAAAACATGCTATAATGGAATGCATCATTGCACAAACATTTCACATCATGGAAGGACCGACCCAAAAATCCCTCAGCTCCATGCCCGGCCCTATTATGGGCACCACAGGACTTCGTATTGCCCGGCCCTATTATGGGCACCACAGGACTTCGTAAATCGGAGCTATTGCCCGGCCCTATTATGGGCACCACAGGACTTCGTATACAGGACTAGTGAGTCGTGCAATGTCCCTCCTCATCAACCACAATATAATAATGCAATGTAGCATATTCGTGATTCTAATGCAAACATCCTATATTATAGTCATGATGCATGAAACATGATAAAAGCATTTCATTTCTTAATTTAAAAGGTTAAGTTTAGTTCCACTCACTTCTGGCTGACTCTGTCAAACTCTCAGCTGCTGGCTCACTGCTGGGGTCCTTGGTTCCTCGGGTCCGAACCTACACAGGTGGACTCCAATGAGGGACCAACATATATAATCATAACTCTAATGTATCCCCCAAAAACCCCCTAAAACATCATGAAAACATCACAGAAAATATGCATGAAATGGCTGAACAGGGCACCTTCGGCGGCACCTTCGGCGGCCGAAAGTCCCAGACAGAGACGAAACTCAGCTAGGTTCGGCGGCACCTTCGGCGGCCGAAAGTGCCAGACAGAGACGAAACTCAGCTAGGTTCGGCGGCACCTTCGGCGGCCGAAAGTGCCAGACAGAGACGAAACTCAGCTAGGTTCGGCGGCACCTTCGGCGGCCGAAAGTGCCAGACAGAGACGAAAGTCTCTTTTCGGGGGCAACTTCGGCAGCCGAAAGGCCTGCCTCCCCAGCCATGTTCGGCGGCCGAAAGTACCTTCGGCTGCCGAACCTGGTTTCTGCCAAAGGGCAGAAACTTGGCTCCCTTTGCACATTTCGCCTCCAAATCTATAAATCATGCATATTTTTCAACCAAAGCATGCATACAAGTTCCTAGGGGCCTCAAACATGCATATACCCCATCTACAACACTTCATTCATACACAATCAAGCTACATTGTTCATCAAAGCATCAAAACCATAAACTCATCAACAAACCTAAACATGCATCTCTACCCCATAGATCTTGCATAAAACTTGTTTAAAACATAATGTAAGCTAGAGATCGACTCTTACCTCTTGAAGATCGAGAGTGGAGGCGATCTAACTTGGAGTTGGGAGAGATTGAGCTCCTTGGGTCTCCAAGTTCAAAACTTGCTCAAAACTCGTTTCAAAAGCTTAAAAACTTCAAAGCAAGATGAAGACTTGTTAAAACCATGAAAGATCTAAAGGAAACACTCAAGATCGAGGGAGGAGCGGCGGAGACTCACCTTGGCCGACGATGGGAGAGAAAAAGCTCGCCCGTGCGGACCAAGGGGACCCTTTTATAGTGGCTGGCCAGACCACGTTCGGGGGCCGAATGTGCCTCCGCATCCATGCAATGTTCGGCGGCCGAACATAAGGTTCGGCGGCCGAACCTGCACTTCCCTCACTTAGACTTTCGGGGGCCTAACGTGCCTCCCAAAGTCCATGCATGTTCGGCGGCCAAAAGTAAGTTTCGGCGGCCGAACCTGGGTTTTTCCTTAAAGAATTTTCATGCTAAAACTTATTTAAAATCATACTTAAAAACATTAAAAACATGAAAACATTTTATAAAAACATGCTTTTACCCTTCTAGAGGTTTCCGACACCCAAATTCCATCGGACGGTGGGAATTCCGATACCGGAGTCTAGTCGGGTATTACATTCTCCCCCCCTTAAGAACATTCGTCCCCGAATGTTCCTCAACTAGTACATGTATAGCAAAACAACATAACATACATATAAAACACATAGAGACTAACCTTAAAAGAGATGGGGATATTGCTGGAGCATGGACTCCCGTGTCTCCCAAGTACATTCTTCCATATTGTGGTGGTTCCAAAGGACTTTCACCATCGGGATTTCCTTGTTCCTTAGCTTTTTGATCTGAGCGTCAAGAATCCGCACTGGTTGTTCAACATAAGTGAGATCCTCTTGGATCTCCACATCAGGCTCACTAAGAACCTTGCCCGGATCTGACACGAACTTCCTCAACATGGAAACATGGAAAACCGGATGGATTCTCTCCATAGAAGCAGGCAAGTCCAGCTTGTACGATACGTTCCCAACTTTTTGCAAGACCTCAAAGGGTCCGATGTACCGCGGAGCTAGCTTACCCTTCTTTCCGAACCGAACCACCCCTTTCATTGGGGACACCTTGAGCAATACTAGATCCCCCTCCTGAAACTCTACCTGTCTCCTGCGGATGTCTGCATAACTCTTCTGCCTGCTTGTAGCAGTCTTGATTCTTTCTCTGATCATGGGTACCACTCTGCTGGTGATCTCTACAAGCTCAGGCCCTGCTAAGGACCTCTCTCCAACCTCTTCCCAGCAAACAGGTGACCTGCACTTCCTCCCATACAAAGCTTCATATGGAGCCATCCCAATGCTAGCATGATAGCTGTTATTGTAGGCGAACTCTACCAAGGGTAGATGTTGCCTCCAAGAACCGCCAAAATCTAGCACACACATCCTGAGCATATCCTCTATTGTCTGGATGGTCCTCTCTGATTGTCCATCAGTCTGGGGATGGAAGGCAGTACTGAAATCCAACCTGGTACCCATAGCATTCTGCAGACTCCGCCAAAACCTGGAGGTGAACTGGGGCCCTCTATCTGACACTATAGAAACTGGGACCCCATGCAGCCTGACAACTTCATCCACATAAACCTGCGCTAACTTATCCACAGAGTAGTTGCTCCTAACAGGGATGAAGTGAGCAGATTTGGTGAGTCTGTCCACAATCACCCATATGGAGTCTAGTCTGTTGGATGTTGCCGGTAACCCCACTACAAAATCCATAGCGATATTCTCCCATTTCCACTCTGGAATCGGCAGTGGGTTAAGCATTCCAGCCGGCTTCTGATGTTCCAGCTTCACCCTCTGACATATTTCGCAGGCTGACACGAACTGTGCCACTTCCCTCTTCATAGCTGGCCACCAATACACTCCCTTCAGATCCTGGTACATCTTGGTGGCTCCAGGGTGAACACTGTACCTTGCATTATGAGCCTCTCTCATAATGTCTCCTTTTAGCCCGATGTCATCTGGTACACATAGTCTATTCCCATAGCGGAGGATCCCCTTACTATCGAACCTGAACTCACTGTTTTTGCCTGACTGAGCAGTCCTGGCAATCTTTACTAACTCTGGGTCCTCATGCTGTTTCTGAGCCACCTGCTCCAGAAACACGGGTGTTACTTTCATCTGCGCAATCAAAGCACCTGTACCAGACAACTCCATCAGTAGACCCTCATTGATGAGTTTATAAAATTCCTTCACCACCGGTCTCCTCTCTGCCGTGATGTGGGATAGACTGCCAAGTGATTTCCGGCTTAAGGCATCAGCTACTACATTAGCCTTACCCGGATGGTACTGGATCTTGCAATCATAGTCACTCAACAGTTCTACCCATCTCCTCTGCCTCAAGTTCAGCTCTCTCTGGTTCAAGATGTGCTGCAGGCTCTTATGATCTGTGAAGATCTCACATTTTACCCCATAGAGGTAATGCCTCCACATCTTGAGGGCAAAGATAACTGCTGCCATTTCCAGGTCGTGTGTGGGGTAATTCAACTCATGCCTCTTCAGCTGTCTAGAAGCATAAGCGATCACCTTACCATTCTGCATCAACACACAACCCAGGCCTACTCTGGATGCATCACAGAACACTGTGAAATCCTCATTGCTGTTTGGCAGAGCTAACACTGGTGCTGAAGTCAACCTCTTCTTGAGCTCCTCAAAGTTTTCTTCACACTGATCGGTCCACTCGAATCTCTGATTCTTTCTGGTTAATCTGGTTAAAGGAGCTGCAATCTTAGAGAAGTCCTGAACGAACCTCCTGTAGTAGCCAGCCAAACCCAAGAAGCTTCTGATCTCTGTCACTGAGGTGGGTCTTGGCCAGTTAGTCACAGCTTCAACCTTCTTGGGGTCCACTTCTATCCCATTCTCTGACACTATATGCCCCAAGAACGATATGCTCCTTAACCAGAACTCACACTTGGAGAACTTGGCATACAAGCCATGTTCCCTCAAAGTCTGTAATACAATCCTCAGATGCTGGGCATGCTCCTCTGCATTCCTGGAATACACTAGGATATCATCTATAAAGACAATAACGAAGTGATCCAGGTATGGTCTGAATACTCTGTTCATGAGGTCCATGAATGCTGCAGGGGCGTTAGTTAACCCAAACGGCATTACAAGGAACTCATAGTGCCCATATCTGGTCCTGAAAGCTGTCTTTGGTATGTCTTCTTCCCTTATCCTCAGCTGATGGTACCCTGATCTCAGATCTATCTTGGAGAAACAACCCGCTCCTGCTAGCTGGTCGAATAGATCATCGATCCTTGGCAATGGGTACTTGTTCTTGGTAGTGACCTTGTTCAACTGCCTGTAGTCGATACAAAGTCTGAGGGATCCATCCTTCTTTCTCACAAAAAGCACTGGAGCACCCCAAGGTGAGGTACTCGGTCGGATGAAGCCCTTGTCTACCAGATCTTGCAACTGTTCTTTCAGTTCCTTCAATTCTGCTGGTGCCATCCTGTAGGGAGGGATAGAGATCGGTCTAGTTCCAGGCATCAATTCAATCTCGAACTCTATCTCCCTAGCAGGTGGTAGTCCTGGAAGCTCTTCTGGAAAGACATCCAGAAATTCTCTGACAACTGGCACTGAGGCTGGCTCCCTGACCTGACTATCTAGCTCTCTCACGTGAGTTACATACCCCTGACATCCCTTCCTAAGCAGCCTACGAGCCTGTAGGGCCGATATCAGACCTCTAGGCGTACCCCTCTTGTCTCCTCTGAAGACAACCTCTGACCCGTTCTGATCTCTGAACCTGACTACCTTGTCCCTGCAGTCCAAGGTAGCACCATGGGTAGATAGCCAATCCATCCCTAGAATGACGTCAAAGTCTGTCAAGTCTAGAACCACAAGGTCGGCGGAGAGGCATCTTCCCTCAACAAACACTGGACAGTACCGGCAGACTGACTCTGCCACCGTCGGATCACACTTGGGTCCACTGACCCATAGGGGACACTCTAACCCAGAGACCATCAACCCTAACCTCTCAACTGCCCTCGGAGAAATAAAGGAATGAGATGCACCCGGGTCCATTAATGCATACACATCAGAACACCCAATGATGAGATTACCTGACACCACGGTGTTGGATGTGTTCGCCTCCTGCTGAGTCATTGTGAAGATCCTGGCTGGAGCTGATGGACCTTCACCTCGGGAACCAGAAGAAGAGGCTGCCCCTCTCCCTCTACCTCTGCCACTGCCCTGTGTTGTGGCTGGAGCTGCTGGTTGTGCCACACTACCCGAAGCTGTCTGTTGGGGCTGGCCCATGAAAGGTGCTCTAGGACAATCCCGAGCTATGTGTCCCTCCTGGCCACATCTGAAACATGCATTGGTCCCCCATCGACACGCTCCCTTGTGTGGCCTCCCACACCTTTGGCATTCTGCACCATCTGAGCCTGAACTCGAGCCACCGCCAAATCCTAGACCGGATTTCAGCTTGTTCCAGAACTTGTTCTTCTTGGGCTTCTTAGTGCTACTCCATCTCTTACTACCTGAACTCTGAGTAGAGGGTCCTGGCCCTCCTCTGCCTGGGGTCTTAACCCCTGAAGACTGGGTCACTGACTGCTTCACTGACCCCTCAACTATGGCACTGGCCTCCATTCTTCGAGCCATATCTACCACCGTGTGAAAACTCTCCCTCTCAGCTGATTGAATCAATGAGGAGTACCTGGACTGTAATTTCATGACATATCTCCTGGCCTTCTTCACATCTGTATCTAGAGCTTGCCCTGCGAAGGGTAATAGCTCCAGAAATCTGTCTGTGTACTCCTCTATGCTCATGTCTTCTGTCTGTCTCAGTTGTTCAAACTCAATCATCTTCAACTCTCTGGAACTATCTGGAAATGCCCATCCAGCAAACTCATTGGCAAATTCCTCCCATGTCATACTGTCTAGTCTCGGGTCTACATAGCACTTGAACCATTCCTTTGCCTTTTTGCACTTCAGGGTGAACCCTGCCATCTCAATGGCTCTTCTATCATCTGCCCCTAGCTCATCAGTGATCGTCTTCACTGCTCTCAGGTATTCAAAGGGATCATCCCCTGACTTATATTTAGGAGCATCCAGCTTAAGGTAAGCTGTCATTTTCACCTTACTCCCACTGGCTGAGCTAGGTCTAGGAGGTTGAGTATCTGGGGCTACTGGTTCTGTAGGAGGTGGAGGTGGGGATGCAGCATTCCCCGAGGTGGGGTTTGCTGGGTGAGGATGGAAGGATGAGGGTGGATAGGCTGGGTACTGTGGGTACGGTGGATAGAAAGGTGGATAAGGCATGTGAGTAGGGTAGGGATTAAAGCTGGAGTAATCCGACGTACTTCCCATCGGATACCCGGGACTCTGTGCATAGGGTGGGTAATAGGGTGGAAAACCATACCCCGAGGCCTGAGTGCCTCCTTGTGACTCCCCTGTCCCTTCTTCTGACATGCCAACATCCAGATTCCCATCCCTTCTCTGATCTTCTTCCATAACCTCCCTCACATCTGAAGAACTTCCTCCTCTTTCTGTCCCCCTTCTGCTAGTATCAAAAGACCTTCTAGGGTCCCTTGATACTCTTTCTCTGTTTGTTCTGCATGACATTGCCCTAGGCAATGTGGGAGGACGGGCGCTTGTGCCCTCATCCTCTGGTGGGACTCCTGTCAATCGTGCAGATCGACGAGTTCCTCTCATTCTGTTTCTGAAAAACAGCACATAACTCACAAGCATTAGCATCATATGGTTCATGTGGAGTCACATGAACCTACATCTCATACATGGCAAACATAGCATATCATTTATGCGCATGAATATAGTCATGGCATATCACATCATCATAGCAAGACAGGACTCTACATCCTATCCTAGTGGACATGACCTTTCCTATTGTGCTTGACCCTCTAATACTTCTATGAGCCCGACACGCTAGGTCCGACCATGTGAACCTAGGGCTCTGATACCACTCTGTAACGCCCCGGAAATCCGGACCGCTACCGGCGCTAGGATTCAGGTCGGCTTAAGGCCGCCGGAACCCGTAGCAAGCCTACATACATCCTGTTTACCTGTTTAATCCCATACATGATCAACAAACATACATAAGAATTAAAAACTTTTCTTTTTCTTCATTCACCAAACTCAACCTGTGCATGCACTATGTTCATCATATACATAAACATTAATCCCTCTGTGGGATTTCATCAAAGCCTCAATGGGCAATATATATCCTGTGTTGAGTTGGTTCACATATACATCATAAATAAGATCATGTACATACCAAGGGATTAACATATACTATGGTCAAGCACAACTCTATCCTCAATAACGTAATTACATAAACATAACTGTTCAAAACTTTACATTACATTCTTATCATTTGTCATGTCCACATATTCTAGCTATTACATACATATGACTTTTCTCTTCTTTTCTTCTCTATCAATCCCATACCTGCAAACCTGGGGTTAGGGGAGAGGGGTGAGCTAGATGCCCAGTGAGTAGAACTATATAAAAAAAATATTTAAAACATGCTATAATGGAATGCATCATTGCACAAACATTTCACATCATGGAAGGACCGACCCAAAAATCCCTCAGCTCCATGCCCGGCCCTATTATGGGCACCACAGGACTTCGTATTGCCCGGCCCTATTATGGGCACCACAGGACTTCGTAAATCGGAGCTATTGCCCGGCCCTATTATGGGCACCACAGGACTTCGTATACAGGACTAGTGAGTCGTGCAATGTCCCTCCTCATCAACCACAATATAATAATGCAATGTAGCATATTCGTGATTCTAATGCAAACATCCTATATTATAGTCATGATGCATGAAACATGATAAAAGCATTTCATTTCTTAATTTAAAAGGTTAAGTTTAGTTCCACTCACTTCTGGCTGACTCTGTCAAACTCTCAGCTGCTGGCTCACTGCTGGGGTCCTTGGTTCCTCGGGTCCGAACCTACACAGGTGGACTCCAATGAGGGACCAACATATATAATCATAACTCTAATGTATCCCCCAAAAACCCCCTAAAACATCATGAAAACATCACAGAAAATATGCATGAAATGGCTGAACAGGGCACCTTCGGCGGCACCTTCGGCGGCCGAAAGTCCCAGACAGAGACGAAACTCAGCTAGGTTCGGCGGCACCTTCGGCGGCCGAAAGTGCCAGACAGAGACGAAACTCAGCTAGGTTCGGCGGCACCTTCGGCGGCCGAAAGTGCCAGACAGAGACGAAACTCAGCTAGGTTCGGCGGCACCTTCGGCGGCCGAAAGTGCCAGACAGAGACGAAAGTCTCTTTTCGGGGGCAACTTCGGCAGCCGAAAGGCCTGCCTCCCCAGCCATGTTCGGCGGCCGAAAGTACCTTCGGCTGCCGAACCTGGTTTCTGCCAAAGGGCAGAAACTTGGCTCCCTTTGCACATTTCGCCTCCAAATCTATAAATCATGCATATTTTTCAACCAAAGCATGCATACAAGTTCCTAGGGGCCTCAAACATGCATATACCCCATCTACAACACTTCATTCATACACAATCAAGCTACATTGTTCATCAAAGCATCAAAACCATAAACTCATCAACAAACCTAAACATGCATCTCTACCCCATAGATCTTGCATAAAACTTGTTTAAAACATAATGTAAGCTAGAGATCGACTCTTACCTCTTGAAGATCGAGAGTGGAGGCGATCTAACTTGGAGTTGGGAGAGATTGAGCTCCTTGGGTCTCCAAGTTCAAAACTTGCTCAAAACTCGTTTCAAAAGCTTAAAAACTTCAAAGCAAGATGAAGACTTGTTAAAACCATGAAAGATCTAAAGGAAACACTCAAGATCGAGGGAGGAGCGGCGGAGACTCACCTTGGCCGACGATGGGAGAGAAAAAGCTCGCCCGTGCGGACCAAGGGGACCCTTTTATAGTGGCTGGCCAGACCACGTTCGGGGGCCGAATGTGCCTCCGCATCCATGCAATGTTCGGCGGCCGAACATAAGGTTCGGCGGCCGAACCTGCACTTCCCTCACTTAGACTTTCGGGGGCCTAACGTGCCTCCCAAAGTCCATGCATGTTCGGCGGCCAAAAGTAAGTTTCGGCGGCCGAACCTGGGTTTTTCCTTAAAGAATTTTCATGCTAAAACTTATTTAAAATCATACTTAAAAACATTAAAAACATGAAAACATTTTATAAAAACATGCTTTTACCCTTCTAGAGGTTTCCGACACCCAAATTCCATCGGACGGTGGGAATTCCGATACCGGAGTCTAGTCGGGTATTACAGTAGGAAGGTCAGAAGAAGGTATGGGGGAGTCCCAGGGAGGCGTTCAGGCCTCGGGGTTTGGCTATCCACCCTTTCCTCAGGGCCCAGGGTATCCGATGGGAGGTACGTCGGATTATTCCAGTTTCTCCCCATATCCACCCTACATGCCATATATGCCCTATCCTTCCTTCTATCCACCATATCACATGTATCCACCCCCACCTGTTCCTCCAAGTCCAGGACAGCCGGAAGTAAGAGAAACAGTACCACCTCCACCACCACCTCCTGAACCAGTAGCCCCTGTTGTGGAACCACAGCAACCCAGTTCTTCAGGGGGCAGTAAGGTGAAGATGACCGAGTACTTAAAGTTGGATGCTCCTAAATTCAATACAGGAGATGATCCCTTTGAGTATCTCAGTGCAGTCAGAATGATAACCAGTGAGTTAGGAGCAGATGACTGCAGAGCCATTGAGGTGGCAGGGTTCACCTTGAAGTGCAAGAAAGCTAGAGAATGGTTCAAGAACTATGTGGACCCGAGACTTGAGAGCATGACATGGGAAGAGTTCGCCAATGACTTTGCTGGATGGGCTTTTCCTGACAGTTCCAGGGAACTAAAGGTTGTGGGGTTTGAGCAGTTGCGACAGACGGATGAGATGAGCGTTGATGACTATACAGATAAGTTCCTGGAATTGTTGCCATATGTCGGTCAGGCATATGATACAGATCAGAAGAAGGCAAAGAGATATGCCACAAGGCTTCATCCCAGGTATTTCTCTTTGATTCTTCATGCGGAGAAGGAAAGTTTCCACTCTATTGTGAATGCTGCTAGAAAGATGGAGGCCAGTGCCATAAGTCAAGGTGTAATTAAGGCACAGTCTTCTGGTGTTAAACCAGGTTCCTCCTCACAGAGTACAGCAAGTGCAAGTAAGAAGAGATGGGAGAAATTCAGAGGAAAAAGAGGCAAGTTCTAGAACAGGCTTAAGTCGGGTCTGGGAATGAGTAGTGGCTCCAGTTCTGGCGCAGATTTTCCAGTGTGCAAGAGGTGTGGCAAACAGCATAGAGGAGCTTGTCAGTTGGGATCCACAGCCTGTTATAGATGTGGGCAGGAGGGACATTATGCACGAGAATGTCCTCAGGCGACTTTAGTTGCACCATCCCAGCAGATGAGTGCGGGCAGTGTAGTACAGCCAGTAGCTTCAGCCATTCCACCAAGCAGTGGCAGAGGAAGAGGAAGAGGGGCAGCCTCGTCATCAGGGATGGGTTCCCGAGGTGCAGGTCCGTCAGCCCCAGCACGGATTTTCACCCTGACTCAGCAGGAGGCAGACACTTCGAACACGGTGGTGTCAGGTAATCTCCTCATTGGGTGTTCAGAGGTGTATACTTTAATGGACCCCGGTGCTTCTCACTCTTTCATTTCTTCTAGAGCTGCAGAGAGGTTGGGTCTGATGGTGTCTGAGTTAGAGTGTCCTCTATGGGTCAGTGGACCCAAATGTGATCCATCTTTGGCAGAGTCAGTCTGTTGGTTCAGTCCAGTGTGCATAGAGGGTAGATACCTTCCAGCTGACCTGGTGGTTCTAGATTTGACAAATTTTGATGTCATTCTAGGGATGGACTGGTTATCTACGTATGATGCTACAGAGACAAGGTAGTCAGTGTTAGAGACCAGGATGGGTCAGAGTGTGTCTTCAGAGGAGACAGGAGAGGGACACCTAGGGGTTTGATATCAGCCCTCCAGGCTCGTAGGATGTTAAGGAAGGGGTGTCAGGGGTTCCTAGCTTCTGTGAGAGAGCTAGACAGTCAGGTTAGGGAACCATCCTCAGTACCAGTTGTTAGAGACTTCCCCGATTTGTTTCCTGAAGAGCTTCCAGGACTGCCACCGGATAGGGAAATAGAGTTCGAGATTGAGTTGATGCCCAATGCCAGACCGATCTCTATTCCTCCCTACAGGATGGCACCAGCAGAGTTGCGAGAGTTGAAAGAGCAGTTACAGGATTTGGTAGCTAAGGGTTTCATTCGCCCGAGTACCTCACCCTGGGGTGCTCCAGTATTATTTGTCAGAAAGAAGGATGGACCTCTTAGACTTTGTGTCGACTACCGACAGTTGAACAAAGTCACTATCAAAAACAAGTATCCGTTACCCAGGATCGATGATCTCTTCGACCAGCTGGCAGGAGCAGGTTGTTTTTCTAAAATAGATCTGAGATCCGGATACCACCAGTTGAAGATCAGGGAAGGAGATGTATCCAAGACTGCTTTCAGAACTAGATATGGGCATTATGAGTTCCTTGTGATGCCGTTCGGGTTGACTAACGCCCCTGCAGCATTCATGGATCTCATGAACAGGGTTTTCAGGGAGTACTTAGATCGTTTTGTGATCGTCTTTATTGATGATATCTTGGTGTACTCCAGGAATGCAGAGGACCATGCCCAGCATCTGCGGATAGTGCTTCAAACCTTGAGAGAGCATGGCTTGTATGCCAAATTCTCCAAGTGCGAGTTCTGGCTAAGGAGCATTTCCTTTTTGGGACATGTTGTATCAGAGGAAGGTATAGCAGTAGATCCCAAAAAGGTAGAGGCAGTAGCCAACTGGCCTACACCCACTATAGTGACAGAGATCAAGAGTTTTTTGGGTTTGGCAGGCTACTATCGGAGGTTTGTTCAAGACTTCTCGAAGATAGCTGCTCCTATGACCAGACTGACCAGAAAGAATCAAAAGTTCGTGTGGTCAGAGGAATGTGAGGAGAGTTTTGCAGAGTTGAAGAGACGGTTAACTTCAGCACCGGTGTTAGCTCTGCCGATCAGTGATGAAGATTTCACAGTGTTCTGTGATGCATCCCGAGTGGGATTAGGTTGTGTGTTGATGTAAAATGACCGAGTGATAGCTTATGCTTCTAGACAGCTGAAGAAGCACGAGCTGAATTACCCGACACACGATCTTGAGATGGCAGCTGTTATCTTTGCACTTAAGATATGGAGGCATTACCTCTATGGGGTAAAGTGTGAGATCTATACGGATCATAAGAGCCTACAGCACATCTTAAGTCAGAGAGAGTTAAATTTAAGGCAGAGACGGTGGGTAGAATTGCTCAGTGATTACGATTGTAAGATCCATTATCATCCGGGTAAGGCTAATGTTGTAGCTGATGCCTTAAGTCGAAAGTCACTTGGCAGTTTATCCCACATTGCAGTAGAGAGAAGACCGGTGGTGAAGGATTTCTACAAGCTCGTGGAAGAAGGGTTACAGTTGCAGTTATCTGGTACAGGTGCTTTGCTCGCACAGATGAGAGTGACACCAGTGTTTCTAGAGCAAGTGGCTCTGAAACAGCACGAAGATCCCGAGTTAGTGAAGATTGCCAGGACTGTTCAGTCTGGTAACAGTGCAGAGTTCAGATTCGACAGTGAGGGGATTCTTCAGCACGGTACGAGGTTATGCGTACCAGATGATAGCAGTTTGAAGGCAGACATTATGAGGGAAGCTCATAATACGCGGTATAGCATTCACCCGGGAGCCACCAAGATGTATCAAGATCTGAGAAGGGTGTATTGGTGGCCAGCAATGAAGAGAGAAGTGGCACAGTTCGTGTCAGCCTGCGAGACATGTCAAAGGGTGAAGCTAGAGCACCAGAAGCCGGCTGGAATGCTTAACCCACTGCCGATTCCATAATGGAAATGGGAGAACCTAGCTATGGATTTTGTAGTGGGGTTACCGGCGACGTCTAACAAACTAGACTCCATATGGGTGATTGTGGATAGACTCACTAAATCTGCTCACTTCATTCCAGTCAGGAGTAACTACTCTGTGGACAAGTTGGCGCAGGTGTATGTAGACGAGATAGTAAGGTTGCATGGAGTTCCAGTGTCGATAGTATCAGATCGAGGACCTCAGTTCACCTCCAGGTTTTGGCGGAGTCTGCAAAATGAAATGGGCACAAGGTTGGATTTCAGCACTGCTTTCCATCCACAGACAGACGGTCAGTCAGAGAGAACCATCCAGACCATTGAAGATATGCTGAGAATGTGTGTGTTAGACTTTGGCGGTTCTTGGAGGCAGCATCTACCTCTGGTGGAGTTTGCCTACAACAACAGCCATCATGCTAGCATAGGGATGGCTCCTTATGAAGCTCTGTATGGGAGGAAGTGCCGAACACCTGTTTGCTGGGAAGAGGTAGGAGAGAAAACTCTTGCAGGGCCAGAGTTAGTTGAGCTAACCAGCAAGTTAGTGCCGATCATCAGAGAAAGGATCAGAACAGCTGTAAGCAGACAGAAAAGCTATGCAGACATCCGTAGGAAGCAGATAGAGTTCCAGGAGGGGGATATGGTATTGCTTAAGGTGTCTCCGATGAAGGGAGTGGTTCGGTTTGGGAAGAAGGGTAAACTAGCCCCACGGTACATTGGTCCCTTTGAGATCTTGCAGAAGATCGGGCCTGTGTCGTATAAGCTAGATTTACCGGCTTCTATGGAACGAATTCACCCGGTATTCCATGTTTCTATGTTGAGGAAGTTTGTGTCAGATCCAGAGAAGGTTCTTAGTGAACCTGAGGTGGAAATCTTAAGTGATCTCACCTATGTAGAGCAGCCAGTGCGGATCCTTGACACCCAGATTAGAAAGCTGAGAAACAAGGAGATACCAATGGTGAAAGTTCTGTGGAACCACCACAACCTAGAAGAGTGCACTTGGGAGACTCGGGAGTCCATGCTCCAGCAATACCCATATCTGTTTTAAGGTTAGTTTTTCCCCTTTTCTGTGTGTTCTGTTGTGTTAGGGACATTCGGGGACGAATGTTCTTAAGGGGGGGAGAATGTAATACCCGGCTCGAGTCCGGCATCGAAATTCCTGTAGTCCGGTGGAATCTCGGGTGTCGGCACCCTCGAGAAGGGTAATGCATATGTTTTCCATGGTATTTTCACTTGTTTTCATGTTTTGAAGTGTTAAAAGACTTGAGTGTTGAAAGAAAGGCAACAAGGGAGAAATGCAAAGGTTCGGCCGCCGAAGGTCACTTTCGGCCGCCGAACATTGCATGGTTGCGGCTTCACGTTCGGCTGTCGAAGGTGGTCTGGCCAGCCACCTATAAAAGGGCCAAGGGTCGGTGGAAGGAGGTTATTTCTCCTCCACTTGCAGCCAGAGGTGAGTTTCAGCCTCTCCCACGTTGACTTTCATGTTTTCCATGATTTTCATCAAATCTTTCAAGAGTTTTAAGAGTTTTGGTGACTTATGAAGGTTTTGAGCAAAAGAACCAAGTTTTGAAGCTTGGAGCTTAGGAAGAGCTTTTCTTCATATCTCCACGTTAGGATCCTTCATCCTCAAGTTGTGTACGAGGTAAGTGAAGATCCTGAGCTTCTTTGATGATTTGGAAAGGTTTTATGAAGTTTGTATGGGTAGTATGCATGTTTAGGTTTAGGTGAGGTTTTTGGTGATTTGTGGTGTTCAAACATGTGTAAGTGTTATGTGCTATGTTTGTTTGGGGTTTTAGGGTAGTTTTAGACCCCTTGTGCATATATATGTGTCTATGCTCGTTGGGAGTAGGTGATATGTATGTTTGTAGGTTTTTGGGCAAAGTTTGCATGAAACAGAGCAGGGTTCTGCCCTTCGGGCAAAACCAGGTTCGGCCGCCGAAGGAAGGTTCGGCCGCCGAACCCCTTGTGGAGGCAGTTTCGGCTGCCAAAAGTTGCCCCCGAAAGCTAGGCTTTCGGTTTAGCAAGGGACTTTCGGCCGCCGAAAGAGGGAGTTCGGCCGCCGAAAGTGTGTGAGTTTCGTCTCTGGACGAGACCTTCGGCCGCCGAAGGTGCCGCCGAACATGCATGAGTTTCGTCTCTGGAGTGGGGTTTCGGCCGCCGAACCTGCCGTCGAAAGTGCCCTGTCCAGCTTTCTTTAGCATGTTTTATGTAATGGTTTGAGGTTTGTTTAGAGGGGTGTTGGGGAGTTTCTTAGAGATATGCGTGAGTGAGTTTGGTCCCTCATTTGAGTCCACCTGTGTAGGTACGGACCAGAGGACTCAGGGAGGTCAGCAGTGAGTCCAGTGTCAGAACCTGCAGAGTCAGTTCAGAGATAACTACAGGTGAGTGGAACTTAACGTGTTTTCATATGACAATTGAATATTTTATCATGTTTCATGCATCATGACTATGCAATAGGGTGAGTGCATTAGAGGACACGAATATGACGCATTGCATGTATCCTTGTACTTGGCATGGCTCCTTGTACATTGCTTATGTGAGACGGCACGGACTTCGTGAGGATTCATTAGCCCTCAGAGGAAAGACCTGGAACAGCCCTACGGGGACTAGGCACAAAGACCTGGAACAGCCCTACGGGGACCAGGCACATGGTACTCTGGTACCCCAGATGAGATAGAGGGAGTTTTGATCCGTCCGGCCAAGGTGATGTGATGATGTGATGCATTCCATGAGAGCATGTTTTATCACCTATTATTTTATTACTCTTCTACTCACTGGGCTATCGTAGCTCATCCCTCTCCCCTAACTCCAGTTGTGCAGGTTCAGAGGTCAGTGGGACGTCAGCAGGGTACAGGAAGAGTACAGAGTAGTGTCATAACTAGTGTGGACATGTAACTGTATAGAGATAGTGTATATGTACAGTGTATAGCATAGTGCTTGACTTATAAGACTTGTAACCCCTTTGTGGAGTCACATGATCAGTTTATGTATGTTTCTTTGTTGTTGTATGTTTATGAGCAAAACCAGGCTTAACATTATGAGTTTGATCCGCCTAGAGCCATGAGGAGCTCTAGTAGGGATGAGTAGAGAACAGAGAGAGTGCATGCACAGGTTAAGCCTTGGAATGAAGAAAAGTTTTTTTTTTGTTTTTACAGCAAATGTATGATCATGTATGGGATTTCACAGGTATACAGACAGGATAGCAGGCTTACTACGGGTCCCGGCGACCTTAAGTCGATCTGGATCCTAGTGCCGGTGGCAGTTCGGTTTCCGGGCTGTTACTTAGATCCTTCAAGTTTTTCACTTGTTTTAACTTTGTTTTGAAGATTTGAGCTTTTGAGCAAAGTTTTGGAGCTTTGAGGTTCAAGAACTCAAATCTCTCCCAACCCCAAGTTTGGTCGCCTCTACTCTCGATCTTCAAGAGGTAAGAGTCGATCTCTAGCTTATTTTATGTTTTAAGCAAGTTTTATGAAGTTCATGGGGGTAGAATGCATGTTTAGCTCATAGTTAGGTTTATGGGTTTTATATGTGTTTTTGAGCAATGTGAGTTGCTTGTGTGTTGTAGTTGGGGTTTTTGATGGTTTGATGCCCCTAGGAACTTGTATGTTTGCTTGTGAATGATTGGGAATGTTGTAGAATAGGTTTATGCATGAATGGTTAGTTTTGGAGGCACAAATGCATAGGGGAGCTGAGTTTCTGCCATTCTGGGAGAAACCAGGTTCGGCAGCCGAAGGAACTTTCGGCCGCCGAACATGCTTGTGGAGGCAGCCTTCGGCTGCCGAAGCTTGCCCCCGAAAGGAGACTTTCGTCTCTGTCTGGGACTTTCGGCCGCTGAAGGTGCCGCCGAACATGCATGAGTTTCGCCTCTGTCTGGGAGTTTCGGCCGCCGAAGGTGCCGCCGAACCTGCCTGACTTTAGGCTCTGGAGGGACTTTCGGCCGCCGAACCTGCCGCCGAAAGTGCCCTGTCCAGCCCTTTCTTGCATGTTTTTCTATGATTGTTCCATGATGTTTTAGGGGGTTTTTGGGGAATAGTTTAGAGTTATGTTCCTGTATGTTTGGTCCCTCATTTGAGTCCACCTGTGTAGGTTCGGACCCGAGGAACTGAGGACCCCAGCAGTGAGTCTATTGCCCCAGTGTCTGGTCAGAGCTATCCAGAGGTGAGTGGAATATCTCATTATGTTTTAAAGCAAATTATGAACTTTTTAGCATGATTCACGCATCATGAATGCCATGTGATGAATTAGGTTGTTTGCATTAGAATTCACGAATATGTTGCATTGCATAAGTTAAATGTTGATGTGGATGAATGTTGGATGATCCATAGCCCTCGATCTATGATATGACGATATGATATGTACGGCATGGAATGTAAGACCAGTGGGACCCATTCTACGTTCGCTGGCACTATGTAAGGGAAAGACCAGGACCTATTCTACGTTCTGGCACAGTTGGACACTGTTATGTTATGATATGTAAGGGAAAGACCAGGACCCATTCTACGTTCTGGCACAGTTGGACACTGTTATGTTATGATATGTAAGGGAAAGACCAGGACCCATTGTACGTTCTGGCACAGTTGGACCATGTAGAGGGCTATTGGTGACAAGTTCATCCTTGATGTGATTAGCTGTGATGTGATGCATACCATGATTCATATGATTTAAATGTTTTTATTATTCTGCTCACTAGGCTCTAGTAGCTCACCCCTCTCCCATTTCCCCAGGTTTGCAGGTACAGGGTAGACCAGGAGGTTTACAAGAGTAATGAAGTCACGTGTATGTAATAGTTAGTGTGGACATGATAGATGTATGAATGTTATGTAAAAGTACAGTTTCAGTCATGTATTGATATTGAGGATTAGATATTGTGCTTGACATTGTGTATGAGGTATCCCTTTTATTACATGATCAAAATGTTTTATAATGTTCATGAAAGCCAACTCATCTCATGTTGTATCGCCCGTTGGGGCATTGATGAGATCCCACAGAGGGATCATGATTATGATCATGACTATGTACATGTATGTTCAGGTTGAGTTGGATGTTTGAAGAAAAGTTTTAAATTTTTATGTTTGTTGTTGATCATGTATGGGATTAAACAGGTTTTCAGGATGAATGTCAGGCTTGCTACGGGTCTTGACGGCCTTAAGCCGACCCGGATCCTAGCGCCGGTAACGGTCCGATTTTCGGGTCGTTACAGCTAGACACCCCTCTGTCTCTTAACAGGTGCCTTAGAGGCTGAGGATTGCCCTGTGTTTGGGTTTTCTCTCTCTTTTGTTGTCCTTTCTATCTCCGGCTCTATTCCTCTTTTTTTTTTAATCTTTTCTATATTCAATGCTACATTTACCAGAGTAGAGAACTCTCTGATGGGATGGGCTGCCAAAAGCACCCTAATATCACTATGCAAATCCTGCTCAAATTTCTTACATCTAGCTTCCTTTGTAGGCACCATTTCTCGGGCATACTTACTCATTCTGATGAAATTTTTTTCATACTCATTAATAATCATCTTGCCCTATCTCAGATATAGGAACTCTCTTCTCTTTTCATCCAGATACAAATCTCCAATATACTTCTCCCTAAACTCAGCCAGAAAGAATTCCCAAGTCCATTGCTTAGGCTACATTGTCTGTGATGTGGTGTCCCACCACTGATAAGCTTCCTCCTGTAACAAAGCAACTGCACAAGCCACACTATCTAGTGGTGTGCATTGGAGCTGTTGCAACACTCCCTCTGTATTTTTCAGCCAATACTCTGCTGCTGGAGTATCCTCTTCCCTTCTACCTTTGGATTCAATAGCTCCATATTTTCTAAGCTTGTCTATTGATGGTCTAACAGGAGCCTGCATCGGTACTGCTACTAGTGGTGGCACCTGAGGTGCTACCCTTGAAATTCGTCTAAACATATCTACCAGCTATTATAAGAATGTATCTTGTCCTAGCCTACCTTCACCAGGAGGAACTGGTGCAACTACTGTCTCAATAGGTTCTGAAGGGGCATGACTTCCCACCTCCTCATGCATAGCACGTTGTGATTCCTCAGACATCCTATAAACAATTGAAGACACAAAATAGGTCTGCATCAAATTTAAAGAGTTACATCATAATCTTGACACATTTGGCATGTACATTCACTTATGCTATATCATAGAACCGCCTAAACCTCTGTTCTGATATCAAAAAATGTAACACCTCTTACCCGTCTATAAAATAGTTGAGTAAAGGATGCCACATGCTATACTATATGCAATTTGCATATATAGACTTAAATTATCTTATACATTATCAATTGTTATTTAATTTATTTTAATTATGTTAATTCACACTAACAATTTAAAAAGGAGAAATTGCAAGAATCTCTCTTGTTTATTAGCAATTATCTCTGTGAAAAAAAAAGTCATAAATTCTCAATATTTACTCAATTCACACTATTAAATCTATAAATAGAACATATAAACTCAAAGTAGTAAATACATTTATTTTTATTTTTACTATTTTCAATACTCATTTACAGATTTCTAGTGGACTATTTATGTACATGCCAAACATAAACAATTTCTATACAAAACTTGTGAATAACTGGTTATAATGATGTCTCCGTGCTGATACAGAACCTGACCTCTTGATTATTGCTTCCTTTATCTATTACCTGCGCATGGAAAAGTCCAATGTGCTGAGCTTATGCCCAGTGGGTAAATAACAATATATTCATTCAAGTATAAACAAAAATACACATGACAGTTATAATAAATTCATTTCATAAACACGAGTGGAAATTTTGTGTCTGTGGATGAACAGTGACCAAATTAAGTCATGCAATCATATACATGTAAAACCATTCATATTATGGTAACCATCTTGTTTGCATGTTTGTAGGTATTAACAAGTCATACAATTAAATATTAACCCCTATAAACTCTTAATAGGATCAACTAGCTAGATAATGGAAAACTGTGTTTGTATAGCACAAAGTGACAAACTATATGGTCTGGAGGCCGAATGCTGTGACTGTATGGCTCAAAAGCCAAGAAACTATATGACACATGGTGTGTTAAAAATACCATATCATATAGTCTATTAGGGCGTAGTATTGCTAAATTGTATATGGTATGCCATACATTTATTTTATCTATGACTCTTACCAAGATTTACAAGGACCAAAAATGCATATGTATATATTAGATATTCATTTGCACTAAATTTATTCATTTAGATGTTTAACATATTGAAACAAGCAAGTATGGCGAATTATACATTCATAAGCAAGTATGTAGATAAAACGAGTTCTTAAAAGCATACATGTGTGTGTAATAGACCATATTCAGTCATGAACATGTTGCTATTTCATTAAGAATATATGTGTAAAGTTTTAGTTTATTAAGTTAGCACGTATGTAAAGCAGGTACGTCAAACTAGCACGTGCGTAATTTGGCTACAAAGCTAGCATGTCAATTCCTTTTAGGTCAATATTCATATTTATATTTGTTTCTGCCTGAGATTGTATTACATTTCCAAGTGTCTTATGGACATAATTAGACTCTCATTCTTTATAAACTTTGTGTATTTATATCTTAGTTTTCTAATAAGATATATTATATCTAATTCTGATCTTCCTAACTTAAGTTATGAATTTTTCTTTGCAAACTGTCCAATCAGGTTCTAACCAGTACAGTTTGGTATCTATTTTTAATCTAAAAAAACATACCATATATATACATTTGCATATAGATTCAAGCTTAAGTTTCTTATAAAATATTTTAGGTGTACTTCTCAGGGTTCATTTGGCACTAATCTTAATTCATTTCAATGAGTAAAGAATTAGTTATGATATAAGTGATACAGACTGTTCTGAATACATTATCCCTATGACTAGTTTAGGTTTACTAGCAATTTACATATATTTAACTACAGATTCAGAATTTGGTCACTTTATGACAGTTTTAACTCTTTATCTTAGCTTTCATTTGATATATATGAGGCTTAATTTAAACAATTTCACAATAAATTATGAAGTTGCCAATACAAGCTGTCTTCTTAAAACCTATTCTGCCAGTTTTATATTTTTAGCTCTCATATTGTATTTTTAGCAATTTACATATATTTAACTACAGATTCAGAATTTGGTTACTTTATGAAAGTTTTAACTCTTTATCTTATCTTTCATTTGGTATATATGAGGCTTAATTTAAACAATCTCACAATAAATTATGAAGCTGCCAATACAAGCTGTAACGACCCGAAAATTAGACCGCTACTGGCGCTAGGATCCAGATCGGCATAAGGCCGCCGGGACCCGTAGCAAGCCTACTCTGCATCCTGTACAGTCGGTATAATCCCAAACATGAACAACATTTTTATAAAACAATTAAAAACTTTACCTTTAACCAGCTTGACCTTTTGTATGCACTATGACTGAACTCATAGAACCTCTAGGGTCAGCATACCTTATGTCAAACTCGGTTCAACACATATATAAGCATAAAAATAAAACTCATGCACAAAGGGATTATCCAACTCGGGCTAAGCACAATACTATAACTCTGAACATATTACATAACATCATTTTTCAATACAACTCTTTAACATCGTTACAAAACTTACATTACATCATGTCCACTACTATTCTATTACATATCACAACCATAGCCATATCCTGTTGACTTCCTGGACTACCACTGACCCTGCAAAACTGGGGTTAGGGGAGAGGGGTGAGCTATAAAGCCCAGTGAGCAGAAACCATAAAGAAAACAGTTCATTTTACCGTATGCTATCATGGAATGCATCACATCACAAACATATCACATCAAGGATGAACTTGTCACCAATAGCCCTCTACATATCGTAATATGTCCAACTATACCAGGGGCGATGAGGCCACACCTAGTATTCGCTTACTTAACTCATATCATAACATGTCCAACTACACCGGGGGCGATTAGGCCTCACCTAGTGTTCGCTTACATATAACATAGTGCCAGGGGCGACCCGGTCTTTCTATCTCATATCATACCATGGCATATCATATCATTTCATATCGTACTGAGGGCTAAAGGATCATTCAAGATTCATCCACCACAACAACATATTATGCAATGCATCATATTCGTGAATACTAATGCAATACAACCTACTACATATCATGGCATTTGATGATGCATGAACATGCTTAACATTTGATTTATTTTAAAACATAAGGTTTAGTTCCACTCACCTGAGACTAGCTCTGTACCGATTCTGAAATGGTTGACACTGCTAAACACCTTGGTTCCTCGGGTCCGATCCTACACAGGTGGACTCCAGTGAGGTACCAAACATACTCTAAACAACTCATAAACAACTCCCCAAAAACCCCCTAAAACATCATGAAATAATCATAGAAGAACATGCATGAAATGGCTGAACAGGGCACTTTCGGCGGCAGGTTCGGCGGCCGAAAGTCCCTGACAGATCCGAAAGTCCTCTTTCGGGGGCAAGCTTCGGCAGCCGAAAGCTGCCTCCACAAGAGGGTTCGGCGGCCGAAAGTCCCTTCGGCGGCCGAACCTGAGCTTCTCCCGAATGGCAGAAACTCAGCTCTCCTATGCACATTTCGCCTCCCAAGCTCAAATCATGCATACCACTCAACCAAAACATGCATACAAGTTCCTAGGGGCCTCAAACAAACATATACCCCAACTACAACACTTCAAACATGCCACATTGTTCAAAAATCACATAAAACCTAACATAGCTCAACTAACTTAAACATGCATTTCTACCCCATAAAACTTCATAAAACTTATTTAAAACATACTATGAGCTTAAGATCGGCTCTTACCTTTTGAAGATCGAGAGAGAGACGACCTAAACTCGGAGATTCAAGCAAATGAGCTCCTGAGTTTCCAAAGTTCCAAAACTTGTTTTAAATGCTCAAAACTTGCAATGTGAGGTTAAAACTCAAGAAAAATGGAGGAGATTTGAAGAAAGAACACAAGATTTGGGGAGAGGGAGGTCGGAAGCTAGCTGTGGCCGAAAATGGGAGAAAGCTCGCCCATTTCGGCTAAGTGCCCCTTTTTATAGGTGGCTGGCCAGGCCACGTTCGGGGGCCGAAAGTGCCTCCGCATGCATGCCATGTTCGGCGGCCGAACTTGACTTTCGGCGGCTGAACCTGGACTTCCCTCGCTCATGCTTTCGGGGGCCTAACGTGCCTCCAAAATGCATGCATGTTCGGCGGCCGAACTTGACTTTCGGCGGCCGAACCTGGGTTTTCCTCCAAAGACTTTTCATGCAAAACTCATTTAATTTCATACTTAAAACCATTAAAATATGAAAACATTTCATAAAAACATGCTTTTACCCTTCTAGAGGTTTCCGTCATCAGAGATTCCACCGGACGGTAGGAATTCCGATACCGGAGTCTAGCCGGGTATTACACAAGCTATCTTCTTGAAACATATTTTGCCAGTTTTATATTTTTAGCTCTCATGTTGTATTTATTTACTTTAAACCTTCCAAACATCATTTCAAATTTCATATTACACATCTATACAATCAAATAAATATTTCCAGTAATTAAAACGATTCCTTAATTTTACATATTCATGACAAAATCAAACGAAAACAGAAATTCATATAAACACCAAATCTTTTGCACAATTCTTTTAAAAAGTTTTAGATACACCTTAATTATTCTTTTTCTTTGTCTTTACCCTTTAATGTACCTTCCTCTTTTTGAATTTTTTCTTTATAAAGAATAGGAAAACAAGAGTTTTAATTTATTTAACAATATAAAATTGATTGAAAGCATGGAAAAACATGTTTGCCTAACCTAATTTTCAATTTCTATCACTTACCACTTAAATACCTAAATTTCTCTCCTTTTTTCTTCCTTTTCTATGGTTCTTTTGTTGGTTATTTCACTTAGGAAAAGAAATTTGTATAGATGGAGATCTTGTCTTCATGGAGAAATAAGGTGGACATGGAAGAAAAGAAGACATAACAAATTTGCATTTTCTTTTTGGTATAGATTCAGCCATCATAAGGAAAATTAAGATAATCTTTTTCTTTTATGTTTAGTCATGTCTTTCTTGTATATTTAGGTGACACATGGAGGGTGATAGAGCATAATTTAGTCCATTTTATATTAATATTATTGATGAATATTTACATGATTTCTGCTTAATTTATTGCTTTTAATATTATTTTGCAGAAAGTTGTGTAAAAGGGCATTTTGGAGAAAACCCCCTAAAACTGCCTTATTTGGAGCAAAAGAGAACAAGTCTGCCAAGTGGGATTCAAGTCGAGCTAAATGAGGAAAATATTCAATCCACTTCACTTTAGACGTCCCATTCCCGCAAATGGACCAGACCAAGGACATGGACACGCTCAACACTCACCGTGAATAAGCCAAGCACGTAGATCAACCCGCACATGTACCAAACAACCCATCCTCACAATTGCGGGCCAAATACATGCTCCCACCTTCATCACCCAGCACATGGCCTCCAAACCAAATTCTCTCACAGGCCCACCTTCACCACTGCAGCACATGGCCGCCACTTCGCCATTCCCTCCAGTGGACCAGTCCATGCACAATCACAAGCACATGGGCCCACGCATCCCTTCACATGGACCGAGCACACTCACGCATGCACAAGCTCAAGCACACGGACAGCACTTCACCGTTTGCGCGCACGTGGGAGCTAGGTCACGCACATCCCTAACTCTATTTAAAGGCTCTTAAGTGGACAGAGACTTCCAATTTCAATTCGGCAATTCCACCGCCCGGCGCAAGGAAGAATTCGGTTCTTCTTTCTTTTCTTTTCCCTTTTTATTTTTCTGTTTTTAATTCAGCCAATGAGTAGCTGATTTCTTTAATCTAGTTGAATATTGGTTGAAGCTTTAGTTGTTTAATGGGTTGTGAGACTTGATCAAATATTATTTAATTTTTGGGAATTCAATATTTATGCAATTTCATATTTAATTTTCATATTATTTTGTTATTGAGATCTACGTTGATTCTTGATTGCAAAATAATTATTTGTTAGTTTGAATAATTTAAGTCCGTAATTGCTTAGATTATTCTTACATGAGAACACTTGGGATAAAACCCAAGGAAATTGTATGATCTAGCGTTGTCTCCATACGTTTGGGTAGCTAGGATTGGATCTCTCTATTTCTTAATGCAATTGACAATTGTTTTGATGCCTATGGCCCAAGGACGTTCCTTGGCAATTTGTTAATTAGTAATTGATTAAAGGTGTAATACCCGGCTAGATTCGGGCATCAGAATCCCTACTTTCCGGCGGAATCTCCGTTGGAATCTGGCATTTGAAGATGTCGGAGGTTTCTAGAAGGGTAAGAGAAAGGTTTTCTAACATCTTTTTAAGTGTTTTACGGTTTTGAAAGAGAAAGGACTCGAGGAGAAAAGACCAAGGGAACAAAGTGCGGGTTCGGCCGCCGAAAGTGCTGTTCGGCCGCCGAAAGTGCCTTAGGTTTGGCCCCCGAAACTCAAAGTTCGGCCGCCGAACATTGCATGGTTTTGCATGCAGGTTTGGCCGCCGAAGCTGAGGCAGTCAGCCGCCTATAAAGGGTCCTCAGTCGGTGAAATGGATCAGTTTTGCTTCCTTTTCACTACCAGAGGTGAGTTCTTGTTCCCCTTGGATGGTTTTCATGGTTTTTCATTAAATCTTTCAAAGTTAAGTGCGTTTTATCCTTGTTTTGAAGGTTTTGCACTTTAAGCAAGGTTTTGGAGTTTGGAGCTTAGATCCTCCATAGCTCTCAGTTTGGATCACACCAGCCTTTGTTCTTTAAGAGGTAAGTGTAGATCCTTAAAAAGTGAGTTTGCATGGTTGTGCCTATTAGGGTTTATGGACCCTTTATGCTTTATGTTTGATGAGTTTGTTTGGTGGAGTGTAAGTTGTCTTCAGCTCCTATATGCTTGGTGTAGGAGTTATGCATGTTTTAGAGAGGTTGGTTGCATGTGTTGGGGGTTTGGAGGTTTGAGAGCCATGTTGTGCACGAAGCTGAGTTCTGGATGAACTCAGGTTCGGCAGCCGAAGGAAGGTTCGGCTGCCGAACGTGCTGAGGAGGTGGCTTCGGCTGCCTAAGCTTGCTTGAGCTTGCCCCCGAAAGTTTGGACTTTCGGCTCTGGAGGAGAGGTTCGGCGGTCGAAGGTACCGCCGAACATGCCCGAGGTTCGGCTCTAGAGGGAGCATTCGGCCGTCGAAGGTGCCGCCGAAGATGCTCTGTTCAGCCTTCCTTTGCATGTTTCCCATGATTGTTCTAGGAGGTTTTAGAGGGTTTTTGGGGAATTGTGTAAGAGTTGTTTATCAGTGGAATGGAGTATGTTTGGTACCTCATTTGAGTCCTCCGTTGTAGGAGTGGACCCGAGGAACTGAGGTGTTTAGCAGTAGTAGTTGCATCAGTGTTAGAGGTGGCCCAGAGTTAGCCAAGCATTGGCTACAGGTGAGTGGAACTAAACTTGATGTTTTAAATTGAGAAATGACACGCTTTTAGCATGATCCATGCATCATAAAATGCCATGTTATGTATTAGGTTGTGTTGCATTAGAATCCACGAATATGCTGCATTGCATACGATGACATTTGTATGGATGAATGTTGGATGATCCTTAGCCCTTGATATAAGCAGAGATACTATGAGATCAGATGACATATGGCATGAGATAGCCATACCAGGTTGCTCCTGGACAGACCAGGTCGCTCCTGGTACGGTGAGACAGTCAGGTAAGAGTCAGTCAGTTAAGAAAAGTCCAGGTGACGACCTAGTCTCCCTGGCACAGTTGGACAGATTACTAGCTGTATAGTAGAGGGCTATTGGTGACAAGTTCATCCTTGAGATGATATGTTTGTGATGTAATGCATTTCATGAAAGCATGTACTTAATGAACTATTTTACTGTTCCTCCTCACTGGGCTGTAGTAGCTCATCCCACTCTCTTAACCCCAGTTTTGCAGGCTCCGAGATAGCTATGGGAAGTCAGAGTCAGCAAGAGTAAAGAGGAAAGATATGCATAAATGTATGTTTGTAATAGAATAGTGGATATGATGTAATTAAAAGATTAGTTTGTAATGTACTGTATAGTACTATACTATCAGATAATGGATAGAATTGTGCTTTACCCTAGTGTCTTTGCTTTAGTATAATGTATGATTAATCCCTTTGTACATGGATCCTGTTTTACGTTTCTTGATGAGAAATGTGTGAAACCAGGCTTAATGTGTGGCTTTGTTGAGACGCCAGTGTGTTGTGTTGGGAAGAAAGGGTAGCAAATCCCTTAACCCAAGAGCATAACAGTGAGGGAAGAAAGGGTTTCAATCCCTTGACCCACAGCAGTCAGTAGTCACTAGTATAGGCCCTGAGGGCCGTTTCAGATTTGCATATCTGCGTAACAGTAGTTAAGCCTGGTAGTTTTACAGGATTGTTGAGTATCTTTGATCATGTATGGGATTTATCAGGTACACAGAGAGTATAGTAGGCTTGCTATGGGTCCCGGCGGCCTTAAGCCGATCTGGATCCTAGTGCCAGTGATGATTCAGGCCGTTACAGAGGGGTACCGGTTTCTGGGTCGTTACAGATTGGTATCAGAGCATAGGGCCTCAAGAGTACGATGTGTTGAGCAAGGATGCTCAAGGAATAGAGATATCCCACATCGGAAAGAGGTGTTGTCTTGTATAGGAGGGTAAGCACAAGAGGTAAAATCATGTCCACTAGGATAGGATGTGGAGTCCTGTCTTGCATGATGATGTGGAATGTAATGATGCGATGCATGTGCAATATTGATATGTGTTGTGGATTCATGTGTTTTCACATGGATCATTTGATGTTTTGTGTGATGTTGTGCTTTTTCAGAACCAGGATGAGAGGAACTCGTCGATCTGCTAGATTGACTGGAGCTCCGCCAGAGAATGAGGGCATGGATGCCCATCTTCCTATTCTGCAAAGGGCAACGTCAGGTAGATTAAGCAGGGAAAGTACATCAAGGGACCCTAGAAGGTCTTTTGATGAGAGTAGAAGGGGAGTAGCTCAGGGTGGTATGTCAGCGGATATGAGGGAAGTAGAGGAGGATGAATAGAGAAGAGATGGCAGTTTGGGCATGAGTATGTTAGGAGAGGATATGGGTGAGTCCCAAGGAGGCACTCAGGCCTCAGGATTTGTTCCACCTCAGTATCCGCCCTACCCGTGGGGGTCAGGGTATTCGATGGGTGGTACAGCGGGTTTCCCTAGTTATAACTCATATCCCACCTTTATGCCCTATCCTCCCTTTTACCCGCCATATCCACAGTATACCATGGTTCCACCCTTCTTTTGTTACCCAGGTTCAGCAAACCCTACCCCAGGGAATGTTGCACCTCCTCCACCACCAGTAGAACCAGTAGCCCCAGTTATTCAACCACCTAAGCCTAGTTCACCTGGAGGAAGTAAGGTAAAGATGACGGCTTATCTAAAGTTGGATGTTCCCACGTTTGAAACAGGTGATGACCCTTTGGAGTATCTTAGAACGGTCAAGATGATAACTGATGAGTTGGGAGCCAGTGAGAGTAGGGCCATTCAGATGGCAGGGTTCACATTGAAATGTAAGAGGGCAAGGGAATGGTTCAACCATTATGTGGACCCGAGGGTGGAAAGCTTATCTTGGGAGCAGTTTGCCAATGAGTTTGTAGGATGGGCTTTTCCAGATAGCTCAAAAGAACGTAAGGAGGCTGCCGTAAAGAATAAAAAGAAAGTCAGAAGCCTCAAAAGGTCACAGAAAAGTGAGTACTGGACGCAGATAAAGTCTGATCTGGGAATAGGTGAGGGATCAAGCTCTGGTTTGACCGACTCCAGATGTTCGAGGTGCTGTAGGCCGCACAAAGGAGTCTGTCTGGTAGGGACAACAGCATGTTTCAGGTGCGGACAGGAGGGACACATAGCACGTGAGTGTTCCACCGCGACAGTGATATCACAGTCCCAGCAGACAGCCTCAGACAGAGTGGCTCAGCTAGGAGTTCTAGTCATGGTGCTGGGTAGAGGTAGAGGGCACGGGATCACTCCTTCATCCACAGGTTCCCCAAGTGAAGGTCCATCAGTGCCAGCATGGATCTTCGCTTTGATGCAGCAGGAGGCTGACACATCGGACATGGCAGTGACAGGTATGTGTCACTTTTGATACTGTCTGCTTTTAGAGACCCTGATGTTTCGCTTTCCTTAGGGCTTGAAGAGCCATAGAGAGTATGGGTTTGATAGCTTCTGGGGTTAGAGTGTCCTCTTTGGGTCAGTGGACCCAAGTGTGATCCATCAGTGGCAGAGTCAGTCTGCCAGTTGAGTTCAGTGCTAGTGGTGAGTAGGTGCCTTCCAGCTGACCTAGTGGTTCTAGAAGGACTGTTTGATGTCATTCTAGGGGTGGATGGGCTAGCTACTCATAGTACTGCCTTAGATCGCAGAGGCAGAGTAGTCAGGCGTAGAGATCAGGATGGATCACAGGTAGCCTGTTGAGGGGACAGTGTAGAGATGCCTAGAAGTTTGATATCAGCCCTATAGGCTCTTAGGCTGTTCAGGAAAGGTGGTTAGAGGTGTCTTGCTCATGTCAGAGAGTGTAGCAGGTAGTCAGATCAGGAGGGGAACCAGTTTTAGTGCCCGCAGCCAGAGAAAAGTGTTAGATGTTGTCCCAGACAAGTCGCCAGATTTACCACCTGCTAAGAGACTAGAGTGGGATATAGGAGTGGTGTCTGGACCCAGAACCATTCCTAGGCTTCTCTGCAGGATGGCACCAGTAGAGTGAGAGAGATAGTAAAAGCCAGACGAGTAGTTGCTAGAGGTGGTAGACAAGGATTGTATTCGACTTAGTACCTCACCCTGGAATGTTCCGGAGTTGTGATGGGAAACGAAGGATGAATCCGTGAGACCTTGTTTCGACTGTAAGTCGATGGACAAAGTCACTACCAGCAAGTATCTATTACCTTGGCTCAACGATCTAGTTTAGACCAAGTAAGAGTACCGCTTTTCAGGATAGATCTGAAAGCCAGGTACTATTCGGTCGGATGAGAGTAACCAAGAAAGTAAGGACAGCGTCCAGGAAGAACTATGGGCACTAAGGGTTATGGGCTAGTCATGCCCTTATAGCCTTTATGACTCTCATAAACAGAGGGTTTAGTGTGAGTCTGCATCACTCCGGTATTGCCAATACCGTGATGAGATCCAGAAACACAGAGGAGAGTGCTCATGATCAGAAAATAGTGTTATAGACCTTGAGAGAACGTGGCGTGTATGCCAAGTTCTTCAGGTGTGAGTTCTCGTGGAGAAGTAGTGCAGTAAGGAGTAGTTCAGAAATCAGAAAAAAAGAATTGAAGTAGCCCCCAGGAAAGGAACAAGTTATAGCACTGAGCTTAGACCCATCTCCGTGACAAGGATCAGTAGTTCATGGGTTTGGCAGATTGTTACAGAAAAGTACCAGTGGTAGCTCTGTCTCCCACGACTAAGGAGTTCACAGTGTTATGTGATACATTCCTTGTAGGCCTGGAGTGTGTGGGAAGGTAAGAGGCAGGGTACTTCCTTATGTTTCTAGACAGCTAAAGAAGCATGAGTTGAATTATTCTACACATGGTCTAGAGATAGTGGTTGACTTAAGATATGGAGGTACTACCCATACGGGGTAAGAGATGAGATCTTTATCGATCAAAGGAGTTTACAGTGATGAGTCTGACACAGAGGTAAAACTGCTTAGCGACTCTGAGTGTACAAACCAGTATCTATGGGGTGAGGCAGATAAGATGTTAGCTGCCCTCAGTCGGAAGTCGCTTACCAGTTTCTCCTATAGGAACAGGTATTCCTTCAGATTGATGATCGGTTGGATCAACTAGCAGGAGCCAGTTGTCTTCCAAGCTAGATCTGAAAGCTAGGTGCTAGCTGTTGAGAGCTAGAGGTAGTCCAGTATAGCAAGAAGCAATCAGAAGAGAAGAAACCAGTGGAGTAAAGAAGAAGAAAGGCGGGCAAGAAGCAGAGTGCGTAGCGGAAATGTGTGAAGGGCAAACGAAAGTGATAGTGTTATTTGTGCGGGTTGAAAGATAAGTGACTTCACGGTGTTTGAAACCCGTAGAATCCTGTAGAGGATTGGAGAGGTAGGATTTACCTGCTTCTAAGAGGAGAACCATTCAGGTTCCTAGTTCTTTTGTTCTGGAGTGGTGTTGGATCCGACAGAGGTTCTGTATGAACCAGAAGTGGAGATCTCAGGGGATCTCACCTGTATAGCATAGTTAGAGCGGATCATACACACTCAGCTCGCAGAATAGAAGAACATGAAGATCTGTTAAAGGAAGTCCCTTCGAATCACCCAGGAGTATCGTATGTATAGGAAATCCAGGAGTTCTTACTCCAGCGATATCTGTGTCTCTCTTTGGAGACCAGATTTACGCTTTGTTTGCTTCCTTGTTTGTTTGTTGTTTAGGAACATTCGGGGACGAATGTTCTTAAGGGGGGGGAAGAATGTAATACCCGGCTAGATTCGGGCATCAGAATCCCTAATTTTCGGCAGAATCTCCGTTGGAATCTGGCATTTGAAGATGTCGGAGGTTTCTAGAAGGGTAAGAGAAAGGTTTTCTAACATCTTTTTAAGTGTTTTATGGTTTTGAAAGAGAAAGGACTCGAGGAGAAAAGACCAAGGGAACAAAGTGCGGGTTCGGCCGCCGAAAGTGTTGTTCGGCCGCCGAAAGTGCCTTAGGTTTGGCCCCCGAAACTCCAAGTTCGGCCGCCGAACGTTGCATGGTTTTGCATGCAGGTTTGGCCGCCAAAGCTGAGGCGGTCAGCCGCCTATAAAGGGTCCTCAGTCGGTGAAATGGATCAGTTTTGCTTCCTTTTCACTACCAGAGGTGAGTTCTTGTTCCCCTTGGATGGTTTTCATGGTTTTTCATTAAATCTTTCAAAGTTAAGTGCGTTTTATCCTTGTTTTGAAGGTTTTGCACTTTAAGCAAGGTTTTGGAGTTTGGAGCTTAGATCCTCCATAGCTCTCAGTTTGGATCACACCAGCCTTTGTTCTTTAAGAGGTAAATGTAGATCTTTAAAAAGTGAGTTTGCATGGTTGTGCCTATTAGGGTTTATGGACCCTTTATGCTTTATGTTTGATGAGTTTGTTTGGTGGAGTGTAAGTTGTCTTCAGCTCCTATATGCTTGGTGTAGGAGTTATGCATGTTTTAGAGAGGTTGGTTGCATGTGTTGGGGGTTTGGAGGTTTGAGAGGCATGTTGTGCACGAAGCTGAGTTCTGGATGAACTCAGGTTCGGCAGCCGAAGGAAGGTTCGGCCGCCGAACGTGCTGAGGAGGTGGCTTCGGCTGCCTAAGCTTACTTGAGCTTGGCCCCGAAAGTTTGGACTTTCGGCTCTGGAGAAGAGGTTCGGCCGCTGAAGGTGTCGCCGAACATGCCCGAGGTTCGGCTTTGGAGGGAGCATTCGGCCGTCGATGGTGCCGCCGAAGATGCTCTGTTCAGCCTTCCTTTGCATGTTTCCCATGATTGTTCTAGGAGGTTTTAGAGGGTTTTTGGGGAATTGTGTAAGAGTTGTTTATCAGTGGAATAGAGTATGTTTGGTACCTCATTTGAGTCCTCCATTGTAGGAGTGGACCCGAGGAACCGAGGTGTTTAGCAGTAGTAGCTGCATCAGAGTTAGAGGTGGCCCAGAGTTAGCCAAGCATTGGCTACAGGTGAGTGGAACTAAACTTGATGTTTTAAATTGAGAAATGACACGCTTCTAGCATGATCCATGCATCATAAAATGCCATGTTATGTGTAACGACCCGGAAATCCGACCCGTTACCGGCGCTAGGATCCAGATCGGCTTAAGGCCGCCGGGACCCGTAGCAAGCCTACATACCTCCTGTAAACCTGTGGAATCCCATACATAACAACATATACGTGATCTGTAAAAATTTTCTTTCTCTTATCCAAGCAAAACCTGTGCATGCACAAAATCATACATAAACCCCACACTGGAGTCCTCATCAAATACTCCAATGGGGTATCATCATCATACATATCAGCTTGGATAATCATGGTCATTAACATCATTACTCATTAAACACTCTGTACATAATGGGGATTCACACACCTCTAGGTCAAGCACTACTATAATCCTCAATACATCATCAAATCATTCATTACATTACATGGTCATAAATACTCATTACATCATGTTCATGTCCACTACTATCTATTACAACATACATGACTTAACTTCACTCTAGCCGACTTCCTGATCTATCCTGTACCTGCAACTCTGGGGATAAAGGGAGTGGGGTGAGCTACTAGAGCCCAGTGAGCAGAATAATAAAACATCAATTTAAATCATGCTTTCATGTATGCGCCATAACACAAACATTTCACAACAAGGATGAACTTGTCACCATTTAGCCCCTATCTTTCTTACTTATACATGCCGGGGGCGTAGAGCCGTAGCAGGCACACCCGGACTTCCATAATCTGTCATAGTGCCAGGGGCGTAGAGCCGTAGCAGGCACACCTGGACTCACATAGGCTATCATGACATACAAGGGCTAATGGATCATTCAACATTCATCCACATCAACAACAAAGTATGCAATGCAACATATTCGTGAATTCTAATGCAAACAACCTAATATATCTCATGGCATTCATGATGCGTGAATCATGCTAAAACATTTCATTAATTTGCTTTAAAACTTAAAGTTTATTCCACTCACCTCTGGCTAGCTCTGAAGAGACTCTGAAGCAGCTGACTCACTGCTGGGGGTCTCGGTTCCTCGGGTCCGAACCTACACAGGTGGACTCAAATGAGGGACCAAACATACATGAATATGACTCTAAAATACTCCCCAAAAACCCCCTAAAACATCCTGAAAACATCACATGAAAACATGCAAGAAATGGCTGAACAGGGCACTTTCGGCGGCAGGTTCGGCGGCCGAAAGTCCCTCTGCAGCCGAAAGTCATGCAGGTTCGGCGGCACTTTCGGCGGCCGAACCTCCTAGACAGAGACGAACCTTGAGTTTCGGGGGCAGGCTTCGGCAGCCGAAACTGCCTCCACAAGGGGGTTCGGCGGCCGAATGTCACTTCGGCGGCCGAACCTGAGTTTCTGCCGAAGGGCAGAAACTTGGCTCCCTTGTGTCCACAGCCTCCAAAACGCCTCAAAACATGCATAAACTTGTTTCTACACATGCATACACATCATACATCACACCTAGGGGTCTCAAACTATAATATACCCCAACTACAACACTTCAAACAACACATTTCCAACATACATTGTTCAAATCACAACATAAACCCATAAACCTAACAACAAGCCTAAACATGCATTCTACCCCATCAACTTGCATAAAACTTTCATAAAACATAAAAGAAGCATAGATCGAAGCTTACCTCTTGAAGATCGAGAGGAAGAACGACCCTAGCTCGGAAAATGGAGGGATTTAGCTCCAAGACTTCCAAGCTCCAAACTTGCTTAAAAACACTCAAAAACTTTTGTGGAACCTTAAAACTCAAAGAAAATGGTGGGGATTGAAGGAAAAACACAAGATTTGGGAGAGGGAGGTCGGAAGCTCGCTGTGGCCGAAAATGGGAGAAAACCTCGCCCATTTCGGCTAAGGGTCCCTTTTATAGTGGCTGGCCAGGCCACGTTCGGGGGCCGAAAGTGCCTCCGCATGCATGCAAGGTTCGGCGGCCGAACTTGGAGTTCGGCGGCCGAACCTGCATTTCCCTCACTCAAAATTTTCGGGCGCCTAAAGTCCCTCCGAAAGCATGCATGTTCGGCGGCCGAACCTCAAAGTTCGGCGGCCGAACCTCAAAGTTCGGCGGCCGAACCTGGGTTTTCCTCCAAAGATTTTTCATGCAAAAACTCATTTAATTTCTTACTAAAAAACATGAAATACATGAAAACATTTCATAAAATCATAGTTTTACCCTTCTAGAGGTTTCCGACATCTGAGGTCCCACCGGACGGTAGGGATTCCGATACCGGAGTCTAGCCGGGTATTACATTATGTATTAGGTTGTGTTGCATTAGAATCCACGAATATGCTGCATTGCATACGATGACATTTGTATGGATGAATGTTGGATGATCCTTAGCCCTTGATATAAGCAGAGATACTATGAGATCAGATGAGATATGGCATGAGATAGCCATACCAGGTCGCTCCTGGACAGACCAGGTCGCTCCTGGTACGGTGAGACAGTCAGGTAAGAGTCAGTCAGTTAAGAAAAGTCCAGGTGACGACTTCTGTAACGACCCGAAAATTGGACCGCTACCGGCGCTAGGATCCGGGTCGACTTAAGGCCGCCGGGACCCGTAGCAAGCCAAACATACATCCTGGAAACCTGTGTAATCCCATACATGATCAAGAACATACATAAAAATTTAAAACCTTTCTTTCAAACATCTAACTCAACCTGAACATATACTGAACATAGTCATACTCATAATTATGATCCCTCTGTGGGATCTCAACAATGCCCCAAAGGGCAATACACATGCGTTGAGTTGGCTAACATCTGTATCATCAAATATCTAAGATCATGCATCAACAAGGGATTACAATACTCATAGGGTCAAGCACATCTATAACCTCAATATACCTCAATACATAACATACTGTAATCTCTTACATTACATCATAGTACAATTGTCATGTCCATAGTCTAACTATTACATAGACATACTTCAAAACTCTGGCTAACCTCCTGGTCTACCCTGTACC
Organism: Manihot esculenta; assembly: GCF_001659605.2. Classification (NCBI taxonomy): domain Eukaryota; kingdom Viridiplantae; phylum Streptophyta; class Magnoliopsida; order Malpighiales; family Euphorbiaceae; genus Manihot; species Manihot esculenta. Next base: position 35,215,460 of record NC_035162.2, on the reverse strand, counting down.
TGCACATCTGGGGTTAGGGGAGAGGGGTGAGCTACAAAGCCCAGTGAGCAGAATAGTGAAATCGTATATTTCAAAAAAAATCTCATGCCATTATGTAATGCAACACATCACAACAAATCACATCTCGGATGGTATTGTCACCAATAGTCCTCTACATAGTCCAACTGTGCTGGGACGTAGAATGGGTACAACCGGTCTTTCTCTTATCATAACATATCATAACATACCAATGTGCCAGGGACGTAGAATGGGTACAACCTGGACTTCCATACCATATCATGCCGTAACATCATCATGCCATATGAGGACTAAAGGATCATCCAATAACCAATCCACATCAACATCATAAATGCAATGCAACATATTCGTGAATACTAATGCAAACAACCTACTATATCTCATGGCATTCATGATGCATGGATCATGCTCAAAATTCATATTTCATTTTATTTTAAAACTTAAGGTTTATTCCACTCACCTCTGGCTAGCTCTGACAAACTCTGTAGCAGCTGGCTCACTGCTGGGGTCCTCGGTTCCTCGGGTCCGAACCTACACGGGTGGACTCCAATGAGGGACCAAACATACATAAACATAACTCTAATATACTCCCCAAAAACCCCCTAAAACATCATAAAACAATTGCATAAAAACATGCAAGAAATGGCTGGACAGGGCACTTTCGGCGGCAGGTTCGGCGGCCGAAAGTCCCTCCAGAGCCGAAAGTCAGGCAGGTTCGGCGGCACCTTCGGCGGCCGAAACTCCCAGACAGAGGCGAAACTCATGCATGTTCGGCGGCACCTTCGGCGGCCGAAAGTGCCAGACAGAGACGAAAGTCTCCTTTCGGGGGCAACTTCGGCAGCCAAAAGGCCTGCCTCCCCAGCCATGTTCGGCGGTCGAAAGCTCCTTCGGCTGCCGAACCTGGTTTCTGCCAAAGGGCAGAAACTTGGCTCCCTAATGCATTTATGCCTTCAAAACTAACCAATCATGCATAAACTTGTTCTAAAACATGCATACTCAACATACATCACACCTAGGGGTCTCAAACTATCAAATACCCCAACTACAACACTTCAAAAATGCCACATTGTTCAAAAACATAACATTTGCTTAAAAACTCATACAACCCTATACATGCCATTCTACCCATAAAACAACTTAAAACTTACTTAAAACATACAATGAGCTTAAGATCGGCTCTTACCTCTTGGAGATCGAGAGAGAGACGACCTAAACTCGGAGATCCAAGCAAATGAGCTCCTGAGTTCCCAAAGCTCCAAAACTTGTCTTAAATGCTCAAAACTTGCAATGAGAGGTGAAAACTCAAGAAAAATGGAGGAGATTTGGAGAAAGAACACAAGATCTGGGGAGAGGGAGGTCGGAAGCTAGCTGTGGCCGAAAATGGGAGAAAGCTCGCCCATTTCGGCTAAGTGACCCTTTTATAGTGGCTGGCCAGGCCACGTTCGGGGGCCGAAAGTGCTTCCGCATGCATGCCATGTTCGGCGGCCGAACTTGGGTTTCGGCGGCCGAACCTGGACTTCCCTCCCTCATGCTTTCGGGGGCCTAACGTGCCTCCAAAACGCATGCATGTTCGGCGGCCGAACTTGACTTTCGGCGGCCGAACCTGGGTTTTCCTCCAAAGACTTTTCATGCAAAAACTCATTAAATTTTCATACTTAAAACCATGAAATACCTTAAAACATTTTATGAAAACATGTTTCTACCCTACTAGAGGATTCCGACATCCGAGATTCTACCGGACGGTAGGAATTTCGATACCGGAGTCTAGCCGGGTATTACATTCTCCCCCCCTTAAGAACATTCGTCCCCGAATGTACCTCAACTAGCACACATAGCATGACATAAAACATAACATACATACATAGCACATAAAACTCACAGGGAACTAACCTCAGAAAAGATAAGGGTATTGCTGGAGCATGGACTCCCGTGTCTCCCAAGTGCATTCCTCCAAATTGTGGTGGTTCCACAGGACTTTCACCATCGGGATTTCCTTGTTCCTTAACTTTCTGATATGAGTGTCTATGATCCGAACTGGCTGTTCAACATAGGTGAGATCCTCTTGGACCTCCACATCAGGCACACTAAGAACCTTGCTCGGATCTGACACAAACTTCCTCAACATTGAAACATGAAAAACCGGATGGATTCTCTCCATTGAAGCAGGTAAATCCAGCTTGTATGACACATTCCCAATCCTTTGCAAGATTTCAAAGGGTCCGATGTATCGTGGGGCTAGTTTACCTTTCTTCCCGAAGCGAACCACTCCCTTCATTGGAGACACCTTGAGCAATACCAGATCCCCCTCCTGAAACTCTAACTGTCTCCTGCGGACGTCTGCATAGCTCTTTTGTCTGCTGGCAGCAGTCTTGATTCTCTCTCTGATTATGGGTACTACCCTGCTGGTGATCTCTACTAGCTCAGGCCCTGCCAAGGCCTTTTCTCCAACTTCCTCCCAGCAAACAGGTGATCTGCACTTCCTTCCGTACAAAGCTTCATAGGGAGCCATCCCGATGCTAGCATGATGGCTGTTATTGTAGGCAAACTCCACCAAAGGTAGATGCTGCCTCCAAGAACCGCCAAAGTCCAGCACACACATTCTAAGCATATCCTCGATAGTCTGGATGGTCCTTTCGGACTGTCCGTCCGTCTGGGGGTGGAAGACAGTACTGAAATCCAACCTAGTACCCATGGCATTCTGCAGACTCCGCCAAAACCTGGAGGTGAACTGGGGCCCTCTATCTGACACTATCGAAACAGGAACCCCATGCAGCCTGACGATCTCGTCCACATACACCTGCGCCAACTTGTCCACAGAGTAGCCACTCCTGACAGGAATGAAGTGAGCAGATTTGGTGAGTCTGTCCACAATCACCCATATGGAGTCCACCCTGTTGGACGCCGCCGATAACCCCACTACGAAGTCCATAGCTATATTCTCCCATTTCCACTCTGGAATAGGTAGCGGGTTAAGCATTCCAGCCGGCTTCTGATGTTCCAGCTTCACCCTCTGACACACTTCGCAGGCTGACACAAACTGTGCCACTTCTTTCTTCATCGCTGGCCACCAATAAACTTTCTTCAAATCTTGATACATCTTGGTGGCTCCGGGGTGAATGCTGTATCTTGCATTATGAGCCTCTCTCATAATGTCTCCTTTTAGCCCTATGTCGTCTGGTACACATAGTCTGCTCCCATAGCGGAGGATCCCCTTGCTGTCGAATCTGAACTCACTATCATTGCCTGACTGAACAGTCCTGGCAATCTTCACTAACTCCGGGTCCTCATGCTGTTTCTGAGCCACCTACTCCAGAAACACGGGTGCCACTCTCATCTGGGCCACCAAGGCACCTGTACCAGACAACTCCATCTGTAGACCTTCCTCAATAAGCTTGTAGAACTCCTTCACCACTGGCCTCCTTTCTGCCGATATGTGGGATAAACTACCGAGTGATTTCCGGCTTAAGGCGTCTGCCACAACATTCGCCTTACCCGGATGGTACTGAATCTTGCAATCATAGTCACTCAGCAGCTCCACCCATCTCCTCTGTCTCAAATTCAAATCTCTTTGACTCAGGATGTACTGCAGGCTTTTATGATCTGTAAAGATCTCACATTTAACGCCATAGAGGTAGTGCCTCCACATCTTGAGTGCAAAGATTACTGTTGCCATCTCCAGGTCATGTGTGGGGTAATTCAACTCATGCTTCTTCAGCTGCCTAGAAGCATAAGCGATCACCCTCTCACTCTGCATTAGTACACAACCCAGTCCCACACGGGATGCATCACAAAAGACTGTAAAGTCCTCATCACTAGATGGCAGAGCTAAAACTGGTGCTGAAGTCAACCTCTTCTTAAGCTCTTCAAAACTTTCTTCGCACTGGTCGGTCCACACAAACTTCTGACTCTTCCTGGTTAGTCTGGTCAGAGGAGCTGCTATCTTTGAGAAGTCCTGAACGAACCTCCTGTAGTAACCTGCCAAACCCAAGAAACTTCTAATCTCTGTCACTGAAGTGGGTCTAGGCCAGTTAGCCACAGTTTCTGTCTTCTTGAGGTCCACCTCAATCCCATTCTCTGACACTACATGCCCCAAGAACGAAATGCTCCTCAGCCAGAACTCACATTTAGAGAACTTGGCATACAAGCCATGTTCCCTCAAGGTCTGCAAGACCAACCGCAGATGATGGGCATGCTCCTCTGCATTCCTGGAATACACTAAGATATCATCTATGAAGACAATAACAAAGTGATCCAGGTATTGACTAAACACTCTGTTCATGAGATCCATGAATGCTGCAGGGGCGTTGGTTAACCTGAATGGCATTACAAGGAACTCAAAATGCCCATATCTGGTCCTGAAAGCTGTCTTCGGCACATCTTCTTCCCTTATCCTTAGCTGATGGTACCCCGATCTCAGATCTATTTTGGAGAAACAACTCGCTCCTGCTAGCTGGTCGAATAGATCATCGATCCTTGGCAGAGGGTACCTATTTTTGGTAGTGACTTTGTTCAACTGCCTGTAGTCGATACAAAGTCTGAGGGACCCATCCTTCTTTCTCACGAACAAGACCGGAGCACCCCAAGGTGAGGTACTCTGTCGGATGAAGCCCTTCTCTACCAGCTCTTGCAACTGCTCTTTCAACTCCTTCAACTCGGCTGGGGCCATCCTGTAGGGAGGGATAGAGATCGGTCTAGTTCCAGGCACCAACTCTATCTCGAACTCTATCTCCCTAGCAGGTGGTAAACCTGGAAGCTCATCCGGAAAAATATCTTGAAACTCTCTGACAACTGGCACCGAGGCCGGCTCCCTGACCTGACTGTCTAGCTCTCTCACATGAGCTAAGTACCCCTGACATCCCTTCCTAAGCAACCTACGAGCCTGAAGAGCTGATATCAGACCTCTAGGTGTGCCCCTCTTGTCTCCTCTGAAGACGACCTCTGACCCGTTCTGATCTCTGAACCTGACTACCTTGTCCCTGCAGTCCAAGGTAGCACCATGGGTAGATAACCAATCCATCCCTAGAATGACGTCAAAGTCTGTCAAATCTAGAACCACAAGGTCGGCGGAGAGGCATCTTCCCTCAATCAAAACTGGACTGTACTGGCAGACTGACACTGCCACTGACGGGTCACACTTGGGTCCACTGACCCATAGGGGACACTCTAACCCAGAGACTATCAAACCCAACCTCTCAATGGCTCTCGGAGTAATAAATGAATGAGATGCACCCGGGTCCATTAATGCATACACATCAGAACACCCAATGACGAGATTACCTGACACCACGGTGTTGGATGTGTTAGCCTCCTGCTGAGTCATGGTGAAGATCCTGGCTGGGGCTGATGGACCTTCACCTCGGGAACCAGAAGAAAAGGCTGCCCCTCTCCCTCTACCTCTGCCACTGCCCTGAGTTGTGGCTGGAACTGCTGGCTGTGCCACACTACCAGAAGCTGTCTGCTGGGGCTGGCCCATAAAAGGCGCTCTAGGACACTCCCGAGCTATGTGTCCCTCCTGTCCACATCTGAAACATGTGTTAGTCCCAGCTCGACACACTCCCCTGTGCGATCTTCCACATCTCTGGCATTCTGTACCATCTGAGCCTGAGCTCGAGCCACCGCCAAATCCCAGACCGGATTTCAACTTGTTCCAAAACTTATTCTTCTTCGGCTTCCTGGTGGTGTTATCCCACCTCTTCTTACCTGAGCTCTGAGAAGAGAGACCTGACCCTCCTCTGCTTGGGGTCTTAACCCCTGAAGACTGGGTCACTGACTGCTTCACTGACCCCTCAACTATAGCACTCGCCTCCATCCTTTGAGCCATATCCACCACAGTGTGGAAACTTTCTCTCTCAGCTGACTAAATCAACGAGGAGTACCTGGAATGCAGCTTCATAACATACCTCTTGGCCTTCTTCGTATCTGTATCTAGAGCTTGCCCTGAAAAAGGCAATAACTCCAAGAATTTATCCGTGAACTCCTCTACACCCATGTGCTCTGACTGCCTCAGTTGCTCAAACTCAATCATCTTCAGTTCTCTGGAACTGTCTGGAAAAGCCCATCCAGCGAACTCATTCGCAAATTCTTCCCATGTCATACCGTCTAGTCTTGGGTCCACATAACACTTGAACCATTCCCGTGCCTTCTTGCACTTTAAAGTGAACCCTGCCATTTGAATGGCCCTGCAGTCACTTGCCCCTAGCTCATCCGTTATTGTCTTCACCACTCTCAGATACTCAAAGGGGTCATCCCCTGACTTGTATTTGGGAGCATCCAGCTTGAGGTAATCTGTCATCTTTACCTTGCTCCCACCAACTGAGCTAGGTCTGGAAGGTTGAGTAACTGGGGCTGCTGGTTCTGTAGGTGGTGGAGGTGGGGGTGCAGCATTCCCCGAGGTGGGGTTTGCCGGGTTTGGATAGAAGGGTGAGGGTGGATAAGCTGGGTACTGTGTGTAAGGTGGATAGAAAGGTGGATAGGGCATGTAGGTAGGGTAGGGGTTAAAGCTGGAGTAATCCGATGTACCTCCCATCGGATACCCTGAACCCTGTGGGAAGGGTGGATAATGGGGTGGAAAACCATACCCCGAGGCCTGAACGCCTCCCTGAGACTCCCCTGTCCCTTCTTCCTCTATGCTCACATCTAGGTTCCCATCCCTCCTCTGATCCTCTTCCATAACCTCCCTCACATCTGAAGAACTTCCTCCTCTATCTGTCCCCCTTCTGCTAGCATCAAAAGACCTTCTAGGGTCCCTTGACACTCTTTCTCTGTTGGCTCTACAAGACATTGCCCTAGGCAATTTAGGAGGACGGGCGCTCGTGCCCTCATCCTCAGGTGGCACTCCAGTCAATCGTGCAGATCGACGAGTTCCTCTCATCCTGTTTTCTGAAAAATAGTACACATCAAGCAAGCATTAGCATCATATGGTTCATGTGGGCACATATGAACCCTCATCACATGCATCACATAGCGTAGCATATCATTAATGCACATGCATATAATCATGGCATTTCACATCATCATACAAGACAGGACTCAACATCCTATCCTAGTGGACATGATCTTCCTATTGTGCTTGACCTTCTATAACATCTATGAGCCCGACACTCTAGGTCCGATCCTATGAACCTAGGGCTCTGATTCCATTCTGTAACAACCCGAAAATCGAACCGCTACCGGCGCTAGGATCCGGGTCGACTTAAGGCCGCCGGGACCCGTAGCAAGCCAAACATACATCCTGGAAACCTGTGTAATCCCATACATGATCAAGAACATACATAAAAATTTAAAACCTTTCTTTCAAACATCCAACTCAACCTGAACATATACTGAACATAGTCATACTCATAATTATGATCCCTCTGTGGAATCTCAACAATGCCCCAAAGGGCAATACACATGCGTTGAGTTGGCTAACATCTGTATCATCAAATATCTAAGATCATGCATCAACAAGGGATTACAATACTCATAGGGTCAAGCACATCTATAACCTCAATATACCTCATTACATAACATACTGTAATCTCTTACATTACATCATAGTACAATTGTCATGTCCACAATCTAACTATTACATAGACATACTTCAAAACTCTGGCTAACCTCCTGGTCTACCCTATACCTGCACATCTGGGGTTAGGGGAGAGGGGTGAGCTACAAAGCCCAATGAGCAGAATAGTGAAATCGTATATTTCAAAAAAAATCTCATGCCTTTATGTAATGCAACACATCACAACAAATCACATCTCGGATGGTATTGTCACCAATAGTCCTCTACATAGTCCAACTGTGCCGGGACGTAGAATGGGTACAACCGGTCTTTCTCTTATCATAACATATCATAACATACCAATGTGCCAGGGACGTAGAATGGGTACAACCTGGACTTTCTCTTACATCGTGCCAGGGACGTAGAATGGGTACAACCTGGACTTCCATACCATATCATGCCGTAACATCATCATGCCATATGAGGACTAAAGGATCATCCAATAACCAATCCACATCAACATCATAAATGCAATGCAACATATTCGTGAATACTAATGCAAACAACCTACTATATCTCATGGCATTCATGATGCATGGATCATGCTCAAAATTCATATTTCATTTTATTTTAAAACTTAAGGTTTATTCCACTCACCTCTGGCTAGCTCTGACAAACTCTGTAGCAGCTGGCTCACTGCTGGGGTCCTCGGTTCCTCGGGTCCGAACCTACACAGGTGGACTCCAATGAGGGACCAAACATACATAAACATAACTCTAATATACTCCCCAAAAACCCCCTAAAACATCATAAAACAATTACATAAAAACATGCAAGAAATGGCTGAACAGGGCACTTTCGGCGGCAGGTTCGGCTGCCGAAAGTCCCTCCAGAGCCGAAAGTCAGGCAGGTTCGGCGGCCGAAACTCCCAGACAGAGGCGAAACTCATGCATGTTCGGCGGCACCTTCGGCGGCCGAAAGTGCCAGACAGAGACGAAAGTCTCCTTTCGGGGGCAACTTCGGCAGCCGAAAGGCCTGCCTCCCCAGCCATGTTCGGCGGCCGAAAGCTCCTTCGGCTGCCGAACCTGGTTTCTGCCAAAGGGCAGAAACTTGGCTCCCTAATGCATTTATGCCTCCAAAACTAACCAATCATGCATAAACTTGTTCTAAAACATGCATACACAACATACATCACACCTAGGGGTCTCAAACTATCAAATACCCCAACTACAACACTTCAAACATGCCACATTGTTCAAAAACATAACATTTGCTTAAAAACTCATACAACCCTATACATGCCATTCTACCCATAAAACAACTTAAAACTTACTTAAAACATACAATGAGCTTAAGATCGGCTCTTACCTCTTGGAGATCGAGAGAGAGACGACCTAAACTCGGAGATCCAAGCAAATGAGCTCCTGAGTTCCCAAAGCTCCAAAACTTGTCTTAAATGCTCAAAACTTGTAATGAGAGGTGAAAACTCAAGAAAAATGGAGGAGATTTGGAGAAAGAACACAAGATCTGGGGAGAGGGAGGTCGGAAGCTAGCTGTGGCCGAAAATGGGAGAAAGCTCGCCCATTTCGGCTAAGTGACCCTTTTATAGTGGCTGGCCAGGCCACGTTCGGGGGCCGAAAGTGCTTCCGCATGCATGCCATGTTCGGCGGCCGAACTTGGGTTTCGGCGGCCGAACCTGGACTTCCCTCCCTCATGCTTTCGGGGGCCTAACATGCCTCCAAAACGCATGCATGTTCGGCGGCCGAACCTGGGTTTTCCTCCAAAGACTTTTCATGCAAAAACTCATTAAATTTTCATACTTAAAACCATGAAATACCTTTAAACATTTTATGAAAACATGTTTCTACCCTACTAGAGGCTTCTGACATTCGAGATTCCACCGGACGGTAGGAATTCCGATACCAGAGTCTAGCCGGGTATTACAACCTAGTCTCCCTGGCACAGTTGGACTATAAGAGAAGTCCAGGTGACGACCTAGTCTCCCTGGCACAGTTGGACAGATTACTAGCTGTATAGTAGAGGGCTATTGGTGACAAGTTCATCCTTGAGATGATATGTTTGTGATGTGATGCATTTCATGAAAGCATGTACTTAATGAACTATTTTACTGTTCCTCCTCACTGGGCTGTAGTAGCTCATCTCACTCCCTTAACCCCAGTTTTGCAGGCTCCGAGATAGCTATGGGAAGTCAGAGTCAGCAAGAGTAAAGAGGAAAGATATGCATAAATGTATGTTTGTAATAGAATAGTGGATATGATGTAATTAAAAGATTAGTTTGTAATGTACTGTATAGAACTATACTATCAGTTAATGGATAGAATTGTGCTTTACCCTAGTGTCTTTGCTTTAGTATGATGTATGATTAATCCCTTTGTACATGGATCCTGTTTTACGTTTCTTGATGAGAAATGTGTGAAACCAGGCTTAATGTGTGGCTTTGTTGAGACGCCAGTGTGTTGTGTTGGGAAGAAAGGGTAGCAAATCTCTTGACCCAAGAGCATAACAGTGAGGGAAGAAAGGGTTTCAATCCCTTGACCCACAGCAGTCAGTAGTCACTGGTATAGGCCCTGAGGGCCGTTTCAAATTTGCATATCTGCAAAACAGTAGTTAAGCCTGGTAGTTTTACAGGATTGTTGAGTATCTTTGATCATGTATGGGATTTATCAGGTACACAGATAGTATAGTCGGCTTGCTACGGGTCCCGGCGGCCTTAAGCCGATCTGGATCCTAGTGCCAGTGATGGTTCGGGCCGTTACAGAGGGGTACCGGTTTCTGGGTCGTTACAAGAGGACGTTCCCTAATTAATTTAATAATAAGGAGAGATAATGGTGGTGAGAAGCGTCTTCCATCCCCATAACTAATCTATTGAATTAACCCAAAAGAACAAAGTGTCTGTGATCAATCCCTACAACTAAAGCGGATCCAATACTTCAACTAGAGCTTTCTCATTATTGATTACTTTTTATTTAATTATTGCTTTCCATTATTTTTCTCATTATTAGTTTACTACAATCAATCTCAAACCCCCCCTGTTATTTTGTTGATAGTTTTGATCCCAATTTCAGTTTATCTCGTTTTATCCCACTTTCAGTTTTTATCTCATTTTTAGTTTATTATTGTTTCAGTTTATTTTCTTGGTCCCAAAAAGAGAAATAGGTGAGTTCTCAATTCCCTGTGGATTCGATCCTTTCACCACTATCTGCAGTTGTAAATTGTTGATAACCAGAAATGTTATTTTTAACCGGCTTCGACAACCGCGAGTCAGAGGGTTTAGGTGAAGACATAGAAAAAATGGAGGATCAAACTTGAAATTTATTTTTAAACTTCCCATATTCACACTTTAACCTGCTAAAATTTTTTCCATATTTCAATTTAGTTTTTAAACTTTCAATATTCATAGATTGACCTACTAAACTTACAGTTTTAATATTTAGAATTTCATTTCATTTAGATAAGAACGTCAATTTTAATAAGCACCTCAAGCTAACACGTCGAAAAATCCTTAAGAACCTCCCAAAAGTGACTTGATTCCGATTTGCTTATCACATTATCTACTTTATTTTAAGATATATCTATTTTCTTATTTGAGCTTTCTATAATTCAGTTATTATAGCTTAATGATATTAAAATATTATTAATAGTCATTCTTATTTTAACTGTCTTTGCATGTATAACTCTATATGAAATGCAAGTTAGACCTTTAAATATAACTTTTAGTGCTCTACCTATAGGCGAATTGTGTGTTAAGCAGTTATGGATAAACTAGCATTTTCTCTAATTAGCTCGAGATTAAGCTAGCACCTCCCTTGAAACTAATTACCCTAACTCTAAAATGGTACAATTTAGGTCTAATAGTTCCTCTATTTCTATCCTTAGGTTTTGGAATGTGACATGCTCCTATGTTGTCCCACCTTTTGTTTGCATATGATTGTATTTTATTTCTTTGAGCCACTTCTAATGAGGTTGTTATTATTTCTATTGTGTTATAGCGATATGAAAATCTTTCTGGACAAAAGGTCAATTTGCATAAATTTGAGGTTTTTTTTTAGTGCACATGTTGTTGTTATCTTAAAGATATCCTTAGTAGATGGTTTAGGTGTTCGTATTGTGGAAAATCAAAAATTATATCTTGGTTTGCCCATGGTGATTGAACGGGATAGGAAGGTCATTTTTGCACGAATTAAAGATTAGTTATCGAGTTGGAAGGAGAAGTTACTTTATGGGGCTGAGCAAGGGTTGTTGATTAAAGTGGTAGCCCATGCTATACCTAATTATGTGATGCAATGTTTCCATTTACCTAATGGCTTATGTAATGAATTAAGAGCTATGATAAGTCGATTATGATGGGGTCAGAGAAAACCATATACATTTGTGTTCTTGGTCTCAGTTATGTGGACCTAAAACAGAAGGCGGTTTAGGTTTTAGGGACTTTACGGCTTTTAATAAAGCATTGTTGGCAAAGTAAGGGTGGCACATTCTTCAAAATCTTGGATTCTTGGTTACTAGACTTTTCAAAGCCAGGTATTTCCCCACTTCTTTTTTGATTGTATTTATAAGTACATCACCTAGTTATACATGGAGGAATATCTTGTTTGGCAGGGAGATTTTAATGCATGGGCTTGATGGCAAATAGGGGATGGTCAGTCGGCCAGAATATGGCAGGATTCATGGATTTCTCAGTTGCAAACTTTTAAAATTATTACCTCTCCTAACACTTTGTCTTTGGAGGCTACTATATCAGAGTTGATTGATGACCACCAAAGGAGAAGGAAGGAGGATTTAATTTGCCGTGTTTTCCTTCTTGTTGATTTGGAGCGGATACTATCATTCCCTCTCTATTTTTCCATGGATGGATTGTTGGGTTTGGCATTTTGAGGAAAAAAGGGTTGTATCTTGTGAAAAGTGGTTATCATGTAGCGTTATCTTTATAGTCTTGACAATATAGTGCTTTGGGCTTGACCTCCTCTTTTGCCTCTCAAAATGCTTTTTGGAAGTACATATGGAGTTGCCAGTTCTACCAAAGGTGAAAGCATTTCTTTGGCAACCTGTGTTAGGTATTTTGCCCACTAAAGCGTTGTTGCATCACTGTCTTCGAGAGGTTTCTCTGTCCTGTCTTCATTGTGATGCTATTGAGTCTTCTCTTCATATGTGTCGTGACGGTGTTTGTTTCTCAAATTTGGGATTCTTGTTATCTTAAATGGGTTCAGTCGATTGCTAGATATTCTTTCCAGTACTAGTGGATTGAGATGCATGAGAAAGGTTTTTAAATTAGAGTCCTCAAACAAAGTCCAATTTTATTTTTTCAGTAAAAATTTTAATTTCACTTAATTATTAAAAAAATACTTATCTACATGCATAAAATTCTTAAGGTAAAATTTAATTTCAAGTAGAGAAACAAAAAAAATTTCGTATGTATAAAATTTTATAAATTAAATTAATTTTCTCATATTAAATATTGAATATGAGCTTTTAGAATTTTTTAATATGAGTTGTCGAAACTATTATCTATTGAAAAATATTATTTGGTTTTAATATTTTGATCTATATTTAAAAAAATTTAAATTTAAAATATAATCCTGAATTATTAAACTCATTTTCTATTTATACTAAATAGTAGGGTTGATTCTACTTTAAACTTTTATGAAATGATAAAATTATTATTGTTTAATTTTATCAATTTATAAAAATTTAGAATACAATCAGTAAATTTATGGTGCAATTAATAATATATGTGATTAATTTATCATTTTTTTAATAAATAGTTAATCTGTAATTAATTATCATAATTTTTATAATTTCAAGTGTGTTAATTTAACTATTACGGGATTTATATATATATTAAATCAATAAATTTATTAATTAGTAAATAATTTACCTTATAAATATTTTAAAAATAAAAAAAATTAAGCATAAATTTTTTAAATAAAAAAAATAGAGAAGAAAAGTGACATAGATTAAAATGGCTTCTTTAAAATTATATTGGCATTGAGAATTTATTTATAAAAAATTATTATTAGATTCTGAATGTTTAGAAATTTTACTTATTCTCACCTTTGTAAAAATAACTCAATCAATACGTTCATGTATTTTATAAAATTAAATTATTTAGCCCATTTATTAAAATAATTATTAATAAGTTTGTTTTATTTTTAATTAAAAAGAATAAACAATATAAATATTTAAATATATAATACCTAAATGATATATGTAATTAAAATTACACGAATTAAATGATATAAATATTTAAAATAAATTAATGAGTTTATAAAGATAAAAATATTTATTTTATAAAATTAAATTATTTAGCCCATTTATTAAAATAATTGTTAATCAGTTTATTTTATTTTTTATTAAAGAGAATAAATAATATAAATATTTAAATATAGAAGATTTAAATGATATATGTAATTAAAATTACACGAATTAAATGATATAAATATTTAAAATAAATTAATGAATTTATAAAGATAAAAATATTTATTTTATAAAATATAAAAATATTTTAATTGAATAATTTTTTAATAAGATAAATTAATAATTTTTAAAAAAATTTAAAAACTGAATGATAATTTTTCTTTTATTTATTTGAAATTAAAAAATTACATAAATACCTTCTAAAATTTTTAAAAAGTTCAGGCCCATAATCCATAAGTGGGTCAGTCATTGATTGCAATGAGATTATTTGTAGAGCGCATCTTATGGTGAACGCGTTTCAGCAACTACACTGTTTCAATCTGCACGATGGGTTTGTGCCACCATCTGTTCCGAGCATAAGGTGATCTATGCCTACTGTGGGTAAAGTCAAGATAAATGTGGATGCCGGAGTTGTTGGCAATTGTTTGATAGGTTTGGGGTACTGTTTTGTGACTGTTATGGCCATGTGTTGGCTTGTGCAGCAAAGTGTGTTTCTGGGAATTGGAGTTCTGATATCTCTGAGGCCTACGCTTTGGCATTTGATCTCCAGCTTGCTCTTGATCTGAGCTTCTTCGGGCTTCTTGCTGAATCTGACAGTAAAGTATGTTTTTCACAATGGCCTTGGTGCTGGCTTGCAAGATTGTTTGCAGCTTTCTTCATGGTACACGACTGTCAATGATCTTTTGTTCTTAGAGCTGGCAATGCACCTGCTCATTCTTTAGCTTATTTGGGTGAATGTAATAAGTTTTGTATTTGGGCAGAGCAGGCTCCTTTGGTTATTGACCCTCCTTACACTGGATTCAGCTCTCAATTAATGCTTTCAATAATAAAAAATAAATTAATAAACTTAATAATTTTAATTTAAAATATTAATTTTAACTTTGAATTTATTATCTATTTTTCTACTTGAATTTAAAATTTTGCATCTTTTTAATGATTTAATCTAATTTTTTAATTGTGGCACAATAATTTTATCTATTTATAATTTAATTATAAAAACTTAAATATAATTTCGCGTGTGGATATAATTAGTATTTTTCATACATGCATTCTTTACAACACATAAGCTATTTTTAAATAAATCCATGGCAAAATTAGGAATTCTTTTGTGAATTTATAATAATAACTGTTGGTTAATTAATTAATTACGATTTTTTTAAGAAAAAACAACTCTTATGTACTCATAGGATTTACATAGCCCTGTGCAATCGGTCGGTTCGGTTCCGAACCGAACCGAACCGATAAAACCGAAAATCGATTTGTTGAAAATTTTAAAACCGAAAAAACCGATTCTGAAGGTATAACCGAACCGAATCGAACCGATAAAAATCGGTTCGGTTCGGTTCGGTTCGGTTCGGTTAAAACCGAAATTTTTTTTTAATTTTTTTTTATTTCAAAAAAATAATTTAATAAACATTCTAAACATTTTCAGATGAGAAAACTGACATACCAGAAAAAAGAAAGAGAAAAATTACAGTAATTTGTAATTAATTGAAGCAGAAAAAAGAAAATCCAGCTGCTACCCTCCATGCATTTTGGCGAGTCACTCCAAAAGGCTAAAATTGGCTGGCTGTCCTCTCCATTATTAGAGAGAGACCAGCAATACAAGGTCTAGAAGCGTCCATTATGATCATCTTAATTTGGTTATAGAGATAGACGAAAACAACCATGGGAACCTCAGCTCTTCTCGTATACATATGGAAGAAGGGAACCAGAAACATAGCATATAAGAGGAAAAGATTCTACTGTCAAGAAATTAAACCGAAAAGCGGTAGTACCTCTACTCTCAAGAGATCAGTCCACGGTCGGCGGCGAAACTCACCAAATCGACGGGAAAGAGGTTGATGGTCGACGGTCAGCGGTCGGAGGTCGACGTGAAAGAGAAAGAGAGGCCAGGGGGAGGAATCGGGATTCGAGAGAGAGAATAGGGTTCGGGGGGGAATCGGGTTCAGGAGAGGAGACTGCAGAGGAAATCGGGATGAATGAAGGGGTTCAGGGGTTGGGCTGCTGAAGCGTACGATAGGCCAGGTCAGGGGGAGGGCTCGGGCTCAGGCATGGGCTTGGGCCTTGCCAAATCGGTTTTTCGGTTTGATCGGTTATTTAACATGTTTAAACCGAACCGAACCGAAAACCGATTAATTTTAAATATACTAACCGAACCAAACCGATCAGACCGATTAACCGAACCGAAAAACCGAAATTAATCGGTTCGGTTCGGTTTTTCGGTTTAAACCGAAAAACGCTCTCCCCTAGATTTACATACATGGAATTATATACACTTTGGAAATTAAGTTTTAAAATTGGATAAAATTATACTCAATTTTGAAAATCTGAGTTATTATGTTATAAATTAAAGAATTTAATTAAATCATTAAAATATAAAATTTTTTTATTCTGTAAATTAAATGCATTCAAAACCTGATGAGCAGAACAAGCTAATAGCGAGATAAAACTAA
This sequence comes from Manihot esculenta, assembly GCF_001659605.2. NCBI lineage: Eukaryota > Viridiplantae > Streptophyta > Magnoliopsida > Malpighiales > Euphorbiaceae > Manihot > Manihot esculenta. Next base: position 35,199,065 of record NC_035162.2, on the reverse strand, counting down.
CAACTAATAAAAGCAATTCAAATCTCATAAGTCCAACTCAATAGCCTAATTAGTAGGAACAACTCGGTTCACCAAAGGAAAGTGGAAGCATCTACACTGTTTTATCAATCATAACAGAGAAATATTGTCGTCCATCACTTCCATCTCTGATAGAATCAGAGAAAAAAAAACAACAAAAAAAGATGTATGTCTAACAATCTAACCGTCTAAAGTCACTAACATGCAAATCTGAAAATCCTAAAAATCCACCTAGGCAATAAAATCTAAGAAAGCCACCCTCCCATGAAATCTCCAAATTCAACCTAAATAATCAGAATCGAGTAACACATCCACCAGGTACGAGAAACTGAACTTAAACAATTAGAATCGAGCAACAACGTCTACTAGATATGATAAGCTGATCCATAATATTTTATTTTATAATGGTTATGGAGCATTCGTATTGATCTGCTTTCTGTATAAATTTTATTCGGCCATCACAACATTCAGAGTCAATCAATCATTAAAAATTAAATCTGACCCAATTTATCGACAATTCTCTAAATACACATACTATAAGTCCAAACTCGAAACAAGCAATTTCAATGGAGAACAGATTTAAAACCACAAGTACCTATATCAAAATTATACAAACCAACGAACAAAAAAGACAACTGAAGTCAAAGACTACCCTTACAACCATAAAAAACATGTCGTCCCCTTAGCTCTTTCTCTCTTTCTCACTCAATCCACATTCTTTTTAAGGGCTAAAATACAAAGTCATTTAATTTTTAATATAATAATAATAATAATAATAATAATAATAATAATAATAATAATAATAATTAGATAAAGGCAAAGATTATAATTGTTGCTTGAGAAATAATATTAATAATAATAAGATAATGATAATGATTATTATCACTATCACTATTGTTGCCGCTCTAAAAAGCAACTTGTATGTAAAGCCCTATATATTTTATCTCAAATGTTTTTATTTTTAAATAAAAATACCTTGCTTAGATTTAGGAAAAGTTTATAGAATGTAAAATTAAGTAATTAATTACATGAAAAAAACTTTTCAATTCAAGTAAGTTCAGAAACAATTGCTGCATAATATTTTACAAGTTTATGAGAAATCTGATTAGCCCTCTAAAAAACGTGTAAATAAAAGTATAAAATCAATATTATTTCTATAGTTTTTAAATAAAAATTTTAATTTGACTAAAAAATTATTAGTAATATTAAATAAAAATAAAACATCTTTTTGTTATCATTTTGTATTATCATTTTTCTATATATATAAAGAGGGAAGAGTATGTCCTAGGCATTAACATATACAACACTTCTATTTTTTTAAAATAATGAAGCATCATCATTATTATTAGAAATGAAATACAACTTATAAATTTTTTGGAGAAAAATTTTTTATATATACCAGAAAACAGAGCTGTACCGTGATTGATTAGACCTGCAAAAAAGAGAACGTGAAGTGGTGGGTGTTCATGGCAGTCACTTTAACGCTCAAGTCAGTATACTGGAGGATAGGGCAAATATAATGAATAGTTTAGAATTTTAGTATAAGAGAATAGCGTACTTTTACTTCTGTAATTCTTCTCCTCTTATACTGTAAAAAGATAGAGATAAATATAACATTTCTCGATAATTCGGCAATGATGTGGTTGACTACTTGGTAAGGGATATCGACAGCTAATGGGTTGGTGATCTTGCAATTATAGGCATAACAAGAATATGTTGGGCTATGCCTGATAATGGTAACTTTGTGCCAAGACTGGCCCTATCCAAGGGAGGGCGAGTCTTGACAGTGAACCGAGTGTTTAAGGTGTCTGAATCTTCCTTTCCTCGGACGGGACCGCATTACTTACTTATCAAATCCTTGCCACGTGAATATGTTCTATGGTGACAGCACATGGCTTACTTTAAGTGATGGTTATGTAGCATTAGAGGTCCCCCCGCTGGTCTTCGATTCTTCAGATTTGAAGATGACAATTGTTTTTACGATCTGGGACACATGGCTTATGGATATTGATTTTTTACTGGCTCACGCTGCTTTGCCTATCTAGCTTTTCAATGATAGTTGCCTCATTTTCTGAGCCGCATTTAAAGTCTGTCGTCAGAACCGTCTTATAAAAACTCTTCTTATTCCTCAAATATCACTTATGCTCTCAACTGCAATCTTTATCTTTAGGAAGACTCAATCATTCTTTCTTTTCAGATTGCACTCCCTTACTTTCACGGTAACTTTTGTTTTCTTTTTCCTTTTAGGATAAATAGGAATATCTCCTCTTCTCTCACCCCTTAGTGGAGATTCTACCTCAAGCTCCTCTTCTGACGGCCCCATCCATGCCTCAGCTTCTATCGTTCCATTAAGGGAGGCTCCAGAAAATAAAGGTAGGTCGATTAGTGACATCCCATCCTTCTTATCGGAGCAAGATATAGACCGCCTTTATGATACCTAACAAATTCCTCAAGAGACTTTTCGTGTTTTTGCCTCTTCCCCATGCGTTCGTGTGAACGAGTTGATTCCTGCGAAGATAATATTATGGTCTTCGAGGAGCAACTGAAGGTGAGTCTTCGATTACCCATATACCCATTTTTTGTTGATGTTCTTCGGTTCTACAAGCTTTCGATTGTCTAATTGCATCCTAATAGCTGAAGAATCCTGGTGGATTTTTGATTCGTCTGTCTTCCTTGAGGAGGAGGGAGAGGAGATTGAAGAGGGGGAAGGATGATCTAAGAGCATCACCCACGATTGGGTCTCTACAGACAACATAATAGATGGAGAAAATACAGATGTAATAGAGACTCGGGCGGAGGAACATGAAAATATTCCTCCTCTTAGGTAGTCTTTTAATTTTAATAAAAATATTTTTCATAACTTTTTATTATTTTTATTGAGCGTCTTTATGTCGTTTGCTCGTTCACAGCCTTTATCCAAGACTTAAACAATTAACAAAAACCTTTGAACAATGGAAATAACACTCGGATATATGGGCTAGTGAATGTCTACCTCGAGTCTGAAATACCCTTTAGGATTTCTTATCATCTTGAGGCTAATGCTCGTCCCTGAACACCCGTCTAGTGGATTGGGTCTCAAAGTTTTTATATAGGCTATCACCCTGTAATTAAGTCTAGCAACCTGCCTTGTGGCCTGGCATGAAGGCCTCGATTAGTAGGGCGAACGCCCGACTTTTTGACTTGGCTTATACTTGCCCTGTGGCTTTGCCTTAGAATTTCTTATAGGGGATCAACACTTGGCGAGATCCACCTTGTGGCTCCTTATGAATGCTTTTGATTAGTGGGACTAGTACCCAAATTATGGTCTGGTGAAATCCACCTTGACAGAACCCACATTGTAGCCTTATTTAGTGGGTCCAATACTCATATAGTCTAGCGGAATCCGCCTTGTGACTTGGCCTGGCAGAACCCACCTTGTAGCCCCTATTTAGTGGGACCAATACTCGGATAGTGTGGTGGAACCCACCTTGTAACCTAGCCTAGCGGAACCCGCATTGTGGCCTTATTTAGTGGGACCAACGCACGAATGATCTGATGGAACCCGCCTTGTGAACTATCCTAGCGGAACCCGCCTTGTGAACTATCCTGGCGAAACCCGCCTTGTGGCCTTGTTTCGTGGGACCAATACCCGGACGGTCTGGCAAAATCTGCCTTGTGACCTAACTTAGCAGAATTCATCTTATGACCTAACCTAGCGGAATTCATCTTGTGGCCTTGTTTAGTGGGACCAATGCCTGGATGGTTTGGCAGAATCTGCCTTGTGACCTAAACTAGCGAAATTCATCTTGTGGCCTTTGTTTAGTGGAATCAACGTCCGGATGGTCTGGCGAAACCTGCCTTATAACTTGGCCTGGCGAAACCTTATGGCCTTATTTTGGGGGACCAACGCCCGAATGGTCTAGCAGAACCCTCCTTATGACTTGGCCTGGCGGAACTCGCCTTGTGATCTGCCCTGGCAAAACCTGCCTTATGACCTGATTTAGTGGGACCAACGCCCGAATGGTCTAGTAGAGCCTGCCTTGTGACTTAGCCTGGCGGAATCCGCCTTGTGACCTTGTTTAGTTAGACCAATGCCCGGATAGTCTGGCAGAACCCGCCTTGTGACCTGGCCTGCCAAACCCACCTTATGGCCTTATTTAATGGGACCAACGTTCGGATGGTTTCTTCTTGTCTCCTTAATTTTTTTTGAGGAAGGTAATCCCATCGTTTCTTCTTACTAAAGAATACAACACATGAAAAAAATATCTCGTTAACTTGTTATTGATAAAATTTCCTCTTATTACAAATATCTCGAGAGTAGAAAATCACCCGGCCATCTAGTTTAGCTAACTTACAAGACTCTACGTAAATGACCTTCAAGCAGTCTTTTTTAGGTCTTACCCAACTTACCAGACCGACGATTATATTTGTTATCTGCTTATTTTTCCTTATTATCCCTATGTCCTTCCATTATTACATGAATAGTCCCTACAAGCTCTCGATCAGGAGTAGTTTCGGGAGTTGTTGCCTTGGGTTCAAGTCTTCTCTCTTTCCTTCCCTTCTTGGTGAATTTCCAAAGAGTATTATCCCTTATCAGCCCCTCTATCTCATCTTTTAGTTGCCGAAACTCTTCTGTTGTATGACTGTGATCTTCGTGGAAATGACAGAACTTGGTCATGTCTTGTTTCTCTGCTTTTTCGGGATTGAGCTTGGGCGGCCACCAGATTTCCTTGTCACTTTTCCTTATCCACATTAAAGTACGTGTCAGTAAGTCATTCAATAAAAGATAATTCTTATACTTACTTTAGTCATCCCTTCTTCAGGAGATGGGATAATTCATGTGATCTCCTTCATGTCCTCGCCTCTCTGGCTTTTGACTTTGCTTTTGGGTCACCCTCTTGTCCTCTTTTAGTGTCTAGACTTTGTCATCCAGCCTGATATACTTCTAGGCTTCGTCTATCAACTGTTGATATGTCGCTGTTAGGTTTTTAATTAAGAAATCCATGAATTTGACATTGCGCGCTCCTTTCTTCAATGCTTCACATGCTATCTCATGATTTAATTCTTCCACCTGTATTGCCTCAGCATTGAACCATGAGATAAAACTCCTTAAAGACTTGCCCTCTCATTGGCAGATCTTCCGCAAGTCAGAGAAAATTTTTTTAGGAGGTACACAAGTAATAAATTTGGATTTAAATAATGTAGCAAACTATGTAAAGTTTTGAATTCAACCTGGGCTCAAATGTCGGTACCATTTCTGAGCCAAACTTGTGAGTGTTGATGGAAACACTCGATATAACACAAAGTCGTTGACATTCTGAAGCTGCATGATCGTCCTGAAGATTGGCATGTGCCTTTTGGGATTCACTATTCCATCATACTTATCTAAGCTAGATAGCTTGAACTTTTTTGGGAATATTTCCACTAAGATTTCTTCCAAAAGAGGCGAGGCATTGTCTAGGCCGAATTCCTCCTTTTATTCCTTTTGGTACCTTTGCACGACTTGTACCATTTTCTAATCGATGTCTTTTGGAGCTTCGTCTCATTCATCTTCGGACTTGGCTTTTCCTTTAGGCCATATTTTGACCGCTTCTGTCCGAGTCCTTGGGGTGTATACGTATGCTTCCTCTCTTAACCTAGAAGCCATGTTTGATGCCTCCCACTTAGTCTTGTACTGTTCGTGGGTAGCCTACATCTTTGAATGTATTGGAGCATTTGCTCGTTGTTTAGATTTTTGATATATGTTTCATTGATCATCAGAGGGCGTGTTTTTTCCACTGTCAGGGGTGGAAGAAATGATGACGTCCTCATTGGTAGCAATGTTAGTAGCAGCTCGTGAACTACCAGCCATTTTGAGAGAGAAAAGAAAGAGATTCCTTTTTTTCAAGAGAAAGAGTAAAAGACAGATTGTAATCTAGATGAACAGGGAGAATTCAAAAGATATTCTCGACAACAGAATCAAATGATGGCCGAAAAATAGAGTTGTGTTGTGATTGGCTAGACTTGCAAAAAAGAAAATGTGAGGTAGTGGGTGCCCACGGAAGCCACTTCAACGCTCAAGTCAGTATACTAGAGGATAGGGCAAATATAATGAACAACTTAGGACTTGAGTAGTATAAGAGAATAGTATACCTTTTGCCTTGTTGATTCTTCTCCTTTTATACTGTAAGAAGGTGGAGATAAATATAATTTTTTCCGCTAATTTGGCGATGATGTGGTTGACTGCTTAATAAGGGATATTGTCAACTAATGAATTGGTGATCCCGCGAATACAGACATAATAGAGATACGCTGGGTTGTACCTGATAACGGTAACTTTGTGCCGAGACTCACTCTATTCAGGGAAGGGCGAGTCTTAACGGTGAACCGGGTGTTTAAAGTGTCCGAATTTTTTTTTTCTCGGGCGGGCTTGCGTTACTAACTTATCATATTCTTACCACGCGGACACGCAGACCTGTTCTTTAGTGACAGTTCATGACTTTCTTTGGAGGATGGTTATGTAGCATTAAGTTTAATTTTAAAATTAGATATTTAAATAAAAAATTTAAATGTTTTTAAGTAGAAATAGAATATTTTAAAATCAAACAGTATTTTTATAAATATTTTTAAAAAAGAAAAGGAAATAAAAAAGACAAAATAGCATGTAGTTGATTTATTCTGTGTTTGGAAAATTTGTTTGTGGGAAAAAAAGATGAAAAATAAAGAAAAGAAGTAAAAATTGAATCAGCACATATTTTCCTTCTTTTTATTGAACGTTGGAAGGGGAAAAAACAAAAGTAGATTCTAGATAGCAATTTTTTTTTCATTTTTATAAAAAATTAAAATAAATTATTATAAAGATAAAAGATAAAAAAATAATTTTATATATAAAATTACACGTATGCTATATAATATTTTTTTAAGTTATTATTAAATAATCTTGACAGGTGATATCCACAAACATATAAAATTATCTCAAATAATTTGATAATAAATAAATTATTATTTTAGTAGATATCATAAAGTTTCATGAATTAATTTATATGAGTATTTAAATCCTCATTAGGTGGACCTGGACCTCCAAACTGAAATGCATGTTGAAACATTAGGATTAATAGAGGTTTAAGGTTAAAATTATTGGCTTGCTCTCTAGAACAAACAGTACTAGACCCAGTATGGTTTCAACTGAGTTTGACATAATCTTGAACAGCCTTACGATTTCGTGTCTAACTTCTTCACCACCCTTTGCATTCACTGTTTCTAGCACTAGCTCTGATAATTATTCCGCCTTCAACCATCTTCTATTCAACTTCCAATTTCAGTACTCTTGCTTTTTCTTACTTCCTTTCTATTTAGACTATAGATGCGTTCATTTCAAGATCATGCATTAAAGGTGAAACATTAACCTTGTTTCTCATGTAATACCTATGAAAATTTAAAAAAAAAAAAAGAATTAATAAAATTTAAATAAAACAAAATACCTGAATTAATAATAGAGTTTAGTTGCCCCAACAATGATGATAAAAACTTGACAAGTGATATTAGCAAATATACAGAATCATTTTAAGTAATACAATAGCGAGTGGAATATTGTGTCCACATAAAATGAAAATTAAATATTAAAATATATTTAAATTTAATTATTATTTAGATTATCAATTACAAAAATAATTATAAATTTAAATCTTAAAACGATTAAAATATGAAAAAATTATTGAAAGTTAGTGTTTTAATGTATTAAAATGATAATTATAAATGTAAACCTTATTAATAGATTTTTTAAAATGTCAATGATATTTTAATATATTTTTTAAAATTAAAAAATTAAATAATAAATTTTTTTATAATATAAAAACTAAATAATAAATTTTTCGTTGAAGGTCTCGATCTCAATAGAAAATAGAGAATGAAATAGATCAGGAAGAAAGAGTCTGAGGTTGGGTTGGATGACATACATCTTGGTATTCGACGTCACATTTTCTTTCATAACCACTTTTTCAAAAATAAAATGCAAAAATCACAAAGAGAATTAATATTAAGTGTTAGTATTTCTTAATTTCATTCGGATATAATTAATTTAATTAATTTATTTTATTAATAATTTAAATTTTATTACTTAAAATTAGAGTAAATAATTTTAAAATAATTAACTCTCTCTTATAATTAAGGTTAAATTAATTAATTAAAGTTTACTAGTTATTTTCAATAATATGATAATACTATTATTTAATTTTCCAAGTATAATGATTATTTTTTAAACCTCTATATATGTTTTTTGATGTTTAATTTTCTATCCAATCCTGAAACACAGCTTCCTAATAGTAATCTCATAATAAAATCATTAAGTATCCAAATAAGTACTCAAAAGTATTAACCACATGAATGAATTGAATAAATAGATCAAGTAAAAGAAAATTAATTCAGATCAAATTAAAAAAAAAATCGAAAACTCCAGTTACATCAAGTCCCCTAATCAAAAATTGAACTACTTAGATTAAGAATTTAAAAATAAATTCTATTAAAAAATAATCCAAAATCATTCTGAAATAATTTTGAAAAAATAAATAAAAAGAATAAAGAAAGAAAATAAAGAACTCTAAATGCACTCATTCCACTTTCTAATTCTCCAAAAAAATTTTCTTGACTTCCTTGCGATATTTGCGATATAGAAGTTTAAAAAATACGGCAAAAAAATCCTCCAACTCTAAAAACTAAAGTATTTATACTCCTTTGAGTTTCTTCTATCGTTGCCATAATGTTAGTATTGAAAATTTAGATTTTATTGGAAAAATATGGATTCGGTCCATATTTTTACTCAAAAAATAGTGGAAAAGCATATTTGGCCCATGTAATATTTTGCCACTTTTCTTTTATACAAATATGAAAACACAGGTTACACTAAAAAAAAAAAAAAGCAAACAGAGAAAAATGGTTTCTCCCATATTTTTAATTATCAGATCGCACTCTTTTACCTCTTCGTAATTTTCTCTTATAAATACGAGATAGACCATCATTGCACGATTAACTGTATTGCTTTCTACCAGATTTTGCTCCTTTCCTTTTTCTTTCATAAACACAAGGTAGGCTTTAAAATATAGGTCATGATAAAAAAATTACCCTACAGTATGTTCTTCTCTATTTCTTTTCTTTAAAATTACTCTGAATTAATCTGAGTTTCATCTCAAAATTCTTTGGATTTTCGTTGTTTTAACATATAAAAACAACAAAAATAAAGAAAATACTACATGAACATACAATGTTAAGAATTTCCGCTAGTCGACATAAAACACTGATAATTAGCTCGTTTAGTCAGATTTTCATTTCATAGACTGAATTTTAATTTGTATCAAAGAAATGTATCGCCATTAACAAAATATTATAAAATAGTATACGTTATTTAAATAGGGTGACGTGGCATTTTAAAATTATTTTTAAATAATATATTCAACATATAAATTAATATTTAAAAGTAAAAGAAATATAACACAACATCAATCCTATCCCAACACGATGAAACATTGAATAAAAATGATAGCTGCATTCAAAGCCACAATCTTCATATCAACATTTGAAGATGATCACAACTATCTTGGGCAACTCCTTAATAAACGGAATTAAGATCTCAGCAATATACTCTGACGATTGAGCAAAAATCAAGCATGCTGATTCCTGTAGCTTTCCGAATCAGAAGAAATGCATTGAACTATAAACGGCAAAAGCTCAGGCCAACCAAATAGGATGTGAATATTCGGTTGATTCGGTTTAAAATTGAATTAAACCGAAAATTGAAATGTTAGTATTTATGAAAATCGAATCGAACTGATTTTAATCAGAAATTGAATCAAACCGAACCAGTATGATTCGATTCAATTTGATCGATTTTGATTTTTAATAATTTTTTTATTTTTTACACTTTATTTTTAGTATTTTAAAATTTAATTAAAATATTTTAATTTTAATATGATTTAATTTTTCTATATTATTGAAAATAATATATTATTATCACTAATCGGTTCGGTTCAATTTTTTTAATTTTTTTTCTGATCAAAACTGAACCGAACTGAAATAATCAAAATTTCTGAAATTAAAAATCGAATCGAATTAAATTAAATAAAAAACTAAATCAAATTTTTAAATTAATTCGACTCGATCGATTTTTTCGGTTTGAATTAAATACTGCTCACCCCTCTCAGGCAAAATATTAGAGGCAAGCCTAAAACAGTATCACACAACTTATTAACAATCAATTTAATTTTCTCATGCTGAATATAAGTCAAGATAATAGAGTTGATAAAAGACTGAGTGCAAGTGTATAGGAGTGAGCAGTATTCGGTTCAAATCGAAAAAATTGACCGAATCGAATTAATTTTTTTATTTATTTCAGTTCGATTCGATTTTTAATTTTAAAAATTTTAATTATTTCAGTTGGATTTGATTTTAATCAGAAAAAATAAAAAAATCGAATCGAACTGATTAGTGATAATAGTATATTATTTTTAATAATATAGAGATATTAGATTATATTAAAGTTAAAATATTTCAATTAAATTTTAAAATATTAAAAATAAAGTATAAAAAATAAAAAATTTATTAAAAATTTAAATTTATTAAAAATTTAAATTCATCAAACTGAATCAAATTAAATCGATTTGATTCAATTTGATTTTTAATCAAAATCGATTTGATTCGATCTTTATAAATACTTAAATTTTAATTTTTAATTTATTCAGTTCAATTCGATTTTGAACTGAACCGATCAAATAATCGAGAAACAAGCCTAAAGATTTAAACCGATGGAATCGAATCGTTACAAATAAGAAGATTATGGAGGAGAAACATAGCATGACCCTCAACATGAGAAGAGAACTGAAGGAGGTGAGCGAGTTTGAAGGAGAGAGAATTGGGATCTGTCTGCTTGAGGTAGAAAGCGACCTCAACCTGCAATCTCTCCTCGTTGGAGGAAGACATAAGAGAGGAGATTAGGGCCTTGAAAGGGGTAGAATCCTGGTTGAGTACGACGAGGAGTTGAGCTTGTTGGAGTTGCTGTGTTGAATCATCCATGGTTAGAAAGTACCCATTTAACTTTCTTTTACTTTTAATATTAATTTATATGTTAAATATTATTTAAAAATAATTTTTAATTATTTGTAAAATGCCACATATTTATCTTTTGCGAACTATTACAAACTAAAATTTAGACTCTAAAATAAAAATAAATATAATTATAAGATATTTTTTTATAATTTTTCTATTAATAAAAGTATATTGATGTGATTGTAAAAATTATTATTGTTCAATACTATTTGTATTTTTAAGAATATAAATATATTTAGTTAACTTAATTGAATTCAAATTTTTAATAATTTTACATTTTTTTATTAAGTCGACACATTAATTTAAACTTTTAAACTGAAATTTACTTAATATGCATATAAATAAAAGTTTTTGTAATTATAACTCAACTTAGTGTTTTTAATTTATTTTTAAATTTTTAATATATATATATATTCATATTTATTTTTATTTAACAAAGCTTTTAAAGAGCTTAGGCCCACTGAAGTTTCAAATGCCAATTCTTTCTAGGGCCACAACCCATGGAAAAAGTTGAAGATAAATGGGCGAGCTGCAAAGAACTTTTGAAACCCAAAGGACCTTCTCTTTCAATAATTTCGCATGGGTTGAGGCTCGAACAACTTCTTTTTTGGGACTAGTTTGATTTTTCCAGCTACCAAAAATTTTTGAGGAGTCCAAAGAGTCAGAACCAACTGCGACCATGAATCAACCAAGTAACTCATAAGGCTCCAAAGCCCTAAGTAAACCTTTTATACAGCTTTAATCCAAAACCAAGTAACTCGTTTTGTATCTCATACATCATAAAATCATTCATAGTTTATATCAAAGAAGTTATTCAGTAAATACTATAAATATTATAATTTTTTGTATTCAAATACTTATAAATATAATTTATATATTTTGCATCACATTCTATCAAATATACATATCAGTATTTAATACAACTCCTAAAAAGTAAGAGAACTAATATCTATCTAAGAGATAAAGAATTTCATAGTCGATGCTACTACCATAACAACTACTACTCTCTACTTCATGCGCATGATAAAATCCAACGCGCTAAGCTTACGCTTAGTAATGCTCATTTATTCTTGAGTAAAGACTCAATAACATAATAAATCATATTCATAAGTAATTATTTATAAAATAAAGAATAATTAATTATAATAAAAAATAATAATACAGGTAATAATAATAAGATCTATAAGAGTTTACACATCAGGTATATTCTCATAAAACAAATTAAATATAAAGTTAAACCGAAAATCTTTTTCTCATAGAGATTTTTATGAATTTTTATAACTATTGGGACAAATTCATGTAAATATATTAATATATTATTTCTTGTGTTTTATGTTTCATGTACGCAAATTTAAATAAACTTATGATCCTCTATAAAATTTTATACATCGAGCTATTAGTCATTAATATTTATAAATATTTACATATATTTTAGTTTCTATACCACTTAATAGAACTGTCCCAATTAGATAAGAGTATTGTAATAATTTTTAAAATGAAATAAAAAAATAAGAAAACAAAAAATTAAGGATTATAGCATCTTGTTGGCCATTCTAATTTCTAAATTAGTTAGAAAATAAATTTCTCAACTAATTCCATATCTAGCATATTTTAACCCTAATTTAAGTCTTCGAGACTTATTTGAATAAGGATAGTTAAAGAAAAAATCTACAAACTAACTTAAAGAAAATAAAATTCACAAAATCTAATTTGCTATACCAAATTTGGACGCCAAGCAATTAAAATTATATTTCACATAAAATACCATGCTAAAAATTGTAAAAGAATTTTGGGTCATTAAGATATTAAACTAAAACATGAAAAAGAAAAACTTCAATTTGTGCATCACATTTTTTAATTTAAAAAATACAAAATTGACATTAATGCAAAAAAAATGTGATTGAATATAATAAAATTAAAAAATTCATAAAAATAAATTCTAACTCTTTTTACAAGATAATTAACATAATAAATTAACATATGAGAAAAATATAATTATAAAAAAAAGCTATCTATTTTAAAAAAATTCAATAGAGTGTGAACTTATCTAAAAAAATTAAGATATGGGTAAATTAATTGTAAAAAATTATTAAAAATAAGAAATAATCTAAAAAAAATTAATTTTTAATGAAAGGTAGAACAACTAACATAATAAATTAACATACGAGAATAATATAATTGAAAAAAAGCTATTTATTTTTAAAAAATTTAATATATTACAAAAAATTAAGATGTGGGTAAATTAATTGTAAAAGTTATTAAAAACAGCAAACAATTAAGAAATTTTTTTTAATTTTTAATGAATCGACATATAAAATACTAAATTAAAATGCAGTGAAAGAAATAAATTTTTCATGCATAAAATAATATAGAAAATTAAAAAAAAAAACTATTGTTATTAAAAACTAGATGGGCACTAAATTTTTAAAAATTTCTACAGTTAGCCTATATGAATATGCTTAAAATTTAAAAAAAAAAAAACTCTAAAATTTACACTTACAAATATTTCCAAAAAAAAGAACAACTCAATAAGTATTCTATGAAATATAAACAAATTACAGAAAATCAGCAAAAAATTATAAAAATTCATTAAAGATCACATAACAATAATTTTTTAGTGATTCAAAAGGTATTACTTATGAAAATAACCCAATAAAATCTATGTAAAACTATTACGAAGGTTAAATATAAGATTTATATATGATTTATGTATATATAACAATAATAATAAAAAAGTTTAAAATAATCACCCATTTCGAAAAGTGAACTTTTATTAATCTGGTAAATCTCTTCAATATTTCTAGGAAATGGAACGGCAAGAATCACAATTTAAACAAAATAAATTTTATAAAAATAAATAAATTAAGTTAAAAAAATATGAAACTACATAAAAAAAATCATTGATGTATAGAAAATTCTCTATAAATTGAGTTGTAATAAAAAAAATACTATAAAAATGTAATTTTTCATTTAATCAAGTGATATGATAAAATTTTACACATATATTTATATATTTTTAGAAACACATCCATGTATTTTGATGGATTTTCTTTAATTTTATTAAATTTTTATGTTTAATTTTAAGATTTTTAATTTTAGTCTATTCATATTTTTCTAATATACTTCGTGTTTTGCTCTCTTTCACGCATTTTGTCCTATGTTCTTGGCAAAATGACTAATCCTCTAGATTTTCTCCCATTGCCGCCTGTTACGAGTCTTAAGTGTTATAAATATATTAGGATTAAAAAGACTTTTTTGCTTATTTTTTAATATCAATACACTGCAAAAATCACAAAAAATTTAAGAAAAAAGATTTGGAACATCTAGAAAAATAAATACACACCTCTAAAATTTTTTCTTTCTTTTTATATTCTTTTGAATTATTGTTCATAATTATTTTAAGATGATTTCAAATAATTTCTCAACATAATTTATTTTTGAATTCTTTTACTTGAGCAACTAAATTCCTTTACTAGGGATTTGATATAACTTAGATTATTATTTCTCTTTAATTTATTCAAATTGAATTTCTTTATCTATTTATTATTAATTTCTTAAAATTAATACTTTTAATAACTACGGGATAGTTAGAATAATTTTATCCTAAAATTAATACTAACAGATAATGTTTTAGAACTGAACTGGAAATTGAATATCACATGAATATTGATTGGATTGGAGATAAAGATTTGACTTATAGTGTCTTATACAAAATAATCATAGCGTTTGAGAATTTCTTTATCTATTTATTATTAATTTCTTAAAATTAATACTTTTGAGTAACTACAGGATACTTAGAATGATTTTATCCTAAAATTAATACTAACAGATAATGTTTTAGAACTGAATTGGGAATTGAATATCATATGAATATTGATTGGATTGGAGATAAAGATTTGACTTACAGTGTCTTATACAAAATAATCATAGCGTTTAAGAAATTAATTAAAATATTATCATATTATTAGAAAATAGGTAATGTCTTACTTGGGAGATGATTAACTACCTTAGAATTATTTACTCTAAATATAATAATTACAATTATATTATTAGTAAAATAAATTAATTAAATCATATCCAAGTGAAATGAAGATACCCTAATATTTGATATTAATTATTTCATAAATTCTGCTTGTTGAATTTTATTTCTTTATTTTATTTTAATTTTAGGATCATCATTATTAGTCTAAATAATAATTAAATTTACAAATATTTTAATACTTAAATTTTCTATTTTAGTGAATACAATGTTCTACTCACTCCTTATTACATAAATTACTTAAAATAAATCATGAACAGTCTCAACAAGACAGATTCACATGGCAAGACATATTAAATATTATAAAATAATTTAAAATATTTTTCATATGAAAAGACTAATTAGTATATTTTTTATAAAATTAAGAGACTAGCAAACTAATTAATAAGTTTTTTCAAACTATAGAAACTAAATAATAAAATATTTAATGACTAAAATTAACATAGATAAAGACTAGCAAACGTTTTGATTTTTTAAAATCGAATGACCAATTAATAAGTTCTCCTTAATATAAACATTAAATAATAATTTTTCTTTTAAAATATAATTAAGCTATACAAAAGTTAGTTATAAATTAAATGAAACTCTATTAAATAAACAGATAATGACAATTTCAAATGGGTCAATATATAACAAATTAATTTATTAATTCACTTAAATAAATAGATCATTGCATATCTAATCAAATTAAAGGAGTCAATCTAATTAGACCAATAATTTAATGTGTCATAAATAAATTTGCCAATTTATACTCATTTAATTATATGTTGGGTACAAAATTGCTAGCTCTACTAATATTTTGAAGGTATAGCATATCATAAAAAGGAAATTTATTTTTTGTTACGAATACAGTATAATTAACAGATTTATCTCTTTATTTTTATAACTCAACACTTTAGTTTTTGAAGTTTAATTATGTCAAAATTTAAAGTCTCTCCATAAAAAACACTCTTAGTGAAAGTATAACCGACAGAACTACCCATTTTAGAACTAACTCTTTAGTTCTTAAAATTTAATTCCATAAAACAAGAGGTATCTCTCTTAAATAATCAAACAAATAACATCAAAGCAACAAAATCCATTCACACATCAAAGTAACAAATTGAAAATTTGAAACTCAATTTTCACAAATAAAAAAATTTCAATAGATTCAAGATTCAAATACAACAAATCTAATAAAAATAAAAATAGATAAAATCAAAATGATCAAAAATAAAAATTGCCACGGCTCACTGTTACCCATCGCTTGAATCTCTCGTTGATCGTTGTTATTTACCACTCGCATCTCATCTCACTATTGCAAGTGGCTTGGTCACTCGCTATTGCACGCTATTGCTCATCATCTCACGCTGTAAGTCGTCGGTAGTTGCTCGATGCTAGTCATCAGTTGTTGCTCGATGCTAGTTGTCGATCGCTGCTCACTGTTTGCCATGGTCCTTTGCTCCTCCATCTCTATTAAGTAGGTTTGAATAATGAATAGAATTTAGAAATTTGAAGAGGATGGAGATGATTTAGGGATTTCAAGAGGAATCAAGGATTTGGAAATTTGGAGGCGTAGAAGTAATTTTTATCATTGGTAAGAGTATTTTTGAAAATATTTTTTAGTTTTTCTTCCTTAACCAATTTTAAATCATTGACTTAACAGAATTATTGAAAAAATACAATTCTGATGATTTAATCTATAGAAACAAAAGCGTCGGGTTTTAAAGATAGAGAGACAAATCTATTAATTATGTTATACCTTATAAATGAAAAAATTAATTTTTACTAAAAAAAATGATTCTACGGTGAATATCTACATTAAGGTTACACAATATATTGTAGGGTACACCCGAAAATAAAACTAGTCGAATCCAAATGCGATTTATATTAGTAATATCCAAACACTTTTCGAATCCGATTAAAAATTAATTTAAACTATCCGAATTCATCACAAATTTGAATTCATTTAGCTTTATATATTTTTAATTAATAATTTATATAAAAAATATTTTCCATCAATAATTTTCATTTAAAAAATTCAATATTTTTTAAAAAATATTTAAATTTTAATTTTTAAATGAAAAAATTTATAAATATTATTGTCAAATATATTTTTATATTAAATTAATTATTTATATAAACGAATTCGAATAGTGAATATTTATAAATAAAATCTAAATTTGATTATAGTAACGGATATTATTTTTCAAATTAGAATCTATCTCAAACCCAATTATAACTATTTAAATCCACTCTATTAAAATTCAGTCGGATCGGATACCCGTAAATACCGAATCATTGCCATCCCTAATTGTATTCCATAATAAGTATCTACATTAAAGTAACACCTCTAATTTATATTGTATATCACTTATATAGCATATAATCTATTTATAATTCAGCACAAACATAAGCAACTCTATCACAAACATCCTAAAAATGAAAATTCCAAGAGATAACAGATAAGATTGAGAAAAAAGAGAACCTTTTCAACCAAGGTTAAAAGACCAAAATGTGCTCAAAATGTCTAATTGAAATTGCACTATTCATTTACAAGAAAATATCTCACCAATTTTAATTATATATATATATATATATATATATTATGTATTACAAACATGTATTATGTGTTATGATGTGTTTTAAATATGTATTATTTATAATTATTTTTTATTGAAAAAAGAAAAATATTTTAAATGATAAAAGTTGATAACTTCCTCAATCAATTATCCAAATATAAAAATTCATTTAATTCATAACTTAATAACTAAGATTTAAATGGAATGGGTGGGTCTTTTCTCTTTTAATTAAAAATCTCAAATTTAAATTTTTATTATAGAGTATTTTTATTAATTCACATTATATATTTGGAGAGAAGCTAATATGGTATCTAATATTTGATAGATTTTTTCATTTACTATTTAATTAAATAATTTATTTTATATAAAAAAATTTAAATGAATTATTATAAAATTATGTAAGGTTTTATGTTTAGATTTTTTTTAATTTAAAAAATTGATTTTTTCATTTTTTTAAAAAAATTATTATAAAAATTAATTGAATTATTCTGAAATCAATAATTTCAGAATAAAGGGTCTTTCATATTCTAAAGCATTGTTTGGTACAAACAAATATCCTTTGCTTGGCTTACATTTTCAAGTTAGCTTAGAAATAAAAATTATTTAGGTATGACTTAGTAAATTGCACTTTTCTAATTAAATTTCATAAATTTTAATAATTTATCTTTTAATTTATTATAATTTAAATTATAATACGGGTATTATTATCTTTTATAATTCAAAAATAATTTTATTTTCTGAAAAGTTTATTTGTATATTAAATATATTTATATTATATTTTCTAATAAATTTTTTAAAAATATATTTTTTGAAAAATATATTTTTTTAAAAGTAAGATATTTCGAATGAAATAAGATTTAAATTTAGGTGTATTAAATACTTGACATGAGTTAGTTTAATTGTAACTCGATATTAATTAGATTTATAATAAATTTTATTAAAAAAAGGATTAATTCAAGTCATCAAAATTATCATCAAAACTAAAATGGATTATCCACCAAAACTTGAAAGATAATTTCTTTTTTCTTCCACCCTTATCCTTCTCTTAGCAACACAAACTAAAAAAAAAATAAAAACACAACAAATGTTGATTAGGCAGAAGAAAAAGAAAAAGTCTAAAACGAAGAATCCAAAGTGGAATCCACATAGGCATATGCAAAAGCTAAAACCATAAAAATTAACATTGATGTAGATAAACAATGCAAGATTTTAACTCCATGGATATAAGAAAAGGATGAATCATATATTAAGGAAAGGTTAGAGGGAATATGTGGGTCAGGATGTTTGACCTTATTGGATATGCGTAAATTTTTCTC
Organism: Manihot esculenta; assembly: GCF_001659605.2. Lineage (NCBI taxonomy): Eukaryota > Viridiplantae > Streptophyta > Magnoliopsida > Malpighiales > Euphorbiaceae > Manihot > Manihot esculenta. Next base: position 35,180,079 of record NC_035162.2, on the reverse strand, counting down.
GGAATGTTCAAGACAGTGTAGCCCGTGGATTTTGTTATGAACTTGCGCAAATGTGTCACATATCAGGCATGGTATGGAACTTGCATGATTTCTTTAGGTCTCTGTTTCCAGTATTTTGTTGGATGTAATCTGTTGTTTCTCTCTAAACTTTGGATTGCTTCTTGTATTAAGGCTTTTAATCCTGAGCCGGTACTTCCTCCAATCAGTGGTCGTCCAGAGCAGGTAGAGAAGGTCTTGAAAACTCGTTATCATGATGCCATGACAAAGCTTCAGCCCCAGGGCAACGAACTTGACCTTCTTATTGTAATTCTCCCTGATAATAATGGTTCCCTTTATGGTAAGGAGTTGACACAGTAGATTCAGTGTTGATTTCATTCATCTAATCTTCTGTAGATAAACGATATCTGCTGGTCATCACAATTCCTATGTGTTGCTGCAGGTGATTTGAAACGGATATGTGAGACAGATCTTGGCCTTGTTTCTCAGTGTTGTTTAACAAAGCATGTATTCAGAATGAGTAAGCAGTATTTGGCCAATGTGGCTTTGAAGATAAATGTGAAGGTTGGAGGAAGAAATACTGTACTTGTTGATGCAATATCAAGGCGCATTCCTTTAGTCAGCGACCGGCCCACTTATTTTTGGTGCTGATGTTACCCATCCTCATCCTGGGGAAGACTCAAGCCCATCTATTGCAGCTGTATTCTATCTTTCTCCACTCTTCTGAATGCCTCTTATCTTGTATTCACTGAATTTGATCTTGCCTTTTGCAATTTGAACTGACAAAAGGGTTTTGAAATTGAAATGCAGGTTGTGGTTTCTCAGGATTGGCCTGAGATTGCAAAGTATGCTGGTCGGTTTGTGCTCAAGCCCATCGACAAGAGCTTATCCAAGATCTGTTCAAAGAATGGCAGGATCCTGTAAGAGGGAAAGCCAGTGGTGGAATGATCAAGTATGTTTGGCCATCTCTCTGTCATATTTGTCATAGGATCAAGTGCCTCTATTGGTCTCAAGTGCTCTAGGGCCTGTGCATATGCTGCTTCCTACGGTCTTGAGGGATTTTATAGTTTACTTTAGTTTGTTTTACTTGCTTTGCCTATGCTTTTTGCTACAGTGATTTTGTTTTTACTTTGGTTGATACCATATATGACGATTAAGGCTTCATTTGTTTGCCGAAATAACTTATATTGAAAAATGTTTTCCATGAAAAATATTTTCCAACAAAATAACTTTTTTTTCATTGTTTAAATTTAATTTAAAAAATAAAATATATTAACAAAATTTTATACAGAGGTGTAAATTAGATTCTCAAAATGTAGAAATGGATTTCCTATTTTAAAAGGAGGCCTTAAAATGACTTGATCTTTCCTTCGACGAAAGAAAATATTTTTCATTGATTAATTTTTTTGAGATTTCTAAATACAAAAAATTATGAAAAATATTTTTCTGAAAAATATTTTTCATAATTTTTTGTATTTAGAAATCTCAAAAAAATTAATCAATGAAAAATATTTTCTTTCGTCGAAAAAAATATTTTTTATGAAACAAATGGAGTCTAAATTAAATACCTCACCAATTTTAATTATATATATATATATATATTATGTATTATAAACATGTATTATGTGTTATGATGTGTTTTAAACATGTATTATTTATAATGTTTTTTATTAAAAAAGAAAAATATTTTAAATGATAAAAGTTGATAACTTAATAACTAAGATTTAAATGGAATGGATGTGTCTTTTCTTTATTAATTGAAAATCTCGAGTTTAAACTCTTATTATGGAGTATTTTTATTAATTCAAATTATATATTCGGAGAGAAACTATCTAATATTTGATAGATTTTTTCATTTACTATTTAATTAAATAATTTATTTTATATAAAAATATTTAAATGAATTATTATAAAATTATGTAAGGTTTTATGTCTTGATTTTTTTTAATTTAAAAAAATTGATTTTTTCATTTTTTTAAAAAAATTATTATAAAAATCAATTGAATTATTCTGAAATGATTGATTTCAGAATAAAGGGTCTTTCATATTCTAAAGCATTGTTTGGTACAAACAAATATCCTTTGCTTGGCTTACATCTTCAAGTTAACTTTGAAATAAAAATTATTTAGGTATGACTTAGCAAATTGCCCTTTTCTAATTAAGTTTTATAAATTTTAATAATTTATTTTTTAATTTATTATAAATTAAATTATAATACGGGTATTATTATCTTTTATAATTTAAAAATAATTTTATATTCTGAAAAATTTATTTGTATATTAAATATATTTATATTATATTTTCTAATAAATTTTTTAAAAATATATTTTTTAAAAAGTAAAATATTTCGAATCAAATAAGATTTAAATTTAGGTGTATTAAATACTTGACATGAGTTAGTTTAATTGTAACTTGATATGTAAGTTTTTTTTGTTTTTGCCTTAATTAGATCTATAATAAATTTTATTAAAAAAAAGGATTAATTCAAGTCATCAAAATTATCATCAAAACTAAAATGGATTATCCACCAAAACTTGTTGATTTTGTTTTTAGCAATTGTTGGGCTTCTTTTCCTCAGATCTATTTGATTTTTAAGGAAGTGTTTACTCTTAGTTAATGGGTTTATTTATTATACTCTTTATTAATGGGAAATACGTTTGTTTTCAGTTTAGATCGTTTGTTCTCTTGGCGATTTCGAAAACTATCCCCTCTTACTGGAGTCTCCGGTCATTACTTTTAAGAAATATTTTGTGGCAGTTTAACTTGTTTTCGCTTTGGGCATTTTGCTTTTTAGCTTTCGTGTGCGTTTTATTATTATTATTTTTATAATTTCAAGCAAAGATTTTTAATTGTTGATTTTTTTTTTTAACCGCACAAGGAAGAATGCATGGATAGTCTGGTAGGTCTGGCAGAATCCGCCTTGTGACCTAACCTAGCGGAATTCATCTTGTGGCCTTGTTTAGTGAGACCAATACCTGGATAGTCTGGTAGAATTCGCCTTGTGACCTAACTTAGCGGAATTTATTTGTGGCCTTTATTTAGTGAGACCAACGTCCGGATGGTCTAGCAAAACCCATCTTGTGGCCTTATTTAGTGGGACCAACGCCCGGATGGTCTAGCAGAACCAGCCTTGTGACCTAACTTGGCAAAACTCGCCTTGTAACCTAACTTGACGGAACTTGTCTTGTGACCTTATTTAGTGAGACCAATGCCCGAATGGTCTAGCAGAGCCCGCCTTGTGGCTTGGCCTGGCGGAATCCGCCTTGTGGCCTTGTTTAGTGAGACCAACACTCGAATAATCTGGCAGAACCCGCCTTGTGACTTGGTCTAGCGAAACCCACCTTATGGCCTTATTGAATGGGGCCAACGTTCGGATGGTCTCTTCTTGTCTCCTTAATCTTTTTTTAGGAAGGTAATCCCATTGTTTCTTCTTACTAAAGAACACAACACATGAAAAAATATATCGTTAACTTGTTATTGATAAAATTTCTTTTTATTACAAATATCTCAAGAGTGGAAAATCACTCGGCCATCTAGTTTGGCTAACTTACAAGACTCTAGGTAAATGACCTTCAAGCGGTCTTTTTTAGGTCTTGCCCAACTTACCAAATCGATGATTACATCTGTGGTCTGCTTATTTTTCCTAATTATCCTTAGGTCCTTCCATCATTATATGAATAGTCTCTACATGCTCTCGATCAGGGGTAATTTCGGATGTTGTTGCCTTGGGTTCAAGTCTCCTCTCTTCCCTTCCCTTCTTGGTGAATTTTTAAAGAGTATTGTCCTTTATCAGCCTCTCTATCTCATCTTTTAGTTGTTGAAATTCTTATGTTGTATGATTGTGATCTTCGTGGAAATGATAGTACTTGGTCTTATCCCATTTCTTCGCTTTTTCGAGATTGAGCTTGGGCAGCCACCAGATTTTCTTGTCATTTTTTCTTATCTACATTAAAGTTCATGTCGGTAAGTCATTCAACGGAAGATAATTCTTATACTTATTTTAGTCATTCCTTCTTCAGGAGATGGGATAACTCCTGTGATCTCCTTCATGTCCTCGCCTCTCTGGCTTTTGACTTTACTTTTGGGTTACCCTCTTGTCCTTTTTTAGTGCCTAGACTTCGTCATCCAGTCTGATATACTTTTAGGGTTTGTCTATCAACTGTTGATATGTCGCTGTTAGGTTTTTAATTAAGGAATCCATGAATTTGATATTTGTGCGTTCTTTTCTTCAATACTTCTCATGCTATCTCATGATTTAATTCTTCCACCTGTATTGCCTCAGCATTGAACCATGAGATAAAACTCCTTAAAAACTCGCCCTCTCATTGGTGGATTTTCCACAAATCGGAGAAAAGTTTTTTAGGACGTATATAAGTAATAAATCTGGATTTAAATAATGTAGCAAACTATGTAAAGTTTTGAATTAAACATCGACTCAGATGTCGATACCATTTTTGAGCTAAACTTGTGAGTGTTGATGGGAACACTCGACATAACACAAAGTCATTGACATCCTGAAGCTGCATAGTCATCCTGAAGATTCATAGTCATCCTGAAGATTGGCAGGTGCCTTTTGAGATTCACTGTTCCATCAAACTTATCTAAGCTAGGAAGCTTGAATTTGGTTGGGAATATTTCTGCTAAGATTTCTTCCGAAAGAGGTGAGACATTATCTAGGTTGAATTCCTCCTCTTGTTCCCCTTGGTACCTTTGCATGACTTGTACTGGTTTCCAATCGATGTCTTTTAGAGCTTTGTCTCATTCATCTTTGGACTTGGCTTTTCCTTTAGGCCATGTTTTGACCGCTTCTGTCCGAGTCCTTGGGGTGTATACGGATGCTTCCTCTCTTAACCTAAAAGCCATGTTTGATGCCTCCCACCTAGTCTTGTACTATTCGTGGGTAGCCTGCAACCTTTGGATGTATTGGAGTATTTGCTCATTGTTTAGATTATTGATATCTACTTCATTGATCATTAGGGGTGTGTTTTGTCCACTGCCAGGAGTGGAAGAAATGATGACGCTCTCATTAGTAGCAATATTAGCAGCAACTCGTGAATTACTAGTCATTTTGAGAGAGAAAAAGAAAGAGATCCCTTTTTATCAAGAGAAAGAGTAAAAGACAGATCGTAATCCAGATAAACGGGAGGATTCAATAGATATTTTCGACAATAGAATCAAATGATGGCTGAAAAATAGAGTTGTGCTGTGATTGGCTAGACCTACAAGAAAGAAAATGTGAGCTGGTGGGTGCCCATAACAGCCACTCCAATGCTCAAGTCAGTATACTAGAGGATAGGGCGAATGTAATGAATAGCTTAGGACTTGAGTAGTATAAGAGAATAATATACATTTGCCTCGTTGATTCTTCTCCTTTTATACTGTAAGAAAGTGAAGATAAATATAATATTTTCCGATAATTTGGCAATGATATGGTTGGCTGCTTGATAAGCGATATTGTCAACTAATGGGTTGGTGATCCTGCAATTACAGGCGTAATGGGGATACGTTGGGTTATGCCTGATAATGGTAACTTTGTGTCGAGACTTACCTTATTCAGGGGAGGGCAAGTCTTAACAGTGAATCGGATGTTTAAGGTGTCCGATTTTTCCTTTTCTTGAGCGGGATTGCATTATTCACATATCAAATTCTTACTGCATGAACATGTTCTATAATGACAACTCATGACTTACTTTGAATGATGATTATGTAGTATTAAATTCAATTTTAAATTAGATATTTAAATAAAAATTTTAGATGTTTTTAGGTGGAAATAGAATATTTTAAAATCAAACAGTATTTTTATAAATATTTTTTTAAAAAAAGGAAAAAAATGGACAAAATAGCGTGTAGTTGATTTATTTTGTGTTTGGGAAATTTGTTTGTGGGAAAAAAGATGAAAAATAAAGAAAAGAAGTAAAAATTGAATGAGAACATATTTTCCTTCTTTTTATTGAATGTTGGAAGGGGAAAAAAGTAGATTCTAGATAGCAAATTTTTTTTCATTTTTATAAAAAATTAAAATAAATTATTACAGAGATAAAAAAATAATTTTATATATATAAAATTACATGGACGCTACATAATATTTTTCTTAAATTATTATTAAATAATCTTGATGGGTGATATTCATAAGTATATTGTCTCAAATAATATGATAGTAAATAAATTATTATTCTACTTGTAGATGTCATAAAGTTTCATGAATTCATCTATACGAGTATTTGGATCCTCACTAGGTGAACCTCCAAACTGAAGTGCATGTTGAAACATTTGGATTAATAGAGGTTTAAGGTTAAATTATTGGTTTGCTCTCTAGAACAAACAATACTAGACCCAGTACGGTTCCAACTGAGTTTGACATAATCTTGAACAGCCGTAGGATTTCGTGTCTATCTTCTTCATCACCCTTTGCATTCGTTGTTTCTAGCACCAGCTCCCATAATTATTCCGCCTTCAACCATCTCTTGTTCAACTTTCAATTGAGTTGTTATTGATTTAGTACTCTTGCTTTTTCTTTCTTTCTATTTAGACTATAGATATGTTCATTTCGAAATCCTATAATAAAGGTGCAACACTAATCTTGTTTCTATGTAACACCCATTAAAATTAAGAAAAAAAATTAATAAAATTTAAATAAAACAAAATACCTAAACTAATAATAAAGTTTAGTTGTCGGTTTCAACAATGACGATAAAATCTTGACGGGTAATATTCGCAAATGTACAGAATCAATTTAAATAATACCATAGTGAGTAGAATATTATGTCCACGTAAATTGAAAATTAAATATTAAAATATATATAAATCTAATTATTATTTAAACTATCAACTGCAAAGATGATTATAAATGTGAACCTTATCAGGATTAAAATAAGAAAAAAATTATTAAGAGTTTAAAAATAAATTCTATTAAAAAATTATTCAAAATTATTCTGAAAATAATTCTGAAAAAATAAATAAAAAGAATTGAGAAAGAAAATAAATTGTTCTACGCCACATTTTGCTCCTTTCCTTTTCTTTCATAAATACAAGGTAGGCTTTTAAAATATAGGTCATGATCAAAACTATTACTCTTCAGTGTGTTCTTCTCTATTTCTTTTCTTTACAATTACTCTAAAGTTATTTGAATTCCATCTCAAAATGTCTTGAATTTTTGTTATTCATATTTTGACTGTTTTAACGTATAAAAACAACAAAAATATAGAAAATACTACATGAAAATACAATGTTAAGAATTTCTACTAGCTGACATAAAACACTAATAACTAAGGCTAAGGGAAAATTAATAAAGGAAAAATTATAAAAAAAATGCCTTGTGATTTAGTGAGATTTTTATTTTATAGTCTGAATTTTAATTCATATCAAAGAAGTATCTTGCAATGGTTCACCGTTAACAAAATAATACAAAATAGTTTATGTCATTTAAATTGAATGACGTGACATTTTAAAAATAATTTAAAATTATCTTTAAATAATATTCAATATGTAAATTAATATTTAAAAGTAAAAGAAATATAACACATCATCAATTCTATCCAACACGATGAACTATTCAAACATTGGATAAATGCATTGAACTATAAACGGCAAAAGCTCAGGCCAACCATTCTCAGGCAAAATACTTGAGGCAAGCCTAAAAACAGTATCACACAACTTCTTTAACAATCGATTTAATTTTCTCATGCTGAATATAAGTCAAGTTAATAGAGTTGATAAAAGACTGAGTCACAGTGCATAAGGGTGAGTAATATTTGGTTCAAATCGAAAAAACTGAACGAATCGAACTAATTTAAAATTTTGATTTGATTTTTTTATTTATTTCAGTTCGATTCGATTTTTAATTTTAAAATTTTTAATTATTTTAATTGGATTTAATTTTGATTAGAAAAAAAATTAAAAAAATCGAATCAAACTGATTAGTAATAATATTATATTATTTTTAATAATATAGAGATATTATATTATATTAAAGTTAAAATATTTCAATTAAATTTTAAAATATTATAAATAAAATATAAAAAATAAAAAATTTATTAAATATTTAAATTGATCAAACTGAATCGAATTAAATCAATTTGATTCAATTTGAATTTTAATCAAAATCAATTTGATTTGATTTTCATAAATACTAAAATTTTAATATTTAATTTATTTGGTTCAATTCGTTTTTGAACCGAATCAATCAAATGCCCGATAAACAAACTTAAAGATTTAAACCCAACGAATTGAATCGTCACAAATAAGAAGATTATGGAGGAGAACGACGGACATAGCATGACCCTCAATGTAATACCCGGCTAGACTCCGGTATCGGAATTCCTACCGTCCGGTGGAATCTCGGATGTCGGAGACCTCTAGAAGGGTAGAACCATGCTTTCATAAAAATGTTTTCATGTTTTTAATGGTTTTAAAGTATGAAACTAAATGAGTTTTGCATGAAAAGTCTTTGGAGGAAAACCCAGGTTCGGCCGCCGAAAGTCAAGTTCGGCCGCCGAACGTGCATGCGTTTTGGAGGCACGTTAGGCCCCCGAAAGCATGAGTGAGGGCAGTCCAGGTTCGGCCGCCGAAAGTGAAGTTCGGCCGCCGAACATTGTATGGATGCGGAGGCACATTCGGCCCCCGAACGTGGCCTGGCCAGCCACCTATAAAAGGGGCACTTAGCAGAAATGGGCGAGCTTTCTCCCATTTTCGGCCATAGCAAGCTTCTGACCTTCCCTTTGCAACTCTTGTGTTCTTCTTCCAAATCTCTTCCATTTTTCTTAAGTTTTAAACTCACATTTCAAGTTTTGAACATTTAAACCAAGTTTTGGAGCTTTGGGAACTCAGGAGCTCATTTCCGTGAATCTCCAAGTTTAGGTCGTCTCCCTCTCGATCTTCAAGAGGTAAGGGCCGATCTTAAGCTCCTTATATGTTTTAAGTAAGTTTTATGCTAGATCTATGAGTAGAAATGCATGTTAGGTTATATTTTGAGTTATGGGTTAATATTGATGTTTTGGTCAATGTGTGTTGATTGTGGGTGTTTGAAGTGTTGTAGTTGGGGTATTTGATGTTTTGAGGCCCCTAGGAACTTGTATGCATGATTTAACTGAGGTATATGCATGATTCGTGAGTTTGGAGGCGAAAATGCACAAAGGAGCCAAGTTTCTGCCCTTTGGCAGAAACCAGGTTCGGCAGCCGAAGGCACTTTCGGCCGCCGAACATGGCTGGGGAGGCAGGCCTTTCGGCTGCCAAAGTTGCCCCCGAAAAGAGACTTTCGTCTCTGTCTGGCACTTTCGGCCGCCGAAGGTGCCGCCGAACCTACTTGAGTTTCGTCTCTGTCTGGGACTTTCGGCCGCCGAAGGTGCCGCCGAAAGTGCCTGACTTTCGGATCTGTCCAGGACTTTCGGCCGCCGAAGGTACCGCCGAAAGTGCCCTGTTCAGCCACTTCATGCATATCTCTATGTGATATTTTCAGGATGTTTTAGGGGGTTTTTGGGGAATATATTAGAGTTATGTTTTTGTGTGTTTGGTCCCTCATTGGAGTCCACCTGTGTAGGTTCGGACCCGAGGAACCAAGAACCCCAGCAGTGAGCCAGCTGCTACAGAGTTTGTCAGAGTCAGCCAGAGGTGAGTGGAACTAAACTTAACCTTTTAAATTAAGAAATGAAATGCTTTTATCATGCTTCATGCATCATGATCATATTATAGGTTGTTTGCATTAGAATTCACGACTATGCCGCATTGTATTGTTGTGATAGATGACAGTGGATGGACATTAGGATGATTCATTAGCCTTCTGAATACGAAGTCCTGTGGTGCCCATAATAGGGCCGGGCAATACGAAGTCCTGTGGTGCCCATAATAGGGCCGGGCAATAACTCCGAGTACGAAGTCCTGTGGTGCCCATAATAGGGCCGGGCAATACGAAGTCCTGTGGTGCCCATAATAGGGCCGGGCATGGAGCTGAGGGATTTTTGAATCAGTCCATCCGTGGTGTGATTTGTTTGTGCAGTGACGCATTTCATGATAGCATGTTTTAAATATTCTTTTCATAGTTCTACTCACTGGGCATCTAGCTCACCCCTCTCCCCTAACCCCCAGGTTTGCAGGTACGGGATAGATAGAGAAGGCAAGACGAGAAAAAGTCATATGTATGTAATAGTTAGTTTGTGGACATGACAATTGTATTATGATGAAATGTAAAAATATTCAGGATGTTATGTAATGAGGTTATTGAGGATAGAGTTGTGCTTGACCATATTATATTGTTAATCCCTTTTGTATATACATGATCTTATGTTATGATGTTTATGTAAACTAACTCAACACAGGTTGTTTTGCCTTTAAGGCTTGATGAGATCCCACAGAGGGACTATGTTATGTATATGTTCAGAGTATGCACAGGTTGAGTTAGTTGATGACAGTTTGTATGAAGAAAAGTTTTAATTTTTATGCATGTTGTTGATCATGTATGGGATTATACAGGTTTACAGGTTATATGTCAGGCTTGCTACGGGTCCCGGCGGCCTTAAGTCGACCCGGACCCTAGCGCCGGTAGCGGTCCGGATTTCCGGGGCGTTACAGAATGGTATCAGAGCCCTAGGTTCATATGGTCGGACCTAGAGTGTCGGGCTCATAGATGTTCTAGAAGGTCAAGCACAATAGGAAGGTCATGTCCACTAGGATAGGATGTTGAGTCCTGTCTTGCATGATGATGTGAAATGCCATGATTTTGTACATGTGCATTGATGATATGCTATGCTATGTGATGTATGTGATGAGGGTTCATGTGTGCCCACATGAACCATATGATGCTAATGTTTGCTTGTTATGAGCTGTTTTTCAAAGAATAGGATGAGAGGAACTCGTCGATCTGCGCGATTGACTGGAGTGCCACCTGAGGATGAGGGCACGAGCGCCCGTCCTCCTACATTGCCTAGGGCAATGTCTTGTAGAGCCAACAGAGATAGAGTGTCAAGGGACCCTAGAAGGTCTTTTGATGCTAGCAGAAGGGGGACTGATAGAGGAGGAAGTTCTTCAGATGTGAGGGAGGTTATGGAAGAGGATCAGAGGAGGGATGGGAACCTGGATGTGAGCATGCAGGAAGAAGGGACAGGGGAGTCACAGGGAGGCGTTCAGGCCTCGGGGTATGGTTTTCCACCCCATTATCCACCCTTCCCACAGGGTTCAGGGTATCCGATGGGAGGTACATCGGATTACTCCAGCTTTAACCCCTACCCTACCTACATGCCTTATCCACCTTTCTATCCACCTTACCCACAGTACCCAGCTTATCCACCCTCACCCTTCTATCCAAATCCGGCAAACCCCACCTCGGGGAATGCTGCACCTCCACCTCCACCACCTACAGAACCAGCAGCCCCAGTTACTCAACCTCCTAGACCTAGCTCAGTCGATGGGAGCAAAGTGAAAATGACAGATTACCTCAAGCTAGATGCTCCCAAATACAAGTCAGGGGATGACCCCTTTGAGTATCTGAGGGTAGTGAAGACAATAACTGATGAGCTAGGGGCAAGTGACAGCAGGGCCATTCAGATGGCAGGGTTCACTTTAAAGTGCAAGAAGGCACGGGAATGGTTCAAGTGTTATGTGGACCCGAGACTAGACGGTATGACATGGGAAGAATTTGCGAATGAGTTCGCTGGATGGGCTTTTCCAGACAGTTCTAGAGAACTGAAAATGATTGAGTTTGAACAACTGAGGCAGTCAGAGCACATGAGTGTAGAGGAGTTCACGGATAAATTCTTGGAGCTATTGCCTTTTTCAGGGCAAGCTCTAGATTCAGATACGAAGAAAGCCAAGAAATATGTTATGAAACTGCATTCCAGGTACTCCTCGTTGGTTCAGTCAGCTGAGAGAGAAAGTTTCCACACTGTGGTGGATATGGCTCGAAGAATGGAGGCAAGTGCTATAGTTGAGGGGTCAGTGAAGCAGTCAGTGACCCAGTCTTCAGGGGTTAAGACCCCAAGCAGAGGAGGACCAGGTTTCTCTTCTCAGAGCTCAGGTAAGAAGAGGTGGGATAACACCACCAAGAAGCCGAAGAAGAATAAGTTTTGGAACAAGTTGAAATCCGGTCTGGGATTTGGCGGTGGCTCGAGCTCAGGCTCAGATGGTACAGAATGCCAGAGATGTGGAAGACCGCACAGGGGAGTGTGTCGAGCTGGGACTAATGCATGTTTCAGATGTGGACAGGAGGGACACATAGCTCGGGATTGTCCTAGAGCGCCTTTTATGGGCCAGCCCCAGCAGACAGCTTCTGGTAGTGTGGCACAGCCAGCAGTTCCAGCCACAACTCAGGGCAGTGGCAGAGGTAGAGGGAGAGGGGCAGCCTCTTCTTCTGGTTCCCGAGGTGAAGGTCCATCAGCTCCAGCCAGGATCTTCACCATGACACAGCAGGAGGCTAACACATCCAACACCGTGGTGTCAGGTAATCTCGTCATTGGGTGTTCTGATGTGTATGCATTAATGGACCCGGGTGCATCTCATTCATTTATTGCTCCGAGAGCCGTTGAGAGGTTAGGTCTGATAGTCTCTGGGTTAGAGTGTCCCCTATGGGTCAGTGGACCCAAGTGTGACCCGTCAGTGTCAGTGTCAGTCTGCCAGTACAGTCCAGTTTTTATTGAGGGAAGATGCCTCTCCGCCGACCTTGTGGTTCTAGATTTGACAGACTTTGACGTCATTCTAGGGATGGATTGGCTATCTACCCATGGTGCTACCTTGGACTGCAGGGACAAGGTAGTCAGGTTCAGAGATCAGAACGGGTCAGAGGTCGTCTTCAGAGGAGACAAGAGGGGCACACCTAGAGGTCTGATATCAGCTCTTCAGGCTCGTAGGTTGCTTAGGAAGGGATGTCAGGGGTACTTAGCTCATGTGAGAGAGCTAGACAGTCAGGTCAGGGAGCCGGCCTCGGTGCCAGTTGTCAGAGAGTTTCAGGATGTCTTTCTTGATGAGCTTCCAGGTTTACCACCTGCTAGGGAGATAGAGTTCGAGATAGAGTTGATGCCTGGAACTAGACCGATCTCTATCCCTCCCTACAGGATGGCTCCAGCCGAGTTAAAGGAGTTGAAAGAGCAATTGCAAGAGCTGGTAGAAAAGGGTTTCATCCGACAGAGTACCTCACCTTGGGGTGCTCCGGTCTTGTTTGTGAGGAAGAAGGATGGATCCCTTAGACTTTGTATCGACTACAGGCAGTTGAACAAAGTCACTACCAAGAATAGGTACCCATTGCCTAGGATCGATGATCTATTCGACCAGCTAGCCGGAGCGGGTTGTTTCTCCAAAATAGATCTAAGATCGGGGTACCATCAGCTTAGGATAAGGGATGAGGATGTGCCAAAGACGGCTTTTAGGACCAGATATGGGCATTTTGAGTTCCTTGTGATGCCGTTCGGGTTAACTAACGCCCCTGCAGCATTCATGGATCTCATGAACAGAGTGTTTAGCCAGTACCTGGATCACTTTGTTATTGTCTTCATAGATGATATCTTGGTGTATTCCAGGAATGCAGAGGAGCATGCCCATCATCTGCGGGTGGTCTTGCAGACTTTGAGGGAACATGGCTTGTATGCCAAGTTCTCTAAATGTGAGTTCTGGCTGAGGAGCATTTCGTTCTTGGGGCATGTAGTGTCAGAGAATGGTATTGAGGTAGATCCCAAGAAGACAGAAACTATGGCTAACTGGCCTAGACCCACTTCAGTGACAGAGATTAGAAGTTTCTTGGGTTTGGCAGGTTACTACAGGAGGTTCGTTCAGGACTTCTCAAAGATAGCAGCTCCTCTGACCAGACTAACCAGGAAGAATCAGAAGTTTCTGTGGACCGACCAGTGCGAGGAGAGTTTCGAAGAGCTTAAGAAGAGGTTGACTTCAGCACCAGTGTTAGCTCTGCCATCTAGTGATGAGGACTTTACAGTCTTTTGTGATGCGTCCCGTGTGGGACTGGGTTGTGTACTGATGCAGAATGAGAGGGTGATCGCTTATGCTTCTAGGCAGCTGAAGAAGCAAGAGTTGAATTACCCCACACATGACCTTGAGATGGCAGCAGTAATCTTTGCACTCAAGATGTGGAGGCATTACCTCTATGGGGTGAAATGTGAGATCTTTACAGATCATAAGAGCCTGCAGTACATCTTGAGTCAGAGGGATCTGAATCTGAGGCAGAGGAGGTGGGTGGAGCTGCTGAGTGACTATGATTGCAAGATTCAGTATCATCCGGGTAAGGCGAATGTCGTGGCAGACGCCCTAAGCCGGAAGTCACTAGGCAGTCTATCCCACATCGCGGCAGAGAGGAGACCAGTGGTGAAGGAGTTCTACAAGCTTATTGAGGAAGGTCTACAGTTGGACTTGTCTGGTACAGGTGCCTTAGTGGCCCAGATGAGAGTAGCACCCGTGTTTCTGGAGCAGGTGGCTCAGAAACAGCATGAGGACCCGGAGTTAGTGAAGATTGCCAGGACTGTCCAGTCAGGCAACGACAGTGAGTTCAGATTTGACAGCAAGGGGATCCTCCGCTATGGGAGCAGACTATGTGTACCAGATGAAATTGGGCTAAAAGGAGACATTATGAGGGAGGCTCATAATGCAAGATACAGCATTCACCCCGGAGCCACCAAGATGTATCAAGATTTGAAGAAAGTTTATTGGTGGCCAGCGATGAAGAAAGAAGTGGCACAGTTTGTGTCCGCCTGCGAAATATGTCAGAGGGCGAAGCTGGAACATCAGAAGCCGGCTGGAATGCTTAACCCGCTACCTATCCCAGAATGGAAATGGGAGAATATAGCTATGGACTTCGTAGTGGGGTTACCAGCGACGTCCAACAGATTGGACTCCATATGGGTGATTGTGGACAGACTCACCAAATCTGCTCACTTCATTCCTGTCAGGAGTGGCTACTCTGTGGACAAGTTGGCGCAGGTATATGTGGATGAGATCGTCAGGCTGCATGGGGTTCCTGTTTCGATAGTGTCAGATAGAGGGCCCCAGTTCACCTCCAGATTTTGGCGGAGTCTGCAGAATGCCATGGGTACTAGGTTGGATTTCAGTACTGCCTTCCACCCCCAGACTGATGGGCAGTAAGAAAGGACCATCCAGACTATCGAGGATATGCTCAGAATGTGTGTGCTAGACTTTGGCGGTTCTTGGAGGCAGCATCTACCTTTGGTGGAGTTTGCCTACAACAACAGCCATCATGCTAGCATCGGGATGGCTCCATATGAAGCTTTGTATGGAAGGAAGTGCAGATCACCTGTTTGCTGGGAGAAAGTTGGAGAAAAGGCCTTGGCAGGGCCTGAGTTAGTAGAGATCACCAGCAGGGTGGTACCCATAATCAGAGAAAGAATCAAGACTGCTGCAAGCAGACAGAAGAGCTATGCAGACGTCCGCAGAAGACAGTTAGAGTTTCAGGAGGGGGATCTGGTATTGCTCAAGGTGTCTCCAATGAAGGGAGTGGTTCGCTTCGGGAAGAAAGGTAAACTAGCCCCACGATACATCGGACCCTTTGAAATCTTGCAAAAGATTGGGAATGTGTCGTACAAGCTGGATTTACCTGCTTCGATGGAAAGAATCCATCCGGTTTTCCATGTTTCAATGTTGAGGAAGTTTGTGTCGGATCCGAGCAAGGTTCTTAGTGAGCCTGATGTGGAGGTCCAAGAGGATCTCACCTATGTTGAACAGCCAGTGCGGATCATAGACACCCAAATCAGAAAGTTAAGAAACAAGGAAATCCCGATGGTGAAAGTCCTGTGGAACCACCACAACTTGGAAGAATGCACTTGGGAGACACGGGAGTCTATGCTCCAGCAGTACCCTCATCTCTTTTAAGGTTAGATCCCTATGTGTTTATGTGCCTTGTATATGTGTTATGTTCTTTGCCATGCTATGTGTGCTAGTGAGGAACATTCGGGGACGAATGTTCTTAAGGGGGGGAGAATGTAATACCCGGCTAGACTCCGGTATCGGAATTCCTACCGTCCGGTGGAATCTCGGATGTCGGAGACCTCTAGAAGGGTAGAACCATGCTTTCATAAAAATGTTTTCATGTTTTTAATGGTTTTAAAGTATGAAACTAAATGAGTTTTGCATGAAAAGTCTTTGGAGGAAAACCCAGGTTCGGCCGCCGAAAGTCAAGTTCGGCCGCCGAACGTGCATGCGTTTTGGAGGCACGTTAGGCCCCCGAAAGCATGAGTGAGGGCAGTCCAGGTTCGGCCGCCGAAAGTCAAGTTCGGCCGCCGAACATTGCATGGATGCGGAGGCACATTCGGCCCCCGAACGTGGCCTGGCCAGCCACCTATAAAAGGGGCACTTAGCCGAAATGGGCGAGCTTTCTCCCATTTTCGGCCATAGCAAGCTTCCGACCTTCCTTTTGCAACTCTTGTGTTCTTCTTCCAAATCTCTTCCATTTTTCTTAAGTTTTAAACTCACATTTCAAGTTTTGAACATTTAAACCAAGTTTTGGAGCTTTGGGAACTCAGGAGCTCATTTCCGTGAATCTCCAAGTTTAGGTCGTCTCCCTCTCGATCTTCAAGAGGTAAGGACCGATCTTAAGCTCCTTATATGTTTTAAGTAAGTTTTATGCTAGATCTATGAGTAGAAATGCATGTTAGGTTATATTTTGAGTTATGGGTTAATATTGATGTTTTGGTCAATGTGTGTTGATTGTGGGTGTTTGAAGTGTTGTAGTTGGGGTATTTGATGTTTTGAGGCCCCTAGGAACTTGTATGCATGATTTAACTGAGGTATATGCATGATTGGTGAGTTTGGAGGCGAAAATGCACAAAGGAGCCAAGTTTCTGCCCTTTGGCAGAAACTAGGTTCGGCAGCCGAAGGCACTTTCGGCCGCCGAACATGGCTGGGGAGGCAGGCCTTTCGGCTGCCGAAGTTGCCCCCGAAAAGAGACTTTCGTCTCTGTCTGGCACTTTCGGCCGCCGAAGGTGCCGCCGAACCTACCTGAGTTTCGTCTCTGTCTGGGACTTTCGGCCGCCGAAGGTGCCGCCGAAAGTGCCTGACTTTCGGATCTGTCCAGGACTTTCGGCCGCCGAAGGTGCCGCCGAAAGTGCCCTGTTCAGCCACTTCATGCATATCTCTATGTGATATTTTCAGGATGTTTTAGGGGGTTTTTGGGGAATATATTAGAGTTATGTTTTTGTGTGTTTGGTCCCTCATTGGAGTCCACCTGTGTAGGTTCGGACCCGAGGAACCAAGGACCCCAGCAGTGAGCCAGCTGCTACAGAGTTTGTCAGAGTCAGCCAGAGGTGAGTGGAACTAAACTTAACCTTTTAAATTAAGAAATGAAATGCTTTTATCATGCTTCATGCATCATGATCATATTATAGGTTGTTTGCATTATAATTCATGACTATGCCGCATTGTATTGTTGTGATAGATGACAGTGGATGGACATTAGGATGATTCATTAGCCTTCTGAATACGAAGTCCTGTGGTGCCCATAATAGGGCCGGGCAACACGAAGTCCTGTGGTGCCCATAATAGGGCCGGGCAATAACTCTGAGTACGAAGTCCTGTGGTGCCCATAATAGGGCCGAGCAATACGAAGTCCTGTGGTGCCCATAATAGGGCCGGGCATGGAGCTGAGGGATTTTTGAATCAGTCCATCCGTGGTGTGATTTGTTTGTGCAGTGACGCATTTCATGATAGCATGTTTTAAATATTCTTTTCATAGTTCTACCCACTGGGCATCTAGCTCACCCCTCTCCCCTAACCCCCAGGTTTGCAGGTACGGGATAGATAGAGAAGGCAAGACGAGAAAAAGTCATATGTATGTAATAGTTAGTTTGTGGACATGACAATTGTATTATGATGAAATGTAAAAATATTCAGGATGTTATGTAATGAGGTTATTGAGGATAGAGTTGTGCTTGACCATATTATATTGTTAATCCCTTTTGTATATACATGATCTTATGTTATGATGTTTATGTAAACTAACTCAACACAGGTTGTTTTGCCTTTAAGGCTTGATGAGATCCCACAGAGGGACTATGTTATGTATATGTTCAGAGTATGCACAGGTTGAGTTAGTTGATGACAGTTTGTATGAAGAAAAGTTTTAATTTTTATGCATGTTGTTGATCATGTATGGGATTATACAGGTTTACAGGTTATATGTCAGGCTTGCTACGGGTCCCGGCGGCCTTAAGTCGACCCGGACCCTAGCGCCGGTAGCGGTCCGGATTTCTGGGGCGTTACACTCAACATGAGAAGAAAACTGAAGGAGGTGAACGAGTTTGAAGGAGAGAGAATTGGGATCTGTCTGCTTGAGGTAGAAAGTGACCTCAACCTGCAATCTCTCCTCGTTGGAGGAAGACATAAGAGAGGAGATTAGGGTCTTGAAAGGGGTAGGGTCCTGGTTGAGTACGACGAGGAGTTGAGCTTGTTGGAGTTTGAAGAGATATTATGTACTGCCCCAAACGATGTACTGCCCCAAACGACGTCGCAGAGGAGAACCAAGCACAGCCAAAGACAGAATTAATTCAGAAGCAAAAACGGCGCCGTATAGAAAAAGCCAAAATGGCGCCGTTTCATAACCTGTTGTAATTTACTCCAGAAAGTCCAGAAAATTCAAGAAAACTCTAGAAAGATCAGTTTGTTAGGATTTAGTTTTCCAGATGTGTATATATACATGACTTTTATCAGATCTAAATAACATACTCTACATTTTTCATCTCAATCTTAGCTAAACTTTATATGGTATCAGAGCAAACTACTGCCCTGTGTAAACTACCTCAACAAACTCAGATCTAGATCTGAGAAATTTTCCTCTTACTTTCTCAAGCCACACAGCCTGTTCAACAAGCATAATGGCAGAAATCACTGAGGGAAACACACCAGGAAAAGAAGAGAAAGACGACAAGATGATGAAGTTGCTGAACTCTGATTCTCCCAGCATGATCCTCGTCAGCTCTCCATTAAATGGCAACAACTACCTGACATGGAGCAGATCAATGGTCATTGCTTTGAAAGCAAAGGACAAACTAGGATTCATAAATGGCAAATGCAAGATGCCAGATCAAGATGACAGAAACTATGAGGAATGGCAGAAAGCAGATAATATGGTAATGTCCTGGATCTTGAATGCTCTTTCAAAAGAATTGGCTGAGGCTTTTCTATATGCCACAAATGCTTATGAATTATGGGAAGAATTAAAAGAAAGATTTGGAGACAGTAATGGCCCCCTGATGTACCAATTAATGAAAGAAATCAGCAATGCCAGTCAAGCAAACAACAACATTATGATGTATTACACAAAATTAAAAAATTATGGGATGAATATGCATGTTTAGAGCCAATTCCAGTATGTGAATGTGGTGTAGCAAAGTTATTTGCTGAGATAGAAGGCAAACACAAATTAATGCAATTCTTGATGGGCTTAAATGAGTCTTATGACCATGTGAGAAATCAAATTCTCATAATGGAGCCACTGCCTAGTGTAAACAAAGCATATTCTATGATTTTGACAATTGAAAAACAGAGGGAGACACAAAATGATGAAGCTGGGAACAGTGCAATGACAGCAAACACTTCAGGGATCAACAAAGGCAAAACATGGAAAAATCAATTCAAAAAAAGGGATGACAGAACCTGTTCTTACTGCAAAACTACAGGCCATGTGAGGGAAACATGTTTCAAGCTCAATGGATATCCAGATTGGTTCAATGAACTCAAATTGAAGAAAAACAAAGGAAAAGAAAATGTTGCAGCTCATGTGTTTGAAACACCTCTAGAAAGCAATGATGATTACACTCAAGGCAAAGTTGATTGGAACATAGAGTCACTGATGCAGGAGATGATCAAATACATGAAGAATCATGGCCAGAGCACAGCCGGCAGCAATGATGCAAATTGTGTGAACTATACTGGGTTTGCAGGTATGACATCTTCTTGCTACTCTAAGGTTTATGAAAATAGAACTATAGGAGAGTGGATTATAGATACAGGTGCCACAGCTCACATGTGCAATGACCTATCTCTTTTTTCAAACCACAGAACTCTAAATAAACCTAGTGTAGTGACCCTACCCGATGGTAGCATGAAAAATATCTCCAAAATTGGTACAGTGCCTTTAAACCAGAATATGCAATTGCTAGATGTGCTATATATGCCCACATTTAAATACAATTTACTGTCTGTTAGCCAAATCACCCAAACTAACAAAATATCTGTACAATTCTACCATAATCAATGCATCTTGCAGGACCTAGTGACTAAACACCCATTGGCTGTTGGGAGAATGCACCAAGGATTATATAGAATAAATAAAGAATCATTTAGCCATCAAGACAGCAGAATAAAGACAATTGGCACAGCATTGGCATCTCAACAACTTCAAAGCAACTACGAAGTATGGCACAGAAGATTAGGTCATGCATCAAAAAGCAAATTGTTGCATCTAAATGTAATAAAAGCCAATGAATGTGATTCTCATGTATGCACCATCTGCCCTATTGCAAAACAACAAAGATTGAGTTTTAATAAGAGCAAGATTACATCTACATCGCAATTTGAGCTAATTCATGTGGATCTCTGGGGCCCATATTCAGTAGTTTCAGTATCAAATGCAAGATATGTATTAACCATAGTTGACGATTACACTAGAGCTACATGGACATATTTACTACAGCAAAAACAATCAGTATCTGCTGTGTTAAAGGAATTCATAGCTATGGTGAACAATCAATTTCATAAGTCAGTCAAGAACTTAAGATCAGACAATGGGACAGAGTTTGTGAACCAAGATTGTAGCAAGTGGCTGAAGGAAAAGGGCATTATTCATCAGAAATCATGCCCATACACCCCACAACAGAATGGGGTAGTTGAAAGAAAGCACAAACACCTATTACAAGTTGCAAGAGCTCTAATGTTTCAGTCAAAACTACCAAAAAGATTCTGGGGAGAATCCATACTCACTGCCACCTATATCATCAACAGATTACCAAGCCCTGTACTTAATTGGGAAACACCTTATGCTAGTTTGCACAAGGAAAAACCCAATCTAAACTTTCTCAAAACCTTTGGATGCCTATGCTTTGCAACCAATACTTTACCCCACAAGACAAAATTTGAAGAAAGAGCCTTTAAAGGAGTATTCCTTGGATATGTTCCAGGAATGAAGGCCTACAAAATCTATGCCATAGACCTAAACAAAATCATTGTTTCCAGAGATGTGATCTTCCATGAAGACATATTCCCATTCAGATCACAACCTGACACCCATAACCCACATAAAACAGTATTACCAAATACAATACCCGAATCTGACTCAAGTCCAACCATGCCAATGTCACCTCATACAGATATTAACCCTCCCCATGAATCTTTAAGAATAACAGAAGAGACTGAACAGTACACTGAGGATTCTGCAACTGAAGACAGAAGAGAAATATCTACTGAAGATGAAGGAGAAATTCCTGACAATCTTGAACCAACCCCATAAATTTCAGAAGAAGGAGCTTCTACACACACAAGGAGAAGCACAAGGCTACCTACAAGACCAAGATGGCTAAATGACTTTGTGGCAACCTCTATATGTCCTATCAATCCTGGTGCATTCCCCAACAACACCACAGGTAATTCTCCCTATAACTACCCCTGTTTTACCTCTGAACCTATTTTTACCCCCCATTATTTGAGTTTTGTGGCAAATGTGTCTATAAACTGTGAACCTAAGTCCTATTCACAAGCCAAGGAGGATAGCAATTGGGTGCAAGCCATGCAAGATGAACTAACAGCCTTAGATACCAATAATACTTGGTATTTAACAACTCTGCCCAAAGGAAAAAGAGCCATTGCTTCCAAATGGGTTTTTAGAATAAAATACAAGCCAGACGGCTCAGTTGACAGATTCAAGGCCAGGCTAGTGGCCAAGGGATTTAATCAATTACTTGGAATTGATTATACTGATAATTTTTCTCCAGTAGCCAAATTGGTTACTGTAAGAATGTTCATGGCAATTGCTACTGCCAAGAACTGGCCTATACATCAACTTGATGTAAATAATGCATACCTACATGGTCATATAGAAGAAGATTTATACATGATGCCCCCGGAAGGCTATGACAAAGCTCAACCAGGACAAGTGTGCAAACTCATAAAAAGCATTTACGGGCTAAAACAAGCAGGAAGAATGTGGAATAAGGAGCTTACCCAGTGCTTAAACCAATTTGGTTTCAAACAATCACCCTTTGATCACTACCTGTTCACAAGAACAAAGGAAGGCAGATTTTTAACATTGTTAGTTTACGTTGATGATATTCTTCTAGCAGGTCAATCAGAAAAAGATATAACAGAAATGAAATCTCACCTTGATAAAGCTTTCACAATCAAAGATCTGGGACATGTCAAATACTTTCTGGGATTACAGATCGCACGTTCTGAGACTGGATTATTTCTTCACCAAAAGAAATATCTATTAGACATTATACAAGACACAGGTTATATGCAAGCCAAATTTTCTGACAACCCACTACCACAAGGACTCAAACTTGACAACACAACAGGACCTCTTTTGACTGAACCAGATAAATACAGGAGGTTAATAGGTAGGTTACTCTACCTCGGAGTTACCAGGCCAGACATCTCCTACGCGACGCAGCACCTCAGCCAGTTCATGCAACAGCCGCGTCAACCACACTGGAACGCCGCACTTCACGTGCTTCGCTATCTGAAGAGTTGTCCAACAAGAGGGTTATTTTTCCCAGCTCAGAACGATCTCAAGCTCTGAGCTTTCTCCGATGCTGACTGGGCTTCTTGTCCGATGACCCGGAAATCTCTCACTGGGTTCTGCATATTCCTCGGACCATCCTTAATATCCTGGAAAACAAAAAAACAGACCACGGTTAGCAAGTCCTCAGCAGAAGCTGAGTACAGAAGCATGGCTCTCACAGTGTGCGAGCTCAAGTGGATCACTTACCTGATGAAAGAATTTCACGCCGATCCACAACTTCCTATACCGCTTCACTGCGACAACCAAGCGGCTCAGCATATCGCGGCCAACCCGGTTTTTCATGAACGAACGAAGCACCTGGACATCGACTGCCATATCGTCCGCGAGCAGATCACCAGAGGCCTCATTTCCACGGTGCACGTACCCTCACGGCAACAGATCGCCGATCTCTTCACGAACCCCTTGGGAGCGGCGCAGTTCCAGACTCTTCTATCCAAGATGAGTTTCCCTAAAAATTAGGGCAACTCTATCTTGCGGGGGGCGTGAAGAGATATTATGTACTGCCCCAAACGATGTACTGCCCCAAACGACGTCGCAGAGGAGAACCAAGCACAGCCAAAGACAGAATTAATTCAGAAGCAAAAACGGCGCCGTATAGAAAAAGCCAAAATGGCGCCGTTTCATAACCTGTTGTAATTTACTCCAGAAAGTCCAGAAAATTCAAGAAAACTCTAGAAAGATCAGTTTGTTAGGAATTAGTTTTCCAGATGTGTATATATACATGACTTTTATCAGATCTAAATAACATACTCTACATTTTTCATCTCAATCTTAGCTAAACTTTATAGAGTTGCTGTGTTGAATCATCCATGGTTAGAAAGTACCCATTTAACTTTCTTTTACTTTTAATATTAATTTATATGTTAAATATTATTTAAAAATAATTTTTAATTATTTGTAAAATGCCACATCATTATCTTTTGCGAAATATTACAAATTAAAATTTTAGACCCTAAAATAAAAATAAATATAAAAAATAAAATTTTATTATTTTAATATTTAAATTATATATGTGTAATTAAATTTTATTATTTATCTAAAATAAAATTTTATAAAAAGCGACTAATTATAATTAAAAATTCATATTTAAAAAATTATAAAAAATAATCTTAGTGATAATGTTAACTAACAATAATACTGCATGGCTTAACATATAATTTCTTGCTAATAAATTTTAGTAATGAACGTCCATTCAACAAATCAGATAAGTGCAAATTTTTTTAGTATTATAATAAATAAATATAAAAATAAAATTATTATTGTTCAATACTATTTGTATTTTTAAGAATATAAATATATTTAGTTAACTTAATTGAATTCAAATTTTTAATAATTTTACATTTTTTTATTAAGTCAACACATTAATTTAAACTTTTCAAGTGAAATTTACTTAATATGCATATAAATAAAAGTTTTTGTAATTATAACTCAACTTAGTGTTTTTAATTTATTTTTATTTGACAAAGCTTTTAAAGAGCTAAGTTTCAAATGCCAATTCTTTCTAGGGCCAGAACCCATGGAAAAAGTTGAAGATAAATGGGCGAGCTGCAAAGAACTTCTGAAACCCAAAGGACCGAACAACTTCTTTTTTGGGACTTGTTGATTTTTCCAGCTACCAAAAATTTTTGAGTCGTCCAGAGTCAGAACCAACTGCGATCATGCATCAATCAAGTAACTCATAAGGCTCCAAAGCCCTAAGTAAACCTTTTATACAGCTTTAATCCAAATATAAAAATAGCATCAATCAACTGCGATCATGGATTATTAGTTGATTTGAATCTTATGAATTTTTTTTCTGAAAAAAAATATAAAAATAGCAAAGAAAAAAAATTTTTTAGAGATAATATTAAAATCATTTAATTCAAGATAATATATTATTTTACAAGTTATTCATCCTTTCAAAAACCTTATTTGACATATATATTTTTAAATTTACTAATAAAAGTTCAAGCGAAAAAATTGTAAGAGTTTCTCCTATATTTTCAATATTTTTAAATTTGACATCTAACTTCAAAATACTTCGATAACTCCAACCATAACTTCCAGACTTCTTTCGATTAAAATTCTTCTCATCGAGCACTCCAATAACGATTTTATTCTAACTAAACTTCATATTTAGTTATGCAATCTTAAGTTTATTTATACTTCTTATTGTCAAAATAAATCATTCATAGTTTATATCAAAGAAGTTATTCAGTAAATATTATAAATATTGTAATTTCTCGTATTCAAATACTTATAAATATAATTTATATATTTTGCATCACATTCTACTAAGTGTACATATCAATATTTAATACAACTCCTACAAAGTAAGAGAACTAATATCCATCTAAGGGATAAGAAATTCCGTAGTCGATGCAGATATCAGATTCTTCCTTCTTCTAGCGGCTACTGTTCTATGTTTCATGCGCGTGATGATATCCAATGCACTAAGTTTACGTCTAGTGTTCATTTATTCTTAAATAAAGACTCGTAGAGGTAATAATAATAAGATCTATAAGAGTTTACACATCATATATATTCTCATCAAATAGATTAGATATAAAGTTAAATCAAAAATCTCTTTTCTCATAAAATCTTATGGTTTTTCATGAATTTTTATAACTATTAGGACAAATTCATGTAAATATATTAATATATTATTTCTTGTATTGTATGTATTATGTACGCAAATTTAAATAAATTTATGATCCTCTATAAAATTTTATACATCGAGCTATTAGTCATTAACATTTATAAATATTTACATATATCTTAATCTCTATACCACTTGATAGATCTGTCTCAATTAGATAAGAGTACCGTAAATGGTAGGACACATAATATCAAAATGGTAGGACACATAATATCAAAATAGTAGAGCTCGTAAGCCGATAACTACATGACATTGTGTTTTCTGTGAATTTTTCTATATACTAACTGATAATTTTTTTAAAATAAAATAAAAAAATAAGAAAACAAAAGATTAAGGATTATAGCATCTTGTTGGTCATTCTAAATTAGTTAGAAAATAAATTTCTCAACTCATTCCAGATCTAGCATATTTTAACCCTAATTTAAGTCTCCCAGACTTATTTGAATAAGGATAATTAAAGAAAAAATCTACAAACTAACTTAAAGAAAACAAAATTCACAAAATCTAATTTGCTATAATAGCAAATTTGGACACCAAGCAATTAAAATTATATTTCACATAAAATACCATGCTAAAAATTGTAAAAGAATTTTGGATCATTAAGATATTAAACTAAAACATGAAAAAGAAAAACTTCAATTTGTGCATCACATTTTTAAATTTAAAAAATACAAAATTGACATTAATGCAAAAAAAATGTGATTCTGAACTAGGAATATAATAAAATTAAAAACTATTAAAGATAAAGACTAACTATAACAGTTTTATCTATTTGTAACTTGAGTTATAGCTGTATACTTATCTTGTATTTAGTTAGTGATAAGGGTTAGAGTTGTGATAAGGTTTAGAGTCATGATAAGGTTAGAGTTGTGATAAGATTTAGAGTTATGATAAGGTTTATAGTTGGTTGAGATAATATTTGTTATTCATATAATCTGTATCAAACTCAACCACTGGTATATACTATATAAATGTATTCTATACAGAAATACAAATACATAGAATTCTCAATATCATAAATCTTCTATATGGTATCAGAGCCACAATCTGCTCTCACGAGTTTTCTGATCCAATTTTCTTTTAATTAATGGATTCGTCATCCAATACCGTCATTCAATTAAATGCTCCAACGCATTTTCCAATTAAACTTACTCAGGAGAATTTTCCTGTTTGGAGAAAACAGATCCAATCAACCTTAATTGGTCTTGATTTACTTGATTTTATTGATGGTTCACGGGTTGCACCATCACAATTTCTTTCTGAAAAAGACAAAACAGCCAACCCAGCTTTCGCCTTATGGTTTCGACAAGATCAAATTTTGATCAGTGCTCTTTTAGGAAGTTGTTCCGATACTATTCAACCCTTGATTTCTTCAGCCAATACTGCCAAAAAAGCATGGGATCGGCTTCACCAGAGTTTTGCTAATGTTTCTCGTTCTAGAATTCTGTCCTTAAAAACTAAATTAGCACAGAACTCTAAGGGAACCAAATCGATTGCTATTTTTCTCAATGAGATGAGGGCTATTGCAGATGAGCTTGCTCTTACCCAGAATCCGGTGAGTGATGATGACTTAATTGTTTATATTATCACGCGATTGGGAGATGATTACAGTCCCATAGTTGCTGCGTTAAAAGTTCGTGAAACCCCAATAACCTTTTCTGATCTCTTTGAAAAACTTACTGATCATGAACGATCCCTACAAGAAAAAGATTCCACAACTGTTTTAGCTACGTCACAAGTGATTGCTACTGTCAATTACACTCAACGTTCTGGAGGGCGTTCACACAATCAGAATGGCAATTATAATCGATCTCCACAAAACTCCAATTATTCTGGAAATCGACGTGGTGGTCGTGGTTCTTACTCTGGTGGTCGAGGTCGAGGTTCTTATCGACCTGATGTGGTATGTCAATTTTGTGAATATACTGGGCATACTACTGCTGAATGTCGCAAATTGGCTCACTTTCTTAAGGAGAATAATATGTCTTTGAAGACTGATACCTCACATTCTTCAGCACCGATACCTGCAGTTAATGTTACTTCTTCTATGGCTGCTTCTTCTCCACAACAATGGTTGTTTGATAGCGGAGCTTCTCATCATGTTGTGTCGAATCCAGCTTCTTTGCAAAGCTATTCTGACTATGGAGGTCCTGAGGAAGTACAACTTGGTGATGGTAAAACGCTTGCTGTATCCCATACTGGTTTTGTGCAAATTCCTACTTACTCTAAGAATTTATCATTGCCTAATGTGTTATGCGTGCCTAATCTGCGCAAGAATTTGGTCTCAATTGCTAAGTTGTGTCGCACTAATCATGTTTCTGTGGAATTTTTTCCATATTATTTTGTTGTGAAGGATCTGTACACGGGGGCGTCTCTACTACGGGGAGAGAACATTAATGATATCTACTGTGCAAGTTTTTCCAGAGTTAATTCTCAACGTTCTCAGCTGAATGTTACTACTCGGTGTCTGTCTTTGCTTTCTGAATGGCATCACAAGCTTGGTCATCCCAACAATAAAGTCCTTTTGTTAGTACTTCGAAATATTGGTCTTCAGTCTATGTCTAAATATGTTTCTAGTTTTCATTGCACTTCCTGCTCTATGAGCAAGAGTCATAAATTACCGTTTTTTGAGAATTCTCTTGTTAGTAATAAGCCTTTGCAACTTGTTTATTCCGATGTTTGGGGTCCTACACAAAAATCTATTGATGGCTATGCATATTACGTTACATTTATTGATCACTATTCTAAGTATGTTTGGCTATATCCCATGAAGCAGAAATCTGATACTCATGATTTGTTTATCCACTTTCAGAAATTGGTTGAAAATTATTTTCACACTAGAATTGTTTCTGTGTTCACTGATAATGGTGGGGAGTATCAAAAGCTTAAGAATCATTTTTTGTCTTGTGGTATTTCACATTATACAACACCTCCACATACGCCAGAGCATAATGGTACTGCTGAACGTCGTCATCGCTCAATAGTTGAAACAGGTCTTGCTATGTTACAATTTTCGTCTTTACCTTCTAATTATTGGTCTCATGCTTTTCAGGTTGCTGTTTATTTGCTCAATCGGTTGCCTTCGTCCGCTATTTCGTTTCAAACACCTTTCTCTAGATTGTTTGGTATGCCTCATAGTTTTAAGAGATTGAAATCTTTTGGTTGCCTTTGTTTTCCATGGCTAAGGCCATATAATAATTCTAAACTTCAGTGTCGTTCATTGCCTTGTATTTTTCTTGGATATTCTCCAACTCAATCTGCATACAAATATTACGATCCAAAGGCTAATCGTTTGTATTTGTCTCGTCATGTTCAATTTGTTGAGCATATTTTTCCATCTGAAACTTGCACTAGTTCTCATCAATTTACAGATTATTTTCGAGATGCTTCTTGTACAGGTTCGGCACAACAACCAAATCCATCACCTGTTGCACCAACTGCAGTTGCTTCGGTTCCATTGGCAATTTCTATTCCAAGTGATTCTGATTTGTTGGTTTCAAGTACTGGTTCCGAATCTATTACAGCATTATTAGCAGAATCTGATCAATCTACCATGCCATTAATTAGTACTGAGACTCAACAAGTTGACCCTTTGATGACTGAATCTTCTACTACTGATTTAGATTTGCCACTACCGATTGTTTCACAAGACTCAGTTCCAGCTCTTGTACAACGGCAGCAGCGACAAAGGAAGCCTAACTCAAAGTATTTTAATTCTTCTTTTGTTAATCTTACAACTAAATATCCTTTACCGGATACACTCGAGCCAAGAACAGTGAAACAAGTGATGGGAGCGGGTATTAAGCGGAAACAACCCAGATCCGAAACACATATCAAGGGAAACTAAAAACATAAATATTAACTGACCTCTTGAAGCGCAGAATCGCTCACCGGTCTTTGTTCCTAAGATCTTGGAGTCACCCACGATCTTCTGCAGTAACCCTAGCTATCTCTCTAGAAAGTTTTTCTGAGTGGGCAGAAAAGAATAACGCAAGCGTCTTTTCAACTTAGGGTTTTTCTTATTTATATTCTTCAAAACGTATTTTCCATAGGAAAATAACATTTAATATAAATAAATAAATAATAAATTATTTTATTAAAATAATTATCAATTACTTAAATAAAATAATCCATTTATTATTTAAATAAAAACCCTATTATTCCAAACAACTAGGGTACTACAGGGACCGCAGGAATAAAATAAATTAGGCCACTAATTACAATAAGAACCTATGTAGGACCAACATATTCTTATTATAATTAATCAAGAATTATACCACTAAAAATTCATGATTGAACTCCTTATTTATTTTACAATTCCACAACATAATAATATTATGTTCTCCATGTTAAGATTACTGATGCTGTTATTTAAATAACTCACTGACAATTTATTTAAATAACAATACAACTTTAAGATTGTCGCTCAACTTATTTCATGTGACGGATTCAAAATCCACCTGCAGGGTTTACACAATGAAACCTTATAAGCATACTTAAAGTGCATCATCAATCTCTAAATTGAGACATGGATTCCATCATTAATTAATATTTCACAAACACAAATTATCTTTGCCCAATCCACCGAGAATATTATTCCAATAATGAAACTCACCCTTTAATGAATCAAAGCACAAGATAACAAATGCTTGCTCATATTAAATTAAATCAAGATTAAGAACATAAACTATATTTCTAATGTCCTAGAGAATATGTTTAATAGCCAGTATAAACATCCATTCTCTATTTGGTCCAATTAGATACATACAAAATGTACTAATCACAATTATTGATCATATGCTGAAAACCAATTTATTTAATGCAAAAATCTAATTAAATACATAGATATAATTGTCAATAGAAAAACATAAAAACTATACTATTACATTTGCATGGTTAATAGTATATCTCTATCAATCTCCCACTTAGACTCATAACCATGCATCAATTATTCTAACTCCCATTCCTTCTACATGACTGTCAAAAGTCTTTGCTGGTAAGCTCTTTGTAAAAGGATCAGCCAAGTTGTTTTCCGATGCGATCTTTGTCACTACCACATCACCCCTTTGAACTATGTCACGTATCAAATGATACTTTCGCTCAATGTGTTTTGCCCTTTTATGGCTCCGTGGTTCTTTCGAGTTTGCAACTGCCCCGCTATTATCACAATAAAGTGTAATAGGCGATTGCACTGAAGAAACCACACCTAGATCCATAAGGAAGTTTCTAAGCCATACAGCCTCCTTAGCAGCCTCAGAGGCTGCTACATACTCAGCTTCCATGGTGGAATCAGCAACACAAGTTTGCTTAATACTCCTCCAAATTATGGCTCCACCTCCTAAGACAAAAACATTTCCTGAGGTAGACTTTCGAGAGTCCCTATCAGACTGAAAATCTGAATCTGTATATCCAATGGGTATAAGATCCTCTGACTGAAAGACTAACATATAATCCCTAGTTCTTTTTAAGTACTTGATTATATGTTTGACTGCAGTCCAATGTTCTCGCCCAGGATTAGACTGAAATCTGCTAACCATGCCAACTGCAAAACAGATATCAGGTCTAGTACACAGCATTGCATACATGAGGCTTCCAACTGCTGAAGCATAAGGAACTGCCTTCATGTTCTCTATCTCATCAGGTGTCTTAGGACACTGATCCTTAGATAGAGTGATTCCATGTCTGAAGGGAAGAAATCCCTTCTTGGAATCTTGCATGCTGAAACGAGCAAGAATAGTATCAATATAAAGTGCTTGAGATAAACCAATCATTCTTTTCTTGCGATCTCGCATGAGCTTGATCCCAAGAATATGAGCAGCTTCTCCCAAATCCTTCATATCAAAACGCTGGGATAACCAATCTTTGACAGAAGTCAACATACCAACACAATTCCCTATAAGCAGAATATCATCCACATATAGTACCAGAAAAACAACTTTATTACCATTCCATTTCTTATACACACAAGACTCATCATGACACTGATCGAAACCAAAAGTTTTGATCGACTGGTCAAAACAAGTGTTCCATGACCTAGATGCTTGTTTAAGCCCATATATGGACTTATTCAATTTGCATAGCAAATTTTCTTGTCCACTTGTTATGAAACCCTCTGGTTGCTTCATATAGATGCATTCATCAAGACTCCCATTTAGGAAAGCTGTCTTGACATCCATTTGCCAAATCTCATAATCAAAATGAGCAGCAATGGATAGAAGAGTTCTAATAGACTTTAGCATGACAACTGGCGAAAAAGTTTCCTCATAATCGATCCCTTCTTTTTGAGTAAACCCTTTTGCAACAAGCCTTGCCTTATAAGTTTGCACTTTACCGTCTATACCCCTCTTTTTCTTATAGATCCACTTGCATCCAATGGGTTTAACCCCTTTGGGTGGTTCTACAAGTTCCCAGACTTGATTAGAGTACATAGACTCCATCTCAGATTTCATAGCTACAAGCCACTTATCAGCATCTTTATCTTGTAGTGCTTCATCGTAACATGCTGGTTCGATATTCACTTCTTCAGGGATTCTGTCAAATGCTTCTCCCAAAAGTGTATATCGAATCGGCGGTCGTCTAATTCTCCCACTACGACGAAGTACTACATTTTGTGCAATCTCA
This sequence comes from Manihot esculenta, assembly GCF_001659605.2. Classification (NCBI taxonomy): domain Eukaryota; kingdom Viridiplantae; phylum Streptophyta; class Magnoliopsida; order Malpighiales; family Euphorbiaceae; genus Manihot; species Manihot esculenta. Next base: position 35,148,091 of record NC_035162.2, on the reverse strand, counting down.
CCTTGATCTTGCTGTGGCTGTAAGGCCAGCAAGTCAATGACTGGTGGTACTACATCCTGGTCATGTTCTAGAGTGTCAACATGTCCTTCATCACCCACAGGCAATGAAATGTCAATAGCTCCAACATGTTCTTGCTCATGTAAAGTTGGATCAACATTTGCAATTTCAGTTCCAACATAACTCCCACTACTTTCGGGCTGTAGTGAAATGTTGGGTGCTGAATGTTCATGCAGAGGTCGATCTACTGGTCCACTAACATGTCTCCCACTACGTTGAGGTAATGGAATGTCAGCTCCGACCATGGATGGATCAGGTTGGTTTTTAAATGGAAAAGTTCTAGTTGGTATATTCTCTCCTCTCAATTCATACAAGGCTAACTGACTTTTGGGAATATGGTTTCTAATATAGTCTTCCTCAAGATAATGTGCATTAGTGCTAACAATGACCTTTTTATCTTGAGAACTATAAAATAGACCACCTTTCGTTCCTCTAGGATATCCAATAAAGAAGCATAAGTCTGTTTTTGAATCCAATTTATCTGCTTTCCCTTTCAGCACATGGGCTGGGCAACCCCACATCCGAACATGTCTTAGACTAGGCTTTCGCCCAGTCCACAGTTCTGTAGGAGTTTTAGGTACTGACTTAGATGGAACCAAATTCAAAATATATGCTGCTGTTTCTATTGCATATCCCCAAAACGAAATAGGCAAATCTGAATAACTCATCATTGATCTAACCATTTCCATAAGTGTCCTATTTCTCCTTTCTGCTACACCATTCTGTTGTGGCATACCAGGTGCAGACAACTGTGAGGTAATTCCTTGTTCTGTTAAATAAGCAATGAATTCCCTAGAGAGGTATTCGCCACCACGGTCAGACCGCAATGACTTGATATATTTTCCATGTTGTTTCTCCGTTACTGCCTTGAATTCTTTGAATTTCTCAAAGCATTCAGACTTACGGCGCAACAGGTAAATATACCCATATCTTGAGTAATCATCTGTGAAAGTCACAAAATACTCAAAACCACCCCTAGCTTGGACACTCATTGGACCACACAAATCAGAATGAATCAATTCAAGCACATCACTAGTTCTATTACCCTTTATAGGAAAAGGCCTCTTAGTCATTTTACCTTCTAAACAAGATTCACAGGTTGGTAGTGCCTCTACTTTCAATGAACTCAATGGTCCATCCTTGACCAACCTAGAAATCCTATCTAAATTAATATGACCAAGCCTTAAATGCCACAAATAGGTATGACTAAAATCAATAGGACGCTTTCTTTTCAATGAAACAATGACATCAAAGTTATTAATTTCAGAATTAGGAATTTGCAGTTCAGGTGAAACTTTGAGAATAAAAAGATCATCAATCATTGAGCCAGAACATATCATTTGTTTTCGAAATTTAATAACGACTGAATCATCATAAAATTCATTGAAACAAACCGAATATCCATTCTTGCTCAAACTAGAAACAGAAATCAAATTCCTTCTAATAGAAGGTACATATAAAACATCCTTCAAAACCAATGTTCTTTTATTCTCAAAATTCAAAGAAACATTTCCTATAGCTAGAACTGCAACTTCTGTGCCATCTCCCAGAAAAATGCTTACATCTCCTTCACTTAGCTGACGAGTTACCTGAAACCCCTGCAATGAATTGCAGACATGATTAGTGGCTCCAGAATCTACACACCATTGGAGTGTAGTCAACACCGCTAAACAAGTTTCAACTATCAGCATATAGAAAAAAGATATACCTTGCTTCTTCTTGGCTAACCAAGTTGGACATTGTGCCTTCCAGTGACCAGGTTGCTTGCAGTGAAAACACTTGCCCTTAGGCTTTTTCACAGCACCATTTGCATTGGGCTTAGCCTTGTGAACATTTTTCTTCTTCTTACCCTTTTTCTGGGCAGAAGAAGAACCTCGCTCAACATTAAGCACAACAGGGTGAGCTCCTTGCTTAATGATAGTCTCAGCAGCTACCAGCTCATTCAGCAATTTAGACAGAGTAAAATCCATCTTATTCATGTTATAGTTCAGACGAAACTGCTGAAAACTGGCGGGCAGTGTGTTCAAGACCATTTCTATCTGTGTAGTCTGGTCAACCACAGCACCTAGAACCTCCATGTCATTCAGAAGACTCATCATCTTCAAGACATGAGTTCTAACAGGGGTTCCCTCTTCCATTTTGGAAGTAAGAATCTCCCTCAGTGCATTTTGCTTGGCCGCACTAGTTTGGTCTCCAAACATCTCCTTGAGATTTGCTAGCATATCATAAGCTGTGTCCATCTTCTGATGCTGATGCTGCAAAACATTTGACATAGAAGCCAAAATGTAACATCGCGCCATCTCATCAGCTTTAACCCATTTCTGGTAAGCCTTGGTGTCCTCCTCAGAGGCACCCTCACCGGGTTTTTCAGGACACTCTTCATTTAGCACAAACTTGTACTCCTCAGCAGTAAGTAAAATGTCCAAATTTCTTTTCCAGTCAACATAGTTTGAACCCTCAAGTTTGTTTTGGGTAAGGATGTTGGCAAGGGGACTGAATGATGCCATTTCTATTGTAAGATTATGCATTCAACAAACAAAAAAAAAACAGCATATCAATAATAAAAAAAATGAATTTAAACCAAAAATTGCACATTGACAACAATGATATCAAAATTCACATATGCATATCTAAACATTCATGAATAGTAACCTCGATGGGAGAATTCAACCAAACACATGTTATGCATATTATAATAAGATAAGACCAGCACATACTACTCGATGGGAGATAACATGCTTCTTAAATAAAAATTAATATGTGGGAAAAAATTATATCTAATTCATGTCCCCAATTAATTTATTCAGATGGAGAATTAAATTAATATAGACAAATTAGACTAGCTCAGTAATTATATTAAAACATGACATCTTCCGATGGGGAAGAAATGCAAATAATCACAACTAAAAAGTAATAATTAACACCCACAAATTAATTTTAATATAATTAAAACTTTAATTAAAAAAAAATTTAATTAAAATTCATTATAAAGTAAATTTTGCAAAAATAATAAAAATAATGGGACCATTTTGCAAATAAAATTACACATTTTGGACTTCAAAGTGAATAAAAATATATATGGGTCTTTTAAAAAATTTATAAAAATAAGAGCACCAAAACAGAAATTCGGCAGGCAGCAGCTTCTTCTTCACGAAGAAACCCTAGCCGCCGCCGCCACTTCCCTTCAAACTCCATGGCCGCCGTCTGAAGAGCTTCAACCGCGCCGGACCAGGACTCAAGCGGCTTTGCGACCACCGCCCATCCACTCCAGCACCTAGAAGCTCGCCAGCGATCCAAGCCAGAAAACCGATTGGTATTCTTTGCTGCCGTTTTCAAGTTCCGGACGTCAAACCAGTCTACCGGCGACGAGCTAGCGAAGGTTTGAGGCCTTACGCACCGCCTGCCGACGACGAGACTCCGGTTTCACGCCAACTCACCTTCTGTTCTCTACTGTTCATTCTGTTTCCCTTTTTTTTTTTTTTATTTAATATTTAATCACAACAATTCGTTTTTCCAGATTTTTAATCAAAAACGATTTAAATTAAAACCAGTATATAAAACAACAACAATCATGTTTCAATCGCCAGAAAACATCAAACGAACAACATGATATTAATGGCAAAATGAATTTAGCCACCCTGTATGGTTACGAAAGGCTCTGATACCAATTGATGGGAGCGGGTATTAAGCGGAAACAACCCAGATCCGAAACACATATCAAGGGAAACTAAAAACATAAATATTAACTGACCTCTTGAAGCGCAGAATCGCTCACCGGTCTTTGTTCCTAAGATCTTGGAGTCACCCACGATCTTCTGCAGTAACCCTAGCTATCTCTCTAGAAAGTTTTTCTGAGTGGGCAGAAAAGAATAACGCAAGCGTCTTTTCAACTTAGGGTTTTTCTTATTTATATTCTTCAAAACGTATTTTCCATAGGAAAATAACATTTAATATAAATAAATAAATAATAAATTATTTTATTAAAATAATTATCAATTACTTAAATAAAATAATCCATTTATTATTTAAATAAAAACCCTATTATTCCAAACAACTAGGGTACTACAGGGACCGCAGGAATAAAATAAATTAGGCCACTAATTACAATAAGAACCTATGTAGGACCAACATATTCTTATTATAATTAATCAAGAATTATACCACTAAAAATTCATGATTGAACTCCTTATTTATTTTACAATTCCACAACATAATAATATTATGTTCTCCATGTTAAGATTACTGATGCTGTTATTTAAATAACTCACTGACAATTTATTTAAATAACAATACAACTTTAAGATTGTCGCTCAACTTATTTCATGTGACGGATTCAAAATCCACCTGCAGGGTTTACACAATGAAACCTTATAAGCATACTTAAAGTGCATCATCAATCTCTAAATTGAGACATGGATTCCATCATTAATTAATATTTCACAAACACAAATTATCTTTGCCCAATCCACCGAGAATATTATTCCAATAATGAAACTCACCCTTTAATGAATCAAAGCACAAGATAACAAATGCTTGCTCATATTAAATTAAATCAAGATTAAGAACATAAACTATATTTCTAATGTCCTAGAGAATATGTTTAATAGCCAGTATAAACATCCATTCTCTATTTGGTCCAATTAGATACATACAAAATGTACTAATCACAATTATTGATCATATGCTGAAAACCAATTTATTTAATGCAAAAATCTAATTAAATACATAGATATAATTGTCAATAGAAAAACATAAAAACTATACTATTACATTTGCATGGTTAATAGTATATCTCTATCAACAAGCTCTGGCCAGTTCACTTTGGCGGCAGGCGATGGATTCAGAGTACAATGCTCTTTTGAAAAATAAAACTTGGGAGCTGGTTCCGAGAGACAAACATCATCTTATTAGTTGCAAATGGGTGTTTCGGATTAAGCGTAAACCGGATGGTACTATTGATAAGTACAAGGCATGTTTGGTTGCCAAAGGATTTCTTCAGGAACCTGGGCGTGATTATTATGAGACATTTAGTCCGGTTACAAAACCGGTTACAATTCGGGTAGTTCTTACTCTTGCAATTTCTAAAGGATGGCAGTTAAGGCAATTGGATGTAAATAATGCCTTTTTACATGGCACACTTTATGAAGATGTCTACATGCAGCAACCTCCAGGATATGTGCAACCTGAGTTTCCTGATTATGTTTGCAAACTGAAGAAGTCTCTTTATGGTTTGAAACAGGCTCCACGAGCTTGGTATCTTGAACTTACTTCTTTTTTGCTCAAACTTGGTTTTCGCAAATCAAATGCTGATGCGTCCTTGTTTATTTTTTCCTCCAATGGGATTATTGCATATTTTCTAGTATATGTTGACGATATTGTACTTACAGGTAATAACAATCATTTTCTGCATACCTGTGTACAGAAGCTATCTGCTCAGTTCTCTGTCAAAGATTTGGGAATATTAAATCATTTTTTGGGGGTTGAAGTGATTTCTACAGCTGCAGGATTATTTCTTTCGCAACATCGACATATTGCTGATTTGTTAGACCGATTTGATATGGCTGGAGCTAAAGAGGTGAATACTCCTATGTCTACAGGAGACAAGCTCATCTTAAATGATGGTTCTAGTTCGACTGATTCCACCGTATATCGCCAAATTGTTGGATCTCTTCAATATTTGGCAATTACGCGTCCTGATGTTTCTTTTGCAGTGAATCGGCTGTCACAATTTATGCATGCACCTACGCAAACTCATCTTCAAGCACTGAAACGTGTTTTGCGATATCTTAAAGGAACCATACATTATGGCTTATTTCTCAATCGAAATTCCACTCATACTCTGTCTGCCTTCTCTGATTCTGATTGGGGTGGTGTCCTTGATAATGGGCGGTCTACAACAGCTTATGTTCTATATCTTGGTTCTAATATTATATCCTGGAAATCTAGTCGCCAAAAGACTGTCTCCCGATCTTCTACAGAGGCTGAGTACAAAGCCTTAGCCAATGCTGCAGCAGAGGTATTTTGGGTTCAAAGTTTATTACAAGATTTGGGAGTACCAATATCACAACCACCAGTCCTTCATTGTGATAATCTTGGTGCGACTTACTTCTGCGCCAATCCAATCTATCATACTAGGATGAAGCATCTTGCACTGGATTACCATTTTGTTCGCGAGAAAATTAATGCTGGACAGTTAAGGGTTCTTCACATAAGTTCAAAAGATCAAGTTGCTGATGTGCTTACAAAGGCTTTGGGAAGAACTCAGTTTTGTTACTTTAGAACCAAGATTGGAGTCTCCGATGGCGCCTCAATCTTGCGGGGGCGTATTAAAGATAAAGACTAACTATAACAGTTTTATCTATTTGTAACTTGAGTTATAGCTGTATACTTATCTTGTATTTAGTTAGTGATAAGGGTTAGAGTTGTGATAAGGTTTAGAGTCATGATAAGGTTAGAGTTGTGATAAGATTTAGAGTTATGATAAGGTTTATAGTTGGTTGAGATAATATTTGTTATTCATATAATCTGTATCAAACTCAACCACTGGTATATACTATATAAATGTATTCTATACTGAAATACAAATACATAGAATTCTCAATATCATAAATCTTCTATAAAAACTTCATGAAAAAAATTCTAACTCTTTTTACAAGATAATTAACATAATAAATTAACATATGAGAAAAATATAATTATAAAAAAAAAGCTATCTATTCTAAAAAAAATCAATAGAGTGTGAACTTATCTAAAAAATTAAGATATGGGTAAATTAATTGCAAAAAATTATTAAAAACAAGAAACAATCTAAAAAAAAATTAATTTTTAATGAAACGTAGAACAACTAACATAATAAATTAACATACGAGGAAAATATAATTAAAAAAAAGCTATTTATTTTTAAAAAATTTAATATATTACAAAAAATTAAGATGTGGGTAAATTAATTGCAAAAGTTATTAAAAACAACAAACAATCAAGAATTTTTTTTTTTTTTTGATTTTTAATGAATCGACATATAAGATACCAAATTAAAATGCAGTGAAAAGAAATAATTTTTTATGCATAAAATAATATAAAAAATTTTAAAAATATATTGTTATTAAAACTAAATTTTTAAAAATTTCTACAGTTAGCCTATATGAATATGCTTAAAATTAAAAAAAATTAATTAAATCTAAGATTTATATATGATTTATGTATATGTAACAATAATGATAAAAAAATTTAAAATAATCACCCATTTCAAAAAGCGAACTTTTATTAATTTAGTAAATCTCTTCAATATTTCAAGGAAATTGAACGGAAAGAATCACAATTTAAACAAAATAAATTTTATAAAAATAAATAAATTAAGCTAAAAAAATATGAAACTACATGAAAAATCATTGATGTATAGAAATTTCTCTGTAAATTGAGTTGCAATAAAAAAATACTATAAAAATGTAATTTTTCATTTAGCCAAGAGATATGGTAAAATTTTACACACATATTTATATATTTTTAGAACCACATCCACATATTTTGATGAATTTTCTTTAATTTTATTAGATTTTTATGTTTAATTTTAAGACTTTTAATTTTAGTTTATTAATTGATGTTTTCACAAAAGTTTTGCTCTCTTTCACGCGTTTTGTTCCATGTTCTTAGCAGAATGACTAATCCTCTAGATTTTCTTCTATGGCCACCTATTAAGAGTCTTAAGTGTTATAAATATATTAGGATTAAAAAGACTTTTTTGCTTATTTTTTAATATCAATACACTGCAAAAATCGCAAAAAATTCAAGAAAAAAGATTTGAAACATCTAGAAGAATAAATACACATCTCTAAAGCTTTTAAATTTTATTAGATTCTTATGTTTAATTTTAAGATTTTTAATTTTAGTCTGTTAATTGATGTTTTTACAATATACTTCGTGTTTTGCTCTCTTTCACGCATTTTGTTCTTGGCAGAATGACTAATCCTCTAGATTTTCTCCTATGGCCACCTATTAAGAGTCTTAAGTGTTATAAATATATTAGGATTAAAAAGAATTTTTTGCTTATTTTTTAATATCAATACACGGCAAAAATCGCAAAAAATTCAAGAAAAAAGATTTGGAACATCTAGAAGAATAAATACACACTCTAAAGTTTTTTCTTTCTTTTTATATTCTTTTGAATTATTGTTTATAATTATTTTAAGATGATTTCAAATAATTTCTTAATATAATTTATTCTTGAAAGCAACTAAATTCCTTTACTAGAGATTTGATGTAACTTGAATTATTATTTCTCTTCAATTTATTCAAATTGAATTTCTTTATCTACTTATTATTAATTTCTTAAAATTAATACTTTTGAGCAACTATGGGATACTTAGAATGATTTTATTCTAAAATTAATATTAACAGATAACGTTTTAGAACTGAATTGTGAATTGAATATCACATGAATATTGATTGGATTAGAAATGAAGATTTAACTTATAGTGTCTTATACAAAATAATCATTGTGTTTTAGAAATTAATTAAAGTATTATCATATTATTATAAGATAGGTAATAATCTTTAGTTAATCAATTTGGTCTTGCTTAGGAGATGATTAATTACCTTAAAATAATTTATTCTAGATATAGTAATTAAAATTATATTATTAGTCAAATTAATTAATTAAATCAGGTCCGAGTGAAATGATAGTACCCAAATATTTAATATTAATTATTTCACAAATTTTGCTTGTTTAATTTTATTTCTTTAATTTATTTTAATTTTAGGATCATCATCATTATTAGTCTAAATAATAATCAAATTTACAAATATTTTAATATTTAAATTTTCTATTTTAGTAGATACAATATTCTACTCGCTCTTTGTTATTTAAACGATTTCATATTCTCGTGGATCTAGTACATTATCACTGGTAATGATATTTTTATAATATTTTTAGTCTCTTTCCCTCCAAAAGATATTTTGCTCCAATTAGTGACAGTTTTTCAATAAAAAATTGATAATTTAAGACTACGTGTATTTCACATAAAATACGTTTTAGGAAAATATTTTTCACATTGTAATTCTTAAAAAAATTGAGTTAATGAAAAATAGTTTTTAAAAAATAAATCATTTTTCACACCTCGAGATCCTTATTAAAATTTTCATATATAAATTTATTAATAAATTTTATTTTTCAAATTAAAATTAAATAATGAAAAGTAAGTTATATTGTTAGAAAATATTGTTTACGGAAGACATTTTGCATAGAAAACATTTTTCATAAAAAATATTTTACAAATGCAATTTATTTTCCATAAATAAATGGAGTCTAAGACTAACTTTAATCTAACTATATACCAACTAAAAAATTTAGAATAAATAAAAATAATAAAAAAAGTAATAAGGTAGGAATTTTATCCTTTTATCGTGGCCAAAAAAATAAATTTCTCTTAAGATTTCGTTTACTTTCGAAAAATAACTTATACTTTGAAAAACATTTTTCATATAAAATGTATTTTACGTGGAAAATATTTTTTATGAAAAAAATTTTCAAATATTTTTTTATGAAAAAAATTTATCAATAAAATAATTTATTTTTTATTGTTTAATTTTAATTTAAAAAATAAAATATATTAACATATTTATATATATATATATATGCTATATAACAATCGCTTAAAATAAATTATAAACTGTTACCATAAGATAAATCCACATGGTAAGAGTGGGTAACGTGGTTCCGCCAGAGAAAAAGGAGAACCATACACCTTAATGCTCGATTTATTATTAAGACTTGTACTCTTCTGAATAAAACAAGTCTCGATATAAAGTTACCATTATCAAAACAGTCTAGCGAATTTCTATTACACTTGTAATTGCGGGATCACCAATGTATTAATTGACGGTACCTCTAATCAAGTAGTCAACTACATCATCGTCGAATTATCAGAAAATATTATATTTATCTTTACTTTTTTGCAGTATAAAAAAAGAAGAATCACAAATGCAAAGGTACATTATTTTCTTACATTAAATTTCTAAGAAATTCATTACATTTACTACATTTTTTAGTAAACTGACTTAGCGTCGGAGTGACAGCTACAGACACTCACTACCACCCCACGCTCTCTTTCTTGCATGTCTAACCAATTATAATACATGTCTATTTTTTTGTTATATTAATACATAAGTTCTAATAAAATTCTCAAAATGTAAAAAATGATTTTTTTTTAATAAAAGAAAGATATTTTTTTAAAATAACTTAATTTTTATTTAATAAACAATATTATTATTGACTAATTTTTTTCAATGCCCTAAATATTTAAATATATAAAAAAATAATTTTTTATAAAATATTTTCAGTAAAATAAATGAAACCTAAATATTATTTAATTTTATGATTACTTTATCTTTTATATTTTAAATTTTAATAATAATTTAAAAAATAAAAAATATGGATAATTCTCATCTAATAACTGTGAGGAATAATTATATCTAAAAAATTATTTGTTTAATATTTTTAGTTAAAAAAAAAAAATTGTGACTTAAAGGGCACATTAGCCAATAACTTTCAATACTTAAAAAATTAAGATTAATTCAGCTAAAATTTTTTATTTATTAAACCCATTTAGAAATATAATTGTAATACCCTGCTAGACTCCAGTGTCGGAATTTCAACCTTCCGACGGAATTTCGTTGGAATTCGGCATCTCGGATGCCAGAATCTCTTGAAAGGGTAAAATAAAGTTTTATAAAATGATTTTTATGGTTTTATTGCTTGGTTTTGAATTAAAATTTTTTTTTTAAAAAAAAAAAGAAAAATGTTTTTGAGGGGCAAGCTCTGGTTCGGCCGCCGAATATGGTGCTGCCGCGGGAGCTTCCCTTTCGGCCCCCGAAGGTGGTCTGGCCAGCCATCTATAAGAGGCCTCCAGTCCAAAAATGGGAGAGTTTCTCTCTCCATTTTCGGGTAAAGGTGAGTTCTTGCCCTCCCATTGTTGATTTTGTTATTTTTCCTTCAAAATATTCATGAATTTTCTCTTGTTTTGAAGTTTTAAACTTGAATCCAAGATTTTAAAGTTTGGAGACCTCCGGAGACCGTTTCTCCTCAACTCCAAACTTGAGTCAGATCTACCTTAGATCTTCAAGAGGTAAGTGTAGATTCTTGCCTTTTCCTATGTTTTAAATGAATTAAGAAAGGGTTAAGGGTTAGAAATGCATAAAATGTTTAGAAATGCATAAAATGGTTAAATCTAATGCTATAGGGTTTGAGTTGTGTTTCAATGAATGTCTACTCTTGTGATATTTTATAGTTGTTTGTTGGGGTTTAAACTAGGTTTTTTATGCCCCTTATGCTTGATGAATATGTATGCATGTTTTGAGGGGTTGGATATGAGGATTTGGAGAGTTTTGGTGGCTGAATGCATAAGGCAGAATCGGGTTTTGTCATTCTGGAGAACCCAGGTTCGGCCACCGAACCTGCCTGTGGAGGCAGCCTTTGGCAGCCTAACCTGCCCCCGAAAGGATGGACTTTCGGATCTGTGAAGGGGTTAGGCCACCGAACCTGCCCCCGAAAGTTAGTGACTTTCGGATCTGTGGGGACCTTCGGCCGCCGAACCTGCCGCCAAAGTCCTCTGCTCAGCCTTCCTTTGCTTATTTCCTATGCATGTTTTGTTATGTTTTAGGGGGGTTTTTGGAGAGTTATTTAGAGTCTTGTTAGAGTTATATTGGTCCCTCACTTGAGTCCATCTGTGTAAGATCGGACCAGGGAGACCGTAGAGGCCTGCAGTGAGGTAACTACACCAGTTTTAGTCAAGCGTCAGCCAGAGGTGAGTAGAACTAAACTAATTTATTATTTTAAACTAATCAAACTTTTTGAGCATGTTCATGCATCACGAATGCCATGATATGTAATAGGTTGTTTGGATTAGAATCCACGAATATGATGCATTGCATAATCTACTGTTGATGTGGATGGATATTGGATGACCCACTAGCTCTCGAGCAAGTTATGATATGATACGGTACGGAAGTCCAGGTGAGGCCCATTCTATGCCCCTGGCATTATATAAGGGAAAGTCCAGGTGAGACCCATTTACGCCCCTGGCATTTTGGATATGTTATGTTATGTTAAGCGAAAGTCCTGAAGAGCACCCGTAGTGGGCCGGACACATTGGATTATGTAGAGGGTTACTGGTGACAAGTCCATTTTGGTGTGAATTGTTTGTGCTGTGATGCATTCCATATGAGCATATGTTTATTAAACTGTTTTTATGTTCTGCTCACTAGGCTTTTGTAGCTTATCCCTTTCCCCTAACCCCAGGTTTGCAGGAGCACAGATAGCTTGGGAGAGTCGGTATAGCTTTTAGTACAGTTTTAATGTAATAGAATAGTTGTGGACATGTATTGTATAATGGATTATAATTGTGTTTTGCCCTAGTTTTACCTTTGTAATCCCTGTTAACATGATCATTATGTAATAGTTTTTAATTATGAGTTATGTTTAAACCAAACTTGAGGCATGGGATGTTAACTATACTAGAGCATTTGATGAGGGCTCTAGTATGGGTTTTATATTTTCAGTATGATACATGTACCGGTTGAGCTTGGTTTCATAGAAATGTTTAAGTTTTTGTCATAATGCTTGATCATGTATGTGATTTTATCAGGTACACAGGATGTATATTAGGCTTGCTACGAGTTCCGGTGACTTTAAGTCGATCTAAATCCTAGCGCCGGTAGCGATCCGGCTTCCAGGTCGTTACAATAAAAATGTTAGATTTAGTTCAATTAAGTAATTAAAATTTTCGACCCAAAAGAAAAAAAAAATTATAACAAAATTAAGTACTTAATTTTTAAAATTAGATATCTAAAATTAAAATTAAAAAATTCTTGTCATTCTATAGCATTATGAATGTTTTTTTAAGATTCACACCATTTTATTTTATTTTTCTCATAGTACTTGCTTTTATAGATTATACAATTCGAAAAATAAAATATAAGTGTCTATAATAAGATATATTTAATCAAGTAACCAGTCATATCATCATTAAATTATCAGAAAATACTGTATTTATCTTTACTTTTTTATAGTATAAAAAGAAAAAGATCACAAATATAAAATTATACTTTTTGAAAATAAAATAAAAAGTAAGAAAACAAAACTATTTTATTTTATTTTTTTTTCATAGTGCTTGCCTTTATAAATTATGCAATTCGAAAAATAAAAAATAAATGTCTATGATAAGATATCTCTTGTAATACCCGGCTAGATTCAGACATCAGAATTCCTACCGTCCGGTGGAATGCGAGGATGTCAGAGGTTTCTAGAAGGGTAAGAGAAAGGTTGTCTAAAATGTTTTCGAGTATTGTAAAGGTTTAGAATGGAAATGGATTAAGTTTTGAAGAGAAAAGGCCAAGGAGGCATTTTGCCATGTTCGGCCGCCGAAGGTAAAGTTCGGCCGCCGAAAGTCCCTTAGATTTGGCCCCCGAAGGCAATGTTCGGCCGCCGAACGTTGCATGGTTTCGCATGCAGTTTAGGCTGCCGAAGCTGAGGCGGTTGTTCATCTATATAGGGCACCGAGTCCAGAAAAAAAGAGGACGCTTCTCTCTTTCTGGCCTAGGTGAGTTCTTGATCTTCTTGGATTGTTTTCATGGTTTTCTTCAAATCTTTCAAAGTTAAACAAGTTTTAAGTAAGTTTTATGTGTTTTTGAAGAGTTTGAAAGCTTGGAGAAGTTTGGAGCTTGAATCTCCATATCTTTGAGTTTGGATCACACCAGCCTTTGTGCTTGAAGAGGTAAGTGGAGATCCTTGGTTTTTATACTGTTTTACATGATTTTTGTGAAGGAAAGGGGAGTTACTGCTTGAGTTTGCATGAGTTGTGCATAGTAGGGTTTAGGTACCCTTTGTGCCTGTTTGATGTGTATGTGGTTAGTTTTGGGGTTTTGAGCTGGTTTCCAGCACCTATGAGCTAATAGAAGTGTTTATGCATGATTTGGAAAGGTTAGATGTATGTGTTGAGAGCGTAGCAGGGAGTGGAGGGTCTGGAAGGCGTCCTTGTGCACGAAGCTGAGTTCTGGATGAACTCAGGTTCGGCAGCTGAAAGAGGATTCAGCCGCCGAACATGCCCGACTTTCGTCTCTGGAGGAGACATTCGGCCGCCGAAGGTGCTGCCGAAGGTACCCTGTCCAGCCTTCCTTTGCTCGTTTTGCATGCATGTTTTGAGGTGTTCTAGAGGGGTTTTGGGGAGTTGTTTATCAGTTACATAGAGTATGTTTGGTACCTCATTTGCGTCCTCCATTGTAGGTTTGGACCCAAGGAACCGAGGTGTTTAGCAGTAGTAGCTGTTTCAGAGTTAGAGGTAGCCCAGTTAGCCAAGCAGTGGCTACAGGTGAGTGGAATTAAAGTAATCTTTTAACGTCATGACACGTTTCTAGCATGATCCATGCATCATAAAATGCCATGATATGTATTAGGTTGTGTTGCATTAGAATTCACGAATATGATGCATTGCATAAGATGTTGTTCCTGTGGATGAATATTGGATGATCCATAGCCCTTGATAGAGAGTAGATACAGAGTGATGGCATGAGGTAGCCATACCAGGTCACTCCTGGATAGTCCAGGTCGCTCCTGGTACTATGAGTTAGACAGACAGCCTGTCAGATCAGAGATAAGAGTAGACCAGGTGATGACATCGTCTCCCTGGCACAGTGGGACATATTATGACATGTAGTTGAGGGCTATTGGTGACAAATTCATCCGTGAGATGATATGTTTGTGATGTGATGCATTTCATGAAAACATGTAATTAATGAATTGTTTTATTGTTCCTCCTCACTGGGCTTTAGAGCTCACCCCACTCCCTTCACCCCAGTTTTGCAAGTTCCGAGATAGCTATGGGAGGTCAGAGTCAACAAGAATAAAGAAAGATATGCATGAGTGTATGTTTGTAATAGCGTAGTGGACATGATGTACTTAAAAGATTAGTTGTAATGTAATGTATAGATATGTACTGTCATATACTGGATAGACTTGTGCTTTCCCTAATGTCTTTGCTTTAGTGTGATGTACGATTAATCCCTTGTACATGAATCATGTTTTACGTTTCTTGATGAGAAATGTGTGTATCAGGCTTAATGTATGGCTTTGATGAGATACCAGTGGATTGTGTTACAGATTAAAAAGGGTTTCAATCCCTTGACCCACAGCAGATAGTAGTCACTGGTATAGGCCCTGAGGGCCACTTCAGATTAGCATATCTGAGTAGCAGTAGTTAAGCCTGGAGAGTTTTACAGGATTGTTGAGTATTTTGATCATGTATGGGATTTATCAGGTATACAGAGAGTATAGTCGGCTTGCTACGGGTCCCGGCGGCCTTAAGCCGATCTGGATCCTAGTGCCAGTAATGGTTCAGACCGTTACAGAGGGGTACCGGTTTCCGGGCTGTTACATCTCTAATCAAGTAATTAGTCACATCATCATTGGATTATCACGAAAATAATGTATTTATCTTTACTTTTTTTATATCATAAAAAGAGAAGGATCACAAACGTAAAATGATACTTCTTTTAAAATAAAATAAAAAAGTAAGAAAACAAAAGATTAAAAATTATAGTATTTTGTTGGTTATTCTAAATTAGTTAGAAAATAAATTTCTCAACTAATTCTCATAGTTTAACCCTAATTTAAGTCTCCCAGACTTATTTAAAAAAGGATAATTAAAGAAAAAAATCTACAAACTAACTAAAGAAAATAAAATTGACAAAGTCTAATTTGCTATAATAGCAAATTTGGACACCCAGCAATTAAAATTATATTTCACATAAAATACTATGCTAAACATTGTAAAAGAATTTTGGACCATTAAGATACTAAACTAAAACATGAAAAAGAAAAACTTCAATTTGTGCATCACATTTTTAAATTAACAAAAAGGCAAATTTGACATTAATGCAAAAAAAATGTGATTCTGGACTAGAAATATAATAAAATTAAAATTTTCATAAAAAAAATTCTAACTCCTTTTACAAGATAACTAATATAATAAATTAACATATAAAAAAATATAATTATAAAAAAATAAGTTATTTATTTTAAAAAAATTCAATAGAGTGTGAACCTATCAAAAAATTAAGATATGGGTCAATTAATCGCAAAAAATTATTAAAAACAAGAAACAATCACAAAAAAAAAATTAATGAAAGGTAGAACAACTAACATAATAAATTAATATACGATAAAAATATAATTGAAAAAAGTTATTTATTTTTAAAAAAATTTAATATATTGCAAAAAATTAAGATGTGGATAAATTAATTGTATAAGCTATTAAAAACAGCAAACAATCAAGAAATTTTTTTTTATTTTTAATGAATGGACAGATAAGACACTAAATTAAAATGCAGCGAAAAGAAATAAATTTTCATGCATAAAATAATATAGAAAATTAAAAAAAAAAGACTATTGTTATTAAAAACTAGATGGGCACTAAATTTTTAAAAATTTCTACTGATAACCTATATGAATGTACTTAGAATTAAAAAAAATACTCTAAAATTTATACTTACAAATATTTCCATAAAATAGAACAACTCAAAATAAATATTTTATGACATATAAATAAATTACGGAAAACCAACAAGAAATTGTAAAAATTCATTAAAGATCACATAATAATAATTTTTTAGTGATTCAAAAGGCTATTACTTATGAAAATTAACCAATAAATCTGTTTAAAACTATTACAAAAGTTAAATCTAAAATTTATATATGATTTATGTATACGTAACAATAATGATAAAAATATTTAAAATAATCATCCATCTCAAAAAGCAAACTTTTATTGATTTGGCGAATCTTTCGATACTTTAAGGAAATAGAATGGCAAGAATCACAATTTAAACAAAATAAATTTTATGAAAATAAATAAATAAAGCTAAAAAAATATGAAACTACATGAAAAAGTCGTTGATGTGTAGAAAATTCTCTGTAAATTGAGTTGGGATAAAAAAAAAATACTATAAAAATATAGTTTTCCATTCATCCAACATAATTTTCCATTTATCCAAGTGATATTGTAAAATTTTACACACATGTTTATATATTTTTAGAATTACATCGACTTATTTTGATTGATTCTCTTTAATTTTATTAGATTTTTATGTTTAATTTTAATATTTTTAGTTTTAGTCTATTAATTACATCGACTTCGTGTTTTGCTTTCTTTCCTGCATTTAGTTTCATATTTTTGGCAGAATGACTAATCCTTTAAATTTTTCTCTACGACCACCAATTAATAGCCTTTAAGGGGTTATACATATATCCTAATTCTGATACTAAAAGGACTTTTTTTATTATTTTTGAATATGGATATACCTTAGAAATTGCGAGAAAGTCAATAAAAAAATATTTGAAAGATCTAAAGGTCATAGTTATTTTAAGATGATTTCAAATAATTTCTTAACAGAATTTATTATTGAATTCTTTAATATGAGCAATTAAATTCTTTTACTAGCAACTTGATGTAACTTGGATTATTATTTCTCTTTAATTTATTTAAGTTGTTTTTATCTATTAATTATTTATTTTTTGAAATTAATAGTTTTGAGTACCTACCGGATACTTCAATGATTTTATTCTAAAATTAATAGTAGCAGCGAATGTGTTAGAACCGAATTGAGAATTGAATATCACATGAATATTGATTGAATTGAGAATGAAGATTTGACTCATAGTATTTTATACAAAAAAAATCATAGTGTTTGAGAAATTAATTAAAATATTATCAGATTATCGAATGATAGATAATAATCTTTAGTTTATTAATTTGGTCTTGGAAGAGGATCAATTATCTTAGGATTATTTTATCATAAATTTGGTAATTAAAATTATATTATTAATCAAATGAATTAATTAAATTTTATGAAAAAATTTATCAATAAAATAATTTATTTTTTATTATTTAATTTTAATTTAAAAAATAAAATGTATTAACACATTTATATATATGATGCTAGGTAATGCTTACAAAACAATCGGGCTAAAGTAAGTCATTAGTTGTCTTGTCACCATAAGACAGATCCACGTGATAAGAATTCTATAAGTGGATAACGTGGTTCCGCTCGAGAAAATGAAGACCCGAACATGTTAACACTCGGTTTATCATCAAAACTCGCCCTCTCTTGAATAAAATGAATCTCGGTACAAAGTTTGTTATCAGGAACCGTCTAACATATTTCTATTATCCTTGTAATCACGGAATCACTAATCTATTAGCTGGCGATATCTCTAATCAAATAGTCGACTACATTATTATTGCATAAAATACTAAATTACTTCAGTCATCATTGCACAACATTCTAAAAAATAACAAAAAATAATTTTATAGTTAAATATAACGTCTTTAATTACAAAAAATATATATCATTATTGACATAGTAAGGTTAACATTTATATTGAATAATTATATTAATTCACACATATAAAGTGATTCAAAATTAGTAGACATTCACACATATAAGATGTGGGCAAATTAATTCTATAAGTTATTAAAAACAGCAGACAATCAAGAAATTTTTTTAATTTTTAATGAATGGACAGATAAAATACTAAATTAAATTGTAGCGAAAAGAAATAATTTTTCATGCATAAAATAATATAGAAAATAAAAAAAAAAAACTATTGTTATTAAAAACAAGATGGACACTAAATTTTTAAAAATTTCTACAGTTAACCTATATGAATGTACTTAAAATTAAAAAAAAATACTGTAAAATTTACATTTACAAATATTTTCATAAGAAAGAACAACTCAAAATAAGTATTCTATGACATATAAATAAATTACAAAAATCAGCAAGAAATTGCAAAAATTCATTAAAGATCACATAATAATAATTTTTTAGTGATTCAAAAGGCTATTACTTATGAAAATAACCCAATAAATCTGTGTAAAACTATTACCAAGATCAAATCTAAGATTTATATATGATTTATGTAAATATAACAATAATGATAAAAAAAATTTAAAATAATCACTTATCTCGAAAAGTGAACTTTTATTGATTCGGTGAATCTCATCGATGACTCAAGGAAATGGAATGGTAAGAATCACAATTTAAACAAAATAAATTTTATGAAAATAAATAAATTAAGCTAAAAAACATGAAACTACATGAAAAGTAAGTGATGTATAGAAAATTCTTTGTAAATTGAGTTGGAATAAAAAAAATACTATAAAAATGTAATTTTCCATTTATCCAAGTGATATGGTAAAATTTTACACATATATTTATATATTTTTAAAACTACATCGACTTATTTTGATTGATTTTCTTTAATTTTATTAGATTTTTATGTTTAATTTTAAGATTTTTAGTTTTAGTCTATTAATTGATATTTTTATAATATACTTCGAGTTTTGCTTTTTCCTGTTTTCAATAGAATGACTAATCCTCTAAATTTTTCTCTATGACCCCTGTAATATACTAAATGACTTTTTTGTTTATTTTTAAATACATATACACCTTATAAATCGCTAGAAACTCAAGAAAGTTTTAAAAGATCTAGAAGAATAAATCTACACATCTAAAGTTTTTTTTCTTTCTTCTTATATGCTTTTGAATTCTTGTTTATAATTATTTTAAGATAATTTTAGATAATTTTAAGATAATTTTAGATAATTTTTTAATAGAATTTATTCTTGAATTTTTTAACATTACCAACTAAATTCCTTTTCTAGAAACCTGATGCACACTACAAAATAACAAACTATCAGCGACGGATTCAAATCCATCGCTTAAAGTCATATCGCTAATTTTTTTCCAACAGATCAGAATTCCGTCAGAAACAGTAGCGACGTGTAATACCCGGCTAGACTCCGATACCGGAATTCCTACCGTCCGGTGGGATCTCGGATGTCGGAGATCTCTAGAAGGGTAAGATCATGTTTTATAAAATGTTTTCATGAATTTTAATGTTTTAAGTATGAAATTAAATGAGTTTTTGCAAGAAAAGTCTTTGGAGGAAAACCCAGGTTCGGCCGCCGAAAGGCAAGTTCGGCCGCCGAACATGCATGCGTTTTGGAGGCACGTTAGGCCCCCGAAAGCATGAGTGAGGGAAGTCCAGGTTCGGCCGCCGAAAGTCAAGTTCGGCCGCCGAACATTGCATGGATGCGGAGGCACATTCGGCCCCCGAACGTGGTCTGGCCAGCCACTATAAAAGGGTCCCTTAGCCGAAAACGGGCGAGCTTTTCCCCATTTTCGGCCAAGGTGAGCTTTCCGCCGTCTCTCACCCATTTTTGATGTTCTTCCTCTAAACCTTTCAAGATTTTCACTTGTTTTCACTTGGTTTGGAAGATTTAAGCTTTTGAAACAAGTTTTGGAGCTTTGGGAACTCAGGAGCTCATTTTCGTGGATCTCCAAGTTTAGGTCGTCTCCCTCTCGATCTTCAAGAGGTAAGAGCCGATCTTAAGCTCCTTATGTGTTTTAAATAAGTTTTATGCAAGATCTATGGGTAGAAATGCATGTTAGAGTATATATGATGAGTTTATGGGTTTTGATGCTTTGATGAACAATGTAGCTTGTTATGTGTTGTTGAAAGTGTTGTAGTTGGGGTATATGCTAGTTTGAGGCCCCTAGGTGTGATGTATGTGATGTATGCATGTTGTAGAGCAAGTTTTTGCATGGTTTGAACTTGGGAGGCGAAATGGGCATAGAAGAGCTGAGTTTCTGCCCTTCGGGAGAAGCTCAGGTTCGGCCGCCGAAGTGACCTTCGGCCGCCGAACCCCCTTTGTGGAGGCAGCATTCGGCTGCCGAAGTTGCCCCCGAAAAGAGACTTTCGTCTCTGTCTGGGACTTTCGGCCGCCGAAGGTGCCGCCGAAAGTGCCTGACTTTCGGATCTGTCCAGGACTTTCGGCCGCCGAAGGTGCCGCCGAAAGTGCCCTGTCCCGCCATTTCATGCATATTTCTATGTGATGTTTTCCTGATGTTTTAGGGGGTTTTTGGGGAGTTTATTAGAGTTATGTTTATGTACGTTAGGTCCCTCATTTGAGTCCACCTGTGTAGGTTCGGACCCGAGAAATCAGGGGCCCCAGCAGTGAGATAGCTGCTTCAGAGTCTGTTGAGCTTCAGCTAAGAGGTGAGTGGAATGAACCTTAAGTTTTTAAATAAATGAAATATAACTTTTTGGAGCATGTTCATGCATCATATATGCCATGTGATATTATAGGGTGTTTGCATTAGTAATCACGAATATGTTGCATTGCATAATATGATATGGATGCGGATTGGCTATTGAATGATCCTCTAGTCCTCCTATGGTATGACATGATGATGATATGGTATGGATTGCCAGTGAGGCCCATTCTACGCCCCTGGACTATGTTAAGAGAAAGACCAGTGAGGCCCATTCTACGCCCCTGGCATATTGGAATGTTATGTTATGTTATGTATGTAAGAGAAAGACCAGTGAGGCCCATTCTACGCCCCTGGCACGATTGGACTATGTTGAGGACTATAGGTGACAATACCATCCTTATGTGATATGTTTGTGATGTGTTGCATTTCATGGAAGCATGAAATATTTTAATATATGTTTTCTCTATTCTGCTCACTGGGCTTTATAGCTCACCCCTCTCCCCTAACCCCAGATGTGCAGGTACAGGGTAGACCAGGAGGTTAGCCAGAGTATGAAGTGATGTTATGTAATAGTTAGATTGTGGACATGAAAATTGTATTATAATGTAATGTAAAAGAGTTTTAAGTTATGTTATGTAAATTGAATATTGAGGATAGAGTTGTGCTTGACCAATGCAGATTGTTAATCCCACTTGTATATACATGGTCTTTATGATATGAGTTATGAGGTTATGTTTCAACCAAGCTTATGTATGATGAGATACCCCATTGGAGCATTTGATGAGGGCTCCAGTGGAGGTTTATGTTATGTTTATGTTTATGTTTATGTACAGGTTGAGCTTGGTTGTTATATGAAAATGTTTACAGGTTTATGAGTACTGTTGATCATGTATGGGATTAAGCAGGATTACAGGTTATGTCAGGCTTGCTACGGTTCCCGGCGGCCTTATGCCGATCTGGATCCTAGCGCCGGTAGCGGTCCGGATTTCCGGGGCGTTACAGAATGGTATCAGAGCCCTAGGTTCATATGGTCGGACCTAGAGTGTCGGGCTCATAGATGTTATAGAAGGTCAAGCACAATAAGAAAGGTCATGTCCACTAGGATAGGATGTAGAGTCCTGTCTTGAATGATGATGTGATATGCCATGATTATATACATGTGCATAAATGATATGCTATGCTATGTGATGTTTATGATGAGGGTTCATGTGTGCCCACATGAACCATATGATACTGATGTTTGTGCTATGTGTGGTTTTTCAGAAGACAGGATGAGAGGAACTCGTCGATCTGCAAGATTGACTGGAGTGCCACCTGAGGATGAGGGCATGAGCGCCCATCCTCCAGCATTGCCTAGGGCAATGTCTAGCAGGTCCAACAGGGACCGAGCAATGAGAGACCCTAGAAGGTCTTTGGATTTGGACAGAAGCAGATCTCTGAGGGGAACTGTACAAGGGAGAATGTCAGTGGATGTGGAGGACAGTGTGGATGTAGAGCAGAGGAGGGATGGCAGTTTGGGGGTTAGTGTGTCAGAAGAGGGAATGGGAGAGTCCCAAGGAGGCACTCAGGCCTCGGGATTTGTTCAGCCACCCCACTACCCACATTTCTCGCAACACCCCGGGTATTCGATGGGAGGCACATCGGATTACCCTAGTTTTAGCCCTTACCCCACACAGATGCCATACCCACCATACTACCCACCATACCCACAGTATCCTATGTATCCACCACCACCCTATCACCCAAATCCAGAAAACCCTACCACAGAAAATGTTGCACCTCCTCCACCACCTACAGAACCAGCAGCCCCAGTTACTCAACCTCCTAACCCTAGCTCATCCAAAGGGAGCAAGGTCAAGATGACCGACTACATGAAGCTGGGTGCTCCCCAATATGATAGTGGTGATGACCCATTTATGTATCTGGAAAGGGTCAAAATGATAACAGACGAGATAGGGGCGGATGACAGTAGAGCCATTCAGATGGCTGGGTTCACCCTAAAATGCAAGAAGGCCCGTGAGTGGTTCAAGAACTACATCAAACCGAGGGTGGACAGTCTTCCATGGGAGGATTTCGCAAATGAGTTTGCAGGATGGGCTTTCCCTGATAGTTCAAGGGAATTGAAGATAATAGAATTCGAGCAGTTGAGGCAGACTGATGACATGAGTGTAGACGAATATACTGACAGGTTTATGGAGTTGCTGCCATTTGCTGGGCAGGACCTTAGCACAGACCAGAAGAAGTCGAGGAGGTATATCATGAAGCTCCATCCCAGGTATTCCTCCTTGGTATAGTCAGCAGATAGAGAGAGTTTTCACACCATAGTCGATATGGCTAGGAGAATGGAGGCTAGTGCTATCATCGAGGGAAAAGTCAAGCAGTCAGTGGCACAGCCTTCCGGTTCCAGAACCCCAGGTAGGGGGAAAGTGGATCCTTCTTCCTTAAGTTCAGGCAGTAAGAGGTGGAGCAGTACCACCAAGAAGCAGAAGAAGAACAAGTTCTGGAGCAAGATCAAGTCAGGTCTGGGTTTTGGAGGTGGCTCGAGCTCAGGTGCAGACAATGTAGCATGTGTGAAGTGTGGTAAGCCACACAGGGGAGTGTGCCTCTATGGGTCCAGAGCCTGCTTCAGATGTGGGCAAGAGGGACATATGGCTCGGGATTGTCCTAGAGCAGCTGTTATGGCACAGTCCCAGCAGACAGGTTCAGGCAGTGTAGCTCAGCCAGTAGCTCCAGCACCAACTCAAGCCAGCGGCAGAGGTAGAGGGAGAGGAGCAGCCTCTTCTTCAGCGGGTTTCAGAGGTGAAGGTCCGTCAGCTCCAGCGAGGATCTTCACAATGACACAGCAAGAGGCGAACACATCCAACACCGTGGTGGCAGGTAATCTCATCATTGGTTGTTCTGATGTGTATGCATTGATGGACCCTGGTGCATCTCATTCTTTCATCGCTCCGAGAGCCGTGCTGAGGTTAGGGTTGATGGTCTCTGAGTTAGAGTGTCCCCTCTGGGTCAGTGGACCCAAGTGTGACCCGTCAGTGGCAGAGTCAGTCTGCCAATGTAGTCCAGTTTTTATAGAGGGAAGATGCATGTCCGCCGACCTTGTGGTTCTAGAGTTGACTGATTTTGACGTCATTCTAGGGATGGACTGGTTATCTACCCATGGTGCTACCTTGGACTGCAGGGACAAGGTAGTTAAGTTCAGATGTCAGGATGGGTCAGAAGTCGTCTTCAGAGGAGACAAAAGGGGTACACCTAGAGGTATGATATCGGCCCTACAGGCTCGTAGGCTGCTTAGGAGGGGTTGTCAGGGTTTTCTAGCTCACGTGAGAGAGCTAGATAGTCAGGTTAGAGAGCCCGCCTCAGTGCCAGTGGTCAGAGAGTTCTTAGACGTGTTCCCAGACGAGCTTCCAGGTTTACCACCTGCTAGGGAGATAGAGTTTGAGATAGAGTTAATGCCTGGAACGAGACCGATCTCTATCCCTCCCTACAGGATGGCCCCAGCTGAGTTGAAGGAGTTGAAAGAACAGTTGCAAGATCTAGTAGACAAGGGCTTCATCCGACCGAGTACCTCACCTTGGGGTGCTCCAGTGCTGTTTGTAAGAAAGAAGGATGGATCCCTTAGACTTTGTATCGACTACAGACAGTTGAACAAAGTCACTACTAAGAATAAATACCCATTGCCAAGGATCGACGATCTATTCGACCAGCTAGCAGGAGCGGGTTGTTTCTCCAAGATAGATCTGAGATCAGGGTACCATCAGCTGAGAATAAGGGAAGAAGACACACCAAAGACAGCTTTCAGGACCAGATATGGGCACTATGAGTTCCTTGTGATGCCGTTCGGGTTAACTAACGCCCCTGCAGCATTCATGGACCTCATGAACAGAGTGTTTAGCCAGTACCTGGATCACTTCGTTATTGTCTTCATAGACGATATCTTGGTGTATTCCAGGAATGCAGAGGAGCATGCCCATCATCTGAGGTTGGTTCTACAGACCTTGAGGGAACATGGCTTGTATGCCAAGTTCTCCAAGTGTGAGTTCTGGCTAAGGAGCATTTCGTTCTTGGGGCACGTAGTATCAGAGAATGGAATTGAGGTGGACCCCAAGAAGACAGAAACTGTGGCTAACTGGCCTAAACCCACTTCAGTGACAGAAATCAGGAGTTTCTTGGGTTTGGCTGGTTATTACAGGAGGTTCGTTCAGGACTTCTCAAAGATTGCAGCTCCTCTAACCAGATTGACCAGGAAGAATCAGAAGTTTCTGTGGACCGACCAGTGCGAGGAGAGTTTTGAAGAGCTCAAGAAGAGGTTGACTTCAGCACCAGTTTTAGCTCTGCCGGCTAGTGATGAAGACTTTACAGTCTTTTGTGATACGTCCCGTGTGGGACTGGGTTGTGTGCTTATGCAGAATGAGAGGGTGATTGCTTATGCTTCTAGGCAGCTGAAGAAGCATGAGTTGAATTATCCCACACATGACCTTGAGATGGCAGCAGTAATCTTTGCACTCAAGATGTGGAGGCACTACCTCTATGGGGTTAAATGTGAGATCTTTACAGATCATAAGAGCCTGCAATACATCCTGAGTCAAAGAGACTTAAATTTGAGACAGAGGAGATGGGTAGAGCTGCTGAGTGACTATGATTGTAAGATTCAGTATCATCCGGGTAAGGCGAATGTTGTGGCAGACGCCCTAAGCCGGAAGTCACTAGGCAGTCTATCCCACATCACGGCAGAGAGGAGACCAGTGGTGAAGGAATTTTACAAGCTCATGAATGAAGGTCTACAGTTAGAGTTGTCTGGTACAGGTGCTTTGATCGCACAGATGAGAGTGACACCCGTGTTTCTGGAGCAGGTGGCTCAGAAACAGCATGAGGACCCGGAGTTAGTAAAGATTGCCAGGACTGTTCAGTCGGGCAAAGACAGCGAGTTCAGATTCGACAACAAGGGGATCCTCCGCTATGGGAACAGATTATGTGTACCAGATGACATAGGGCTTAAGGGAGACATTATGAGGGAGGCTCATAATGCAAGATACAGCATTCACCCCGGAGCCACCAAGATATATCAGGATTTGAAGAAGGTCTATTGGTGGCCGACAATGAAGAAAGAAGTGGCACAGTTTGTGTCCGCCTGCGAAGTATGTCAGAGGGTGAAGCTGGAACATCAGAAGCCGGCTGGAATGCTGAACCCGCTACCTATTCCAGAGTGGAAATGGGAGAATATAGCTATGGACTTCGTAGTGGGGTTACCGGCGACGTCCAACAGATTGGACTCCATATGGGTGATTGTGGACAGGCTCACCAAATCTGCTCACTTCATCCCTGTCAGGAGTGGCTATTCTGTGGACAAGTTGGCGCAGGTATATGTAGATGAGATAGTCAGACTGCATGGGGTTCCTGTTTCAATAGTGTCAGATAGAGGGCCCCAGTTCACCTCCAGGTTTTGGCGGAGTCTGCAGGATGCCATGGGTACCAGGTTGGATTTCAGTACTGCCTTCCATCCACAGACGGACGGACAGTCAGAAAGGACCATCCAAACCATAGAGGATATGCTCAGAATGTGTGTGTTGGACTTTGGCGGTTCTTGGAGGCAGCATCTACCTTTGGTGGAGTTTGCCTACAATAACAGCCATCATGCTAGCATCGGGATGGCTCCATATGAAGCTTTGTATGGAAGGAAGTGCAGGTCCCCTGTTTGCTGGGAGGAAGTTGGAGAGAAGGCTTTAGCAGGGCCTGAGTTAGTTGAGATCACCAGCAGGGTGGTACCCATCATCAGAGAGAGAATCAAGACTGCTGCAAGCAGACAGAAGAGTTATGCAGACGTCCGCAGGAGACAGTTAGAGTTTCAGGAGGGGGATCTGGTATTGCTCAAGGTGTCTTCAATGAAGGGAGTGGTTCGCTTCGGAAAGAAAGGTAAACTAGCCCCACGATACATCAGACCCTTTGAAATCTTGCAAAAGATTGGGAATGTGTCGTACAAGCTGGACTTACCTGCTACTATGGCAAGAATCCATCCGGTTTTCCATGTTTCTATGTTGAGGAAGTTTGTGTCAGATCCGAGCAAGGTTCTTAGTGAGCCTGATGTAGAGATCCAAGAGGATCTCACCTATGTTGAACAGCCAATACGGATCATAGACACCCATATCAGAAAGTTAAGAAACAAGGAAATCCCGATGGTGAAAGTCCTGTGGAACCACCACAATTTGGAGGAATGTACCTGGGAGACACGGGAGTCCATGCTCCAGCAATATCCCCACCTCTTTTAAGGTTGGTCCCTATGTGTTTTATATATATGCATGTATGTTATGTTGTTCGCTATGCTATGTACTAGTTGAGGAACATTCGGGGACGAATGTTCTTAAGGGGGGGAGAATGTAATACCCGGCTAGACTCCGATACCGGAATTCCTACCGTCCGGTGGGATCTCGGATGTCGGAGATCTCTAGAAGGGTAAGATCATGTTTTATAAAATGTTTTCATGAATTTTAATGTTTTAAGTATGAAATTAAATGAGTTTTTGCAAGAAAAGTCTTTGGAGGAAAACCCAGGTTCGGCCGCCGAAAGGCAAGTTCGGCCGCCGAACATGCATGCGTTTTGGAGGCACGTTAGGCCCCCGAAAGCATGAGTGAGGGAAGTCCAGGTTCGGCCGCCGAAAGTCAAGTTCGGCCGCCGAACATTGCATGGATGCGGAGGCACATTCGGCCCCCGAACGTGGTCTGGCCAGCCACTATAAAAGGGTCCCTTAGCCGAAAACGGGCGAGCTTTTCCCCATTTTCGGCCAAGGTGAGCTTTCCGCCGTCTCTCACCCATTTTTGATGTTCTTCCTCTAAACCTTTCAAGATTTTCACTTGTTTTCACTTGGTTTGGAAGATTTAAGCTTTTGAAACAAGTTTTGGAGCTTTGGGAACTCAGGAGCTCATTTTCGTGGATCTCCAAGTTTAGGTCGTCTCCCTCTCGATCTTCAAGAGGTAAGAGCCGATCTTAAGCTCCTTATGTGTTTTAAATAAGTTTTATGCAAGATCTATGGGTAGAAATGCATGTTAGAGTATATATGATGAGTTTATGGGTTTTGATGCTTTGATGAACAATGTAGCTTGTTATGTGTTGTTGAAAGTGTTGTAGTTGGGGTATATGCTAGTTTGAGGCCCCTAGGTGTGATGTATGTGATGTATGCATGTTGTAGAGCAAGTTTTTGCATGGTTTGAACTTGGGAGGCGAAATGGGCATAGAAGAGCTGAGTTTCTGCCCTTCGGGAGAAGCTCAGGTTCGGCCGCCGAAGTGACCTTCGGCCGCCGAACCCCCTTTGTGGAGGCAGCATTCGGCTGCCGAAGTTGCCCCCGAAAAGAGACTTTCGTCTCTGTCTGGGACTTTCGGCCGCCGAAGGTGCCGCCGAAAGTGCCTGACTTTCGGATCTGTCCAGGACTTTCGGCCGCCGAAGGTGCCGCCGAAAGTGCCCTGTCCCGTAATTTCATGCATATTTCTATGTGATGTTTTCCTGATGTTTTAGGGGGTTTTTGGGGAGTTTATTAGAGTTATGTTTATGTACGTTAGGTCCCTCATTTGAGTCCACCTGTGTAGGTTCGGACCCGAGAAATCAGGGGCCCCAGCAGTGAGATAGCTGCTTCAGAGTCTGTTGAGCTTCAGCTAAGAGGTGAGTGGAATGAACCTTAAGTTTTTAAATAAATGAAATATAACTTTTTGGAGCATGTTCATGCATCATATATGCCATGTGATATTATAGGGTGTTTGCATTAGTAATCACGAATATGTTGCATTGCATAATATGATATGGATGCGGATTGGCTATTGAATGATCCTCTAGTGATGATATGGTATGGATTGCCAGTGAGGCCCATTCTACGCCCCTGGACTATGTTAAGAGAAAGACCAGTGAGGCCCGTTCTACGCCCCTGGCATATTGGAATGTTATGTTATGTTATGTATGTAAGAGAAAGACCAGTGAGGCCCATTCTACGCCCCTGGCACGATTGGACTATGTTGAGGACTATAGGTGACAATACCATCCTTATGTGATATGTTTGTGATGTGTTGCATTTCATGGAAGCATGAAATATTTTAATATATGTTTTCTCTATTCTGCTCACTGGGCTTTATAGCTCACCCCTCTCCCCTAACCCCAGATGTGCAGGTACAGGGTAGACCAGGAGGTTAGCCAGAGTATGAAGTGATGTTATGTAATAGTTAGATTGTGGACATGAAAATTGTATTATAATGTAATGTAAAAGAGTTTTAAGTTATGTTATGAAATTGAATATTGAGGATAGAGTTGTGCTTGACCAATGCAGATTGTTAATCCCACTTGTATATACATGGTCTTTATGATATGAGTTATGAGGTTATGTTTCAACCAAGCTTATGTATGATGAGATACCCCATTGGAGCATTTGATGAGGCTCCAGTGGAGGTTTATGTTATGTTTATGTTTATGTACAGGTTGAGCTTGGTTGTTATATGAAAATGTTTACAGGTTTATGAGTACTGTTGATCATGTATGGGATTAAGCAGGATTACAGGTTATGTCAGGCTTGCTACGGTTCCCGGCGGCCTTATGCCGATCTGGATCCTAGCGCCGGTAGCGGTCCGGATTTCCGGAGCGTTACACGACGGATTCACAACGGATCTGAAATCCATCGGATAAATTTGCGACGGCTTTTTCGATGGATAATTCCGTCCGAAATTTTTGCAACGAACAATATCAGTCGTAAATTCTAAATTCATCAGATGAACAATCCGTCCCTAATCTGTCAAAAATAATTAGCGACGGAAAATTTCTGTCGAAAATAAATAGCGACGGAAAATTTTCGTCGAAAATATTAACACATTTTAATGAATATTCTCACAAATCCGTCGCTAATCTGTTAAAATTCAATCACAAAATAATTTCTTGCTTTTATTTAGATATTTCCTGTAAAATCAAATAATTTATAATTAAGAATCATATTTAATATAAATCAAACATCATTCATAATAATTATAATTAATGTTCATAATACTTAACAATATTCATAAAATTTAAAATAAATCCATAATATTTAACAATGTTCATAAAATTTAAAATAAATTCATAATACTTAACAATGGTTATAAAATTTAAAATAAATCCATAATATTTAACAATGTTCATAAAATTTAAAACTAATCTATGAATTTGTTGAACCATCTGATAGAGAAGTAGAATCTGCAGTTGTGTTATGCGGTGAAGATCTTTTTTTGTTCTTCAATGATTTCATCTAATCTTTTATTTGCTTTTCTATCTACACTCGCATTTGCTCTTGCATTTGCTCTATGTTTTCTTTCATTTTGATTCGTTTTTGCTCTAATATTTGTTCACCCTCCTCTAAAGAAAACATAGTTTGAGAAAGTCCTCTAGGATGAGCTAATGTGCATGAGAATGAGATAGTTGGAGTTCCTGATTTTGCAATATCAGAAGATCCAAAATCATAAACCCTCCCTTTACTACTTCCAGAAATTTCAATCCACTTATTCAAATCAAAAGCAGACTGACTCTCATAATTGTCATTCACATTTTCAACAATGGCACTCAAATAAGCTCCCTAAGTAAAAAAAGAAAACATAATAAACATTTCATTAACCATACACAACTAATAATAACATAACAAATAGAAAAATAATGTGATAACAATAAATAAACAAAAAGTAACTTACATTAACTCGTCGTGATTTTTCATCAATGAAAACACCTTGACTCCCCTTTTTTGTGTCAGTTGCACGAAATAGTTCAAGTTGAGTTGGTTGTCTACCTAACTTCTTTGCCTACAAAAAAAAGTAATCATACAACACAAAATTCCCGAATAATTTCTACCCATCTATATAAAAACAGAATTGTATAAATAAAAGTAAGAAATAAAAGAGATATCAATTTATTCTCATGAATCTCCAGTTTTATTGAACCACCAGAGTGTTTCGTAATAGTCCCTTCTTTTTCTACGTTTTTATTTGCTTTACCAGCCTCTGATTTCTTTCTCCACTTTAGTGTACTCCAATATGCTACAAGTTCATTCCATATCTCTGCCTCCATCTAATCTGGTCCTAAATTGTATAGATAAGCAACATCTGTCTTCTTGTACTTGCGTAACAATTCGCTCCTAACTCTATTAAGAATGTCTCGCAGTCCTTCGTTACCTACCTTTTCCCAAGCAATTTGAACCATGTCTTCTTCACTCTCATTCCATATATATCGACTCTACAAATAACAATCAGTGTTATATAAATTTAATAAACTTAAAATGCATATTAGAAATTTTAGAATATAAGTTGTATTTACCCGAAAAAGTCCGAAGAGCTCGTCTTTTGTCTTTAAAGGTATTTCTGACCAAGTTTTCAATGGAGCAGTGTAGCGCATCTTAATGTCATTAGTGATAGATCTAGTAACCGTGGAATCTAAGAAACTACAATATTTTTATATATAATGAGTAGTTGTAAGTAATAATACATATTAAATCAATAGCAAAAAGTTGTATATTACTTACACATTTCCTTTCAATCTAATCAATTGTCGATCAGACAGGTTTGATGGGATAGGATGTCCCAAATTCGGACCTCTAGTTCGAACTGATGATGATGAGGATGTGTTTGCTTGCCCCCCTAATGCTTGTGGAGTGTGCTCCTGTGTTTCCTCTTGCACCTGTACTGCCTCATCTATTTCATTCATAGAGAGCTGCCGGTTATGTCCTCTACCTCTAGATGATACTGCTCTTCGAGGCATCTGAAAAAATAATTGTTCAAGTTTAAATTAACAATAAAGACAAACAATATATAAAACCATAATCAAATATTAAGTCTATGAATATATATAAAAATGTTATATACTTTATAATGTATCATTCAGAATCATCTTCTAAGTTGACATCATCATCACTATCAACACCATCAACTTCTAAATTGTAACGACCCGAAAATCGGACCGCTACCGGCGCTAGGATCCGGGTCGACTTAAGGCCGCCAAGACCCGTAGCAAGCTTGACATACAACCTGAAAACCTGTTTAATCCCATACATGATCAACAACATACATAAAAATTTGAAATATTTCTTTCACTCATAAGCCAAACTCAACCTGTGCATGCACTGAACATACTCATAATCATAATCATGACCCCTCTGTGGGATCTCATCAATGCCCCAATGGGCGATACATCATAAGATGAGTTGGCTTGCAGGAACATTATAAAACATCTAAGATCATGTATTAAAAGGGATACCTCATACATAAAGTCAAGCACAATCTCTAATCCTCAATATCATTACATGACTGAAACTGTACTTTTGCATAACATTAATACATTTATCATGTCCACACTATCTATTACATACACACAACTTCATTACTCTTGCGGACCTCCTAGTCTACCTTGTACCTGCAAACCTGGGGAATTTGGGAGAGGGGTGAGCTACTAGAGCCCAGTGAGCAGAATAATAAAACATTTAAAACATACGATAACATGAAATGCATCACATCACAGCTAATCACATCAAGGATGAACTTGTCACCAATAGCCCTCTACATGGTCCAACTGTGCCAGAACGTAGAATGGGTCCTGGTCTTTCCCTTACCTATCATAACATAATAGTGTCCAACTGTGCCAGAACGTAGAATGGGTCCTGGTCTTTCCCTTACATAGTGCCAGCGAACGTAGAATGGGTCCCACTGGTCTTACATTCCGTACCGTACATATCACATCGTCATATCATAGATCGAGGGCTATGGATCATTCAACATTCATCCACATCAACATCAAAATGTGCAATGCAACATATTAGTGAATTCTAATGCAAGCAGCCTAATTCATCACATGACATTCATGATGCATGAACATGCTCAAAACTTTGAAATTTATTTACTTTAAACGTAAGGGTTTATTCCACTCACCTCTGGATAGCTCTGACTAGACACTGGGGCAACAGACTCACTGCTGGGGTCCTCGGTTCCTCGGGTCCGAACCTACACAGGTGGACTCAAATGAGGGACCAAACATACGCGAACACAACTCTAAACTATTCCCCAAAAACCCCCCTAAAACATCATGGAATAATCATAGAAAAAAATGCAAGAAAGGGCTGGACAGGGCACTTTCGGCGGCAGGTTCGGCGGCCGAAAGTCCCTCCAGAGCCGAAAGTCAGGCAGGTTCGGCGGCACCTTCGGCGGCCGAAACTCCCAGACAGAGGCGAAACTCATGCATGTTCGGCGGCACTTTCGGCGGTCGAAAGTTCCAGACAGAGACGAAAGTCTCCTTTCGGGGGCAAGCTTCGGCAGCCGAAGGCTGCCTCCACAAGCATGTTCGGCGGCCGAAAGTTCCTTCGGCTGCCGAACCTGGTTTCTCCCAGAATGGCAGAAACTCAGCTCCCCTATGCATTTATGCCTCCTATCTCATCCAAACATGCATAAACCTATTCTACAACACTCATACACAAGCATACAAGTTCCTAGGGGCATCAACTAACTAAAACCCCATCTATCACACATCCAACATACATTTGCAAGCCACATTGTTCAAAAATCACACCAAAAACCCATAAGCTCAACATAAGCTACACATGCATTTTCTACCCCATGAACTTGCATAAAACTTGTCTAAAACATAAAGTAAGCTAGAGATCGACCCTTACCTCTTGAAGATTGAGGGTAGAGGCGATCTAACTTGGAGTTGGAAGAGATTTGAGTTCTTGAACCTCAAAGCTCCAAAACTTGCTCAAAACACGGAAATCTTCAAAACAAGATGAAAACAAGTGAAAAACTCGAAAGATCTGAAGGAAAAGACTCAAGATCGGTGAGGGGTGGCGGAGAACTCACCTTGGCCGACAACGGGGAGAAAAACTCGCTCGTTTTCGGCTAAGGGACCCTTTTATAGTGGCTGGCCAGGCCACATTCGGGGGCCGAACGTGCCTCCGCATGCATGCCATGTTCGGCGGCCGAACCTGGACTTTCCTCACTTATGCTTTCGGGGGCCTAAAGGCGCTCCCGAAGGCATGCATGTTCGGCGGCCGAACTTGAGGTTCGGCGGCCGAACCTGAGTTTTACTTCAAGGTTGTTTTTATGCAAAAACTCATTTCCATTTTACTTAAAACCATGAAATACCTTAAAACATTTTATAAAAACATGATTCTACCCTACTAGAGGCTTTCGACATCCGAGATTCCACCAGACGGTAGGAATTTCGATACCGGAGTCTAGCCGGGTATTACATTCTCCCCCCCTTAAGAACATTCATCCCCGAATGTTCCTCAACTAGCACATAGCATGTCATAAAACATAACATACATACATACATAGCACATAAACACATAGAGATCTAACCTTAAAAGAGATGAGGGTACTGCTGGAGCATAGACTCTCGTGTCTCCCAAGTGCATTCCTCCAAATTGTGGTGGTTCCACAGGACTTTCACCATCGGGATTTCCTTGTTCCTTAACTTTCTGATCTGGGTGTCTATGATTCGTACTGGCTGTTCAACATAGGTGAGATCCTCTTGGACCTCCACATCAGGCTCACTAAGAACCTTGCTCGGATCTGACACAAACTTCCTCAACATTGAAACATGGAAAACTGGATGGATCATTTCCATTGAAGCATGTAAATCCAGCTTGTACGACACATTCCCAATCTTTTGCAAGATTTCAAAGGGTCCGATGTATCGTGGGGCTAGTTTACCTTTCTTCCCGAAGCGAACCACTCCTTTCATAGGAGACACCTTGAGCAATACCAGATCCCCCTCCTGAAACTCGACCTGCCTTCTGCGGATGTCTGCATAACTCTTCTGTCTGCTTGCAGCAGTCTTGATCCTTTCTCTGATTATGGGTACTACCCTGCTGGTAATCTCTACTAGCTCAGGCCCTGCCAAGGCCTTTTCTCCAACTTCTTCCCAGCAAACAGGTGATCTGCACTTCCTCCCATACAAAGCTTCATATGGAGCCATCTCGATGCTAGCATGATGGCTGTTATTGTAGGCAAACTCCACCAAAGGTAGATGCTGCCTCCAAGAACCGCCAAAGTCCAGCACACACATCCTGAGCATATCCTCTATGGTTTGGATGGTCCTTTCTGACTGTCCGTCCGTCTGTGGATGGAAAGCAGTGCTAAAATCCAACCTAGTACCCATGGCATTCTGCAGACTCCGCCAAAATCTGGAGGTGAACTGGGGCCCTCTATCTGACACTATCGAAATAGGAACCCCATGCAGTCTGACGACCTCATCCACATATACCTGCGCCAACTTGTCCACATAGTAGCCACTCCTGACAGGAATGAAGTGAGCAGATTTGGTGAGTCTGTCCACAATCACCCATATGGAGTCCAATCTGTTGGACGCCGTCGGTAACCCCACTACGAAGTCCATAGCTATATTTTCCCATTTCCATTCTGGAATAGGTAGCGGGTTAAGCATTCCAGCCGGCTTCTGATGTTCCAGCTTCACCCTCTGACACACTTCGCAGGCTGACACAAACTGTGCCACTTCTTTCTTCATAGCTGGCCACCAATAAATCTTCTTTAGATCTTGATACATCTAGGTGGCTCCGGGGTGAATGCTGCATCTTGCATTATGAGCCTCTCTCATAATGTCTCCTTTTAGCCCTATGTCATCTGATACACATAGTCTGCTCCTATAGCGGAGGATCCCCTTGCTGTCGAATCTGAACTCACTATCATTGCCTGACTGAACAGTTCTGGCAATCTTC
This sequence comes from Manihot esculenta, assembly GCF_001659605.2. Classification (NCBI taxonomy): domain Eukaryota; kingdom Viridiplantae; phylum Streptophyta; class Magnoliopsida; order Malpighiales; family Euphorbiaceae; genus Manihot; species Manihot esculenta. The sequence goes on along the minus strand of NC_035162.2, from coordinate 35,112,215 downwards.
ACTAACTCCGGGTCCTCATGCTGTTTCTGAGCCACCTGCTCCAGAAACACGGGTGCCACTCTCATCTGGGCCACCAAGGCACCTGTACCAGACAACTCCATCTGTAGACCTTCCTCAACGAGCTTGTAAAACTCCTTCACCACTGGCCTTCTCTCTGCCGATATGTGGGATAAACTGCCGAGTGATTTCCGGCTTAAGGCGTCTGCCACAACATTCGCCTTACCCGGATGGTACTGAATCTTGCAATCATAGTCACTCAGCAGCTCCACCCACTTTCTCTGTCTCAAGTTCAAATCTCTTTGACTCAGGATGTACTGCAGGCTTTTATGATCTGTGAAGATCTCACATTTAACCCCATAAAGGTAGTGCCTCCACATCTTGAGTGCAAAGATTACTGCTGCCATCTCCAGGTCATGTGTGGGGTAATTCAACTCATGCTTCTTCAGCTGCCTAGAAGCATAAGCGATCACCCTCTCATTCTGCATTAGTACACAACCCAGTCCCACACGGGATGCATCACAAAAGACTGTAAAGTCCTCATCACTAGATGGCAGAGCTAAAACTGGTGCTGAAGTCAACCTCTTCTTAAGCTCTTCAAAACTCTCTTCGCACTGGTCGGTCCACACAAACTTCTGATTCTTCCTGGTTAGTCTGGTCATAGAAGCTGCAATCTTTGAGAAGTCCTGAACGAACCTCCTGTAGTAACCTGCCAAACCCAAGAAACTCTTGATCTCCGTCACTGAAGTGGGTCTAGGCCAGTTAGCCACAGTTTCTGTCTTCTTGGGGTCTATCTCTATACCATTTTCCGACACCACATGCCCCAAGAACGAAATGCTCCTCAGCCAGAACTCACACTTAGAGAACTTGGCATACAAGCCATGTTCCCTCAAGGTCTGCAGAACCAACCGCAGATGATGGGCATGCTCCTCTGCATTCCTGGAATACACCAAGATATCATCTATGAAGACAATAATAAAGTGATCCAGGTACTGACTAAACACTCTGTTCATGAGGTCCATGAATGCTGCAGGGGCGTTAGTTAACCCGAACGGCATCACAAGGAACTCAAAATGTCCATATCTGGTCCTGAAAGCTGTCTTTGGCACATCTTCATCCCTTATTCTTAGCTGATGGTACCCCGATCTTAGATCTATTTTGGAGAAACAACCCGCTCCTGCTAGCTGGTCGAATAGATCATCGATCCTTAGCAGAGGGTACCTATTGTAGTGACTTTGTTCAACTGCCTGTAGTCGATACAAAGTCTAAGGGATCCATCCTTCTTCCTTACAAACAAGACTGGAGCACCCCAAGGTGAGGTACTCTGTCGGATGAAGCCCTTTTCTACCAGCTCCTGCAATTGCTCTTTCAACTCCTTTAACTCGGCTGGGGCCATCCTGTAGGGAGGGATAGAGATCGGTCTAGTTCCAGGCACCAACTCTATCTCGAACTCTATCTCCCTAGCAGGTGGTAAACTTGAAAGCTCGTCTGGAAAGACATCCTGAAACTCTCTGACAACTGGCACCGAGGCTGGCTCCCTGACCTGACTGTCTAGCTCTCTCACATGAGCTAAGTACCCCTGACATCCCTTCCTAAGCAACCTACGAGCCTGTAGAGCTGATATCAGACCTCTAGGTGTGCCCCTCTTGTCTCCTCTGAAGACGACCTCTGACCCGTTCTGATCTCTGAACCTGACTACCTTGTCCCTGCAGTCCAAGGTAGCACCATGGGTAGATAGCCAATCCATCCCTAGAATGACGTCAAAGTCTGTCAAATCTAGAACCACAAGGTCGGCGGAGAGGCATCTTCCCTCAACAAAAACTGGACTGTACTGGCAGACTGACTCTGCCACTGACGGGTCACACTTGGGTCCACTGACCCATAGGGGACACTCTAACCCAGAGACTATCAGACCCAACCTCTCAACGGCTCTCGGAGCAATAAATGAATAAGATACACCCAGGTCCATTAATGCATACACATCAGAACACCCAATGATGAGATTACCTGACACCACGGTGTTGGATGTGTTAGCCTCCTGCTGAGTCATGGTGAAGATCCTGGCTGGAGCTGATGGACCTTCACCTCGGGAACCAGAAGAAGAGGCTGCCCCTCTCCCTCTACCTCTGCCACTGCCCTGAATTGTGGCTGGAGCTGCTGGCTGTGCCACACTACCAGAAGCTGTCTGCTGGGGCTAGCCCATAAAAGGTGCTCTAGGACACTCCCGAGCCATGTGTCCCTCCTATCCACATCTGAAACATGTATTAGTCCCAGCTTGACACACTCCCCTGTGCGGCTTTCCACACCTCTGGCATTCTGTACCATCTGAGCCTGAACTCGAGCCACCGCCAAATCCCAGACCGGATTTCAACTTATTCCAAAACTTATTCTTCTTCGGCTTCTTGGTGGTGTTATCCCACCTCTTCTTACTTGAGCTCTGAGAAGAGAGACCTGGCCCTCCTCTGCCTGGGGTCTTAACCCCAGAAGACTGGGTCACTGACTGCTTCACTGACCCCTCAACTATAGCACTCGCCTCCATCCTTCGAGCCATATCCACCACAGTGTGGAAACTTTCCCTCTCAACTGACTGAATCAACGAGGTGTACCTAGAATGCAGCTTCATAACATATTTCTTGGCTTTCTTCGTATCTGTATCTAGAGCTTGGCCTGAAAAAGGCAATAGCTCCAAGAATTTATCCGTGAACTCCTCTACACTCATGTGCTCTGTCTGCCTCAGTTGCTCAAACTCAATCATCTTCAGTTCTCTGGAACTGTCTGGAAAAGCCCATCCAGCGAACTCATCTGCAAATTCCTCCCATGTCATGCCGTCTAGTCTTGGGTCCACATAACACTTGAACCATTCCTGTGCCTTCTTGCACTTTAAAATGAACCCTGCCATCTGAATGGCCCTGCTATCATTCACCCCTAGCTCATCAGTTATTGTCTTCACTACTCTCAGATACTCAAAGGGGTCATCCCCTGACTTGTATTTGGGAGCATCCAGCTTAAGGTAATCTGTCATCTTTACTTTGCTCCCATCGGCTGAGCTAGGTCTAGGAGGTTGAGGAACAGGGGCTGCTGGTTCTGTAGGTGGTGGAGGTGGGGGTGCAGCATTCCCCGAGGTGGGGTTTGCCAGGTTTGGATAGAAGGGTGAGGGTGGATAAGCTGGGTACTGTGTGTAAGGTGGATAGAAAGGTGGATAATGCATGTAGGTAGGGTAGGGGTTAAAGCTGGAGTAATCCGATGTACCTCCCATCGGATACCCTGAAGCCTGTGGGAAGGGTGGATAGTGGGGTGGAAAACCATACCCCGAGGCCTGAACGCCTCCCTGAGACTCCCCTGTCCCTTCTTCCTCCATGCTAACATCCAGGTTCCCATCCCTCCTCTGATCCTCTTCTGTAACCTCCCTCACATCTGAAGAACTTCCTCCTCTATCTGTCCCCCTTCTGCTAGCATCAAAAGACCTTCTAGGGTCCCTTGACACTCTTTCTCTGTTTGCTCTACAAGACATTGCCCTAGGCAATGTAGGAGGACGGGTGCTCGGGCCCTCATCCTCAGGTGGTACTCCAGTCAATCGTGCCGATCGACGGGTTCCTCTCATCCTGTTTTCTGAAAAACAGTACACATCATACAAACATTAGCATCATATGGTTCATGTGGGCACACATGAACCCTCATCACATATTCATCATTCATATCATAGCATCAATGCACATGTATATAATCATGGCATTTCACATCATCATACAAGACAGGACTCCACATCCTATCCTAGTGGACATGATCTTCCTATTGTGCTTGACCTTCTAGAACATCTATGAGCCCGACACTCTACGTCCGATCCTATTAACCTAGGGCTCTGATACCATTCTGTAACGACCCGAAAATCGGACCGCTATCGGCGCTAGGATCCGGGTCGGCTTAAGGCCGTCAAGATCCGTAGCAAGCCTGACATACAACCTGAAAACCTGTTTAATCCCATACATGATCAACAACATACATAAAAATTTGAAACTTTTCTTTCACTCATAAGCCAAACTCAACCTGTGCATGCACTGAACATACTCATAATCATAATCATGACCCCTCTGTGGGATCTCATCAATGCCCCAATGGGCGATACATCATAAGATGAGTTGGCTTACAGGAACATTATAAAACATCTAAGATCATGTATTAAAAGGGATACCTCATACATAAAGTCAAGCACAATCTCTAATCCTCAATATCATTACATGACTGAAACTGTACTTTTGCATAACATTAATACATTTATCATGTCCACACTATCTATTACATACACACAACTTCATTACTCTTGCGGACCTCCTAGTCTACCTTGTACCTGCAAACCTGGGGAATTTGGGAGAGGGGTGAGCTACTAGAGCCCAGTGAGCAGAATAATAAAACATTTAAAACATACGATAACATGAAATGCATCACATCACAGCTAATCACATCAAGGATGAACTTGAAACCAATAGCCCTCTACATGGTCCAACTGTGCCAGAACGTAGAATGGGTCCTGGTCTTTCCCTTACATATCATAACATAACAGTGTCCAACTGTGCCAGAACGTAGAATGGGTCCTGGTCTTTCCCTTACATAGTGCCAACGAACGTAGAATGGGTCCCACTGGTCTTACATTCCGTACCGTACATATCACATCGTCATATCATTGATCGAGGGCTATGGATCATTCAACATTCATCCACATCAACATCAAAATGTGCAATGCAACATATTCGTGAATTCTAATGCAAACAGCCTAATTCATCATATGGCATTCATGATGCATGAACATGCTTAAAACTTTGAAATTTATTTACTTTAAACGTAAGTTTTTATTCCACTCACCTCTGGATAGCTCTGACCAGACACTGGGGCAACAGACTCACTGCTGGGGTCCTCGGTTCCTAGGGTCCGAACCTACACAGGTGGACTCAAATGAGGGACCAAACATACACGAACACAACTCTAAACTATTCCCCAAAAACCCCCCTAAAACATCATGGAATAATCATAGAAAAACATGCAAGAAAGGGCTGGACAGGGCACTTTCGGCGGCAGGTTCGGCGGCCGAAAGTCCCTCCCGAGCCGAAAGTCAGGCAGGTTCGGCGGCACCTTCGGCGGCCGAAACTCCCAGATAGAGGCGAAACTCATGCATGTTCGGCGGCACTTTCGGCGGCCGAAAGTCCCAGACAGAGACGAAAGTCTCCTTTCGGGGGCAAGCTTCGGCAGCCGAAGGCTGCCTCCACAAGCATGTTCGGCGGCCGAAAGTTCCTTCGGCTACCGAACCTGGTTTCTCCCAGAATGGCAGAAACTCAGCTCCCCTATGCATTTATGCCTCCTATCTCATCCAAACATGCATAAACCTATTCTACAGCACTCATACACAAGCATACAAGTTCCTAGGGGCATCAACTAACTAAAACCCCATCTATCACACATCCAACATACATTTGCAAGCCACATTGTTCAAAAATCACACCAAAAACCCATAAGCTCAACATAAGCTACACATGCATTTTCTACCCCATGAACTTGCATAAAACTTGTCTAAAACATAAAGTAAGCTAGAGATCGACCCTTACCTCTTGAAGATCGAGGGTAGAGGCGATCTAACTTGGAGTTGGAAGAGATTTGAGTTCTTGAACCTCAAAGCTCCAAAACTTGCTCAAAACTCGAAAATCTTCAAAACAAGATGAAAACTAGTGAAAAACTCGAAAGATCTGAAGGAAAAGACTCAAGATCGGTGAAGGGTGGCGGAGAACTCACCTTGGCCGACAACGGGGAGAAAAACTCGCCCGTTTTCGGCTAAGGGACCCTTTTATAGTGGCTGGCCAGGCCACGTTCGGGGGCCGAACATGCCTCCGCATGCATGCCATGTTCGGCGGCCGAACTTGAGGTTCGGCGGCCGAACCTGGACTTTCCTCACTTATGCTTTCGGGGGCCTAAAGGCGCTCCCGAAGGCATGCATGTTCGGCGGCCGAACCTGAGTTTTCCTTCAAGGTTTTTTTTATGCAAAACTCATTTCCATTTTACTTAAAACCATGAAATACCTTAAAATATTTTATAAAAACATGATTCTACCCTACTAGAGGCTTTCGACATCCGAGATTCCACCAGACGGTAGGAATTTCGATACCGGAGTCTAGCCGGGTATTACATAAATCGTCATCTGACTCCTCAGTTTCCTCTTCCTCTTCCTCATCCTCTTCCTCTACATCCTCATTTTCATCCTCATTGTAATACCCGGCTAGACCCCGACATCGGAATTCCAACTTTCCGGCGGAATCTCTGTTGGAATCCGGAATTCTCGGATGTCGGAACCTTCTAGAAGGGTAAAGTAAGGGTTTTTCAAAATGTTTTCACATGTTTTTAAGTGTTTTATGGTTTTGATCAAGAAAGAATTGAGTTTTGAAAGAAAAATAAGTTTTGAGGGAATTGCCAGGTTCGACCGCCGAACCTGATGTTCGGCCGCCGAAGGTGGCTCCCTTTTGCTGCCGCCAAATCTTGAGTTCGACCGCCAACATGGTGGAGATGTGGAAGCACCTTAGGTCCCCGAAGGTGGTCTGGCCAGCCACCTATAAAAGGCCCCATGTCCGAAAATGGGCAAGCTTTCTCTCTCCATTTTCGGGCAAAGGTGAGTTCTTGACTCCCCACGGTCGATTTTATGTTTTCCTTCAAGTTTTCCAGAGTTTTTATGAGTTTTTACCATGTTTTGAAGGTTTTAAGCTTAGATCACGATTTTAGAAGCTTGGAGACCTTCGGAGCTTGTTTTCTCCTCATCTCTAAGTTTGGGTCGCACCAACCTTTGATCTTCAAGAGGTAAGTGTAGATCCATGCCTTTTAAGATGTTTTAAGTATGTTTTGAGGGTTAAGGGCTAGGAATGCATGTTTAGAGTAGAGATTGCATGTTAGGGTTTTGATACCCTTTATGATAAAAGTATGTTAATGCATGTTTATGTGTTGTTTGTTGGGGGTTTAGCTAGTTTGAGGCCCCTATATGCTTGTTGTATGAGTTGTGCATGTTTTGGAAGTGTTGGATGCGAGTGTGGGAGGTTTTGGAGGCAGATTGCATGAGGCGAAAATGGGTTCTGCCTTGCTGGGGAACCCAGGTTCGGCCGCCGAAGGTAGTATCGGCTTTCGAACCTGCCTGTGGAAGCAATCTTTGGCCGCCTAACCTTGCCCTCGAAAATGGACTTTCGGCTCTGGAAGAGACTTTCGGCCGCCGAAGGTGCCGCCGAAAGTGCCCGACTTTCGTCTCTAGAGGAGACTGTAATACCCGGCTAGACTCCGGTATTGGGATTCCTACCGTCCGGTGGAATCTCGGATGTCGAAAACCTCTAGAAGGGGTAAAACCATATTTTCATAAAATGTTTTAAGGTGTTTTATGGTTTTTAAGAGAAATAAATCCAAGTTTTGAGTGTAGAGGGCTTTGGAGACTTTACCAGGTTCGGCCGCCGAACATGGGGAGGTTTTGGGAGCGCTTTTGGCCTCCGAAAGCCTTGTTTGAATAAGCCAAGGTTCGGCCGCCGAACTTGCATGCGTTGTGGGGGCACGTTAGGCCGCCGAAAGGTGGTAAGGACAGCCCTATAAAAGGACCCCATGGCCGAAACGGACAAGCTTTTCTTCCCGTTTTCGGCCAAGGTGAGTTCTCCACCTCCCCTCCTCTGTTTTGAGCTTCTCCCTTCGAGATTTCATGTTTTTCTTATGAGTTTTCACCTTGTTTTGAAGATTTTCGAGTTTAAAGCAAGTTTTGGAGATTTGAGGTTCAAGAACTCAAATCTCTCTCATCTCCGAGCTAGGGTCGTTTTCCTCTCGATCTACAAAAGGTAAGGGTCGATCTTGAGCTCACTACATGTTTTTAACAAGTTTTAAGTTGATTCTTGAAGTAGAAATGCATGTGTAGGGTTTTATGAGTTTTTGGGTTTATGTTGGTTTATGGACAATGTATGTTGGATTTGTGTTGTTTGATGTGTTGTAGATGGGGTTTAAGATAGTTTGAAGCCCCTAGGAGCTTGTATGCTTGAGTATGTGTGTTGTAGAATAGGATTGTGCATGTTGGATGGATTGGGAGGCGTATATGCATAGAAGAGTTGAGTTTCTGCCACTAAGGGAGAAACCAGGTTCGGCAGCCAAAGGAACTTTCGGCCGCCGAACATGCTTGTGGAAGCAGCCTTCAGCTGCCGAAGCTTACCCCCGAAAGGAGACTTTCGTCTCTGTCTGGGAGTTTCGGCCGCCGAACATGCATGAGTTTCGCCTCTGTCTGGGAGTTTCGGCCGCCGAAGGTGCCGCTGAACCTGCCTGACTTTCGGCTCTGGAGGGACTTTCGGTCGCCAAACCTACCGCCGAAAGTGCCCTGTCCAGCCTTCCTTTGCATGCTCTTGCATGGATGTTTTGAGGTGTTTTAAAGGGTTTTTGGGGGATGTTTTTAGAGTTAAGTTCTAGTTGTTTGGTCCCTCATTTGAGTCCACCTGTGTAGGTTCAGACCCGAGGAACCGAGGACCCCAGCAGTGAGTTCAGCTGCTTCTGAGTCAGTAGAGCTTCAGCCAGAGGTGAGTAGAATAAACCTTTACGATTTAAAGCAAATAAATTATAAAGTTTTTAGCATGTTCATGCATCATGAATGCCATGTGATGAATTAGATTGTTTGCATTAGAATTCACGAATATGTTGCATTGCATTTATGATGTTGATGTGGATTGGTTATTGGATGATCCTTTAGTCCTCATATAGTATGATGATGTTACGGCATGATATGGTATGGAAGTCCAGGTTGTACCCATTCTACGTCCCTGGCACTATGTAAGAGAAAGTCCAGGTTGTACCCATTCTACGTCCCTGGCACATTGGAATGTTATGATATGTTATGTTAAGAGAAAGACCGGTTGTACCCATTCTACGTCCCGGCACTTTGGAATGTAGAGGACTATTGGTGACAATACCATCCGAGATGTGATTTGTTGTGATGTGTTGCATTACATGATGGCATGAGAATTTAAATGTTGTTTTTCATTATTCTGCTCACTGGGCTCTAGTAGCTCACCCCTTTTCCCTAATCCCCCAGGATTGCAGGTACGGGCTAGACAGAGAAGTCAAGAAGAGTAAAGTCATGTATTTGTAATAGATAGGAAGTGGACATGATAAATTGTAAGATGATGTATAGTTGAATAGTCATGTTATGTATAATGATATTGAGGATTAGAAGTTGTGCTTGACCCTATGGATGTTGTTATCCCTTTTATTACATGATCTTAGATGTTTTATGATGTATATGTGTACCAACTCAACGCATGTTATGTCGCCCATTGGGGCTTTGATGAGATCCCACAGAGGGGTCAATGTTATGGTTATGTTTATGTTTAGTGCATGCACAGGTTGAGATTGGTAAATGAGGAAATGAATGTAAGAAAAGTTTTAAATTTTTATGTATATTGTCGATCATGTATGGGATTAAACAGATTAACAGGATGCATGTTAGGCTTGCTACGGGTCCCGGCGGCCTTAAGTCGACCTGGATCCTAGCGCCGGTAGCGGTCCGATTTTCGGGTCGTTACAGAGACTTTCGGCCGCCGAACCTGCCCCCGAAAGTGCCTGACTTTCGGATCTATGGGAGCATTCGGCCGCCGAATCTGCCGTCGAAGGTGCCCTGTCCAGCCTTCCTTTGCCTATTTTGCATGAGTATTTTAAGGTGTTTTAGGGGGGTTTTTAGGGAGATGTTCAATGTTCAATGTTATGTTAGAGTATGTTTGGTCCCTCATTTGAGTCCACCTGTGTAGGATTGGACCCGAGGAACCGAGGTGTTTATCAGTGTTAGTTGCTTCAGAGTTAGTCCAGAGCTAGTCAGAGGTGAGTAGAACTGAACTTTATGTTTTAAAATAAATCAAATGTTTTAAACATGTTCATGCATCATGAATACCATGTTATGAAATAGGTTGTTTGCATTAGAATTCACGAATATGTTGCATTGCATAATTTGATGATGATGATGTGGATGGATATTGGATGATCCTCTAGCCCTCAGTACGATATGTTATGATATGATATAATATGATATGATATGATATGACATGAGATAGAAAGACCAGGTGTGGCCATATCGCCCCTGGCACAGAGTAAGAGAAGACCAGGTGTGGCCTAATCGCCCCTGGCACAGAGTAAGAGAAGCCCAGGTGTGGCCGTATCGCCCCTGGCATAGTTGGACTTGTTATGATATGAGATATGTAAGAGAAGTCCAGGCGTGGCCATATTGCCCCTGGCATAGTTGGACTTGATATGATATGTAGAGGGCTATTGGTGACAAGTTCATCCTTGATGTGATTTGTTTGTGATGTGATGCATTTCATGAAAGCATATGTTTAAATGATTTTTATTACTGTTCTGTTCACTGGGCTTTATAGCTCACTCCTCTCCCCTAACCCCAGGTTTGCAGGGATAGAGATAGTTCAGGAGGTCAGCAGGTTATGGCTATGGTCATGTTTATGTAATAGAATAGTAGTGGACATGATGTAATGTAAAGTTATGTAATAATGTAAAAGGATGTTTTGTAATGTAATGAGGTTTAGTATTGTGCTTAGCCCTAATGTTTATGGTTTGTCCCTGTTACACATGATCTTTATGTATGTTTTATGATAAGACAGGATGAACCAAGCTTGACGTATGATATGTTGACCCAACTGGAGCATTTGATGAGGGCTCCAGTAAGGGGTTTTATGATTACAGTTAATGCATGCACAGGTCAAGCTTGGTATATGAGAAAAAGTTTAAATTTTTTATGTTTATGTTTGATCATGTATGGGATTATAACAGTTGTACAGGATGTATGTTAGGCTTGCTACGGGTCCCAGCGACCTTAAGTCGATCTGGATCCTAGCGCCGGTAGCGGTCCAATTTCCGGGTCGTTACAGAGTGGTATCAGAGCCCTAGGTTCATATGGTCGGACCTAGTGTGTTAGGCTCATAGAGGTTATAGAAGGGCAAACACAATAGGAAAAATCATGTCCACTAGGATAGGATATAGAGTCATGTCTTGTATGATGATGTAAAATGCCATGATAATATGCATGTGCATTAATGATATGTTATGTATGTTATGTATGTTATGTATGTGATGTATGTGATGCGGATTCATGTGTTTCCACATGAACCATATGATGTTATGTTTATGTGTATATGTTGTGCTTTTCAGAAAGCAGGATGAAAGGAACTTGTCAATCTGCACGATTGACTGGAGTACCACTAGAGAATGAGGGCATGGATGCCCATCCCCCTGCTCTGCAAAGGGCAAGGTCTTGTAGGACAAGCAGAGGAGGAACATCAAGGGACCCTAGAAGGTCTTTTGATGCAAGCAGAAGGAAATCAGTTCTGGGTGGAATGTCATATGATGTGAGGGAAACAGAGGAGGATGAACAGAGAAGAGATAGTAGTCTGGGCATGAGTATGTCAGTAGAGGGTATGGGAGTGTCCCAAGGAGGCGCTCAGGCCTCGGGTTTTGTTCATCCACCCCAGTACCAACCCTATCCACAGGGCCCAGGGTATCCGATGGGGAGTACATTGGATTACTCCAGTTACCATCCATACCCCACCTTCATGCCCTATCCTCCCTTTTACCCACCGTACCCACAATACCTTATGTTTCCACCCTCACCCTTCTACCCAGGTCCAGCAAACCCTAGCCCAGGGAATGCTGCACCTCCTCCACCACCAACAGAACCAATAGTCCCTGATGTCCAAACACCCAAACCTAGCTCATCAGTTGGGGGTAAGGTGAAGATGACGGACTATCTGAAGTTGGATGCCCCTAAGTTTTAAACAGGTGATGACCCTTTTGAGTATCTCAGAACGGTAAAGATGATAACTGATGAGTTGGGAGCAAGTGACAGTAGAGCCATTCAGATGGCAGGGTTCACATTGAAATGCAAGAATGCAAGAGAATGGTTCAAAAACTATGTGGACCCAAGGTTGGAGAGCTTATCCTGGGAGCAATTTGCCAATGAGTTTGCAGGATGGGCTTTTCCAGATAGTTCAAGGGAGCTTAAGATGATTAAGTTTGAGAAATTGAGGCAGACAGAAGATATGAGTGTCGATGAGTACACCGACAAGTTTTTGGAGTTGTTGCCGTATGTGGGGCAAGCTTATGATACGGACTAGAAGAAGGCTAGGAGGTATATTATGAGGCTTCATTCCAAATATTCCTCTTTGATCCAATCAGCAGAGAGGGAGAGCTTCCATACCATAGTGGATATGGCCCAGAAAATGGAGGCTAGTGCAATCATTGAAGGGAAGGTTAAGCAATATGTGGCACAGTCTTCAGGTCCCAAAATCCCGAGGACAAGCGATGTTAATCTCTCCCCTATGAGCGAGGCTGTCACGAAAAGTAAAAAGGGAGACAGAGGCCTCAGAAGATCAAAGAAGAACAAGTTCTGGAACCGGATAAAGTCTGGTCTGGGAATAGGAGATAGTTCAAAGTAGTGTGAGCAAAAAGATGAAATTTCCTCAATAAGATATGCCTCAACAATTGAACCCTCAACAGAAGCTTTATTTTGACTTTTTTCTTCAAGTTAAAGAGGTATCTAATAAAAGAATAATTAGAACGTTAGTTAGTTTATTTGACATTTATTTACAATACACCATATGTAAATATTTAGTATTACATTTACCGTTCAAAGGGATACATCAAACGATATTGCACAGGTCCACCTACTTTTGCCTTGTATGCCAAGTGAATAGGTAAATGCTCCACTGAGTCAAAGAAACCGGATGGGAATATCTTCTCCATCTTGCAAATGCTCTCAACAATATTTTTTTCTAAAATATTCAAATTTTCTTCTGTAAGTGTGGCTGCAGTTATGTCTCTAAAAAAATGACTCAACTCAGTCAAAACATCCCAAACTGCTTTAGGCAATATGTCACGAAATATAATTGGTATCAATCTTTGCATCAATATGTGGCAATCATGACTTTTTAATCCATAAAATTTACAATCATTTATACTAACAGACTGAGCAATGTTCGAAGCATAACCGTCAGATAATCTCAAATCCTTAAGCTACTGACAAATTGACCATTTTTGTTCTTTATTCAAAGAATAAGTGGTTTTAGGTTTGTATACTTTACCATTATTATACAACAATTATAACTCGGGACGATTGCAATAGACTTTCAAATATTGTCTTGCCTTGATATTGTCCTTTGATTTGCCATTCACATTCATAACAATGTAGAATATGTTATCAAACACATTCTTTTCTATATGCATAACATTCAAATTATTTCAAAGTAAATTTGACTGCTAATATGGAAGCTCTCAAAATATAGTCTTTTTTACCCAGTTATGCTGTACTCCAAACCCTAGTATTGTTTGCTTGCCAGCAGTTGCTCCAAACACAACATTACTCAACAAATTAACTCAATGTTGTATAACATCACCTGCCATACGAGGAGGAGGAGTTTTCTCTATGAAATATTTTCTAAATTTATCTTTCTGTCTTCGATATGGATGGTTAATAGGAAGGAATTGATGATGACAATAAAAAAAGATGGCTTCCCACCATGCTGAAGTACAAAAGCCTTACTATTTTCCATACAATATGGACATGACCATGTGTGCTCCATCCAGATAACATACCATATGCAAGAAAATCACTTATTGTCCATAACAATGTTGCTTTCATTTTAAAGTTTTGGTTAGAATTAGCATCATGAGTCCAAACTCCTTCATGCCACAATAATTTCAACTCATCAATCAAATGCCTCAAAAAAACATCCAAGCTTTTTCCTGGGCTTTTAGGACCTGGAATTACCATATTCAGAAACATGTAAAGTTTTTTCATTGCCATCCATTGAGGTAAGTTGTAAACTACAACAATTACGGGCCAACAAGGATACGGATTAGACCGTTGCCCAAAAGGATTGAATCTATCAGTACATAATCCAAGCCGAATATTTCTTGGATCAGATGCAAACCAAGAGTAGGTGCGATAAAAATATTTCCATGTCTCACTATCAACAGGATGCACCATACAACCATCTACATGTTGGTTAAAAGCATGCCAAACCATATGTAGAGCAGTTTTGGATGACATAAAAAGTCTTTGGAGTCTGGGAATCAAAGGTAAATATCGCAACACTTTAAATGGTCTCTTTTTCCATCGCCCTATAAATGATTGTATTGGTTTATATCGAAGGTGACCACATATTGTACATGATGTTCTGTTGATGTTTTCTTGAAAGTACAACATATAATTGTTTACACAAACATCGATTTTTGTATAACCAAGGCCTAGAGTGGACATCATATTCTTCGTATTATAAAAATTATCTAGTAAGAGGTTTCCTTTTGGTAGCATACTTTTTACTGTTCCCATAAACTTATTAAAACAATTATGACTAATGTGAAATTCTGACATTAAGTTCAGTAATTGAGATACAACAGATAACTTGGTATGATTATTGCAGCCTTCCTATAATAGCACATCCGCACAATGTAACAATTCATAGAATTTTGAAACTTCTAAGTTCGGCTCCATGGTTTGATTGCCCATTTCAAAACTACCAACTCCAAATGTACCATAATTTATATCCATTGCTTCTATGACTATGCTTCTATAATCATTGACATTGTTGGTTGTAGCAAGATAATCAGTAGACTGTTCCTCAAGTTGTTTAGAATTTATTTCATGAGTGATAAATTCACCATGCGCAATCCACTTAGTATATCCTCCAACAAATCCACTTTTGCAAAGGTGATAAGTAACATCTTGCCTATTCTGAAATTTTCTATTCTGACACTTAGAACATGGACAACGAACTGTATCTTGGCATGTAAACTGTACTTGTGCATAGGCAAAGTTTAGAAATATCTCCACTCCAATCTCAAATTCAAAATTAAGAAAGCCATTTTGATCTAGTCGCTCATACATCCATCCATCTACGATCTACCGACATGATAAATATATTCTGAAATATAAACAAATTCAACTCTAATTATATACTAATTTAACAAATCAAATACACTAATCAATTTAACAATACATATCAAAGTATAGTTGAATGAAGGCACGCAAAGTAAACCGACCAAGCTGAACTATACATATCAAAAGTTACAAAAATGAGTTTTTAGTGTTGAATTGATCTCTGCCACTAAATTTGATTTTTTTTAAAATTGGAATATTATCGTAAAAGCATGCATGCTCAGCACAGTCTCAAATAAAAGTAATCTAAATATTCTTTCACTTATTTTTTTAACAAAAAAAAAACTGAATAATTTTTCATATAAAGGTAAGGAATTAAATAAATATATTTTATAAAGTTTTATGCATGAAATAGAAAGTAATTATTTTTCATATAAAGGTAACCAATAGTTATTGCTGCTAAGTGCAGCATTCACAGCACAAGCTTGTTGCTCTGCTGAGTGCAGTATGCATGCTGCAGCACAGCAGCAGCAAGCTTGTAAAAAGTGCTACAGCACTTTTTCTTTTTATAACCAATGAATGCATCTCATTTCTTTGTAATTCCACATTACTTTTAACATAAATTTACAAGCTATTTTACTTGATTTATAAAAAATAGTAGCTTAATAATCATGTTCTCCATAATTTATGTCAACTCAAAACCCCAAATAAATAAATAAAGAACAAACACAAACAATTAAGCAATAAACCCATCAAACTCAATGGCTAAGTAACCACCTACTCTTTTTCAAAATTATTAATCTATTCATTAATACAAAATTAAAAAGTAGTAGGACAAGCATACATTAGGATCAACCAACCATTCCATCACTAACTTACATGGAGTGGCGATGATTGGCAGCTGCAGCGGCGGTGAGTGGCAACGGTGGTGGCGGCGGCGGTGAGTGGCAATGGTGGTGGCAGCTCCAGCAATGGCGACACAGTCGCAGCAGCAGCAACAACGACGACGAGTCGACAGCAACGCGCGACAGCCACGGGAACGGAGGCGACAGCAACAGTGGCAAGAAGAAGGATACGGCGCTGAGGAGAAGAGAGGAGAGGAAAAGGGTGGCTGAAATCAAAAGAAAGGATGAAAGAGAAGATTAGGGTTTTTTTTACATATTATTTGCATTTTTTTACGGATTAGCGACAAAATAAATTCTGTCGCTAATATTTTAAAAATCCATCGCTAATCCATTACAAATATACATATAAAGTATTCGTCGCTAATTCCATTGCTATTTTTTTCCCGACGGAAGTAATTTCCATCGCTAATAGTCTGATTTTTGTGGTGATAGCTTGAGTTGATTTTCTTTATCTATTTATTATTCATTTCTTGAAATTAATACTTTTTAAGTATTTACGAGATACTTGAATGATTTTATTCTAAAATTAATAGTAGTAGAGGACGTTTTAGAACTGAATTGAAAATTGAATATCACATGAATATTGATTGGATTGGAAATGAAAATTTGACTTATAGTGTTTTATATAAAATAATCATAGTGTTTGAGAAATTAATTAAAGTATTATCAGATTATTGATGGATATGTAATAATTTTTAGTTAATTAATTTAGTCTTACTTAAGAGATATCCATTACCTTAAGATTATTTACTCTAAATTTGATAATTAAAATTATATTATTAATCAAATAAATTAATTAAATAAGGTTCAAGTGAAATGAAGGTACTCTAATATTTAATATTAATTGTTTCACAAATTCTACTTGTTTAATTTTATTTTTTTTATTTTTTTATTTTAATTTTATGATCATTATTATTAATAGTCCAAATAATAATCAGATTTATAAATATTTTAATATTTAAATTTTCAATTTTAGTAGATACAATATTCTACTCACTCTTTATTATTTAAATAATTTCATATTTTTATAAATATAGTCCACTATCACCAACAATGATGTTATTATAAATTTTTTAGTCTTTTTCCCTTCAAAATACATTTTACGCCTAATCCAGAAATTGGAATTAATGACAGTTTTATAATAGAAAATTGATAATTTAAGACTATATTTATTTCATATAAAATACTTTTTTAGGAAAATATTTTTCTTATTTTCTTGTGTTTGAAACACTCAAAAAATTTAATTAATAAAAAATATTTTCTAAAAAATAAGTCATTTTCCATATCTTGACATCTTTATTAAGATTTTCATATATAAATTTATTAATAGATTTTATTTTTTAAATTAAGATTAAATAATGAAAAATAAATTATATTGTTGGAAAATATTTTTCAGGGAAAGCATTTTGCATAGAAAATATTTTTCAGGAAAAATATTTTACAAATGCAAGTTAATTTTCACATATAAATGGAGTGTAAGACTAATTTTAATCTAATTATATACTAACTAGAAAATTCAGAATAAAAAAAAATAATAAGGTAGGAATTTTATCCTTTGACCGTGACAAAAAAAATTCTCTTAAAATTTTATTTATTTACAGAAATAACTTATATCTTGTAAAATATTTTTCATATAAAATATATTTTTTGTGGAAAATATTTTTAATGAAAAAAATTTATCAAAGTATTTTTTATGAAAAAAATTTAACAATAAAATAATTTATTTTTTATTGTTTAATTTTAATTTAAAAAACAAAATATATTAACACATTTATATATGGAATGCCACATAATAATAGTTTAAAATAAATTATAAATAGTCCCAAAGTATATTAAATATTATAAAATAATTTAAAATGTCTTTTATATGAAAACATTTAACGAATAAAAGTAACATAGATAAATACTAGCAAACCTTTTGATTTTTTAAAATCGAATGACCAATTAATAAGTTCTTTCTAATATAAAAATTAAATAATAATTTTTTTTTAAAATATAATTAAGCTATACAAAAATTAGTTATAAATTAAATGAAACTCAATTAAATAAACAGATAATGACAATTTTAAATGGGTCAATATAACAAATTAATTTATTAATTCACTTAAATAAATAGATTATTGCATATCTAATCAAATTAAACGAGTCAATCTAATTAGACCTATAATTTAATGTGTCATAAATAAATTTGCCAATTTATAGTTATTTAATTATATGTTGGGTATAAAATTGCTAGCTCTACTAATATTTTGAAGGTATAATATATCATAAAAAAAGGAAATTTATTTTTTTTGTTACCGATACAGCATAATTAAAAGATTTATCTCTTTATTTTTATAACTCAATATTTTAGTTTTGAAAGTTTAATTATGTCAAAATATAAAGTCTCTCCGTGAAAACACTTTTTAGTGAAAAGATAGCTGACCAAACTACTCTTTTTAGAACTCAACTCTTTAGTTCTTAAAATTTAATTCCATAAAATAAGAGGTATCTCTCTTAAATAATCAAACAAACAACATCAAAGTAACAAAATCCATTCATACATCAAGGTAATAAACTGAACATCTGAAACTCCATCTCCACAAATAAAAAAATTTTAATGGATTCAGGATTCAAATACAACAAATCCAATAAAAATCAAAATAGATAAAATCAAAATTATCAAAAATTAAAATTGCCACGGCTCACTGTTGCCTATGCTTGCGTCTCCCGTTAATCGTTGTTATTTACTACTCGCATCTCATCTCACTATTGCATGCAGCTTGGTCACTTGCTATTGCATGCTATTTGTAACAGCCCGGAAATCGGTACCCCTTTTGTAACGGCCCGAACCGCTACCGGCGCTAGGATCCAGATCGGCTTAAGGCCGCTGGGACCCGTAGCAAGCCTATCTTGAACTCTGTGTACCTCATAAATTCCATACATGATCAAACATGAACACAAAACTGCAAAACTTTTCTATCAACTACCAGGTTTAACCTAAGCATACACTCAGATATACTAATCTGAGACGGCCCTCAGGGCCTACTCCAGTGAATACTGTCTACTTTGGGTCAAGGGATTGAAACCCTTTCTTCCCTTAACTCATTCACTGGAAACTCATAAACAAACCATACGTTAAACCTGGTTCAACACATTTCTCATCAAGAAACGTAAAACAGGATCCATGTACAAAGGGATTTAATCATACACTAGGGCAAAGCACATTCTATCTATTACATGACATTACATATCTATACATAACATTACTTTACATACCAATCCTTTAATATACATCATGTCCACTACTCTATTACATGCACATAACCATAGCCCACTTGTACTCATGACTCTGCTGACTCAGACTTCCCATAGCTGACTCTGACCCTACAAAACTGGGTTAGGGGAGAGGGATGAGCTAAAAAGCCCAGTGAGTAGAACTATAAAACAGTTTATTAAAACATATGCTCTCATGGAATGCGTCATAGCTCAAACAAGCCACATCAAGGATGGAGCTGTCACCAATAGCGCTCTATATATCTACTAAATGTCTGGCCCTCAATGGGGCTCCACAAGACTACCTGTCAAACATATCATAATATGTCCAACTATGTCAGGGGCGATGAGGCCTCACCTGGTCTTTTCTCCCAGTCCAAATGGATCAGGGGCGATGAGGCCTCACCTGATCCTCATTTATACATATATGACACAATGCCAGGAGCACTACGGCCTTATCTGGTCTTTCTATCTTATAGCATCTCGTGTCATATCATATCCTGTCATCTCATGTACTGTATTACCATATCATAGAGAGGGCTAAAGGATCATTCAGAATCCATCCACATCATCATCATTACATAATGCAATGCAATATATTCGTGGATTCTAATGCAAACAACCTATTACATATACATGGTATTCATGATGCGTAAACATGCTTAAAACATTTAATTTAAAATCATAGGGTCTAGTTCCACTCACCTCTGGCTGACGCTCTACTGACCTCTGACCCTGGAGCAACTAGCTCACTACTGAACACCTCGGTCTCTCAGGTTTGATCCTATACAGATGGACATCAAATGAGGGACCAAACATACTCTTAACACGACTCTAAACATCTCCCCAAACACCCCTCTAAACATCACCAAACATGCATGCAAAACACTCATGAAAAGACTGGACATGACACTTTCGGCGGCAGGTTCGGCGGCCGAAAGTCCTCTCCAGAGACGAAATTCATGCATGTTCGGCGGTACCTTCGGCGGTCGAAACTCCCCTCCAGAGACGAAAGTCTCAACTTTCGGGGGCGACTTTAGGCAGCCGAAACCACCTCCTCAAGGGGTTCGGCGGCCGAACCTTGCTTCGGCGGCCGAACTTTGCTTCGGCGGCCGAACCTTGCTTCGGCGGCCGAACCTTGCTTCGGCGGCCGAACCTGAGTTCTCCCAGAAGGCAGAACTCGATCCAACCTCACATCTCCAGCCTCTAAAACCTCTCCAAAACATGCATAACTTAACAACAAACACACAAACACCAACATATACACTCCCTCATGCATATAGGGGCTTAGAACTTACTCAAAACCCCAAAAACAACACATATGGCTTATGATCAACATAAACCCTATCCATGCAAACCATGCAAAACCCAAGCAAAACTCACTTAAAACCCTTCAAAACATACTTTAATTACAAAGGAAGGTGAAGATCCATGCTTACCTCTTGAAGATCTAGAGGCTTGATGGTCCTAACTCAGGGCTTGTGAAGGAAAGAGATCCAAAGTCTCCAAATCCCTCAACCTTGTCTTCCTTTGCTCCAAAACTTCAAAATCCAAGTCAAAAACTCATAAAACTTGCATGATTTGAAGATCAAGGTAAAAATCAACCAAAGGAGGATAAGAGCATACCCTTGACCAAAAGGAGAGCAAAAACACCCTCCATCTCCAGTCAAAGGGCTTTTATAAGTGGCCAACCGCCTCTCCTTCGGCGGCCAAAACTACATGAGAAACCATGCAACGTTCGGCGGCCGAACTTAGAGTTTGGGGGCAGCAAAACCCAGCCACTTTTGGCGGCCGAACCTCACTTTCGACGGCTGAACCTGGCAAAACCTCCTTGGCCCTTTCCTTTTCAAAACTCAAATTTCCTTGATCATAAACATAAAACATGTAAAAACATTTTAGAAAA
Organism: Manihot esculenta; assembly: GCF_001659605.2. Classification (NCBI taxonomy): domain Eukaryota; kingdom Viridiplantae; phylum Streptophyta; class Magnoliopsida; order Malpighiales; family Euphorbiaceae; genus Manihot; species Manihot esculenta. The sequence goes on along the minus strand of NC_035162.2, from coordinate 35,091,238 downwards.
CCTTTACTTTACCCTTCTAGAAGGCTTCGACATCCGGGATTTCCAGATTTCAACGGAGATTCCGCCGGAAAGTTGAAATTCCGATGCCGTGATCTAGCCGGATATTACATTCTCCCCCCCTTAAGAACATTCGTCCCCGAATTTCCTCAACTAACACATGCAGGGAAAACATAACACAACCATAACACAAGCATACACATAGCATAGACATAAACACATAAACTCCAACCCTAAAAGAAAACATGGCACTGCTGGAGTATAAACTCCCGGTCTCCCAAAAACACCTTTCCTACTGGGGTGATTCCAAGGGACCTTCACCATCGGGGCATCCTTGTTCCACTACTCTCTAACCTGCGTGTCTAAGATCCGTACTAGCTGCTCAACATAGGTGAGATCCCCTGAGATCTCCACCTCTGGTTCCTTAAGAACCTCATTTGGATCCGACACGAACTCACATAACATGGGAACATGGAACCCAGATAGTTCTCCTCCATTGAAGTAGGTAAATTTAACTCGTAGGATACATTCCCAATCCTTTACAGGATTTCAAAGGGTCTGATGTATCTTAAAGTTAGTTTACCCTTCTTCCTCTAGCAAAACACTCTCTATTCGGGAGACACCTCTAGCAACACCACAACTTTCTCTCAAACCCTGACAAGCTTCTACCGCACATTCTGAAAAAAACTCTTCTCCTTTCTAAAACTCTACATAACTCTTCCGTTGACTCTCAGCAGTACTGATTCTTTCTTCTACCATAGACCTTTTCTTTGGCTTTTCAAAGCTTCCTTCTACCATAAATACTCAAATCCACTCTATTAAAATTCAGTCGGATCGGATACCCGTAAATACCGAATCATTGTCATCCCTAATGAGTATCTACATTAAAGGAACACCTCTAATTTATATTGTATATCACTTATACAGCATATAATCTATTTATAATTCAGCACAAACATAAGAAACTCTCTCACAAACATCCTAAAAATGAAAATTCCAAGAGATAACAGATAAGCTAGAGAAAAAAGAGAACCTTTTTAACCAAAGTTAAAAGACCAAAATGTGCTCAAAATGTCTAATTGAAATTGCACTATTCATTTACAAGAAAATATCTCACCAATTTTAATTATATATATATATATTATGTATTTTTCATTTAAATCTTAGTTATTAAGTTATGATGTGTTTTAAATATGTATTATTAAAAAAAGAAAAATATTTTAAATGATAAAAGTTGATAACTTCCTCAATCAATTATTCAAATATAAAAATTGATTTAATTCATAACTTAATAACTAAGATTTAAATGGTTGGAGTATTTTTATTAATTCACATTATATAGTGTGAGAGAAGCTAATATGGTATCTAATATTTGATAGATTTTTTCATTTACTATTTAATTAAATAATTTATTTTATATAAAAAAATTAAATGAATTATTATAAAATTATGTAAGGTTTTATGTCTTGATTTTTTGTAATTTAAAAAAATTGATTTTTATTCCATAATGTAGTGGGAATTGGGACGGACTCGTCATTTTGAAACACCTACCACTCTTTTTTCACACTTCCATTTTCCTCTGCTTTTTTGCTCTGAGGTTACCGGAGAAGTTTCTCCCACAACGGTTTTCAGGTGGGTAAAGGTGGTTTTTCGTAATGGTACTTGTTGTTTCTCTTACTGTTGTCTATTCATTGCATGATTTTGGGTTATAGAATATGGATCTACTTTGTATTTTTTTCCTTGTTGATTTTGTTTTTAGCAATTGTTGGGCTTCTTTTCCTCAGATCTATCTGATTTTTAAGGAAGTGTTTACTCTTAGTTAATGGGTTTATTTATTATACTCTTTATTAATGGGAACTACGTTTGTTTTCAGTTTAGATCCTTTGTTCTCCAGGCGATTTCGAAAACTATCTCCTCTTACTGGAGTCTCCAGTCATTTTTTTTAAGAAATATTTTGTGGCAGTTTAACTTGTTTTCGCTTTGGGCATTTTGCTTTTTAGCTTTCGTGTGCGTTTTATTATTATTATTTTTATAATTTCAAGCAAAGATTTTTAATTGTTGATTTTTTTTTTTTTTTTGTAACCGCAATAGCTGCTTAAAAACTTAAAACTACTCGCTAGTTTTGTTTAGACTTTGTGATCTTAAATAGATGCATATGGTCTTCTTTCACTACTTTGAAAGAATACCATCATTCCATTAAGATGCTGTAAAAAAAAAAAAAACCATCATTCCATGTTAGCAAAAGCTAAAACCATAAAAATTAACATTGATGTAGATAAACAATGCAAGATTTTAACTCCATGGATATAAGAAAAGGATGAATCATATATTAAGGAAAGGTTAGAGGGAATATGTGGGTCAGGATGTTTGACCTTATTCTAGAGAGCACAAGGAAGAATGCCTCTTTTTTATTTTTATTTTTATAAAGGTATAAGGTAGGTAGGAGTTATTGCTTATGAAGGTTATTGCCTTTTTGGGTGTCTACCCCTTCTCTGAACATGCAAAATCAGGATGCTCTATGTTTTGATTTATTGTCATTTTTCTGCAGAAAATGGTTAATGGAGGAACAGTGAACAATTGGATATGCGTAAATTTTTCTCTGAATGTTCAAGACAGTGTAGCCCGTGGATTTTGTTATGAACTTGCGCAAATGTGTCACATATCAGGCATGGTATGGAACTTGCATGATTTCTTTAGGTCTCTGTTTCCAGTATTTTGTTGGATGTAATCTGTTGTTTCTCTCTAAACTTTGGATTGCTTCTTGTATTAAGGCTTTTAATCCTGAGCCGGTACTTCCTCCAATCAGTGGTCGTCCAGAGCAGGTAGAGGAGGTCTTGAAAACTCGTTATCATGATGCCATGACAAAGCTTCAGCCCCAGGGCAACGAACTTGACCTTCTTATTGTAATTCTCCCTGATAATAATGGTTCCCTTTATGGTAAGGAGTTGACACAGTAGATTCAGTGTTGATTTCATTCATCTAATCTTCTGTAGATAAACGATATCTGCTGGTCATCACAATTCCTATGTGTTGCTGCAGGTGATTTGAAACGGATATGTGAGACAGATCTTGGCCTTGTTTCTCAGTGTTGTTTAACAAAGCATGTATTCAGAATGAGTAAGCAGTATTTGGCCAATGTGGCTTTGAAGATAAATGTGAAGGTTGGAGGAAGAAATACTGTACTTGTTGATGCAATATCAAGGCGCATTCCTTTAGTCAGCGACCGGCCCACTTATTTTTGGTGCTGATGTTACCCATCCTCATCCTGGGGAAGACTCAAGCCCATCTATTGCAGCTGTATTCTATCTTTCTCCACTCTTCTGAATGCCTCTTATCTTGTATTCACTGAATTTGATCTTGCCTTTAATAGCTTAAGGAGTTATAAGGATGTGTTCATCCCTCTGGAGTAATAAGGTGATTGCCGTGTGCTAGAGCATTGGAGTGATAAGGTGTATTTTTGTAAATATGTTTTACTTTGAATGTGTCTAAGTGGTTATGATTCTGCGAGTGATGAGTTTGATTGCCTAAGTTAGTTCAGTTATTTTCTCCTGTTTATTTGCTACTATGGTTGTTTTTCTACTTATTTAAAGCTGTGTAATTTAGCTCATTGATATACTGAGCTACATTCAATTATAATAAAATACATTTCTTTATAATTTCTTTTTTGGTATCAGAGCTAGAAAGAGCAAAAGTATCGTTTTTTTTTTCTTTTCTTTCTGTCCACTCACCATGGCTTCTTCTACCTTGAATGTAACGAATTTCGTTACACTAAAGCTGAAACAAACCAATTACCAACTTTGGAGAGAACAGGTGTTGAGTTTAGCTGAGAGTCAAGAATTATCCGATCATTTAGTGGCGGAATTTCCAGCAGATCAGAAATTCACTCCTCCTCCAACACCAATTCCAGAAAATTATCAACCACAGCAGTCAAATGAATTTAAGACATGGCAAAAGTCCGACCGATTGCTTCGAGGGTGGATCTACGGAACCCTTAGCGAAGAATCTCTGGGACTTGTCATTGGGCTAGAAACTGTGTGTGCTGTTTGGAGTGCATTAAAAGAGGCCTATGCACAAGATTCACAAGAAAGGGTATTTACCCTATGCCAACAGCTAACTTATTTTCGAAAAGATGAAAATAAGACAATCACAGAGCACTTACGCTTGTTTAAGGAGATTTGTGATAATCTGGCTGCAATCGGGAAGAAAGTTCCAGACGATGAAAAGATCTTCTGTCTTCTCACAAGTTTAGGTCCGCAATATGAGACCTTCACCACCACCATGCTCAAACCACCACGGCCAAGTTACAACGAGCTGGTTTCCCAATTAAAAAATCTGGATCAGAGGCGAAGTTGGTTCTCCAATCAGTCGAATTCTGCGCTTGACCAGATCGCGCATGTTGCCTTTTATGGTAATCAACAGAAACAAGCCAATTCCAATTCGAATCGACGCAACAATTTCGATTCTCATGGACGGGGGTTTCAGGCCCAACAAACTCGAGGACAGGGTCAGAACAGAGGATCATACTCCTCTCAACGTCGCCCTCCACCACCTGGTCAGCGAAGAATGACTCCCGCTGAACGGGAACTTTATAAGGATGAAATTTGCCAATACTGTGGCAAAAAGGGGCATATAGCAAAAATCTGCTGGTGGATATCTAAAGCACAACGTGAAGATCCTCCACAAGCCCTTGCAGCTCTCACGCTTAACAATGGAGTCGTGGAAACAGACTGGGTAGCTGATTCGGGCGCGTCTGATCACATGACAGGTAACAAACTTCTTCTAAAAAATATTGATAAGTATGATGGACCTGATTCGATTACGATAGGGGATGGTACCTTCCTGCCAATTGATGGTGTAGGTACAGCCTGTTTAAACCAAAAATATAATTTGCCTATCTCTAATGTGTTATCTGTTCCTGATTTAAAACAGAACTTGTTATCCATTAGCCAACTGACTGATGAATATCCTGTAAACTGTGAATTCTCTAACGTGTCTGTTAATGTAAAGGATCGGGAAACGGGACAGGTGCTCTTAACAGGACCAAGGAGGCGTAATTTGTATACGTTGTCTGGAGTACCTACAACTTATTTCTCGAATCGGTTTAGGACTGGTACCGCTGAGATTTGGCATCAACGATTAGGACACCCACAAGCTTCTGCAGTTTCAGTTTTATTTAATAAAAATCTAGTTGATGTAAAAGGTTCATTGCAATCTAAGTTTTTGTGTGATAGTTGCCAGTTAGGCAAATTGAGTAAGTTTCCTTTTAATTCTTCAGAACATACTAGTTCATCTAGTTTTGATAAGATTCATTGTGATCTATGGGGACCAGCCCCTGTAATTTCTTTTTCTAAGTTTAAGTTTTATGCATGTTTTGTTGATGACTTTTCAAAATATTCTTGAATAGTTCCTTTAAAGAAGAAATCTGATTTCTTTGTTACTTATTTAGCATTTGAACAATTTATATTTCGACAATTTGGGAAGCGAATTAAAGTTTTTCATTCCGATGGAGGAGGTGAGTTTGTTAATAATGCTTTGTCTTCTCATTTTCTTGCACATGGCATAAAACATCACATTTCATGTCCATATACTCCTGAACAAACAGGTGCCGTTGAACGGCGACATCGAGTAATATGTGAACTAGGTTTAACTATGATGTACCATAGCCATATGCCGTTATGTATGTGGGTAGAGGCTTTTCAGACTGCTGTCTTTCTTTTGAATAGGTTACCTACTACTGTGTTGGGCAATGAGACACCATTTTATATGCTACATGGATTCCATTTTGATTATAGTTCATTACGGGTCTTTGGTTCGAAGTGCTTTCCATACATTTGGGATTCTAGAAGTCATAAGTTTGATCCAAAATCTTGCTTATGTGTTTTTGTTGGTTACAGTGAAAAACACAAAGGTTATAAATGCTTTAACCCTAGAACTAAAAAATTTATCATAAGCCGTCATGTAAGTTTTGATGAGGCAGTTTTTCCTTTCAAGTCGTCATCTTTTGATAAATCCTTTGCTCTTAAAATTATGAATTCTTGGCTACCTGATTGTTCTGGTTTAAATACCCAAACTACTGTAACTGATTCTTCTCTTAGTTTACAGGAATGTGCACCATTTATTTCAGCTGTTGATGTAGCAGGTATTTTGCCGTGTGAAGAAGAGTCTGATGTGCTGCCCCCGCCAGCAGCAGGCACACAGTCAGCAGTAGTGTTACAGTCACCAGCTGACCCACTAGCTGCTCAACAAACAGCCACTGCTGTGTCTGCTGGACAGCCCTTGCAAACGGACCAAACTGCTGTTGTACCAGCAGCAGCTCAGGAAGCTGGTTCATCTACAACATCTCAACACCAATTAACAGAACACGTTCTGTCTTATACTTCAGATGTACTAGCCGATCAGTTTTCTGCAGTTGAGGTATTTGCAGAACAACCAGAAGCCGAGTTGATTCAAGACCAGGAACCAGAGGAGCTTCCTGTTGCCGCTCCGTTGCTCCATGATCAACCCATCACGGATCAGCACATGATTGAATCTAGTGCACAACAGGAGCAGTCTTTAGAGGTTCTACACATAGGTGATTCGGTTAGTGCAGGAGCAGGTAATTCTTCTTTAGCTGAAATTAATGTACCTGAGGAGCATGTTGAGGATATAGCACCTAATCATTTTATGATTACTCGTTCAAAATCAGGTATTGTTAAACCCAATCCACGATATGCTTTGAATGTTACTATGTCTTCTGTTATTCCGCCTGAACCAAAAAATGTTAAACATGCTCTTGCTCATAATGGTTGGAAAACTGCTATGCTTGATGAATTTAATGCCTTGACTAGAAATAAGACTTGGACTTTGGTTCCCCGTACATCTGATTTGCATGTTATAGGGTGTAAATGGGTGTATAAAGCTAAGTTGAAACCAGATGGCACTTTAGATAGGTTAAAGGCCCGTCTTGTTGCTAAAGGGTTTCATCAACTAGACGGTGTAGATTACACTGAAACGTTTTCCCCTGTTATTAAGCCGGGCACAATTCGTTTGGTTTTAACTGTTGCGTTGGTCAGGCATTGGCCTATTCGTCAGTTAGATGTGAAAAATGCTTTCTTGCATGGATTTATTTCTAAGAATATTTATATGGAACAGCCACCAGGAATGATTGATTCTAATAATCCTTCCTATGTTTGTAAGCTCCAACGAGCTCTTTATGGATTGAAACAGGCGCTGCGTGCCTGGTTTGATAGACTGGGTGTTTTTTTACTAAAATATGGGTTTTATTGTAGTCTTGCAGATCCTTCTCTATTTGTTTTCCATTCGGCAGCTGGTACTTTAATTCTTCTAATTTATGTTGACGATATGCTTCTTACAGGCTCTTCCAGTACTCTTGTTCAGTCATTTTTGCAGGTTTTAAATTCAGAATTTTCTATGAAAGATCTTGGTCCTTTACATCACTTATTGGGCATTCAGGTTCAATCCACAACCACTGGACTTCATTTATCCCAGACTCATTATGCCTATTCCATTTTGGAGCGTGCTCAAATGCTAGAATGCCAGCCTATGCCCACGCCATTGGTCCAAAAATCGGTGTCTACATCCGTTGACACACCTGTTGATGATCCAAGTTATTTTCGTGTGCTTGTAGGGTCATTGCAGTATCTCACGCTTACCCGTCTAGACCTTTCTGTTAGTGTTAATTATGTTTCCCAATTTATGCACTCTCCTCACATGTCCCACCTCAAATATGTTCGCCGTATTTTACGTTATTTAAAAGGCACTCTTGACTTAGGTCTTTCTCTTACAGCAGATACGTCACTTGCTCTTTCTGCTTTTTCTGATGCAGACTGGGCCGGCTGTCAGATGACAAGACGTTCCACAACTGGTTACTGCACTTTTCTAGGGTCTAATATTGTTTCTTGGTGTGCCAAGAAACAGACTACTGTTGCCCGTTCCAGCACCGAAGCAGAGTATCGAGCTATGGCTCATGCCGCCGCAGAGCTAACTTGGTTAGGATATCTGTTGGATGATTTACGAGTTCCTCAACGTAATCCACCTATACTTTATGGTGATAACTTAAGTGCTTTATATTTGACTGTTAATCCGGTTCTTCATGCTCGTAGCAAACACATAGCTTTGGACTATCATTATGTGAGAGAACGAGTTGCTCAAGGGGTCTTAATCACTAAGCACATTCCATCCACTTTCCAACTGGCTGACATATTTACTAAGTCAATGACTAAAGCTCGCCTGGCTCAATTTCGACGCAAACTTTGTCTTCAGCCCCGACAAAGTTTGAGGGGGGATAATAGCTTAAGGAGTTATAAGGATGTGTTCATCCCTCTGGAGTAATAAGGTGATTGCCGTGTGCTAGAGCATTGGAGTGATAAGGTGTATTTTTGTAAATATGTTTTCCTTTGAATGTGTCTAAGTGGTTATGATTCTGCGAGTGATGAGTTTGATTGCCTAAGTTAGTTCAGTTATTTTCTCCTGTTTATTTGCTACTATGGTTGTTTTTCTACTTATTTAAAGCTGTGTAATTTAACTCATTGATATACTGAGCTACATTCAATTATAATAAAATACATTTCTTTATAATTTCCTTTTGCCTTTTGCAATTTGAACTGACAAAAGGTTTTTGAAATTGAAATGCAGGTTGTGGCTTCTCAGGATTGGCCTGAGATTACAAAGTATGCTGGTTTGGTTTGTGCTCAAGCCCATCGACAAGAGCTTATCCAAGATCTGTTCAAAGAATGGCAGGATCCTGTAAGAGGGAAAGCCAGTGGTGGAATGATCAAGTATGTTTGGCCATCTCTCTGTCATATTTGTCATAGGATCAAGTGCCTCTATTGGTCTCAAGTGCTCTAGGGCCTGTGCATATGCTGCTTCCTACGGTCTTGAGGGATTTTATAGTTTACTTTAGTTTGTTTTACTTGCTTTGCCTATGCTTTTTGCTATAGTGATTTTGTTTTTACTTTGGTTGATACCATATATGACGATTAAGGCTTCATTTGTTTGCCGAAATAACTTATATTGAAAAATGTTTTCCATGAAAAATATTTTCCAACAAAATAACTTTTTTTTCATTGTTTAAATTTAATTTAAAAAATAAAATATATTAACAAAATTTTATATAGAGGTGTTAATTAAATTCTCAAAATGTAAAAATGGACTTCCTATTTTAAAAGGAGGAAGTCATTTTCCTTAAAATAACTTGATTTTTCCTTTGACGAAAGAAAATATTTTTTATTGATTAATTTTTTTGAAATCACTAAACACAAAAAATTGTGAAAAATATTTTTCTTAAAAATATTTTCCATGAAACAAATAGAGTCTAAATTAAATATCTCACCAATTTTAATTATATATATTATGTATTATAAACATGTATTATGTGTTATGAAGTGTTTTAAATATGTATTATTTATAATGTTTTTTATTAAAAAAGAAAAATATTTTAAATGATAAAAGTTGATAACTTCCTCAATCAATTATCCAAATATAAAAATTCATTTAATTCTATTGGCCAAGTGGGCTAGCATCCTGCTCAGATCCCTTCGCTCCATGGCGCTTGGGCTTGCTACGCTATAAGGAATTAGAGTTGCACCTCTGCTAATGCTTAAGTTTTTGGCATGGTGGTAAGCGCTCGATCTTACAAATTCATAACTTAATAACTAAGATTTAAATGGAATGGATGGGTCTTTTCTTTATTAATTAAAAATCTCGAGTTTAAACTCTTATTATGGAGTATTTTTATTAATTTAGATTATATATTTAGAGAGAAGCTATCTAATATTTGATAGATTTTTTTTTTTTTTTTTTTTTGAAATAGGGGGTGGGGGAGTCGAACCTTTGACCTCACAAGGCTACAAGGATGCACTTTCCACCAGGCTAAGCCTCGGAGTGCATATTTGATAGATTTTTTCATTTACTACTTAATTAAATAATTTATTTTATATAAAAAAATTTAAATGAATTATTATAAAATTATGTAAGGTTTTATGTCTTGATTTTTTTTTAATTTAAAAAAATTGATTTTTTCATTTTTTTTTTAAATTATTATAAAAATTAATTGAATTATTCTGAAATTATTGATTTCAGAATAATGGGTCTTTCATATTCTAAAGCATTGTTTGGTACAAACAAATATCCTTTGCTTGGCTTACATCTTCAAGTTAACTTTGAAATAAAAATTATTTAGGTATGACTTAGTAAATTGCCCTTTTCTAATTAAGTTTTATAAATTTTAATAATTTATTTTTTAATTTATTATAACTTAAATTATAATACGGGTATTATTATCTTTTATAATTTAAAAATAATTTTATATTCTGAAAAGTTTATTTGTATATTAAATATATTTATATTATATTTTCTAATAAATTTTTTAAAAAGTAAAATATTTCGAATCAAATAAGATTTAAATTTGGGTGTATTAAATACTTGACATGAGTTAATTTAATTGTAACTTGATATTAATTAGATTTATAATAAATTTTATTAAAAAAAGGATTAATTCAAGTCATAAAAATTATCATCAAAACTAAAATGGATTATCCACCAAAACTTGTTGATTTTGTTTTTAGCAATTGTTGGGCTTCTTTTCCTCAGATCTATTTGATTTTTAAGGAAGTGTTTTCTCTTAGTTAATGGGTTTATTTATTATACTCTTTATTAATGGGAAATACGTTTGTTTTCAGTTTAGATCGTTTGTTCTCCTGGCGATTTCGAAAACTGTCCCCTCTTACTGGAGTCTCCAGTCATTATTTTTAAAAAATATTTTGTGGCAGTTTAACTTGTTTTCGCTTTGGGCATTTTGCTTTTTAGCTTTCTTGTGCGTTTTATTATTATTATTTTTATAATTTCAAGCAAAGATTTTTAATTGTTGATTTTTTTTTTTTTAACCGCACAAGGAAGAATGCATGGATAGTCTGGTAGGTCTGGCAAAATTCGCCTTGTGACCTAATCTAGTGAAATTCATATTGTGGCTTTGTTTAGTGGGACCAATGCCTGGATAGTCTGGTAGAATCTGCCTTGTGACCTAACTTAGCGAAATTTATTTGTGGCCTTTGTTTAGTAGGACCAACGTCCAGATGGTCTAGCGAAACTCATCTTGTGGCCTTATTTAGTGGGACCAACGCCCGGATAGTCTAGCAGAACCCGCCTTGTGACCTAACTTGGCGAAACTCGCCTTGTGACCTGACTTGACGGAACCTGTCTTGTGACCTTATTTAGTGGGACCAAAGCCCGAATGGTCTAGCAGAGCCCGCCTTGTGACTTGGCCTGGCGGAATCTGCCTTGTGGCCTTGTTTAGTGAGACCAACACTCGGATAGTCTAGCAGAACCCGCCTTATGACCTGGCCTAGCGAAACCCACCTTATGGCCTTATTTAATGGGGCCAACGTTCGGATGGTCTCTTCTTGTCTCCTTAATCTTTTTTGAGGAAGGTAATCCCATTGTTTCTTCTTACTAAAGAACACAACACATGAAAAAATATCTCGTTAACTTGTTATTGATAAAATTTCCTCTTATTACAAATATCTCAAGAGTGGAAAATCACTCGGCCATCTAATTTGGCTAACTTACAAGACTCTAGGTAAATGACCTTCAAGCGGTCATTTTTAGGTCTTGCCCAACTTACCACATCGATAATTACATCTATGGTCTACTTATTTTTCCTGATTATCCTTAGGTCCTTCCATCATTATATGAATAGTTTCTAAACGCTCTCAATCAGGGGTAGTTTCGGAAGTTGTTGCCTTGGGTTCAAGTCTCCTCTCTTCCCTTCCCTTCTTGGTAAATTTTTAAAGAGTATTGTCCTTTATCAGCCTCTCTATCTCATCTTTTAGTTGTTGAAACTCTTATGTTGTATGATTGTGATCTTCGTGGAAACGATAGTACTTAGTCTTGTCTCGTTTCTTCGCTTTTTCGAGATTGAGCTTGGGCCGCCACCAGATTTTCTTGTCATTTTTTCTTATCTACATTAAAGTTCATGTCGGTAAGTCATTCAATGGAAGATAATTCTTATACTTATTTTAGTCATTCCTTCTTCAGGAGATGGGATAACTCCTGTGATCTCCTTCATGTCCTCGCCTCTCTAGCTTTTGACTTTACTTTTGGGTCACTCTCTTGTTCTTTTTTAGTGCCTAGACTTCGCCATTCAGCCTTATATACTTTTAGGCTTTGTCTATCAACTGTTGATATGTCGCTGTTAGGTTTTTAATTAAGGAATCCATGAATTTGACATTATGCGTTCCTTTCTTCAATACTTCTCATGCTATCTCATGATTTAATTCTTTCACCTGTATTGCCTCAGCATTGAACCGTGAGATAAAACTCCTTAAAAACTCGCTCTCTCATTGGTGGATTTTCCTCAAATCGGAGAAAATTTTTTTAGGACGTATACAAGTAATAAATCTGGATTTAAATAATATAGCAAACTATGTAAAGTTTTGAATTAAACATGGACTCAGATGTCGATACCATTTCTGAGCTAAACTTGTGAGTATTGATGGGAACACTCGACATAACACAAAGTCGTTGACATCCTGAAGCTGCATAGTCATCCTGAAGCTGCATAGTCATCCTGAAGATTGGCAGGTGCCTTTTGAGATTCACTGTTCCATCAAACTTATCTAAGCTAGGTAGCTTGAACTTGGTTGGGAATATTTCTGTTAAGATTTCTTCCGAAAGAGGTGAGACATTATCTAGGTTGAATTCCTCCTCTTGTTCCCCTTGGTACCTTTGCACGACTTGTACTGGTTTCCAATCGATGTCTTTTGGAGCTTTGTCTCATTCATCTTTGGACTTGGCTTTTCCTTTAGGCCATGTTTTGACCGCTTCTGTCCGAGTCCTTGGGGTGTCTACGGATGCTTCCTCTCTTAACCTAGAAGCCATGTTTGATGCCTCCCACCTAGTCTTGTACTGTTCGTGGGTAGCCTGCAACCTTTGAATGTATTGGGGCATTTGCTCATTGTTTAGATTATTGATATCTGCTTCATTGATCATCAGGGGTGTGTTTTGTCCATTGCCAGGGGTGGAAGAAATGATGACACCGTCATTAGTAGCAATATTAGCAGCAACTCGTGAATTACTAGTCATTTTGAGAGAGAAAAAGAAAGAGATCCCTTTTTATCAAGAGAAAGAGTAAAAGACAGATCGTAATCCAGATAAACGGGAGGATTCAATAGATATTTCTGGCAACAGAATCAAATGATGGCTGAAAAATAGAGTTGTGCTGTGATTGGCTAGACCTACAAGAAAGAAAATGTGAGGTGGTGGGTGCCCATGATAGCCACTCCAACGCTCAAGTCAGTATACTAGAGGATAGGGCGAATGTAATGAATAGCTTAGGACTTGAGTAGTATAAGAGAATAATATACCTTTGCCTCGTTGATTCTTCTCCTTTTATACTGTAAGAAGGTGAAGATAAATATAATATTTTCCGATAATTTGGCAATGATATGGTTGGCTGCTTGATAAGCGATATTGTCAACTAATGGGTTGGTGATCTTGCGATTACAGGCGTAATGGGGATACGCTGGGCTGTGCCTGATAATGGTAACTTTGTGTCGATACTTACCCTATTCAGGGGAGGGCGAGTCTTAACAGTGAATCGGATGTTTAAGGTGTCCGATTTTTCCTTTTCTCGAGCAGGATTGCGTTACTCACTTATCAAATTCTTACTGCATGAATATATTCTGTAGTGACAACTCATGATTTACTTTGAATGATGATTATGTAGTATTAAATTTAATTTTAAATTAGATATTTAAATAAAAATTTTAGATGTTTTTAGGTGGAAATAGAATATTTTAAAATCAAACAGTATTTTTATAAATATTTTTTTAAAAAAAGGGAAAAAATGGACAAAATAGCATGTAGTTGATTTATTTTGTGTTTGGGAAATTTGTTTGTGGGAAAAAAGATGAAAAATAAAGAAAAGAAGTAAAAATTGAATGAGAACATATTTTCCTTCTTTTTATTGAATGTTGGAAGGGGAAAAAAAGTAGATTCTAGATAGCAAATTTTTTTTCATTTTTATAAAAAATTAAAATAAATTATTACAGAGATAAAAAAAATAATTTTATATATATAAAATTACATAGATGCTACATAATATTTTTCTTAAATTATTATTAAATAATCTTGACGGGTGATATTCATAAGTATACAAAATTGTCTCAAATAATATGATAGTAAATAAATTATTATTCTACTTGTAGATGTCATAAAGTTTCATGAATTCATCTATACGAGTATTTGGATCCTCACTAGGTGAACCTCCAAACTTAAGTGCATGTTGAAACATTTGGATTAATAGAGGTTTAAGGTTAAATTATTGGTTTGCTCTCTAGAACAAACAATACTAGACCCAGTACGGTTCCAACTGAGTTTGACATAATCTTGAACAGCCTTAGGATTTCATGTCTAACTTCTTCATCACCCTTTGCATTCGTTGTTTCTAGCACCAGCTCCGATAATTATTCCGCCTTCAACCATCACTTGTTCAACTTTCAATTGAGTTGTTATTGATTTAGTACTCTTGCTTTTTCTTTCTTTCTATTTAGACTATAGATATGTTCATTTCGAAATCCTATAATAAAGGTGCAACACTAATCTTGTTTCTATGTAACACCCATTAAAATTAAGAAAAAAATTAATAAAATTTAAATAAAACAAAATACCTAAACTAATAATAAAGTTTAGTTGTCGGTTCCAACAATGACGATAAAATCTTGACGGGTAATATTCGCAAATGTACAGAATCAATTTAAATAATACCATAGTGAGTAGAATATTATGTGCACATAAATTGAAAATTAAATATTAAAATATATATAAATCTAATTATTATTTAAACTATCAACTGGAAAGATGATTATAAATGTTAAGAATTTTTGTTATTCATATTTTGACTGTTTTAACGTATAAAAACAATAAAAATAAAGAAAATACTACATGAAAATACAATGTTAAGAATTTCTACTAGCTGACATAAAACACTAATAACTAAGGCTAAGGGAAAATTAATAAAGGAAAAATTATAAAAAAAATGCCTTGTGATTTAGTGAGATTTTTATTTTATAGTCTGAATTTTAATTCATATCAAAGAAGTATCTTGCAATGGTTCACCGTTAACAAAATAATATAAAATAGTTTATGTCATTTAAATTAAATGACGTGACATTTTAAAAATAATTTAAAATTATTTTTAAATAATATTCAATATATAAATTAATATTTAAAAGTAAAAGAAATATAACACATCATCAATTCTATCCAACACGATGAACTATTCAAACATTGGATAAATGCATTGAACTATAAACGGCAAAAGCTCAGGCCAACCATTCTCAGGCAAAATACTTGAGGCAAGCCTAAAAACAATATCACACAACTTCTTTAACAATCGATTTAATTTTCTCATGCTGAATATAAGTCAAGTTAATAGAGTTGATAAAAGACTGAGTGCCAGTGCATAGGGATGAGCAATATTTAGTTCAAATCGAAAAAACTGAACGAATCGAATTAATTTAAAATTTTGATTTGATTTTTTTATTTATTTCAGTTCGATTCAGTTTTTAATTTTAAAATTTTTAATTATTTTAGTTGGATTTAATTTTGATTAGAAAAAAAAATTAAAATAATCGAATCAAACTGATTAGTAATAATATTATATTATATTTAATAATATAGAGATATTAAATTATATTAAAGTTAAAATATTTCAATTAAATTTTAAAATATTAGAAATAAAATGTAAAAAATAAAAAATTTATTAAATATTTAAATTGATCAAACTGACTGAAATTAAATCAATTTGATTCAATTTGAATTTTAATTAAAATCAATTTGATTTGATTTTCATAAATACTAAAATTTTAATTTTTAATTTATTTGATTCAATTCGATTTTGAACCGAATCAATTAAATGCCCGATAAACAAACTTAAAGATTTAAACCGAACGAATTGAATCGTCACAAATAAGAAGATTATGGAGGAGAACGACGGACATAGCATGACCCTCAACATGAGAAGAAAACTGAAGGAGGTGAGCGAGTTTGAAGGAGAGAGAATTGGGATCTGTCTGCTTGAGGTAGAAAGCGACCTCAACCTGCAATCTCTCCTCGTTGGAGGAAGACATAAGAGAGGAGATTAGGGTCTTGAAAGGGGTAGGGTCCTGGTTGAGTACGACGAGGAGTTGAGCTTGTTGGAGTTGCTGTGTTGAATCATCCATGGTTAGAAAGTACCCATTTAACTTTCTTTTACTTTTAATATTAATTTATATGTTAAATATTATTTAAAAATAATTTTTAATTATTTGTAAAATGCCACATCATTATCTTTTGCGAAATATTACAAATTAAAAATTTAGACCCTAAAATAAAAATAAATATAAAAAATAAAATTTATTATTTTAATATTTAAATTATATGTGTAATTAAATTTTATTATTTATCTAAAATAAAATTTTATAAAAAGCGACTAATTATAATTAAAAATTCATATTTAAAAAATTATAAAAAATAATCTTAGTGATAATGTTAACTAACAATAATACTGCATGGCTTAACAAATAATTTGTTGCTAATAAATTTTAGTAATGAACGTTCATTCAACAAATTAGATAAGTGCAAATTTTTTTAGTATTATAATAAATAAATATAAAAATAAAATTATTATTGTTCAATACTATTTGTATTTTTAAGAATATAAATATATTTAGTTAACTTAATTGAATTCAAATTTTTAATAATTTTACATTTTAATAATTTTTAATAATTTTACATTTTACTTAATATGCATTATTTTTAAATTTTTAATATATATATATATATTCATATTTATTTTTATTTGACAAAGCTTTTAAAGAGCTTAGGCCCCCTGAAGTTTCAAATGCCAATTCTTTCTAGGGCCACAACCAATGGAAAAAGTTGAAGATAAATGGGCGAGCTGCAAAGAACTTCTGAAACCCAAAGGACCTTCTGTTTCAATAATTTCGCATGGGTTGAGGCTCGAACAACTTCTTTTTTGGGACTAGTTGATTTTTCCAGCTACCAAAAATTTTTGAGGAGTCCAAAGAGTCAGAACCAACTGCGACCATGCATCAACCAAGCAACTCATAAGGCTCCAAAGCCCTAAGTAAACCTTTTATACAGCTTTAATCCAATACAAGTAACTCTTTTTGTATCTCATACATCATAAAATCATTCATAGCTTATATCAAAAAAGTTATTCAGTAAATACTATAAATATTATAATTTCTCGTATTCAAATACTTATAAATATAATTTATATATTTTGCATCGCATTCTACCAAGTGTACATATTAATGTTTAATACAACTCTTACAAAGCAAGTGAACTAATATCCATCTAAGGGATAAGAAATTTCGTAGTCGATGCAAATATCAGATTCTTTCTTCTTCTAGCGGCTACTGTTCTATGCTTTATGCGCGTGATGCGCTAAGTTTACGTCTAATGTTCTAAATTTACGTCTAGTGTTCATTTATTCTTAAATAAAGACTCGTAGAGGTAATAATAATAAAAGTAATAATAATAAAATCTGTAAGAGTTTACACATTATATATATTTTCATCAAATTAATTAGATATAAAATTAAATAAAAAATCTCTTTTCTCATAAAATGTTATGGTTTTTCATGAATTTTTATAACTTTTGAGATAAATTCATGTAAATATATTAATATATTATTTCTTATATTTTATGTATCGTGTACGCAAATTTAAATAAATTTATGATCCTCTATAAAATTTTATAGATCGAACTATTAATCATTAACATTTATAAATATTTACATATATCTTAATCTCTATACCACTTGATAGAACTGTCTCAATTAGATAAGAGTATTGTAAATGGTATAACACATAATATCAAAATAGTAGAGCTCGTAAGTCAATAATTATAGGACGTGTTTTCTGTGAATTTTTTTATATACTAAGTAATAATTTTTTTTAAAATAAAATAAAAAATAAAAAAAATAAAAAATTAAGGATTATAGCATCTTGTTGGTCATTCTAAATTAGTTAGAAAATAAATTTCTCAACTAATTCAAGGTCTAGCATATTTTAACTCTAATTTAAGTCTCCCAGACTTATTTGAATAAGGATAATTAAAGAAAAATCTACAAACTAACTTAAAGAAAACAAAATTCACAAAATCTAATTTGCTATAATAGCAAATTTGGACACCTAGCAATTAAAATTATATTTCACATAAAATACAATGCTAAAAATTGTAAAAGAATTTTGGATCATTAAGATATTAAACTAAAACATGAAAAAGAAAAACTTCAATTTGTGCATCACATTTTTAAATTTAAAAAATACAAAATTGACATTAATGCAAAAAAAATGTGATTCTGAACTAGGAATATAATAAAATTAAAAACTTCATAAAAAAAATTCTAACTCTTTTTACAAGATAATTAACATAATAAATTAACATATGACAAAAATATAATTATAAAAAAAAGCTATCTATTCTAAAAAAATTCAATAGAGTGTGAACTTATCTAAAAAATTAAGATATGGGTAAATTAATCGCAAAAAATTATTAAAAACAAGAAACAATCTAAAAAAATTAATTTTTAATGAAACGTAGAACAACTAACATAATAAATTAACATACGAGGAAAATATAATTAAAAAAAAGCTATTTATTTTTAAAAATTTAATATATTACAAAAAATTAAGATGTGGGTAAATTAATTGCAAAAGTTATTAAAAACAACAAACAATCAAGAATTTTTTTTTTGATTTTTAATGAATCGACATATAAGATATAATAAATTAACATACGAGGAAAATATAATTAAAAAAAAGCTATTTATTTTTAAAAATTTAATATATTACAAAAAATTAAGATGTGGGTAAATTAATTGCAAAAGTTATTAAAAACAACAAACAATCAAGAATTTTTTTTTTGATTTTTAATGAATCGACATATAAGATACTAAATTAAAATGCAGTGAAAAGAAATAATTTTTATGCATAAAATAATATAAAAAATTTAAAAACTATATTGTTATTAAAACTAAATTTTTAAAAATTTCTACAGTTAGCCTATATGAATATGCTTAAAATTAAAAAAAATTAATTAAATCTAAGATTTATATATGATTTATGTATATGTAACAATAATGATAAAAAAATTTAAAATAATCAACCATTTCGAAAAGCGAACTTTTATTAATTTAGTAAATCTCTTCAATATTTCAAGGAAATGGAACGGAAAGAATCACAATTTAAACAAAATAAATTTTATAAAAATAAATAAATTAAGCTAAAAAAATATGAAACTACATGAAAAAATCATTGATGTATAGAAAATTCTCTGTAAATTGAGTTGCAATAAAAAAAATACTATAAAAATGTAATTTTTTATTTAACTAAGTGATATGGTAAAATTTTACATACATATTTATATATTTTTAGCATATTTATATATTTTTAGAACCACATGCACGTATTTTGATGAATTCTCTTTAATTTTATTAGATTTTTATATTTAATTTTAAAATTTTTAATTTTAATCTATTAATTGATGTTTTTACAATATACTTCGTGTTTTGCTCTCTTTTACGCATTTGTTCCATATTCTTGATCCTCTATATTTTTTCCTATGGCCACCTATTAGGAGTCTTAAGTGTTATAAATATATTAGAATTAAAAAGATATTTTTGCTTATTTTTTAATATCAATACACTGCAAAAATCACAAAAAAGATTTGGAACATCTAGAAGAATAAATACACACCTCTAAAGTTTTTTCTTTCTTTTTATATTCTTTTGAATTGTTGTTCATAATTATTTTAAGATGATTTCAAATAATTTCTCAACATAATTTATTCTTGAATTCTTTCACTTGAGCAACTAAATTCCTTTACTACGGATTTGATGTAACTTGAATTATTATTTCTCTTTAATTTATTCAAATTGAATTTCTTTATCCATTTATTATTAATTTCTTAAAATTAATACTTTTGAGTAACTACGGGATATTTAGAATGATTTTATTCTAGAATTAATAGTAGCAGATAATGTTTTAGAACTAAATTGTAAATTGAATATCATATTGGATTGGAAATGAAGATTTGACTTAAAGTGTCTTATACAAAATAATCATAGGGTTTGAGAAATTAATTAAAGTATTATCATATTATTAGAAGATAGATAATAATCTTTAGTTAATCAATTTGGTCTTGCTTGAGAGATGATTAATTACCTTAGAATTATTTACTCTAGATATAGTAATTAAAATTATATTATTAGTCAAATGAATTAATTAAATCAGGTACCAGTGAAATGAAGATACTATAATATTTAATATTAATTATTTCACAAATTCTGCTTGTTTAATTTTATTTCTTTATTTTATTTTAATTTTAGGATCATTATTATTAGTCTAAATAATAATCAAATTTACAAATATTTTAATACTTAAATTTTTTTATTTTAGTGGATACAATATTCTACCCGCTCTTTATTACTTAAATGATTTCATATTTTTGTGGATATAGTACATTATCACAAATAATGATGTTTTTATAATTTTTTTAGTCTCTTCCCCTCCAAAAGATATTTTTTACAATAGACAATTGATAATTTAAGACTAAGACAATTTTACACAAAATACTTTTTAGGAAAATATTTTTCACATTTTTGTGTGTTTGTAGTACTTAAGAAAATTTAGTTAATGAAAATTCTTTTTTTAAAAATAAATCATTTTCCACGCCTCGACATCTTTATTAAAATTTTCATATATAAATTTATTAATAAATTTTGTTTTTTAAATTAAAATTAAGTAATAAAAAATAAGTTATATTGTTAAAAAATATTTTTTACAGAAAACATTTTGCATAAAAAACATTTTTCATGAAAAATATTTTACAAATGCAAGGTATTTTCTTTAAATAAATGAATGGAGTCTAAGATTAACTTTAATCTAACTATATCCTGACTTAAAAATTTAGAATAAATAAAAATAATAAAAAAAGTAATAAGGTAGGAATTTTATCCTTTTATCGTGGCCAAAAAAATAAATTTCTCATAAGATTTTTTTTTTATTTTCGAAAAATAACTTATACTTTGTAAAATATTTTTCATATAAAATGTATTTTACGTGGAAAATATTGTTTATGAAAAAAATTTTCAAATACTTTTTTATGAAAAAAATTTATCAATAAAATAATTTATTTTTTATTATTTAATTTTAATTGAAAAAATAAAATGCATTAACACATTTATTTACATATGCTACATAATAATCACTTAAAATAAATTATAAACTATCATCACAAGACATGATTCCGCCCGAGAAAAAGGAGAACCGGACACCTTAATACTCGATTTATTATTAAGACTCGTACTCTTCTAAATAAAATAAATCTCAATACAAAGTTACAGTTATCAAGACAATCTAACGTATTCCTATTACGTTTTTAATCGCGGGATTACCAATGTATTAATTAGCGGTATCTCTAATCAAGTAATTGGCCACATCATCGTCGAATTATAAAAAATATTATTTTTATTTTTATTTTTTTACTATATAAAAGGAGAAAAATCACAAATATAAAGGTACTGTTTTTACACTAAATTTTTAAGAAATTCATTACATTCGCTACATTTTTCACAGTAAACTAACTTGAGTATCGGAGTGACGACTATACACCACCACCCCACACTCTCTTTATTACATGTCTAACTAAATCTATTTTTCGGTTACATTAATACATAAGTTCTAATAAAATTCTCAAAATGTAAAACATAATTTTTTTAAATAAAAGAAATATATTTTTTAAAATAACTTAATTTTTATTTTGATAAAAAAAAATATTTTTATTGACTAATTTTTTTCAATGCCCTAAATATTTAAATATATAAAAAAATATTTTTTATAAAATATTTTCAGTAAAATAAATGAAACCTAAATATTATTTAATTTTATGTTTACTTTATCTTTTATATTTTAATTTTTAATAATAATTAAAAAATAAAAAAATATGGATAATTCTCATCTAATAACTGTGAGGAATAATTATATCTAAAAAATTATTTGTTTAATATTTTTAGTTAAAAAAAAATTGTAAAGGGCACATTAGCCAATAACTTTCAATACTTAAAAAATTAAGATTAATTCAGCTAAAAAATTTTTTTATTAAATCCATTTAGAAACATAAAAATGTTAGATTTAGTTCAATTAAGTAATTAAAATTTTCGACCCAAAAGAAAAAAAAATTTATAACAAAATTAAGTACTTAATTTTTAAAATTAGATATCTAAAATTAAAATTAAAAAATTCTTGTCATTCTATGGCATTATTAATGTTTTTTTAAGATTCACACCATTTTATTTTATTTTTCTCATATTACTTGCTTTTATAGATTATGTAATTCAAAAAATAAAAAATAAGCATCTAAGATATCTCTAATCAAATAGTCAGTCATATAATAATTGAATTATCAAAAAATACGGCATTTATCTTTAATTTTTTATAGTATAAAAAGAAGAATCACAAACATAAAATTATACTTTTTTAAAATAAAAAAAAGTAAGAAAACAAAACTATTTTATTTTATTTTTCTCCTAGTGATTGCCTTTATAGATTGTGCAATTTAAAAAATAAAAAATAAATATCTATAATAAGATATTTCTAATTAAGTAATCAATCACATTATCATTGGGTTATCAGAAAAATATTATTTTTATTTTTATTTTTTTATATTATAAAAAGAGAAGGATTGCAAATGTAAAATTATACTTCTTTTAAAACAAAATAAAAAGTAAGAAAACAAAAGATTAAAAATTATAGTGTTTTTGTTGGTCATTCTAAATTAGTTGAAAATAAATTTCTCAACTAATTCTCATATTTTAATCCTAATTTAAGTCTCCCAAACTTATTTAAATAAGGATAATTAAAGAAAAAATCTAAAAAATAACTAAAGAAAATAAAATTGACAAAGTCTAATTTGCTATAATAGCAAATTTGGACACCAAGCAATTAAAATTATATTTCACATAAAATACTATGCTAAACATTGTAAAAGAATTTTGGACCATTGAGATACTAAACTAAAACATGAAAAAGAAAAACTTCAATTTGTGCATCACATTTTTAAATTAACAAAAAGGCAAAATTGACATTAATGCAAAAAAAATGTGATTCTGGACTAGAAATATAATAAAATTAAAAACTTCATAAAAAAAATTCTAACTCTTTTTACAAGATAACTAATATAATAAATTAACATATGAAAAAAATATAATTATAAAAAAATAAGTTATTTATTCTAAAAAAATTCAATAGAGTGTGAACCTATCAAAAAATTAAGATATGGGTAAATTAATCGCAAAAAATTATTAAAAACAAGAAACAATCACAAAAAAAAAATTTAATGAAAGGTAGAA
Source organism: Manihot esculenta (assembly GCF_001659605.2). Classification (NCBI taxonomy): domain Eukaryota; kingdom Viridiplantae; phylum Streptophyta; class Magnoliopsida; order Malpighiales; family Euphorbiaceae; genus Manihot; species Manihot esculenta. The sequence continues at coordinate 35,067,825 of NC_035162.2, read as the reverse complement.
CAACTAACATAATAAATTAATATACGATAAAAATATAATTGAAAAAAGTTATTTATTTTTAAAAAAATTTAATATATTGCAAAAAATTAAGATGTGGATAAATTAATTGTATAAGCTATTAAAAACAGCAAACAATCAAGAAATATTTTTTTTTATTTTTAATGAATGGACAGATAAGACACTAAATTAAAATGCAGCGAAAAGAAATAAATTTTCATGCATAAAATAATATAGAAAATTAAATAAAAAAAAAGACTATTGTTATTAAAAACTAGATGGGCACTAAATTTTTAAAAATTTCTACTGATAACCTATATGAATGTACTTAGAATTAAAAAAAAATATTCTAAAATTTATACTTACAAATATTTCCATAAAATAGAACAACTCAAAATAAATATTTTATGACATATAAATAAATTACAGAAAACCAACAAGAAATTGTAAAAATTCATTAAAGATCACATAATAATAATTTTTTAGTGATTCAAAAGGCTATTACTTATGAAAATAAACCAATAAATCTATCTAAAACTATTACGAAAGTCAAATCTTAAATTTATATATGATTTATGTATATGTAACAATAATGATAAAAAAATTTAAAATAATCATCCATCTCAAAAAGCAAACTTTTATTGATTTCGTGAATCTTTCGATACTTTAAGGAAATAGAACAGCAAGAATCACAATTTAAACAAAATAAATTTTATGAAAATAAATAAATAAAGCTAAAAAAAATGAAACTACATGAAAAAGTCGTTGATGTGTAGAAAATTCTCTGTAAATTGAGTTGGGATAAAAAAAAATACTATAAAAATATAGTTTTCCATTCATCCAACATAATTTTCCATTTATCCAAGTGATATGGTAAAATTTTACACACATGTTTATATATTTTTAGAATTACATCGACTTATTTTGATTGATTCTCTTTAATTTTATTAGATTTTTATGTTTAATTTTAAGATTTTTAGTTTTAGTCTATTAATTGATGCTTTTAAAATATACTTCGTGTTTTGCTTTCTTTCCTGCATTTAGTTTCATATTTTTGGCAGAATGACTAATCCTTTAAATTTTTCTCTACGAACACCTATTAATAGCCTTTAAGGGGTTATAAATATATCATAATTTTGATACTAAAGGACTTTTTTTTATTATTTTTGAATATGGATATACCTTAGAAATCGCGAGAAAGTCAATAAAAAAATATTTGAAAGATCTAAAGGTCATAGTTATTTTAAGATGATTTCAGATAATTTCTTAACAGAATTTATTATTGAATTCTTTAATATGAGCAATTAAATTCTTTTACTAGCAACTTGATGTAACTTGGATTATTATTTCTCTTTAATTTATTTAAGTTGATTTTTATCTATTAATTATTTATTTCTTGAAATTAATAGTTTTGAGTACCTACCGGATACTTCAATGATTTTATTCTAAAATTAATAGTAGCAGCGAATGTGTTAGAACCGAATTGAGAATTGAATATCACATGAATATTGATTGAATTGAGAATGAAGATTTGACTCATAGTATTTTATACAAAAAAATCATAGTGTTTGATAAATTAATTAAAATATTATCAGATTATTGAATGATAGATAATAATCTTTAGTTTATTAGTTTGGTCTTGGAAGATGATCAATTATCTTAGGATTATTTTATCATAAATTTGGTAATTAAAATTATATTATTAATAAATGAATTAATTAAATTTTATGAAAAAAATTTATCAATAAAATAATTTATTTTTTATTATTTAATTTTAATTTAAAAAAATAAAATGTATTAACACATTTATATATATATGATGCTAGATAACACTTACAAAACAATCGGGCTAAAGTAAGTCATGAGTTGTCACCATAAGACAGATCCACGTGATAAGAATTCTATAAGTGGATAACGCGGTTCCGCTCGAGAAAATGAAGACCCGAACATGTTAATACTCGGTTTATCATCAAGACTCGCCCGGTACAAAGTTACTGTTATCAGGAACCGTCTAACATATTTCTATTATGCTTGTAATCGCAGAATCACTAATCTATTAGCTGGTGATATCTCTAATCAAATAGTCGACCACATTATTATTGCATAAAATACTAAATTACTTTAGTCATCATTGCACAACATACTAAAAAATAACAAAAAATAATTTTATAGTTAAATATAACGTCTTTAATTACAAAAAATATATATCATTATTGACATAGTAAGGTTAACATTTATATTGAATAATTATATTAATTCACACATATAAAGTGATTCAAAATTAGTAGACATACACACTTTATATTACTGTTGTTTATATGTTATATCCGTTTGTTTAATCTCTAGATTTCAGAATAATCATCAATATAGTTTCAAAGTTGTATTGAAATTTTATGTATATCATATGAAAAAAAAAAAAAGAAAGAAAAATTCTTGCTAGAATAGTTTTATTTTTTAACTACTTTTTTAATTTCTTACTTTTTTATAAATCTCATTTGTGATCTTCTTATCTATAGGTTTTATAAAAACATGTAACAAGTCATAAATACTCAAAAAGTTAGATTAGAGAATTTTTTATCTATTTTCCATAATACCTAAGATCGATGGAAATTAGATAATCCAAAGCTTGTAAAACCAACAAACCATTTGCTCAGTCAACACTCTGCAATTTAGTGAGTTTGGAAGGGTGAGCCTTATGAAAAAAACTCAATAAGTTGGTATTTATATTACACATCATGCAAAACAGAAATAAATAATTACGCACGCCGAAAGGAAGCACTCTCAAATAAATTACATATTGACGAAAATTAATTTAATTGTTTATTTAATAACTTAATATGCAATATTTCTAAATTATTAAATCCTAAATTTCTATTATGCAAAAATTAAATTTTAATTAATTCTGAAAAACTTACTTTTTTATATTTAAATAAATATATTGCATAGATAAGTAATAAATAATAAAATAAAGAAAAAATTACTATTCATACAAAAAAACTCACTAGTTGATCTCTCAATTTTAAAAGGGAGATTTATAATTTAGTCCTGAGTATTGCCATTATTAACAAGTCAGTCCCTGCATTTTCAGAAACCTATTAAAATGTCCTTATCTTCTCTCTCTGTCAATAAAATAGTCATTCCGTCTATTTTTGTCTTTAAAAATATAGTAAAAGACCAAATTACCCTCATTTTCCTCCTCCTCCTCCTCCTCCTTCTTCTTCTTCTTCTTTTTCTTATTCTTCTTCTTCTTTTCTTATTCTTCTTCTTCTTTTCTTATTCTTCTTCTTTGATTCTACTTTGATTTTTCTGTAATACCCGGCTCGAGTCCGGTCTCGGAATTCCTGTAGTCTGGTGGAATCTCGGGTGGCGGAACCCTCAAGAAGGGTAATCCATATGTTTTCTGAGGTATTTTGACTTGTTTTAAGGTTTTAAGTAGAAAGGAAAATGAGTTTTGAAAGAAAGGCAACAAGGGAGAAATGCAAAGGTTCGGCCGCCGAAGGTCACTTTCGGCCGCCGAACATTGCATGGTTTCAGATTCACGTTCGGCTGCCGAAGGTGATCTGGCCAGCCACCTATAAAAAGGGCCAAGGGTCGGTGGAAGGAGGATATTTCTCCTCCACTTGCAGCCAGAGGTGAGTTCAAGCCTCTCCCAAGTTGACTTTCATGTTTTTCATGGTTTTCACCAAATCTTTCAAGAGTTTTAAGAGTTTGAGTGTGTTTTGAAGGTTTTGAGTAAAAATAGCAAGTTTGGACATTTGGAGCTTTGGAAGAGATTTTCTTCATATCTCCACGTTAGGATCACTTGATCTCTTGTTTGGAAGAGGTAAGTCAAGATCCAGAACCTCTTTTACTGATTTTTGAAGGTTTTATGGGAGTTGTATGGATAGTATGCATGAATAGGGTTTTGGTTGAGGTTTTGCATGAGTTAGTGTTTAAGCATGTGTAAGTGTTGTTTGATGTGTTGTTTTGGGTTCTAAGGTAGTTTTAGACCCTTTTATGCATGTTTTTATGGTATGTGCTAGTTGGGAGTAGTTGATATGCATGTTGGGTAAGTTTTGTGTTGAGTTTGCATGAAACAGAGCAGGGTTCTGCCAGCGGGCAAAACCAGGTTCGGCCGCCGAAGGAAGGTTCGGCTGCCGAAGAAAGGTTCGGCCGCCGAACCCCTTGTGGAGGCAGTTTCGGCTGCCAATGCTTGCCCCCGAAAGCTAGGCGTTCGGTTTAGAAAGGGACTTTCGGCCGCCGGAAGAGGGCGTTCGGCCACCGAAAGTGTGTGAGTTTCGTCTCTGGACGAGACCTTCGGCCGCCGAAGGTGCCGCCGAACATGCATGAGTTTCGTCTCTGGAGAGGGGTTTCGGCCGCCGAACCTGCCGCCGAACGTGCCCTGTCCAGCTTTCTTTTGCATGTTTTATGTGATTGTTTGGGGATCTTGTAGAGGGTTTTTGGGGAGTTTCTTAGAGATGTTCTTAAGGTATTTGGTCCCTTATTTGAGTCCACTTGTGTAGGAACGGACCAGAGGAACCCCAGAGAGCAGCAGTGAGCACTGTTTCAGAACCTGCAGAGATAGTACAGAGTTAGCCAGAGGTGAGTGGAACTTCTCTTTTCAGAACTAAACTGCTTTGAGCATATATCATGCATCATAATGAGTCTAGTAGGATGCTTGCATTAGTTTCACGAATATGCTGCATTGCATATACGATGCGTATGAGGCTGTGGATAGACTAAGGCGACTCCAATAGCCCAAGCTCTGTTATAAGACCTGGCCGGGCCAAGCAGCCATCTGTAGGTAAGACCTGACTAGAGCAGGCAACAGAGATAGTAAGACCTGGCTGGGCCAGGCAGGCAGAGTTGATAAGACCTGGCTGGGCCAAGCAGATTGAGGTTGTAAGACCTGGCTAGGCCAGGCATCCTTTGAGTATTGGGATTTTTGGTGGTCATGTTTATCCCTGAGATGATGTACTGTTATGCATTCCATGAGATCATGTTTTCAACCTATGGTTTATAGTTCTGCTCATTGGGCTTGTATAGCTCATCCCTCTCCCCTAACCCCAGTTGTGCAGGTTCAGAGTTCAGAAGGGAGTCCAGCAGAGTGTGGAAGAAGCAAAGTTATGTAATAGCTAGTGTGGACATGTACATGTAAAGAGCTAATGTATAGTGTGTATACTTGTGCTTGACTTATAAGAGTTGTAATCCCTTGTTGTTAGACACATGATCAGTTTATGTATGTTTATTTTATTGTTAATGAATATGAGAAAACCAGGCTTAACATTATGAGTTGATATACCAGAAAGAGTGCATGCACAGGTTAAGCCCTGGAGGAAAGAAAAGTTTTAATGGTTTGACAGCAATTGTATGATCATGTATGGGATTTCACAGGTACACAGACAGTATAGCAGGCTTACTACGGGTCCCGGCGACCTTAAGTCGATCTGGATCCTAGTGCCGGTAGCAGTTCAGTTTTCGGGCTGTTACATTTTCTTTTTATTCTTTTTCTTTAAGGAGGAGGAGGAGGAGGTGATTTTTCTGCTTCTTCTTCTCCTTTTTCTTCTTTTTTTATCTTCTTCTTCTTCATCATCATCATCTTCTTCTTCTTCTTTTTTTTTCTTCTTTTTTGAGGAGAAGGAGGAGGAGGAGGAGGAGGGACTATTTCATTAACGGAAAGAAACGATAAGAACGTTTTAATAGATGTGAGAAAATATAGGGACTATTTCGTTGACGGAAAGAAACAATAAGGATGTTTTAATAGATTTTTAAAAATGTAGGGAGGGACTATTTCGTTGATGGAAAGAAATGATGAGGAGTGACTATTTCGTTGACGAAAAGAAACGATAAGGAATGACTATTTCGTTGACGGAAAAAAACGATAAAGATGTTTTAATATATATGAGAAAAGATATAGACTATTTCATTGACAAAAAGAAACGATAAGGACGTTTTAATAGATATGAGAAAAGATAATAACGTTTTAATAGATTTTTTAAAATATAGAGACTGACTTGTTAATAATAGTGATATTCAAGGACTAAACAAGGAATTTTATTTGAGGGCAAAATTGAATTTTAAAAATATTCTCTCTCATCCTTTATCTGTTTTTAACGGAAAAGAGGACGGAATTGCTATTTTGTTGATGGAGAGAAAATATAAGGACATTTTAATAAGTTTCTGAGAATATAGGGACTGATTTGTTAATAATGGCAATACCTAAGGACTAAATTGTAAATCTCCCATTTTAAAAAATGCATTAAAATATTCTTGATATTTTAAAAAGTCTACTAATTAGTCCATCCGCTAATTTTAGTCGTTTTATTTTACTATTTAGTCCTTATGATTTTTAAAAATTTATTAGTTGATCTCTTAAATTTTTAAAAAATCTTCTAATTTATTCCTCCATGTTAAGGGCATTTTAGAGTTTTCTACAATATTTAATAGGTAAAATTAATGGAGGGACTAATAGTAAACTTTTTTAAACATTATGGTCGTTTTAATGCATTTTTTAAAATTAAGAAATTAATTTGTAAATTTTTCTATATCATAAAAATTAAATAATAATTTTTTTAAAAAATAAAATAAAAAGTAAGAAAACAAAAGATTAAGGATTATAGTATCTTGTTGGTCATTCTAAATTAGTTAGAAAATAAATTTCTCAACTAATTCGCATAGTTTAACTCTAATTTAAGTTTTACAGACTTATTTGAATAAGAATAATTAAAGAAAAAAATCTGCAAACTAATTAAAGAAAATAAAATTCACAAAGTCTAATTTGCTATAATAACAAATTTGGACATCAAGCAATTAAAATTATATTTCACATAAAATACTATGCTAAAAATTGTAAAAGAATTTTGGACCATTAAGATACTAAACTAAAACATGAAAAAGAAAAACTTCAATGCATCACATTTTTAAATTAAAAAAATACAAAATTGACATTAATGCAAAAAAAGAATTTTGGACCATTACGATACTAAACTAAAACATGAAAAAAAAAAAACTTCAATGCATCACATTTTTAAATTAAAAAAATACAAAATTGACATTAATACAAAAATAAAAATAAGAAACAATCCAAAAAAAAAATTAATGAAAGGCAGAACAATTAACATAATAAATTAATATACGAGCAAAATATAATTGAAGAAAAAGCTATTTATTTTTAAAAAAATTCAATATATTGCAAAAAATTAAGTTGTGGGCAAATTAATTCTATAAGTTATTAAAAACAGCAAACAATCAAGAAATTTTTTTAATTTTTAATGAATGGACAGATAAAATACTAAATTAAATTGTAGCAAAAGGAAATAATTTTTCATGCATAAAATAATATAGAAAATTAAAAAAAAAAAAAAAACTATTGTTATTAAAAACAAGATGGAGACTAAATTTTTAAAAATTTCTACAGTTAACCTATATGAATGTACTTAAAATAAAAAAAAATACTCTAAAATTTATATTTATAAATATTTTCATAAGAAAGAACAACTCAAAATAAGTATTTTATGACATATAAATAAATTACAAAAATCAGCAAAAAATTGTAAAAATTCATTAAAGATCACATAATAATAATAATTTTTTAGTGATTCAAAAGGCCATTACTTATGAAAATAACCCAATAAATCTGTGTAAAACTATTACCAAGGTCAAATCTAAGATTTATATATGATGTAACAATAGTGATAAAAAAAACTTAAAATAATCACTATCTCGAAAAGCGAACTTTTATTGATTTGGTGAATCTCTTCTTTGCCTCAAGGAAATGGAATGGCAAGAATCACAATTTTAACAAAATAAATTTTATGAAAATAAATAAATTAAGCTAAAAAAACATGAAACTACATGAAAAAGTCAGTGATTAATAGAAAATTCTTTGTAAATTGAGTTGGAATAAAAAAAATACTACAAAAATGTAATTTTCCATTTACCCAAGTGTTACACACATATTTATATATTTTTAAAACTACATCGACTTATTTTGATTGATTCTCTTTAATTTTATTAGATTTTTACGTTTAATTTTAAGATTTTTAGTTTTAGTCTATTAATTGATGTTTTTATAATATACTTCGTGTTTTGCTCTTTCCTGCATTTCGTTCCATGTTTTCAATAGAATGATTAATCCTCTAAATTTTTCTCTATGACCCCTATAATATACTAAATAACTTTTTTGCTTATTTTTTAATGCATATACACATCTAAAAACTTTTTTGCTTATTTTTTGCTTATTTTTTAATGCATATAAATTAATAGTTTTAGTCTATTAATTTATATGCATTTTTTAATGCATATAAATTTTTCTCTATTAATTGCTAGAAACTCAAGAAAAGATTTAGAAGATCTAGAAGAATAAATCTACACATCTAAAGTTTTTTCTTTCTTCTTATATTCTTTTGAATTATTGTTTATAATTATTTTAAGATAATTTTAGATAATTTCTTAACGGAATTTATTCTTGAATTTTTTAACATTAGCAACTAAATTCCTTTTCTAGAAACTTGATATACACTACAAAATAACAGACTTTCAGCGACAGAAAAAATCCGTCGCTGAAAGTCAAAAATCTGTCGCTAAAACTTTCAGCGACGGATTTTCGACGGACTCAAATCCGTCGCTTAAATTATGTCGCTAATTTTTTTCGACGGATCTGAAATCCGTTGGATAAATTTGCGATGGCTTTTCCAAAGGATAATTCCGTCGAAAATTTTTGCGACGAACATTGTCGTCGCTAATTCCGTCAAAATTTCCAAATTTATCTGATAAACAATCCGTCGCTAATCTGTCGGAAATAATTAGCGACGGAAAATTTCCTTCAGAAATATTAACACATTTTAACGAATATTCTCACAAATTCGTCCCTAATATGTTAAAATTCGATCACAAAATAATTTCCTGCTTTTATTTAGATATTCCTTGTATAATCAAATAATTTATAATTAAGAATCATATTTAATATAAATCAAACATCATTCATAATAATTATAATTAATGTTCATAATACTTAACAATATTTATAAAATTTAAAATAAATCCATAGTATTTAATAATGTTCATAAAATTTAAAATAAATTCATGATACTTAACAATGGTCATAAAATTTAAAATAAATCCATAATACTTAACAATGTTCATAAAATTTAAAACTAATCTATGAATTTGTTGAACCATCTGATAGAGAAGTAGAATCTGCAGTTGTGTTATGCGGTGAAGATCTTTTTTTGTTCTTCAATGATTTCATCTGATATTTTATTTGCTTTTCTATCTGCACTGGCATTTGGTCTTGCATTTGCTCCATGTCTTCTTTCATTTTGATTCGGTTTTGCTCTAATATTTGTTCACCCTTCTCTAAAGAAACATAGTTTGAGAAAGTCCTTCAGGATGAGCTGATGTGCATGAGAAAGAGATAGTTGGAGTTCCTGATTTTGCAATATCAGAAGATCCAAAACCATAAACCCTCCCTTTACTATTTCCAGAAATTTCAATCCACTTATTCAAATCAAAAGCAGACTAACTCTCACAATTGTCATTCACATTTTCAGCAATGGCACTCAAATAAGCTCCCTAAGTATAAAAAGAAAACATAATAAACATTTCATTAACCATACACAACTAATAATAACATAACAAATAGAAAAATAATGTGATAACAATAAATAAGCAAAAAGTAACTTATATCAACTCGTCGTGATTTTCCATCAATGAAAACACCTTGACTGCCCTTTTTTGTGTGAGTTGCACGAAATAGTTCAAGTTGAGTTGGTTGTCTACCTAACTTCTTTGTCTACAAAAAAGGAATAATCATACAACACAAAATTCACAAATAATTTCTAACCATCTATATAAAAACATAATTGTATAAATAAAAGTAAGAAATAAAAGAGATATCAATATATTCTCATGAACCTCCAGTTTTATTGAACCACCAGAGTGTTTCGTAATAGTCCCTTCTTTTTCTACGTTTCTATTTGCTTTACCAGCCTCTGATTTCTTTCTCCACTCTGGTGTACTCTAATATGCTACAAGTTCATTCCCCAATCTGGTCCTAAATTATATAGATAAGCAACATCTGTCTTCTTGTGCTTGCGTAACAATTCGCTCCTAACTCTATTAAGAATGTCTCCCAGTCTTTCTTTACCTACCTTTTCCTAAGCAATTCGAACCATATCTTCTTCACTCTCATTCCATATATATCGACTCTACAAATAACAATCAGTGTTATATAAATTTAATAAACTTAAAATGCATATTAGAAATTTTAGAATATAAGTTGTATTTACCCGAAAAAGTCCGAAGAGCTCGTCTTTTGTCTTTAAAGATATTTCTGACCAAGTTTTCCATGGAGCAGTGTAGCGCACCTTAATGTCATTAGTGATAGATCTAGTAACTGTGGAATCTAAAAAATTACAATATTTTTATATATAATGAGTAGTTGTAAGTAATAATACATATTAAATTAATAGCAAAAAGTTGTATATGACTTACACATTTCCTTTCAATCTAATCAATTGTCAATCAGACGGGTTTGATGGGATAGGATGTCCCAAATTCGGACCTCTAGTTCGAACTGATGATGATGAGGATGCATTTGCTTGCCCCCAATGCTTGTGGAGTGTGCTCCTGTGTTTCCTCTTGCACCTGTACTGCCTCATCTATTTCATTCATAGAGAGTTGCTGGCTATGTCCTCTACCTCTAGATGATACTGCTCTTCGAGGCATCTGAAAAAATAATTGTTCATAAGTTTAAATTAACAATAAAGACAAACAATATATAAAACCATAATCAAATATTAAGTCTATGAATATATATAAAAATATTATATACTTTACAATGTATCATTCAGAATCATCTTCTAAGTTGACATCATCATCACTATCAACACCATCAACTTCTAAATCGTCATCTGACTCTTCAGTGTCCTCTTCCTCTTCCTCATCCTCTTCCTCTTCCTCTTTCTCATTCTCTTCCTCTTCCTCTACATCCTCATCTTCATCTTCCACCACTCCAAGTGGTTGTTGCACATGTTGCAATTCATTAACATCTACCTCAACTATAATACTTGAATCAAGTAACATTATAGGATCATCAAGTTCGATTGTTGGTACAATTTCTTGAGGTCTTGAGACATCATCATCCTTATAAGCAACATCATTGGAGTTTTGCTCATTTGAATTGTTGTTAACCATGGAAGGTCCAATATTGTAAGTGCTCCTAGCTTTGGTTTTGAAAACCGCATACCAGTCAACTCTGATTTTATTGATTTTAGGGTATTTAATATAGCAAACTTGATGAGCTTGTTGAGGTAAAATAAATGGATCAGATGATGCTAGCTTTAATTTGACATTGATTTCCACAAGACCATGTTGAAGATGGACTCTTACTCCTCTATTAGTGTCAAACCATTCACACTTGAAAAGGATTATCTTGTTTCTCTCTCCAAAGTACTCTAATTCTAATACCTCATTCAGCAAGCCATAGTAATTACTTTCATATTCATTATAACAACTTTCTTTGACCCATACACCACTATTTAATATTTTTCGCCCTCTGCCATAATCATGTCGATGGAATTTAAATTCATTCACAAAGTATCCTTTATATGATTGTACTTTTCGGCTGAGCCTTTGAGCTATTTGATAAATGCAATTATCAACTTCTTTCCTTCCCACCTAATGTTCAAACATTAAGTTAGAAGTCAACAATAATGCATATGTTAAAATCATCACTTGCAATACTTACATAGTCTTTTAATCAATTAGCCAGTTCTCGCTCTCGCATTCGCTCAATTTGTTAATCGCTGATATTTGATATTGTTTCTCGTAAATGAGAATAAAAAATCCTACACAAAAAAAATTAATTTTTTTGTATCATAATTTATTTTATATGATTAATATGTTAATACTTAATTTAAATCACTTACTTAATAAACAGATCAATTTCAGGACAATTCAACAACACATATAATGTGCTATGCGATACTCTTCATTTGACAACATTCTGCCATAATCCAAATGCCCAAAAGGCCGACCTGCATGAGTGAAAATCGAAAGGCATCCCATAGGTTCTACATGTTCACCATCATCATTTCTTGGAATTCTATTTAGCCTTGTCGAGATAGATGGCTCAAAGTAGTGTGAGCAAAAAGATGAAATTTCCTCAATAAGATATGCCTCAACAATTGAACCCTCAACAGAAACTTTATTTTTTACTTTTTTCTTCAAGTCAAAGAGGTATCTAGTAAAAGAATAATTAGAATATTAGTTAGTTTATTTGACATTTATTTACAATACACCATATGTAAATATTTAGTATTGCATTTACCGTTCAAAGGGATACATCAAACGAAATTGCACAGGTCCACCTACTTTTGCCTCGTATGCCAAGTGAATAGGTAAATGCTCCATTGAGTCAAAGAAACCGGGTAAAAATATCTTCTTCATCTTGCAAATGCTCTCAATAATATTTTTTTCTAAGATATTCAAAATTTCTTCTGTGAGTGTGGTTGCAGTTATGTCTCTAAAAAAATGACTCAACTCAGTCAAAGCATCCCAAACTGCTTTAGGCAATATGTCACGAAATGCAATTGGTATCAATCTTTGCATCAATATGTGGCAATCATGACTTTTTAATCCATAAAATTTACAATCATTTATACTAACAGACTGAGCTATGTTCAAAGCATAACTGTCAGGCAACCTCAAATCCTTAAGCCACTAACAAATTGACCATTTATGTTCTTTATTCAAAGAATAAGTGGCTTTAGGTTTGTATACTTTACCATTATTATACAACAATTCTAACTCGGGAGGATTGCAATAGACTTTCAAATATTGTCTTGCCTTGATATTGTCTTTTGATTTGCCATTCACATCCATAACTGTGTAGAATATGTTATCAAATATATTCTTTTTTATATGCATAACATTCAAATTATTTCGAAGTAAATTTGACTGCTAATATAGAAGCTCTCAAAATATACTCTTTTTTACCCAGTTATGCTGTACTCCAAACCCTGGTATTGTTTGCTTGCCAGCAGTTATTCCAAACACAACATTACTCAACAAAATAACTCGATATTGTATAACATCACCTGCCATACGAGAAGGAAGAGTTTTTTCTATGAAATATTTTCTAAATTTATCTTTCTGTCTTCGATATGGATGGTTAATAGGAAGGAATTGACGATGACAATCAAGAAAAGATGGCTTCCCACCATGCTGAAGTACAAAAGCCTTACTATTTTCCATACAATATGGATATGACCATATGTGCTCCATCCAGATAACATACCATATGCAGGAAAATCACTTATTGTCCATAAAAATGCTGCTTTCATTTGAAAGTTTTAGTTAGAATTAGCATCATGAGTCCAAACTCCTTCATGCCACAATAATTTCAACTCATTAATCAAAGGCCTCAAAAAAACATCCAAGCTTTTTCCAGGGCTTTTAGGACCTGGAATTACCATATTCAGAAACATGTAAAGTTTTTCATTGCCATCCATGGAGGTAAATTGTAAATTACAACAATTACGGGCCAACAAGAATACGGATTAGACCGTTGCCCAAAAGGATTGAATCCATCAGTACATAATCCAAGCCGAATATTTCTTGGATCAGATGCAAACTAAGAGTGGATGCGATCAAAATGTTTCCATGTCTTGTTATCAACAAGATGCACCATACTACCATCTACATGTTGGTTAAAAGCATGCCAAACCATATGCAGAGCAGTTTTGGATGACATAAAAAGTCTTTAGAGTTTGGGAATCAAAGGTAAATATCGCAACACTTTAAATGGTCTCTTTTTCTGTCGCCCCATAAATGATTGTATTGGTTTATATCGAGGGTGACCACATATTGTACATGATGTTCTGTCGATGTTTTCTTGAAAGTACAACATACAATTGTTTACACAAACATTGATTTTTGTATAACCAAGGCCTAAAGTGGACATCATCTTCTTCGTATTATAAAAATTATCTAGTAAGAGGTTTCCTTTTGATAGCATACTTTTTACTGTTCCCATAAACTTATTAAAACAACTATGACTAATATGAAATTCTGACATTAAGTTCAGTAATTGAGATACAACAAATAACTTGGTATGATTATTGCAACCTTCCCATAATGGCACATCCGCACAATGTAACAATTCATAGAATTTTGAAACTTCTAAGTTCGGCTCCATGGTTTGATTGCCCATTTCAGAACTACCAACTCCAAATGTACCATAATTTATATCCATTGCTTCTATGACTATGCTTCTATAATCATTGAAATTGTTTGTAACAACCCGAAAATCGGACCGCTACCGGCGCTAGGATCCAGATCGGCTTAAGGCCGCCGGGACCCGTAGCAAGCCTGACATGTAACCTGTAAACCTGCTTAATCCCACACATGATCAACAATCATACATAAAAATTTAAACTTTTCTTTCATTCATTCCTCATACACCAAACTCAACCTGTGCATGCACTAACATAATCATAAACTTGACCCCTCAGTGGGATCTCATCAATGCCCCAAAGGGCGATATACATGTGTTGAGTTGGCTAACATCTGTATCATCAACTATCTAAGATCATGCATCAACAAGGGATTACAATGAACTATGGTCAAGCACAATTCTAAACCTCAATATCATTACACATAACATAACTGAAATCTTTTACATTACATCATAGTACAATTGTCATGTCCACAATCTAACTATTACATAAACATACTTCAAAACTCTGGCTAACCTCCTGGTCTACCCTGTACCTGCACAGCTGGGGTTAGGGGAGAGGGGTGAGCTACAAAGCCCAGTGAGCAGAATAGTGAAATCATATATTAAAATTTCATGCTTTCATGAAATGCAACACATCACAACAAATCACATCTCGGATGGTATTGTCACCTATAGTCCTCTCCATTCCAAAGTGCCGGGACGTAGAATGGGTACAACCGGTCTTTCTCTTAACATAACATATCATACATACCAATGTGCCAAGGACGTAGAATGGGTACAACCTGGACTTTTTCTTACATCGTGCCAGGGACGTAGAATGGGTACAACCTAGACTTCCATACCATATCATGCCATAACATCATCATACCATATGAGGACTAAAGGATCATCCAAAAACCAATCCACATCAACATCATAAATGCAATGCAACATATTCGTGAATACTAATGCAAACAACCTACTATATCTCATGGCATTCATGATGCATGGATCATGCTCAAAATTCATATTTCATTTATTTTAAAACTTAAGGTTTATTCCACTCACCTCTGGCTAGCTCTGACAAACTCTGTAGCAGCTGGCTCACTGCTGGGGTCCTCGGTTCCTCGGGTCCGAACCTACACAGGTGGACTCCAATGAGGGACCAAACATACATAAACATAACTCTAATATACTCCCCAAAAACCCCATAAAACATCATGAATAAATCATAGAAAAACATACAAGAAATGGCTGAACAGGGCACTCTCGGCGGCAGGTTCGGCGGCCGAAAGTCCCTCCAGAGCCGAAAGTCAGGCAGGTTCGGCGGCACCTTCGGCGGCCGAAACTCCCAGACAGAGGCGAAACTCATGCATGTTTGGCAGCACCTTCGGCGGCCGAAAGTCCCAGACAGAGACGAAAGTCTCTTTTCGGGGGCAAGCTTCGGCAGCCGAATGCTGCCTCCACAAGGGGGTTCGGCGGCCGAAAGTTCCTTCGGCTGCCGAACCTGGTTTCTCCCAAATGGGCAGAAACTTGGCTCAAATGAACCTCTTGCCTCCCAAAGCCTCAAATCATGCATAAACCTGTTCTAAAACATGCATACACATCATACATCACACCTAGGGGTCTCAAACTATCAAATACCCCAACTACAACACTTCAAACATGCCACATTGCTCAAAAACATAACATTTGCTCAAAAACTCATACAACCCTAAACATGCCATTCTACCCCATAAAACAACTTAAAACTTACTTAAAACATACAATGAGCTTAAGATCGGCTCTTACCTCTTGATGATCGAGAGAGAGGCGACCTAAACTCGGAGATCCAAGCAAATGAGCTCCTGAGTTCCCAAAGCTCCAAAACTTGTCTTAAATGCTCAAAACTTGCAATGAGAGGTGAAAACTCAAGAAAAATGGAGGAGATTTGGAGAAAGAACACAAGACCTGGGGAGAGGGAGGTCGGAAGCTAGCTGTGGCCGAAAATGGGAGAAAGCTCGCCCATTTCGGCTAAGTGACCCTTTTATAGGTGGCTGGCCAGGCCACGTTCGGGGGCCGAAAGTGCCTCCGCATGCATGCCATGTTCGGCGGCCGAACTTGGGTTTCGGCGGCCGAACCTGGACTTCCCTCACTCATGCTTTCGGGGGCCTAACGTGCCTCCAAAACGCATGCATGTTCGGCGGCCGAACTTGACTTTCGGCGGCCGAACCTGGGTTTTCCTCCAAAGTCTTTTCATGCAAAAACTCATTTAATTTTCATACTTAAAACCATGAAATACCTTAAAACATTTTATGAAAACATGTTTCTACCCTACTAGAGGCTTCCGACATCCGAGATTCCACCGGACGGTAGGAATTCCGATACCGGAGTCTAGCCGGGTATTACATTCTCCCCCCCTTAAGAACATTCGTCCCCGAATGTACCTCAACTAGCACACATAGCATGGCATAAAACATAACATACATATATAGCACATAAACACAAGGAGATCTAACCTTAAAAGAGATGAGGGTACTGCTGGAGCATAGACTCCCGTGTCTCCCAAGTGCATTCCTCCAAATTGTGGTGGTTCCACAGGACTTTCACCATCGGGATTTCCTTGTTCCTTAACTTTCTGATCTGGGTGTCTATGATCCGAACTGGCTGTTCAACATAGGTGAGATCCTCTTGGACCTCCACATCAGGCTCACTAAGAACCTTGCTCGGATCTGACACAAACTTCCTCAACATTGAAACATGGAAAACCGGATGGATTCTTTCCATTGAAGCAGGTAAATCCAGCTTGTACGACACATTCCCAATCTTTTGCAAGATTTCAAAGGGTCCGATGTATCGTGGGGCTAGTTTACCTTTCTTCCCGAAGCGAACCACTCCCTTCATAGGAGACACCTTGAGCAATACCAGATCCCCCTCCTGAAACTCTAACTGTCTTCTGCGGACGTCTGCATAACTCTTCTGTCTGCTTGCAGCAGTCTTGATCCTTTCTCTGATTATGGGTACTACCCTGCTGGTAATCTCTACAAGCTCAGGCCCTGCCAAGGCCTTTTCTCCAACCTCTTCCCAGCAAACAGGTGATCTGCACTTCCTTCCATATAAAGCTTCATATGGAGCCATCCCGATGCTAGCATGATGGCTGTTATTGTAGACAAACTCCACCAAAGGTAGATGCTGCCTCCAAGAACCGCCAAAGTCCAGCACACACATTCTGAGCATATCCTCTATAGTCTGGATGGTCCTTTCTGACTGTCCATCAGTCTGGAGGTGGAAGGCAGTACTGAAATCCAACCTGGTACCCATGGCGTTCTGCAGACTCCGCCAAAATCTGGAGGTGAACTGGGGCCCTCTATCTGACACTATCGAAACAGGAACCCCATGCAGTCTGACGATCTCGTCCACATATACCTGCGCCAACTTGTCCATAGAGTAGCCACTCCTGACAGGAATGAAGTGAGCAGATTTGGTGAGTCTGTCCACAATCACCCATATGGAGTCCACTCTGTTGGACGCCGCCGGTAACCCCACTACGAAGTCCATAGCTATATTTTCCCATTTCCATTCTGGAATAGGTAGCGGGTTAAGCATTCCAGCCGGCTTCTGATGTTCCAGCTTCACCCTCTGACACACTTCGCAGGCTGACACGAACTGTGCCACTTCTTTCTTCATGGCTGGCCACTAATAAACCTTCTTTAGATCTTGATACATCTTGGTGGCTCCGGGGTGAATGCTGTATCTTGCATTATGAGCCTCCCTCATAATGTCTCCTTTTAGCCCTATGTCATCTGGCACACATAGTCTGCTCCCATAGCGGAGGATCCCCTTGCTGTCGAATCTGAACTCACTGTCATTGCCTGACTAAATAGTCCTGGCAATCTTCACTAACTCCGGGTCCTCATGCTGTTTCTGAGCCACCTGCTCCAGAAACACGGGTGCCACTCTCATCTGGGCCACCAAGGCACCTATACCAGACAACTCCATCTGTAGACCTTCCTCAATGTAACAGCCCGCTTACCGGACCATCACCGGCACTAGGATCCAGATCGGCTTAAGGCCGCCGGGACCCGTAGTAAGCCTACTGTCAACTCGGTGTACCTGATAACTCCCATACATGATCATACTTAAGCTTAAAACTGTTACTTTACTTTTCTCTTGTTTTTTTTTTTTTTTTGTTCTTTGCTTGACTATCTTTTCTTTTCTTGAAACTTTTCTCATCAACTAAGCCTGGACTATGCATGCTCTGTCTGTATGCACTCGAAGAGTGATACCTGCTATGGTACCATACAGTAACTACAGAGATAGAAATACTACCATGCACCAAGCCTAGCTCTCATAACAATATTATCTCGAACATATATAACATAAAAGGATCATGTACAAAGGGATAACAAGCACTAGGGCCAAGCACAATGCTATAACTCAGTACATAACTTACTATTACATCATTTCTATACATTACCTAAACTCTGTACTGTACATCATTATCATGTCCACTATTCTATACTATTACATATGCCTTTACCCTTGCTTTCTCTTTCTCTTTCTCTTCTCTGAGGCCCTGAAAAATGGGGTTAGGGAGAGGGATGAGCTACTAAAGCCCAGTGAGCGGAATCTATAAAAATCACATTTAAAACATGCTATCATATGATGCATCACTGCACAAACATTTCACATCTCGGATTGGACATGATCCCAAAACTCCCTCTGTCAGTGCCCGGCCCCCAAAGGAGCTCACACAGGTCTTTCACTAACTACTCATGGTGCCCGACCCTATAAGGGCTCTCACAGGACTCATCCAAGGTAAATGCCCGGCCCCAAAGGAGCTCACACAGGACATACAATAATGACAGACTTATGGGCTATTGAGATCGCCTCGGTCCAATCCACATATACAAGTAATAATGCAATGCATCAACGTAGTGCATACTAATGCAAAGCATCCTACATAAACATGGCATTAATGATGCATGACTCATGCTAAAACCGTTCTTAACTTTTAAAATAAAGTTCTGTTCCACTCACCTCTGTCAACTGTTGGGCAGTCTCTGTAACTCTAACTCTGTGGGCCTCCTTGGTCTCTCGGGTCCGTACCTACACAGGTGGACTCAAATGAGGACCAAACTTACTTACACAGAACTCGTAATATCTCCCCAAAACCCCTCTAAAACATCATAGGCATGCATGGAAAAATGGGCAAAAGAAGGCTGGACTGGGCACTTTCGGCGGCTGATTCGGCGGCCGAAACCTCCCTCCAGAGACGAAACTCATGCATGTTCGGCGGCACCTTCGGCGGCCGAAAGTCTCGTCCAGAGACGAAACTCATGCACTTTCGGCGGCCGAACTCCCTCTTTCGGCGGCCGAAAGTCTCTTTCTCACCCAACAGCCTAGCTTTCGGGGGCAAGGTTTGGCAGCCGAAACTGCCTCCACAAGGGGTTCGGCGGCCGAACCTTGCTTCGGCGGCCGAACCTGGATTCTCCAGAAAGGCAGAATCCCGACCCAACTCAGGGTTCCAGCCTCCAAAAACCTATAAAACACCCATAACATGCATACCAACACTTCTCAACTAGCACATAACATATCTCATGCATATAGGGGTCTATAAACTAACTCAAACCCCTAAAACAACATCAAATAGCATATGCTCAACATATGCTCAACTCAAAGCTCCACCAACAACTAACCCATAAAACTCTCTAAAAAACTCTTAAAACTTACTGTAAACATAAGGGGAGGTGAGGATCCATGCTTACCTCTTGAAGAACGAGAGGATTGCTGGTCCAAACTTGGAGATGTGGTGGAAAACTACTCAAAGTCTCCAAGTTGCTCAACTTTGCTTCCTTTTGCTCAAATCTCTAAAACAAAGCTAAAAACATGTTAAAACATGCAAGATTTGAGGAAAACATGAGAAACACACCAAGGAGAGCTTGAACCTACCTTTGACCCAAAAACAGAGTGTTTAACACTCAAGTCTCGGGCAAAGGGGCTTTTGTGGTGGCCAACCGACTCTTCCTTCGGCGGCCTAACGTGCATGCAAAACCATGCAACTTTCGGCGGCCGAACTTCACCTTCGGCGGCCGAACCTGGCTTTTGTCCCCTTGGCCTTTTCATTTCAAAACTCAATTTTCTTAACTCAAAACATGCAAACATGATAAAAACACTTCAAAACCATCTTAAAAACCTTTCTTATACCCTTAGGGCAAGCTCCGACATCCTCGAATCCCGACGTCCAACGGAAAATCCGCCGGAACGTAGGAATTCCGATACCGGGGTCTAGCCGGGTATTACATTCTCCCCCCCTTAAGAACATTCGTCCCCGAATGTTCCTCTCTAACTCAAACATACTCAAAACATAACATAAAGCACATAAAGAACAAAAGAAGCTAAAACTAACCTCAAAAGAGATAGGGGTACTGTTGGAGCATAGACTCCCGTGTCTCCCAGGTGCACTCTTCGATGTTATGGTGGTTCCAGAGGACTTTCACCATCGGAATCTCCTTGTTCCTTAGCTTTCTGATCTGGGTGTCAATGATCCGCACTGGTTGTTCTACATACGTGAGATCACCTAGGATCTCCACATCTGGTTCGCTAAGAACCTTACTCGGATCTGACACAAACTTCCTTAGCATCGAAACATGGAAGACTGGATGGATTCTTTCCATAGACATAGGCAAATCAAGCTTATACGACACATTCCCGACCTTCTGCAAAATCTCAAAAGGTCCAATGTACCGCGGAGCCAGCTTACCTTTCCTCCCAAAACGAACCACCCCTTTTATTGGAGACACCTTTAATAAGACCAGATCCCCCTCCTCAAACTCTATGTGCTTTCTGCGAACGTCTGCATAGCTCTTCTGCCGACTAACAGCAGTCTTGAGCCTCTCTCTGATAATGGGCACCACCCTGTTCGTGATCTCTACTAACTCAGGCCCTGCTAGGGACCTTTCTCCAACTTCTTCCCAACACACTGGTGACCTGCACTTCCTCCCATACAGAGCTTCATATGGGGCCATCCCTATGCTAGCATGATGACTATTGTTGTAGGCAAACTCTACTAAGGGTAGATGCTGCCTCCAAGATCCGCCAAAATCTAGCACACACATTCGAAGCATATCTTCTATGGTCTGGATGGTCCTCTCTGACTGTCCGTCAGTCTGTGGATGGAAAGCAGTGCTGCAGTCTAATCTTGTGCCCATAGCCTCTTGCAGACTTCGCCAAAACCTGGAGGTAAACTGGGGTCCTCTGTCAGACACTATAGAAACAGGAGCCCCATGCAACCTCACAACTTCCTCAAGATACACCTGCGCTAGCTTGTCCACAGAGTAGCCACTCCTGACAGGAATGAAGTGAGCAGATTTAGTTAGTCTATCCACAATCACCCATATGGAGTCTAGTCTGTTGGACGTCGCCGGTAACCCCACTACAAAATCCATCGCTATGTTCTCCCATTTCCATTCTGGAATCGGCAGCGGGTTAAGCATTCCAGCTGGCTTCTGGTGCTCTAGCTTCACCCTTTGACATATCTCGCAGGCTGACACAAACTGTGCCACTTCTCTCTTCATTGCTGGCCACCAATAAACTTTCTTCAGATCTTGATACATCTTGGTGGCTCCAGGGTGAATGCTATATCTCGCATTATGAGCTTCTCTCATAATGTCTCCTTTCAAACTACTATCGTCTGGTACACATAGTCTATGCCCGTAGCGGAGAATCCCTTGGTCGTCGAATCTGAACTCTTCGCTCTTGCCTGACTGAACAGTCCTGGCAATCTTGACCAACTCTGGATCCTCATGTTGTTTCTGAGCCACCTGCTCCAGAAACACGGGTGTAACTTTCATCTGTGCAATCAAAGCACCTGTACCAGTTACCTCTAGCTGTAGCCCTTCCTCAACTAACCTGTAGAAGTCCTTCACCACCGGCCTCCTCTCTGCTGTAATGTGAGCTAAACTGCCTAGTGATTTCCGGCTTAAGGCATCGGCTACAACATTTGCCTTTCCCGGATGATACTGGATCCTGCAATCATAATCACTAAGCAATTCCACCCACCGTCTCTGCCTCAAGTTTAACTCTCTCTGACTCAGGATGTGCTGTAGGCTCTTATGATCTGTAAAGATCTCACATTTCACCCCATAGAGGTAATGCCTCCACATCTTGAGTGCAAAGATAACAGCTGCCATCTCAAGATCGTGTGTCGGATAGTTCAGCTCGTGCTTCTTCAGCTGTCTAGAAGCATAAGCTATTACTCTGTCATTCTGCCTTAACACACAACCTAATCCCACTCGGGACGCATCACAGAACACTGTGAAGTCTTCATCACTAGTAGGCAGAGCTAACACCGGGGCTGAAGTTAATCTTCTCTTTAACTCTTCAAAGCTCTCTTCACACTGGTCAGACCATGTGAATCTCTGGTTCTTTCTGGTTAATCTGGTCATAGGAGCCGCTATCTTGGAGAAGTCCTGAACGAACCTCCTGTAGTAGCCTGCCAAACCCAAGAAACTCTTGACCTCTGTCACTGTGGTGGGTCTAGGCCAATTGGCTACAGCTTCTATCTTCTTGGGGTCCACTGCTATACCTTGATCTGACACTACATGCCCCAAGAATGAAATGCTCCTTAGCCAGAACTCACACTTGGAGAACTTGGCATATAAACCATGCTCTCTCAAGGTCTGTAAGACTATCCTCAGATGATGGGCATGCTCCTCTGCATTCCTGGAATACACCAAGATATCATCTATGAAGACAATAACAAAGTGATCCAGGTACTCTCTGAAAACTCTGTTCATGAGATCCATAAATGCTGCAGGGGCGTTAGTCAACCCGAACGGCATCACTAAGAACTCATAATGCCCATATCTGGTTCTGAAAGCTGTCTTAGGTACATCCTCTTCCCTGATTCTCAGTTGATGATAGCCCGATCTCAGATCTATCTTAGAAAAACAACCTGCTCCTGCTAGCTGGTCGAATAGATCATCGATCCTGGGTAGAGGATACTTATTCTTGGTAGTGACTTTGTTCAACTGCCTGTAGTCGATACAAAGTCTAAGGGATCCATCCTTTTTCTTGACAAACAACACTGGAGCACCCCAGGGTGAGGTACTTGGACGGATAAAACCCTTATCTACCAACTCCTGTAGCTGCTCTTTCAACTCCTTAAGCTCTGCTGGTGCCATCCTGTAGGGAGGAATAGAGATCGGTCTGGTACCAGGCACTAACTCAATTTCGAACTCTATTTCCCTATCAGGTGGTAGTCCTGGAAGCTCATCTGGAAACACATCTGGGAACTCTCTGACAACGGGCACTGAACTGGGGTCCCTAAACTGACTGTCTAGCTCTCTCACATGAGCTAGATACCCCTGACATCCCCTCCTGAGCAACCTACGAGCCTGTAGGGCTGATATCAGACCTCTAGGCGTGCCCCTCCTGTCTCCTCTGAAGACAAACTCAGATCCATCCTCATCTCTGAACTTAACTACCTTGTCTCTGCAGTCCAAGGTAGCACCATATGCAGATAGCCAATCCATCCCTAGAATGACATCAAAATCTGTCAACTCTAGAACCACAAGGTCAGCTGGAAGGCATCTACCATCTATAAACACTGGACTATGTCGACAGACTGTCTCTGCCAACGATGGATCACACTTAGGGCCACTGACCCATAGGGGACACTCTAACCCAGACGTCATCAAACCCACTCTCTCTATGGCTCTGGGAGCAACAAAGGAATGTGAAGCACCAGGGTCTAACAAAGCATACACCTCAGAACACCCAATGAGAAGGTTACCTGACACCACGGTGTTAGAAGTGTTTGCCTCCTGCTGTGTCATCGTGAAAATCCGCGCCGGAGCTGACGGACCTCCACCTCTGGGACCTGCAGATGAAGAGGCTGACCCTCTCCCTCTGCCTCTGCCCTGCGTCATAACTGAAACTGGTGGCTGTGGCATGCTAGCTGGAGCTGTCTGCTGGGATGGTGCCGTGAAAGCTGCCTGAGGGCACTCACGAGCCATGTGTCCCTCCTGGCCACACCTGTAACATCCTGTAATCCCAAAGCGACAAACTCCTCTGTGCGCTTTACCGCACCTACTACACACTGGAACCTCTGAACCTGAACTCATGCCACTGCCCAATCCCAGACCTGCTTTAATCTTGTTCCAGAACTTATTCTTCCTCGACTTCTGAGTGGAACCACTCCACTTCTTCCCACTGGAAGTTGCTGCACCCTGTGAAGAGGGATCTGACTTGCCCCTACCTGGGGTCTTAGAACCAGAGGACTGTGCCGGCTGCTGTTTCACTGTACCCTGTATAATGGCACTAGCCTCCATTCTCCGTGCTAAATCCACCACGGTGTGGAAACTCTCCCTCTCAGCTGCATGGATCAAAGAGGAATACCTGGAATGCAGTTTCATAGCATACCTCCTGGCCTTTTTCTGTTCCGTATCATAGGCCTGTCCTGCATACCGCAGCAACTCAATAAACCTATCAGTAAACTCATCAATACTCATCTCCTCTGTCTGCTTGAGCTGCTCAAACTCTATCAGCTTTAGCTCTTTCGAACTATCTGGGAATGCCCATCCGGCAAACTCATTAGCAAACTCCTCCCAAGACATGTTATCCAACCTAGGGTCCACATAGACGCCAAACCATTCCTTCGCCTTCTTACATTTTAAAGTGAACCCTGCCATCTGAATGGCTCTGGTATCATCTGCCCCTAGCTCATCTGCTATCATCTTGACTGCTTTAATGTACTCAAACGGATCATCTCCTGATTGGTACTTAGGAGCATCTAACTTTAGGTAATCAGTCATCTTTACCTTGCTCCTCACAGATGGGCCAGGTTGAGGTGTTTGGATAACTGGGGCTTCTGGTTGTACCACTGGTGGTGGTGGGGGAGGTGCAGAACTTTCTGGTGTAGAGTATGCTGGACTGGGGTAAAAAGGCGAGGGTGGATACATGGGATATGGTGGATATGGGGGGTAATACGGTGGATAAGGCATATATGTGGGATATGGGTGAAAACTAGGATAATCCGATGTACCTCCCATCGAATATCCTGGGCCCTGTGGGTAGGGCTGATAGTGGGGTGGATAACCATACCCCGAGGCCTGTCCGCCTCCCTGTGATGATCCCACATCCTCCTCTGTAGTGCCAACACCTAACCCTCCATCCCTTCTTGGATCCACATCCATCTCTTCCCTTGTATCACTCGATCTTCTTCTCTGTTCTGTCTCCCTCCTGCTTTCATCAAAAGACCTTCTAGGGTCCCTTGATGATCTTTCTCTGCCTGCCCTTTGGGACATAGCTCTTGGCAAAGCAGGGGGACGCCCTTCCATACCCTCATTCTCGGGCGGAGCTCCAGTCAATCTAGCTGATCGACGGGTTCCTCTCATCTTAGCTTCTGAAAACATAACATGAACTTTAGCATCATAGGATCCATGTAACAACATGAACCCTCAACTCATAACATAGCATATCATAGCATACCATTAAATGCACATGCATAACATCATGGCATTACACATCAAGACAGGACTCAACATCCTATCCTAGTGGACATGATCTTCCTATTGTGCTTGCCCTCTAACACAACCTCTTTCCGATGTGAGATATCTCTAATCCCTGAGCATCTTAGCTCAGCACACCGTACTCTAGAGGCCCTATGCTCTGATACCAATCTGTAACAGCCCGCTTACCGGACCATCACCGGCACTAGGATCCAGATCGGCTTAAGGCCGCCGGGACCCGTAGTAAGCCTACTGTCAACTCGGTGTACCTGATAACTCCCATACATGATCATACTTAAGCTTAAAACTGTTACTTTACTTTTCTCTTGTTTTTTTTTTTTTTTTGTTCTTTGCTTGACTATCTTTTCTTTTCTTGAAACTTTTCTCATCAACTAAGCCTGGACTATGCATGCTCTGTCTGTATGCACTCGAAGAGTGATACCTGCTATGGTACCATACAGTAACTACAGAGATAGAAATACTACCATGCACCAAGCCTAGCTCTCATAACAATATTATCTCGAACATATATAACATAAAAGGATCATGTACAAAGGGATAACAAGCACTAGGGCCAAGCACAATGCTATAACTCAGTACATAACTTACTATACCTTACCTAAACTCTGTACTGTACATCATTATCATGTCCACTATTCTATACTATTACATATGCCTTTACCCTTGCTTTCTCTTTCTCTTTCTCTTCTCTGAGGCCCTGAAAAATGGGGTTAGGGAGAGGGATGAGCTACTAAAGCCCAGTGAGCGGAATCTATAAAAATCACATTTAAAACATGCTATCATATGATGCATCACTGCACAAACATTTCACATCTCGGATTGGACATGATCCCAAAACTCCCTCTGTCAGTGCCCGGCCCCCAAAGGAGCTCACACAGGTCTTTCACTAACTACTCATGGTGCCCGACCCTATAAGGGCTCTCACAGGACTCATCCAAGGTAAATGCCCGGCCCCAAAGGAGCTCACACAGGACATACAATAATGACAGACTTATGGGCTATTGAGATCGCCTCGGTCCAATCCACATATACAAGTAATAATGCAATGCATCAACGTAGTGCATACTAATGCAAAGCATCCTACATAAACATGGCATTAATGATGCATGACTCATGCTAAAACCGTTCTTAACTTTTAAAATAAAGTTCTGTTCCACTCACCTCTGTCAACTGTTGGGCAGTCTCTGTAACTCTAACTCTGTGGGCCTCCTTGGTCTCTCGGGTCCGTACCTACACAGGTGGACTCAAATGAGGACCAAACTTACTTACACAGAACTCGTAATATCTCCCCAAAACCCCTCTAAAACATCATAGGCATGCATGGAAAAATGGGCAAAAGAAGGCTGGACTGGGCACTTTCGGCGGCTGATTCGGCGGCCGAAACCTCCCTCCAGAGACGAAACTCATGCATGTTCGGCGGCACCTTCGGCGGCCGAAAGTCTCGTCCAGAGACGAAACTCATGCACTTTCGGCGGCCGAACTCCCTCTTTCGGCGGCCGAAAGTCTCTTTCTCACCCAACAGCCTAGCTTTCGGGGGCAAGGTTTGGCAGCCGAAACTGCCTCCACAAGGGGTTCGGCGGCCGAACCTTGCTTCGGCGGCCGAACCTGGATTCTCCAGAAAGGCAGAATCCCGACCCAACTCAGGGTTCCAGCCTCCAAAAACCTATAAAACACCCATAACATGCATACCAACACTTCTCAACTAGCACATAACATATCTCATGCATATAGGGGTCTATAAACTAACTCAAACCCCTAAAACAACATCAAATAGCATATGCTCAACATATGCTCAACTCAAAGCTCCACCAACAACTAACCCATAAAACTCTCTAAAAAACTCTTAAAACTTACTGTAAACATAAGGGGAGGTGA
Source organism: Manihot esculenta (assembly GCF_001659605.2). NCBI lineage: Eukaryota > Viridiplantae > Streptophyta > Magnoliopsida > Malpighiales > Euphorbiaceae > Manihot > Manihot esculenta. Next base: position 35,040,240 of record NC_035162.2, on the reverse strand, counting down.
GGATCCATGCTTACCTCTTGAAGAACGAGAGGATTGCTGGTCCAAACTTGGAGATGTGGTGGAAAACTACTCAAAGTCTCCAAGTTGCTCAACTTTGCTTCCTTTTGCTCAAATCTCTAAAACAAAGCTAAAAACATGTTAAAACATGCAAGATTTGAGGAAAACATGAGAAACACACCAAGGAGAGCTTGAACCTACCTTTGACCCAAAAACAGAGTGTTTAACACTCAAGTCTCGGGCAAAGGGGCTTTTGTGGTGGCCAACCGACTCTTCCTTCGGCGGCCTAACGTGCATGCAAAACCATGCAACTTTCGGCGGCCGAACTTCACCTTCGGCGGCCGAACCTGGCTTTTGTCCCCTTGGCCTTTTCATTTCAAAACTCAATTTTCTTAACTCAAAACATGCAAACATGATAAAAACACTTCAAAACCATCTTAAAAACCTTTCTTATACCCTTAGGGCAAGCTCCGACATCCTCGAATCCCGACGTCCAACGGAAAATCCGCCGGAACGTAGGAATTCCGATACCGGGGTCTAGCCGGGTATTACATTCAATGAGCTTGTAAAACTCCTTCACCACTGGCCTCCTCTCTGCCGAAATGTGGGATAAACTACCGAGTGATTTCCGGCTTAAGGCGTCTGCCACGACATTCGCCTTACCCGGATGGTACTGAATCTTGCAATCATAGTCACTCAGCAGCTCCACCCATCTCCTCTGTCTCAAATTCAGATCTCTTTGACTCAGGATGTACTGCAGGCTTTTATGATCTGTGAAGATCTCTCATTTTACCCCATAGAGGTAGTGCCTCCATATCTTGAGTGCAAAGATTACTGCTGCAATCTCCAGATCATGTGTGGGGTAATTCAACTCGTGCTTCTTCAGCTGCCTAGAAGCATAAGCGATCACCCTCTCCTTCTGCATTAGTACACAACCCAGTCCCACACAGGACGCATCACAAAAGACTGTAAAGTCCTCATCACTAGATGGCAGAGCTAAAACTGGTGCTGAAGTCAACCTCTTCTTAAGCTCTTCAAAACTCTCTTCGCACTGGTCGGTCCACAGAAACTTCTGATTCTTCCTGGTTAGTCTGGTCAGAGGAGCTGCTATCTTTGAGAAGTCCTAAACGAACCTCCTGTAGTAACCTGCCAAACCCAAGAAACTTCTAATCTCTGTCACTGAAGTGGGTCTAGGCCAGTTAGCCACAGTTTCTGTCTTCTTGGGGTCCACCTCAATCCCATTCTCTGACACTACATGCCCCAAGAACGAAATGCTCCTCAGCAAGAACTCACATTTAGAGAACTTGGCATACAAGCCATGTTCCCTCAAAGTCTGCAAAACCAACCGTAGATGATGGGCATGCTCCTCTGCATTCCTGGAATACACTAAGATATCATCTATGAAGACAATAACAAAGTGATCCAGGTATTGGCTAAATACTCTGTTCATGAGGTCCATGAATGCTGCAGGGGCGTTGGTTAACCCGAACGGCATTACAAGGAACTCAAAATGCCCATATCTGGTCCTGAAAGCTGTCTTTGGCACATCTTCTTCTCTGATCCTCAGCTGATGGTACCCCGATCTCATATCTATTTTGGAGAAACAACCCGCTCCTGCTAGCTGGTCGAATAGATCATCGATCCTTGGCAGAGGGTACCTATTTTTGGTAGTGACTTTGTTCAACTGCCTGTAGTCGATACAAAGTCTAAGGGACCCATCCTTCTTCCTTACAAACAAGACTGGAGCACCCCAAGGTGAGGTACTCTGTCGGATGAAGCCCTTTTCTACCAGCTCCTGCAATTGCTCTTTCAACTCCTTTAACTCGGCTGGGGCCATCCTGTAGGGAGGAATAGAGATCGGTCTAGTTCCAGGCACCAACTCTATCTCGAACTCTATCTCCCTAGCAGGTGGTAAACCTGGAAGCTCGTCTGGAAAGACATCCTGAAACTCTCTGACAACTGGCACCGAGGCTGGCTCCCTAACCTGACTGTCTAGCTCTCTCACATGAGCTAAGTACCCCTGACATCCCTTCCTAAGCAACCTACGAGCCTGAAGAGCTGATATCAGACCTCTAGGCGTGCCCCTCTTGTCTCCTCTGAAGACGACCTCTGACCCGTGCTGATCTCTGAACCTGACTACCTTGTCTCTGCAGTCTAAGGTAGCACCATGGGTAGATAGCCAATCCATCCCTAGAATGACGTCAAAGTCTGTCAAATCTAGAACCACAAGGTCGGCGGAGAGGCATCTTCCCTCAACAAAAACTGGACTGTACTGGCAGACTGACACTGCCACTGACGGGTCACACTTGGGTCCACTGACCCATAGGGGACACTCTAACCCAGAGACTAGCAGACCCAACCTCTCAACGGCTCTCGGAGCAATAAATGAATGAGATGCACCTAGGTCCATTAATGCATACACATCAGAACACCCAATGACGAGATTACCTGACACCACGGTGTTGGATGTGTTAGCCTCCTGCTGAGTCATGGTGAAGATCCTGGCTGGAGCTGATGGACCTTCACCTCGGGAACCAGAAGAAGAGGCTGCCCCTCTCCCTCTACCTCTGCCACTGCCCTGAGTTGTGGCTGGAGCTACTGGCTGTGCCACACTACCAGAAGCTGTCTGCTGGGGCTGACCCATAAAAGGTGCTCTAGGACACTCCCGAGCTATGTGTCCCTCCTGTCCACATCTGAAACATGTATTAGTCCCAGCTCGACACACTCCCCTGTGCGGTCTTCCACATCTCTGGCATTCTGTACCATCTGAGCCTGAGCTCGAGCCACCGCCAAATCCCAGACCGGACTTCAACTTGTTCCAAAACTTATTCTTCTTCGGCTTCCTGGTGGTGTTATCCCACCTCTTCTTACCTAAGCTCTGAGAAGAGAGACCTGGCCCTCCTCTGCCTGGGGTCTTAACCCCTGAAGACTGGGTCACTGACTGCTTCACTGACCCCTCAACTATAGCACTTGCTTCCATTCTTCGAGCCATATCCACCACAGTGTGGAAACTTTCTCTCTCAGCTGACTGAATCAACGAGGAGTACCTGGAATGCAGCTTCATAACATACCTCTTGGCTTTCTTCGTATCTGTATCTAGAGCTTGCCCTGAAAAGGGCAATAGCTCCAAGAATTTATCCGTGAACTCCTCTACACCCATGTGCTCTGACTGCCTCAGTTGCTCAAACTCAATCATCTTCAGTTCTCTGGAACTGTCTGGAAAAGCCCATCCAGCGAACTCATTCGCAAATTCTTCCCATGTCATACCGTATAGTCTCGGGTCCACATAACACTTGAACCATTCCCGTGCCTTCTTGCACTTTAAAGTGAACCCTGCCATCTGAATGGCCCTGCTGTCACTTGCCCCTAGCTCATCAGTTATTGTCTTCACCACTCTCAGATACTCAAAGGGGTCATCCCCTGACTTGTATTTGGGAGCATCTAGCTTGAGGTAATCTGTCATCTTTACCTTGCTCCCATCAGCTGAGCTAGGTCTAGGAGGTTGAGTAACTGGGGCTGCTGGTTCTGTAGGTGGTGGAGGTGGAGGTGCAGCATTTCCCGAGGTGGGGTTTGCCGGGTTTGGATAGAAAGGTGAGGGTGGATAAGCTGGGTATTGTGTGTAAGGTGGATAGAAAGGTGGATAAGGCATGTAGGTAGGGTAGGGGTTAAAGCTGGAGTAATCCGATGTACCTCCCATCGGATACCCTGAACCCTGTGGGAAGGGTGGATAATGGGGTGGAAAACCATACCCCGAGGCCTGAACGCCTCCCTGAGACTCCCCTGTCCCTTCTTCCTCCATGCTCACATCCAGGTTCCCATCCCTCCTCTGATCCTCTTCCATAACCTCCCTCACATCTGAAGAACTTCCTCCCCTATCTGTCCCCCTTCTGCTAGCATCAAAAGACCTTCTAGGGTCCCTTCACACTCTTTCTCTGTTGGCTCTACAAGACATTGCCCTAGGCAATGTAGGAGGACGGGCGCTCGTGCCCTCATCCTCAGGTGGTACTCCAGTCAATCGTGCAGATCGACGAGTTCCTCTCATCCTGTTTTCTGAAAAACAGTACACATCATACAAACATTAGCATCATATGGTTCATGTGGGCACACATGAACCCTCATCACATATACATCATTCATATCATAGCATCAATGCACATGTATGTAATCATGGCATTTCACATCATCATACAAGACAGGACTCCACATCCTATCCTAGTGGACATGATCTTTCCTATTGTGCTTGACCTTCTAGAACATCTATGAGCCCGACACTCTAGGTCCGATCCTATGAACCTAGGGCTCTGATACCATTCTGTAACGACCCGAAAATCGGACCGCTACCGGCGCTAGGATCCAGATCGGCTTAAGGCCGCCGAGACCCGTAGCAAGCCTGACATGTAACCTGTAAACCTGCTTAATCCCACACATGATCAACAATCATACATAAAAATTTAAACTTTTCTTTCATTCATTCCTCATACACCAAACTCAACCTGTGCATGCACTAACATAATCATAAACTTGACCCCTCAGTGGGATCTCATCAATGCCCCAAAGGGCGATATACATGTGTTGAGTTGGCTAACATCTGTATCATCAACTATCTAAGATCATGCATCAACAAGGGATTACAATGAACTATGGTCAAGCACAATTCTAAACCTCAATATCATTACACATAACATAACTGAAATCTCTTACATTACATCATAGTACAATTGTCATGTCCACAATCTAACTATTACATAAACATACTTCAAAACTCTGGCTAACCTCTTGGTCTACCCTGTACCTGCACAGCTGGGGTTAGGGGAGAGGGGTGAGCTACAAAGCCCAGTGAGCAGAATAGTGAAATCATATATTAAAATTTCATGCTTTCATGAAATGCAACACATCACAACAAATCACATCTCGGATGGTATTGTCACCTATAGTCCTCTCCATTCCAAAGTGCCGGGACGTAGAATGGGTACAACCGGTCTTTCTCTTAACATAACATATCATACATACCAATGTGCCAGGGACGTAGAATGGGTACAACCTGGACTTTCTCTTACATCGTGCCAAGGACGTAGAATGGGTTCAACCTAGACTTCCATACCATATCATGCCATAACATCATCATACCATATGAGGACTAAAGGATCATCCAAAAACCAATCCACATCAACATCATAAATGCAATGCAACATATTCGTGAATACTAATGCAAACAACCTACTATATCTCATGGCATTCATGATGCATGGATCATGCTCAAAATTCATATTTCATTTATTTTAAAACTTAAGGTTTATTCCACTCACCTCTGGCTAGCTCTGACAAACTCTGTAGCAGCTGGCTCACTGCTGGGGTCCTCGGTTCCTCGGGTCCGAACCTACACAGGTGGACTCCAATGAGGGACCAAACATACATAAACATAACTCTAATATACTCCCCAAAAATCCCCTAAAACATCATGAATAAATCATAGAAAAACATACAAGAAATGTCTGAACAGGGCACTTTCGGCGGCAGGTTCGGCGGCCGAAAGTCCCTCCAGAGCCGAAAGTCAGGCAGGTTCGGCGGCACCTTCGGCGGCCGAAACTCCCAGACAGAGGCAAAACTCATGCATGTTCGGCGGCACCTTCGGCGGCCGAAAGTCCCAGACAGAGACGAAAGTCTCTTTTCGGGGGCAAGCTTCGGCAGCCGAATGCTACCTCCACAAGGGGGTTCGGCGGCCGAAAGTTCCTTCGGCTGCCGAACCTGGTTTCTCCCAAATGGGCAGAAACTTGGCTCAAATGAACCTCTTGCCTCCCAAAGCCTCAAATCATGCATAAACCTGTTCTAAAACATGCATACACATCATACATCACACCTAGGGGTCTCAAACTATCAAATACCCCAACTACAACACTTCAAACATGCCACATTGCTCAAAAACATAACATTTGCTCAAAAACTCATACAACCCTAAACATGCCATTCTACCCCATAAAACAACTTAAAACTTACTTAAAACATACAATGAGCTTAAGATCGGCTCTTACCTCTTGATGATCGAGAGAGAGGCGACCTAAACTCGGAGATCCAAGCAAATGAGCTCCTGAGTTCCCAAAGCTCCAAAACTTGTCTTAAATGCTCAAAACTTGCAATGAAAGGTGAAAACTCAAGAAAAATGGAGGAGATTTGGAGAAAGAACACAAGATCTGGGGAGAGGGAGGTCGGAAGCTAGCTGTGGCCGAAAATGGGAGAAAGCTCGCCCATTTCGGCTAAGTGACCCTTTTATAGGTGGCTGGCCAAGCCACGTTCGGGGGCCGAAAGTGCCTCCGCATGCATGCCATGTTCGGCGGCCGAACTTGGGTTTCGGCGGCCGAACCTGGACTTCCCTCACTCATGCTTTCGGGGGCCTAACGTGCCTCCAAAACGCATGCATGTTCGGCGGCCGAACTTGACTTTCGGCGGCCGAACCTGGGTTTTCCTCCAAAGACTTTTTATGCAAAAACTCATTTAATTTTCATACTTAAAACCATGAAATACCTTAAAACATTTTATGAAAACATGTTTCTACCCTACTAGAGGCTTCCGACATCCGAGATTCCACCGGACGGTAGGAATTCCGATACCGGAGTCTAGCCGGGTATTACATTGTTGGTTGTAGCAAGATAATCAGTAGACTATTCCTCAAGTTGTTTAGAATTTATTTCATGAGTAATAAATTCACCATGCGCAATCCACTTAGTATATCCTCCAACAAATCCACTTTTGCAAAGGTGATAAGTAACATCTTGCCTATTCTGAAATTTCCTATTCTGACACTTAGAACATGGACAACAAATTTTATCTTGGCATGTAAACTGTACTTGTGCATAGGCAAAGTTTAGAAATGTCTCCACTCCAATCTCAAATTCAGAATTAAGAAAGCCATTTTGATCTAATCGCTCATACATCCATCTACGATCTACCAATATGATAAATATATTCTGAAATATAAACAAATTCAACTCTAATTATATACTAATTTAACAAATCAAACACACTAATCAATTTAACAATACATATTAAAGTATAGTTGAATGAAGGCACGCAAAGTAAACCAACCAAGCCGAACTATACATATCAAAAGTTACAAAAATGAGTTTTTAGTGTTGAATTGATCTCTGCCACTAAATTTGATTTTTTTAAAAATTGGAATATTATCATATAAGCATGCATGCTCAGTGCAGTCTCAAATAAAACTAATCTAAATATTCTTCCACTTATTTTTTTAACAAAAAAAAACTGAATAATTTTTCATATAAAGGTAAGGAATTAAATAAATATATTTTATAAAGTATTATGCATGAAATAGAAAGTAATTATTTTTCATATAAAGGTAACCAATAGTTGCTGCTACTAAGTGCAGCATTCACAGCAAAAGCTTGCTGCTGCAGCAAGCTTGCTGCTCTGCTGAGTGCAGCATGCATGCTGCAGCACAGCATGTAAAAAGTGCTGCAGTACTTTTTCTTTTTGTAACCAATGAATGCATCTCATTTCTTTGTAATACCACATTACTTTTAACATAAATTTACAAGCTATCTTATTTGATTTATAAAAATTAATAGCTTAATAATCATGTCCTCCATAATTGATGTCAACTCAAAACCTCAAATAAATAAATAAAGAACACAAACACAAACAATTAAGCAATAAACCCATCAAACTCAATGGCTAAGTAATCACCTAATCTTTTTCAAAATTATTAATTTATTCATTAATACAAAATTAAAAAGTAGTACGACAAGCATACATTAGGATCAACCAACCATTCCATCACTAACTTACATGTAGTGGCGACGATCGGCAGCTGCAGCGGTGGTGAGTGGCAACAGTGGTAGCGGCGGCGGCGGCGATGAGTGGCAATGGTGGTGGTAGCTCCAGCAATGGCGACACAGTCTCAGTAGCAGCAACAGCGACGACGAGGCGACAACAATGCACGACAGCCACGGGAACGGCGGCAGCAGCGGCAGTGGCAAGAAGAAGGATGTGGCGCTGAGGAAAAGAGAGGAGAGCAAAAGCGTGGCTGAAATCAAAAGAGAGGATGAAAGAGAAGATTAAGGTTTTTTTTATATATTGTTTGCATTTTTTTGATGGATTAGCGACGAAATAAATTCCGTCGCTAATATTTTAAAAATCCATCGCTAATCCATCGCAAATATAAACATAAAGTATTCGTCGTTAATTCCGTTGCTATTTTTTTCCGACGGAAGTAATTTCCGTCGCTAAATCCGTCGCTGATAGTCCGTTTTTTTGTGGTGATAGCTTTAATGGATTTTCTATATCTATTTATTATTCATTTCTTGAAATTAATACTTTTTAAGTATCTACGGGATACTTGAACGATTTTATTCTAAAATTAATAGTAGTAGAGGACGTTTTAGAATTGAATTGAAAATTGAATATCACATGAATATTGATTGGATTGGAAATGAAAATTTGACTTATAGTGTTTTATATAAAATAATCATAGTGTTTGAGAAATTAATTAAAGTATTATCATATTACAATTTAATAAATTATTTAATAACAAAGGAGAGGATAATGACTTCGATGGAAAAGGATGATCTTCTCCAGCGTAGTGTACGCACGAAACATAAAGATGGTGAGATGGGTGTTTCATTGAATGAGATTTGTGATGATCCTGATTCTTCACCTGACCATCCGATGATAGAGACTGAGAATAATCCTGTGAACCTTGGTTTTGTTAATGGACCTTCTTTTAAGGATGTAGTGACGAATAGAAACGGTCCAGGACTGCAGGGAGCTTCTGGGAGTGACATGGCTCCTGAAGACGATGAGTTTCATTTTGTTTCGGATGGTGAGGAGGATGATAAGGATGATCGTTGCCATGTGATTAGACTTTCGAGTGTGGATAAACGTCGATTATGTCGAACTTAGAAAAAATCCCTTATTGTGAAACTTTTTGGACGTTCAATAGGCTATACATACTTGTGTAGACGATTGAAAGAACTCTGGAAACCTTCTGCTCCAATGGATGTTATTGCTTTGGATAACAATTTCTTTTTGGTCCGTTTCGCTAATTCTGGGGACTTGGACTTTGCTAGATCGGAGGGACCCTGGATTATTGCTAACCACTACTTGACTATTCGTCAATGGTGCCCAGAGTTTGACCCTTTTCAGGATGTGTTAGAACCTTTAACTGTATGGGTTCGTTTCCCTTGCTTGCCTATTGAATATTATGATGAGGAACTTTTGTTACGCATTGCCCGTAAAATAGGTGAGCCTGTTAAAATTGATTCTAATACTAGCCTTGTGACTCGAGGACATTTAGCCAGAGTTTGTGTGGAATTGGATTTGACTAATCCCCTTCTATCTAAATTCAAGCTACACCGTAGAGTTTGCCGGATTGAATATGAGGGTTTGCATATGGTGTGCTTTGAGTGTGGTAAGTATGGGCATATGAAGGAAACTTGTCCTAGTATTAAACCAACGCAGGTTAATCAGCCTTATTTTGTTAATCAGCAAGGTGCTTTTGTTGGTCATGAGCTGAACCGTGAGACTTACAAAATGCCTGAGAGTTTGCCTATCAATCCCGCTGCTACTGAGGATTTTGGGGATTGGATGTTGGTTCGGAGGGATCGACGTAGGGATAATCGTCAGAGTATCAGGCCTGGGCCTAAGAGAGTTGACAGAGATGAAGTTCGAAGGGTAGTTGCAGATGGGTCTACGGGAAATCATTTTGACTCTTTACTTAATTTAGAGGATGAGGTCATACCAGAGGAGCAGAATAATGGTAGTTTGGGCACTCAGGAGATTCACATGGCTGGCCATGATGAGCGTCCTAGCAACCGGGCAAATAATGTAGTATCTAAGGGAGGTGGAATCCAGAGAGGGAGTCATGGTGATAGAAGGCTGTTTCGTGGAGGACAAGGAGGTCAGGCTGTGGCTAATAATGCTAATGTCGAGATAATTCCATCCTCTGCTACGACTTCTAGGGAAGTACGACCTAATACTAGAATTGGATTATCAAGGAAAGCAGCGGCAGAGGTTGAGCATACTGTAGTTGTTGGTAATGGGAAGGAGAGGGTAGAATCTTGGGTTGTTTCTTCTAAGGATCAGGTGGGGTTGAGTGTCTTGAATCATGTGCCTCCAAATCCACCAAGTTTTCGTAACCCATCTTTCCCTCATCCGTCTAGCCCAAATATTGTCCCTGGTCAGAAGACAGTCAATAGGAGTGAGGATGATGTCACGTTGATTGTGGCTGGGACAATTTTGAATGAGTTGAATAAGGCGACTTCTGCTAGTTTGGTTGCTCCTTTGGAGCACCAACAGCGTATGTGATACCCTTGTGAGATTAATCTGATGATGCTCTTTTTAATATTTATTTTAATGATAATTATAACCTGGAATTGTCATGGTGCAGCATCATCTACTTTTCGCAACGCTTTTCAGGAATACAAGAGGCTATATCATCCTAACATCTTTTGTTTAATGGAACCTCGTATTTCTGGAGAAGCGGCTGATGAAGTTTGTGGTTTGTTGGGGTATGAAAATTGGATCCGTGTTGAGGCAATCGAATTTAGTGATGGTATTTGGTTGCTTTGGTCAGAAGATGGTTTTCGAATTGAATTAGTTGTTACCGATCCTCAATTCATTACGGTAGCAATTAATTTTTCTACTGGAGAGAAATGGTTGTTTAGTGTAGTTTATGCAAGCCTTGATATTTATTTAAGGAGGAAGCTTTGGCAATCTCTTTCTGGAGAAAATAGTCTATCCATTTCTAAATGGATTGTCGCGGGTGATTTTAATTCTGTAGTGGACTCATCTGAACAAAGTGGATATTCTTCTTCTAATCCTCCAGGAGCTCAGGATTTTTCAGACTGGATTTTCAAGCACTCTCTTATTGATCTGGGGTTTGTTAAGAGTGGTTTTACATGGCAGAGAAGTGGCAAAAATGTCCCTTATCAAGCTGCTTGGTTAGATCGATGTAATACCCGGCTAGACTCCGGTATCGGAATTCCTACCGTCCGGTGGAATCTCGGATGTCGGAAGCCTCTAGTAGGGTAGAATCATGTTTTCATAAAATGTTTTAAGGTAATTCTTGGTTTTAAGTAAAATGAAAATGAGTTTTTGCATAAAAACAACCTTGAAGGAAAACTCAGGTTCGGCCGCCGAACCTCAAGTTCGGCCGCCGAACATGCATGCCTTCGGGAGCGCCTTTAGGCCCCCGAAAGCATAAGTAAGGAAAGTCTAGGTTCGGCCGCAGAACCTCAAGTTCGGCCGCTGAACATGGCATGCATGTGGAGGCACGTTCGGCCCCCGAACGTGGCCTGGCCAGCCACTATAAAAGGGTCCCTTAGCCCAAAACGGGCGAGCTTTTTTCCCATTTCCGGCCAAGGTGAGTTCTCCACCACCCTTCACCGATCTTGAGTCTTTTCCTTCAGATCTTTCAAGTTTTTCACTAGTTTTCATCTTGTTTTGAAGATTTCCGAGTTTTGAGCAAGTTTTGGAGCTTTGAGGTTCAAAAACTCAAATCTCTTCCAACTCCAAGTTAGATCGCCTCCACCCTCGATCTTCAAGAGGTAAGAGTCGATCTCTAGCTTACATTATGTTTTAAGCAAGTTTTATGCAAGTTCATGGGGTAGAAAATGCATGTGTAGCTTATGTTGAGCTTATGGGTTTCTAATGTGATTTTTGAACAATGTGAGTTGCTTGTGTGTTGTAGTTGGGGTTTTTGATGGTTTGATGCCCCTAGGAACTTGTATGCTTGTGTATGAGTGTTGTAGAATAGGTTTATGCATGTTTGGATGAGATAGGAGGCATAAATGCATAGAGGAGCTGAGTTTCTGCCATTCTGGGAGAAACCAGCTTCGGCAGCCGAAGGAACTTTCGGCCGCCGAACATGCTTGTGGAGGCAGCCTTCGGCTGCCGAAGCTTGCCCCCGAAAGGAGACTTTCGTCTCTGTCTGGGACTTTCGGTTGCCGAAAGTGCCGCCGAACATGCATGAGTTTCGCCTCTGTCTGGGAGTTTCGGCCGCCGAAGGTGCCGCCGAACCTGCTTGACTTTCGGCTCTGGAGGGACTTTCAGCCGCCGAACCTGCCGCCGAACCTGCCGCCGAAAGTGCCCTGTCCAGCCCTTTCTTGCATGTTTTTCTATGATTATTCCATGATGTTTTAGGGGGTTTTTGGGGAATAGTTTAGAGTTATGTTCATGTATGTTTGGTCCCTCATTTGAGTCCACCTGTGTAGGTTCGGACCCGAGGAACCGAGGACCCTAGCAGTGAGTCTGTTGCCCCAGTGTCTGGTCAGAGCTATCCAGAGGTGAGTGGAATAACTTATTATGTTTTAAAGCAAATAATGGACTTTTTAGCATGTTTCATGCATCATGAATGCCATGTGATGAATTAGGTTGCTTGCATTAGAATTCACGAATATGTGCATTGCATATGTTAAATGTTGATGTGGATGAATGTTGGATGATCCATAGCCCTCGATCTATGATATGACGATGCGATATGTACGGTACGGAATGTAAGACCAGTGGGACCCATTCTACGTTCGCTGGCACTATGTAAGGGAAAGACCAGGACCCATTCTACGTTCTGGCACAGTTGGACACTGTTATGTTATGATATGTAAGGGAAAGACCAGGACCCATTCTACGTTCTGGCACAGTTGGACCATGTAGAGGGCGATTGGTGACAAGTTCATCCTTGATGTGATTAGCTGTGATGTGATGCATTCCATGTTTCTCATATGTTTTAAATATTTTATTATTCTGTTCACTGGGCTCTAGTAGCTCACCCCTCTCCCAAATTCCCCAGGTTTGCAGGTACAGGGTAGACCAGGAGGTTTACAAGAGTAATGAAGTCTTGTGTATGTAATAGATAGTGTGGACATGATAAATGTATTAATGTTATGTAAAAGTACAGTTTCAGTCATGTAATGATATTGAGGATTAGACATTGTGCTTGACATTGTGTATGAGGTATCCCTTTTATTACATGATCATAAATGTTTTATAATGTTCATGAAAGCCAACTCATCTTATGATGTATCGCCCATTGGGGCAGTGATGAGATCCCACAGAGGGGTCATGATTATGAGTATGTTCAGGTTGAGTTGGATGTATGAAAGAAAAGTTTTAATTTTTATGTATGTTGTTGATCATGTATGGGATTAAACAGGTTTTCAGGTTGTATATCAGGCTTGCTACAAGTCTTGGCGGCCTTAAGCCGATCCGGATCCTAGCGCCGGTAGCGGTTCGATTTTCGGGTCGTTACAGAATGGTATCAGAGCCCTAGGTTCATAGGATCGGACCTAGAGTGTCGGGCTCATAGAAGTTATAGAAGGTCAAGCACAATAGGAAAGATCATGTCCACTAGGATAGGATGTGGAGTCCTGTCTTGTATGATGATATGAAATGCCATGATTGTATGCATGTGCATTGATGTTATGATATGAATGATGTATATGTAATGAGGGTTCATGTGTGCCCACATGAACCATATGATGCTAATGTTTGTATGATGTGTACTGTTTTTCAGAAAACAGGATGAGAGGAACCCGTCGATCTGCAAGATTGACTGGAGTACCACCTGAGGATGAGGGCACGAACGCCCGTCCTCCTACATTGCCTAGGGCAATGTCTTGTAGAGCAAACAGAGAAAGAGTGTCAAGGGACCCTAGAAGGTCTTTTGACGCTAGCAGAAGGGGGACTGATAGAGGAGGAAGTTCTTCAGATGTGAGGGAGGTTACGGAAGAGGATCAGAGGAGGGATGGGAACCTGGATGTGAGCATGGAGGAAGAGGGGACAGGGGAGTCTCAGGGAGGCGTTCAGGCCTCGGGGTATGGTTTTCCACCCCATTATCCACCCTTCCCACAGGGTTCAGGGTATCCGATGGGAGGTACGTCGGATTATTCCAGCTTTAACCCCTACCCTACCTACATGCCTTATCCACCTTTCTATCCACCTTACACACAGTACCCAGCTTATCCACCCTCACCCTTCTATCCTAACCCGGCAAACCCCACCTCGGGGAATGCTGCACCCCCACCTCCACCACCCACAGAACCAGCAGCCCCAGTTACTCAACCTCTTAGACCTAGCTCAGCCGATGGGAGCAAAGTAAAGATGACAGATTACCTCAAGCTGGATGCTCCCACATACAAGTCAGGGGATGACCCCTTTGAGTACCTGAGAGTAGTGAAGACAATAACTGATGAGCTAGGGGCAAATGGCAGTAGGGCCATTCAGATGGCAGGGTTCACTTTAAAGTGCAAGAAGGCACGAGAATGGTTCAAGTGTTATGTGGACCCGAGACTAGACGGCATGACATGGGAGGAATTTGCGAATGAGTTCGCTGGATGGGCTTTTCCAGACAGTTCCAGAGAACTGAAAATGATTGAGTTTGAACAACTGAGGCAGACAGAGCACATGAGTGTAGAGGAGTTCACGGATAAATTCTTGGAGCTATTGCCTTTCTCAGGGCAAGCTCTAGATACAGATTCGAAGAAGGCCAAGAGATATGTTATGAAGCTGCATTCTAGGTACTCCTCTTTGATTCAGTCGGTCGACAGGGAAAGTTTCCACACTGTGGTGGATATGGCTCGAAGAATGGAGGCGAGTGCCATAGTTGAGGGGTCAGTGAAGCAGTCAGTGACCCAGTCTTCAGGGGTTCAGACCCCAGGCAGAGGAGGGCCAGGTCTCTCTTCTCAGAGCTCAAGTAAGAAGAGGTGGGATAACACCACCAAGAAGCCGAAGAAGAATAAGTTTTGGAATAAGTTGAAATCCGGTCTGGGATTTGGCGGTGGCTCGAGCTCAGGCTCAAATGGTACAGAATGCCAGAGATGTGGAAGGCTGCACAGGGGAGTGTGTCGAGCTGGGACCAATACATGTTTCAGATGTGGACAGGAGGGACACATGGCTCGGGAGTGTCCTAGAGCACCTTTTATGGGCTAGCCCCAGCAGACAGCTTCTGGTAGTGTGGCACAGCCAGCAACTCCAGCCACAACTCAGGGCAGTGGCAGAGGTAGAGGGAGAGGGGCAGCCTCTTCTTCTGGTTCCCGAGGTGAAGGTCCATCAGCTCCAGCCAGGATCTTCACCATGACTCAGCAGGAGGCTAACACATCCAACACCGTGGTGTCAGGTAATCTCGTCATTGGGTGTTCTGATGTGTATGCACTAATGGACTCGGGTGCATCTCATTCATTTATTGCTCCGAGAGCCGTCGAGAGGTTAGGTCTGATAGTCTCTGGGTTAGAGTGTCCCCTATGGGTCAGTGGACCCAAGTGTGACCCGTCAGTGGCAGTGTCAGTCTGCCAGTTCAGTCCAGTTTTTGTTGAGGGAAGATGTCTCTCCGCCGACCTTGTTGTTCTAGATTTGACAGACTTTGACGTCATTCTAGGGATGGATTGGCTATCTACCCATGGTGCTACCTTGGACTGCAGAGACAAGGTAGTTAAGTTCAGAGATCAGAGCGGGTCAGAGGTCGTCTTCAGAGGAGAAAAGAGGGGCACACCTAGAGGTCTGATATCAGCTCTTCAGGCTCGTAGGTTGCTTAGGAAGGGATGTCAGGGGTATTTGGCTCATGTGAGAGAGCTAGACAGTCAGGTCAGGGAGCCAACCTCGGTGCCAGTTGTCAGAGAATTTCAGGACGTTTTTCCAGACGAGCTTCCAAGTTTACCACCTGCTAGGGAGATAGAGTTCGAGATAGAGTTGATGCCTGGAACTAGACCGATCTCTATCCCTCCCTACAGGATGGCCCCAGCCGAGTTGAAAAAGTTGAAAGAGCAATTGCAAGAGCTGGTAGAGAGGGGCTTCATCCGACAGAGTACCTCACCTTGGGGTGCTCCGGTTTTGTTTGTGAGGAAGAAGGATGGATCCCTTAGACTTTGTATCGACTACAGGCAGTTGAACAAAGTCACTACCAAGAATAGGTACCCTCTGCCAAGGATCGACGATCTATTCGACCAGCTAGCCGGTGCGGGTTGTTTCTCAAAAATAGATCTGAGATCTGGGTACCATCAGCTGAGGATAAGAGAAGAAGACGTGCCAAAGACAGCTTTCAGGACCAGATATGGGCATTTTGAGTTCCTTGTAATGCCGTTCGGGTTAACCAACGCCCCTGCAGCATTCATGGATCTCATGAACATAGTGTTTAGTCAATACCTGGATCACTTCGTTATTGTCTTCATAGATGATATCTTGGTGTATTCCAGGAATGCAGAGGAGCATGCCCATCATCTGCGGTTGGTTTTGCAGACCTTGAGGGAACATGGCTTGTATGCCAAGTTCTCTAAGTGTGAATTCTGGCTGAGGAGCATTTCATTCTTGGGGCATGTGGTGTCAGAAAATGGAATAGAGGTAGACCCCAAGAAGACAAAAACTGTGGCTAACGGGCCTAGACCCACTTCAGTGACAGAGATTAGAAGTTTCTTGGGTTTGGCAGGTTACTACAGGAGGTTCGTTCAGGACTTCTCAAAGATTGCAGCTCCTCTAACCAAACTAACCAGGAAGAATCAGAAGTTTGTGTGGACCGACCAGTGCGAAGAGAGTTTTGAAGAGCTTAAGAAGAGGTTGATTTCAGCACCAGTGTTAGCTCTGCCATCCAGTGATGAAGACTTTACAGTCTTTTGTGATGCGTCCCGTGTGGGACTGGGTTGCGTACTAATGCAGAATGAGAGGGTGATTGCTTATGCTTCTAGGCAGCTGAAGAAGCATGAGTTGAATTACCCCACACATGACCTGGAGATGGCAGCAGTAATCTTTGCACTCAAGATGTGGAGGCACTACCTCTATGGGGTTAAATGTGAGATCTTCACAGATCATAAAAGCCTGCAGTACATCTTGAGTCAAAGAGATTTGAACTTGAGACAGAGAAGATGGGTGGAGCTGCTGAGTGACTATGATTGCAAGATTCAGTACCATCCGGGCAAGGCGAATGTTGTGGCAGACGCCTTAAGCCGAAAATCACTCGGTAGTTTATCCCACATATCGGCAGAAAGGAGGCCAGTGGTGAAGGAGTTTTACAAGCTCATTGAGGAAGGTCTACAGATGGAGTTGTCTGGTACAGGTGCCTTGGTGGCCCAGATGAGAGTGGCACCCGTGTTTTTGGAGCAGGTGGCTCAGAAACAGCATAAGGACCCCGGAGTTAGTGAAGATTGCCAGGACTATTCAGTCAGGCAATGACAGTGAGTTCAGATTTGACAACAAGGGGATCCTCCACTATGGGAGCAGACTATGTGTACCAGATGACATCGGGCTGAAAGGAGACATTATGAGAGAGGCTCATAATGCAAGATACAGCATTCACCCCGGAGCCACCAAGATGTATCAAGATCTAAAGAAGGTTTATTGGTGGCCAACTATGAAGAAAGAAGTGGCACAGTTTGTGTCAGCCTGCGAAATGTGTCAGAGGCTGAAGCTGGAACATCAGAAGCCGGCTGGAATGCTTAACCCGCTACCTATTCCAGAATGGAAATGGGAAAATATAGCTATGGACTTCGTAGTGGGGTTACCGGCGGCGTCCAACAGATTGGACTCCATATGGGTGATTGTGGACAGACTCACCAAATCTGCTCACTTCATCCCTGTCAGGAGTGGCTATTCTGTGGACAAGTTAGCGCAGGTGTATGTTGATGAGATCATTAGGCTGCATGGGGTTCCTGTTTCGATAGTGTCAGATAGAGGGCCCCAGTTTACCTCCAGATTTTGGCGAAGTCTGCAGAACGCCATGGGTACCAGGTTAGATTTTAGCACTGCTTTCCATCCACAGACGGACGGACAGTCAGAAAGGACCATCCAGACCGTAGAGGATATGCTCAGGATGTGTGCGCTGGACTTTGGCGGTTCTTGGAGGCAGCATCTACCTTTGGTGGAGTTTGCCTACAATAACAGCCATCATGCTAGCATCGGGATGGCTCCATATGAAGCTTTGTATGGGAGGAAGTGCAGATCACCTGTTTGCTGGGAAGAAGTTGGGGAAAAGGCCTTGGCAGGGCCTGAGCTAGTAGAGATTACCAGCAGGGTAGTACCCATAATCAGAGAAAGGATCAAGACTGCTACAAGCAGACAGAAGAGTTATGCAGACATCCGCAGAAGGCAGGTCGAATTTCAGGAGGGGGATCTGGTATTGCTCAAGGTGTCTCCTATGAAAGGAGTGGTTCGCTTCGGGAAGAAAGGTAAACTAGCCCCACGATACATCGGACCCTTTGAAATCTTGCAAAAGATTGGGAATGTGTCGTACAAGCTGGATTTACCTGCTTCAATGGAAAGAATCCATCCGGTTTTCCATGTTTCAATGTTGAGGAAGTTTGTGTCAGATCCGAGCAAGGTTCTTTGTAATACCCGGCTAGAATCCGGCACCGGAATTTCTGT
Organism: Manihot esculenta; assembly: GCF_001659605.2. Classification (NCBI taxonomy): domain Eukaryota; kingdom Viridiplantae; phylum Streptophyta; class Magnoliopsida; order Malpighiales; family Euphorbiaceae; genus Manihot; species Manihot esculenta. The sequence goes on along the minus strand of NC_035162.2, from coordinate 35,021,886 downwards.
TGTCTGGTGGAATCCGGGGTGTTGGGATTCTATATAAGGGTAGGAGTTATGTTTTCTCAGTGTTATGATGTGTTTTATGGTTTTACAGTTCGATAGTTTTGAGTTGAAATGAACCAAGGCAGAGGAGCCAAGTTCGGCCGCCGAAGATAAGTTCGGCCGCCGAAAGTGCTCAATGTTCGGCTTCCGAAGATTTAGTTCGGCCCCCGAATGTTGCATGAGTTTGCATGCGATCCGGCAGCCGAAGCTGAGTTGCTTAGCCAGCAGTTTTGTATCCCTTAGTCAGCATTTTGGACAGGTGTTATGTCCAACTTGTTGCCAGAAGCTTGGCCACGTCTCCCCTGGTTTATTTGCTGAGTTTGAGCAGCTCTTGCAGAGTGTTTTGATAAGTCACAAGGTTTTGACTGTTGTGAAGCAAAAAGCTCCGTTTGTGCGAGTTTGAGAGTTTGAGGAGAGTTGGTCCGTTTTCCTTAGTTCAGAGTGTTCAGCTTCTTGTTACAGGAGGTAAGTAATGCTCTTGAACCTGTTTATGTGTTTTCTGAAGGTTTTATGGAAGTTAAGGGAGAGAGATGCATGTTTAAGTGAGAAGTAGTGGTTTTGATGAGTTATGCATGTATACATGTTTCTGTGTTATGTGTGATTTGTTGTTTGGGGTTATAGATAGTGTTGGACCCCTGTGCTCATATACGTGAGTATATGTGTGTTGAGGAGTTGGCGTATTGAGTGGTTGAAGGGAAGGAGAAGATGGTTTGCCGTTGAAGCTGAGTTCTGGATGAACTCAGGTTCGGCAGCCGAAGGTTCATTCGGCCGCCGAACCTCTTGCATGGTGGCTTGGCTGTCACAGCCTGTTTTGCATGTTCGGCTCTGTTTGGGGGATTCGGCCGCCGAAGGTGCCGCCGAAGGTGCTTGAGTTTCGTCTCTGGAGAGGCCTTTCGGCCGCCGAACCTGCCGCCGAAAGTGTCCTGTCCAGCTTTCTTTTGCATGCTTTGCATGGATAGTTGAGTGAGTTTAAGGGGATTCTTGGGGAAGTGTAAGAGAGTTATTTCTATGTTTGTTTGGTCCCTCATTTGAGTCCATCTGTATAGGTACAGACCAGAGGAACCAGGGAGAGCAGCAGTGAGTACTGCTCCATCAGAGCCTGCAGAGTCAGTCAGTCCAGATAGCCAGAGGTGAGTGGAACTAAACTTATGACTTTTAATTGAACCACAAACTGCTTTTAGCATATCTCATGCATCATGGTTATGCCATAGGTTGATTGCATTAGTATTCACGAATATGTTGCATTGCATCGTTATTTGGTGATGTGAGTGACTGCTGAATGATCCAATAGTCTCAGACAGGAAGTCCAGGAGCCTTTGACTACGCCCTGGCAGGTATAGCGAAGTCCAGGAGCCTTTGACTACGCCCTGGCAGGTATAGCAAAGTCCAGGAGCCTTTGACTACGCCCTGGCAATGGTAAGTACAGAGGTGTTATATACACATATACATATATGACAGGAAGACCAAGTGCTCGATTCTACGCCCTGGCACAGAGGTACTGGGACTATGTGGTGACAGGTTTACTCTTGATGTGGCTTGTCTGTGATATGGTGCATTCCATGAGATCATATTTTACTGAGATGTTTTACTGTTCTACTCACTGGGCTATAGAGCTCATCCCACTCCCTTAACCCCAGTTTTGCAGGTTCAGTGTACAGTGTACAGGGACAGTCCAGCAGAGTACAGGAAAAGTAAAGAGATCTGTAATAGCTTAGAGTGGACATGTAATATTAAAGAGATGTAATAGTTGTTGCTTGACCTAGTGATGTAGGTTTTGTACATGATCTGTATATGTATATATGTTTTCCTGTATGTGACAACCAGGCTTAACAGGTATGAGTTAACCCATCTAGAGCAAGCTCTAGTCAGGGATACAGAGTACAGAGTACATGAGTACAGAGTACAGAGATAGTGCATGCACAGGTTAAGCCTTGGTTCAGAAAAGAGTTTTATTTTCACAGAAAATGTATGATCATGTATGAGGTTTACAGGTACACAGAGAGTATAGCAGGCTTGCTACGGGTTCTGGCGGCCTTAAGCCGACCTGAATCCTAGCGCCGGTGACGGTCCATTTTGGGGTCGTTACATTCTTAGTGAGCCTGATGTGGAGGTCCAAGAGGATCTCACCTATGTTGAACAGCCAGTACGGATCATAGACACCCAGATCAGAAAATTAAGAAACAAGGAAATCCCGATGGTGAAAGTCCTGTGGAACCACCACAATTTGGAAGAATGCACCTGGGAGACACGGGAGTCCATGCTCCAGCAGTACCCTCACCTCTTTTAAGGTTAGATCTCTATGTGTGTGTGTGCTATGTATGTATGTATGTTATGTTTTGTACCATGCTATGTGCTAGTTGAGGAACATTTGGGGACGAATGTTCTTAAGGGGGGGAGAATGTAATACCCGGCTAGACTCCGGTATCGGAATTCCTACCGTCCGGTGGAATCTCGGATGTCGGAAGCCTCTAGTAGGGTAGAATCATGTTTTCATAAAATGTTTTAAGGCAATTCTTGGTTTTAAGTAAAATGGAAATGAGTTTTTGCATAAAAACAACCTTGAAGGAAAACTCAGGTTCGGCCGCCGAACCTCAAGTTCGGCCTCCGAACATGGATGCCTTCGGGAGCGCCTTTAGGCCCCCGAAAGCATAAGTGAGGAAAGTCCAGGTTCGGCCGCCGAACCTCAAGTTCGGCCGCCGAACATGGCATGCATGCGGAGGCACGTTCGGCCCCCGAACGTGGCCTGGCCAGCCACTATAAAAGGGTCCCTTAGCCGAAAACGGGCGAGCTTTTTTCCCATTTCCGGCCAAGGTGAGTTCTCCGCCACCTCTCACCGATCTTGAGTCTTTTCCTTCAGATCTTTCAAGTTTTTCACTAGTTTTCATCTTGTTTTGAAGATTTCCGAGTTTTGAGCAAGTTTTGGAGCTTTGAGGTTCAAAAACTCAAATCTCTTCCAACTCCAAGTTAGATCGCCTCCACCCTCGATCTTCAAGAGGTAAGAGTCGATCTCTAGCTTACATTATGTTTTAAGCAAGTTTTATGCAAGTTCATGGGGTAGAAAATGCATGTGTAGCTTATGTTGAGCTTATGGGTTTCTAATGTGATTTTTGAACAATGTGAGTTGCTTGTGTGTTGTAGTTGGGGTTTTTGATGGTTTGATGCCCCTAGGAACTTGTATGCTTGTGTATGAGTGTTGTAGAATAGGTTTATGCATGTTTGGATGAGATAGGAGGCATAAATGCATAGGGGAGCTGAGTTTCTGCCATTCTGGGAGAAACCAGGTTCGGCAGCCGAAGGAACTTTCGGCCGCCGAACATGCTTGTGGAGGCAGCCTTCGGCTGTCGAAGCTTGCCCCCGAAAGGAGACTTTCGTCTCTGTCTGGGACTTTCGGCCGCCGAAAGTGCCGCCGAACATGCATGAGTTTCGCCTCTGTCTGGGAGTTTCGGTCGCCGAAGGTGCCGCCGAACCTGCTTGACTTTCGGCTCTGGAGGGACTTTCGACCGCCGAACCTGCTGCCGAAAGTGCCCTGTCCAGCCCTTTCTTGCATGTTTTTCTATGATTATTCCATGATGTTTTAGGGGGTTTTTGGGTAATAGTTTAGAGTTATGTTCATGTATGTTTGGTCCCTCATTTGAGTCCACCTGTGTAGGTTCGGACCCGAGGAACCGAGGACCCCAACAGTGAGTCTGTTGCCCCAGTGTCTGGTTAGAGCTATCCAGAGGTGAGTGGAATAACTTATTATGTTTTAAAGCAAATAATGGACTTTTTAGCATGTTTTATGCATCATGAATGCCATGTGATGAATTAGGTTGCTTGCATTAGAATTCACGAATATGTGCATTGCATATGTTAAATGTTGATGTGGATGAATGTTGGATGATCCATAGCCCTCGATCTATAATATGACGATGCGATATGTACGGTACGGAATGTAAGACCAGTGGGACCCATTCTACGTTCGCTGGCACTATGTAAGGGAAAGACCAGGACCCATTCTACGTTCTGGCACAGTTGGACACTGTTATGTTATGATATGTAAGGGAAAGACCATGACCCATTCTACGTTCTGGCACAGTTGGACCATGTAGAGGGCTATTGGTGACAAGTACATCCTTGATGTGATTAGCTGTGATATGATGCATTCCATGTTTCTCATATGTTTTAAATATTTTATTATTCTGCTCACTGGGCTCTAGTAGCTCACCCCTCTCCCAAATTCCCTAGGTTTGCAGGTACAGGGTAGACCAGGAGGTTTACAAGAGTAATGAAGTCTTGTGTATGTAATAGATAGTGTGGACATGATAAATGTATTAATGTTATGTAAAAGTACAGTTTCAGTCATGTAATGATATTGAGGATTAGACATTGTGCTTGACATTGTGTATGAGGTATCCCTTTTATTACATGATCATAAATGTTTTATAATGTTCATGAAAGCCAACTCATCTTATGATGTATCGCTCATTGGGGCAGTGATGAGATCCCACAGAGGGGTCATGATTATGAGTATGTTCAGGTTGAGTTGGATGTATGAAAGAAAAGTTTTAATTTTTATGTATGTTGTTGATCATGTATGGGATTAAACAGGTTTTCAGGTTGTATATCAGGCTTGCTACGGGTCTTGGCGGCCTTAAGCCTGTAACAGCCCGGAAATCGAACTGCCACCGGCACTAGGATCCAGATCGACTTAAGGTCGCCGGGACCCATAGTAAGCCTGCTATCCTGTCTGTGTACCTGTAAAATCCCATACATGATCATACATTTTCTGTAAAAACATAAAACTTTTCTTCATTCCAAGGCTTAACCTGTGCATGCACTATCTCTGTTTTCTACTAATCCCTACTAGAGCTCCTCATTGCTCTAGGCGAATAAAACTCATAATGTTAAGCCTGGTTTTCTCATAAACATACAACAATATATAAACATACATAAACTGATCATGTGACTCCACAAAGGGATTACAACTCTTATAAGTCAAGCCCCATTCTATACACTGTACATGTACAAATACACTAGCTCTATACATTTACATGTCCACACTAGCTATTACAAAAGTACTCTTCCTGTACCCTGCTGACCTCCCTCTGACCTCTGAACCTGCACAACTGGAGTTAGGGGAGAGGGATGAGCTACTATAGCCCAGTGAGTAGAACAGTAATAAAGAACAGGTGACAAAACATGCTCTCATGCAATGTATCACATCACAAGTAATCACATCTCAGCATGGACGGATCAACACTCCCTCTATATCATATGCCTGGTCCCCGTAGGGCTGTTCCAGGTCTTTGTGCCTGGTCCCCGTAGGGCTGTTCCAGGTCTTTATGCCTGGTCCCCGTAGGGCTGTTCCAGGTCTTTCCTCTGAGGGCTATTGCATCCTTACTATGTCCATACAGTCATAGAATCAAGGATAAATGCAATGCAGCATCTTCGTGTACACTAATGCACTCAGCCTATAGCATAGTCATGATGCATGAAGCATGATAAAATACTCGGTTCTCATATTAAATACGAAGTTCAGTTCCACTCACCTCAGGTTGACTCTGAACTGACTCTGCAGGTTCTAAAACTGGACTCACTGCTGACCTCCCTGATTCCTCTGGTCCGTACCTACACAGGTGGACTCAAATGAGGGACCAAACTCACTCAAGAACATTTCTAAGAAACTCCCCAAAACCCTTCTAAACCATCCTAAAACATTCACAGAAAATATGCAAAAGAAGGCTGGACAGGGCACTTTCGGCGGCAGGTTCGGCGGCCGAAACCCCTCTCCAGAGACGAAACTCATGCATGTTCGGTGGCACCTTCGGCGGCCGAAGGTCTCGTCCAGAGACGAAACTCACATACTTTCGGCGGCCGAACTCCCTCTTTCGGCGGCCGAAAGTCTCTTTCTAAACCGAAAGCTTAGCTTTCGGGGGCAAGCTTTGGCAGCCGAAACTGCCTCCAAGTATGTTCGGCGGCCGAACCTGGTTTTGTCCAGGGGACAGAACCTTGCTCTGTTTCATGCAAACTTTGCCCAAAAACCTACAACATGCATATCAACTACTCCCAACTAGCACATACACATATATATATGCCCAAAGGGGTCTAAAACTACCCTAAAACCCCAAACAAACATAGCACATAACACCTGAACATGTTTGAACACCACAAATCACCAAAAACCTCACCTAAACCTAAACATGCATACTACCCATACAAACTTCATAAAACCTTTAAAACTCATCAAAGAAGCTCAGGATCTTCACTTACCTCTTAAAGAACTTGAGGATGAAGGATCCTAACATGGAGATATGAAGAAAATCTCTTCCAAAGCTCCAAACTTCAAAACTTGCTTCTTTTGCTCAAAACCTTCAAAAATCACCAAAACTCTTAAAACCCTTGAAAGCTTTGATGAAAATCATGGAAAACATGAAAGTCAACGTGGGAGAGGCTGGAACTCACCTCTGGCTGCAAGTGGAGGAGAAATAACCTCCTTCCACCGACCCTTGGCCCTTTTATAGGTGGCTGGCCAGACCACCTTCGGCAGCCGAACGTGACTCCGAAACCATGCAAGGTTCGGCGACCGAAAGTGACCTTCGGCGGCCGAACATTAGCATTTCTCCCTTATTGCTTTTCATTCAAAAACTCTTTTCCTTTAACAATTTAACACATGAAAACATGTTAAAATACCTTCGAAAACATATGTATGACCCTTCTAGAGGGTTCCGACATCCGAGATTCCACCGGACTACAGGAAATCCGATGCCGGACTCTAGCCGGGTATTACAAAGCCGACCCGGATCCTAGCGCCGGTAGCGGTCCGATTTTCGGGTCGTTACAATCGATGTTTTGTATCTACTGATTGGATACTGGATTATGTTGATGCTATTGTTGAACATCCACCTAAATTGCATTCAGATCATGTTCCAATTGTGATTAAATGTCAAGGGGTTCTAGCTTTTGAAGTTCGTCCTTTTCGATTTTTAACAGCTTGGACGCTACATGCTCAGTTTGATCAAGTAGTTGCATGCTCTTGGGATCCAAATCGTTCCGTAATTCATAATCTGAGCACATTAAAAATTCATCTTGGAGAGTGGAATAGGACTCAGTTCGGTAATATCTTTGATAACAAGAGAAGGCTTTTACGCAGGTTAGGTGGTGTTCAGAGAGATCTTGCTGAAAGCCGGTCAAGGAGCCTTGTAAAGCTTGAATTTAAATTGAAACGCAGATTGGAAGAGATTCTACGCCAAGAGGAGATGTACTGGTTTCAGAAATCAAAAGAGGAATGGATAGCGAACGGCGAACGGAATACTCATTTCTATCATCTAGCAGCTACTATCAAACGGAAAAAATTCTGTATTTCTGCTTTAAAGAATGATTTGGGGGAGGTTGTTACTGATCCGTCGGTTCTTAAAGGTATGGCCATCAATTTTTTCCGCAATTTGTATACTTCTGATTTGGGTGAGCTTTTGGATATTCCTTTCCAATTTTTTCCGACGGAAGTAATTTCCGTCGCTAAATCCATTGCTGATAGTCTGTTTTTTTGTGGTGATAGCTTTAGTGGATTTTCTATATCTATTTATTATTCATTTCTTGAAATTAATACTTTTTAAGTATCTACGGAATACTTGAATGATTTTATTCTAAAATTAATAGTAGTAGAGGACGTTTTAGAACTGAATTGAAAATTGAATATCACATGAATATTGATTGGATTGGAAATGAAAATTTGACTTATAGTGTTTTATATAAAATAATCATAGTGTTTGAGAAATTAATTAAAGTATTATCAGATTATTGATGGATATGTAATAATTTTTAGTTAATTAATTTAGTCTTACTTAAGAGATATCCATTACCTTAAGATTATTTACTCTAAATTTGATAATTAAAATTATATTATTAATCAAATAAATTAATTAAATAAGGTTCAAGTGAAATGAAGGTACTCTAATATTTAATATTAATTGTTTCACAAATTCTACTTGTTTAATTTTATTTTTTTATTTTTTTTATTTTAATTTTATGATCATTATTATTAATAGTCCAAATAATAATCAGATTTATAAATATTTTAATATTTAAATTTTCGATTTTAGTAGATACAATATTCTACTCACTCTTTATTATTTAAATAATTTCATATTCTTATAAATATAGTCCACTATCACCAACAATGATGTTTTTATAAATTTTTTAGTCTTTTTCCCTTCAAAATACATTTTACGCCTAATCCAGGAATTGGAATTAATGACAGTTTTATAATAGAAAATTGATAATGTAAGACTATATTTATTTCATATAAAATACTTTTTTAGGAAAATATTTTTCTTATTTTCTTGTGTTTGAAACACTCAAAAAATTTAATTAATAAAAAATATTTTCTAAAAAATAAGTCATTTTCCATATCTTGACATCTTTATTAAGATTTTCATATATAAATTTATTAATAGATTTTATTTTTTAAATTAAGATTAAATAATGAAAAATAAATTATATTGTTGGAAAATATTTTTCAGGGAAAGCATTTTGCATAGAAAATATTTTTCAGGAAAAATATTTTACAAATGCAAGTTAATTTTCACATATAAATGGAGTGTAAGACTAATTTTAATCTAATTATATACTAACTAGAAAATTCAGAATAAAAAAAAATAATAAGGTAGGAATTTTATCCTTTGACCGTGACAAAAAAAATTCTCTTAAAATTTTATTTATTTACAAAAAATAACTTATATCTTGTAAAATATTTTTCATATAAAATATATTTTATGTGGAAAATATTTTTAATGAAAAAAATTTATCAAAGTATTTTTTATGAAAAAAATTTAACAATAAAATAATTTATTTTTTATTGTTTAATTTTAATTTAAAAAACAAAATATATTAACACATTTATATATGCAATGCTACATAATAATAATTTAAAATAAATTATGAACAGTCCCAAAGTATATTAAATATTATAAAATAATTTAAAATGTCTTTTGTATGAAAACATTTAACGAATAAAATTAACATAGATAAATACTAGCAAACTTTTTGATTTTTTAAAATCGAATGACCAATTAATAAGTTCTTTCTAATATAAAAAGTAAATAATAATTTTTTTTAAAATATAATTAAGCTATACAAAAATTAGTTATAAATTAAATGAAACTCAATTAAATAAACAGATAATGACAATTTTAAATGGGTCAATATATAACAAATTAATTTATTAATTCACTTAAATAAATAGATTATTGCATATCTAATCAAATTAAACGAGTCAATCTAATTAAACCTATAATTTAATGTGTGATAAATAAATTTGCCAATTTATACTTATTTAATTTTATGTTGGGTATAAAATTGCTAGCTCTACTAATATTTTGAAGGTATAATATATTATAAAAAAAGGAAATTTACTTTTTTTGTTATCGATACAGCATAATTAAAAGATTTATCTCTTTATTTTTATAATTTAATATTTTAGTTTTAGAAGTTTAATTATGTCAAAATATAAAGTCTCTTCGTAAAAATACTTTTTAGTGAAAAGACAGCTGACCAAACTATTCTTTTTAGAACTCAACTCTTTAGTTCTTAAAATTTAATTCCATAAAATAAGAGGTATCTCTCTTAAATAATCAAACAAACAACATCAAAGTAACAAAATCCATTCATACATCAAAGTAATAAACTGAACATCTGAAACTCCATCTCCACAAATAAAAAAATTTCAATGGATTCAGGATTCAAATACAACAAATCTAATAAAAATCAAAATAGATAAAATCAAAATTATCAAAAATTAAAATTGCCACGGCTCACTGTTGCCTATGCTTGCATCTCCCGTTAATCGTTGTTATTTACTACTCGCATCTCATCTCACTATTGCATGCGGCTTGGTCACTTGCTATTGCATGCTATTTGTAACAGCCCGAAAACCGGTACCCCTTTTGTAACGGCCCGAACCGCTACTGGCGCTAGGATCCAGATCGGCTTAAGGCCGCTGGGACCCGTAGCAAGCCTATCCTGAACTTTGTGTACCTGATAAATCCCATACATGATCAAACATGAACACAAAACTGCAAAACTTTTCTGTCAACTACCAGGTTTAACCTAAGCATACACTCAGATATACTAATCTGAGACGGCCCTCAGGGCCTACTCCAGTGAATACTGTCTACTTTGGGTCAAGGGATTGAAACCCTTTCTTCCCTTAACTCATTCACTGGAAACTCATAAACAAACCATACGTTAAACCTGGTTCAACACATTTCTCATCAAGAAACGTAAAACAGGATCCATGTACAAAGGGATTTAATCATACACTAGGGCAAAGCACATTCTATCTATTACATGACATTACATATCTATACATAACATTACTTTACATACCAATCCTTTAATATACATCATGTCCACTACTCTATTACATGCACATAACCATAGCCCACTTGTACTCATGACTCTGCTGACTCAGACTTCCTATAGCTGACTCTGACCCTACAAAACTGGGTTAGGGGAGAGGGATGAGCTAAAAAGCCCAGTGAGTAGAACCATAAAACAGTTTATTAAAACATATGCTCTCATGGAATGCGTCATAGCTCAAACAAGCCACATCAAGGATGGAGCTGTCACCAATAGCGCTCTATATATCTACTAGATGTCTGGCCCTCAACGGGGCTCCTCAAGACTACCTGTCAAACATATCATAATATGTCCAACTATGCCAGGGGCGATGAGGCCTCACCTGGTCTTTTCTCCCAGTCCAACTGGATTAGGGGCGATGAGGCCTCACCTGATCCTCACTTATACATATATGACACAATGCCAGGAGCACTACGGCCTTATCTGGTCTTTCTATCTTATAACATCTCGTGTCATATCATATCTTGTCATCTCATGTACTGTATTACCATATCATAGAGAGGGCTAAAGGATCATTCAGAATCCATCCACATCATCATCATTACATAATGCAATGCAACATATTCGTGGATTCTAATGCAAACAACCTATTACATATACATGGTATTCATGATGTGTGAACATGCTTAAAACATTTAATTTAAAATCATAGGGTCTAGTTCCACTCACCTCTGGCTGACGCTCTACTGACCTCTGACTCTGGAGCAACTAGCTCACTGCTGAACACCTCGGTCTCTCAGGTTTGATCCTATACAGATGGACATCAAATGAGGGACCAAACATACTCTTAACACGACTCTAAACATCTCCCCAAACACCCCTCTAAACATCACCAAACATGCATGCAAAACACTCATGAAAAGACTGGACAGGACACTTTCGGCGGCAAGTTCGGCGGCCGAAAGTCCTCTCCAGAGACGAAATTCATGAATGTTCGGCGGCACCTTCGGCGGCCGAAACTCCCCTCCAGAGACGAAAGTCTCAACTTTCGGGGGTGACTTTAGGCAGCCGAAACCACCTCCTCAAGGGGTTCGGCGGCCGAACCTTGCTTCGGCGGCCGAACTTGAGTTCTCCCAGAAGGCAGAACTCGATCCAACCTCACATCTCCAGCCTCCAAAACCTCTCCAAAACATGCATAACTTAACAACAAACACACAAACACCAACATATACACTCCCTCATGCATATAGGGGCTTAGAACTTACTCAAAACCCCAAAAACAACACATATGGCTTATGATCAACATAAACCCTATCCATGCAAACCATGCAAAACCCAAGCAAAACTCACTTAAAACCCTTCAAAACATACTTTAATTACAAAGGAAGGTGAAGATCCATGCTTACCTCTTGAAGATCTAGAGGCTTGATGGTCCTAACTCAGGGCTTGTGAAGGAAAGAGATCCAAAGTCTCCAAATCCCTCAACCTTGTCTTCCTTTGCTCCAAAACTTCAAAATCCAAGTCAAAAACTCATAAAACTTGCATGATTTGAAGATCAAGGTAAAAATCAACCAAAGGAGGATAAGAGCATACCCTTGACCAAAAGGAGAGCAAAAACACCCTCCATCTCCAGTCAAAGGGCTTTTATAGGTGGCCAACCGCCTCTCCTTCGGCGGCCAAAACTGCATGCGAAACCATGCAACGTTCGACGGCCGAACTTGGAGTTCGGGGGCAGCAAAACCCAGCCATTTTCGGCGGCCGAACCTCACTTTCGGCGGCCGAACCTGGCAAAACCTCCTTGGCCCTTTCCTTTTCAAAACTCAAATTTCCTTGATCATAAACATAAAACATGTAAAAACATTTTAGAAAACCTTTACTTTACCCTTCTAGAAGGCTTCGACATCCGGGATTTCCAGATTCCAACGGAAAGTTGGAATTCCGATGCCGTGATCTAGTCGGATATTACATTCTCCCCCCCTTAAGAACATTCATCCCCGAATGTTCCTCAACTAACACATGCAGGGAAAACATAACACAACCATAACGCAAGCATACACATAGCATAGACATAAACACATAAACTCCAACCCTAAAAGAAAACATGGTACTGCTGGAGTATAAACTCCCGGTCTCCCAAAAACACCTTTCCTACTGGGGTGATTCCAAGGGACCTTTACCATCGGGGCATCCTTGTTCCACTACTCTCTAACCTGCGTGTCTAAGATCCGTACTAGCTGCTCAACATAGGTGAGATCCCCTGAGATCTCCACCTCTGGTTCCTTAAGAACCTCACTTGGATCCGACACGAACTCACATAACATGGGAACATGGAACCCAGATGGATCTCCTCCATTGAAGTAGGTAAATTTAACTCGTAGGATACATTCCCAATCCTTTACAGGATTTCAAAGGGTCTGATGTATCTTAAAGTTAGTTTACCCTTCTTCCTCTAGCAAAACACTCTCTATTCGGGAGACACCTCCAGCAACACCACAACCTTCTCTCAAACCCTGACAAGCTTCTACCGCATATTCTGAAAAAAACTCTTCTCCTTTCTAAAACTCTACATAACTCTTCTGTTGACTCTCAGCAGTACTGATTCTTTCTTCTACCATAGACCTTTTCTTTGGCTTTTCAAAGCTTCCTTCTACCATAAATATTCAAATCCACTCTATTAAAATTCAGTCGGATCGGATACCCGTAAATACCGAATCATTGTCATCCCTAATGAGTATCTACATTAAAGGAACACCTCTAATTTATATTGTATATCACTTATACAGCATATAATCTATTTATAATTCAGCACAAACATAAGAAACTCTCTCACAAACATCCTAAAAATAAAAATTCCAAGAGATAACAGATAAGCTAGAGAAAAAAGAGAACCTTTTTAACCAAAGTTAAAAGACCAAAATGTGCTCAAAATGTCTAATTGAAATTGCACTATTCATTTACAAGAAAATATCTCACCAATTTTAATTATATATATATATATATATATATATATATATATATTATGTATTTTTCATTTAAATCTTAGTTATTAAGTTATGATGTGTTTTAAATATGTATTATTAAAAAAAGAAAAATATTTTAAATGATAAAAGTTGATAACTTCCTCAATCAATTATTCAAATATAAAAATTGATTTAATTCATAACTTAATAACTAAGATTTAAATGGTTGGAGTATTTTTATTAATTCACATTATATAGTGTGAGAGAAGCTAATATGGTATCTAATATTTGATAGATTTTTTCATTTACTATTTAATTAAATAATTTATTTTATATAAAAAAATTAAATGAATTATTATAAAATTATGTATGGTTTTATGTCTTGATTTTTTGTAATTTAAAAAAATTGATTTTTATTCCATAATGTAGTGGGAATTGGGACGGACTCGTCATTTTGAAACACCTACCACTCTTTTATAAGCAGAGTGCGAATTTGATATTGCTGAAAAATTTTCATTTCTTTTATTTCACTGCCAACAACTTCTCTATAGGGGGCTTAGGTCTCTCTCAGAGTGGACTTTTCACACTTCCATTTTCCTCTGCTTTTTTGCTCTAAGGTTACCGGAGAAGTTTCTCCCACAACGGTTTTCAGGTGGGTAAAGGTGGTTTTTCGTAATGGTACTTGTTGTTTCTCTTACTGTTGTCTATTCATTGCATGATTTTGGGTTATAGAATATGGATCTACTTTGTATTTTTTTCCTTGTTGATTTTGTTTTTAGCAATTGTTGGGCTTCTTTTCCTCAGATCTATCTGATTTTTAAGGAAGTGTTTACTCTTAGTTAATGGGTTTATTTATTACTCTTTATTAATGGGAAATACGTTTGTTTTCAGTTTAGATCATTTGTTCTCCTGGCGATTTCGAAAACTATCCCCTCTTACTGGAGTCTCCAGTCATTTTTTTTAAGAAATATTTTGTGGCAGTTTAACTTGTTTTCGCTTTGGGCATTTTGCTTTTTAGCTTTCGTGTGAGTTTTATTATTATTATTTTTATAATTTCAAGCAAAGATTTTTAATTGTTGATTTTTTTTTTTGTAACCGCAATAGCTGCTTAAAAACTTAAAACTACTAGCTAATTTTGTTTAGACTTTGTGATCTTAAATAGATGCATATGGTTTTCTTTCACTACTTTGAAAGAATACCATCATTCCATTAAGATGCTGTAAAAAAAAAAATACCATCATTCCATGTTAGCAAAAGCTAAAACCATAAAAATTAACATTGATGTAGATAAACAATGCAAGATTTTAACTCCATGGATATAAGAAAAGGATGAATCATATATTAAGGAAAGGTTAGAGGGAATATGTGGGTCAGGATGTTTGACCTTATTCTAGAGAGCACAAGGAAGAATGCCTCTTTTTTATTTTTATTTTTATAAAGGTATAAGGTAGGTAGGAGTTATTGCTTATGAAGGTTATTGCATTTTTGGGTGTCTACCCCTTCTCTGAACATGCAAAATCAGGATGCTCTATGTTTTGATTTATTGTCATTTTTCTGCAGAAAATGGTTAATGGAGGAACAGTGAACAATTGGATATGCGTAAATTTTTCTCTGAATGTTCAAGACAGTGTAGCCCGTGGATTTTGTTATGAACTTGCGCAAATGTGTCACATATCAGGCATGGTATGGAACTTGCATGATTTCTTTAGGTCTCTGTTTCCAGTATTTTGTTGGATGTAATCTGTTGTTTCTCTCTAAACTTTGGATTGCTTCTTGTATTAAGGCTTTTAATCCTGAGCCGGTACTTCCTCCAATCAGTGGTCGTCCAGAGCAGGTAGAGGAGGTCTTGAAAACTCGTTATCATGATGCCATGACAAAGCTTCAGCCCCAGGGCAAGGAACTTGACCTTCTTATTGTAATTCTCCCTGATAATAATGGTTCCCTTTATGGTAAGGAGTTGACACAGTAGATTCAGTGTTGATTTCATTCATCTAATCTTCTGTAGATAAACGATATCTGCTGGTCATCACAATTCCTATGTGTTGCTGCAGGTGATTTGAAACGGATATGTGAGACAGATCTTGGCCTTGTTTCTCAGTGTTGTTTAACAAAGCATGTATTCAGAATGAGTAAGCAGTATTTGGCCAATGTGGCTTTGAAGATAAATGTGAAGGTTGGAGGAAGAAATACTGTACTTGTTGATGCAATATCAAGGCGCATTCCTTTAGTCAGCGACCGGCCCACTTATTTTTGGTGCTGATGTTACCCATCCTCATCCTGGGGAAGACTCAAGCCCATCTATTGCAGCTGTATTCTATCTTTCTCCACTCTTCTGAATGCCTCTTATCTTGTATTCACTGAATTTGATCTTGCCTTTAATAGCTTAAGGAGTTATAAGGATGTGTTCATCCCTCTGGAGTAATAAGGTGATTGCCGTGTGCTAGAGAATTGGAGTGATAAGGTGTATTTTTGTAAATATGTTTTACTTTGAATGTGTCTAAGTGGTTATGATTCTGCGAGTGATGAGTTTGATTGCCTAAGTTAGTTCAGTTATTTTCTCCTGTTTATTTGTTACTATGGTTGTTTTTCTACTTATTTAAAGCTGTGTAATTTAGCTCATTGATATATTGAGCTACATTCAATTATAATTAAATACATTTTTTTTATAATTTCTTTTTTGGTATCAGAGCCAGAAAGAGCAAAAGTATCACTTTTTTTTTTCTTTTCTTTCTGTCCACTCACCATGGCTTCTTCTACCTTGAATGTAGCGAATTTCGTTACACTAAAGCTGAAACAAACCAATTACCAACTTTGGAGAGAATAGGTGTTGAGTTTAGCTGAGAGTCAAGAATTATCCGATCATTTAGTGGCGGAATTTCCAGCAGATCAGAAATTCACTCCTCCTCCAACACCAATTCCAGAAAATTATCAACCACAGCAGTCAAATGAATTTAAGACATGGCAAAAGTCCGACCGATTGCTTCGAGGGTGGATCTACGGAACCCTTAGCGAAGAATCTCTGGGACTTGTCATTGGGCTAGAAACTGTGTGTGCTGTTTGGAGTGCATTAAAAGAGGCCTATGCACAAGATTCACAAGAAAGGGTATTTACCCTACGCCAACAGCTAACTTATTTTCGAAAAGATGAAAATAAGACAATCACAGAGCACTTACGCTTGTTTAAGGAGATTTGTGATAATCTGGCTGCAATCGGGAAGTTCCAGACGATGAAAAGATCTTCTGTCTTCTCACAAGTTTAGGTCCGCAATATGAGACCTTCACCACCACCATGCTCAAACCACCACGGCCAAGTTACAACGAGCTGGTTTCCCAATTAAAAAATCTGGATCAGAGGCGAAGTTGGTTCTCCAATCAGTCGAATTCTGCGCTTGACCAGATCGCGCATGTTGCCTTTTATGGTAATCAACAGAAACAAGCCAATTCCAGTTCGAATCGACGCAACAATTTCGATTCTCATGGACGGGGGTTTCAGGCCCAACAAACTCGAGGACAGGTCAGAACAGAGGATCATACTCCTCTCAACGTCGCCCTCCACCACCTGGTCAGCGAAGAATGACTCCCGCTGAACGGGAACTTTATAAGGATGAAATTTGCCAATACTGTGGCAAAAAGGGGCATATAGCCAAAATCTGCTGGTGGATATCTAAAGCACAATGTGAAGATCCTCCACAAGCCCTTGCAGCTCTCACGCTTAACAATGGAGTCGTGGAAACAGACTGGGTAGCTGATTCGGGCGCGTCTGATCACATGACAGGTAACAAACTTCTTCTAAAAAATATTGATAAGTATGATGGACCTGATTCGATTACGATAGGGGATGGTACCTTCCTGCCAATTGATGGTGTAGGTACAGCCTGTTTAAACCAAAAATATAATTTGCCTATCTCTAATGTGTTATCTGTTCCTGATTTAAAACAGAACTTGTTATCCATTAGCCAACTGACTGATGAATATCCTGTAAACTGTGAATTCTCTAACGTGTCTGTTAATGTAAAGGATCGGGAAACGGAACAGGTGCTCTTAACAGGACCAAGGAGGCGTAATTTGTATACGTTGTCTGGAGTACCTATAGCTTATTTCTCGAATCGGTTTAGGACTGGTACCGCTGAGATTTGGCATCAACGATTAGGACACCCACAAGCTTCTGCAGTTTCAGTTTTATTTAATAAAAATCTAGTTGATGTAAAAGGTTCATTGCAATCTAAGTTTTTGTGTGATAGTTGCCAGTTAGGCAAATTGAGTAAGTTTCCTTTTAATTCTTCAGAACATACTAGTTCATCTAGTTTTGATAAGATTCATTGTGATCTATGGGGACTAGCCCCTGTAATTTCTTTTTCTAAGTTTAAGTTTTATGCATGTTTTGTTGATGACTTTTCAAAATATTCTTGGATAGTTCCTTTAAAGAAGAAATATGATTTCTTTGTTACTTATTTAGCATTTGAACAATTTATATTTCGACAATTTGGGAAGCGAATTAAAGTTTTTCATTCCGATGGAGGAGGTGAGTTTGTTAATAATGCTTTGTCTTCTCATTTTCTTGCACATGGCATAAAACATCACATTTCATGTCCATATACTCCTGAACAAACAGGTGCCGTTGAACGGCGACATCGAGTAATACGTGAACTAGGTTTAACTATGATGTAACATAGCCATATGCCGTTATGTATGTGGGTAGAGGCTTTTCAAACTGCTGTCTTTCTTTTGAATAGGTTACCTACTACTGTGTTGGGCAATGAGACACCATTTTATATGCTACATGGATTCCATTTTGATTATAGTTCATTACGGGTCTTTGGTTCGAAGTGCTTTCCATACATTTGGGATTCTAGAAGTCATAAGTTTGATCCAAAATCTTGCTTATGTGTTTTTGTTGGTTACAGTGAAAAACACAAAGGTTATAAATGCTTTAACCCTAGAACTAAAAAATTTATCATAAGCCGTCATGTAAGTTTTGATGAGGCAGTTTTTCCTTTCAAGTCGTCATCTTTTGATAAATCCTTTGCTCTTAAAATTATGAATTCTTGGCTACCTGATTGTTCTGGTTTAAATACCCAAACTACTGTAACTGATTCTTCTCTTAGTTTACAGGAATGTGCACCATTTATTTCAGCTGTTGATGTAGCAGGTATTTTGCCGTGTGAAGAAAAGTCTGATGTGCTGCCCCCGCCAGCAGCAGGCACACAGTCAGCAGTAGTGTTACAGTCACCAGCTGACCCACTAGTTGCTCAACAAACAGCCACTGCTGTGTCTGCTGGACAGCCCTTGCAAACGGACCAAACTGTTGTTGTACCAGCAGCAGCTCAGGAAGCTGGTTCATCTACAACATCTCAACACCAATTAACAGAACACGTTCTGTCTTATACTTCAGATGTACTAGCCTATCAGTTTTCTGCAGTTGAGGTATTTGCAGAACAACCAGAAGCCGAGTTGATTCAAGACCAGGAACCAGAGGAGCTTCCTGTTGCCGCTCCGTTGCTCCATGATCAACCCATCACGGATCAGCACATGATTGAATCTAGTGCACAACAAGAGCAATCTTTAGAGGTTCTACACATAGGTGATTCGGTTAGTGCAGGAGCAAGTAATTCTTCTTTAGCTGAAATTAATGTACCTGAGGAGCATGTTGAGGATATAGCACCTAATCATTCTATGATTACTCATTCAAAATCAGGTATTGTTAAACCCAATCCACGATATGCTTTGAATGTTACTATGTCTTCTGTTATTCCGCCTGAACCAAAAAATGTTAAACATGCTCTTGCTCATAATGGTTGGAAAACTGCTATGCTTGATGAATTTAATGCCTTGACTAGAAATAAGACTTGGACTTTGGTTCCCCGTACATCTGATTTGCATGTTATAGGGTGTAAATGGGTGTATAAAGCTAAGTTGAAACCAGATGGCACTTTAGATAGGTTAAAGGCCCGTCTTGTTGATAAAGGGTTTCATCAACTAGACGGTGTAGATTACACTGAAACGTTTTCCCCTGTTATTAAGCCGGGCACAATTCGTTTGGTTTTAACTATTGCGTTGGTCAGGCATTGGCCTATTCGTCAGTTAGATGTGAAAAATGCTTTCTTGCATGGATTTATTTCTAAGAATATTTATATGGAACAGCCACCAGGAATGATTGATTCTAATAATCCTTCCTATGTTTGTAAGCTCCAACGAGCTCTTTATGGATTGAAACAGGCGCTGCGTGCCTGGTTTGATAGACTGAGTGTTTTTTTTACTGAAATATGGGTTTTATTGTAGTCTTGCAGATCCTTCTCTATTTGTTTTCCATTCGGCAGCTGGTACTTTAATTCTTCTAATTTATGTTGACGATATGCTTCTTACAGGCTCTTCCAGTACTCTTGTTCAGTCATTTTTGCAGGTTTTAAATTCAGAATTTTCTATGAAAGATCTTGGTCCTTTACATCACTTCTTGGGCATTCAGGTTCAATCCACAACCACTGGACTTCATTTATCCCAGACTCATTATGCCTATTCCATTTTGGAGCGTGCTCAAATGCTAGAATGCCAGCCTATGCCCACGCCATTGGTCCAAAAATCGGTGTCTACATCCGTTGACACACCTGTTGATGATCCAAGTTATTTTCGTGTGCTTGTAGGGTCATTGCAGTATCTCACGCTTACCCGTCCAGACCTTTCTGTTAGTGTTAATTATGTTTCCCAATTTATGCACTCTCCTCACATGTCCCACCTCAAATATGTTCACCGTATTTTACGTTATTTAAAAGGCACTCTTGACTTAGGTCTTTCTCTTACAGCAGATACGTCACTTGCTCTTTCTGCTTTTTCTGATGCAGACTGGGCCGGCTGTCAGATGACAAGACGTTCCACAACTGGTTACTGCACTTTTCTAGGGTCTAATATTGTTTCTTGGTGTGCCAAGAAACAGACTACTGTTGCCCGTTCCAGCACCGAAGCAGAGTATCGAGCTATGGCTCATGCCGCCGCAGAGCTAACTTGGTTAGGATATCTGTTGGATGATTTACGAGTTCCTCAACGTAATCCACCTATACTTTATGGTGATAACTTAAGTGCTTTATATTTGACTGTTAATCCGGTTCTTCATGCCCGTAGCAAACACATAGCTTTGGACTATCATTATGTGAGAGAACGAGTTGCTCAAGGGGTCTTAATCACTAAGCACATTCCATCCACTTTCCAACTGGCTGACATATTTACTAAGTCAATGACTAAAGCTCGCCTGGCTCAATTTCGACACAAACTTTGTCTTCAGCCCCGACAAAGTTTGAGGGGGGATAATAGCTTAAGGAGTTATAAGGATGTGTTCATCCCTCTGGAGTAATAAGGTGATTGCCGTGTGCTAGAGCATTGGAGTGATAAGGTGTATTTTTGTAAATATGTTTTCCTTTGAATGTGTCTAAGTGGTTATGATTCTGCGAGTGATGAGTTTGATTGCCTAAGTTAGTTCAGTTATTTTCTCCTGTTTATTTGCTACTATGGTTGTTTTTCTACTTATTTAAAGCTGTGTAATTTAGCTCATTGATATACTAAGCTACATTCAATTATAATAAAATACATTTCTTTATAATTTCCTTTTGCCTTTTGCAATTTGAACTGACAAAAGGTTTTTGAAATTGAAATGCAGGTTGTGGTTTCTCAGGATTGGCCTGAGATTACAAAGTATGCTGGTTTGGTTTGTGCTCAAGCCCATCGACAAGAGCTTATCCAAGATCTGTTCAAAGAATGGCAGGATCCTGTAAGAGGGAAAGCCAGTGGTGGAATGATCAAGTATGTTTGGCCATCTCTCTGTCATATTTTTCATAGGATCAAGTGCCTCTATTGGTCTCAAGTGCTCTAGGGCCTGTGCATATGCTGCTTCCTACGGTCTTGAGGGATTTTATAGTTTACTTTAGTTTGTTTTACTTGCTTTGCCTATGCTTTTTGCTATAGTGATTTTGTTTTTACTTTGGTTGATACCATATATGACGATTAAGGCTTCATTTGTTTGCCGAAATAACTTATATTGAAAAATGTTTTCCATGAAAAATATTTTCCAACAAAATAACTTTTTTTTCATTGTTTAAATTTCATTTAAAAAATAAAATATATTAACAAAATTTTATATAGAGGTGTTAATTAAATTCTCAAAATGTAAAAATGGACTTCCTATTTTAAAAGGAGGAAGTCATTTTCCTTAAAATAACTTGATCTTTCCTTTGACGAAAGAAAATATTTTTTATTGATTAATTTTTTTGAAATCACTAAACACAAAATTGTGAAAAATATTTTTCTTAAAAATATTTTCCATGAAACAAATAGAGTCTAAATTAAATATCTCACCAATTTTAATTATATATATTATGTATTATAAACATGTATTATGTGTTATGAAGTGTTTTAAATATGTATTATTTATAATGTTTTTTATTAAAAAAGAAAAATATTTTAAATGATAAAAGTTGATAACTTCCTCAATCAATTATCCAAATATAAAAATTCATTTAATTCTATTGGCCAAGTGGGCCAGCATCCTGCTCAGATCCCTTCGCCCCATGGCGCTTGGGCTTGCTACGCTATAAGAAATTAGAGTTGCACCTCTGCTAATGCTTAAGTTTTTGGCATGGTGATAAACGCTCGATCCTACAAATTCATAACTTAATAACTAAGATTTAAATGGAATGGATGGGTCTTTTTTTTATTAATTAAAAATCTTGAGTTTAAACTCTTATTATGGAGTATTTTTATTAATTTAGATTATATATTCAGAGAGAAGCTATCTAATATTTGATAGATTTTTTCAGTTACTACTTAATTAAATAATTTATTTTATATAAAAAAATTTAAATGAATTATTATAAAATTATGTAAGGTTTTATGTCTTGATTTTTTTTTAATTTAAATAAATTGATTTTTTCATTTTTTTTAAAATTATTATAAAAATTAATTGAATTATTCTGAAATTATTGATGTCAGAATAATGGGTCTTTCATATTCTAAAGCATTGTTTGGTACAAACAAATATCCTTTGCTTGGCTTACATCTTCAAGTTAACTTTGAAATAAAAATTATTTAGGTATGACTTAGTAAATTGCCCTTTTCTAATTAAGTTTTATAAATTTTAATAATTTATTTTTTAATTTATTATAACTTAAATTATAATACGGGTATTATTATCTTTTATAATTTAAAAATAATTTTATATTCTGAAAAGTTTATTTGTATATTAAATATATTTATATTATATTTTCTAATAAATTTTTTAAAAAGTAACATATTTCTAATCAAATAAGATTTAAATTTGGGTGTATTAAATACTTGACATGAGTTAATTTAATTGTAACTTGATATTAATTAGATTTATAATAAATTTTATTAAAAAAAGGATTAATTCAAGTCATCAAAATTATCATCAAAACTAAAATGGATTATCCACCAAAACTTGTTGATTTTGTTTTTAGCAATTGTTGGGCTTCTTTTCCTCAGATCTATTTGATTTTTAAGGAAGTGTTTTCTCTTAGTTAATGGGTTTATTTATTATACTCTTTATTAATGGGAAATACGTTTGTTTTCAGTTTAGATCGTTTGTTCTCCTGGCGATTTCGAAAACTGTCCCCTCTTAATGGAGTCTCCGGTCATTATTTTTAAGAAATATTTTGTGGCAGTTTAACTTGTTTTCGCTTCGGGCATTTTGCTTTTTAGCTTTCTTGTGCGTTTTATTATTATTATTTTTATAATTTCAAGCAAAGATTTTTAATTGTTGATTTTTTTTTTTAACCGCACAAGGAAGAATGCATGGATAGTCTGGTAGGTCTGGCAGAATTCGCCTTGTGACCTAATCTAGTGAAATTCATATTGTGGCTTTGTTTAGTGGGACCAATGCCTGGATAGTCTGGTAGAATCTGCCTTGTGACCTAACTTAGCGAAATTTATTTGTGGCCTTTGTTTAGTAGGACCAACGTCCAGATGGTCTAGCGAAACTCATCTTGTGGCCTTATTTAGTGGGACTAACGCCCGGATAGTCTAGCAGAACCCGCCTTGTGACCTAACTTGGCGAAACTTGCCTTGTGACCTGACTTGACGGAACCTGTCTTGTGACCTTATTTAGTGGGACCAACGCCCGAATGGTCTAGCAGAGCCCGCCTTGTGACTTGGCCTGGCGGAATCTGCCTTGTGGCCTTGTTTAGTGAGACCAACACTCGGATAGTCCGGCAGAACCCGCCTTGTGACCTGGCCTAGCGAAACCCACCTTATGGCCTTATTTAATGGGGCCCACGTTCGGATGGTCTCTTCTTGTCTCCTTATTCTTTTTTAAGGAAGGTAATCCCATTGTTTCTTCTTACTAAAGAACACAACACATGAAAAAATATCTCGTTAACTTGTTATTGATAAAATTTCCTCTTATTACAAATATCTCAAGAGTGGAAAATCACTCGGCCATCTAGTTTGGCTAACTTACAAGACTCTAGGTAAATGACCTTCAAGCGGTCATTTTTAGGTCTTGCCCAACTTACCAGATCGATAATTACATCTATGGTCTACTTATTTTTCCTGATTATCCTTAGGTCCTTCCATCATTATATGAATAGTCTCTAAACGCTCTCCATCAAAGAAAGGTGGTCTCACAACCGATTGACCTTCTTGAGAATTGAGGGCTACCATTTGATCTTTACTCCAAGATAATTATATCTTCAAGAAAGGGAGACTTAGCTCTGATACCACTTGTTGTCCCTTGAGGCAACCCAAGAGGGGGGGTGAATTGGGTTTATAAAAAATTTAATGGCAAAGACAAGAAATTAGAAGAGAATGAGGAAGAGAAAAATCAACACAAAGATTTATAGAGGTTCAGCTATCCAAGCCTACGTCCTCTCCTCAAGGTCCACTTGAGAGTTCAACTCCACTATCAAATCTTCTTTGGGTGAAGATCAAAACCCTTACAATCTTAGAGCAAGCCTTTGCTCTTTACAAATCTCTTTTTCCACTCAAGAGCAATTCTTTGCTCAATGCCACACTCACAACAACAGAATCTCTCAATCAACCTTTACTTACTCAGAGAAGCCAATCAATTACAACTCAGAACAAGCTTTCAATAAATCAATGCTTTGGCTCAAGGTTTTGAGAGAGAGAGAATGAAAAAATGCTGTAATCTCAATAAATGTTTGCTTAGTTGGTTGTTGTAACCTCACAACAACAAAAACAAGTTGTATTTATAGTTCATTCATAAATATGGCCGTTGGGGGTGCATTAAATGCAAATAGAGCCGTTTATGTTCAGCAATAACCGTTATACCGTACCCAGAAAAACTCAGGTTCGGCGGCCTAAGCTTAGGGTTCGGCGGCCGAACCATTTGGGGCGAAGAAACTATTCCTTTAAAACTGAACTTTCGGCGGCCTAAACTCAATGTTCGGCGGCCGAACATGGTGGACTTTCGTTTCTGTTCCTCACTTTCGGAAGCCAAACTTTAAGCTTCGGAGGCAGACCCAAAACACACTTTCGGCGGCCGAAGGTTAAATGTTCGGCGGCTGAAAGTATGGGACTTTCGTCTCTGTCCCTCACTTTCGGAAGCCGAAGGTTACACTTAGGGGGCTGGTTGAAAACCCACTTTCGGCGGCCGAAAGTCAATGTTCGGCGGCCGAACATATGGGACTTTCGTTTCTGTCCCTGACTTTCGGAAGCCGAAAGATGACTTTAGGGGGACAAAAAATAATTCTTTAAATCTTTGAAAAATCATAACTTAGGCTGTAAAAATCCTTTTTTCAAACCGTTTGAACTTTTGCAACCTATATTTTTAGATCTTTCATTTTGATGAGAAATAATTTCAAAATCACTTCTTTTGGAAAATTTCATTTTGGTCCCTGAAAGTCAAGTACTTAAAAAAAAATGGCCATATCTAAAAGAACTTTTAGAAATGAAAGAGCCCTTGAGCCATCACAATTAATTACTTGAAATTCACAATGAATAAAATGACAAGCATGATAAATAAAAATACTTTATGATCCCTTTCTTGTAGTATGCTTCCAAAATTGGCGCTTTTCACTTTTGTGACTGAAGCAATATCATTTGTTTCAATAAGGGACCTGCAAGCTCAATACAAACACTCTTGGAAATAATTAGTAGCACACCAATTGTTTATTAATCATCAAAACAAGGATTAGGACATTTAGGTCCAACAATCTCCCCCTTTTTGATGATGACAAACAATTGATAAACATTAGGATAATAATCATAAGTGTAGTGTGTGCATTTTAAAAAAAATTCTCCCCCTTAATGTGCTCCCCCTGTTAAAAATACTTTATGCCATATTTAAAAAGTGAGAAGGCACATAAGGGAGGTTTTGACTCAATGTAATGCTATGAGATGTAATGGATCCTATATGAATGAATGAGTCCCAACAAAAATGCATCTCAAATGAATACACACAATATCCACAAACCAAGAGAGAAAAATATTTAATCCAAACGAGTCAAATAAAAATAGCCAATATCCATAAAGATATCAAATGTATACATAAGTAATACCATCTCTCCCCCTTTTGGCATCATCAAAAAAATATATCACAATAACAAAAGGGGAAAACAAAAGTAACCAAATAAACAAACAGATCACTGAGGAGGCTGAGGAGGTGGCACTCCAGATGACTGCTGAAGAAGGTGCAAAATCTGGCTCTGCTGCTCTATCAGGGTCTGCTGCTGGTCTGTAAGTCGTGCTAACTGCTGCTCCATCTGAGTCTGGCGATCAGATATCTGAGTCTGGCGATCAGATATCTGAGTCTGGTGATCAGACATCTGAGCCTGGCGATCAAACATCTGAGCAACCTGCAGCTCCAGACGACCCATGGCATCATACAGATCAGATGCAGTCCGTGAAGATGTACCCTGCTCGGTGGACCGCCCAGTACTAGCATCGCCTCTGGGAGCTCGCTCTGTCTCAAGATCAGTAGGAGAAGCATCATCTGACTCCTCATCAGAACCATCATGTGCCTGTGCTGCTGCATGTGCTGCTCTGCGAGCTGCAAAATCTCTCCTAGAATTATAAAATTCATTGCCTCTCCTAGTCAAACCCATGTGGTGGAGGGTAGCCTCAGTATAGGGGGTGTACTCACTAGACAAAGGTAAGGCCGACTCGGTACCTGGGTCAACACCTAGGGCTCGGAGAAGAAGAGTAAGATGACGACCAAAGGGGAGACAGCCTCGACTCAGCCTAAGGGAGTCTGCTATAGAGTGAATCATAATATGTGGCAGGTTAAGGGCTCGACCCTCTAGCAGACAAGACACTACAAACATGTCAGAGTAGGAGAGTGCAGTCCTATGACCCGATCTAGGGAGAATCTCATAGGTGACTATGTGGTGAACAACTTTGGGGAGAGTGTTGAGGTCACAGGCCTTAAGCCTAGAGGGCTCCTCACGATCTACGTCTCCTGAAATGACCCTAGTCTGGTGAAGGGAAGAGACCTCACCAGTAATCCACTTATGAGTGGTGGATACAACAGCCCCAGAGTTGGGGATACCTAGGTGACGAGCAATGATGTCAGGAGTGAGGTAAACCCTCTGACCATTTACAAAACTGACTAGGTGAGGGGGAGTGTGACGGGTGAAGGTGTGTAGGTTTGCATAGAACTCCCTAACAATCCTAGGATGGGTGTCGGATGGAGTGATAAGAAGGTGCTCCCATCCCTGAACAATGAAGGGCTGTAGGAAACCCTGAGTACGAAAAAACTGAACACTGTTGGGATGAACTGTTCTCCCAGGATGAACAAACCTGAGAGAAAAAGGCTGAAAAGCAGGATCACCCTCACTAACAACAGGAAACTCAAAGGGTGGAGAGGTAGGAGGGTCTGGAGAGGGGGACCTAGGAGGCTCAGACTGCCTACTAGACTGACCTCTAAAGTACGGGTGTCTACGGGCTGTGGTTTTTCTACCCATTTTACCCAACCAACAGCTACAGAGGCAAATGAACAAAAAGAGAAACAAGATTAACTATAAGCAACAAAGCACAAGACAGCCACAAGACTCAGCCCATAAACAAATAACCCAGCTAACATGTATAATAAAGATAGCAAAAAATATATATATATACCCAGCCAATCAGAGATTAACAACAAAAATAGGCAGAGTATATGTATATAACCAGCTACTTGTTGTTCAGCTAACAGAGAGCAACAGAACAGAGAAAAAAAAAGGCAGTTTAAAAAAAAATAAACATAGCTATCAATAACCCAGCTAATAAGATAACACAGCTAATCACAACAACCCAGCTAATCAGTATGTACATTTTAACAGAAATTTTTTTTTATAAATATACATCAAAATAACCCAGCTAACAAATTAACAAAAAAATGTCTACATTCAAAACCAAAAAAATTGTAAACCAAAACAAACCAAATAACCCAACCCAGCTAACAACAGCATATATATATATATAAAATATACTCAGCAGATTCTAAATCAACAAAACATAATAAAATCACAACCCTAAAGATCAAATCAACAGAAAATAATAAACAAAAATAAAGAAAAATAGAGAGAGAAAACAAAACTTACCCAAATGGAAAAAGCTTGAAATGGGTTCTTTGTGGAGAAAAGAAACTGTTTTTGTGCGTTTGAGTGAAGAGAAGGAAGAAAAATGGAGGTTTTGGGGGGAAAAGAGGCTCAAAAAGGCAGGTTTTTGAGAGGGAGACGAAGGGAGCGTCGGGGAGAGAGAGAGAGCTTCAGCGAGAGGGAGAGGGCGCGCGAGGAAGACGATGAGCTGTCGCGGGGGCTTTTAAGGCATGCGCAGTTTCGGCGGCCGAACTAATCTTCAGCGGCCGAATTTGGGCAAGTTTTGGAGGCCGAATATAAACTTCGGCGGCCGAACTTTATAATGTTCGGCGGCCGAATAAAATGTTAGGCGGCCGAAAAGAAAGAAAAGAAAACAGAAAAAAAAAATTCCCGCTTTTCATATTGCCCTTGAAATTGAAGGTTAGGGGGCCGAAAGTGCCTCCGAACCTGGAATTTTTGGGCTTCCCCTCCCCCTTTGTGTTTAAAAAGAAATAAAACTATGTCAAACAATTTTGACATGCTTTAAAAATACTCAAAAATATACACTCAACAACCACCATCTAGCATTCCCAATTCCCTTTTAATGAAGTTAAATCTTTCTTCATTTAAAGGTTTAGTGAAAATATCAGCTAGTTGGTTGTTTGTATCCACAAACTCAAGAACAACATCACCATTTAACACATGATCACGAATGAAATGATGTCTAATGTCAATATGCTTAGTTCTAGAATGTTGAATGGGGTTCTTGGTTAGATTGATTGCACTTGTATTATCACATTTAATAGGAATGTGATCAAGAGATACTTCAAAATCTCTTAATTGTTGTTTAATCCAAAGGACTTGACTACAACAAAGACCCGCCGCCACATATTCGGCTTCGGCAGTTGATAGTGCAACCGAATTTTGTTTCTTGCTACACCAAGAAACAAGGGATTGTCCTAGAAGTTGACAAGTACCCGAGGTACTCTTCCTATCAAGAATGCTTCCGGCAAAGTCGGCATCCGAGTAGGAACATAAACTTAAGGATGAACTTCTAGGATACCATAACCCCAAATGCAATGTGCCATGTAAATATCTAAGAATGCGTTTAACGGCATGCAAATGAGACTCTTTAGGACATGATTGAAAGCGTGCACATAAACATACGGAAAACATGATATCCGGTCTAGATGCGGTTAGATATAAAAGGCTTCCGATCATACCTCTATAGAGCTTTTCATCAATAGGCTTACCCTTTTCATCCTTGTCAAGCTTGGTGTTTGTGCTCATTGGAGTTCTACTTGGCTTGCAATTCTCCATTCCAAACCTTTTGATTAGCTCCTTTGTGTATTTGGCTTGGTTGATGAAGATGCCATCCTTAGCTTGTTTGATTTGAAGCCCAAGGAAGAATTTGAGTTCTCCCATCATGCTCATCTCAAACTCGCTTTTCATAACTTTTGAAAACTCTTCACACAAGCACACATTAGTAGCACCAAATATAATATCATCAACATATATTTGTACCACAAGGATGTCATTTTCATGATTTTTGACAAAAAGAGTTGTATCCACTTTGCCTTTTGAAAAACCATTTTGCAAAAGAAAATTACTTAGTCTTTCATACCAAGCTCTAGGAGCTTGTTTTAAACCATATAAAGCTTTAGACAATTTAAAAACATGATTTGGAAAGGCATGATTTTCAAACCCCGGAGGTTGCTCAACATAAACCTCCTCCTCAATAAAACCATTTAAAAAGGCACTTTTCACATCCATTTGAAAGAGATTAAAATTCATGTATGATGCATATGCAAGCAAGATTCTAATGGCTTCTAATCTAGCTACGGGGGCAAAAGTTTCATCATAGTCTATGCCCTCCTCTTGGTTATAGCCTTTAGCTACTAACCTAGCTTTGTTCCTTATGATATTGCCATCTTCATCAAGCTTGTTTCTAAACACCCATTTGGTGCCTATGGTGGGGTGATGTTTTGGTCTAGACACTAAGGTCCAAACCTTGTTCCTTTCAAATTGGTTGAGTTCTTCTTGCATAGCAAGAACCCAACTCTCATCACCAATAGCCTCATCTATAGATTTAGGCTCTATATGAGATATGAATGCAATATTATTACATACATGTCTAAGAGAGGATCTAGTAGTTACCCCTTGTGATGTATCACCAATTATTTGATCCTTGGGGTGATCCTTCTTGTAGGCCCAATCCTTTGGCAAGTCATGTTGGACTCCTTGACTTTGTGTAATTTGCATTTGTTGCTCTTGAAGTCCAACTTCATCTTCCTTTGCATCTATTGAATCCTCCTTGGGTTGACATTGATCTCCATGAGATTGAGGATCTTCAATGGTCAACTCATCAAGGTTACCTACAAGATCATCATCACAAGATACCTCCTTTCTAGAAGCAAAGGGATTAGATTCATCAAAAACAACATGCATTGATTCTTCAACTATCAAGGTTCTTTTATTGAATACTCTATATGATTTACTAGAAATAGAGTATCCTAGGAAGATACCTTCATCGGTTTTGGAGTCAAATTTGCCTAGATTATCCTTATTGTTTAATATGAAGCATTTGCAACCAAAAACTCTAAAATAACTAACTCTAGGTTTCCTTCCATTCCAAAGCTCATAAGGAGTTTTATTTAGGAGAGGTCTAATTAAAACTCTATTTGAAACATAACAAGCCGTATTTATGGCTTCCGCCCAAAAATAAGTAGGTAAATTATACTCTCTTAGCATAGTCCTCCCCATATCTAAAAGAGTTCTATTTTTTCTTTCAACAACACCATTTTGTTGGGGAGTCCTAGGAGATGAAAAATTATGAGTGATCCCTAACTTATTGCAAAAAGTTTCAAATTTTTCATTTTCAAATTCTCTACCATGATCACTCCTTATAGAAGAAATTTGAAAACCCTTTTCATTTTGAACTTTCTTTGTAAAACTTTTAAAAGCATCAAAACAATCATCCTTATGAGCAAGGAACACAACCCAAGTATACCTAGAGTAGTCATCAACTATAACAAACCCATAATGCATGCCACCAAGACTAGCTACTCTAGTTGGACCAAATAAATCCATATGCAAGAGTTGCAAAGGTCTAGAAGAGATTACCTTATTAATAGCTTTAAAGGAACTCTTAACTTGCTTACCCATTTGACATGCATCACATACTTTGTCCTTTTCATATTTGATCTTTGGAAGACCATCAACTAGCTCATCTTTGCTCAAATTTTTGAGGAGATCCATACTAGCATGAGAAAGCCTTCTATGCCAAATCCAAGAGTTATCACTAATAGACACAAAGCACTTCATATCTTGGTTAGTCATAGCTTGTAAGTCAATAAGATAAATATTCTCAACTCTTTCACCAACAAACAATATTTTGTTATCCGACATTCTAGACACAAAACATGATTTTGGCTCAAAGATAACTCTACAACCTTTATCACATAATTGACTCACACTTAACAAATTATGCTTCAAACCATCAACTAATAGAACTTTATCAAGAATAGGAGAGTTTTCCTTACCGACTTTACCTATACCAACAATTTTACCTTTTCCATTGTCTCCAAAGGTTACTTGTCCACTTCCGTCTTTCTTTTCAAGAGAGATGAAGTGATTTGAGTTTCCGGTCATGTGCCTTGAACATCCACTATCTAGATACCATTTGCTTTCAATTTTTGAGGATTTCAAGCACACCTAAAAGAAAGAATTCAAATACTTTTAGGTACCCAAATGTACTTGGGTCCTTGGGGGTTAGTCATTCCACTATCCAATTTCCATATGCTACCATATCCAAGATGCAATTTTCTAATAGAGCACTTATAGTTGGTGTGACCAAACTTGCCACAATAGTGACAATGACCATTGAACCTTCTTACTCTAGGTCCATAGGTGAGTGAGTGTGTTTGAGTTCTCATGTGACCATTTCTCCTTTGCTTATTAAAAGCATGTGAGCAAGAGATATGATTAGAGTGGTGATTTTGTGAGCTAGAAGTGTGTGTTCTATAATGATCATTTCTCTTATATGCAAATTGCCTAGGTGTGTGTCTTATATGAGTGTTGTAACTAGTGGATTGGTGTACATGTGCATTCCTTGTAGGTGCATTCCTCATAGACATATTGCTACTAGAAACTTTAGGCACATTTCCATTTGAGCTAGAAACCTTAGGTTCATGTGAGTTGGTAGCTTTAACAAAAACGGTTTTAGAAAAATTTGCTTGAGTTGATTTATCATAGCCAAGGCCATACTTGATGCTTGGAGACCTTTGAGAGTCTAAAATCTCATCAAGTTTGTCCTTGCCTTTTAAAAATTTTGAAAGAGAATTTTTCAACTCAAGGATTTCATTTTTCAAATTTTTATTTTCTAGTGAGAGCTCATCTAAGGATTTTTGTAAAGAATCATTTGAGGGTAAAGGTCCCTTAAGTGAGTTCTCACTTTCCTTTTTAAAGCTAGCTAACTCACATTTCAAAATTTTATTTTTCCTATGACTCTTTTCAAGCTCATTATTCATCAATTTTAAAGCACCTACAAGTTCATCATATGAAAACTCAACATCATCATCATTTAAAGTAAAGTCATCAAGAGTAGTTACCTCATCGGAGCTTTCCTCTAGAGCCATGAAGCACATGTTGGCAATTTCATCACCAACTTCCTCTTCTTCGGAATCACTTGATTCATCCCATGTTGCTTTGAAGGCCTTCTTCTTGAACTTCTTGATAGGCTTCTTCAACTTGGGACAATCCACTTTGTAGTGACCCGGCTTATTACATTCATAGCAAATGACTACTTCTTTTTTGCTTGATTCACCCTTTTCCTTTCTAAAATTCTTCCTTGGGATGAACCTTTTATTTTGGAGAAGCAACTTCCTTATTCTCCTAGTTACCAAGGCCAATTCTTCCTCACTTATCTCTTCTTCTTCCTCACTAGTATCTTCGGAGGCTACCCTTAGAGCAATGTTCTTTTTCATCTTGCTATGTTCCTCCACTTGCTCTCTCTTTAGAGTCATCTCATAGTCAATGAGATTCCCCAAGAGTTCATCCAATTGCACTTTGGTCAAGTCTTTGGCATCCTTTAAGGAAGTTACCTTTGGTAGCCATTCTTTAGGTAGACATCTTAGGATTTTCTTCACCAACTCTTCATTTGTGAATGTCTTCCCAAGAGATTTCATCCCTCCAATGATCTCAATGAACCTATCATACATTTGGCTAATAGTTTCATCGGATTTCATCTTGAACAACTCATATTGATAGATGAGGGATTCCATCTTGTTTTCCTTGACTTGATTGGTACCTTCATGAGTGACAACCAAAGCATCCCAAATTTCCTTGGCGGTGGACTTCATGCACACTTTGTTGTACTCACTTCTACTAAGAGCACAAAACAAGATGTGAATGGCTTTGTCATTGAGGGCTACCCTTCTCTTCTCTAGCTCACTCCATTCACTCTTAGGTTTTTGCTCTTGGTTTCCATCAATGAATCTTGTGGGAAAGAAAGGCCCATTCTCTACAATGTCCCACAAATCAACTCCTTCCGATTTAAGGAAATAATACATTCTATTTTTCCAATATAGAAAGTCATTTCCATCAAAGAAAGGTGGTCTCACAACCGATTGACCTTCTTGAGAGTTGAGGGCTGCCATTTGATCTTTACTCCAAGATAATTATATCTTCAAGAAAGGGAGACTTAGCTCTGATACCACTTGTTGTCCCTTGAGGCAACCCAAGAGGGGGGGTGAATTGGGTTTATAAAAAATTTAATGGCAAAGACAAGAAATTAGAAGAGAATGAGGAAGAGAAAAATCAACACAAAGATTTATAGAGGTTCAGCTATCCAAGCCTACGTCCTCTCCTCAAGGTCCACTTGAGAGTTCAACTCCACTATCAAATCTTCTTTGGGTGAAGATCAAAACCCTTACAATCTTAGAGCAAGCCTTTGCTCTTTACAAATCTCTTTTTCCACTCAAGAGCAATTCTTTGCTCAATGCCACACTCACAACAACAGAATCTCTCAATCAACCTTTACTTACTCAGAGAAGCCAATCAATTACAACTCAGAACAAGCTTTCAATAAATCAATGCTTTGGCTCAAGGTTTTGAGAGAGAGAGAATGAAAAAATGCTGTAATCTCAATAAATGTTTGCTTAGTTGGTTGTTGTAACCTCACAACAACAAAAACAAGTTGTATTTATAGTTCATTCATAAATATGGCCGTTGGGGGTGCATTAAATGCAAATAGAGCCGTTTATGTTCAGAAATAACCGTTATACTGTACCCAGAAAAACTCAGGTTCGGCGGCCTAAGCTTAGGGTTCGGCGGCCGAACCATTTGGGGCGAAGAAACTATTCCTTTAAAACTGAACTTTCGGCGGCCTAAACTCAATGTTCGGCGGCCGAACATGGTGGACTTTCGTTTCTGTTCCTCACTTTCGGAAGCCAAACTTTAAGTTTCGGAGGCAGACCCAAAACACACTTTCGGCGGCCGAAGGTTAAATGTTCGGCGGCCGAAAGTATGGGACTTTCGTCTCTGTCCCTCACTTTCGGAAGCCGAAGGTTACACTTAGGGGGCTGGTTGAAAACCCACTTTCGGCGGCCGAAAGTCAATGTTCGGCGGCCGAACATATGGGACTTTCGTTTCTGTCCCTGACTTTCGGAAGCCGAAAGATGACTTTAGGGGGGCAAAAAATAATTCTTTAAATCTTTGAAAAATCATAACTTAGGCTGTAAAAATCCTTTTTTTCAAACCGTTTGAACTTTTGCAACCTATATTTTTAGATCTTTCATTTTGATGAGAAATAATTTCAAAATCACTTCTTTTGGAAAATTTCATTTTGGTCCCTGAAAGTCAAGTACTTAAAAAAAATGGCCATATCTAAAAGAACTTTTAGAAATGAAAGAGCCCTTGAGCCATCACAATTAATTACTTGAAATTCACAATGAATAAAATGACAAGCATGATAAATAAAAATACTTTATGATCCCTTTCTTGTAGTATGCTTCCAAAATTGGCGCTTTTCACTTTTGTGACTGAAGCAATATCATTTGTTTCAATAAGGGACCTGCAAGCTCAATACAAACACTCTTGGAAATAATTAGTAGCACACCAATTGTTTATTAATCATCAAAACAAGGATTAGGACATTTAGGTCCAACACAACGGAAGATAATTCTTATACTTATTTTAGTCATTCCTTCTTCAGGAGATGGGATAACTCCTGTGATCTCCTTCATGTCCTCGCCTCTCTAGCTTTTGACTTTACTTTTGGGTCACCCTCTTGTTCTTTTTTAGTGCCTAGACTTCGCCATCCAGCCTTATATACTTTTAGGCTTTGTCTATCAACTGTTGATATGTCGCTGTTAGGTTTTTAATTAAGGAATCCATGAATTTGACATTATGCGTTCCTTTCTTCAATACTTCTCATGCTATCTCATGATTTAATTCTTTCACCTGTATTGCCTCAGCATTGAACCGTGAGATAAAACTCCTTAAAAACTCGCTCTCTCATTGGTGGATTTTCCTCAAATCGGAGAAAATTTTTTTAGGACGTATACAAGTAATAAATCTGGATTTAAATAATATAGCAAACTATGTAAAGTTTTGAATTAAACATGGACTCAGATGTCGATACCATTTCTGAGCTAAACTTGTGAGTATTGATGGGAACACTCGACATAACACAAAGTCATTGACATCCTGAAGCTGCATAGTCATCCTGAAGATTGGCAGGTGCCTTTTGAGATTCACTGTTCCATCAAACTTATCTAAGCTAGGTAGCTTGAACTTGGTTGGGAATATTTCTATTAAGATTTCTTCCGAAAGAGGTGAGACATTATCTAGGTTGAATTCCTCCTCTTGTTCCCCTTGGTACCTTTGCACGACTTGTACTGGTTTCCAATCGATGTCTTTTGGAGCTTTGTCTCATTCATCTTTGGACTTGGCTTTTCCTTTAGGCCATGTTTTGACCGCTTCTGTCCGAGTCCTTGGGGTGTATACGGATGCTTCCTCTCTTAACCTAGAAGCCATGTTTGATGCCTCCCACCTAGTCTTGTACTGTTCGTGGGTAGCCTGCAACCTTTGAATGTATTGGAGCATTTGCTCATTGTTTAGATTATTGATATCTGCTTCATTGATCATCAGGGGTGTGTTTTGTCCATTGCCAGGGGTGGAAGAAATGATGACACCCTCATTAGTAGCAATATTAGCAGCAACTCGTGAATTACTAGTCATTTTGAGAGAGAAAAAGAAAGAGATCCCTTTTTATCAAGAGAAAGAGTAAAAGACAGATCGTAATCCAGATAAACGGGAGGATTCAATAGATATTTCCGGCAACAGAATCAAATGATGGCTGAAAAATAGAGTTGTGCTGTGATTGGCTAGACCTACAAGAAAGAAAATGTGAGGTGGTGGGTGCCCATGATAGCCCCTCCAACGCTCAAGTCAGTATACTAGAGGATAGGGCGAATGTAATGAATAGCTTAGGACTTGAGTAGTATAAGAGAATAATATACCTTTGCCTCGTTGATTCTTCTCCTTTTATACTGTAAGAAGGTGAAGATAAATATAATATTTTCCGATAATTTGGCAATGATATGGTTGGCTGCTTGATAAGCGATATTGTCAACTAATGGGTTGGTGATCTTGCGATTACAGGCGTAATGGGGATACGCTGGGCTGTGCCTGATAATGGTAACTTTGTGTCGATACTTACCCTATTCAGGGGAGGGCGAGTCTTAACAGTGAATCGGATGTTTAAGGTGTCCGATTTTTCCTTTTCTCGAGCAGGATTGCGTTACTCACTTATCAAATTCTTACTGCATGAACATATTCTGTAGTGACAACTCATGACTTACTTTGAATGATGATTATGTAGTATTAAATTTAATTTTAAATTAGATATTTAAATAAAAATTTTAGATGTTTTTAGGTGGAAATAGAATATTTTAAAATCAAACAGTATTTTTATAAATATTTTTTTAAAAAAAGGGAAAAAATGGACAAAATAGCATGTAGTTGATTTATTTTGTGTTTGGGAAATTTGTTTGTGGGAAAAAAGATGAAAAATAAAGAAAAGAAGTAAAAATTGAATGAGAACATATTTTCCTTCTTTTTATTGAATGTTGGAAGGGGAAAAAAAGTAGATTCTAGATAGCAAATTTTTTTTCATTTTTATAAAAAATTAAAATAAATTATTACAGAGAAAAAAAATAATTTTATATATATAAAATTACATAGATGCTACATAATATTTTTCTTAAATTATTATTAAATAATCTTGACGGGTGATATTCATAAGTATACAAAATTGTCTCAAATAATATGATAGTAAATAAATTATTATTCTACTTGTAGATGTCATAAAGTTTCATAAATTCATCTATATGAGTATTTGGATCCTCACTAGGTGAACCTCCAAACTGAAGTGCATGTTGAAACATTTGGATTAATAGAGGTTTAAGGTTAAATTATTGGTTTGCTCTCTAGAACAAACAATACTAGACCCAGTATGGTTCCAACTGAGTTTGACATAATCTTGAACAGCCTTAGTATTTCGTGTCTAACTTCTTCATCACCCTTTGCA
Organism: Manihot esculenta; assembly: GCF_001659605.2. Classification (NCBI taxonomy): domain Eukaryota; kingdom Viridiplantae; phylum Streptophyta; class Magnoliopsida; order Malpighiales; family Euphorbiaceae; genus Manihot; species Manihot esculenta. Next base: position 34,984,451 of record NC_035162.2, on the reverse strand, counting down.
TTCGTTGTTTCTAGCACCAGCTCCGATAATTATTCCGCCTTCAACCATCTCTTGTTCAACTTTCAATTGAGTTGTTGTTGATTTAGTACTCTTGCTTTTTCTTTCTTTCTATTTATACTATAGATATGTTCATTTCGAAATCCTATAATAAAGGTGCAACACTAATCTTGTTTCTATGTAACACCCATTAAAATTAAGAAAAAAAATTAATAAAATTTAAATAAAACAAAATACCTAAACCAATAATAAAGTTTAGTTGTCGGTTTCAACAATGACGATAAAATCTTGACGGGTAATATTCGCAAATTTAAATAATACCATAGTGAGTAGAATATTATGTCCACATAAATTGAAAATTAAATATTAAAATATATATAAATCTAATTATTATTTAAACTATCAACTGCAAAGATAATTATAAATGTGAACCTTAATTTTCCATATTTTTAACTACCAGATCGCACTCCTTATTATTTAAACTTTTATTGATTTGGTGAATCTTTCGATACTTTAAGGAAATTTGGTAATTAAAATTATATTATTAATAAATGAATTAATTAAATTTTATGAAAAAAATTTATCAATAAAATAATTTATTTTTTATTATTTAATTTTAATTTAAAAAATAAAATGTATTAACACATTTATATATATGATGCTAGATAACGCTTACAAAATAATCGGACTAAAGTAAGTCATGAGTTGTCACCATAAGATAGATCCACGTGATAAGAACTCTATAAGTGGATAACGCGGTTCCGCTCGAGAAAATGAAGACCCGAACATGTTAACACTCGGTTTATCATCAAGACTCGCCCTCTCTTGAATAAAATGAATCTCGGTACAAAGTTACTGTTATCAGGAACCGTCTAACATATTTCTATTATGCTTGTAATCGCGGAATCACTAATCTATTAGCTGGTGATATCTCTAATCAAATAGTCAGCCACATTATTATTGCATAACATACTAAATTACTTTAGTCATCATTGCACAACATACTAAAAAATAACAAAAAATAATTTTATAGTTAAATATAACGTCTTTAATTACAAAAAATATATATCATTATTGACATAGTAAGGTTAACATTTATATTGAATAATTATATTAATTCACACATATAAAGTGATTCAAAATTAGTAGACATACACACTTTATATTACTGTTGTTTATATGTTATACCCGTTTGTTTAATATCTAGATTTCAAAATAATCATCAATATAGTTTTAAAGTTGTATTGAAATTTTATGTATATCGTATGAAAAAAAAAGAAAGAAAAATTCTTGCTAGAATAGTTTTATTTTTTAACTATTTTTTTAATTTCTTACTTTTTTATAAATCTCATTTGTGATCTTCTTATCTTTAGGTTTTATAAAAACATGTAACAAGTCATAAATACTCAAAAAGTTAGAGATTTAGAGAATATTTTATCTATTTTCCATAATACCTAAGATCGATGGAAATTAGATAATCCAAAGCTTGTAAAACCAACAAACCATTTACTCAGTAAACACTCTGCAATTTAGTGAGATCGGAAGGGTGAGCCTTATGAAAAAAACTAAATAAGTTGGTATTTATATTACACATCATGCAAAAGAGAAATAAATAATTACGCACGTCGAAAGGAAGCACTCTCAAATAAATTACATATTGACGAAAATTAATTTAATTGTTTATTTAATAACTTAATATGCAATATTTCTAAATTATTAAATCCTAAATTTCTATTATGCAAAAATTAAATTTTAATTAATTCTAAAAAACTTACTTTTTTATTTAAATAAATATATTGCATAGGTAAGTAATAAATAATAAAATAAAGAAAAAAATTACTATTCGTACAAAAAAACTCACTAGTTGATCTCTCAATTTTAAAAGGGAGATTTACAATTTAGTCCCTGAGTATTGTCATTATTAACAAGTCAGTCCCTACATTTTTAAAAACCTATTAAAATATCCTTATCTTCTCTCTCTGTCAATAAAATAGTCATTCCGTCTATTTTTGTCTTTGAAAATATAGTAAAAGACCAAATTACCCTCATTTTCCTCCTCCTCATCCTCCTCCTCCTCCTCCTCCTTCTTCTTCTTCTTCTTCTTTTTCTGATTCTTCTTCTTCTTTTCTTATTCTTCTTCTTTGATTCTACTTTGATTTTTCTTTTTATTCTTTTTCTTTAAGGAGGAGGAGGAGGAGGTGATTTTTCTTCTTCTTCTTCTTCTTCTTCTTCTTCTTCTTCTTCTTCTTCTTCTTCATCATTATCATCATCTTCTTCTTCTTCTTCTTTTTCTTCTTTTTTTTCTTCTTCTTCTTCATCATCATCATCTTATTATTCTTCTTTTTTTTCTTCTTTTTTGAGGAGAAGGAGGAGGAGGAGGAGGGACTATTTCATTAACGGAAAGAAACGATAAGAACGTTTTAATAGATGTGAGAAAATATAGGGACTATTTCGTTGACGGAAAGAAACAATAAGGATGTTTTAATAGATTTTTAAAAATGTAGGGAATGACTATTTCGTTGATGGAAAGAAATGATGAGGAGGGACTATTTCGTTGACGAAAAGAAACGATGAGGAAGGACTATTTCGTTGACGGAAAAAAACGATAAAGATGTTTTAATAGATATGAGAAAAGATATAGACTATTTCATTGACGGAAAGAAACGATAAGGATGTTTTAATAGATATGAGAAAAGATAATAACGTTTTAATAGATTTTTTAAAATGTAGAGACTGACTTGTTAATAATAGCGATATTCAAAGACTAAACAAGGGATTTTATTTGAGGGTAAAATTGAATTTTAAAAATATTCTCTCTCATCCTTTATCTGTTTTTAACGGAAAAGAGGACGGAAGGGCTATTTTGTTGATGGAGAGAAAAGATAAGGACGTTTTAATAAGTTTCTAAGAATGTAGGGACTGACTTGTTAATAATGGCAATACCTAAGGACTACATTGTAAATCTCCCATTTTAAAAAATGCATTAAAATATTCTTGATATTTTAAAAAGTCTACTAATTAGTCCATCCGCTAATTTTAGTCGTTCTATTTTACTATTTAGTCCTTATAATTTTAAAAATTTATTAGTTGATCTCTTAAATTTTTAAAAAATCTACTAATTTATTCCTCCATGTTAAGGGCATTTTAGAGTTTTCTACAATATTTAATAGGTAAAATTAATGGAGAGACTAATAGTAAACTTTTTTAAACATTATGGTCGTTTTAATGCATTTTTTAAAATTAAGAAATCAATTTGTAAATTTTTCTATATCATAAAGACTAAATAATAATTTTTTTAAAAAATAAAATAAAAAGTAAGAAAACAAAAGATTAAGGATTATAGTATCTTGTTGGTCATTCTAAATTAGTTAGAAAATAAATTTCTCAACTAATTCGCATATTTTAACTCTAATTTAAGTTTTACAGATTTATTTGAATAAGAATAATTAAAGAAAAAAAATCTGCAAACTAATTAAAGAAAACAAAATTCACAAAGTCTAATTTGCTATAATAACAAATTTGGACATCAAGCAATTAAAATTATATTTCACATAAAATACTACTAAAAATTGTAAAAGAATTTTGGACCATTAAGATGCTAAACTAAAACATGAAAAAGAAAAACTTCAATGCATCACATTTTTAAATTAAAAAAATACAAAATTTGACATTAATGCAAAAAAAGAATTTTGGACCATTAAGATACTAAACTAAAACATGAAAAAGAAAAACTTCAATGCATCACATTTTTAAATTAAAAAAATACAAAATTGACATTAATACAAAATTAAAAATAAGAAACAATCCCAAAAAGAAAAATTAATGAAAGGCAGAACAATTAATATACGAGCAAAATATAATTGGAAAAAAAAAAGCTATTTAATTTTGAAAAAATTCAATATATTTCAAAAAATTAAGATGTGGGCAAATTAATTCTATAAGTTATTAAAAACAGCAGACAATCAAGAAATTTTTTTAATTTTTAATGAATGGACAGATAAAATACTAAATTAAATTGTAGCGAAAAGAAATAATTTTTCATGCATAAAATAATATAGAAAATTAAAAAAAAAAAAAACTATTGTTATTAAAAACAAGATGAACACTAAATTTTTAAAAATTTCTACCGTTAACCTATATGAATGTACTTAAAATAAAAAAAAATACTGTAAAATTTACATTTACAAATATTTTCATAAGAAAGAACAACTCAAAATAAGTATTCTATGACGTATAAATAAATTACAAAAATCAGCAAGAAATTGCAAAAATTCATTAAAGATCACATAATAATAATTTTTTAGTGATTCAAAAGGCTATTATTTATGAAAATAACCCAATAAATCTGTGTAAAACTATTACCAAGATCAAATCTAAGATTTATATATGATTTATGTAAATATAACAATAATGATAAAAAAAATTTAAAATAATCACTCATCTCGAGAAGTGAACTTTTATTGATTCGGTGAATCTCATCGATGACTCAAGGAAATGGAATGGTAAGAATCACAATTTAAACAAAATAAATTTTATAAAAATAAATAAATTAAGCTAAAAAACATGAAACTACATGAAAAAGTAAGTGATGTATAGAAAATTCTTTGTAAATTGAGTTGGAATAAAAAAAATACTATAAAAATGTAATTTTCCATTTACCCAAGTGATATGGTAAAATTTTACACATATATTTATATATTTTTAAAACTACATCAACTTATTTTGATTGATTTTCTTTAATTTTATTAGATTTTTATGTTTAATTTTAAGATTTTTAGTTTTAGTCTATTAATTGATATTTTTATAATATACTTCGAGTTTTGCTTTTTCCTGTTTTCAATAGAATAACTAATCCTCTAAATTTTTCTCTATGACCCCTGTAATATACTAAATGACTTTTTTGTTTATTTTTAAATACATATACACCTTATAAATAGCTAGAAACTCAAGAAAAGTTTTAAAAGATCTAGAAGAATAAATCTACACATCTAAAGTTTTTTTTCTTTCTTCTTATATTCTTTTGAATTATTGTTTATAATTATTTTAAGATAATTTTAAGATAATTTTAGATAATTTTTTAATAGAATTTATTCTTGAATTTTTTAACATTACCAACTAAATTTCTTTTCTAGAAACCTGATACACACTACAAAATAACAAACTATCAACGATGGAAAAATCTGTCGCTGAAAGTCAAAAATCTGTCGCTAAAACTTTCAGCGACGGATTTCCGACGGATTCAAATCCATCGCTTAAAGTCATATCGCTAATTTTTTCCAACAGATCAAAATTCCGTCAGAAACAGTAGCGACGGATTCACAACGAATCTGAAATCCGTCGGATAAATTTGCGACGGCTTTTCCGATGGATAATTCCGTCCGAAATTTTTGCGACGAACAATATCAGTCGTAAATTTCAAATTCATCTGATGAACAATCCGTCCCTAATCTGTCAAAAATAATTAGCGATGGAAAATTTCTGTCGAAAATAAATAGCGACGAAAAATTTTCGTCGAAAATATTAACACATTTTAATGAATATTCTCACAAATCCGTCGCTAATCTGTTAAAATTCGATCACAAAATAATTTCTTGCTTTTATTTAGATATTTTCTGTATAATCAAATAATTTATAATTAAGAATCATATTTAATATAAATCAAACATCATTCATAATAATTATAATTAATGTTCATAATACTTAACAATATTCATAAAATTTAAAATAAATCCATAATATTTAACAATATTCATAAAATTTAAAATAAATTCATAATACTTAACAATGGTTATAAAATTTAAAATAAATCTATAATATTTAACAATGTTCATAAAATTTAAAACTAATCTATGAATTTGTTGAACCATCTGATAGAGAAGTAGAATCTGCAGTTGTGTTATGCGGTGAAGATCTTTTTTTGTTCTTCAATGATTTCATCTAATCTTTTATTTGTTTTTCTATTTGCACTCGCATTTGCTCTTGCATTTGCTCTATGTTTTCTTTCATTTTGATTCGGTTTTGCTCTAATATTTGTTCACCCTCCTCTAAAGAAAACATAGTTTGAGAAAGTCCTCTAGGATGAGCTAATGTGCATGAGAATGAGATAGTTGGAGTTCTTGATTTTGCAATATCAGAAGATCCAAAATCATAAACCCTCCCTTTACTACTTCCAGAAATTTCAATCCACTTATTCAAATCAAAAGCAGACTGACTCTCATAATTGTCGTTCACATTTTCAACAATGGCACTCAAATAAGCTCCCTAAGTAAAAAAAGAAAACATAATAAACATTTCATTAACCATACACAACTAATAATAACATAACAAATAGAAAAATAATGTGATAACAATAAATAAACAAAAAGTAACTTACATTAACTCGTCGTGATTTTTCATCAATGAAAACACCTTGACTCCCCTTTTTTGTGTGAGTTGCACGAAATAGTTCAAGTTGAGTTGGTTGTCTACCTAACTTCTTTGCCTACAAAAAAAAGTAATCATACAACACAAAATTCACGAATAATTTCTACCCATCTATATAAAAACAAAATTGTATAAATAAAAGTAAGAAATAAAAGAGATATCAATTTATTCTCATGAACCTCCAGTTTTATTGAACCACCAGAGTGTTTCGTAATAGTCCCTTCTTTTTCTACATTTTTATTTGCTTTACCAGCCTCTGATTTCTTTCTCCACTTTAGTGTACTCCAATATGCTACAAGTTCATTCCATATCTCTGCCTCCATCTAATCTGGTCCTAAATTGTATAGATAAGCAACATCTGTCTTCTTGTACTTGCGTAACAATTCGCTCCTAACTCTATTAAGAATGTCTCGCAGTCTTTCTTTACCTACCTTTTCCCAAGCAATTTGAACCATGTCTTCTTCACTCTCATTCCATATATATCGACTCTACAAATAGCAATCAGTGTTATATAAATTTAATAAACTTAAAATGCATATTAGAAATTTTAGAATATAAGTTGTATTTACCCGAAAAAGTCCGAAGAGCTCGTCTTTTGTCTTTAAAGGTATTTCTAACCAAGTTTTTAATGGAGCAGTGTAGCGCATCTTAATGTCATTAGTGATAGATCTAGTAACCGTGGAATCTAAAAAACTACAATATTTTTATATATAATGAGTAGTTGTAAGTAATAATACATATTAAATCAATAGCAAAAAGTTGTATATGACTTACACATTTCCTTTCAATCTAATCAATTATCGATCAGATGGGTTTGATGGGATAGGATGTCCCAAATTCGGACCTCTAGTTCGAACTGATGATGATGAGGATGTGTTTGCTTGCCCCCCTAATGCTTGTGGAGTGTGCACCTGTGTTTCCTCTTGCACCTGTACTGCCTCATCTATTTCATTCATAGAGAGCTGCCGGTTATGTCCTCTACCTCTAGATGATACTGCTCTTCGAGGCATCTGAAAAAATAATTGTTCAAGTTTAAATTAACAATAAAGACAAACAATATATAAAACCATAATCAAATATTAAGTCTATGAATATATATAAAAATGTTATATACTTTACAATGTATCATTCAGAATCATCTTCTAAGTTGACATCATCATCACTATCAACACCATCAACTTCTAAATCGTCATCTGACTCTTCAGTTTCCTCTTCCTCTTCCTCATCCTCTTCCTCTTCCTCATCCTCTTCCTCTACATCCTCATCTTCATCCTCATTGTAATACCCGGCTAGACCCCGACATCGGAATTCTAACTTTCCGGCAGAATCTCTGTTGGAATCCAGAATTCTCGGATGTCGGAACCTTCTAGAAGGGTAAAGTAAAGGTTTTTCAAAATGTTTTCACATGTTTTTAAGTGTTTTATGGTTTTGATCAAGAAAGAATTGAGTTTTGAAAGAAAAATAAGTTTTGAGGGAATTGCCAGGTTCGACCGCCGAACCTGATGTTCGGCCACCGAAGGTGGCTCCCTTTTGCTGCCGCCAAATCTTGAGTTCGACCGCCGAACATGGTGGAGATGTGGAAGCACCTTAGGTCCCCGAAGGTGGTCTGGCCAGCCACCTATAAAAGGCCCCATGTCCGGAAATGGGCGAGCTTTCTCTCTCCATTTTCGGGCAAAGGTGAGTTCTTGACTCCCCACGGTCGATTTTATGTTTTCCTTCAAGTTTTCCATAGTTTTTATGAGTTTTTACCATGTTTTGAAGGTTTTAAGCTTAGATCACGATTTTAGAAGCTTGGAGACCTTCGGAGCTTGTTTTCTCCTCATCTCTAAGTTTGGGTCGCACCAACCCTTGATCTTCAAGAGGTAAGTATAGATCCATGCCTTTTAAGATGTTTTAAGTATGTTTTGAGGGTTAAGGGCTAGGAATGCATGTTTAGAGTAGAGATTGCATGTTAGGGTTTTGATACCCTTTATGATAAAAGTATGTTAATGCATGTTTATGTGTTGTTTGTTGGGGGTTTAGCTAGTTTCAGGCCCCTATATGCTTGTTGTATGAGTTGTGCATGTTTTGGAAGTGTTGGATGCGAGTGTGGGAGGTTTTGGAGGCAGATTGCATGAGGCGAAAATGGGTTCTGCCTTGCTGGGGAACCCAGGTTCGGCCGCCGAAGGTAGTTTCGGCTTTCGAACCTGCCTGTGGAAGCAATCTTTGGTCGCCTAACCTTGCCCTCGAAAATGGACTTTCGGCTCTGGAGGAGACTGTAATACCCGGCTAGACTCCGGTATCGGGATTCCTATCGTCCGGTGGAATCTCGGATGTCAGAAACCTCTAGAAAGGGTAAAACCATGTTTTCATAAAATGTTTTAAGGTGTTTTATGGTTTTTAAGAGAAATAAATCCAAGTTTTGAGTGTAAAGGGCTTTGGAGACTTTACCAGGTTCGGCCGCCGAACATGGGGAGGTTTTAGGAGCGCTTTTGGCCTTCGAAAGCCTTGTTTGAATAAGCCAAGGTTCGGCCGCCGAACTTGCATGCGTTGTGAGGGCACGTTAGGCCGCCGAAAGGTGGTAAGGACAGCCCTATAAAAGGACCCCATGGCCGAAACGGACAAGCTTTTCTTCCCGTTTTCGGCCAAGGTGAGTTCTCCACTGCCCCTCCTCTGTTTTGAGCTTCTCCCTTCGAGATTTCATGTTTTTCTTATGAGTTTTCACCTTGTTTTGAAGATTTTCGAGTTTAAAGCAAGTTTTGGAGCTTTGAGGTTCAAGAACTCAAATCTCTCCCATCTCCGAGCTAGGGTCGTTTTCCTCTCGATCTACAAGAGGTAAGGGCCGATCTTGAGCTCACTACATGTTTTTAACAAGTTTTAAGTTGATTCTTGAGGTAGAAATGCATGTGTAGGGTTTTATGAGTTTTTGGGTTTATGTTGGTTTATGGACAATGTATGTTGGATTTGTGTTGTTTGATGTGTTGTAGATGGGGTTTAAGATAGTTTGAAGCCCCTAGGAGCTTGTATGCTTGAGTATGTGTGTTGTAGAATAGGATTGTGCATGTTGGATGGATTGGGAGGCGTATATGCATAGAAGAGCTGAGTTTCTGCCACTAAGGGAGAAACCAGGTTCGGCAGCCGAAGGAACTTTCGGCCGCCGAACATGCTTGTGGAAGCAGCCTTCGGCTGCCGAAGCTTGCCCCCGAAAGGAGACTTTCATCTCTGTCTGGGAGTTTCGGCCGCCGAAAGTGCTGCCGAATATGCATGAGTTTCGCCTCTGTCTGGGAGTTTCGGCCGCCGAAGGTACCGCCGAACCTGCCTGACTTTCGGCTCTGGAGGGACTTTCAGCCGCCGAACCTGCCGCCGAAAGTGCCCTGTCCAGCCTTCCTTTGCATGCTCTTGCATGGATGTTTTGAGGTTTTTTAAAGGGTTTTTGGGGGATGTTTTTAGAGTTAAGTTCTAGTTGTTTGGTCCCTCATTTGATTCCACTTGTGTAGGTTCGGACCCGAGGAACCGAGGACCCCAGCAGTGAGTTCAGCTGCTTCTGAGTCAGTAGAGCTTCAGCCAGAGGTGAGTAGAATAAACCTTTACGATTTAAAGCAAATAAATTATAAAGTTTTTAGCATGTTCATGCATCATGAATGCCATGTGATGAATTAGGTTGTTTGCATTAGAATTCACGAATATGTTGCATTGCATTTATGATGTTGATGTGGATTGGTTATTGGATGATCCTTTAGTCCTCATATGGTATGATGATGTTACGGCATGATATGGTATGGAAGTCCAAGTTGTACCCATTCTACGTCCCTGGCACTATGTAAGAGAAAGTCCAGGTTGTACTCATTCCACGTCCCTGGCACATTGGAATGTTATGATATGTTATCTTAAGAGAAAGACCGGTTGTACCCATTCTACGTCCCGGCACTTTGGAATGTAGAGGACTATTGGTGACAATACCATCCGAGATGTGATTTGTTGTGATGTGTTGCATTACATGATGGCATGAGAATTTAAATGTTGTTTTTCATTATTCTGCTCACTGGGCTCTAGTAGCTCACCCCTTTTCCCTAATCCCCCAGGATTGCAGGTACGGGCTAGACAGAGAAGTCAAGAAGAGTAAAGTCATGTATTTGTAATAGATAGGAAGTGGACATGATAAATTGTAAGATGATGTATAGTTGAATAGTCATGTTATGTATAATGATATTGAGGATTAGAAGTTGTGCTTGACCCTATGGATGTTGTTATCCCTTTTATTACATGATCTCAGATGTTTTATGATGTATATGTGTACCAACTCAACGCATGTTATGTCGCCCATTGGGGCTTTGATGAGATCCCACAGAGGGTTCAATGTTATGGTTATGTTTATGTTTAGTACATGCACAGGTTGAGATTGGTACATGAGAAATTGAATGTAAGAAAAGTTTTAAATTTTTATGTATATTGTCGATCATGTATGGGATTAAACAGATTAACAGGATGCATGTTAGGCTTGCTACGGGTCCCAGCGGCCTTAAGTCGACCTGGATCCTAGCGCCGGTAGCGGTCCGATTTTCGGGTAGTTACAGAATGGTATCAGAGCCATAGGTTCATATGGTCGGACCTAGAGTGTCGGGCTCATAGATGTTATAGAAGGTCAAGCACAATAGGAAGATTGTAACGACCCGGAAATCCGGACCGCTACCGGCGCTAGGATTCAGGTCGGCTTAAGGCCGCCAGAACCCGTAGCAAGCCTACATACATCCTGTTTACCTGTTTAATCCCATACATGATCAACAAACATACATAAGAATTAAAAACTTTTCTTTTTCTTCATACACCAAACTCAACCTGTGCATGCACTGTATTCATCATATACATAAACATTAATCCCTCTATGGGATTTCATCAAAGCCTCAATGGCAATACGTAATCTGTGTTGAGTTGGTTCACATATACATCATAAAATAAGATCATGTACATACCAAGGGATTAACATATACTATGGTCAAGCACAAATCTATCCTCAATAACATAGTTACATAAACATAACTGTTCAAACTTTACATTACATTCTTATCATATGTCATGTCCACATACTCTAGCTATTACATACATAAAACTTGACTTCACTCTAGCCGACTTCTGGATCTCTCCTGTGCCTGCAACTCTGGGGATAAAGGGAGTGGGATGAGCTAAAAGCCCAGTGAGCAGAAACTAAAAACATTTGTTTTAATTCCTCCATTTTTAGGTACATTATTATTCATTTTTATTTTTTTATTATCAAATAACTTTTATTTTCTTTCTTTTTCTTATTCATGCTTTCATGTATGCGTCATAACACAAACATTTCACAACAAGGATGAACTTGTCACCATTTAGCCCCTATCTTTCTTACTTATACATGCCGGGGGCGTAGAGCCGTAGCAGGCACACCCGGACTTCCATCATCAATCATAGTGCCAGGGGCGTAGAGCCGTAGCAGGCACACCTGGACTCACGTAGGCTATCATGTCATAAGAGGGCTAATGGATCATTCAATGTTCATCCACATCAACAACAAATTATGCAATGCAACATATTCGTGCATTCTAATGCAAGCAACCTAATATTGCATGGCATAATGATGCATGGGCAATGCTTTATGATTCATTCATTTATTCATTTACGTTAAAGCTTAAGGGGTTGTTCCACTCACCTGGTAACTGAAGCTTGACAACGAACTCTGAACAACTATCTCACAACCGGGGGTCTCGGTTCCTCGGGTCCGAACCTACACAGGTGGACTCAAATGAGGCACCAAACATACATGAACGTGACTCTGAAAAGCTCCCCAAAAACCCCCTAAAACATCCTGAAAACATCACATGAAAACATGCAAGAAATGGCTGAACAGGGCACTTTCGGCGGCAGGTTCGGCGGCCGAAAGTCCCTCTGCAGCCGAAAGTCATGCAGGTTCGGCGGCACTTTCGGCGGCCGAACCTCCCAGACAGAGACGAACCTTGAGTTTCGGGGGCAGGCTTCGGCAGCCGAAACTGCCTCCACAAGGGGGTTCGGCGGCCGAAAGTCACTTCGGCGGCCGAACCTGAGTTTCTGCCGAAGGGCAGAAACTTGGCTCCCTTGTGTCCACAGCCTCCAAAACGCCTCAAAACCTGCATAAACTTGATTCTACTCATGCATACACATCATACAAGTTCCTAGGGGCCTCAAACAAACATATACCCCATCTACAACACTTCAAACACACATCAAACAAGCCACATAGCTCAAAAATCACATAAACCTAACATATGCTCAACTAACTCTAACATGCTTCTCTACCCCTTAAAACTTCATAAAACTCATTTAAAACATACATTGAGCTTAAGATCGGCTCTTACCTCTTGAAGATCGAGAAAGAGACGACTCAACTCGGAGATCCAAGCACGAGAGCTCCTGAGTTTCCAAAGCTCCAAAACTTGCCTTTAAAGCTTAAAACTTGCAATGTGGGTTTAAAACTCAAGAAAGATGGAGGAGATCTAGTGAAAGAACACAAGATTTGAGGAGAGGGAGATCGGAAGCTTGTTGTGGCCGAAAATGGGAGAAAACCTCGCCCATTTCGGCTAAGGGTCCCTTTTATAGTGGCTGGCCAGGCCACGTTCGGGGGCCGAAGGTGCCTCCGCATGCATGCAAGGTTCGGCGGCCGAACTTGGAGTTCGGCGGCCGAACCTGCATTTCCCTCACTCAAAACTTTCGGGCGCCTAAAGTCCCTCCGAAAGCATGCATGTTCGGCGGCCGATCTTGGGAGTTCGGCGGCCGAACCTGGGTTTTCCTCCAAAGATTTTTCATGCAAAAACTCATTTAATCCTTACTTAAAAACATGAAATACATGAAAACATTTCATAAAATCATGGTTTTACCCTTCTAGAGGTTTCCGACATCCGAGGTCCCACCGGACGGTAGGGATTCCGATACCGGAGTCTAGCCGGGTATTACAAAGATCATGTCCACTAGGATAGGATGTGGAGTCCTGTCTTGCATGATGATGTGAAATGCCATGATTATATGCATGTGCATTAATGATATGTGATGTATGTGATGAGGGTTCATGTGTGCCCACATGAACCATATGATGCTAATGTTTGCTTGTTATGTGCTGCCTTTCAGAAAACAGGATGAGGGGAACTCGTCGATCTGCACGATTGACTGGAGTACCACCTGAGGATGAGGGCACGAGCGCCCGTCCTCCTGCATTGCCTAGGGCAATGTCATGTAGATCAAGCAGAGAAAGAGTGTCAAGGGACCCTAGAAGGTCTTTTGATGCTAGCAGAAGGGGGACAGATAGAAGAGGAAGTTCTTCAGATGTGAGGGAGGTTATGGAAGAGGATCAGAGGAGGGATGGGAATCTGAATGTCAACATGTCGGAAGAAGGGACAGGGGAGTCTCAGGGAGGCGCTCAGGCCTTGGGGTATGGTTTTCCACCCCATTATCCACCCTTCCCACAGGGTTCAGGGTATTCGATGGGAGGCACATCGGATTACTCCAGCTTTAGCCCCTACCCTACCTACATGCCTTATCCACCTTTCTATCCACCTCACCCCCAGTACCCAGCTTATCCACCCTCACCCTTTTATCCTCACTCTGCAAACCCCACCTCGGGGAATGCTGCACCCCTACCTCCACCACCTACAGAACCAGCAGCCCCAGTTACTCAGCCTTCTAGACCTAGCTCAGCCAGTGGGAGCAAGGTCAAGATGACCGACTACATGAAACTGGGTGCTCCTCAGTATGAAAAAGGGGATGACCCATTTGTGTATCTTGAAAGGGTTAAGGTGATCACAGATGAGATTGGGGCTGATGACAGTAGAGCCATTCAGATGGCTGGGTTCACGCTTAAGTGCAAGAAGGCACGAGAGTGGTTCAAGACTTATGTGAACCCGAGAGTAGACAGCAAGTCTTGGGAGGAGTTTGCAAACGAGTTTGCAGGATGGGCTTTCCCAGATAGTTCAAGGGAGCTGAAGATGATAGAGTTTGAGCAGTTGAGGCAGACTGATGAGATGGGTGTAGAGGAATTCACAGACAGATTCTTGGAGCTGTTGCCATTTGCAGGGCAAAATCTTGACTCGGATCAGAAAAGGTCAAGGAGGTATATCATGAAACTCCACTCCAGATATTCCTCCTTGATCCAGTCAGCAGATAGGGAGAGCTTCCATGCCATAGTGGATATGGCCCGGAAAATGGAGGCCAGTGCCATAGTTCAGGGAACAGTCAGACAATCAGTGGCATAGTCTTCTGGTTCCAAGACCCCAGGCTCTTCTTCTCTGAGTGCAGCAGCTTCAGGTAGCAAAAAGTGGAGTAACACCACTAGGAAGCCCAAGAAGAACAAGTTTTGGAACAAGGTCAAATCCAGTCTGGGACTAGGGAGTGGCTCGAGCTCTGGTGCGGATAATGTAGTTTGTGCAAAGTGTAGTAGGCCACACAGGGGAGTTTGCTGGGCTGGGACAGCAGCCTGCTTCAGATGCGGGCAAGAGGGACACATGGCTCGGGAGTGTCCTAGGGCAGCTTTTGGAGCACAGTCCCAGCAGACAGCTTCAGGTAGTGTAGCGCAGCCAGCAGCTCCAGCCACGACTCAGGCCAGTGGCAGAGGCAGAGGGAGAGGGTCAGCCTCTTCTTCAGCGGGTTTCAGAGGTGAAGGTCCATCAGCTCCAGCACAGATCTTCACAATGACTCAACAGGAGGCAGATGCATCTAACACCGTGGTGGCAGGTAACTTAGTCATTGGTTGTTCAGATGTGTATGCCTTGATGGACCCTGGTGCATCTCATTCTTTTATTGCTCCGAGAGCCGTCCAGAGGTTGGGGTTGATGATCTCTGAGTTAGAGTGCCCTCTCTGGGTCAGTGGACCCAAGTGTGATCCATCAGTGGCAGAGTCAGTCTGCCAGTGCAGCCCAGTGTTTATTGAGGGAAGATGCCTTTCCGCCGACCTTGTGGTTCTAGATTTGACTGATTTTGACGTCATTCTAGGGATGGACTGGTTATCTACCCATGGTGCTACCTTGGACTGCAGGGACAAGGTAGTTAGGTTCAGAGGTCAGGATGGGTCAGAGGTTATCTTCAGGGGAGACAGGAGGGGTACACCTAGAGGTCTGATATCAGCTCTTCAGGCTCGTAGGTTGCTTAGGAAGGGATGTCAGGGGTATTTGGCTCATGTGAGAGAGCTTAGCAGTCAGGTTAGAGAGCCCGCCTCGGTGCCAGTGGTTAGAGAGTTTCTAAACGTTTTCCCAGACGAGCTGCTAGGTTTACCACCTGCTAGGGAGATAGGGTTCGAGATAGAACTGATGCCAGGAACCCGACCGATCTCTATCCCTCCCTACAGGATGGCTCCAGCTGAGTTGAAAGAATTGAAGGAACAGTTGCAAGAGCTGGTAGAAAAAGGCTTCATCCGACCGAGCACCTCACCTTGGGGTGCACCAGTCTTGTTTGTCAGAAAGAAGGATGGATCCCTTAGACTTTGTATCGACTACAGGCAGTTGAACAAAGTCACTACCAAGAATAAATACCCATTGCCAAGGATCGACGATCTATTCGACCAGCTAGCAGGAGCAGGTTGTTTCTCCAAAATAGATCTGAGATCGGGGTACCATCAGCTAAGGATAAGGGAAGAAGATGTGCCAAAGACAGCTTTCAGGACCAGATATGGGCATTTTGAGTTCCTTGTAATGTCGTTCAGGTTAACCAACGCCCCTGCAGCATTCATGGACCTCATGAACAGAGTGTTTAGCAAGTACTTGGATCACTTTGTTATTGTCTTCATAGATGATATCTTAGTGTATTCCAGGAATGCAGAGGAGCATGCCCATCATCTGAGGTTGGTTCTGCAGACCTTGAGGGAACATGGCTTGTATGCCAAGTTCTCCAAGTGCGAGTTCTGGCTGAGGAGCATTTCATTCTTGGGGCATGTGGTGTTAGAAAATGGGATAGAGGTGGACCCCAAGAAGGTAGAAGCTGTGGCTAACTGGCCTAGACCCACTTCAGTGACGGAGATCAGGAGTTTCTTGGGTTTGGCAGGTTACTACAGGAGGTTCATTCAGGACTTCTCAAAGATTACAGCTCTTCTGACCAGACTAACCAGGAAGAATCAGAAGTTTGTGTGGACCGACCAGTGCGAAGAGAGTTTTGAAGAGCTTAAGAAGAGGTTGACTTCAGCACCAGTGTTAGCTCTGCCATCTAGTGATGAGGACTTTACAATCTTCTGTGATGCGTCCCGTGTGGGACTGGGTTGTGTACTAATGCAGAATGAGAGGGTGATTGCTTATGCTTCTAGGCAGCTGAAGAAGCATGAGTTGAATTACCCCACACATAACCTTGAGATGGCAGCAGTAATCTTTGCACTCAAGATGTGGAGGCACTACCTCTATGGGGTAAAATGTGAGATCTTTACAGATCATAAGAGCCTGCAGTACATCCTGAGTTAAAGAGATTTGAACTTGAGACAGAGAAGGTGGGTAGAGCTGCTGAGTGACTATGATTGCAAGATTCAGTATCATCCGGGTAAGGCGAATGTCGTGGCAGACACCCTAAGCCGGAAGTCACTAGGCAGTCTATCCCACATTACGGCTGAGAGGAGACCAGTGGTGAAGGAGTTTTACAAGCTTATTGATGAAGGTCTACAGTTAGAGTTGTCTGGTACAGGTGCTTTAGTGGCCCAGATGAGAGTGACACCTGTGTTTCTGGAGCAAGTGGCTCAGAAACAGCATGAGGACCCAGAGTTAGTGAAGATTGCCAGGACTGTTCAGTCAGGCAAGGACAGTGAGTTCAGATTCGACAGTAAGGGGATCCTCCGCTATGGGTGTAACGCCCCGGAAATCCGGACCGCTACCGGCGCTAGGATCCGGGTCGACTTAAGGCCGCCGGGACCCGTAGCAAGCCTGACATATAACCTGTAAACCTGTATAATCCCATACATGATCAACAACATGCATAAAAATTAAAACTTTTCCTCATACATACTGTCATCAACTAACTCAACCTGTGCATACTCTGAACATATTCATAACATAGTCCCTCTGTGGGATCTCATCAAGCCTTAAAGGCAAAACAACCTGTGTTGAGTTAGTTTACGTAAACATCATAACATAAGATCATGTATATACAAAAGGGATTAACAATACATTATGGTCAAGCACAACTCTATCCTCAATAACCTCATTACATAACATTCTGAATATTTTAACATTCGTCATAATACAATTGTCATGTCCACAAACTTACTATTACATACATATGACTTTTTCTCGTCTTGCCTTCTCTATCTATCCCGTACCTACAAACCTGGGGGTTAGGGGAGAGGGGTGAGCTAGATGCCCAGTGAGTAGAATTATAAAGAAAATATTTAAAACATGCTATCATGAGATGCGTCACTGCACAAATAAATCACACCACGGATGGACTGATTCAAAAATCCCTCAACTCCATGCCCGGCCCTATTATGGGCACCACAGGACTTCGTATTGCCCGGCCCTATTATGGGCACCACAGGACTTCGTACTCGGAGTTATTGCCCGGCCCTATTATGGGCACCACAGGACTTCGTATTGCCCGGCCCTATTATGGGCACCACAGGACTTCGTACTCGGAGTTATTGCCCGGCCCTATTATGGGCACCACAGGACTTCGTATTGCCCGGCCCTATTATGGGCACCACAGGACTTCGTATTCAGAAGGCTAATGAATCATCCTAATGTCCATCCACTATCATCTATCACAACAATACAATGCGGCATAGTCGTGAATTCTAATGCAAACAACCTATAATATGATCATGATGCATGAAGCATGATAAAAGCATTTCATTTCTTAATTTAAAAAGGTTAAGTTTAGTTCCACTCACCTCTGGCTGACTCTGACAAACTCTGTAGCAGCTGGCTCACTGCTGGGGTCCTTGGTTCCTCGGGTCCGAACCTACATGTAACGACCCGGAAAACCGACCCGTTACCGGCACTAGGGTCCAGATCGGCTTAAGGCCGCCGGGACCCGTAGCAAGCCTACATACATCCTGTATACCTGTTTAATCCCATACATGGTCAACAAACATACTTAAGAATTAAAACTTTTCTTTTTCTTCATATACCAAACTCAACCTGTGCATGCACTGTATTCATCATATACATAAACACTAATCCCTCTGTGGGATTTCATCAAAGCCTCTATGGCAAAATACATTCAGTGTTGAGTTGGTTCGCATATACATCATAAAATAAGATCATGTACATACCAAGGGATTAACACATACTATGGTCAAGTACAACTCTATCCTCAAAAACATAGTTACATAAACATAACTGTCAAACTTTACATTACATTCTTATCGTATATCATGTCCACATACTCTAGCTATTACATACATATGACTTGACTTCACTCTAGCCGACTTCTTGATCTCTCCTGCACCTGCAACTCTGGGGATAAGGGGAGTGGGGTGAGCTAAAAGCCCAGTGAGCAGAAACTAAAAACATTTGTTTTAATTCCACCATTTTTAGGTATATTATTATTCATTTTTATTTTTATTATCAAATAACTTTTATTTTCATTTCTTTTCTTATTCATGCTTTCATGTATGCGTCATAACACAAACATTCCACAACAAGGATGAACTTGTCACCATTTAGCCCCTATCCTTCTTACTTATACGTGCCGGGGGCGTAGAGCCGTAGCAGGCACACCCGGACTTCCATAAACAGTCATAGTGCCAGGGGCGTAGAGCCGTAGCAGGCACACCTGGGCTCACATAGGCTATCATGACATACAAGGGCTAATGGATCATTCAATGTTCATCCACATCAACAACAAATTATGCAATGCAACATATTCGTGCATTCTAATGCAAACAACCTAATATTGCATGGCATAATGATGCATGGGCAATGCTTTATGATTCATTCATTTATTCATTTACTTTAAAACTTATGGGGTGTTCCACTCACCTGGTAACTGAAGCTTGACAACGAACTCTGAACAACTATCTCACAACCGGGGGTCTCGGTTCCTCGGGTCCGAACCTACACAGGTGGACTCAAATGAGGCACCAAACATACATGAACGTGACTCTGAAAAGCTCCCCAAAAACCCCCTAAAACATCCTGAAAACATCACATGAAAACATGCAAGAAATGGCTGAACAGGGCACTTTCGGCGGCAGGTTCGGCGGCCGAAAGTCCCTCTGCAGCCGAAAGTCATGCAGGTTCGGCGGCACTTTCGGCGGCCGAACCTCCCAGACAGAGACGAACCTTGAGTTTCGGGGGCAGGCTTCGGCAGCCGAAACTGCCTCCACAAGGGGGTTCGGCGGCCGAAAGTCACTTTCGGCGGCCGAACCTGAGTTTCTGCCGAAGGGCAGAAACTTGGCTCCCTTGTGTCCACAGCCTCCAAAACGCCTCAAAACCTGCATAAACTTGCTTCTACTCATGCATACACATCATACAAGTTCCTAGGGGCCTCAAACAAACATATACCCCTTCTACAACATTTCAAACACACATCAAACATGCAACATTGTTCAAAAATCACATAAACCTAACATATGCTCAACTAATTCTAACATGCTTCTCTACCCCTTAAAACTTCATGAAACTCATTTAAAACATACATTGAGCTTAAGATCGGCTCTTACCTCTTGAAGATCGAGAAAGAGACGACTCAACTAGGAGATCCAAGCACGAGAGCTCCTGAGTTTCCAAAGCTCCAAAACTTGCCTTTAAAGCTTAAAACTTGCAATGTGGGTTTAAAACTCAAGAAAGATGGAGGAGATCTAGTGAAAGAACACAAGATTTGAGGAGAGGGGAGATCGGAAGCTTGCTGTGGCCGAAAATGGGAGAAAACCTCGCCCATTTCGGCTAAGGGTCCCTTTTATAGTGGCTGGCCAGGCCACGTTCGGGGGCCGAAGGTGCCTCCGCATGCATGCAAGGTTCGGCGGCCGAACTTGGAGTTCGGCGGCCGAACCTGCATTTCCCTCACTCAAAACTTTCGGGCGCCTAAAGTCCCTCCGAAAGCATGCATGTTCGGCGGCCGAACCTCAAAGTTCGGCGGCCGAACCTGGGTTTTCCTCCAAAGATTTTTCATGTAAAAACTCATTCAATTCTTACTTAAAAACATGAAATACATGAAAACATTTCATAAAATCATGGTTTTACCCTTCTAGAGATTTCCGACATCCGAGGTCCCACCGGACGGTAGGGATTCCGATACCGGAGTCTAGCCGGGTATTACATTCTCCCCCCCTTAAGAACATTCGTCCCCGAATGTTCCTCAACTAACATATAAAGCATGGCATGAATCATAACATACAACATATCATACCTGCGACACATAGAACAACTAACACTCACCTCAAAACAGATGGGGGTACTGCTGGAGCATGGACTCCCGTGTCTCCCATGTGCATTCCTCTAAGTTGTGGTGGTTCCAAAGTACCTTTACCATCGGGATTTCCTTGTTCCTCAACTTTCTGATCTGAGTGTCTAGGATCCGCACTGGCTGTTCTACATAGGTGAGATCCTCATGGATCTCCATATCAGGCTCACTAAGAACCTTGCCCGGATCTGACACGAACTTCCTCAACATGGAAACATGGAAAACCGGATGGATTCTCTCCATAGAAGCAGGCAAGTCCAGCTTGTACGATACATTCCCAATCCTTTGCAGGACTTCAAAGGGTCCAATGTACCGCGGAGCTAGCTTACCCTTCTTACCAAACCGAACCACCCCTTTCATCGGAGACACCTTGAGCAACACTAGATCCCCCTCCTGAAACTCTACTTGTTTCCTGCGGATGTCTGCATAACTTTTCTGCCTGCTGGTGGCAGTCTTTATCCTTTCTCTGATCATGGGCACCACCCTGCTGGTAATCTCTACCAGCTCAGGCCCTGCTAAGGACCTCTCTCCTACCTCTTCCCAGCAAACGGGTGACCTGCACTTCCTCCCATATAAAGCTTCATATGGAGCCATCCCTATGCTAGCATGATAGCTGTTATTGTAGGCAAACTCCACCAAAGGTAGATGTTGCTTCCAAGAACCGCCAAAATCTAGCACGCACATTCTGAGCATGTCTTCTACGGTCTGGATGGTCCTCTCTGACTGTCCATCGGTCTGGGGGTGGAAGGCAGTACTGAAATCTAACCTGGTACCCATAGCACTCTGCAGACTCCGCCAAAACCTGGAGGTGAACTGGGGCCCCATGTAGTCTGACGACTTCATCCACATAAACCTGCGCTAACTTATCCACAGAGTAGTTGCTCCTAACTGGAATGAAGTGAGCAGATTTGGTGAGTCTGTCCACAATCACCCATATGGAGTCTAGTCTGTTGGATGTTGCCGGTAACCCCACTACGAAGTCCATAGCTATGTTCTCCCATTTCCATTCTGGAATAGGTAGCGGGTTAAGCATTCCAGCCGGCTTCTGATGCTCTAGTTTCACCCTCTGACACACATCGCAGGCTGACACGAACAGTGCCACGTCCTTCTTCATAGCTGGCCACCAATACACTCTCTTCAGATCCTGATACATCTTGGTGGCTCCAGGGTGAACACTATACTTGGTATTATGGGCTTCCCCCATAATATCTCCCTTCAGACCAATGTCATCTGGCACACATAATCTGTTCCCGTAGCGGAGGATCCCCTTATCATCAAATCTGAACTCACTATCTTTGCCTGACTGAACCGTCCTGGCAATCTTCACTAACTCTGGGTCCTCATGCTGTTTCTGAGCCACCTGCTCCAGAAACACTGGTGTTACCTTCATCTGTGCAATCAAAGCACCTGTGCCAGACAACTCCAACTGTAATCCCTCACTCATAAGTCTGTGGAACTCCTTCACCACCGGCCTCCTCTCTGCTGAAATGTGGGATAGACTGCCGAGTGATTTCCGGCTTAGGGCGTCTGCCACAACATTCGCCTTACCCGGATGGTACTGAATCTTGCAATCATAGTCACTCAACAGCTCTACCCATCTCCTCTGCCTCATGTTCAGTTCTCTCTGACTCAGGATGTATTGCAGGCTCTTATGATCTGTGAAGATCTCACACTTTACCCCATAGAGGTAATGCCTCCACATCTTGAGTGCAAAGATCACTGCTGCCATCTCCAGGTCATGTGTGGGGTAATTCAGCTCATGCTTCTTCAGCTGTCTAGAAGCATAAGCGATCACCCTCTCATTTTGCATTAGCACACAACCCAGTCCCACACGGGACGCATCACAATATACTGAGAAGTCCTCATCACCTTTTGGCAGAGCTAACACCGGTGCTGAAGTCAACCTCCTCTTAAGCTCCTCAAAGCTTTCCTCACACTGATCGGTCCATATGAACTTCTGATTCTTCTTAGTCAATTTGGTCATAGGAGCAGCAGTCTTTGAGAAGTCCTGAACGAACCTCCTGTAGTAACCTGCTAAACCCAGAAAACTTTTGATCTCGGTCACTGTGGTGGGTCTAGGCCAGTTAGCTACAGCCTCTACCTTCTTGGGGTCTACTTCAATACCCTGTTCTGACACAACGTGCCCCAAGAATGAAATGCTCCTAAGCCAAAACTCACACTTGGAGAACTTGGCATACAAGCCATGCTCTCTCAAGGTCTGCAAAACTGTCCTCAGGTGATGGGCATGCTCCTCTGCATTTCTGGAATACACTAAGATATCGTCTATGAAGACAATAACGAAGTGATCCAGATACTGACTGAATACTCTGTTCATGAGGTCCATGAATGCTGCAGGGGCGTTGGTCAACCCAAACGGCATCACAAGGAACTCATAGTGCCCATACCTGGTCCTGAAAGCTGTCTTCGGTACATCTTCATTCCTTATCCTCAACTGATGGTACCCTGATCTCAGATCTATTTTGGAGAAACAACCTGCTCCTGCTAGCTGGTCGAATAGATCGTCGATCCTCGGCAAAGGGTACTTGTTCTTGATGGTGGCTTTGTTCAACTGTCTGTAGTCGATACAAAGCCTAAGGGATCCATCCTTTTTCTTTACAAAGAGCACTGGAGCACCCCAAGGTGAGGTACTCGGTCGGATGAAACCCTTGTCCACCAGTTCTTGCAACTGTTCCTTTAGCTCTTTCAACTCTGCTGGCGCCATCCTGTAGGGAGGGATAGAGATAGGCCTAGTTCCAGGCATCAGCTCTATTTCAAACTCTATCTCCCTTGCAGGTGGTAGTCCTGGAAGCTCGTCTGGGAAAACATCTAAGAACTCACTCACCACAGGCACTGAGGCGGGCTCTCTGACATGACTATCTAACTCCCTCACATGAGCTAGAAACCCCTGACATCCCCTCCTAAGCAACCTACGAGCCTGAAGAGCTGAGATCAGACCTCTAGGTGTACCCCTCTTGTCTCCTCTGAAGACGACCTCTGACCCATCCTGATCTCTGAATCTGACTACCTTGTCTCTACAGTCCAAGGTAGCACCATGGGTCGATAACCAATCCATCCCTAGAATGACGTCAAAATCTGTCAAATCTAGAACCACAAGGTCGGCGGAAAGGCATCTTCCCTCTATGAAAACTGGACTACATTGGCAGACTGCCTCTGCCACTGACGGGTCACACTTGGGTCCACTGACCCATAGGGGACACTCTAACCCAGAGACCATCAATCCTACCCTCTCCACGACTCTCGGAGCAATAAAAGAATGAGATGCACCCGGGTCCATTAAGGCATACACATCAGAACAACCAATGATGAGATTACCTGCCACCACGGTGTTTGATGTGTTGGCCTCCTGCTGAGTCATAGTGAAGATCCGTGCCGGAGCTGATGGACCTTCACCTCTGTATCCTGCTGATGAAGAGGCTGACCCTCTCTCTCTGCCTCTGCCACTGGCCTGTGTTGCGGCTGGAGCTACTGGCTGCACCACACTGCCGGAGGTTGTCTGCTGAGACGGTGCTGTAAAGGCTCCTCTAGGACAGTCTCGAGCCAAATGACCCGCCTGTCCGCATCTGAAACATGTGTTTGTCCCTGCCAGACATACTCCCTTGTGTGGTCTCCCACATCTCATACATGCTGTAACCTCTGCGCCAGAGCTTGAGCCACTGCCTAAACCCAGACCTGACTTGATCTTGTTCCAGAACTTATTCTTCTTAGATTTTCTGTGGCCTCTGTCCCACTTCTTACTGCCTGCAACTGCTGCACTTAGAGAAGAAGAGTCTACCCTTTCCCCACCTGGGGTCTTGGAACCAGAAGACTGTGCCACTGACTGTTTTACCTTCCCCTCAACGATAGCACTAGCCTCCATTCTCCTAGCCATATCCACTATGGCATGGAAACTCTCTCTCTCTGCTGACTGTACCAAAGAGGAATACCTGGAGTGCAGCCTCATAATATATCTCCTTGACTTCTTTTGATCTGTGTCCAAGTTCAGCCCAGCATATGGCAACAACTCCAGGAACCTGTCTGTGTACTCGTCTACACTCATGTCGTCAGTTTGCCTCAACTGCTCGAATTCTATCATCTTCAATTCCCTTGAACTATCAGGGAAAGCCCAACCTGCAAACTCATTTGCAAACTCCTCCCAATTCATGCTGTCCACTCTCGGGTTCACATAATTCTTGAACCATTCTCGTGCTTTCTTGCACTTAAACGTGAACCCGGCCATCTGAATGGCTCTACTGTCATCAGCCCCTATCTCATCTGTAATTGCTTTGACCCGCTCCAAGTACACGAACGGATCATCACCGGTTTCAAACTGGGGAGCACCCAGCTTCATATAATCGGTCATCTTGACCTTGCTCCCTCCAGATGAGGTAGGTTTGGGTACTTGGGTTTCCGGGACAGTAGATACTGGTGGTGGTGGAGGTACAACATCCCCTGGGGTAGGGTTTGCTGCACTGGTATAGGGAGGTGGAGGTGGGTACATGGGGTACTGAGAGTATGGTGGGTAGTAAGGTGGGTATGGCATATGTGGAGGATAAGGGCTAAAACTGGGGTAATCCGATGTACCTCCCATCGAATACCCTGGATGGTGTGAATAGGGTGGGTAGTGATGTGGCTGGACATAACTCGAGGCCTGAGTGCCTCCTTCTGATTCTCCCATGCCCTCTTCCGGCATGCTCACACCGAGACTGCCATCCCTCCTCTGGTCTACTTCCATATCCTCAGACATTCCTCCCTGCACTGTTCCCCTTACTGATCTGCTTCTTCCCAGATCTAAAGACCTTCTAGGGTCTCTAGCTACTCTGTCTCTGTTGGACCTACTGGACATTGCCCTAGGCAATGCTGGAGGACGGGCATCAGCGCCCTCGTCCTGAGGTGGCACTCCAGTCAATCGTGCAGATCGACGAGTTCCTCTCATTCTATCTTCTGAAAAACAGCACATAACATAGACAATCATTAGCATCATATGGTTCATGTGGAAACACATGAACCCTCATCACATACATAGCATCACATCATAGCATTTATGCACATGCATATCATCATGGCATATCATATCATCATATTGACAGGACTCTACATCCTATCCTAGTGGACATGATTTTCCTAGTGTGCTTGACCTTCTAGAACATCTATGAGCCCGACACTCTAGGTCCGATCATATGAACCTAGGGCTCTGATACCACTCTGTAACGACCCGGAAAACCGACCCGTTACCGGCACTAGGGTCCAGATCGGCTTAAGGCCGCCGGGACCCGTAGCAAGCCTACATACATCCTGTATACCTGTTTAATCCCATACATGGTCAACAAACATACTTAAGAATTAAAACTTTTCTTTTTCTTCATATACCAAACTCAACCTGTGCATGCACTGTATTCATCATATACATAAACACTAATCCCTCTGTGGGATTTCATCAAAGCCTCTATGGCAAAATACATTCAGTGTTGAGTTGGTTCGCATATACATCATAAAATAAGATCATGTACATACCAAGGGATTAACACATACTATGGTCAAGTACAACTCTATCCTCAAAAACATAGTTACATAAACATAACTGTCAAACTTTACATTACATTCTTATCGTATATCATGTCCACATACTCTAGCTATTACATACATATGACTTGACTTCACTCTAGCCGACTTCTTGATCTCTCCTGCACCTGCAACTCTGGGGATAAGGGGAGTGGGGTGAGCTAAAAGCCCAGTGAGCAGAAACTAAAAACATTTGTTTTAATTCCACCATTTTTAGGTATATTATTATTCATTTTTATTTTTATTATCAAATAACTTTTATTTTCATTTCTTTTCTTATTCATGCTTTCATGTATGCGTCATAACACAAACATTCCACAACAAGGATGAACTTGTCACCATTTAGCCCCTATCCTTCTTACTTATACGTGCCGGGGGCGTAGAGCCGTAGCAGGCACACCCGGACTTCCATAAACAGTCATAGTGCCAGGGGCGTAGAGCCGTAGCAGGCACACCTGGGCTCACATAGGCTATCATGACATACAAGGGCTAATGGATCATTCAATGTTCATCCACATCAACAACAAATTATGCAATGCAACATATTCGTGCATTCTAATGCAAACAACCTAATATTGCATGGCATAATGATGCATGGGCAATGCTTTATGATTCATTCATTTATTCATTTACTTTAAAACTTATGGGGTGTTCCACTCACCTGGTAACTGAAGCTTGACAACGAACTCTGAACAACTATCTCACAACCGGGGGTCTCGGTTCCTCGGGTCCGAACCTACACAGGTGGACTCAAATGAGGCACCAAACATACATGAACGTGACTCTGAAAAGCTCCCCAAAAACCCCCTAAAACATCCTGAAAACATCACATGAAAACATGCAAGAAATGGCTGAACAGGGCACTTTCGGCGGCAGGTTCGGCGGCCGAAAGTCCCTCTGCAGCCGAAAGTCATGCAGGTTCGGCGGCACTTTCGGCGGCCGAACCTCCCAGACAGAGACGAACCTTGAGTTTCGGGGGCAGGCTTCGGCAGCCGAAACTGCCTCCACAAGGGGGTTCGGCGGCCGAAAGTCACTTTCGGCGGCCGAACCTGAGTTTCTGCCGAAGGGCAGAAACTTGGCTCCCTTGTGTCCACAGCCTCCAAAACGCCTCAAAACCTGCATAAACTTGCTTCTACTCATGCATACACATCATACAAGTTCCTAGGGGCCTCAAACAAACATATACCCCTTCTACAACATTTCAAACACACATCAAACATGCAACATTGTTCAAAAATCACATAAACCTAACATATGCTCAACTAATTCTAACATGCTTCTCTACCCCTTAAAACTTCATGAAACTCATTTAAAACATACATTGAGCTTAAGATCGGCTCTTACCTCTTGAAGATCGAGAAAGAGACGACTCAACTAGGAGATCCAAGCACGAGAGCTCCTGAGTTTCCAAAGCTCCAAAACTTGCCTTTAAAGCTTAAAACTTGCAATGTGGGTTTAAAACTCAAGAAAGATGGAGGAGATCTAGTGAAAGAACACAAGATTTGAGGAGAGGGGAGATCGGAAGCTTGCTGTGGCCGAAAATGGGAGAAAACCTCGCCCATTTCGGCTAAGGGTCCCTTTTATAGTGGCTGGCCAGGCCACGTTCGGGGGCCGAAGGTGCCTCCGCATGCATGCAAGGTTCGGCGGCCGAACTTGGAGTTCGGCGGCCGAACCTGCATTTCCCTCACTCAAAACTTTCGGGCGCCTAAAGTCCCTCCGAAAGCATGCATGTTCGGCGGCCGAACCTCAAAGTTCGGCGGCCGAACCTGGGTTTTCCTCCAAAGATTTTTCATGTAAAAACTCATTCAATTCTTACTTAAAAACATGAAATACATGAAA
Organism: Manihot esculenta; assembly: GCF_001659605.2. Lineage (NCBI taxonomy): Eukaryota > Viridiplantae > Streptophyta > Magnoliopsida > Malpighiales > Euphorbiaceae > Manihot > Manihot esculenta. The sequence goes on along the minus strand of NC_035162.2, from coordinate 34,956,284 downwards.
ACATTTCATAAAATCATGGTTTTACCCTTCTAGAGATTTCCGACATCCGAGGTCCCACCGGACGGTAGGGATTCCGATACCGGAGTCTAGCCGGGTATTACACTACATGGGTGGACTCCAATGAGGGACCAAACATACATGAACATAACTTTAATATATCCCCCAAAAACCCCCTAAAACATCCTGAAAATATCACATAGAGATATGCATGAAGTGGCTGAACAGGGCACTTTCGGCGGCACCTTCGGCGGCCGAAAGTCCTGAACAGAGACGAAACTCAGGTAGGTTCGGCGACACCTTCGGCGGCCGAAAGTCCCAGACAGAGACGAAAGTCTCTTTTCGGGGGCAACTTCGGCAGCCGAATGCTGCCTCCACAAAGGGGGTTCGGCGGCCGAAACTCCCTTCGGCGGCCGAACCTGGTTTCTGCCAAAGGGCAGAAACTTGGTTCAACCGAACCTCTTGCCTCCCAAAACCTCCAATCATGCATAATCTCGTTCTACAACATGCATACCACACATACATTACACCTAGGGGTCTCAAACTATCATATACCCCGACTACAACACTTCAAACACACAAAAATCAACATACATTGCTCAAATCATCAAAATAACCCATAAACTCAACATATAACCTAACATGCATTTCTACCCTTAGATCTAGCATAAAACTTACTTAAAACACATGAGGAGCTTAAGATCGGCCCTTACCTCTTGAAGATCGAGAGGGAGACGACCTAAACTTGGAGATCCACGAAAATGAGCTCCTGAGTTCCCAAAGCTCCAAAACTTGGTTTAAATGTTCAAAACTTGCAATGTGAGTTCAAAACTCAAGAAAAATGGAAGAGATTTGGAGGAAGAACACAAGAGTTGAAAAAGGGAGGTCGGAAGCTTGCTGTGGCCGAAAATGGGAGAAAGCTCGCCCATTTCGGCTAAGTGCCCCATTTATAGGTGGCTGGCCAGACCACGTTCGGGGGCCGAATGTGCCTCCGCATCCATGCAATGTTCGGCGGCCGAACTTGACTTTCGGCGGCCGAACCTGAACTTCCCTAACTCATGCTTTCGGGGGCCTAACGTGCCTCCAAAACGCATGCATGTTCGGCGGCCGAACTTGACTTTCGACGGCCGAACCTGGATTTTCCTCCAAAGGCTTTTTATGCAAAAACTCATTTAATTTTCATACTTAAAACATTAAAATTCATGAAAACATTTTATAAAACATGTTCCTACCCTACTAGAGACTTCCGACATCTGAGGTTCCATCGGACGGTAGGAATTCTGATACCGGAGTCTAGCCGGGTATTACAATGGGAGCAGACTTTGTGTACCAGATGACATAGGGCTAAAAGGAGACATTATGAGGGAGGCTCATAATGCAAGATACAACGTTCACCCCGGAGCCACCAAGATGTATCAAGATCTGAAGAAAGTTTATTGGTGGCCAGCGATGAAGAAAGAAGTGGCACAGTTTGTGTCAGCCTGCGAAGTATGTCAGAGGGTGAAGCTTGAACATCAGAAGCCGGCTGGAATGCTTAACCCGCTACCTATTCCAGAGTGGAAATGGGAGAATATAGCTATGGACTTCGTAGTGGGGTTACCGGCGACGTCCAACAGATTGGACTCCATATGGGTGATTGTGGACAGACTCACCAAATCTGCTCACTTCATCCCTGTCAGGAGTGGCTATTCTGTGGACAAGTTGGCATAGGTGTATGTTGAGGAGATCGTCAGGCTGCATGGGGTCCCCGTTTCTATAGTATCCGATAGAGGGCCCCAGTTCACCTCCAGGTTTTGGCGGAGTCTGTAGAATGCCATGGGTACCAGGTTGGATTTCAGTACTGCCTTCCACCCCCAGACGGACGGACAGTCCGAAAGGACCATCCAGACTATCGAGGATATGCTCAGAATGTGTGTGCTGAATTTTGGCGGTTCTTGGAGGCAGCATCTACCTTTGGTGGAGTTTGCCTATAATAACAGCCATCATGCTAGCATCGGGATGGCTCCATATGAAGCTTTATATGGAAGGAAGTGCACGTCACCTGTTTGCTGGGAGGAAGTTGGACAGAAGGCCTTGGCAGGGCCTGAGCTAGTAGAGATTACCAGCAGGGTGGTACCCATAATCAGAGAAAGGACCAAGACTGCTGCAAGCAGACAGAAAAGTTATGCAGACATCCGCAGACGGCAAGTAGAGTTTCAAGAGGGGGATCTGGTATTGCTCAAGGTGTCTCTAATGAAAGGAGTGGTTCGCTTTGGGAAGAAAGATAAACTAGCCCCACGATACATCGGACCCTTTGAAATCTTGCAAAAGGTTGGGAATGTGTCGTACAAGCTGGATTTACCTGCTTCAATGGAAAGAATCCATCCGGTTTTCCATGTTTCGATGTTAAGGAAGTTTGTGTCAGATCCGGGCAAGGTTCTTAGTGAGCCTGATGTGGAGGTCCAAGAGGATCTCACCTATGTTGAACAGCCAGTACGGATCATAGACACCCAGATCAGAAAGCTAAGGAACAAGGAAATCCCGATGGTGAAAGTCCTTTGGAACCACCACAATATGGAAGAATGCACTTGGGAGACACGGGAGTCCATGCTCCAGCAATACCCTTATCTTTTCTGAGGTTTGTTCCTTGTGAGTTTTATGTGCTTTGTATGTATGATATGTGTATGCCATGCTATGTGCTAGTTGAGGAACATTCGGGGACGAATGTTCTTAAGGGGCGGAGAATGTAATACCCGGCTAGACTCCGGTATCGGGATTCCTACCGTCCGGTGGAATCTCAGATGTCGGAAACCTCTAGAAGGGGTAAAACCATGTTTTCATAAAATGTTTTAAGGTGTTTTATGGTTTTTAAGAGAAATAAATCCAAGTTTTGAGTGTAGAGGGCTTTGGAGACTTTACTAGATTCAGCCGCCGAAAGTCATGTTCGGCCGCCGAACATGGGGAGGTTTTGGGAGCGCTTTTGGCCTCCGAAAGCCTTGTTTGAATAAGCCAAGGTTCGGCCACCGAACCTCATGTTCGGCCGCCGAACTTGCATGCGTTGTGGGGGCACGTTAGGCCGCCGAAAGGTGGTAAGGACAGCCCTATAAAAGGACCCCATAGCCGAAATGGACAAGCTTTTCTTCCCGTTTTCGGCCAAGGTGAGTTCTCCACCGCCCCTCCTTTGTTTTGAGCTTCTCCCTTCGAGATTTCATGTTTTTCTTATGAGTTTTCACCTTGTTTTGAAGATTTTCGAGTTTAAAGCAAGTTTTGGAGCTTTGAGGTTCAAGAACTCAAATCTCTCCCATCTCCGAGCTAGGGTCGTTTTCCTCTCGATCTACAAGAGGTAAGGGCCGATCTTGAGCTCACTACATGTTTTTAACAAGTTTCAAGTTGATTCTTGAAGTAGAAATGCATGTGTAGGGTTTTATGATTTTTTAGGTTTATGTTGGTTTATGGACAATGTATGTTGGATTTGTGTTGTTTGATGTGTTGTAGATGGGGTTTAAGATAGTTTGAAGCCCCTAGGAGCTTATATGCTTGAGTATGTGTGTTGTAGAATAGAATTGTGCATGTTGGATGGATTGGGAGGCGTATATGCATAGAAGAGCTGAGTTTCTGCCACTAAGGGAGAAACCAGGTTCGGCAGCCGAAGGAACTTTCGGCCTCCGAACATGCTTGTGGAAGCAGCCTTCGGCTGCCGAAGCTTGCCCCCGAAAGGAGACTTTCGTCTCTGTCTGGGAGTTTCGGCCGCCGAAAGTGCCGCCGAACATGCATGAGTTTCGCCTCTGTCTGGGAGTTTCGGCCGCCGAAGGTGCCGCCGAACCTGCTTGACTTTCGGCTCTGGAGGGACTTTCGGCCGCAGAACCTGCCGCCGAAAGTGCCCTGTCCAGCCTTCCTTTGCATGCTCTTGCATGGATGTTTTGAGGTGTTTTAAAGGGTTTTTGGGGGATGTTTTTAGGGGTAAGTTCTAGTTGTTTGGTCCCTCATTTGAGTCCACCTGTGTAGGTTCGGACCCGAGGAACCGAGGACCCCAGCAGTGAGTTCAGCTGCTTCTGAGTCAGTAGAGCTTCAGCCAGAGGTGAGTAGAATAAACCTTTACGATTTAAAGCAAATAAATTATAAAGTTTTTAGCACGTTCATGCATCATGAATGCCATGTGATGAATTAGGTTGTTTGCATTAGAATTCACGAATATGTTGCATTGCATTTATGATGTTGATGTGGATTGGTTATTGGATGATCCTTTAGTCCTCATATGGTATGATGATGTTACGGCATGATATGGTATGGAAGTCCAGGTTGTACCCATTCTACGTCCCTGGCACTATGTAAGAGAAAGTCCAGGTTGTACCCATTCTACGTCACTGGCACATTGGAATGTTATGATATGTTATCTTAAGAGAAAGACCGGTTGTACCCATTCTACGTCCCGGCACTTTGGAATGTAGAGGACTATTGGTGACAATACCATCCGAGATGTGATTTGTTGTGATGTGTTGCATTACATGATGGCATGAGAATTTAAATGTTGTTTTTCATTATTCTGCTCACTGGGCTCTAGTAGCTCACCCCTTTTCCCTAATCCCCCAGGATTGCAGGTACGGGCTAGACAGAGAAGTCAAGAAGAGTAAAGTCATGTATTTGTAATAGATAGGAAGTGGACATGATAAATTGTAAGATGATGTATAGTTGAATAGTCATGTTATGTATAATGATATTGAGGATTAGAAGTTGTGCTTGACCCTATGGATGTTGTTATCCCTTTTATTACATGATCTCAGATGTTTGATGATGTATATGTGTACCAACTCAACGCATGTTATGTCGCCCATTGGGGCTTTGATGAGATCCCACAGAGGGGTCAATGTTATGGTTATGTTTATGTTTAGTGCATGCACAGGTTGAGATTGGTAAATGAGGAAATGAATGTAAGAAAAGTTTTAAATTTTTATGTATATTGTCGATCATGTATGGGATTAAACAGATTAACAGGATGCATGTTAGGCTTGCTACGGGTCCCGGCGGCCTTAAGTCGACCTGGATCCTAGCGCCGGTAGCGGTCCGATTTTCGGGTCGTTACAGAGACTTTCGGCTGCCGAACCTACCCCCGAAAGTGCCTGACTTTCGGATCTATAGGAGCATTCGGCCGCCGAATCTGCAGTCGAAGGTGCCCTGTCCAGCCTTCCTTTGCCTGTTTTGCATAAGTATTTTAAGGTGTTTTAGGGGGGTTTTTGGGGAGATGTTCAATGTTCAATGTTATGTTAGAGTATGTTTGGTCTCTCATTTGAGTCCACCTGTGTAGGATTGGACCCGAGGAACCGAGGTGTTTATCAGTGTTAGCTGCTTCAGAGTTAGTCCAGAGCTAGTCAGAGGTGAGTAGAACTGAACTTTATGTTTTAAAATAAATCAAATGTTTTAAACATGTTCATGCATCATGAATACCATGTTATGAAATAGGTTGTTTGCATTAGAATTCACGAATATGTTGCATTGCATAATTTGATAATGATGATGTGGATGGATATTGGATGATCCTCTAGCCCTCAGTACGATATGTTATGATATGATATAATATGATATGATATGATATGACATGAGATGGAAAGACCAAGTGTGGCCGTATCGCCCCTGGCACAGAGTAAAAGAAGACCGGGTGTGGCCTAATCGCCCCTGGCACAGAGTAAGAGAAGCCCAGGTGTGGCCGTATCGCCCCTGGCATAGTTGGACTTGTTATGATATGAGATATGTAAGAGAAGTCCAGGCGTGGCCATATCGCCCCTGGCATAGTTGGACTTGATATGATATGTAGAGGGCTATTGGTGACAAGTTCATCCTTGATGTGATTTGTTTGTGATGTGATGCATTTCATGAAAGCATATGTTTAAATAATTTTTATTACTGTTCTGCTCACTGGGCTTTATAGCTCACTCCTCTCCCCTAACCCCAGGTTTGCAGGGATAGAGATAGTTCAGGAGGTCAGCAGGTTATGGCTATGGTCATGTTTATGTAATAAAATAGTAGTGGACATGATGTAATGTAAAGTTATGTAATAATGTAAAAGGATGTTTTGTAAAGTAATGTAATGAGGTTTAGTATTGTGCTTAGCCCTAATGTTTATGGTTTGTCCCTGTTACACATGATCTTTATGTATGTTTTATGATAAGACAGGATGAACCAAGCTTGACGTATGATATGTTGATCCAACTGGAGCATTTGATGAGGGCTCCAGTAAGGGGTTTTATGATTGCAGTTAATGCATGCACAGGTCAAGCTTGGTATATGAGAAAAAGTTTAAATTTTTTATGTTTATGTTTGATCATATATGGGATTATAACAGTTGTACAGGATGTATGTTAGGCTTGCTACGGGTCTCAGCGACCTTAAGTCGATCTGGATCCTAGCGCCGGTAGCGGTCCGATTTCCGGGTCGTTACAGAGTGGTATCAGAGCCCTAGGTTCATATGGTCGGACCTATAGTGTGTTAGGCTCATAGAGGTTATAGAAGGGCAAACACAATAGGAAAAATCATGTCCACTAGGATAGGATATAGAGTCATGTCTTGTATGATGATGTGAATGCCATGATAATATGCATGTGCATTAATGATATGTTATGTATGTTATGTATGTGATGTATGTGATGTATGTGATGCGGATTCATGTGTTTCCACATGAACCATATGATGTTATGTTTATGTGTATATGTTGTGCTTTTCATAAAGCAGGATGAAAGGAACTTGTCAATCTGCACGATTGACTGGAGTACCACTAGAGAATGAGGGCATGGATGCCTATCCCCCTGCTCTGCAAAGGGCAAGGTCTTGTAGGACAAGCAGAGGAGGAACATCAAGGGACCCTAGAAGGTCTTTTGATGCAAGCAGGAGGAGATCAGTTCTGGGTGGAATGTCAGATGATGTGAGGGAAACAGAGGAGGATGAACAGAGAAGAGATAGTAGTCTGGGCATGAGTATGTCAGTAGAGGGTATGGGAGTGTCCCAAGGAGGCGCTCAGGCCTCGGGTTTTGTTCACCCACCCCAGTACCAACCCTATCCACAGGGCCCAGGGTATCCGATGGGGAGTACATTGGATTACTCCAGTTACCATCCATACCCCACCTTCATGCCCTATCCTCCCTTTTACCCACCGTACCCACAATACCCTATGTTTCCACCCTCACCCTTCTACCCAGGTCCAGCAAACCCTAGCCCAGGGAATGCTGCACCTCCTCCACCACCAACAGAACCAATAGTCCCTAATGTCCAAACACCCAAACCTAGCTCATCAGTTGGGGGTAAGGTGAAGATGACGGACTATCTGAAGTTGGATGCCCCTAAGTTTGAAACAGGTGATGACCCTTTTGAGTATCTCAGAACGGTAAAGATGATAACTGATGAGTTGGGAGCAAGTGACAGTAGAGCCATTCAGATGGCAGGGTTCACATTGAAATGCAAGAATGCAAGAGAATGGTTCAAAAACTATGTGGACCCAAGGTTGGAGAGCTTATCCTGGGAGCAATTTGTCAATGAGTTTGCAGGATGGGCTTTTCCAGATAGTTCAAGGGAGCTTAAAATGATTGAGTTTGAGCAATTGAGGCAGACAGAAGATATGAGTGTCGATGAGTACACCGACAAGTTTTTGGAGTTGTTGCCGTATGTGGGGCAAGCTTATGATACGGACTAGAAGAAGGATAGGAGGTATATTATGAGGCTTCATTCCAAATATTCCTCTTTGATCCAATCAGCAGAGAGGGAGAGCTTCCATACCATAGTGGATATGGCCCAGAAAATGGAGGCTAGTGCAATAATTGAAGGGAAGGTTAAGCAATATGTGGCACAGTCTTCAGGTCCCAAAATCCCAGGGACAAGCGATGTTAATCTCTCCCCTCTGAGCGAGGCTGTCACGAAAAGTAAAAAGGGAGACAGAGGCCTCAGAAGATCAAAGAAGAACAAGTTCTGGAACCGGATAAAGTCTGGTCTGGGAATAGGAGATAGTTCAAAGTAGTGTGAGCAAAAAGATGAAATTTCCTCAATAAGATATGTCTCAACAATTGAACCCTCAACAGAAGCTTTATTTTGACTTTTTTCTTCAAGTTAAAGAGGTATCTAATAAAAGAATAATTAGAACGTTAGTTAGTTTATTTGACATTTATTTACAATACACCATATGTAAATATTTAGTATTGCATTTACCGTTCAAAGGGATACATCAAACGATATTGCACAGGTCCACCTACTTTTGCCTCGTATGCCAAGTGAATAGGTAAATGCTCCACTGAGTCAAAGAAACCGGATGGGAATATCTTCTCCATCTTGCAAATGCTCTCAACAATATTTTTTTCTAAAATATTCAAATTTTCTTCTGTAAGTGTGGCTGCAGTTATGTCTCTAAAAAAATGACTCAACTCAGTCAAAACATCCCAAACTGCTTTAGGCAATATGTCACGAAATATAATTGGTATCAATCTTTGCATCAATATGTGGCAATCATGACTTTTTAATCCATAAAATTTACAATCATTTATACTAACAGACTGAGCAATGTTCGAAGCATAACCGTCAGATAATCTCAAATCCTTAAGCTGCTGACAAATTGACCATTTTTGTTCTTTATTCAAAGAATAAGTGGCTTTAGGTTTGTATACTTTACCATTATTATACAACAATTATAACTCGGGACGATTGCAATAGACTTTCAAATATTGTCTTGCCTTGATATTGTCCTTTGATTTGCCATTCACATTCATAACTGTGTAGAATATGTTATCAAACACATTCTTTTCTATATGCATAACATTCAAATTATTTCGAAGTAAATTTGACTGCTAATATGGAAGCTCTCAAAATATAGTCTTTTTTACCCAGTTATGTTGTACTCCAAACCCTGGTATTGTTTGCTTGCCAGCAGTTGCTCCAAACACAACATTACTCAACAAATTAACTCAATGTTGTATAACATCACCTGCCATACGAGGAGGAGGAGTTTTCTCTATGAAATATTTTCTAAATTTATCTTTCTGTCTTCGATATGGATGGTTAATAGGAAGGAATTGATGATGACAATAAAAAAAAGATGGCTTCCCACCATGCTGAAGTACAAAAGCCTTACTATTTTCCATACAATATGGACATGACCATGTGTGCTCCATCCAGATAACATACCATATGCAAGAAAATCACTTATTGTCCATAACAATACTGCTTTCATTTTAAAGTTTTGGTTAGAATTAGCATCATGAGTCCAAACTCCTTCATGCCACAATAATTTCAACTCATCAATCAAATGCCTCAAAAAAACATCCAAGCTTTTTCTAGGGCTTTTAGGACCTGGAATTACCATATTCAGAAACATGTAAAGTTTTTCCATTGCCATCCATTGAGGTAAGTTGTAAACTACAACAATTACGAGCCAACAAGGATACGGATTAGACCGTTGCCCAAAAGGATTGAATTCATCAGTACATAATCCAAGCCGAATATTTCTTGGATCAGATGCAAACCAATAGTAGGTGCGATAAAAATATTTCCATGTCTCACTATCAACAGAATGCACCATACAACCATCTACATGTTGGTTAAAAGCATGCCAAACCATATGTAGAGCAGTTTTGGATGACATAAAAAGTATTTGGAGTCTGGGAATCAAAGGTAAATATCGCAACACTTTAAATGGTCTCTTTTTCCATCGCCCTATAAATGATTGTATTGGTTTATATCGAGGGTGACCACATATTGTACATGATGTTCTGTTGATGTTTTCTTGAAAGTACAACATATAATTGTTTACACAAACATCGATTTTTGTATAACCAAGGCCTAGAGTGGACATCATATTCTTCGTATTATAAAAATTATCTAGTAAGAGGTTTCCTTTTGGTAGCATACTTTTTATTGTTCCCATAAACTTATTAAAACAATTATAACTAATGTGAAATTCTGACATTAAGTTCAGTAATTGAGATACAACAGATAACTTGGTATGATTATTGCAGCCTTCCTATAATAGCACATCCGCACAATGTAACAATTCATAGAATTTTGAAACTTCTAAGTTCGGCTCCATGGTTTGATTGCCCATTTCAAAACTACCAACTCCAAATGTACCATAATTTATATCCATTGCTTCTATGACTATGATTCTATAATCATTGACATTGTTGGTTGTAGCAAGATAATCAGTAGACTGTTCCTCAAGTTGTTTAGAATTTATTTCATGAGTGATAAATTCACCATGCGCAATCCACTTAGTATATCCTCCAACAAATCCACTTTTGCAAAGGTGATAAGTAACATCTTGCCTATTCTGAAATTTTCTATTCTGACACTTAGAACATAGACAACGAACTGTATCTTGGCATGTAAACTGTACTTGTGCATAGGCAAAGTTTAGAAATGTCTCCACTCCAATCTCAAATTCAAAATTAAGAAAGTCATTTTGATCTAGTCGCTCATACATCCATCCATCTACGATCTACCGACATGATAAATATATTCTGAAATATAAACAAATTCAACTCTAATTATATACTAATTTAACAAATCAAATACACTAATCAATTTAACAATACATATCAAAGTATAGTTGAATGAAGGCACGCAAAGTAAACCGACCAAGCTGAACTATACATATCAAAAGTTACAAAAATGAGTTTTTAGTGTTGAATTGATCTCTGCCACTAAATTTTATTTTTTTAAAATTGGAATATTATCGTAAAAGCATGCATGCTCAGCGCAGTCTCAAATAAAAGTAATCTAAATATTCTTCCACTTATTTTTTTAACAAAAAAAAACTGAATAATTTTTCATATAAAGGTAAGGAATTAAATAAATATATTTTATAAAGTTTTATGCATGAAATAGAAAGTAATTATTTTTCATATAAAGGTAACCAATAGTTATTGCTGCTAAGTGCAACATTCACAGCACAAGCTTGTTGCTCTGCTGAGTGCAGTATGCATGCTGCAGCACAGCAGCAACAAGCTTGTAAAAAGTGCTACAACACTTTTTCTTTTTATAACCAATGAATGCATCTCATTTCTTTGTAATTCCACATTACTTTTAACATAAATTTACAAGCTATTTTACTTGATTTATAAAAAATAGTAGCTTAATAATCATGTTCTCCATAATTTATGTCAACTCAAAACCCCAAATAAATAAATAAAGAACAAACACAAACAATTAAGCAATAAACCCATCAAACTCAATGGCTAAGTAACCACCTACTCTTTTTCAAAATTATTAATCTATTCATTAATACAAAATTAAAAAGTAGTAGGACAAGCATACATTAGGATCAACCAACCATTCCATCACTAACTTACATGGAGTGGCGATGATCGGCAGCTGCAGCGGCGGTGAGTGGCAATGGTGGTGGCGGCGGCGGTGAGTGGCAATGGTGGTGGCAGCTCCAGCAATGGCGACACAGTCGCAGCAGCAGCAACAACGACAACGAGTCGACAGCAACGCGCGACAGCCACGGGAACGGAGGCGGTAGCAACAGTGGCAAGAAGAAGGATACGGCGCTGAGGAGAAGAGAGGAGAGGAAAAGGGTGGCTAAAATCAAAAGAAAGGATGAAAGAGAAGATTAGGGTTTTTTTTACATATTGTTTGCATTTTTTTACGGATTAGCGACAAAATAAATTCCGTCGCTAATATTTTAAAAATCCATCGCTAATCCATCGCAAATATACATATAAAGTATTCGTCGCTAATTCCATTGCTATTTTTTTCCCGACAGAAGTAATTTCCATCGCTAATAGTCTGATTTTTGTGGTGATAGCTTGAGTTGATTTTCTTTATCTATTTATTATTCATTTCTTGAAATTAATACTTTTTAAGTATTTACGAGATACTTGAATGATTTTATTCTAAAATTAATAGTAGTAGAGGATGTTTTAGAACTGAATTGAAAATTGAATATCACATGAATATTGATTGGATTGGAAATGAAAATTTGACTTATAGTGTTTTATATAAAATAATCATAGTGTTTGAGAAATTAATTAAAGTATTATCAGATTATTGGTGGATATGTAATAATTTTTAGTTAATTAATTTAGTCTTACTTAAGAGATATCCATTACCTTAAGATTATTTACTCTAAATTTGATAATTAAAATTATATTATTAATCAAATAAATTAATTAAATAAGGTTCAAGTGAAATGAAGGTACTCTAATATTTAATATTAATTGTTTCACAAATTCTACTTGTTTAATTTTATTTTTTTATTTTTTTATTTTAATTTTATGATCATTATTATTAATAGTCCAAATAATAATCAGATTTATAAATATTTTAATATTTAAATTTTCGATTTTAGTAGATACAATATTCTACTCACTCTTTATTATTTAAATAATTTCATATTCTTATAAATATAGTCCACTATCACCAACAATGATGTTTTTATAAATTTTTTAGTCTTTTTCCCTTCAAAATACATTTTACGCCTAATCCAGGAATTGGAATTAATGACAGTTTTATAATAGAAAATTGATAATGTAAGACTATATTTATTTCATATAAAATACTTTTTTAGGAAAATATTTTTCTTATTTTCTTGTGTTTGAAACACTCAAAAAATTTAATTAATAAAAAATATTTTCTAAAAAATAAGTCATTTTCCATATCTTGACATCTTTATTAAGATTTTCATATATATATTTATTAATAGATTTTATTTTTTAAATTAAGATTAAATAATGAAAAATAAATTATATTGTTGGAAAATATTTTTCAGGGAAAGCATTTTGCATAGAAAATATTTTTCAGGAAAAATATTTTACAAATGCAAGTTAATTTTCACATATAAATGGAGTGTAAGACTAATTTTAATCTAATTATATACTAACTAGAAAATTCAGAATAAAAAAAAATAATAAGGTAGGAATTTTATCCTTTGACCGTGACAAAAAAAATTCTCTTAAAATTTTATTTATTTACAGAAAATAACTTATATCTTGTAAAATATTTTTCATATAAAATATATTTTATGTGGAAAATATTTTTAATGAAAAAAATTTATCAAAGTATTTTTTATGAAAAAAATTTAACAATAAAATAATTTATTTTTTATTGTTTAATTTTAATTTAAAAAACAAAATATATTAACACATTTATATATGCAATGCTACATAATAATAATTTAAAATAAATTATGAACAGTCCCAAAATATATTAAATATTATAAAATAATTTAAAATGTCTTTTGTATGAAAACATTTAACGAATAAAATTAACATAGATAAATACTAGCAAACTTTTTGATTTTTTAAAATCGAATGACCAATTAATAAGTTCTTTCTAATATAAAAAGTAAATAATAATTTTTTTTTAAAATATAATTAAGCTATACAAAAATTAGTTATAAATTAAATGAAACTCAATTAAATAAACAGATAATGACAATTTTAAATGGGTCAATATATAACAAATTAATTTATTAATTCACTTAAATAAATAGATTATTGCATATCTAATCAAATTAAACGAGTCAATCTAATTAAACCTATAATTTAATGTGTGATAAATAAATTTGCCAATTTATACTTATTTAATTTTATGTTGGGTATAAAATTGCTAGCTCTACTAATATTTTGAAGGTATAATATATCATAAAAAAAGGAAATTTACTTTTTTTGTTATCGATACAGCATAATTAAAAGATTTATCTCTTTATTTTTATAATTTAATATTTTAGTTTTAGAAGTTTAATTATGTCAAAATATAAAGTCTCTTCGTAAAAATACTTTTTAGTGAAAAGACAGCTGACCAAACTATTCTTTTTAGAACTCAACTCTTTAGTTCTTAAAATTTAATTCCATAAAATAAGAGGTATCTCTCTTAAATAATCAAACAAACAACATCAAAGTAACAAAATCCATTCATACATCAAAGTAATAAACGGAACATCTGAAACTCCATCTCCACAAATAAAAAAATTTCAATGGATTCAGGATTCAAATACAACAAATCTAATAAAAATCAAAATAGATAAAATCAAAATTATCAAAAATTAAAATTGCCACGGCTCACTGTTGCCTATGCTTGCATCTCCCGTTAATCGTTGTTATTTACTACTCGCATCTCATCTCACTATTGCATGCGGCTTGGTCACTTGCTATTGCATGCTATTGCTCATCATCTCACGATGTTAGTCATCGGTCGTTGCTCGATGCTAGTCATCAATTGTTGCTCGATGCTAATTGTCGATGGCTGCTCACTGCTTGCCATGGTCCTTTGCTCCTCCATCTCTATTAAGTAGGCTTGAATAATGAATAGAATTTAGGAATTTGAAGAGGATGGAGATGATTTAGGGATGTAAAGAGGAATGAAGAGGATTTGGAAATTTGAAGGCGTAGAAGTAATTTTTATCATTGGTAAGGGTATTTTTGAAAATACATTTTAGTTTTTTTTCCTTAACCAATCTTAAACCATTGACTTAACAGAATTATTGGAAAGATACAATTATGATCAATTAAACTATAGAAACAAAAATGTTGGGTTCTAAAAATAGAAAAAATCTGCACTCACAGACTTAACCTGGTGGTAAGTGCATCCGAGTAAATCTGAGAGATCTTAGGTTCTAATCCTCCAATTCCCATTTCAATAAAAAATAGAAAAAATCTATTAATTATGTTATACCTTATAGATGAAAATTTAATTTTTACTAAAGAAAAAAAATTCTAAGGTGATTATCTACATTAAGGTTACACAATATATTGTAGGGTACACCCAAAAATAAAACTAGTCTATTCCAAATGCAATTTATATTAGTAATATCCAAACACTTTCCGAATCCGATTAAAAATTAATTTAAACTTTCTGAATCCATTACAAACTCAATTATTACCACCTGAATAAAATTCGAATTCATTTAGCTTTATATATTTTTAATTAATAATTTATATAAAAAATCTTTTTCATCAATAATTTTCATTTAAAAAATTTAATATTTTTTAAAAAATATTTAAATTTAAATTTTTAAATAAAAAAAATTATAAATATTATTGTAAAATATATTTTTATATTAAATTAATTATTTATATAAACGGATTCGAATACTGAGTATTTATAAATAAAATCTAAATCCGATTATAGCAACGGGTATTATTTTTCAAATCAAAATCCGTCTCAAACCCAATTATAAATATTCAAGTTCACTCTATTAAAATTCAGTCGGATCGGATACCCGTAAATACCGAATCATTGCCATCCCTAATGAGTATCTACATTAAAGGAACACCTCTAATTTATATTGTATATCACTTATACAGCATATAATCTATTTATAATTCAGCACAAACATAAGAAACAAACATCCTAAAAATTAAAATTCCAAGAGATAACAGATAAGCTAGAGAAAAAAGAGAACCTTTTTAACCAAAGTTAAAAGACCAAAATGTGCTCAAAATGTCTAATTGAAATTGCACTATTCATTTACAAGAAAATATCTCACCAATTTTAATTATATATATATATATATATTATGTATTTTTCATTTAAATCTTAGTTATTAAGTTATGATGTGTTTTAAATATGTATTATTAAAAAAAGAAAAATATTTTAAATGATAAAAGTTGATAACTTCCTCAATCAATTATTCAAATATAAAAATTGATTTAATTCATAACTTAATAACTAAGATTTAAATGGTTGGAGTATTTTTATTAATTCACATTATATAGTGTGAGAGAAGCTAATATGGTATCTAATATTTGATAGATTTTTTCATTTAATATTTAATTAAATAATTTATTTTATATAAAAAAAATTAAATGAATTATTATAAAATTATGTAAGGTTTTATGTCTTGATTTTTTGTAATTTAAAAAAATTGATTTTTATTCCATAATGTAGTGGGAATTGGGACGGACTCGTCATTTTGAAACACCTACCACTCTTTTATAAGCAGAGTGCGAATTTGATATCGCTGAAAAATTTTCATTTCTTTTATTTCACTGCCAACAACTTCTCTATAGGGGCTTAGGTCTCTATCAGAGTGGCTTTTTTACACTTCCATTTTCCTAAGCTTTTTTGCTCTAAGGTTACCGGAGAAGTTTCTCCCACAACGGTTTTCAGGTGGGTAAAGGTGGTTTTTCGTAATGGTACTTGTTATTTCTCTTACTGTTGTCTATTCATTGCATGATTTTGGGTTATGGAATATGGATCTACTTCGTATTTTTTTCCTTGTTGATTTTGTTTTTAGCAATTGTTGGGCTTCTTTTCCTCAGATCTATCTGATTTTTAAGGAAGTGTTTACTGTTAGTTAATGGGTTTATTTATTATACTCTTTATTAATGGGAACTACGTTTGTTTTCAGTTTAGATCCTTTGTTCTCCTGGCGATTTCGAAAACTAGCTAATTTATAAATATTTATAAATTATAAAAGCTATAAAAAATTAAAATTTATTTTATTTCATATTTTTTTTATATTAAAATATTTTATAAATAAAAAAAGATATCTATATAATACGAGAATATATTTATTCATCTTTAATATTATTTTTTGACATTATCATTTATATATATATTAATTTATTTTTATTATATTACTGTTTTTAAATATTTAGATGTATTTTTTTATTTAATTTTTTATATTTTTTTCATTGATAAATATGATTAATAAAATAAATTATATATAACATTGGCAAATATATTGGATTTTGAGAATTGGGAAGTAAAACATGAGACCTCTAATTTTTTAAATTTACTTAAATGTACATACTATCAAATTAAGTCTATGAATATTATATTAATACATTAATATATATTTTTAGCATTAATTAAATTATATAAATCAATAAAATAAAATAGCAAATATAATAAATATAATATTATATTATAAATAATTTAAGTTAATTAATATTAATATTAATATAATTTTTATAATTAAATTTTATAAATTTAATATAAAGTTAATTAAATTAATAAAATATAATATAATAATTAATTAAATAAAAATTAATTAATATTAATATAATTTTTATAATTATAATTTATAAATTTAATATATAATTAATTAAATTAATAAAATATAATAATTAATTAAATAAAAATTTATTAATTAATATTAATATAATTATATTTATATAAATTTAATATATAATTAATTAAATAAAATTAATTAAATAAAAATTAAATTTATATTTCTCAAATTGATTGTGCGGCAGCCGCATTACACATTACCGCACTTCAAAAGTGCGGTAATGTATTTAATTTTTTTTATAGTGCGGTAAGCTCTACCGCACTTTTGAAGCGCGGTAGAGTTTAAATTTACCTTGATTTGGGAAATAGTTTTTGAATTTACCTTGATTTGGGAAATAGTTTTTGTCGGACCAGGATTTGAGAAAATTTTTTTTTTTTTAACTTAAAAAAGCAAAAAGCCCAAAACTTCAGCCCCAGGGCAAGGAACTTGACCTTCTTATTGTAATTCTCCCCGATAATAATGGTTCCCTTTATGGTAAGGAGTTGACACAGTAGATTCAGTGTTGATTTCATTCATCTAATCTTCTGTAGATAAACGACATCTGCTGGTCATCACAATTCCTATGTGTTACTTGCTGCAGGTGATTTGAAACGGATATGTGAGACAGATCTTGGCCTTGTTTCTCAGTGTTGTTTAACAAAGCATGTATTCAGAATGAGTAAGCAGTATTTGGCCAATGTGGCTTTGAAGATAAATGTGAAGGTTGGAGGAAGAAATACTGTACTTGTTGATGCAATATCAAGGCGCATTCCTTTAGTCAGCGACCGGCCCACTTATTTTTGGTGCTGATGTTACCCATCCTCATCCTGGGGAAGACTCAAGCCCATCTATTGCAGCTGTATTCTATCTTTCTCCACTCTTCTGAATGCCTCTTATCTTGTATTCACTGAATTTGATCTTGCCTTTTGCAATTTGAACTGACAAAAGGTTTTTGAAATTGAAATGCAGGTTGTGGCTTCTTAGGATTGGCCTGAGATTACAAAGTATGCTGGTTTGGTTTGTGCTCAAGCCCATCGACAAGAGCTTATCCAAGATCTGTTCAAAGAATGGCAGGATCCTGTAAGAGGGAAAGCCACTGGTGGAATGATCAAGTGCCTCTATTGGTCGCAAGTGCTCTAGGGCCTGTGCATATGCTGCTTCCTACGGTCTCGAGGGATTTTATAGTTTAGTTTGTTTTACTTGCTTTGCCTATGCTTTTTGCAATAGTGATTTTGTTTTTACTTTGGTTGATACCATATATGACGATTTGTTTGCCGAAATAACTTATATTAAAAAATGTTTTCCATGAAAAATATTTTTCAATAAAATAACTTATTTTTCATTATTTAAATTTAATTTAAAAAATAAAATATATTAACAAAATTTTATAAAGAGGTGTTAATTAGATTCTCAAAATGTAGAAATGGACTTCCTATTTTAAAAGGAGGAAGTCATTTTCCTTAAAATGACTTGATCTTTTCTTTGATGAAAGAAAATATTTTCAATTGATTAATTTTTCTGAAATCCCCAAACACAAAAAATTATGAAAAATGTTTTTCTGAAAAATATTTTCCAGGAAACAAATGGAGTCTAAATTAAATAAATATGATAAGCTGATCCATGATGAAGTATCTATATTGATCTGCTTTTTATATAAATTTTCTCCCACCATCATAACATTCAGAGTTAATTAACCATTAGAAATTAAACTTAACCCAATAAATCGACAATTCTCTGAATACGCATACCACAGATCTAAACTCGAAATAAGCATAGACCCAAACTCCAATTAAGCAACTTTAACGGAGAACAGATTTAAAACCACAAGTACCTACATCAAAATTATACAAACCAACGAACGAAAAAAGCAACTGAAATTAAGACCACTCCTGCAGTCAATAAAATCATGTCGTCCCCTTGACTCTTTCGAAAAGTGAACTTTTATTAATTTAGTAAATATCTTCAATATTTCAAGGAAATGGAACGGAAAAAATCACAATTTAAATAAAATAAATTAAGTTAAAAAAATATGAAACTACATAAAAAAAATCATTGATGTATAGAAAATTCTCTGTAAATTGAGTTGCAATAAAAAAAATACTATAAAAATGTAATTTTTTATTTAACCAAGTGATATGGTAAAATTTTACATATATATTTATATATTTTTAGAACTATATCCACGTATTTTGATGGATTTTCTTTAATTTTATTAGATTTTTATGTTTAATTTTAAAATTTTTAATTTTAGTCAATTAATTAATGTTTTTACAATATACTTCGTGTTTTGCTCTCTTTCATGCATTTTGTTCTATGTTATTGGCAGAATGACTAATCCTCTAATCCTCTAGATTTTCTCCTATGGCAACTTATTAGGAGTCAAGTGTTATAAATATATTAGGATTAAAAGGACTTTTTTGCTTATTTTTTAATATCAATACACTGCAAAAATCATAAAAAATTCAAGAAAAAAAGATTTAGAATATCTAGAAAAATAAATACACGCATCTAAAGTTTTTTCTTTCTTTTTATATTCTTTTGAATTATTGTTCATAATTATTTTAAGATGATTTCAAATAATTTCTCAACATAATTTATTCGTGAATTCTTTCACTTGAGCAACTAAATTCCTTTACTACGGATTTGATGTAACTTAAATTATTATTTCTCTTTAATTTATTCAAATTGAATTTCTTTATCCATTTATTATTAATTTCTTAAAATTAATACTTTTGAGTAACTACGGGATATTTAGAATGATTTTATTCTAGAATTAATACTAGCAGATAACATTTTAGAACTAAATTGTAAATTGAATATCATATTGGATTGGAAATGAAGATTTGACTTAAAGTGTCTTATACAAAATAATCATAGGGTTTGAGAAATTAATTAAAGTATTATCATATTATTAAAAGATAGATAATAATCTTTAGTTAATCAATTTGGTTTTGCTTGAGAGATGATTAATTACCTTAGAATTATTTACTCTAGATATAGTAATTAAAATTATATTATTAGTCAAATGTACCAGTGAAATGAAGATACCATAATATTTAATATTAATTATTTCACAAATTCTACTTGTTTAATTTTAATTCTTTATTTTATTTTAATTTTAGGATCATTATTATTAGTCTAAATAATAATCAAATTTACAAATATTTTAATACTTAAATTTTTTATTTTAGTGGATACAATATTCTACCCACTCTTTATTACTTAAATGATTTCATATTTTTGTGGATATAGTACATTATCACAAATAATGATGTTTTTATAATTTTTTTAGTCTCTTCCCCTCCAAAAGATATTTTGCTCCAATTGGTGACAGTTTTACGATAGAAAATTGATAATTTAAGACTGTATTTCACACAAAATACTTTTTAGAAAAATATTTCAAATATTTTCTGTGTTTGTAGTATTTAAAAAATTTAGTTAATAGAAAATATTTTTTAAAAAATAAATCATTTTCCACACCTTGACATCCTTATTAAAATTTTCATATATAAATTTGTGAATAAATTTTATTTTTCAAATTAAAATTAAGTGATGAAAAATAAGTTATATTGTTAGAAAATATTTTTCACGGAAAACATTTTGTATAAAAAATATTTTTTATGAAAAATATTTTACAAATGTAAGTTATTTTCCATAAATAAATGGAGTCTAAGACTAACTTTAATCTAACTATATACTAACTAAAAAACTTAGAATAAATAAAAATAATAAAAAAAGTAATAAGGTAGGAATTTTATCCTTTTATCGTGGCCAAAAAAATAAATTTCTCTTAAGATTTCGTTTATTTTCAGAAAATAACTTATACTTTGTAAAATATTTTTCATATAAAATGTGTTTTACGTGAAAGATATTGTTTATGAAAAAATTTTTCAAATATTTTTTTATGAAAAAAATTATCAATAAAATAATTTATTTTTTATTGTTTAATTTTAGTTTAAAAAATAAAATGTATTAACACATTTATATACATATGCTATATAATAATCGTTTAAAATAAATTATAAACTGTCACACAAGACAGATTCACATAGTAAGAGTGGGTAACGTAGTTCTACCAAAGAAAAATGAGAACCGAATACCTTAATACTTAATTTATTATCAAGACTCGTACTCTTCTAAATAAAATAAGTCTCGATACAAAATTACTGTTATCAAGACAGTCTAGCGTATTTTTATTACGCTTGTGATCGCGGGATACCAATGTATTAATTGGCGGTACCTTTAATCAAGTAGTTGGCCAATCATTATCGAATTATCATAAAATATTATATTTATCTTTACTTTAAAAAATTGACACTTACCACCACCCCACACTCTCTTTCATACATGTCTAACCAATCATAATATCAGGTTTATTTTTTGGTTACATTAATACATAAGTTCTAATAAAATTTTCAAAATGTAAAAAATAATTTTTTTAAATAAAAGAAAAATATTTTTTAAAATAACTTAATTTTTATTTTTTTTCAATGCCCTAAATATTTAAATATATAAAAAAAATATTTTTTATAAAATATTTTCAGTAAAATAAATGAAACCTAAATATTATTTAATTTTAAGTTTACTTTATCTTTTATATTTTAAATTTTAATAATAATTTAAAAAATAAAAAATATGGATAATTCTCATCTAATAACTGTGAGGAATAATTATATCTAAAAAATTATTTGTTTAATATTTTTAGTTAAAAAAAATTGTGACTTAAAGGGCACATTAGCCAATAACTTTCAATACTTAAAAAATTAAGATTAATTCAGCTAAAAAAAAATTTTATTAAATCCATTTAGAAACATAAAAATGTTAGATTTAGTTCAATTAAGTAATTAAAATTTTCGACCCAAAAGAAAAAAAAAATTTATAACAAAATTAAGTACTTAATTTTTAAAATTAGATATCTAAAATTAAAATTAAAAAATTCTTGTCATTCTATGGCATTATTAATGTTTTATTAAGATTCACACCATTTTATTTTATTTTTCTCATATTACTTGCTTTTATAGATTATGTAATTTAAAAAATAAAATCCCTTCACTTTAACCAATATCTTTTGTTATTTTTCCTTCAAATCACTTAAAGAAATTCATGAGTTTTGTTTTGTTTTTAAAATTTTATTATTTTTCCTTCAAATCCCTTAATTTGCTTTTATAAATTATGTAAGTCAAAAAATAAAAAATAAGTGTCTATAATCAGATATCTCTAATCAAGTAGCCAGTCACATAATTATTAGATTATCAAAAAATATAGTATTTATCTTTACTTTTTTATAGTATAAAAAGAGAAGAATCACAAACGTAAAATTATATTTTTTTAAAATAAAATAAAAAGTAAGAAAATAAAACTATTTTATTTTATTTTTTTCGGTGTTTGCCTTTATAAATTATGCAATTCAAAAATAAAAAATAAGTATCTATAATAAAATATCTTTAATCAAGTAATCTGTAACGACTCGAAAATCCGGACCGCTACTGGCGCTAGGATCCAGATCGGTTTAAGGTCGCAGGGACCCATAGCAAGCCTAACCTGTCACCTGTATACCTGTTAAATCCCATACATGATCATACATACTCAAAAACTTGTAAACTTTTTCTCTTTCCATTAACCAAGCTCAACCTGTACATACTCATCACATAAACATAAACCACACACTGGAGCCCTAATCAAATGCTCCAATGGGGTATCATAACATGCATACATTAAGCTTGGTCTATCATAAACATCATAAGACACAATATAGATCATGTATCAAAAGGGATAACATTCACATAGGGTCAAGCACAATTTCTAATCCTCGATACATCATTACATAACCCAACTTTAAAACTTTACATTTACAATCCATCATGTCCACATTCTAACTATTACAAACACTCATGACTTTACTCTTCTCGACTCCCTGGTCTAGCCCGTACCTGCAAACCTAGGGGATAAGGGAAATGGGATGAGCTACTAGAGCCCAGTGAGCATAATAGTAAAAACATTTAAAACATATGCAATCATGTAATGCATCACATCACAGACAAATCACATCAAGGGTGAACCTGTCACCAAATAGTCCCAGCATCATATCCGTGCCAGGCCGTAGAATGGGGTCCTAGTCTTCCTGTCATATCATACATTACTTACCATTGCCCCAGGGCCTCATCTGGGCACCTGGTCTTCGCGTTCCATACCGTGCCAGGCCGTAGAATGGGTCCTGGTCTTTACTCAGGGACTAATTGGATCATTCAGCATTCACCCACATCCACAACAAAGGATGCAATGCAACATATTCGTGGATACTAATGCAACAACCTATTATATCACATGACATTCGTGATGCATGATTCATGCTAAAACTTGCATTAATTTAAAACATAAGGTTTATTCTACTCACCTCTGGCTGAAGCTCTAAAGACTCTGAAGCAGCTATCTCACTGCTGGGGTCCTCGGTTCCTCGGGTCCGAACCTACACAGGTGGACTCAAATGAGGGACCAAACATACATGAACATGACCCTAAAGCACTCCCCAAAAACCCCCTAAAGCACCTCAAAACCATCATAAAAAACATGCAAAGGAAGGCTGAACAGGGCACTTTCGGCGGCAGGTTCGGCGGCCGAAAGTCCCTCCAGAGCCGAAAGTCATGCAGGTTCGGCGGCACCTTCGGCGGCCGAAAGTGCCCTCCAGAGATGAAAGTCCATTTTCGGGGGCAGGGTTCGGCAGCCAAAAGGCTTGCCTCACAGGCAGGTTCGGCGGCCGAAAGTCCCTTCGGCTGCCGAACCTGGTTTCTTCCAAATGGTAGAAACTCGGCTCAAACATGCATAAACGCCTCCCAAACCTTCAATCATGCATTCAACACTCCCACAACATGCATACATTCATACATAAGCTCCTAGGGGCTTCAAACTATCCTAAACCCCAACTACAACACATCAAATATACATAAACAACCCACATTGTCCACATATCCACATAAACCCCATCAAAGCTCAACTAACCTAAACATGCATTTCTACCCCATAAAACTTCTTAAAACTTGTTTAAAACATAAAATGAGCTCAAGATCGGCTCTTACCTCTTGAAGATCGAGAGGGGAGGCGACCTAAACTTGGAGAACGGAGAGAGAGAGCTCCTGAGTCTTCCAAGCTTCAAACTTGCTCTTTTGCTCAAAAATCTTCAAAACAAAGTGAAAACTCATGAAAATCATAAAAGATTTGAAGGAAGAAACTCAAAATCAGCGAGGGATGGCGGAGAGCTCACCTTGGCTGAAAATGGGGAGAAAAGCTTGCTCGTTTCGGCTAAGGGACCCCTTTATAGGTGGCTGGCCAGGCCACATTCGGGGGCGGAACTTGCCTCCGCATTCTTACCATGTTCGGTGGCCGAACATAGGGTTCGGCGGCCGAACCTGGACTTCCCTCACTTATGCCTTCGGGGCCTAAGGCACTCCCGAAGTGCATGCATGTTTGGCGGCCGAACTTGAGGTTCGGCGGCCGAACCTGGGTTTTCCTCCAAAGTTGATTTCATGCAAAAACTCATTTTCTTTCTTGCTTAAAACCATAAAATACATTAAAACATTTTAGGAAAATATGATCTTACCCTTCTAGAGGTTTTCGACATCCGAGATTCCACCGGACGGTAGGAATTCCGATACCGGAGTCTAGCCGGGTATTACATTCTCCCCCCCTTAAGAACATTCGTCCCCGAATGTTCCTCAACTAGCACATGCAAGGCACAAACAACATATTATACATAAAACACACATAAAACTAACCTTAGAAGAGGTGAGGGTATTGCTGGAGTATGGACTCCCATGTCTCCCAGGTGCATTCTTCCATATTGTGGTGGTTCCAAAGGACTTTCACCATCGGGATTTCCTTGTTCCTTAGCTTTATGATATGAGTGTCAAGAATCCGTACTGGCTGTTCGATATAAGTGAGATCTTCTAGGATCTCCACATCTGGCTCACTAAGAACCTTGCCCGGATCTGACACGAACTTCCTCAACATGGAAACATGGAAAACCGGATGGATTCTTTCCATTGAAGCAGGTAAATCCAGCTTGTACGACACATTCCCAATCTTCTGCAAGATTTCAAAGGGTCCGATGTATCGTGGGGCTAGCTTACCTTTCTTCCCAAAACGAACCACTCCTTTCATAGGAGACACTCTGAGCAATACCAGATCTCCCTCCTGAAACTCTACCTATCTTCTGCGGATATCTGCATAGCTTTTCTGTCTGCTCACAGCAGTTCTGATCCTTTCTCTGATCATGGGCACCACCCTGCTGATGATCTCTACCAGCTTAGGCCCTGCTAAAGCCCTCTCTCCTACTTCTTCCCAGCAAACGGGTGATCTGCACTTCCTCCCATATAAAGCTTCATAAGGAGCCATCCCTATGCTAGCATGATAGCTGTTATTGTAGGCAAACTCCACCAAGGGTAGATGCTGCCTCCAAGAACCGCCAAAATCTAGCCACACATTCTGAGCATATCCTCTATCGTCTGGATGGTCCTCTCTGACTGTCCATCAGTCTGGAGATGGAAGGCAGTACTGAAATCCAACCTGGTACCCATAGCACTCTGCAGACTCCGTCAAAACCTGGAGATGAACTGGGGCCCTCTATCCGACACTATCGAAACAGGAACCCCGTGCAGCCTGACCACTTCATCCACATAGACCTGCGCTAACTTATCCACAGAGTAGTTGCTCCTAACAGGGATGAAGTGAGCAGATTTGGTGAGTCTATCCACAATCACCCATATAGAGTCTAATCTGTTGGATGTTGCTGGTAACCCCACCACAAAGTCCATGGCGATATTCTCCCATTTCCACTCTGGAATCGGCAGTGGATTAAGCATTCCAGCCGGCTTCTGATGTTCCAGCTTCACCCTCTGATATACTTCGCAGGCTGACACAAACTGTGCCACTTCCCTCTTCATAGCTGGCCACCAATACACTCTCTTTAGATTCTGATACATCTTGGTGGCTCCAGGGTGAACGTTGTACCTGGCATTATGAGCTTCCCTCATAATGTCCCCCTTCAGACCTACATCATCTGGTACACATAATCGATTCCCATAGCGGAGGATCCCTTTATCATCAAATCTGAACTCTTCATTCTTGCCTGACTGAACAGTCCTGGCAATCTTCACTAACTCTGGGTCCTCGTGCTGTTTCTGAGCCACCTGCTCCAGAAACACAGGTGTCACTCTCATCTGGGCTATTAAAGCACCTGTACCAGACAACTCCAACTGTAGACCTTCATTAATGAGCTTATGGAGCTCTTTCACCACCGGTCTCCTCTCTGCAGTGATGTGGGATAAATTGCCAAATGATTTCCAGCTTAAGGCATCAGCTACAACATTAGCCTTGCCCGGATGGTACTGGATCTTGCAATCATAGTCACTCAACAGCTCTACCCACCGTCTCTGCCTCAAGTTTAACTCTCTCTGACTCAAAATGTGCTGCAGGCTCTTATGATATGTGAAGATCTCACATTTTACCCCATAGAGGTAATGCCTCCACATCTTGAGTGCAAAGATAACTGCTGCCATCTCAAGATCGTGTGTAGGGTAATTCAACTCATGCCTCTTCAGCTGCCTGGAAGTATAAGCAATCACCCTTCCGTTCTGCATTAACACACAACCCAAACCCACTCTGGATGCATCACAGAACACTGTGAAGTCCTCATTGCTGATTGGCAGAGCTAACTCTGGTGCTGAGGTCAACCTCTTCTTAAGCTCTTCGAAACTCTCTTCGCACTGGTCTGTCCATACAAACTTCTGATTCTTTCTAGTCAGTGTGGTCATAGGAGCTGCTATCTTTGAGAAGTCCTGCACGAACCTCCTGTAGTAACCTGCCAGACCTAAGAAACTCTTGATCTCTGTCACTGTAGTGGGTCTAGGCCAGTTAGCCACAGCTTCTACCTTCTTGGGGTCTACTTCAATCCCATTTTCTGATACAACATGCCCCAAGAATGATATGCTCCTCAACCAGAACTCACATTTGGAGAACTTGGCATATAAGCCGTGTTCCCTCAAAGTCTGCAAAACTGTCCTCAGATGATGGGCATGCTCCTCTGCATTTCTGGAATACACTAGGATATCATCTATGAAGACAATAACAAAGCGATCTAGGTACTGTCTGAAAACCCTGTTCATGAGATCCATGAATGCTGCAGGGGCATTGGTTAACTCGAACGGCATCACAAGGAACTCAAAATGCCCATATCTGGTCCTGAAGGCCGTCTTCGGCACATCTTCCTCTCTTATCCTCAGCTGGTGATACCCGGACCTCAGATCTATTTTGGAGAAACAACCCGCTCCTGCTAGCTAATCGAATAGATCATCGATCCTAGGCAATGGATACTTGTTTTTAGTGGTGACTTTGTTCAACTGCCTGTAGTCGATACAAAGTCTGAGGGATCCATCCTTCTTTCTCACAAAAAGCACTAGAGCACCCCAATGTGAGGTACTCGGTCGGATGAAACCCTTGTCTACCAGCTCTTGCAACTGTTCCTTCAACTCTTTCAACTCAGCTGGTGCCATCCTGTAGGGAGGGATAGAGATCGGTCTGGTTCCAGGCATCAATTCTATCTCGAACTCTATCTCCCTAGCAGGTGGTAATCTTGGCAGCTCGTCTGGGAAGACATCTAAAAACTCTCTAACCACTGGCACTGAGGCGGGCTCTCTAACCTGACTGTTAAGCTCTCTCACATGAGCCAAATGCCCCTGACATCCCCTCCTAAGCAACCTACGAGCCTGAAGAGCTGAGATCAGACCTCTAGGTGTACCCCTCCTGTCTCCCCTGAAGACAACCTCTGACCCATCCTGACCTCTGAACCTGACTACCTTGTCTCTGCAGTCCAAGGTAGCACCATGGGTAGATAGCCAATCCATCCCTAGAATGACGTCAAAATCTGTCAACTCTAGAACCACAAGGTCGGCTGAAAGGCATCTCCCCTCAACAAAAACTGGACTACACTGGCAGACTGACTCTGCCACTGATGGATCACACTTGGGTCCACTGACCCAAAGAGGACACTCTAACCCAGAGACCATCAATCCCAACCTCTCAACGGCTCTTGGAGCAATAAAAGAATGAGATGCACCAGGGTCCATCAAGGCATAAACATCTGAACAACCAATGACGAGATTACCTACCACCACGGTGTTAGATGCATCTGCCTCCTACTGTGTCATCGTGAAGATCTGTGCTGGTGCTGATGGACCTTCACCTCTGAAACCCGCTGAAGAAGAGGCTGCCCCTCTTCCTCTACCTTTGCCACTGGCCTGAGTCGCGACTGGAGCTACTGGCTGAGCTACACTGCCAGAAGCGGTCTGCTGGGACTGTGCCATAGGAACTACTCTTGGACACTCCCGAGCCATGTACCCCTCTTGCCCACATCTGAAACATACATTCGTCCTAGCCCGACAGATCCCTTTGTGTGGCTTACCACACCTCATACATACTGCATTATCTGCACCAGAACTTGAGCCACTCCCTAATCTCAAACCTGACTTGATCTTGTTCCAGAACTTGTTCTTCTTAAACTTGGCTTTACCCCATCTCTTACTGCCTGAAGCTGCTGCACTCAGGGTAGAGGGATCTAACCTTCCCCCACCCGGGGTTTTAGAACTAGAAGATTGCGCCATCGACTGCTTAACTGTCCCCTGAATGATGGCACTGGCCTCCATTTTTCGGGCCATATCCACTATGGCATGGAAGCTCTCCCTATCTGCTGACTAAATCAAGGAGGAATACCTGGAATGAAGTTTCATGATATACCTCCTTGACTTCTTTCTGGTCTGTGTCAATATTTTGCCCTGCAAACGGCAACAGCTCCAAGAATCTATCTGTGTACTCATCTATACTCATCTCATCTGTTTGCCTCAACTGTTCAAATTCTATCATCTTCAACTCCCTTGAGCTATCAGGAAAAGCCCATCCTGCGAACTTATTTGCAAACTCTTCCCAGGTCATGCTGTCCACCCTCGGGTTCACATAATTTTTAAACCACTCACGGGCCTTCTTGTACTTCAGTGTGAACCCAGCCATCTGAATGGCTCTACTGTCATCAGCTCCTATCTCATCTGTAATCATCTTGACCCTTCCAAGGTACTCAAACGGGTCATCGCCTTTATCATACTGAGGAGCACTAAGCTTCATATAATCGGTCATCTTGACCTTGCTCCCTCTGGATGAGCTAGGTTTAGGCACTTGGGTCTCTGGAATTGTGGGTTCAGCTGGTGGTGGAGGAGGTGCAGCATTCCCTGAGGTAGGGTTTGCTGGATTTGGA
Organism: Manihot esculenta; assembly: GCF_001659605.2. Taxonomy (NCBI): domain Eukaryota; kingdom Viridiplantae; phylum Streptophyta; class Magnoliopsida; order Malpighiales; family Euphorbiaceae; genus Manihot; species Manihot esculenta. The sequence continues at coordinate 34,927,047 of NC_035162.2, read as the reverse complement.
TAGTATGGAGGGGGTGGATACATAGGGTACTGGGAGTATGGTGGATAGAAAGGTGGGTATGGCATGTGTGTGGGATATGGGTTGAAGCTAGGGTAATCCAATGTACCTCCCATCGAATACCCGGGATTTTGTGAGAAGGGTGGGTAGTGGGGTGGTTGGACAAACCCCGAGGCCTGAGTGCCTCCCTGTGACTCTCCCATACCCTCTTCTGACATGCTCACACCAAGGCTGCCATCCCTCCTCTGATCCACATCCATATCATCTCCCATATCTTCTGACATACCTCCCTGAACTGTTCCCCTCACAGATCTGCTTCTACCCAAATCCAAAGACCTCTTAGGGTCTCTTACTACTCTTTCTCTGCTGGACCTGCTTGACATTGCCCTAGGCAATGCAGGAGGACAGGCATCCGTGCCCTCGTCCTGAGGTGGTACTCCAGTCAATCGTGTAGATCGACGAGTTCCTCTCATCCTGTTTTCTGAAAAACAGCACATAAACACACAACATCAGCATCATATGGTTCATGTGGAAACACATGAACCCGCATCACATACATAGCATTCATAACATATCATTAATGCACATGCAAGTTTTGGAAACTTGGAGACCAAAGAGCGGATTTCTCCCATCTCCGAGTTGGATCGTCTCTCCTCTCGTTCTTCAAGAGGTAAGAGTAGATCCATAGTTCCTTTAATGTTTTGAGCAAGTTTTATGAAGTTTCTTGGGGTAGAAATGCATGTGTAGGTTTATGATGGGTTTTTGGTTAAATGTGTGTTTATGAGCAATGTGGGTTGCTTGATGTGTTGTAGTTGGGGTTTAGGATAGTTTGAAGCCCCTAGGAGCTTGTATGCTTGAGAATGCATGTTGTAGAATAGGAAAATGCATGATTGAAAGGTTTGGGAGGCAATATGCACAGAGGAGCCGAGTTTCTGCCATTTGGGAGAAACCAAGTTCGGCCGCCGAAGGCTCTTTCGGCCGCCGAACCTGCCAATGAGGCAAGCCTTTCGGCTGCCGAAGCCTGCCCTCGAAAAGAGACTTTCGTCTCTGTTGGGCACTTTCGGCCGCCGAAAGTGCCGCCGAACCTGCATGACTTTCGGCTCTGGAGGGACTTTCGGCCGCCGAATCTGCCGCCGAAAGTGCCCTGTTCAGCCTTCCTTTGCATGTTTCCCATGATTGTTTTGAGGTGTTTTAGGGGGTTTTTAGGGAGTGTTTTAAAGTCATGTTTATGTGTGTTTGGTCCCTCATTTGAGTCCACCTTTGTAAGTTCGGACCCGAGGAAACGAGGACCCCAGCAATGAGATAGCTGCTTTAGTGTCTGGTCAGAGCTTCAGCTAGAGGTGAGTAGAATAAACTCTTAAGTTTTAAATTAAAGAAATATAAATTTTGAGCATATTCATGCATCACGAATGCCATGTGATATTATAGGTTGACTGCATTAGAATTCACGAATATGTTGCATTGCATATTTTGATGTTGATGTGGATGGATGTTGGATGACCCATTGGTCCTCAGTATGATGAGACATGATATGACATGATATGGAAGACCAGGTGTGGCTTGCACTACGCCCCTGGCACTATGTAAGTGAAAGTCCGGGTGTGGCCTGCACTATGCCCCGGCACAGTTGGACATGTATGCTATGATATATGTAAGGGAAAGACCAGGTGTGGCCTGCACTACGCCCCTGGCACAGTTGGACCATGTAGAGGACCTTTGGTGACAAGTCCATCCTTGATGTGATTTATTTGTGATGTGATGCATTACATGATAGCATGTGTTTTAAATGTTTTATTATTCTGCTCACTGGGCTCTTGTAGCTCACCCCATTCCCTTAACCCCCAGGTTTGCAGGTACAGGGTAGACCAGGAGGTCAGCAGGAGTAGAGTTTTGTTTATGTAATAGATAGCTGTGGACATGAATACGATGTAATGTAAAAGTATAGTTTTGTACTGTTATGTAATGGTGCTTATGGAAGTTTAGAGTTGTGCTTGACCATAGTATGTTGTTTATCCCTTTATGAGTACATGATCTGTTTATTGATGCTTATGTAAACCAAACTTAATATATTTTATGTTATGTTACCCCATTGGAGTATTTGATGAGGACTCCAATGAGGGGTTGATGCCTATGTTATGAATAGTGCATGCACAGGTTGAGTTTGGTGAATAAAAAGAAAAGTTTAAATTTTTTTAAGTATGTTGTTGATCATGTATGGGATTAAACAGGTTTACAGGATGTATGTCAGGCTTGCTATGCCGTTCTGGATCCTAGCGCCGGTAGCGGTCCGGTTTCCGGGCTGTTACAATCATACAAGACAGGACTCCACATCCTATCCTAGTGGACATGATTTTTCCTATTGTGCTTGACCTTCTATAACATCTATGAGCCCGACACACTATAGGTCCGACCATATGAACCTAAGGCTCTGATTCCACTCTGTAACGACCCGGAAATCCGGACCGCTACCGGCGCTAGGATCCAGATCGACTTAAGATCACCGGGACCCGTAGCAAGCCTAACTTGTCACCTGTATACCTGTTAAATCCCATACATGATCATACATACTCAAAAACCTGTAAACTTTTTCTCTTTCCATTAACCAAGCTCAACCTGTACATACTCATCACACAAACATAAACCACACACTGGAGCCCTCATCAAATGCTCCAATGGGGTATCATAACATGCATACATTAAGCTTGGTCTATCATAAATATCATAAGACACAATATAGATCATGTATCAAAAGGGATAACATTCACATAGGGTCAAGCACAATTTCTAATCCTCGATACATCATTAGATAACCCAACTTTAAAACTTTACATTTACAATCCATCATGTCCACATTCTAACTATTACAAACACTCATGACTTTACTCTTCTCGACTCCCTGGTCTAGCCCGTACCTGCAAACCTAGGGGATAAGGGAAATGGGATGAGCTACTAGAGTCCAGTGAGCAGAATAGTAAAAACATTTAAAACATATGCAATCATGTAATGCATCACATCACAGACAAATCACATCAAGGGTGAACCTGTCACCAAATAGTCCCAGCATCATATCCGTGTCAGGCCGTAGAATGGGGTCCTGGTCTTCCTGTCATATCATACATTACTTACCATTGCCTCAGGGCCTCATCTGGGCACCTGGTCTTCGCGTTCCATACCGTGTCAGGCCGTAGAATGGGGTCCTGGTCTTTCATACCGTGCCAGGCCATAGAATGGGGTCCTGGTCTTTCCTCAGGGACTAATTGGATCATTCAGCATTCACCCACATCCACAACAAAGGATGCAATGCAACATATTCGTGGATACTAATGCAACAACCTATTATATCACATGGCATTCGTGATGCATGATTCATGCTAAAACTTGCATTAATTTAAAACATAAGGTTTATTCTACTCACCTCTGGCTGAAGCTCTAAAGACTCTGAAGCAGCTATCTCACTGCTGGGGTCCTCGGTTCCTCGGGTCCGAACCTACACAGGTGGACTCAAATGAGGGACCAAACATACATGAACATGACCCTAAAACACTCCCCAAAAACCCCCTAAAGCACCTCAAAACCATCATAGAAAACATGCAAAGGAAGGCTGAACAGGGCACTTTCGGCGGCAGGTTCGGCGGCCGAAAGTCATGCAGGTTCGGCGGCACCTTCGGCGGTCAAAAGTGCCCTCCAGAGATGAAAGTCCATTTTCGGGGGCAGGGTTCGGCAGCCAAAAGGCTTGCCTCACAGGCAGGTTCGGCGGCCGAAAGTCCCTTCGGCTGCCGAACCTGGTTTCTTCCAAATGGCAGAAACTCGGCTCAAACATGCATAAACGCCTCCCAAACCTTCAATCATGCATTCAACACTCCCACAACATGCATACATTCATACATAAGCTCCTAGGGGCTTCAAACTATCCTAAACCCCAACTACAACACATCAAACATACATAAACAACCCTCATTGTCCACATATCCACATAAACCCCATCAAAGCTCAACTAACCTAAACATGCATTTCTACCCCGTAAAACTTCTTAAAACTTGTTTAAAACATAAAATGAGCTCAAGATCGGCTCTTACCTCTTGAAGATCGAGAGGGGAGGCGACCTAAACTTGGAGAACAGAGAGAGAGAGCTCCTGAGTCTTCCAAGCTTCAAACTTGCTCTTTTGCTCAAAAATCTTCAAAACAAAGTGAAAACTCATGAAAATCATAAAAGATTTGAAGGAAGAAACTCAAAATCGGCGAGGGATGGCGAAGAGCTCACCTTAGCCGAAAATGGGGAGAAAAGCTCGCCCGTTTCTGCTAAGGGACCCCTTTATAGGTGGCTGGCCAGGCCACATTCGGGGGCCGAACTTGCCTCCGCATCCTTACCATGTTCGGCGGCCGAACATAGGGTTCGGCGGCCGAACCTGGACTTCCCTCACTTATGCCTTCGGGGGCCTAAGGCACTCCCGAAGTGCATGCATGTTCGGCGGCCGAACCTGGGTTTTCCTCCAAAGTTGATTTCATGCAAAAACTCATTTTCTTTCTTGCTTAAAACCATAAAATACATTAAAACATTTTAGGAAAACATGATCTTACCCTTCTAGAGGTTTCCGACATCCGAGATTCCACCGGACGGTAGGAATTCCGATACCGGAGTCTAGCCGGGTATTACATAATCAGTCACATCATCATTGAATTATCAAGAAAATACTATATTTATCTTTATTTTTTTATATTATAAAAAGAGAAGGATCACAAATATAAAATGGTAAAAAAACTAAAGATTAAAAATTACAGATGGTCATTCTAAATTAGTTAGAAAATAAATTTCTCAACTAATTCTCATATTTTAACCCTAATTTAAGTCTCCCAGACTTATTTAAATAAGGATAATTAAAGAAAAAATTTATAAACTAACTAAAAAATTCAATAGAGTGCGAACCTATCAAAAATTAAAGATATGGGTAAATTAATCGTAAAAAATTATTAAAATTAAGAAACAATCACAAAAAAAAATTTAATGAAAGGTAGAACAACTAACATAATAAATTAATGTACGAGAAAAATATAATTGAAAAAAGTTATTTATTTTTAAAAAAATTTAATATATTGCAAAAAATTAATATGTGGATAAATAATTGCATAGGTTATTAAAAACAGCAAACAAGCAAGAAATTTTTTTTATTTTTAATGAATGTACAGATAAGACACTAAATTAAAATGCAGCAAAAAGAAATAAATTTTCATGCGTAAAATTATATAGAAAATTGAAAAAAAAAAAGACTATTGTTATTAAAAACTAGATGGGCACTAAATTTTTAAAAATTTGTACAGTTTACCTATACAAATGTACTTAAAATAAAGAAAAAATAATTTAAAATTTATGCTTACAAATATTTCTATAAAAAAGAGCAACTCAAAATAAGTATTCTATAATATATAAATAAATTATAGAAAACCAACAAGAAATTATAAAAATTTATTAAACATCACATAGTAATAATTTTTTAGTGATTCAAAAGGTTATTACTTATGAAAATAAACCAATAAATCAGTGTAAAACTATTATGAAGGTCAAATCTAAGATTTATATATGATTTATGTATGTGTAAAAAAAATGATAAAAAAATTTAAAATAATCACCCATTTCAAAAAGCGAACTTTTATTGATTCGGTGAATCTCTTCGATCCCTAAGGAAATGGAACGGCAAGAATCACAATTTAAACAAAATAAATTTTATGAAAATAAATAAATTAAGCTAAAAAAACATGAAACTATATGAAAATCGGTGATGTATAGACAATTCTTTGTAAATTGAGTTGGAATAAAAAAAATACTATAAATTTTCTATTTACCCAAGTGATATGGTAAAATTTTAGACACATATTTATATATTTTTAGAATTACATCGACTTATTTTAATTGATTCTTTTTAATTTTATTAAATTTTTATGTTTAATTTTAAAATTTTTAATTTTAGTCTATTAATTAATATTTCTATAATATACATCGTGTTTTGCTTTTTCCTGCATTTCGTTTCATATTTTCGATAGTATGACGAATGCTCTAGATTTTTCTCTATGACCTTCTATAATATACTAAATGACTTGTTTTTGCTTATTTTTGAATACGGATACACCTATAAATCACCAGAAACTCAAGAAAAGATACATAAAAAAATTAATATACTTTTAATTTTTTTAATACTAATAATAATAAAATAAAAATAATTAAAAATTAAAATAAAAGATATATTTAGTTAATTTAAACCTTTCAAATTTTACTACTTTCAAATAATTTTAATAGAATATTTAAAATTCTAATAATATTGAAATAAAAAAAATTAGTAACAGTAAACGTTCGTAAATAATTCTATTTTGTTATACTAAAATAAAATTATAAATAAAATAATTAACAATAAAATTAGATATATTGAAAAATTAGTCATTTTTCGAATTATAAATGACTAAGTATATTTTTATTAAAAAATCAATAATTTTAAGTAAAACAAAAATATAAAATTATTAATTTTGAAATTTTTATAGTATTAGGATAAAGTTTCTCTTATGATTAATATTATAATTGCACTATAATAGTTCTTTTATATATATATATATATATATATATATATATATATATATATGTGTGTGTGGGGTAAGCATTTGGTCGATTCGATTTAAAATTAAATCGAATTAAATAAATTAAAAATTAAAATTTTAATATTTATGAAAATCAAATCGAATCGATTTTGATTAGAAATCAAATTGAATTGAACTGAATCGGTCTGATTCGATTAGATTCAGTTTGAATTTTTAATAAATTTTTTATTTTTTTACACTTTATTTTTAATATTATAAAATTTAATTGAAATATTTTAACCTTAATATGATCTACTCTCTCTATATTATTGAAAATAATATATTATTATCACTAATCGGTTCGATTTAATTTTTAAAATTTTTTTATTAAAATCGAATCGAACTGAAATAATCAAAATTTTTAAAATTAAAAATAAATCGAACTAAAATAAATAAAAAAATTAAACCAAATTTTAAATTAATTCAATTTGATCAATTTTTTTAATTTGAATCAAATGCTGTTTACGTCTGGACAAATGAAACCCTGAACACGACCATAGTCTTGCATAGCACAATTCCTCACTCAATCATACCAACGGCCGATGATGATGCATTCGCCGACAATAGGCCAACAATAGTACCCGAGATATTGTATTTTGTCGCCTAAGCCAATGTTACCAAATATGGACGACTAGGCAAAAGGAAGAAAGATCATCCTACAATTTTAAAACTCTATGCATCCTCGATTTTCGAGTTTGAGTAGTCCTCACCAGCCATATGAAAGCCTCAAATCTGGCCTAACCACCTCATCTCAACACTCTTCAGACATTCCCTAAAAAAGTAGGGGCTCAATTATGATTGTGTTGAAAAGATCTTCGAGCCGAGGTGATGCCCTTTTTAGTGTAGCACTTCTAAACTGCATATGGTCTTTTGCAAGAACAAAATAAGAGGTCAGAGAGACTTGGCAGAAACCAATGCAATTACCACTGATGAAGAAGAAATTAGTCAATGCAAACGAACCGACTAGTTTTGAAAAAGGAAAAGTCATGGGCCTAAGACTTCTCAATTTGGCCTTTTATTTGATAAAGCTTTTATAGAGCTTAGGACCACTGAAGTTTCAAACGCCAATTCTTTCTAGGGCCACAACCCATGGAAAAAGTTGAAGATGAATGGGCGGGCTGCAAAGAACTTCTGAAACCCAAAGGACCTTCTCTTTCAATAATTTCTCATGGATTGAGGCTCGAACAACTTCTTTTTTGGGACTTGTTGATTTTTCCAGCTACCAAAAATTTTTGAGGAGTCCAAAGAGTCAGAACCAACTGCGACCATGCATCAACCAAGTAACTCATAAGGCTCCAAAGCCCTAAGTAAACCTTTTATACAGCTTTAATCCAAAACAAGTAACTCCCTATGTATTTCATACATCATAAAAAATACATTTATTACAACTTCTGTAACACACTCTATTTGGTATATCAATGAATTATTTTAGATATATCATAAATAATGAAAAAACCCATAATCAATGCAGATATCAGATTCTTCCTCCCTCTAGCAGTTACTGCTCTCTATTTTATACGCGTGATAAAATCTAACGCGCTAAACTTACACCTAATAATGCTCATTTATTCTTAAATAAAGACTCAATAACATAATAAATCATATTCACAAGTAATTATTTATAAAATGAAGAATAATCAGTTATAATAAAAAATAATAATAAAAGTAATAATAATAAGATCTATAAGAGTTTACACATCAGGTACATTCTCATAAAACAAATTAGATATAAAGTTAAACCGAAAATCTCTTTTTTCATAGATATTGGGATAAATTCATGTAAATATATTAATATATTATCACATCAGGTATATTCTCATAAAACAAATTAGGTATAAAGTCTCCCATACTTATTTGAATAAGGATAATTAAAGAAAAAATCTACAAACTAACGAAAGAAAACAAAATTGACAAAGTCTAATTTACTATAATAGCAAATTTGGACACCAAGCAATTAAAATTAAATTTCACATAAAATACTATGCTAAACATTGTAAAAGAATTTTGGACCAATAAGATACTAAACTAAAACATGAAAAAGAAAAACTTCAATTTGTGCATCACATTTTTAAATTAACAAAAATGCAAAATTGACATTAATGCAAAAAAAATGTGAGAAATATAATAAAATTAAAATTTTCATAAAAAAAATTCTAACTCCTTTTACAAGATAACTAATATAATAAATTAACATATAAAAAATATAATTATAAAAAAATAAGTTATTTATTCTAAAAAAATTCAATAGAGTGTGAACCTATCAAAAAATTAAGATATGGGTCAATTAATCGCAAAAAATTATTAAAAATAAGTAACAATCACAAAAAAGAAAATTTAAAGAAAGGTAGAACAACTAACATAATAAATTAATATACGAGAAAAATATAATTTAAAAAAAAGCTATTTATTTTTAAAAAAAATTCAATATATTGCAAAAAATTAAGATGTGGATAAATTAATTGCATAAGTTATTAAAAACAACAAATAATCTTGAAATTTTTTTAATTTTTAATGAATGGACAGATAAGACACAAAATTAAAATGCAGCGAAAAGAAATAATTTTTTATGCATAAAATAATATAGAAAATTAAAAAAAAAACGACTATTGTTATTAAAAACTAGATGACCACTAAATTTTTAAAAATTTCTACAGTTAACCTATATGAATGTACTTAAAATAAAATTTAAAAAAATACTCTAAAATTTACACTTACAAATATTTCCATAAAAAAGAACAACTCAAAATAAATATTTTAAAACATATAAATAAAGTACAGAAAACCAACAAGAAATTATAAAAATTCATTAAAGATTACATAATAATAATTTTTTAGTGATTCAAAAGGCAATTACTTAGGAAAATAAATCAATAAATCTGTATAAAACTATTACGAAGGTCAAATCTAATATTTATATATGATTTATGTATATGTAACAATAATGATAAAAAAATTTAAAATAATCATCTATATTGAAAAGTGAACTTTTATTGATTTGGTGAATCTTTTTGATATTTTAAGGAAAAGGAATGGCAAAAATCATAATTTAAACAAAATAAATTTTATGAAAATAAATAAATAAAGCTAAAAAAACATGAAACTATATGAAAATACCGGTGATGTATAAAAAATTCGTTGTAAATTGAGTTGGAATAAAAAAAATACTATAAAAATGTAATTTTCCATTTACCCAAGTGATATGGTAAAATTTTACACACTTATTTATATATTTTTAGAACTACATCCACTTATTTTGATTAATTCTCTTTAATTTTATTATATTTTTATCTGTAATTTTAAGATTTTTAATTTTAGTCTATTAATTGATATTTTTATAATATATTTCGTGTTTTGCTCTTTTCTGCATTTCGTTCTATGTTTTTGACAGAATGACTAATTCTCTAGAAATTCAACAAAAGATTTAGAAGATCTAGAAAAATAAATCTATGCATCTAAAGTTTTTTCTTTCTTCTTATATTCTTTTGAATTATTGCTTATAATTATTTTACGATAATTTTAGATAATTTCTTAACAGAATTTATTCTTAAATTTTTTAACATTAGCAACTAAATTCCTTTTCTAGAAATTTGATGTAGCTTGAGTTGATTTTCTTTATCTATTTATTATTCATTTCTTGAAATTAATACTTTTTAAATATTTACGGGATACTTGAATATTTGAATGATTTTATCCTAAAATTAATAGTAATAGAGGACGTTTTAGAACTGAATTGAAAATTAAATATCACATGAATATTGATTAGATTGGAAATGAAGATTTGATTTATAATATTTTATATAAAATATTATAGTGTTTGAGAAATTAATTAAAGTATTATCACATTATTGAATGATATATAATAATTTTTAATTAATTAATTTAGTCTTACGGAGAAGATGATCCATTATCTTAAGATTATTTATTCTATATTTGATAAGTAAAATTATATTATTAATCAAATTAATTAATTAAATAAGGTGCAAGTGGAACGAAAATACCCAATATTTAATATTAATTGTTTTACAAATTCTACTTGTTTAATTTTATTTCTTTATTTTATTTTAATTTTATGATATTATTATTAATAGTCCAAATAATAATCAGATTTATAAATATTTTAATATTTAAATTTTTGATTTTAGTAGATACAATATTTTAATCACTCTTTATTATTTAAACAATTTTATTCTTGTAAATACAGTACACTATCACCAACAATAATGTTTTTATAATTTTTTTAGTCTCTTTCCCTCCAAAAGACATTTTGAATTGGAATTTATGACAGTTTTATAATAAAAAATTGATAATTTAAGATTATATATTTGTTTCACAGAAAATATTTTTTAAAAAAATATTTTTCACATTTTCTTGCCTTTGAAGCACTCAAAAATTTTAATTAATGAAAAATATTTTTTAAAAAATAAGTCATTTTCCATACCTTGACATTTTTATTAAAATTTTCATATATAAATTTGTTAATAAATTTTATTTTTTAAATTAAGATTAAGTAATAAAAAATAAATTATATTATTGAAAAATATTTTTCACAGAAAATATTTTGTATAGAAAAGTATAGAAAATATTTTTCACATTAATTTCCCCATCTAAGTGGAGTCTAAGACTAACTTTAATCTAATTATATACTAACTAGAAAATTCAGAATAAAAAAAATAATAAGGTAGGAATTTTATCCTTTGATCGTAACAAAAAAAAATAAAATTCTCTTAAGATTTTATTTATTTGCAGAAAATAACTTACACCTTGTAAAACATTTTTCATATAAAATGTATTTTATGTGGAAAATATTTTTAATGAAAAAAATTTATCAAAGTATTTTTTATGAAAAAAATTTCGCAAATATTTTGTATGAAAAAAGTTTAGCAATAAAATAATTTATTTTTTATTGTTTAATTTTAATTTAAAAAATAAAATATATTAACAAATTTATATATATGATGCTACATAATAATCGTTTAAAATAAATCATGAACGGTCCAATAAAACAGATCTACGTGGCAATATATATTAAATATTATAAAAAATTTTAAAATATATTAATAAATTTTTCATAAAGTTAAAAGATTAATTAATAATTTTTTTTAAATTATAAAAATTAAACAATAAAATATTTAACGACTAACATTAATATAAATAAAAACTAGCAAACTTTTTGATTTTTTAAAATCGAATGATAAATTAATAAGTTCTCTCTAATATATAAACTAAATAATAATTTTTCTTTTAAAATATAATTAAGCTATACAAAAATTAGTTATAAATTAAATGAAACTCAATTAAATAAACAGATAATGACAATTTTAAATGGATCAATATATAACAAATTAATTTATTAATTCACTTAAATAAATAGATCATTGCATATCTAATCAAATTAAACGAGTCAATCTAATTAGACCTATAATTTAATGTGTCATAAATAAATTGCTAACTCTGCTAATATTTGATTAGATAACTCAACTAATATTTTGAAGGTATAGCATATCATAAAAAAGAAATTTATTTTTTTGTTACCATATAGTATAATTAATAGATTTATCTTTTTATTTTTATAATTCAACACTTTAATTTTAAAAGTTTAATTATGTCAAAATTTAAAATCTCCTCGTAAAAAATACTTTTAGTAAAAGGACAATTGACCGAACTATCTTTTTAAAATTAACTCTTTTAGTTCTTAAAATTTAATTCCATAAAATAAGAGGTATCTCTCTTAAATAATCAAACAAATAACATCAAAGCAACAAAATCCATTCACACGTCAAAGTAACAAATTGAAAATCTTAAACTCAATCTTCATAAATAAAAAAATTTCAATAAATTCAAGATTCAAATAAAACAAATCTAATAAAATCAAAATTATCAAAAATTAAAATTGCCACGGCTCACTGTTGCCCATCGCTTGCATTTCCCATTGATCTTTGTTATTTACTACTCGCATCTCATCTCACTATTGCATGCAGCTTGGTCTCTAGCTATTACACGCTATTGCTCATCATCTCACGCTGTTAGTCGTCGGTCTTTGCTCGATGCTAGACAACGATGCTGGTTGTCGATCGCTACTCACTATTTGCCATGGTCATTTGCTCCTCTATCTCTATTAAGTAGGCTTGAATAATGAATATAATTTAGGAATTTGAAGAGGATGGAGATGATTTAGGGATTTAAAGAGGAATGAAGAGAATTTGAAAATTTGAAGGTGTAGAAGTAATTTTTATCATTGGTAAGGGTATTTTTGAAAATATTTTTAAAATTTTCTTCCTTAACCAATCTTAGATCATTGACTTAACAGAATTATTGGAAATATGCAATTATGATGAATTAAACTATGAAAACAAAATCGTCTGATTTTAAAAATAGAGAAACAAATCTATTAATTATATTATGCCTCACAGATGAAAAATTAATTTTTACTAAAGAAAAAGATTCTATGGTGTATATCTACATTAAGGTTACACAATATATTATAAGATACACTCGCATCCCGAATCTGATTAAAAATTAATCTAAACTATTCGAATCCATTACAAACTCAATTATTAATACCCGAATAAAATTCAAATTCTTTTAGGTTTATATATTTTTAATTAATAATTTATATAAAAATATTTTCCATCAATAATTTTTATTTAAAAAATTCAATATTTTTTTAAAAATATTTAAATTTTAATTTTTAAATAAAAAGTTATAAATATTATTATAAAATATATTTTTATATTAAATTAATTATTTATATAAACAGATTTGAATAGTGAGTATTTATAAATAAAATCGGAATCCAATTATAACAATGGGTATTATTTTTCAAATCTCAAACCCAATTATAACTACTCAAATCCACTCTATTAAAATTTAGTCGGATCTAATACCCGTAAATACCGAATCATCTTCGCCATCTCTAATTGTATTCCATAATGAGTATCTGCATTAAAGTAACACCTCTAATTTATATTGTATATCACTTATATAGCATATAATCTATTTATAATTCAGCACAAGCATAAGCAACTCTATCACAAACATCCCAAAAATGAAAATTCCAAGAGATAACAGATAAGCTAGAGAAAAAAGAGAACCTTTTTAACCAAAAGTTAAAAGACCAAAATGTGCTCAAAATGTCTAATTCAAATTGCACTGTTCATTTACAAGAAAATATCTCAACAATTTTAATTATATATATATATTATGTATTATAAACATGTATTATGTGTTATGATGTGTTTTAAATATGTATTATTTATAATTACTTTTTATTGAAAAAAAAAATATTTTAAATGATAAAAGTTGATAACTTCCTCAATCAATTATTCAAATATAAAAATTCATTTAATTCATAACTTAATAACTAAGATTTAAATGGAATAGGTGAATCTTTTCTCTTTTAATTAGAAATCTCGAATTTACACTTTTATTATGAAATATTTTTATTAATTTACATTATATATTCGGAGAGAAGCTAATATGGTATTTGGTAGATTTTTTCATTTACTATTTAATTAAATAATTTATTTTATATAAAAAAATTTAAATGAATTATTATAAAATTATGTAGGGTTTTATGTCTTTTTTTTTCAATTTAAAAAAATTGATTTTTTCTTTCTTTTTTTTTAAAATTATTATAAAAATTAATTGAATTATTCTGAAATTATTGATTTCAGAATAAAGGGTCTTTCATATTCTAAAGCATTGTTTGGTACAAACAAATATCCTTTGTTTGGCTTACATTTTCAAGTTAACTTGGAAACATAAATTATTTAAGTATGACTCAGTAAATTACACTTTTCTAATTAAATTCTATAAATTTTATCGATTTATTCTTTAATTTATTATAATTCAAATTATAATACCAACATTATTATTTTTTATAATTCATAAATAATTTTATATTTTAAAAAGTTTATTTATATATATTTTTTAATAAATTTTTTAAAAATATATTTTTTGAGAAATATATCTTCTAAAACGAAAAGTATTTCGAATCAAATAAAATTTAAGTTTAGATGTATTAGATGTTCGCTAATTTGATATGCTAAGTTTTTTTTTTTGTCTTAATTAGATTTATAATAAATTTTATTAAAAAAATATTAATTAAAGTCATCAAAATTATCATCAAAACTAAAATGGATTATCCACCAAAACGTGAAAGATAATTTATTTTTTATTCCACCCTTATCCTTCTCTTAGTATCACAAACTAAAAAAAAAATCACAACTAATGTTGATTAGGCAGAAGAAAAAGAAAATGTCTAAAACGAAGAATCCAAAGTGGAATCCACATAGGCATATGCATAGTTAGAATCAACCAAGGCCAAGAGGCATGAGCCATATTGGGTTATAACATGCCACGTCAGCATCCACGTCTTTGAGTAGTGGGAATAGGGACGGACTCGTCATTTTGAAACACCTACCACTCTTTTATAAGCAGAGTGCGAATTTGATATTGCTGAAAAAATTTCTTTTCTTTTATTTCACTGCCAACAACTTCTCTATAGGGGCTTAGGTCTCTCACAGAGTGGCTTTTTAACACTTCCATTTTCCTCTGCTTTTTTGCTCTAAGGTTACCAGAGAGGTTTCTCCCACAACGGTTCTCAGGTGGGTAAAGGTGGTTTTTCGTAATGGTACTTGTTATTTCTCTTACTGTTGTCTATTCATTGCATGATTTTGGGTTATGGAATATGGATCTACTGTGTATTTTTTTCCTTGTTGATTTTGTTTTTAGCAATTGTTGGGCTTCTTTTCCTCAGATCTATTTGATTTTTAAGGAAGTGTTTACTCTTAGTTAATGGGTTTATTTATTATACTCTTTATTAATGGGAAATACGTTTGTTTTCAGTTTAGATCGTTTGTTCTCCTGGCGATTTCGAAAACTATCCCCTCTTACTGGAGTCTCCAGTCATTTTTTTTAAGAAATATTTTGTGGCAGTTTAACTTGTTTTCGCTTTGGGCATTTTGCTTTTGAGCTTTCGTGTGCGTTTTATTATTATTATTTTTATAATTTCAAGCAAATATTTTTAATTGTTGATTTTTTTTTGTAACCGCACATTATGAAGCACAATGCCTTCTTGTAAATTTGTTGCATATTTTGCTGCTAAAATTAGGGTTTTTTCTTTGTTAAAAGTTTTTGTTGTGATGATTAAATGAATTGTTTTAGGGTTTTTGTTTCTGAAAAAACTTTTGGAGCAAGAGCTGAACAAACTTGGGTGTATACTTAGTTCATAAGGACATTCTTTTTCATTGGCTTCTTTTGAGCCAGTTTTAAACACTATTTTCCTGTTGTTGGTACTGGAAATGGATCAACCATGTTTGTATTGTTTGATGGAGTGAAAAGGAGTGGTTTCATCAATAGCTTCATATCTCTCGTCTAATTTGTGCGCAGCTATCATTATGGTGAGAAAGAGGAGAACTGAGCTTCCTCCAAGTGGGGGTGAGAGCTCCGAGTCTCATGAAGCTGCTGGGGGTAGTGGTCGTGGTTTCCAGCGACCATCTGAGAGGAGCGCTCCACCTCAGCAGGGAGCAGGTGGAGCATACCAAGGTGGAAGGTGGGGTCCCCAGTCTCAGCAAGGAGGACGTGGTGGTGGTTATGGTGGGGGCCGTGGCCGTGGTGGGATGCCCCAACAGCAGCAGTATGGTGCCCCCCCTGAACATCAAGGAAGGGGAAGAGGAGGGCCTCCTCAGCAAGGAGGCCGGGGAGGCTATGGTGGTGGTCGTAGCGGTGGTGGTGGCCGTGGAGGAGGTTCTCCTTCTGGTGGCCCATCTAGACCACCAGTTCCCGAGCTGCACCAAGCAACCCTGGCTCCATATCCAGCTGGGGTGTCCCCTCAGCCCATGTCTTCTGAGGGGAGCTCTTCATTCCGTCCTCCAGAGCCAATACCAGCAGTAATACAACAGCAGATGCAGGAGCTTTCTATCCAGCAAGAAATGGAAAGTCAGGCAATTCAGGCTTCACCTCCACCCTCAAGTAAATCAATGAGGTTCCCCCTCAGGCCGGGGAAGGGTAGCACTGGCATAAAGTGTATAGTAAAGGCTAACCACTTCTTTGCTGAATTACCAGATAAAGATTTGCACCAGTATGATGTGAGTTCACTTATCTGTAGTTTGCATAGCAGCCTATGTAATTTGTGTTAGTTTTAAGGCATAAAGTTATTTGGTTTTTTGATGTGGATAGGTTACCATCACACCAGAGGTCACATCACGAGGTGTAAACCGCGCCGTAATGGAACAACTTGTTAAACTGTACAAAGAATCTCACCTTGGAAAGCGTCTTCCTGCCTATGATGGCCGAAAGAGTCTATACACTGCTGGGCCACTTCCATTTATCTCAAAGGAATTTAAGATCACTCTCATTGATGAAGATGATGGATCAGGCGGGCAAAGGTTTGTATGATTTTTGGGTTCTACATTTGCTTTTTCTTTTCATGTGTTGTTTCCCTTGTTAAGTAATTAATTATCTTTATTTCATGTTGCAGGAGGGAGAGGGAGTTCAGAGTTGTAATCAAATTAGCTGCACGGGCTGACCTACACCATTTAGGGCTCTTTTTGCAGGGAAGGCAAGCAGATGCACCACAGGAAGCTCTTCAAGTTCTTGACATTGTTTTGCGTGAATTACCTACCACTCGGTGTGGCTTCTGTTTCTTATTTTCAGTATTTGATTATGTCTTCCCTTCTGTGTCTGGAGACTGATCTTATCAACTGTAGGTACTGCCCTGTGGGTCGATCATTTTATTCCCCTGATCTAGGAAGAAGGCAACCCCTTGGTGAGGGTTTAGAAAGTTGGCGTGGTTTTTACCAAAGCATTCGCCCTACACAAATGGGACTGTCACTTAATATTGGTATGTGAATTTTGGCTGTCTTTCCCTTGATATTTGTTTTGTTTATCTATTTATTTTCAGTTAGTTCAAGTTTTAGGTCCATCATTATTGCATATGCACAACTTATTCTGCTATGCTTCCTTTAAAATTGTTATGTTCTGTTTTCATCAAATTTCATGTTTTGCTTTGATCTGTTGGGCTGCAGATATGTCTTCTACTGCTTTCATTGAGCCACTGCCAGTAATTGACTTTGTAAACCAACTATTGAATCGAGATGTGTCCTCTAGACCTTTGTCTGATGCTGACCGTGTGAAGGTAAGATCGGTTTATTTTTATTTTATTTTTTTTTGGGTCATGGTTATTAGTTTTATTTTGTTCACCACGACATTACTTTTCTTAAAGTCATCAGATCATTCTTCAAGATACACATTCATATATTACTTTGCAAAACTGTTATTGTCTGATGGAACTATCTATTTTCATGATTGATTTTACTTTTTGCGCATAGAGGTTTGCTTAAGATAATTTATATAATTATGAGCACTTTAACTTATGTCTCAATAGATAAAAAAAGCTCTTAGAGGAGTCAAGGTTGAAGTTACACACCGAGGAAATATGCGTAGGAAGTACCGTATATCTGGTTTAACATCGCAGGCGACTCGAGAATTGACGTGAGTATCCTTTGATGTCATGTATTTTTATTTTCAATTGTTTACTAGTTGTAGTTTGTGGCTTTATGATTGATTCCTCTTTTATTCCTTTTGCATCAGTTTTCCGGTTGATGACAGAGGAACTGTGAAGTCTGTGGTAGAATACTTCTACGAGACATATGGATTTGTAATTCAACACACTCAATGGCCCTGCTTACAAGTGGGAAATCAGCAGAGGCCTAATTATTTGCCAATGGAAGTAAGTATTTGTCCCTATGTTTCACACTGTTGCTTGGATATATTGGTGTTACACGCTACCTTTTGAAAACAGGTATGCAAGATTGTGGAGGGTCAGAGGTATTCCAAGAGACTGAATGAGAGGCAGATAACTGCTTTGCTAAAGGTGACCTGTCAGCGTCCTCATGAAAGGGAGCTTGATATCATGCAGGTATGCTGCTGTGGCAGAAATTGCTTTCTGTGTTGGTTACAGGCTTTTCCAGCATTCAGTCAGTGGCATTAATTTGAGTGTCATTGTGTTTGGAATATTTGTGATACTTGGATTCCCATTCTTTCTTTTAAAGTATATTTTTGGAGCAACATGATCATTGGTTGAGATCATATGGCGCCATTCAAGTGGACTTCGCACCCTTGCATCAAAAGATTATGTAGCTATACTTTATTTTGGTCATTCTATTCAAAGTCATTATTTGTTTATGAAATTCATGATTATTCTGGTAGGCATGTCCTGGAACTTTCAATGAAATTAATTTTTGCTTGTGTAGACTGTTCATCATAATGCTTATCACAATGATCCTTATGCAAAGGAGTTTGGAATTAAAATTAGTGAGAAGCTTGCTTCAGTTGAAGCTCGCATTTTGCCACCTCCAAGGGTAAATGTTGATTCCATCTTCTTAATATGCATATATTGTGTGCTGTTTCCTATTTCAATAGTTTAGTAAGTGTGTTGTCATTTTCGACTGTTTATGGCCAGCTTAAATATCATGACACTGGTAGAGAGAGGGATTGCCTGCCTCAAGTTGGACAGTGGAACATGATGAATAAGGTATTTCCTGCTATAAAATTATAATAATTGCATTTTGTTTTACATTTCATAGTTATTAAATCAACATTCTCTTTCTTCTGACACTATAATATGGCATTTGTCTAATTGTGTTTCCAATTTGTGTCTCTCTTTCTTGACATTGTTTGTAGAAAATGTTCCTCTTAATATGTCTTTTGGTCCTGTTAAGCAAACTATATTCAGTAATGAAGTCTATTATTTGGGTTGTTCACTTGTTGTTCGCATTTAGTTTTTCTCTCTCGGTTATAATAGTTCTCTTCATTTGAGTTTAGATAACATGCATGTGGGATCTCAAATGCATAGCCATAGAATAATATTAAGATGGCCCTGTGGCACATATACAATTGATTTTAAGGTTACTGTCTAGTATACTCCCTCCGTCCCATAATTTTTGTCCATTTTGCTTTTTCACATGTTAAGAAATATAATTTTTTTTATTAACTTATCAATTATACCCATCTTAAATACATTAAGTTTTATTAAATATTAAGAGATGTTTTGAGAGGTTTCTTGGAAATTAGACAAAATTAAATAGGTTTATAATAGTTAATTTATATGTTAGTATAGTCTAAAAAAGTAAAGTGGACAATAATTTTGTGACAACAAAAAAAGAAAAGATAGGACAAAAATTATGGGGAGTAATAAGTTGTGGAGATTGATGCGTTTAAATAGGTAGAAAAATAGTCTATGGCTTTAAGTGGGATTGAAGAGTAATTTAATTATGAAGGTTACTGTCTAGATAAATAATAAGTTGTGGAGATTGATATATTTAAATAGGTAGAAAAATAGTTAATGGCTTTAAGTGGGATTGAAGAGTAATTTAATTATGAAGAATAGAATCTTGCCCCCTTAGGCCCTTACAGTGGGCAGAGCGCAATAGCTGCTTAAAAACTTAAAACCACTAGCTAATTTTGTTTAGACTTTGTAATCTTAAATAGATCCATATGGTTTTCATTTGAGTTCAGATAACATGCATGTGGGATCTCAAATGCATAGCCATAGATAAATATTAAGAGGGCCCTGTGGCACATATATAATTGATTTTAAGGTTACCATCTAGATAATAATAATAAGTTGTGGAGATTGGTGCATTTAAATAGGTAGAAAAATAGTTTATGGCTTTAAGGGATAGAAGAGTAACTTAATAATGAAGAATAACATCTTGCCCCCTTAGGCCCTTACAATGGGCAGAGCGCAATAGCTGCTTAAAAACTTAAAACCACTAGCTAATTTTGTTTAGACTTTGTGATCTTAAATAGATGCATATGGTCTTCTTTTACTACTTTGAAAGAATACCATCATTCCATTAAGATGCTGTAAAAAAAAACCATTTGCACTACTGCTTTCCATGTTAGCAAAAGCTAAAACCTTAAAAATTAACATTGATGTAGATAAACAATGCAAGATTTTAACTCCATGGATATAAGAAAAGGATGAATCATATATTAAGGAAAGGTTAGAGGGAATATGTGGGTCAGGATGTTTGACCTTATTCTAGAGAGCACAAGGAAGAATGCCTCTTTTTTATTTTTATTTTTATAAAGGTATAAGGTAGGTAGGAGTTATTGCTTATGAAGGTTATTGCATTTTTGGGTGTCAACCCCTTCTCTGAACATGCAAAATCAGGATGCTCTATGTTTTGATTTATTGTCATTTTTCTGCAGAAAATGGTTAATGGAGGAACAGTGAACAATTGGATATGTGTAAATTTTTCTCGGAATGTTCAAGACAGTGTAGCCCGTGGATTTTGTTATGAACTTGCGCAAATGTGTCACATATCAGGCATGGTATGGAACTTGCATGATATCTTTAGGTCTCTGTTTCCAGTATTTTGTTGGATGTAATCTGTTGTTTCTCTCTAAACTTTGGATTGCTTCTTGTATTAAGGCTTTTAATCCTGAGCCGGTACTTCCTCCAATCAGTGGTCGTCCAGAGCAGGTAGAGAAGGTCTTGAAAACTCGTTATCATGATGCCATGACAAAACTTCAGCCCCAGGGCAAGGAACTTGACCTGCTTATTGTAATTCTCCCTGATAATAATGGTTCCCTTTATGGTAAGGAGTTGACACAGTAGATTCAGTGTTGATTTCATTCATCTAATCTTCTGTAGATAAACGATATCTGCTGGTCATCACAATTCCTATGTGTTACTTGCTGCAGGTGATTTGAAACGGATATGTGAGACAGATCTTGGCCTTGTTTCTCAGTGTTGTTTAACAAAGCATGTATTCAGAATGAGTAAGCAGTATTTGGCCAATGTGGCTTTGAAGATAAATGTGAAGGTTGGAGGAAGAAATACTGTACTTGTTGATGCAATATCAAGGCGCATTCCTTTAGTCAGCGACCGGCCCACTATTATTTTTGGTGCTGATGTTACCCATCCTCATCCTGGGGAAGACTCAAGCCCATCTATTGC
The DNA here is from genome assembly GCF_001659605.2 of Manihot esculenta. NCBI lineage: Eukaryota > Viridiplantae > Streptophyta > Magnoliopsida > Malpighiales > Euphorbiaceae > Manihot > Manihot esculenta. Next base: position 34,905,461 of record NC_035162.2, on the reverse strand, counting down.
AGCTGTATTCTATCTTTCTCCACTCTTCTGAATGCCTCTTATCTTGTATTCACTGAATTTGATCTTGCCTTTTGCAATTTGAACTGACAAAAGGTTTTTGAAATTGAAATGCAGGTTGTGGCTTCTCAGGATTGGCCTGAGATTACAAAGTATGCTGGTTTGGTTTGTGCTCAAGCCCATCGACAAGAGCTTATCCAAGATCTGTTCAAAGAATGGCAGGATCCTGTAAGAGGGAAAGCCACTGGTGGAATGATCAAGTATGTTTGGCTATCTCTCTGTCATATTTGTCATAGGATCAAGTGCCTCTATTGGTCTCAAGTGCTCTAGGGCCTGTGCATATGCTGCTTCCTAGGGTCTTGAGGGATTTTATAGTTTACTTTAGTTTGTTTTACTTGCTTTGCCTATGCTTTTTGCTATAGTGATTTTGTTTTTACTTTGGTTGATACCATATATGACGATTAAGGCTCCATTTGTTTGCCGAAATAACTTATATTGAAAAATGTTTTCCATGAAAAATATTTTCCAACAAAATAACTTATTTTTCATTGTTTAAATTTAATTTAAAAATAAAATATATTAACAAAATTTTATACACAGGTGTTAATTAGATTCTCAAAATGTAGAAATGGACTTCCTATTTTAAATGGAGGAAGTCATTTTCCTTAAAATGACTTGATCTTTCCTTTGACCAAAGAAAATATTTTCCATTGATTAATTTTTCTGAGATCCCCAAACACAAGAAATTGTGAAAAATGTTTTTCTGAAAAATATTTTCCATGAAACAAATGGAGTCTAAATTAAATAGGTATATAGGCATTACTGCACAATATTAACCTTTATAAGGTGAATATCAGCGATTTGTTGTTCTAATTGCCAAGTGAAGTTGCCAATCTCCTACTGCGTGTCTGGGACAGTTGTCAGTTACTGCTTATGAGTAGATAAGCAGCAGCCGCTAACTTAGTTCATAAAGTTGAAGCGGCATAGATTTCCATGCTTTGCACTATGCTTATTGGTGATAGCGGTTTTCTATTTTTGTATTCAGCTATTAATACTTACAAATTGATATACTATGACTATTCTGTACACAATTTAGTGAACACACACTGCTTATGCGAAGGCTCCAGATACTTTGCATGCTTCTTTGCCTTGTCCTTAGACAACTATTGTCTCTATGAACTATTTGTTGACTCAAGGTGTATTGTAGCTGACCATCCTATGTAATACAGGGAACTCCTTATATCTTTCCGCAGAGCAACTGGACAGAAGCCACAGCGTATCATATTTTACAGGCATTGTACCATTTACTTGTCTGCTTTATTATTACTCTATACTATCATAATTACATGTCTTATGATTTATTCACTTGTTACAGAGATGGTGTCAGTGAAGGGCAATTCTATCAAGTTTTGCTGTATGAACTTGATGCTATTCGGAGGGTAACACTATTCTAAAATCTAATTGTTCTTCAGCTTAGATAGCTATTTCTTTACTCTTTATGGTTCAATTAATTCATGGAATGACATGGAACAAAATGGATGTTCTGTGTTGAATATCTAGGCTTAGCTATGGTTCAAATTTTAAATGTGGAAAACTATTTCATGGAATAGCTACTTTGCAATGTTAGTTGTTTTTGTTTAAGTTTAAAATGTGAATAATTATTTCATACAATAAATATTTTAAAATTTGTGTGATGCAAGCCTATATTTCCAACATACGAGTGAACGGTTGCTATTCTCTTATTACCTTGTGATAGTATCTTTTTCCTACCCTAATCCATCTCATGAACCAAATAGTATTTGTGAAATTTTTGTGATTATTGTCTGGCGTCCTTATTTCCATTTGGAGGCATGCTCAAATTATCAGCCTATTACTTCATGCATACTGATAGAATATGGTGAATTCTATTTAACTATTTGTCTTAATTTCAGGCATGTGCTTCTTTAGAACCAAATTATCAGCCTCCTGTAACTTTTGTAGTGGTTCAGAAGCGCCACCATACCCGGTTGTTTGCCAATGACCACCGTGACCGTAATGCTGTTGACAGGAGTGGGAACATACTGCCTGGTACCTGATTTTAGCTTTTGATTTGAGAATGATCTTTTATGCTGTAGTCCTATTGATGACGTTAATTCTCCTGTAACAGGTACTGTGGTGGACTCTAAGATCTGTCATCCAACTGAGTTTGACTTTTATTTGTGTAGCCATGCTGGCATTCAGGTAACAACATAATTTTCTTAGTTGATCACTCTATCTGGATACTTGCTGAACATTGATCAAACGTGACTACAGGGCACGAGCCGTCCTGCTCATTACCATGTACTATGGGATGAGAACAAGTTTACTGCTGATTACTTGCAGTCCCTTACAAACAATCTCTGCTACACGTAAGTTCTGATTCCTTCAATGCTAATGTGGAAAGTAATATTAATTTTATATGTTGGGTCCCTTGCCATTTCTTTGAAACTTAGGTCCCTAGGGAGGTACTATTGATATTATGTGTTTGACTTTTTTTTTGTTGTTTATAATCAACTATTGCAGATACGCGAGATGCACACGTTCTGTTTCCATTGGTTAGTTCTTTCTCTCTATCTCTCTCTCTCTCTCTCTCTCTCTCTCAAAACCCACATGCACCCACAGTCGTAGGAATGTCATCACTGATTTTCTGCATGTTCTTGTGATGTGGCAGTGCCTCCTGCATACTATGCACATCTTGCTGCATTTCGAGCTCGATGCTATATGGAGCCAGAGACATCAGACAGTGGTTCAATGACAAGTGGTCCTGTATCTGGACGTGGAGGCATGGGTGGAGGTGCAGGTGCGCGGAGCACACGAGGACCTGCTTCTGCCGCTGTGCGCCCCTTACCTGCTTTGAAGGAGAATGTGAAGCGGGTGATGTTTTACTGCTAGGTTATTCAGATGACCCAGTACCTACCTTATCATATTTGGATTGTTATGTAGGATGAAGTTGGAGTACTTGGTGAAACTGTTTTGATGTGGATTTAAAGCAGTTTGCTTGCCTTTGCATATTTATGAAATTGGAATTTGTGTGCTAATCTTTAAAAGATCTAATATTGTTCTCCTGTTACAAGGTTACTTCATCACAGGAGTCTGTCTTCCTGGGGTACTTAACATCCCTTTCTGTGCTTGTTTGATTCCAGTTTACTGAAACCAGCCCATGTAAAGCCAAGATCCTGGTTTCAGTTTCAGTTTCCTGGGATATTTTATGATGCTTCAAGGGTTTAGAACTTTCTGTCGATTAGCTTAATTCAAACAGGGTCTATAAAATTGAGACGAAGATGCTACCAATGATGGAGTTTCTTGAGAAGAGGAGGCAAGGATGTTATTTTATAAGAGCTTTTGATTCAATGCTTTGGCAGTATGCTACTTGATCCAGAATTGGGATCCAAGTTGAAGGGTGGTGACTGACCAGATTGTTCTTCTATCCAAAGGCACTCAATGGTTATATTCACTGTCAAAAGCATTAATTGCAAGTCAATTGCCTTTCAAAGACCTCAAGCTATGTCCAGTAGTAGCTCTCTACATTCACTATTTTCATTCTAATAACCAGGTTAGATGCCACAGTCAATGTCATAAGTCATGGAATTTACCACAAGTTAACAAAGAATCAAAATTTAACACTCTACAAAATGGTAAAGAGTGACTTATTAACTACAAGTTAAATGGGTAAATTACATCATCCAACCCTCAACTTTAAGTATAATTTCATATTCGGTCTTTCAGACTTCATTTTGTTGATGGCAGGTCTTCAGGTTAGAAAAATGAATTTATCTTTTTTTATCCTCCTTCCTTTTATTTCTCTCTTGCTTTAATAATAAATTAATAAAACTATTATATTATATTTACCAATGAAAATAATTATTATTATGAAATAAAATGCAATAACTTTTATATTATTTTGTAAAATTATTAAAATTCTAAAAATTTATTTATGTAATATTTTATTTAAGGTTCTCAATATTCTAAATAAATTAATATTAATATTTGTAATAAATTAATGTCAAGAACCTTAATTAATATATCATGTAAAGAAATAAATATTACAAAGTAAAAGAGAAAAATAAAAAGAAAGAGGAGAAAAATGTAATTTCCTTTTTTTTTTGTAATCTGTAAACCTACCATTGTATGTAATAAGAACTTTTACTGAGATAAAATTAAAATTTAAGGATTTTTTTATAATAAAATAAAGTTCAAGGACGAATATGAAATAAATTCTAAAATTAAGGACAAAGAATATAATTTATTCCTAAGTTAAAAAAGACAAATATAAGTTAATATTAATTAAAAATTAAAACAAATGAAAAATGCAAATCTGGAAAATATTAATAAAACTTAATAGAGATAGAGATAGGAAAATAAAATTGAAATATTCCTAATTAAACTCAAGTCAAGATCTTCCAAGATTTAGTAATCTTTCTAGATTGTTGACTTGTTAAATCAATGAATAAATAGGAGAATAAAAAGTCAGAATACTTTTATTTATTTATTATAATTATATTATACGCTACAAAAATATCTTCAACTGCATTGAGTAAAATATTTCCTCGTCTTAAATTGAAATTTCTCTCTTCCTTCCTCAAATTCTTTTTCTTCCTCTATGAGACTACGTTACACCATAATAAATAAAAATCCATTTCCACAATCGACAAGAGCCATTCTTTTTAAGTGGATAAAAGTTAAATTATTTTTATATCATACTCATATTTATAATTTTAAATTAATTAAAAATTACATCCAATTTAAAAATAACACACAAATAAAAAATTTAATAAATCTTTCATTCTAATTAAAAAAATCATTCTACTAAAATTATAAATTTAACCTTTAAACTTCAACTAATTTTTTTTTTTTAAATTAGAAATTGAAGAATTGAAGAGTAGAATCTGAAACCTCTTATATTTATTTAGATACATTTACCATTAAATTAAATTTATGATTAAATTAAATCTGTGAGTACAATCTCAAATAACTATATTATAAATTACCATTACAATTAATATATATTAAAGTTATATGAAAGTTACATGAATGACGTGTAAATATGTCGGATGCCGTGGCACACCAATGTGCCTTTAATGTGAGGGTTAATATTCCGCTTAATGGGTATTCATCTAAAGAATTTTGTTGTAACTCAAAATTTTTTTTAAAAAGAATAATATTTTTAGTGACAACATCTAAATTACGTGGATAATAATAAAGTTTAGCAACGATATATTTTTTGTAATACGTTTGTTAACAATTTTTTAGCGATATAATTAATCGCTAATATTATAAATAATTAGTTTAATAAAAAACTATATTAATAAAGAAAAAAGTTTTATTTAAATTTTGTTAAAAACGTAATATAAATTAATTTTTATAAATATATTACAAGTTTTTAATTTAAGTTATAATTAATAGTAAGATATAAAATTTTTAACTCATATGATATTTGTCAAATTATAAATTGCTAATTTAAATGAATCTAAGTAAATCTGATTAAATCAGAGTAAATGGTTTCATATTCTACTTTTTTAATTTTTAATTTTCAGTTAAAAAAATATTTAAATTAAATTTTATAAATATATTACAAATTGCTAATTTAAGTTATAATAGTAAGGACAAAACTTTTAACTCATATAAAATTTTTTAAATTATAATTTTACCTGTGTGAAATAAAATTATATTTACAATGTAATTTATATATATATAATATAATTTTTTTATATAAATTAATTATTAATTTTCTTAATATAATAAAAATATAATTCATCTATAATATATAAAAGTAGAAAGGAAAAATACTAAGAGATTTTAAAAATATAAATAAATGGGTCCTATTATAAAAAAATAAATAAAATTTATTTTATTATTTTATTGGATCATATTCACCTAATTTTTATTTCCATTTTATAGTTCACATATTTTCTTTATTTTAATAAAAATTTTAAGGAAACATATATCCCTAAAAATCTATGAATTTGTTTTTTTTTTTGAAGAAAAAAATCTATGAATATAAGTTCTTAATGCAATAAACTTCATCCCAAAAGTCAATGCAAATTAATTTTAGCAAAATTTTCACCTTCATAAATTATTATTATTTTTTAATTCTGAGTAATATTAAAATTAACTCAGATATTTCTCAATTTTTAAAATTCAATCAAATTAAAATTTCTGAACATAATGTATTTTTTCAATTTGATAAATTCAAAATGTAATGATTAAATTAATTATTTTTAAAATTTGAAAAACATATATGATATGTTAATTTTGGCATAATTTAAGAATAAAAAAGTGACATTTTGATCCTTTCATAGAATATTGGCAGAAAAATTTTACCCACTCTAATATATAGACTAAATTATTAATTTATTTAAAGATATATGTTAATTTTGATATAATACAAAAATAAAAAATAATTTACATTATTATTATTATTATTATTAGAAATTATACATGGTGGGACTTCAAAAATTTGCTTTAATAATTCTTACAATAAAAATAAAAATAAAAATTCCTTGCATAATCATTTGGAAAATAAAATTAAGTTCTTATATAAATATTCATGACTTTTATTTCTTTAAGACATTTTTCTTTACATTTAAAAGAATTGATTCTTTCATTTTAGATAAAATAAAAAAAGATTGAAATTCTACATGTATTACACTTTCAAAAACTTTAAAAATTTAATTAAATTACTACCTTAGTTGACAATAATCTCACTTTTTTTTTTATCACTAAACTAAAAACATCAGCTAAATAAGAAAAAAAATAGGAAAAAAAAAACTATATACTTGATAAGGCTGTCTCTATATATATTAGCCATTTGTTAATAACAAATTGAGAATATAATTTTATTTTATTCTAAATGTTTGTTTTCTTAATAATTTATTGATATCACATGGTAATCGTTTAAAGTTGAGCTATTACCGTAAAATAGTGTAATGTAATAAAAATTTGATAAATTAATATACGATCTTACCTATAGAGAGAAAACCTGAATGATCACAGTGTTTGGAATCGAGAGAAAAAAAGATCCGGATATTTTAGGTCAACATTAGATTAGGGCAAGACTCCACAAAGAAGTTATCGTTAACAGCTATAATTCAGCAGGTTCGCTTTACACCTAAAATCACAGAATTTCCAATCAATTAGTCAGCGATATCCCTTACCAATAAGCCAGCTACATTATTACCAGATTTTTCAAGAAATGTTATATTTATCTTTGTTGGACCTAAATGTTCTAATCCTTGTTTTGATGATTAATAAACAATTGGTGTGCTACTAATTATCTTCAAAAGTGTTTGTTTGAGCTTGTAGGTCCCTTATTAAAATGAATGAAATCGCTTCAGTCTCAAAAGTAAAAAGTGCCTATTTTGGAAGCATACCACAAGAAAGGGATTAGAAAGTAATTTTTTTTTATGCATTGTCAATTTATGCATTGTGAATTTCAAATAATTAATTGTGATGGCTCAAGGTTTCTTTCAATTCTAAAAGTTTCTAAATATGTCCAAAGTTTTAAGTAATTGACTTTGAGGGACCAAAATGAAATTTTTTAAAAGGAGTGATTTCAAAATTATTCTTTATCAAAATAAAATATCTAAAAATACAGGTTATAAAAATTCACATGGATTGAAAAATGAATTTTCATAGCCTAAGTTATGATTTTTCAAAGAATTTAATGAAACATTTTTGTGCCCCCTAAAGCCAATTTCGGCTTCCGAATAGAGACAAAAGTCATATATGTTCGGCCGCTGAACATTGACTTTCGGCCGCCGAAAGTGAGATGCCCCCTAAGCCAAATGTTCGGCTTCCGAAAGTGAGGGACAGAGACGAAAGTCCCATATGTTCGGCCGCCGAATATTGACTTTTGGCCGCTGAAAGTGAGTTTTCAATATGCCCCAAGTCAAAACTTCGGCTTCCGAAAGTGAGGGACAGAGACGAAAGTCACATATGTTCGGCCGCCGAGCATTAACCTTCGGCCGTCGAAAGTCTTTTTATAAGAATGATGTTCTTCACCTTAAATGGTTCGACTGCCGAACTTTAACCTTAGGCTGCTGAACCTGAGTTTTTTTGAGCATGATATAACGGTTATTTCTGTACACAAACGGTTGTATTTGCATTTAATGCATCCCCAACGGTCATATTTATGATTGAACTATAAATATAATGTGTTTTTGATCTGAATAGGCTACAACAACTATCTAAGCAATACAATCATTGAGATTAAAGCATTTCTCACACACACTCTCTCAAAACCTTGAGCCAAAGTATTAATTTCTTGAAAGCTTGTCTTGAGTTGTAATTGGTTGGTTTTTAAGAGTGAGTGAAGGTTGTTGAGTGATTCCATTATAGTAGGTGTGGTATTGAGCAAAGGATTGCTCTTGAGTGAAAAAGAGAATTGTAAAGAGCAAATGATTGCTCTTGAGTGAAAAAGAGAATTGTAAAAAGTAAAGGTTTATTCTACAATTGTAAGGGGTTTTAATCTTCACCCAAAGAAGATTTGATAGTGGAGTTGAACTCTCAAGAAGGGTCTTGAGGAGAGTACGTAGACTTAAGATAGCTGAACCTCTATAAATTCTTGTGTTGATTATTCTCTTCCTTATTCCCTTCTAATTTATGTTTTTGCCTTTAAATTTTTTATAAACCCAATTCACCCCTCTTGGGTTGCTTCAAGGGACAACAATCTTCATTTTCTTAAGTTTTATATAATCATATTCTCTAGTTTACTGACTTGAACGTTGGAGTGGGTGCCCATCTCACGTTCTCTTTCTTGTAGGTTTAGCCAATTATAACTCAGCTCTGTTTTTTGACCGCATCACTTATAATTTTATTAAATTTTAGTTAATTACCAAATTTATTTTCTTAATTTTTTCCAGCTAATTTGAAGTCATTAATCATGTAATTTCACCATTATATTACATCAACATGCTTCATTGGTAAGCTTTTCCTTTACTAATCCTTAAAATTTTTTTAGTAATTGGCATTACTAATAGATTTTGTTCTGTTTTATGAATTTCATGGATAATCTTTTATGAGCGAATATAAAATTCTAGTAATTTATCAATGAATTTGAAAAGAATTTAAAAGCATTGGTAAATTAAATAAAGCATAAAAAATAAAATATTATTGTCCACTCATAATTTAGAAAAAATCTATGAATAGAATAAATATTATTATTATTTTTTGGATTTATTTGTTTTTATTTAAAATTATTTTTTATTTAATGATCTTTTATTTTATGTTCAATGTTTTTGTTTTTTTGAATAAAATGTACAATGGTTATTAGAAATACAATATAATGAGTGGAAAAATATTATTTGCAAAAAGGAAAAAAATGAAATAACGAGATAAAGAAAGAAAAAGAGAGAAAAGTAAATAAAATGAGAGAAATAATAGAAATTGAAAAAGAAAAAAAAAAGAATATAATGATGTGTTGTTGCTGTGGTAAAAAATAAGAAAATAAAAAAAAAGAGAAGAAGAAAAAACAAAGAATTTTATGAGTTCAGATTAATTTTTTGAGGATCGTCCTATGTCTCGGAAGAAAAAATCCTTTATTCATAATGAATTATAAAGGGAGAGCAATTACACACGAGTACAAGCTCGATTACAAATCAACAATGGCAGAAAAAACAACAATTACAACGCTTTTCATTTTACGCACTTTTTACGCCCAAAAACAGGTCATCTAGTAGGCCGACCCTTCAGCAAAATACTCTCTCAACAGGTCCTCACACCTCATTACAGGTCTGATCATCTGTCAGGCCATCTACAGGTCATTTGATCTCTCTCTGTTTTTATCTAGAAGTTCCGAACTCTGTTGAAGAATTCAAGCATCAGTCCTACAATTCTCCACCTTGCTTGAACTTCTTCAATTCATATGAATCCTCATCCCTTCTTCGACCTGACTCTCGTCATTCTTCAATCAGCCTTAACAAGCTCAATGTCCTTTTGAACTTATTAACCGGTAAAGTCTTGGTGAGTGCATCGACAGGATTTTTTTCTGTGTGGATTTTCAAAACCTTGACAATGCCTTTAGATATAAAATCTCGGACGAAATGCAATATGACATCTATGTGTTTGGTTCTTTCATGATACATATTGTTCGTTGACAAACTGATGGTACTCTGAGAATTACAAAACATCTCCACTGTCTCTTGTTTGAATCCGAGTCCTCCATCAGACCTTTTAACCAGATTCCCTCTTTAATGGCTTCTATTAATGCCATATACTCGACCTCTATGGTCGAAAGAGCTACCACATGCTGTAGACCTGATTTTCAGCTTACAACATTTTCACCAATAGTGAATATATACCCTGACACCGACCTCCTTTTGTCCAAATCAGTTGTATAATCAGAATCACAAAAAACCTCTGACCTTCATACCTGATTCCTGGACATAATTGAGTTTCAGCTTCCGTGTTCCTCTAATATACTTGAGTATACATTTCACAGCATTCTAGTGATCTATTTCTGGTTTGCTCATAAACCTGCTAATAACTCCGACTAGATAAGCCAAATCTGGCCTTGTTCCGATCATAGCATACATGATGCTACCAATAACACTTGAGTATGGGACCATTTCTTTGAATGACTCATCAAACTTCTCCGAATCCTTGCTCGAACTTAGCTTGAAATGAGCCCTCAATGGAGTATTCCCAGCCTTTGCTTACTCCATTACAAATGTTGTTAAAACCTTCTGCATGCAATCCTCTTGAGATAGAGTTAATCGATTTTCAATTCTATCCCTCTGAATGTTCATTCCCAGGATTTTCTTTGCAGACCCTAAATCCTTCATATCAAATTCGCTCCCGGCATTTTCTTCAATCTCTTGACCTCTGACTGATCCTTTGTTGCTATCAACATGTCATATACATATATCATTAGATATATTAGAGACAGATCTTCAAGCTTTCTGAAATAGACACAGGAGTCACAATTGCTTCTCTGAAATGCATTATCTTGCATAAATAGTCAAATCTTCGGTTCCATTGCCTAGGCGACTGTTTTAGACTATAAAGAGACCTCTGAATCTGACAAACCCAATCTTCTTTGCCTTTTTCCTCAAAACCCTCTGGTTATTTCATGAAAATCTGCTCTTCCGAAGTTCCATATAAGAACGCAGTCTTCACATCCATTTGTTCCAATTCCAAATTCTGATATACTACTAATGATAACAAAACCTGGATTGAAACATATTTCACCACGGGAGAAAAGATTTCATTATAATCTATTCCTTTTACCTGCGAGAAACCTTTAGCAACTAGTCTTACTTTGAATATGGATTGTTCCACACCTGGAATGCCCGACATTCTCTTAAAACCCATCTACAACCTATAATCTTCTTCTTTTTAGGTTTCTTAATGAGAATCCAAGTGTTATTTTGCTTCAATGACTTTATTTCCTCCTCCATTACTTCTTTCCACTTTCTCCAGTCCTTAGATCGCTTGGCTTCTTGATATCAATTTAGTTCTTTGATTTCGATCTCTTCTGCAGATGTGAAGGCAAAAGCCACAGTCTTAGCCTCATTATATCTTGAAGAGGGTCTGATTTCTCTTCTACCTTTATCCCTTGCAAGCATATAATTGCTAAGATCTTCTTGCTTGGAATCCACCTCTTCCTTTGGCCTTTGTCCCTGTTCTGCATCTTTAGTGTTCCCAGATTCATCATCTGAAGAGATGTCATTCTCTTTAAATCCTGATGAACTCTCACTTGTTCTCTGAGGAACTCCACCTTGATCTTTAGTCCTTTCACTATTCTTGATCTGCAATATAGGAACCTGAAGAGTAATAGTCTCCTTACCTGAGGTTTGCCCTGTAACATCTTCCTCTTTCTCTTCTTGCAGGTCCTTGAACATTTATTCTTCATTGAACCTAACATTTCTGCTAATGACACACTTCTCCTCTAGCAACCAGATGCTGTAACCTTTGATTCCTTGAGGATATCCAATGAATATCCCCTTTCTTGCTCTTGGCAACACTTGATCTGTATGGATATAAGCCACACAACTAAACCTCCTCAAGTGTGAATAGGAAGGCTCAGTCCTTGACCACATCTATTCTGGAACATTTAACTCTATAGCAGTAGATGGGACTTATTGATCAGGTATATACAAGTACATGTAGCTTCAGCCTAAGAATTTTGAGAAAAACCTGACTCACTGAGCAAGCTTCTAACCTTTTCCATTATTGTCCTATTCATCCTCTTTGTAACACCATTCTACTGTGGTGTATAAGCACATGTCCTGTGCCTCCGGATTTCCTGCTTCTTGCAAAATGAATCAAACTTTTGATTACAGTATTCAAGACTGTTGTCTGTCTTCAATGTCTTGATCTTCTTTCCTGTCTGATTCTCCACTAGGCATCTCCATTCCACAAACTTCTCAAAGGCTTCATCATTTGATTTTAGGAAGTGAATCCAGATCTTTCTCGAGTAATTATCAATAAAGGAGATGAAATACTGATATTGTGACAGAGAGAAAGGAATGTTTGGTGATACCCATAAGTCTGAGTGAATATAGTCAAGAACTCCCTTTTTTGTATGCTTTCCGGTCTCAAAGAACAACCTGTGAGATTCACCAAAGACACAATTTTCATAAAAACTTAGAGATGATAGATTGGTACCTTGAAGCAAACCCTTTTTGACTAAAGCCTCCATTCCCTACTGTGCTAAAGGTAGGTTTGATCCTGAGTAGCCCCAAATAGATTTTCTTCATCAGAAACCGTTTTTCCTTGCAAAACGTACAGACCTTCTATCAGCTCTCCCTTCATGATGACTTTGCATCCTTTGACAATCTTCATTATGCCCTTATGAGCCTTGTATCATCAATCATACAATTCAAGTTCACTAAGAGAAATAAGATTTCTTTTGAGTTCAGGAATGTACCTCACTTGAGTTAACAGTCGAGCCATCACACATCATGATCCGCACTGTTCTGACTCTTTTGACATCGTAGATTGTGTTGTTTTCCATCTTGACTCTGCTTCCATCTTTTTCTTCAAATGTGGGAAATCATTCTTTTCTTGAGGTCATGTGGAATGTGCAGCCTGAATCCAATATCCACTGTTCTTTAATCTCTGAATCAGTGATGGACAATACGTCTGAAGTTTCTACATTCAGAACTTCAAAATCTTATATGTCGCTATTTGTAATTGTCGCTTCACCCTTCTCATTCTGAGAAGCCTTCTGATTATTTTTCCTCGAGTAGCAGTCCTTCTCGAGATGACCTTTCTTGCCACAATACTAACATTCTACTTTTCTTTTGGACTGCGATCTTGCCCTCGATTTGTTCTTACTCCTGTTCTTGTTGTCTCTATACTCAGATCTTCCCCTTACTACCAAACCTTCACTCTGATTTCTTGTACCCTTCTGAGCATTAAGCTCTGCTTCTTTGAACCTTGCTGCAGTCTTTACCTCTTCGGCCGTGATATACTGGTTATTGAATACTTCAGAACCTCCCTCAACTGTTCATAAGGGCGAGGCAAATAATTCAACAAATACACTGCTTGGAATTCTTCCTCCACCTTAACCTAAAGATTCTGTAAGTTGGACAACATCTTTTGGAAAATGTCCAAGTTCTCCTCAATGGTCTTGCCCTTATCCATCTTGAAGCCTGTAACCCTCTACATCAGGTACATTCTGTTAGGTAAAGGTTGTTCCAGGTAGAGTTTCTCCAAAAGTCTTTAGATCCCAAAAGCAGTCTTCTCATGGATCACCTTTCTGAGAATCTGATCGGAGAGACACAGAACTATCAAATTCCTAGCCTTTCTACTTCATTCTCTTCTTGACTATTTGACCGACTCCTCAATCTCCTTCTATTTGGATCTTGCTTATTTCTTAGAATCTGATCCAAGAGACACATAACTATCAAATTCCTGACCTTTCTACTTCGTTCTCTTCTTGACCATTTGACCGACTCCTCAATCTCCTCTTTGGATCTTACTTCTTGTTCGAGGTGATGATTGAAGCAGCCCCAGAAGATTCCATGGTTTCAGGAGTTAAGGAAATAATTCTTTTATGGACTGGAGTTTTTAGTTTCTTTAATTCATTCTCTTCCTTAAGATTCCATGTTTCTGGATCATCATTAAGAGCATCTTTGTAACGACCCGAAAATCGGACCGCTACCGGCGCTAGGATCCAGGTCGGCTTAAGGCCGCCGGGACCCGTAGCAAGCCAAACATTCATCCTGTAAACCTGTTTAATCCCATACATGATCAACAACATACATAAAAATTTTGAACTTTTCTTTCATTCATTCATTCTTTCATTCATTCACCAAACTCAACCTGTGCATGCACTATATATAAACATAATCATAAACGTTAACCCCTCTTTGGAGTCTCATCAATGCCCCAATGGGGTAACATAACATGTATTGAGTTTGGTTACATAAGCATTATTAAAATCATGTACTCTACGGGATTAACAACATACTAGGGTCAAGCACAACTATAAACCTCAATCGACATCATTACATTACAATATATTCATGTCCACAGCTAGCTATTACATCATACAAAACTCTACTCCTGCTGACCTCTTGGTCTACCCTGTACCTGCAATCCTGGGGGTTAAGGGAGAGGGGTGAGCTATAAAGCCCAGTGAGCAGAATAATTAAACATTCAATTTAAATTTCATGCTTTCATGAAATGCAACATATCACAAACAATTCACATCAAGGATGAACTTGTCACCAATAGCCCACTACTCATTCCAATAGTGCCAGGGGCGTAGACTGGGCCTCACTGGTCTTTCTCTTACATTACATTCATAACATAACATTCCAATATGCCAGGCGCGTAGAATGGGCCTCACTGGTCTTTCTCATACATGGTGCCAGGGGTGTAGAATGGGCCTTACTGGTCTTCTGTACCGTATCACATCATATCATAACGTAGTGCGGCTAAAGGATCATCCAACATTCATCCACATCAACAACTTATTATGCAATGCAACATATTCGTGAATTCTAATGCAAGCACCCTAGTATATCTCATGGCATTCATGATGCGTGTATCATGCTCAGAATTTATTTATTTACTTTGAAATGAAATAAGATATTCCACTCACCTCTGGCTGAAGCTCTAACAGACTCAGAAGCAGCTGAACTCACTGCTGGGGTCCTCGGTTCCTCGGGTCCGAACCTACACAGGTGGACTCAAATGAGGGACCAAACATCCATGAACATGACTCTACAATACTCCCCAAAAATCCCCTAAAACACCTTAAAACAATCATAAAAATCATGTAAAGGAGGGCTGAACAGGGCACTTTCGGCGGCAGGTTCGGCGGCCAAAAGGCCCTCCAGAGCCGAAAGTCATGCACTTTCGGCGGCCGAAGGTTCCCTCTAGAGACGAAACTCATGCATGTTCGGCGGCACCTTTGGCGGCCGAAACTCCCTTCCAGAGCCGAAAGTCCACTTTCGGGGGCAGGGTTCGGCAGCCGATTCATGCTACCAAAGGCAGGTTCGGCGGCCGAAAGAACCTTCGGCTGCCGAAAGAACCTTCGGCTGCCGAACCTGAGTTCTTCCCAAAGGGCAGAAACTCAGCTCAACATGCATAAACGCCTCCCAATTCATTCAATCATGCATTTTCCTATTCTACAACATGCATACTCAACCATACAAGCTCCTAGGGGCTTCAAACTATCTTAAACCCCATCTACAACACATCAAACATGCATAACCAACATACATTGCTCATAAACACACATTTAACCAAAAACTCAACATAAACCTACACATGCATTTCTACCCCATAAAACTCCATAAAACTTACTTAAAACATTAAAAGAACTATGGATCTACTCTTACCTCTTGAAGAACGAGAGGAGAGATGATCCAACTTGGAGATGGGAGAGATCTCAACTCTTTGGTCTCCAAGCTTCCAAAACTTGCTCTTTTTGTTCAAATATCTTCAAATCAACATAAAGCTTGTTAAAACATGAAAGATCGAAGGAAAAACTTCAAAAAAGAACCATGGGAGGGCAAGAACTCACCGTGGCCGAAAATGGGGAGAAAATTCGCCCGTTTCGGCCATGGAGCTCTTATATAGGGGCTGGCAGACCACCTTTCGGCAGCCTAAAGTGCCTCCAAAACTCATGCAAGTTCGGCGGCCGAACATGAGGTTCGGCGGCCGAACCTTTGAAACTTTCGGAAGCCTAACTTGCCCCCCTAAACCATCCCACGTTCGGCGGCCGAACTTGGGGTTCGGCGGCCGAACCTGGAAATGTCTCCTTGGTCTTTTTCATTTAAAACTCAATTTCCTTTTTGCTTAAGACCATAAGATACATTAAAACATTTTATAAAAACATGATTTTACCCTTCTAGAGATCTCCGACATCCGAGATTCCACCGGACAGTAGGAATTTCGATACCGGAGTCTAGCCGGGTATTACATTCTTTCCCCCTTAAGAACATTCGTCCCCGAATGTTCACCAAACAAACACATGGCATAGCATAAAACATAAACATTCATACAAAGCACATAAAAACTCACCTTAGAAGAGATGAGGATATTGCCGGAGCATAGACTCCCGTGTCTCCCAGGTACACTCTTCGATGTTGTGGTGATTCCAAAGGACTTTCACCATCGGGACTTCCTTGTTCCTTAGCTTTCTGATCTGGGTGTCTAGGATCCGTATTGGCTGCTCAACATAGGTGAGATCCTCTTGGATCTCCACATCAGGCTCACTAAGAACCTTGCCCGGATCTGACACGAACTTCCTTAACATGGAAACATGGAAAACCGGATGGATTCTTTCCATTGAAGTAGGTAAATCTAGCTTGTACGATACATTCCCAACCTTCTGCAAGATCTCGAAGGGTCCGATGTACCGTGGAGCTAGCTTACCTTTCTTTCCAAACCGAATCACCCCTTTCATTGGAGACACTCTGAGCAATACCAAATCCCCCTCCTGAAACT
Source organism: Manihot esculenta (assembly GCF_001659605.2). Taxonomy (NCBI): domain Eukaryota; kingdom Viridiplantae; phylum Streptophyta; class Magnoliopsida; order Malpighiales; family Euphorbiaceae; genus Manihot; species Manihot esculenta. The sequence goes on along the minus strand of NC_035162.2, from coordinate 34,888,541 downwards.
CTACTAGCCTTCTGTGGATGTCTGCATAACTCTTTTGCCTACTTGCAGCAGTCTTGATCCTTTCTCTGATTATGGGCACCACTCTGCTGGTGATCTCTACTAGCTCAGGCCCTGCCAAGGCCTTTTCTCCAACTTCTTCCCAACAGACAGGCGATCTGCACTTCCTTCCATATAAAGCTTCATATGGAGCCATCCCGATGCTAGCATGATGACTGTTATTGTAAGCAAACTCCATCAAAGGTAGATGCTGCCTCCAAGAATCGCCAAAATCTAGCACACATATTCTGAGCATATCTTCAATTGTTTGGATGGTCCTCTCTGACTGTCCGTCAGTTTGTGGATGGAAAGCAGTGCTAAAATCCAACCTAGTACCCATAGCATTCTGTAGACTCCGCCAAAACCTGGAGGTGAACTGGGGCCCTCTATCAGACACTATTGAAACAGGAACCCCATGCAATCTGACAACCTCATCAACATACACCTGCGCCAATTTGTCCACAGAATAGCCACTCCTGATAGGGATGAAGTGAGCAGATTTGGTGAGTCTGTCCACAATCACTGTAATACCCGGCTAGACTCCGGTATCGGAATTCCTACCGTCCGGTGGAATTTGGGTGTCGGAAACCTCTAGAAGGGTAAAAGCATGTTTTTAAAAAATGTTTTCATGTATTTCAATGTTTTAAGTATGATTTTAAATAAGTTTTTGCATGAAAATTCTTTAAGGAAAAACCCAGGTTCGGCCGCCGAAACTCACTTTCGGCCGCCGAACATGCATGGACTTTGGGAGGCACGTTAGGCCCCCGAAAGTCTAAGTGAGGGAAGTGCAGGTTCGGCCGCCGAACCTTATGTTCGGCCGCCGAACATTGCATGGATGCGGAGGCACATTCGGCCCCCGAACGTGGCCTGGCCAGCCACTATAAAAGGGTCCCCTTGGTCCGCACGGGCGAGCTTTTTCTCTCCCATTGTCGGCCAAGGTGAGTCTCCACCGTTCCTCCCTCGATCTTGAGTGTTTCCTCTAGATCTTTCATGGTTTTAACAAGTTTATAACTTTGTTTTGAAGATTTGTGAGCTTTGAGCAAGTTTTGAGTGCTTGGAGGTTCAAAGAGCTTAATCTCTCCATCTCCAAGCTAGGATCGCTTTCCTCTCGTTTCTTCAAGAGGTAAGGGTCGATCTTGAACCCTTTTTATGTTTTAAACAAGTTTTAAGTAAGATCTATGGGTAGAAATGCATGTTAGGACATATGTTGAGTTTATGGGTTTTGATGATGTTTGAGCAATGTAGCTTGATTGTGTGTGAATGAAGTGTTGTAGATGGGGTATATGCATGTTTGAGACCCCTAGGAACTTGTATGTGTGTTTTGGTTGAGAAATATGCATGATCTATGGTTTTGGGAGGCAGGAGGTTCATTTGAACCAAGTTTCTGCCGTTTGGCAGAAACCAGGTTCGGCAGCCGAAGGGAGTTTCGGCCGCCGAACCCCTCTTGTGAAGGCAGCTTTCGGCTGCCGAAGGTGCCCCCGAAAAGAGACTTTCGTCTCTGTCTGGCACTTTCGGCCGCCGAAGGTGCCGCCGAACCTAGCCGAGTTTCGTCTCTGTCCAGGACTTTCGGCCGCCGAAGGTGCCGCCGAAGGTGCCCTGTTCAGCCATTTCATGCATATTTTTTGTGATGTTTTCATGATGTTTTAGGGGGTTTTTGGGGGATATATTAGAGTTGTGTTTATATATGTTTGGTCCCTCATTGGAGTCCACCTGTGTAGGTTCGGACCCAAGGAACCGAGGACCCCAGCAGTGAGTGAGCTGCTTCAGTGTCTGGTCAGAGCTAGCCAGAGGTGAGTGGAAACAAGCTTAATGTTTTAAATCAAATAACTGAATGTTTTGAGCATGCTTCACGCATCATGATGATATGTAATAGGCTGATTGCATTAGTTCACGAATATGTTGCATTGCATTTTCCTTTGTGGTTGTGGGTGAATGCTGTATGATCCAATTAGTCCACGAGACTTTATGTATGATATGACAGGAAGACCAGGACCCCATGCTACGGCCTGGCACGAGGCTTAATACATGATATGACAGGAAGACCAGGACCCCATGCTACGGCCTGGCACGAGGCTTAATACATGATATGACAGGAAGACCAGGACCCCATGCTACGGCCTGGCACGAGACTTTATGTATGTTATGACAGGAAGACCAGGACCCCATGCTACGGCCTGGCACGAGACTATGTTGGGACTAATTGGTGACAGGTTCACCCTTGATGTGAATTGTCTGTGATATGATGCATTTCATGAAAGCATGAATTTTAATATAATGTTTTTAGTTTCTGCTCACTGGGCTTTTAGCTCACCCCTCTCCCCTAACCCCCAGGTTTGCAGGTACGGGAGTGATAGAGAAGAAAAGAAGAGAAAAGTCATATGTATGTAATAGCTAGAGTATGTGGACATGACAAATGATAAGAATGTAATGTAAAGTTTGAAACAGTTATGTTTATGTAACTATGTTATTGAGGATAGAGTTGTGCTTGACCATAGTATTTGTTAATCCCTTGGTATGTACATGATCTTATTTTATGATGAATATGTGAACCAACTCAACACTGAATGTATATTGCCATAGAGGCTTTGATGAAATCCCACAGAGGGATTAATGTTTATGTATATGATGAATACAGTGCATGCACAGGTTGAGTTTGGTATATGAAGAAAAAGAAAAGTTTTTTTTTTTTATTCTTATGTATGTTTGTTGATCATGTATGGGATTAAACAGGTAAACAGGATGTATGTAGGCTTGCTACGGGTTCCGGCGGCCTTAAGCCGACCTGAATCCTAGCGCCGGTAGCGGTCCGGATTTCCGGGGCGTTACAGAGTGGTATCAGAGCCCTAGGTTCATATGGTCGGACCTAGAGTGTCGGGCTCATAGAAGTTATAGAAGGTCAAGCACAATAGGCAAAAGTCATGTCCACTAGGATAGGATGTAGAGTCCTGTCTTGCCATGATGATATGATATGCCATGATAAAATGCATGTGCATAAATGATGTGATATGTATGTGATGAGGGTTCATGTGTGCCCACATGAACCATTTAATGCTAATGTTTATGTGATGTTTACTGTTTCTCAGAAAACAGGATGAGAGGAACCCGTCGATCTGCACGATTGACTGGAATACCACCTCAGGACGAGGGCATTGATGCCCGTCCTTCAACATTGCCTAGGGCAATGTCAAGTAGGTCCAACAGGGACCGAGCAGTGAGAGACCCTAGAAGGTCTTTAGATCTGGGAAGAAGCAGATCAGTCAGAGGAACAGTGCAGGGAGGTATGTCAGAAGATATGGGGGATCAGATGGATGTTGATCAAAGGAGGGATGGCAGTTTGGGCGTCAGTATGTCAGAAGAGGGTATGGGGGAATCCCAAGGAGGCACTCAGGCCTCGGGATTTGTTCAGCCACCTCACTATCCGCCCTACACCCAAAATCCCGGGTATTCGATGGGAGGTACATCGGATTACCCTAGTTTTAACCCCTACCCCACACAGATGCCATACCCACCATACTACCCACCATATCCACAGTACCCAGTGTACCCACCTCCACCATACTATCCAAATCCAGCAAACCCTACCTCAGGGGATGCTGTACCTCCACCACCACCAGCACCTACATGTCCAGATGCCCAGATACCTCAGTCTAGCTCATCTGGGGGAAGCAAGGCGAAAATGACAGATTACATGAAGTTGGGTGCTCCCCAGTTTGAGTCAGGTGATGACCCGTTTGTGTATTTGGAGAAGGTCAAGATGATCACAGAGGAGATCGGAGCTGATGATAGTAGAGCCATTCAGATGGCTGGTTTCACCTTGAAATGCAAAAAGGCCCGTGAGTGGTTCAAAAACTATGTGAAGCCGAGGGTGGATAGCCTATCATGGGAGGAGTTCGCTAATGAATTTGCAGGATGGGCTTTCCCTGATAGTTCAAGGGAATTGAAGATGATAGAATTCGAGCAGTTGAGGCAAACCGATGACATGAGTGTAGACGAGTATACTGACAGGTTTATGGAGTTGCTGCCTTTTGCTGGGCAAGACCTTAGCACAGACCAGAAGAAGTCGAGGAGGTATATCATGAAGCTCCATCCCAGGTATTCCTCCTTGGTACAGTCAGCAGATAGAGAGAGTTTTCACGCCATAGTAGACATGGCTAGGAGAATGGAGGCTAGTGCCATCGTTCAGGGGACAGTCAAACAGACAGTGGCACAAGCTTCTGGTTCTAAAACTCCGGGTGGGGGAAAGTTAGATCCCTCTACCTTGAGTGCAGCAGCTTCAGGCAGTAAGAGATGGGGTAAGCCCAAGGGTAAGAAGAATAAGTTCTGGAACAAGGTCAAGTCTAGTCTGGGGTTTGGCAGTGGTTCTAGTTCTGGGGCAGATAATGCAGCTTGTGCGAAGTGTGGTAGGCCACACAGGGGTTTATGCCGGTATGGGACGACGACCTGCTACAGATGTGGGCAAGAGGGGCATATGTCATGGCAATGTCCTAAAGCAGTTCCTATGGCACAGACACAGCAGACAGCTTCAGGAAGTGTGGCACAGCCAGTAGCTCCAGCTGCTACACAGGCCAGTGGCAGAGGCAGAGGGAGAGGGTCAGCCTCTTCTTCAGCAGGGTTCAGAGGTGAGGGTCCGTCAGCTCCAGCCAGGATCTTCACCATGACGCAGCAGGAGGCTAACACATCCAACACCGTGGTGTCAGGTAATCTCATCATTGGGTGTTCTGATGTGTATGCATTAATGGACCCGGGTGCATCTCACTCTTTTATTGCACCGAGAGCCGTTCAGAGGTTAGGATTGATGGTCTCTGAGTTAGAGTGTCCCCTATGGGTCAGTGGACCCAAGTGTGACCCGTCAGTTGCAGAGTCAGTCTGCCAGTGTAGTCCAGTTTTTATAGAGGGAAGATGCTTGTCCGCCGACCTTGTGGTTCTAGATTTGACAGACTTTGACGTCATTCTAGGGATGGATTGGCTATCTACCCATGGTGCTACCTTGGACTGCAGGGACAAAGTAGTTAAGTTCAGATGTCAGGATGGGTCAGAGGTCGTCTTCAGAGGAGACAAGAGGGGTACACCTAGAGGTCTAATTTCAGCTCTTCAGGCTCGTAGGTTGCTTAGGAGGGGATGTCAGGGGTTTCTAGCTCATGTGAGGGAGTTGGATAGTCATGTTAGAGAGCCCGCCTCAGTGCCTGTGGTGAGTGAGTTCTTAGATGTTTTCCCAGACGAGCTGCCAGGGTTACCACCTGCTAGGGAGATAGAGTTCGAAATTGAGTTAATGCCTGGTACCAGACCGATCTCTATCCCTCCCTACAGGATGGCACCAGCCGAGATGAAAGAGTTAAAAGAACAGTTGCAGGAACTGGTAGACAAGGGTTTCATCCGACCGAGTACCTCACCTTGGGGTGCTCCAGTACTCTTTGTGAAGAAAAAGGATGGATCCCTCAGGCTTTGTATCGACTACAGGCAGTTGAACAAAGTCACCATCAAGAATAAGTACCCATTGCCAAGGATCGACGATCTATTCGACCAGCTAGCAGGAGCGGGTTGTTTCTCCAAAATAGATCTGAGATCCGGGTACCATCAGTTGAGAATCAGAGAGGAGGACGTGCCAAAGACGGCCTTCAGGACCAGATATGGGCACTATGAGTTCCTTGTAATGCCGTTTGGGTTAACCAACGCCCCTGCAGCATTCATGGACCTCATGAACAGAATATTCAGACCATACCTGGATCACTTCGTTATTGTCTTCATAGATGATATCCTAGTGTATTCCAGGAATTCAGAGGAGCATGCCCATCATCTGAGGATAGTTTTGCAGACCTTGAGGGAACATGGCTTGTATGCCAAGTTCTCCAAGTGTGAGTTCTGGTTAAGGAGCATATCATTCTTGGGGCATATAGTGTCAGAGAATGGAATAGAGGTAGACCCCAAGAAAGTAGAGGCTGTGACTAACTGGCCCAGACCCACCTCAGTGACAGAGATCAGAAGTTTCTTGGGTTTGGCTGGTTATTACAGGAGGTTCGTACAGGACTTCTCCAAAATTACAGCTCCTTTAACCAGATTGACCAGAAAGAATCAGAGGTTCGAGTGGACCGATCGATGTGAAGAAAGCTTTGAGGAGCTCAAGAAGAGGTTGACTTCAGCACCAGTGTTAGCTCTGCCAACCAGCAATGAGGACTTCACAGTATTCTGTGATGCATCCAGAGTAGGCTTGGGTTGTGTGTTGATGCAGAATGGTAGGGTGATCGCTTATGCTTCTAGACAGCTAAAGAGGCATGAGATGAATTACCCCACACACGATCTGGAGATGGCAGCAGTTATCTTTGCCCTCAAGATGTGGAGGCATTACCTCTATGGGGTAAAATGTGAGATCTTCACAGATCATAAGAGCCTGCAGCACATCTTGAGTCAGAGAGATTTGAACTTGAGGCAGAGGAGATGGGTAGAACTGCTCAGTGACTATGATTGTAAGATACAGTACCATCCGGGTAGGGCTAATGTAGTAGCTGATGCCTTAAGCCGGAAATCACTTGGCAGTCTATCCCACGTCACGGCAGAGAGGAGACCGGTGGTGAAGGAATTTTATAAGCTCATTGAGGAGGGTCTACAGATGGAGTTGTCTGGTACAGGTGCTTTGATTGCACAAATGAAAGTAACCCCCGTGTTTCTGGAGCAGGTGGCTCAGAAACAGCACGAGGACCCAGAGTTAGTGAAGATTGCCAGGACTGTTCAGTCAGGCAAAAACAGTGAGTTCAGATTCGACAGTAAGGGGATCCTCCGCTATGGGAATAGACTATGTGTACCAGATGACATCGGGCTTAAAGGAGACATTATGAGAGAGGCTCATAATGCAAGATACAGCATTCACCCTGGAGCCACCAAGATGTATCAAGATCTGAAGAGGGTGTATTGGTGGCCAGCTATGAAGAGGGAAGTGGCACAATTCGTGTCAGCCTGCGAAATATGTCAGAGGGTGAAGCTGGAACATCAGAAGCCGGCTGGAATGCTTAACCCGCTACCTATTCCAGAATGGAAATGGGAGAACATAGCTATGGACTTTGTAGTGGGGTTACCGGCAACATCCAACAGACTAGACTCCATATGGGTGATTGTGGACAGACTCACCAAATCTGCTCACTTCATTCCAGTTAGGAGCAACTACTCTGTGGATAAGTTAGCGCAGGTTTATGTGGATGAAGTCGTCAGACTACATGGGGTCCCGGTATCTATAGTGTCAGATAGAGGGCCCCAGTTCACCTCCAGGTTTTGGCGGAGTCTGCAGAGTGCTATGGGTACCAGGTTAGATTTCAGTACTGCCTTCCACCCCCAGACTGATGGACAGTCAGAGAGGACCATCCAGACCATAGAAGATATGCTCAGAATGTGTGTGCTAGATTTTGGCGGTTCTTGGAAGCAACATCTACCTTTGGTGGAGTTTGCCTACAATAACAGCTATCATGCTAGCATAGGGATGGCTCCATATGAAGCTTTATATGGGAGGAAGTGCAGGTCACCCGTTTGTTGGGAAGAGGTAGGAGAGAGGTCCTTAGCAGGGCCTGAGCTTGTAGAGATCACCAGCAGGGTGGTGCCCATGATCAGAGAAAGGATAAAGACTGCCACCAGCAGGCAGAAAAGTTATGCAGACATCCGCAGGAAACAGGTAGAATTTCAGGAGGGGGATCTAGTATTGCTCAAGGTGTCTCCGATGAAAGGGGTGGTTCGATTTGGTAAGAAGGGTAAGCTAGCTCCGCGGTACATTGGACCCTTTGAAGTCCTGCAAAGGATTGGGAGTGTATCGTACAAGCTGGATTTGCCCGCATCTATGGAAAGAATCCATCCGGTTTTCCATGTTTCCATGTTGAGGAAGTTCGTGTCAGATCCGGGCAAGGTTCTTAGCGAGCCTGATGTGGAGATCCAAGAGGATCTCACTTATGTTGAACAGCCGGTGCGGATTCTAGACACTCAGATCAGAAAGTTGAGGAACAAGGAAATCCCGATGGTGAAAGTCCTTTGGAACCACCACCATTTGGAAGAATGCACTTGGGAGACCCGGGAGTCCATGCTCCAGCAGTACCCCCACCTCTTCTAAGGTTAGTTGAGATGTGTTCCATGTGCTATATGTTTGTTTCGCTATGCATGTACTAGTTGAGGGACATTCGGGGACGAATGTTCTTAAGGGGGGGAGAATGTAATACCCGGCTAGACTCCGGTATCGGAATTCCTACCGTCCGGTGGAATTTGGGTGTCGGAAACCTCTAGAAGGGTAAAAGCATGTTTTTAAAAAATGTTTTCATGTATTTCAATGTTTTAAGTATGATTTTAAATAAGTTTTTGCATGAAAATTCTTTAAGGAAAAACCCAGGTTCGGCCGCCGAAACTCACTTTCGGCCGCCGAACATGCATGGACTTTGGGAGGCACGTTAGGCCCCCGAAAGTCTAAGTGAGGGAAGTGCAGGTTCGGCCGCCGAACCTTATGTTCGGCCGCCGAACATTGCATGGATGCGGAGGCACATTCGGCCCCCGAACGTGGCCTGGCCAGCCACTATAAAAGGGTCCCCTTGGTCCGCACGGGCGAGCTTTTTCTCTCCCATTGTCGGCCAAGGTGAGTCTCCACCGTTCCTCCCTCGATCTTGAGTGTTTCCTCTAGATCTTTCATGGTTTTAACAAGTTTATAACTTTGTTTTGAAGATTTGTGAGCTTTGAGCAAGTTTTGAGTGCTTGGAGGTTCAAAGAGCTTAATCTCTCCATCTCCAAGCTAGGATCGCTTTCCTCTCGTTTCTTCAAGAGGTAAGGGTCGATCTTGAACCCTTTTTATGTTTTAAACAAGTTTTAAGTAAGATCTATGGGTAGAAATGCATGTTAGGACATATGTTGAGTTTATGGGTTTTGATGATGTTTGAGCAATGTAGCTTGATTGTGTGTGAATGAAGTGTTGTAGATGGGGTATATGCATGTTTGAGACCCCTAGGAACTTGTATGTGTGTTTTGGTTGAGAAATATGCATGATCTATGGTTTTGGGAGGCAGGAGGTTCATTTGAACCAAGTTTCTGCCGTTTGGCAGAAACCAGGTTCGGCAGCCGAAGGGAGTTTCGGCCGCCGAACCCCTCTTGTGAAGGCAGCTTTCGGCTGCCGAAGGTGCCCCCGAAAAGAGACTTTCGTCTCTGTCTGGCACTTTCGGCCGCCGAAGGTGCCGCCGAACCTAGCCGAGTTTCGTCTCTGTCCAGGACTTTCGGCCGCCGAAGGTGCCGCCGAAGGTGCCCTGTTCAGCCATTTCATGCATATTTTCTGTGATGTTTTCATGATGTTTTAGGGGGTTTTTGGGGGATATATTAGAGTTGTGTTTATATATGTTTGGTCCCTCATTGGAGTCCACCTGTGTAGGTTCGGACCCAAGGAACCGAGGACCCCAGCAGTGAGTGAGCTGCTTCAGTGTCTGGTCAGAGCTAGCCAGAGGTGAGTGGAAACAAGCTTAATGTTTTAAATCAAATAACTGAATGTTTTGAGCATGCTTCACGCATCATGATGATATGTAATAGGCTGATTGCATTAGTTCACGAATATGTTGCATTGCATTTTCCTTTGTGGTTGTGGGTGAATGCTGTATGATCCAATTAGTCCACGAGACTTTATGTATGATATGACAGGAAGACCAGGACCCCATGCTACGGCCTGGCACGAGGCTTAATACATGATATGACAGGAAGACCAGGACCCCATGCTACGGCCTGGCACGAGGCTTAATACATGATATGACAGGAAGACCAGGACCCCATGCTACGGCCTGGCACGAGACTTTATGTATGTTATGACAGGAAGACCAGGACCCCATGCTACGGCCTGGCACGAGACTATGTTGGGACTAATTGGTGACAGGTTCACCCTTGATGTGAATTGTCTGTGATATGATGCATTTCATGAAAGCATGAATTTTAATATAATGTTTTTAGTTTCTGCTCACTGGGCTTTTAGCTCACCCCTCTCCCCTAACCCCCAGGTTTGCAGGTACGGGAGTGATAGAGAAGAAAAGAAGAGAAAAGTCATATGTATGTAATAGCTAGAGTATGTGGACATGACAAATGATAAGAATGTAATGTAAAGTTTGAAACAGTTATGTTTATGTAACTATGTTATTGAGGATAGAGTTGTGCTTGACCATAGTATTTGTTAATCCCTTGGTATGTACATGATCTTATTTTATGATGAATATGTGAACCAACTCAACACTGAATGTATATTGCCATAGAGGCTTTGATGAAATCCCACAGAGGGATTAATGTTTATGTATATGATGAATACAGTGCATGCACAGGTTGAGTTTGGTATATGAAGAAAAAGAAAAGTTTTTTTTTTTTATTCTTATGTATGTTTGTTGATCATGTATGGGATTAAACAGGTAAACAGGATGTATGTAGGCTTGCTACGGGTTCCGGCGGCCTTAAGCCGACCTGAATCCTAGCGCCGGTAGCGGTCCGGATTTCCGGGGCGTTACAATCACCCATATGAAGTCTAATCTGTTGGACGTCGCCGGTAGCCCCACCACGAAGTCCATAGCTATATTCTCCCATTTCCACTCTGGAATAGGTAGTGGGTTAAGCATTTCAGCCGGCTTCTGATGTTCCAGCTTCACCTTCTGACATACTTCGTAGGCTGACACAAACTGTGCCACTTCTCTCTTCATAGCTGGCCACCAATAAACCTTCTTCAGATCTTGATACATCTTGGTGGCTCTAGGGTGAACGCTGTATCTGGCATTATGAGCCTCTCTCATAATGTCTCCCTTTAGCCCTATATCATCTGGTACACACAATCTGCTCCCATAGCGGAGGATCCCCTTGCTGTCGAATCTGAACTCACTTGTAATACCTGGCTAGATTCCGGCATCGGAATCCCTACCTTCCGGCGGAATCTCAGTTGGAATCTAGAATTCTGAAGATGCCAGAGGCTTCTAGAGGGGTAAAATGTGTTTTCTAAAAGGTTTTTACTGATTTCATGGTTTTAAATGAAAAAGAATTAAGTTTTGAAAAGAAAAGAACAAGGAGGCATTTGCCAGGTTCAGCCGCCGAACATGGGAAGGCTTCGGGAGCGCTTTTGGCCTCCGAAAGCTTTGTTTGAACGAGCCAAGGTTCGGCCGCCGAACCTCAAGTTCGGCCACCGAACATGCATGAGTTTAGGGGGCACGTTAGGCTGCCGAAGGTCTTCGACCAGGCCACCTATAAAAAGCCCTCAGATCAGAAATGGGCGAGTTTTCTCCCCATTCTCGAGCTCAGGTGAGTTTTTGTCCTCCCTTGGCCATTTTCATGTTTTTCTTCATCTCCTTCATGTTTTCATGAGTTTTATGGCTGTTTTGAAGAGTTTTCAAGCTTAGATCAAGTTTTGGGAACTTGGAGACCCAAGGAGTTGGTTTCTCCCATCTCCAAGTTAGAGCTCGCACAAACCCTCGATCTTCAAGAGGTAAGAGTGGATCTATGCTTTCTTTTACGTTTCATGAAGTTTTAAGTAAGTTTTAAGAGGTTTTAATGGTTAAATATGGGTAGATATGCATGTTAGGCTTTATGTGGGTTTTTATGCAAATGTATGTTTATATATGTTTATGTGATGATATGTAGGAGGTTTAAGCTAGTCTATGTGATGATCTGAGATCCAGGAAAATAGGGTTTTTACAATGGGCTCTGTAAAACTTAGAAAAAGCTTAAACCTAGAAGAGAGTATTTCTTCTTTTATAGGTTTCCTTTTGTCTGCTAGTGATGTGCCAATAGAACGAGTATCAGTATACCACCTGTCCCTGCCACGCTGATACAGACGTACGTGGGAATCAAATCTCTGTCCCATGCGTAACGACCTCTGATTCTCTCTGGGCACGGGTAGACGGGTCTGCAAGATGAACGAATGGGTCTTACTCTGGGTTCCGGGTTGGGCCGGCCAGGCTGGGCCGGACTGAAGAGGGGCTCCCCTGCTGAGCTGGAGGATGGGCCATCCCGGTTGAGGCGTGTCAGGAGGGAGCCCGGCCTTACCATTTGAACGAACCAGACTTTGCTCATACTAAGGGCTCAAAGATGTCCGAGTAATGGGCCGATATCGTGGGCCTCGTTTCTGATTCGTACAAAGAAACCTCGCGGTCATCAATTGCCCCTTTACCCTCTCAGCAGTTATTATCTGACTGTCGAGGGGGTAAATACCGAGGACCATCATGACCGCGCCGCCCAAGGACAGTTTCTTTTAAGACGCTTGGACGCCCTTTTGTCTTGTTACCGTTTCGGATTTTGAACTCTTTCTGCCTTCCCAGAGCATTTGCCATCTTTGATTCTTTATGCTACTTGCCTACTTCGTCTTATAGCTTCGGCCATTGTTAAGGTACGCTTTTCTTCTTCACTCCCCATGGATGGCCCTAGAATTCCCGATGTTCTCAGGATCAAGTCTAATGTTACCTCGTCTTCCCTAAAAAACTTTTTCTCTCGGGAGTATTTAGATACCCCCCTTTTTCGCATTCGAGCTCCCCTCCCGTATGAAAGGATCGTTCTTCCTGATCCTCCTCCCTCTGGCTTAATTGATCCTCAGGAGGGTCTTAGCTTGGTATTCTTCGCTAAACAGAGGGAGTATGGTTTAACCTTTCCTTTTTCGCCTTTCTTTACCCAGGTTTTCTGACACTATCGTATAACCCCTCGGATGTTGGTCCCCAATTCCATCCTGTTCATGTCCTCTTTTGAATCTGTGTGTCTGAGTTGGGGATTTACACCCACGGTGTCTTTGTTTATGTCCTTCTTTCGATTGGTCAGGGGGATCCAAGGATTTTATTATTTTTCCCCTCGTGGGAAGCTTTCAATTTTCTCGGGTCATAAAGACTCAATAAAGGGCTGGATGGAGGGTTTTGTAGTAGTGGAGCTTAAGAGGGAGTCCGGACTTGTCTGGGACCTAGAGCTCTCATGGGAGGATGTTCCACTGGACTGCAATGACCTACTCCAGCTAAGCCTCACCGAGCAGGTCGGGTACATTCGACTGACTTCTGTTGAAATGAAGTATGATGTCGAGAAGTGTATGTTTATTTCTAATCTCCGTGATATCAAAGACGCGGGTACTTGACTCTTCTCAGTAGCGCTGCTCTGCATTTGTTTTGTGTGACTGGTTACCTGATTTTGTGTTGATTTTTGGATTTTTACAGCTTCCCAGGTGAAGATGGACCAAATCAATCCCCCTAAGAATTTTTGTCTGTCTCGAGAAAGCATGAACGCTGCGCTGGACATTCTGCGTGCAGGAGGACGCATTTCCGAGGCTACCGAGGAGGTGGCTCGGGTCATTGCTTCTACCACAATGAGCCGACCTCCCAGGTTGACCTCCAAGGGTACTAGACCTTCCAGGCCCTCCCGAAGCGGCCAAGGGAGCTCAGCTCCTTTCCCTTTTCAAGCCTCCAGGCCTCGGCGAACTGACAATACACAAGCTGTGAGGGATTCGGAGGTTGCTGCCAAATTGGCTGAGGGTCCCGGACTCGTGAGGATGGATGATCTTCATTCTTCTGCCGATGTTTCCGTGGAGCTTTTGGAAACTGCCCCCATTGATGAGGTGGGCCCTGAGGACAAAAATGAGGCGAATTCGAAAGGACAGGATGCCCAAAAAATTCCTTCCGAAGTCGTCTCAACAAAGGAGGCTGTAACTGGGCCTACAGAGGTAGCTCCTCTACAGGGGTCAATGGTTGTTCCTCAAGGCGTGGCCCAAGGGATCGGGAGCAAGCGTCCTTTTCCTGCCGAAGAACTAGGCCCGACTCCCTCTTTGAAGAAAGCCCGAACCTCCGGGCGTCCTGCCCCTCCCTTGCCTCCTTTGGAGAAAATGAAGACTTCTGTGGTGCCTCTGCTATCTGCCCCGGATAATGATATATTAAATGCAGAAGACATCACGCATCAGTCTCCGGCAGGTGTCGTGGCAGAGATTTTGCGAGAGCGAATGTTCGGAGGAACCACAGATGCTTCAGATTCTCGTCTGCTGGCCTTGACTGGTCATTTGGCGGGCTTTACACGGGAGCAAGCAACCTTCCGTTCCCTACCACGAGAGGAGCTCGGAGAGAAGATCAGGGAGATGCTCCTGATGGTAAATTGTCCCTTTTGCTCTTACTTTGATTCTTTTAATTTCTTTATCCTTATGGACATTTTCTTTTCGCATTAGGCACTGGGCCTTTCCATGGAGGCAGATGCTCGTGACCTCTCTCTACGAGAGTCTGTCGACCGTAGGATTGAGGAGGCTCGTCGAGATGAAAACCTATCTGCAACCATTGATGCCCGGGGCAACCTCGCTGCAGCCCGAGAGCATACTGCATCTCTCCAGACGGAACTGTATGCTGCCTATGAGGCCTTAAAGAGGGCCGACGGGAAGGTAGCTGATGCAGAGGAGTATGCCAAGTCCATGGAGGCAGAGTTGTTTAACACCCGAAGACTTCTTGAGGAATCTAATGAGAGGGCAGCCGCGGTTGAGGCTCGTTGCGAGGGGGTTTTGAAGCAACTGTCTTCTGCAGCAGAGGGCCTTCGTGAGAGGGATGAGGCTATAAGCCAGAAGGAGAAGATTCAGCGTCAGCTAGAGCAGCTGAAGGTAAAATTAGACTCCACATTGGCTCTGAAGGATGAGGCCTTAGCCCGCGTCGTAGTTTTGAGGCAAGAGCTGAGTGGGCAAGCTGATAGCATCAAGGGTTTAACTTCGGCGGCAGAAGAGTTTAAACTTCAGAATCAGCAACTGTGCCAACAAGTCAAGGACCTAGAGACGAGGTGCTCAGCCCTGTCTAAAGAGGCCAAATTAGCCGAGGATAAGGTCCGGCTGGAGATTGAAAAGCACTTGAAGGAGTATAAGGAGTCCCCTGAATTGAAGAAAGAGACCCAGCAGGCCTGTGAAGCTTACCTCCAAAATTACAAGGATTCTTCTGAGCTAAGAACCGAGATAGCCGAGGCCTGTGAGAGGCGACTTGCGGATTACAAAGTTTCGGATGAGATGAAAGAGGCCATATGGTATAAGGGTCTCCGCATGTTCGTCTCCGGTTTCAACCGAGGTTTAAGAGAGGCCAGGCATAATCCATCTGTCCCCTTGACCGTACTCCGAGCCAAGGAAGAGGATTCCGATGGTGAGATTGTGGCCTACGGGGAGGACGATATGCCTTTGCCCAAAGGGACTTCTCTTACTAAAGTCGGGCCTTCTGAGGCAGGATCCGAGCTGGATACAGAGGATGTGGAAGTCCCCAACCCTGAGCGAGGCGACGCCGAGCCTCAGAAGGAAGGTATAGGACTAGGAGGGGAAGGTGTTGGACCTCCAGGGCTGGAGATCGTTCCTTTTGTAAATGCCGGGGAGTCTGAGCGAGAGGAGATCGGACCTCCCCTGGGTAGTAATGTAGACAACGTAATCGCAGATAGTGTAAATAGAGCGAGGGATAATATAGATACTAATGTAACTGAGGGTGATGCCCCTAAGCATGTGAGTCCTTTGAGGACAATCTTTCCTTCCACCGAGTAGAAATAGACTGTAATTGCTTTTCCCTTTAATGATATTTTAGTTTTCCAAGTGTATGGGTGCTTTGAGTTATTTTACTTGTTGTTCCTTTATTTATGATTTTCTTCTCCTCCTGGGGCATTCTCCCTGCAGGCCTTTTCCAAGCTGGACCAGCCTTATCCGCGAGCTCGGTTTTTAATGGCGGCCTGAATTTCCCTGTAACAGCCCGGAAACCGACCTACTACCGGCACTAGGATCCAGATCGACTTAAGGTCGCCGGGACCCGTAGTAAGCCTGCTATATTATCTGTATACCTGTGAAATCCCATACATGATCATACATTTTCTGACAAACCATTTAAAACTTTTCTTTACTCCAGGGCTTAACCTGTGCATGCACTATCACTGTTCTATCAACTCATAATGTTAAGCCTGGTTTTCTCATATACATTACCAATAACAGAACATAACTACATAAAATGATCATGTGTCTACAACAAGGGATTACAACTCAATAAGTTAAGCACAAATCTATACACTGTACACCATCTCTTTACAAGTACATGTCCATACTAACTATTACATAACTCTTCTTCTTCAATACCCTGCTGGTCTCCCTCTGAACTCTGAACCTGCACACCTGGGGGATAGGGGAGAGGATGAGCTATACAAGCCCAATGAGCAGAACTATAAACCATATGTGAAAAACATGATCTCATGGAATGCACTACATCACATCATCTCAGGGATAGACATGACCACCAAAAATCCCACTGAAAGGATGCCTGGCCTAGCCAGGTCTTACAACCTCAATCTGCCTGGCCCGGCCAGGTCTTACAACTCTGCCTGCCTGGCCCAGCCAGGTCTTACTATCTCTGCTGCCTGATCTAGTCAGGTCTTACCTACAGATGGCTGCTTGGCCCAGCCAGGTCTTATAATAGAGCTTGGGCTATTGGAGTCGCCTTGGTCTATCCACAGCCTCATACACATCGTATTATGCAATGCGTCATCTTCGTGAAACTAATGCAAACATCCTACTAAAATCTTATGATGCATGACATATGCTCAAAGCAGTTTAGTTCTGAAAAGAGAAGTTCCACTCACCTCTGGCTGACTCTGTACTAACTCGGCAGGTTCTGAAGCAGTGCTCACTGCTGCTCTCTGGGGTTCCTCTGGTCCGTACCTACACAGGTGGACTCAAATGAGGGACCAAACTAACTCAAGAACATCGCTAAGCAACTCCCCAAAAACTCTCTACAAGATCCCCAAAACAATCACCTAAAACATGCAAAAGAAAGCTGGACAGGGTACTTTCGGCGGCAGGTTCGGCGGCCGAAACCCCTCTCCAGAGACGAAACTCATGCATGTTCGGTGGCACCTTCGGCGGTCGAAGGTCTCATCCAGAGACGAAACTCACACACTTTCGGCGGCCGAACTCCCTTTTTCGGCGGCCGAAAGTCCCTTTCTAAACCGAAAGTCCCTTTCTAAACCGAAAGTCTAGCTTTCGGGGGCAAGCTTTGGCAGCCGAAACTGCCTCCACAAGGGGTTCGGCGGCCGAACCTTCCTTCGGCGGCCGAACCTGGTTTTGCCCGCTGGGCAGAATCCTGCTCTGTTTCATGAAAAACTCACCCAAAAACTTACCCACATGCATAGCAACGACTCCCAACTAGTACATACCATATAACATGCATAAAGAGGTCCAAAACTATCCTAAATCCTCAAACAAACATAGCAAACAACACTTAAACATGCTTGACCACCAAATCATGCAAAACCTCAACCAAAAATCTATTCATGCATACTAACCATACAACTCCCATAAACTCTTCAAAAATCAGTAAAAGAGGTTCTGGATCTTGGCTTACCTCTTGCAAACAAGAGATCAAGTGATCCTAACGTGGAGATATGGAGAAATCTCCTCACAACTCTCCAAACTTCAAACCTTGGTTCTTTTACTCAAAACTCTCAAAACCTTCAAAAACACATGAAAACTCTTCAAAATCTTATTTCCACATGGTAAACATGAAAGTCAACGTGGGAGAGGCTTGAACTCACCTTTGGCTGCAAGTGGAGGCGAAATATCCTCCTTCCACCGACCCTTGGCCCTTTTATAGGTGGCTGGCCAGACCACCTTCGGCAGCCGAAGGAGAACCCGAAACCATGCAATGTTCGGCGGCCGAAAGTGACCTTCGGCGGCCGAACCTTTGCATTTCTCCCTTGTTGCTTTTCTTTCAAACCTCATTTCCTTTAACACTTTAAAACATTTAACACTCTTAAACCCACATGAACACTTTAAAACATTTAACACTCTTAAACCCACATGAAAACATATGTCTTACCCTTCTCGAGGGTCCGACACCCAAAATTCCACCGAACTATAGGAATTCTGATGCCGGACTCAAGCCGGGTATTACATTCTCCCCCCCTTAAGAACATTCGTCCCCGAATGGTCCTTAAACAACTAAACACATATACACAGAGAAAAGGGGAAAACTAGCTACCTAACCTCAAAACAGATATGGGTATTGCTGGAGCATGGACTCCCGTGTCTCCCAGGTGCACTCTTCTAAGTTGTGGTGGTTCCACAGGACTTTCACCATTGGTATCTCCTTGTTCCGCAACTGTCTGATTTGTGTGTCCAAGATCCGTACTGGCTGCTCTTCATAAGTGAGATCTCCAAGGATCTCTACATCAGGTTCACTGAGAACCTTCGCTGGATCTGACACAAATTTCCTCAACATAGAAACATGGAATACCGGGTGAATTCTTTCCATTGAGGCAGGTAAATCCAGCTTATACGACACATTCCCGATCCGTTGCAAAATCTCAAAAGGACCAATGTACCGTGGAGCTAGTTTACCTTTCTTTCCAAATCGAACCACTCCTTTCATCGGAGACACCTTTAGCAACACCATATCCCCCTCCTGAAATTCTATCTGCTTCCTGCGGATGTCTGCATAGCTTTTCTGTCTGCTAACAGCTGTTCTGATCCTCTCTCTGATGATAGGCACCAACTTGCTGGTAATCTCAACTAACTCTGGCCCTACAAGAGCCTTCTCTCCAACCTCTTCCCAGCAAACAGGTGTTCTGCACTTCCGTCCATACAGAGCTTCATAAGGGGCCATCCCTATGCTAGCATGATGGCTGTTGTTGTAGGCAAACTCCACTAGTGGTAGATGCTGCCTCCAAGAACCGCCAAAGTCTAACACACACATTCTCAGCATATCTTCGATGGTCTGGATGGTCCTTTCTGACTGACCGTCTGTCTGTGGATGGAAAGCAGTGCTGAAATCCAATCTTGTACCCATAGCAGCTTGCAGACTTCGCCAAAACCTGGAGGTGAACTGCGGTCCTCTATCTGAGCCTATCGACACTGGAACTCCATGCAGCTTGACTATCTCTTCTACATAGACCTGCACCAACTTGTCCACAGAATAGTTGCTCCTGACTGGAATGAAGTGAGCAGATTTCGTCAGTCTGTCCACAATCACCCATATGGAGTCTAGCCTGTTGGACGTCGCCGGTAACCCCACTACAAAATCCATAGCTATGTTCTCCCATTTCCACTCTGGAATCGGCAGTGGGTTAAGCATTCCAGCCGGTTTCTGGTGCTCTAGCTTCACCCTTTGACATGTTTCGCAGGCTGACACAAACTGTGCCACTTCTCTTTTCATAGCTGGCCACCAATACACCCTTCTCAGATCTTGATACATCTTGGTGGCTCCAGGGTGAACGCTATACCTCGCACTATGAGCTTCCCTCATAATGTCTTCCTTCAAACTACTATCATCTGGTACACATAATCTCTTACCGTGACGAAGAATTCCCTCACTGTCAAATCTGAACTCTGCACTGTTGCCAGACTGAACAGTCCTGGCAATCTTCACTAACTCAGGATCTTCATGCTGTTTCAGAGCCACTTGCTCTAGAAACACTGGTGTAACTCTCATCTGTGCAATCAAAGCACCTGTACCAGATAACTGCAACTGTAGCCCTTCATCCATGAGTCTATAAAAGTCCTTCACCACCGGTCTTCTCTCTACTGCAATGTGGGATAAACTGCCAAGTGACTTCCGGCTTAAGGCATCAGCTACAACATTAGCCTTACCCGGATGATACTGGATTTTGCAATCATAATCACTGAGCAATTCTACCCACCGTCTCTGCCTCAAGTTTAACTCTCTCTGACTCAAGATGTGCTGCAGGTTTTTATGATCCGTATAGATCTCACACTTTACCCCATAGAGGTAATGCCTCCACATCTTAAGTGCAAAGATAACAGCTGCCATCTCCAGATCGTGTGTCGGGTAATTCAGCTCGTGCTTCTTCAGCTGTCTAGAAGCATAAGCTATCACTCTGTCGTTCTGCATCAACACACAACCTAATCCCACTCGGGATGCATCACAGAACACTGTGAAATCATCATCACTGATCGGCAGAGCTAACACCGGTGCTGAAGTCAACCGTCTCTTCAACTCTTCAAAACTCTCATCACAATCCTCTGACCATACAAACTTCTGATTCTTTCTGGTCAGTCTGGTCATAGGAGCAGCTATCTTCGAAAAGTCCTGAACGAACCTCCGATAGTAGCCTGCCAAACCCAGAAAACTCTTGATCTCTGTCACTATCGTGGGTGTAGGCCAATTGGCTACTGCCTCTACCTTCTTGGGATCTACTGTTATTCCTTCCTCTGATATTACATGTCCCAAAAAGGCAATGCTCCTTAGCCAGAACTCGCACTTGGAGAACTTGGCATACAAGCCATGCTCTCTCAAAGTTTGCAAAACTATTCTCAGATGCTGGGCATGCTCCTCTGCATTCCTGGAGTACACCAAGATATCATCTATAAAGACGATCACAAAACGATCCAAGTACTCCCTGAAAACCCTGTTCATGAGATCCATGAATGCTGCGGGGGCATTAGTCAACCCGAACGGCATTACTAGGAACTCATAATGCCCATATCTGGTCCTGAAAGCAGTCTTGGAGACATCTCCTTCCCTGATCTTCAACTGGTGGTATCCGGATCTCAGATCTATCTTAGAAAAACAACCTGCTCCTGCCAGCTGGTCGAATAGATCATCGATCCTGGGTAAAGGATACTTGTTCTTGATAGTGACTTTGTTCAACTGTCTGTAGTCGACACAAAGTCTAAGTGGTCCATCCTTCTTTCTGACAAATAAAACTGGAGCACCCCAAGGGGAGGTACTCGGGCGGATGAAACCCTTTGCTACCAAATCCTGTAACTGTTCTTTCAACTCTCTCAACTCTATTGGCGCCATCCTGTAGGGAGGAATAGAGATTGGTCTGGTACCGGGCATCAACTCTATCTCGAACACTATTTCCCTATCAGGTGGTAGTCCTGGAAGCTCTTCAGGAAACACATCTGGGAATTCTCTAACAACTGGTACTGAGGACGGTTCCCTAACCCGACTGTCTAGCTCTCTCACATAAGCTAGGAACCCCTGACACCCCTTCCTCAACATCCTACGAGCCTGGAGGGCTGATATCAAACCCCTAGGTGTCCCTCTCCTGTCTCCTCTGAAGACACACTCTGACCCATCCTGGTCTCTGAGACTCACTACCTTGTCCCTGCAGTGCAAGGTAGCACTATAGGTAGATAACCAATCCATCCCTAGAATGACATCAAAATCTGTCAACTCTAGAACCACAAGGTCAGCTGGAAGGCATCTATCCTCTATAAATACTGGACTGAACTGACAGACTGACTCTGCCAATGATGGGTCACATCTAGGTCCATTGACCCAGAGAGGACACTCTAACTCGGATACAATCAACCCCAATCTCTCTGCGGCTCTTGAAGAAATGAAAGAGTGAGAAGCACCGGGGTCCATCAAAGCATACACCTCTGAACACCCAATGATGAGATTACCTGACACCACTGTGTTCGAAGTGTCTGCCTCCTGTTGTGTCATGGTGAAAATCCGTGCTGGAGCTGACGGACCTGCACCTCGGGAACCCATCCCTGATGAAGAGGCTGCCCCTCTTCCTCTACCTCTGCCACTGCTTGGTGGTCGGGCTGAAGCTACTGACTGTACGACACTACCTGAGGTCATCTGCTGGGATGGTGTAACCAAAGTCGCCTGAGGACATTCCCGTGCATAATGTCCCTCCTGCCCACATCTATAGCAGGCTATCGATCCCAACAAACAAGCTCCTCTGTGCGGTCTCCCACACCTATTGCAAACTGGCATATCTGTGCCAGAGCTGGAGCCGCTACTCATTCCCAGACCCGTCTTAATCCTGTTCCAGAACTTGCCTCTCTTTCCTCTGAGTTTATCCCATCTCTTCTTGCTCGTACTTGCCGTACTCTGTGAGGAGGAACCTGGTTTAGCACCAGAAGACTGTGCCTTTGATTGCTTGACTACTCCCTGATTGATGGCACTGGCCTCCATCTTTCTAGCAGCATCCATAATAGAATGGAAACTCTCCTTCTCCGCGTGAAGAATCAAAGAGAAATACCTGGGATGAAGCCTCGTGGCATATCTCTTTGCCTTCTTCTGATCCGTATCATACACCTGTCCCACGTATGGTAACAATTCCAGGAACTTATCTGTATACTCATCAACGCTCATCTCTTCCGTCTGTCTCAACTGCTCAAACTCCACAACCTTTAGCTCCCTGGAACTGTCAGGGAAAGCCCACCCAGCAAATTCGTTGGCGAACTCTTCCCATGTCATACTGTTTATTCTGGGGTCCACATAGTTCTTGAACCATTCTCTGGCTTTCTTGCATTTCAATGTGAACCTTGCCATTTCAATAGCTCTGCTGTCATCTGCTCCCAACTCACTTGTGATCATTCTGACTGCACTGAGATACTCAAAGGGATCATCTCCTGTATTGAATTTAGGAGCATCCAACTTTAAGTACTCCGTCATCTTCACCTTACTTCCCCCTGAAGACCTGGGTTGTGCTTCGACAACAGGGGCTGCTGGTTCAGGTGGTGGTGGTGGAGGTACTGTTTCTCTGGATTCAGGCGATGCTGAACTTGGATGAAAAGGTGGGGGTGGATACATGTGATATGATGGATAGAAGGAAGGATAGGGCATATATGGCATGTAGGGTGGATATGGGGCAAAGCTGGAGTAATCCGACGTGCCTCCCATCGGATACCCTGGGCCCTGTGCGCCTCCCTGGGACTCCCCCATACCGTCTTCTGACCTTCCTATACCCATACTTACATCTCTACTCTGATCCTCCTCCATAGCAACCCTCTCTTCTTCTGATCTTCCCCCTCTGCCTATTCCTCTTCTGCTCTCGTCCGAGGACCTTCTAGGGTCTCTTGATGTTCCCTCCCTACTTGACCTGTGAGTCCTTGCCCTTGGCAATGCAGGAGGACGAGCAGCTGTACCCTCACTTTCAGGTGGGACTCCAGTCAATCTCGCGGATCGACGAGTTCCTCGCATCCTACCCCTCTCTGGAAAACAACACATAACAGAGCACATAAGCAACACATATAAAAGAAGGCACATGCATCATGGCATTGCACATCATCAGATAGACAGGACTAACATCCTATCCTAGTGGACATGTTTTCCTCTTGTGCTTGACTAACTAAACCTCTCTAAGCCCAACTCTAACTCTATAGGTCCGACCATGTGAACCTAGGGCTCTGATACCAATCTGTAATAGCCCGGAAACCGACTTGCTACCGGCACTAGGATCCAGATCGACTTAAGGTCGCTGGGACCCGTAGTAAGCCTGCTATACTATCTGTGTACCTGTGAAATCCCATACATGATCATACATTTTCTGACAAACCATTTAAAACTTTTCTTTACTCCAGGGCTTAACCTGTGCATGCACTATCACTGTTCTATCAACTCATAATGTTAAGCCTGGTTTTCTCATATACATTACCAGTAACAGAACATAACTACATAAAATGATCATGTGTCTACAACAAGGGATTACAACTCAATAAGTTAAGCACAAATCTATACACTGTACACTATCTCTTTACAAGTACATGTCCACACTAAGTATTACATAACTCTTCTTCTTCAATACCCTGCTGGTCTCCCTCTGAACTCTGAACCTGTACACCTGGGGGATAGGGGAGAGGGATGAGCTATACAAGCCCAATGAGCAGAACTATAAACCATATGTGAAAAACATGATCTCATGGAATGCACTACATCACATCATCTCAGGGATAGACATGACCACCAAAAATCCCACTGAAAGGATGCCTGGCCTAGCCAGGTCTTACAACCTCAATCTGCCTGGCCCGGCCAGGTCTTACAACTCTGCCTGCCTGGCCCAGCCAGGTCTTACTATCTCTGCTGCCTGATCTAGTCAGGTCTTACCTACAGATGGCTGCCTGGCCCGGCCAGGTCTTATAAAAGAGCTTGGGCTATTGGAGTCGCCTTGGTCTATCCACAGCCTCATACACATCGTATTATGCAATGCATCATCTTCGTGAAACTAATGCAAACATCCTACTATAATCTTATGATGCATGACATATGCTCAAAGCAGTTTAGTTCTGAAAAGAGAAGTTCCACTCACCTCTGGCTGACTCTGTACTAACTCGGCAGGTTCTGAAGCAGTGCTCACTGCTGCTCTCTGGGGTTCCTCTGGTCCGTACCTACACAGGTGGACTCAAATGAGGGACCAAACTAACTCAAGAACATCGCTAAGCAACTCCCCAAAAACTCTCTACAAGATCCCCAAAACAATCACCTAAAACATGCAAAAGAAAGCTGGACAGGGTACTTTCGGTGGCAGGTTCGGCGGCCGAAGGTCTCGTCCAGAGACAAAACTCACACACTTTCGGCGGCCGAAAGTCCCTTTCTAAACCGAAAGTCTAGCTTTCGGGGGCAAGCTTTGGCAGCCGAAACTGCCTCCACAAGGGGTTCGGCGGCCAAACCTTCCTTCGGCGGCCGAACCTGGTTTTGCCCGCTGGACAGAATCCTGCTCTGTTTCATGCAAAACTCACCCAAAAACTTACCCACATGCATAGCAACGACTCCCAACTAGCACATACCATATAACATGCATAAAGAGGTCCAAAACTATCCTAAATCCTGAAACAAACATAGCAAACAACACTTAAACATGCTTGACCACCAAATCATGCAAAACCTCAACCAAAAACCTATTCGTGCATACTAACCATACAACTCCCATAAACTCTTCAAAAATCAGTAAAAGAGGTTCTGGATCTTGGCTTACCTCTTCCAAACAAGAGATCAAGTGATCCTAACGTGGAGATATGGAGAAATCTCCTCACAACTCTCCAAACTTCAAACCTTGGTTCTTTTACTCAAAACTCTCAAAACCTTCAAAAACACATGAAAACTCTTCAAAATCTTATTTCCACATGGTAAACATGAAAGTCAACGTGGGAGAGGCTTGAACTCACCTCTGGCTGCAAGTGGAGGCGAAATATCCTCCTTCCACCGACCCTTGGCCCTTTTATAGGTGGCTGGCCAGACCACCTTCGGCAGCCGAAGGAGAACCCGAAACCATGCAATGTTCGGCGGCCGAAAGTGACCTTCGGCGGCCGAACCTTTGCATTTCTCCCTTGTTGCTTTTCTTTCAAACCTCATTTCCTTTAACACTTTAAAACATTTAACACTCTTAAACCCACATGAACACTTTAAAACATTTAACACTCTTAAACCCACATGAAAACATATGTCTTACCCTTCTCAAGGGTCCGACACCCGAAATTCCACCGAACTACAGGAATTCCGATGCCGGACTCAAGCCGGGTATTACATTCCCACAGGCCTTTATGGTTTTATTTATGACTTCCTTATGATAGTAAATCTGATCATGTACCTCTTAAGGGGATAAGCAGGGCTGACTTTCTGCTCTGAACTCCGTTCTACTATGGACCGAGGTTGGGGCCTTGTATGGCCGAGTCATGTGATTTTCCCTCGGCTTCACGAGGCTCTGTATCCTTCTATTTGTTTGTCAGACCTTCCGAGCTCGTTTATGAGTTTAATCCACAAGCGAGGACGGTTTGTCGTTACTTGTCGGTCTTCGGGCTATTACTCTCTCTTGGGCCCCACTGCCTTTTCGGCAGTTGTTTCATGAGTGGCGAGGGGGTAAACCCTTGAAGTCTCTATACACCTCAGGTCAGCACTCCAAGTTTAGAATATGTTGACACGTCCTTGACGATGTGAACGGGCTGGGCCTTGGTGATGCAGGATGCTTAAAGGTTTCTAAGTAATGGCCTGGCGTCATGGGCCGGGGCCCTGTTCGAGGCGAAGAAACCCAGCTGTAATACCCGGCTAGATCAGGCATCGGAATTCTTACCGTCCGGTGGAATTCGAGGCTGTCAGAGGTTTCTAGAAGGGTAGAGCGAAGGTTTTCTAAAAGATTTTAAGTGTTTGAAAGGTTTTGAATCAAACCGGATTGAGTTTTGAAAAGAAAAGGTTTTGGGGACAAAGGCCAGGTTCGGCCGCCGAAGGTAAGTTCGGCCCCCGAAAGTGCCCAATGTTCGGCCCCCCGAAGGTTAAGTTCGGCCCCCGAAAGTTGCATGGTTTTGCATGCAGTTTTGGCAGCCGAAACTGGGATGGTCGGTTAGCTGTGCACGCTCCTCAGTCCGTGGTTTGGCCAGGTGTTCGCCTCCAAATCATCACAGAGGGTTAGGCCACGTCTCCCATGATTCATCTGCAAGCTTTAATCAGCTCAGGCAGAGGGTTTGGTCTTTTGCAAAGGGTTTGAACGTTTTGGAGAAAAAAGAGAGAAAAGTGAGGTTTTGGTCATTTTTGAAGAGGAGTTGCTGAGTTCAGTGTTCAGGTTGTTCCTCTTCTGGTTTCAGGAGGTAAGGGAAGAGTTTTTTAACAGCTCCAAAAGTGGTCAAGGGTAGAGATGCATGAGTTGTATGCTTAGGTTAGTGTTGATGTGTTTATGGAGAAGTTTGATTACATGTTATGTTTGCTGTTTTGTTGGGGTTAATAGGTAGTTTTGGACCCCTTTGAACATATACCAGAGTATATGTGAGCTAAGAGTGAGTTGTGCATGTGAGAGAAGAGGAGAGGTTGAAGGAAGGAAGTTGTTGGCGAAGCTGAGTTCATGAAGAACTCAGGTTCGGCAGCCGAAGAAGGATTCGGCCGCCGAACCCCTTGCATGGTGGCTTAGGCTGCCACAGCTTTTCCCCTGAGTGTCTTTGAGGTTCGGCTCTGTCAGGGGGATTCGGCCTCCGAAAGTAGTCCCCGAAAGGGTTCGGCAGCCGAAAGTGGAGATTCGGCCGCCGAAGGTGTTTGAGTTTCGGCTCTGGTCAGGACATTCGGCCGTCGAACCTGCCGCCGAATGTGTTCTGTCCAGCCTTCTTTTGCATGCTTTATGTGATTGTTTTCAGAGGTTCAGAGGGGATTATAGGGGATGGTTTATGAGTAGTTCAGAGTATGTTCGACACCTCATTCGAGTCCATTTGATTCAGGATTGGACCCGAGAGATCGAGGAGGTCATCAGAGTTAGAGGTTGCAGAGTCCGTTCAGTTTCTGCCAGAGGAGCAGAGGTGAGTAGAACTAACTTAATGTTTTATAGTAACGTAACCGAATGTTTGAGCATAGTTCACGCATCATGGATGCTATGATTTATATTAGGGTGATTGCATTAGAATCACGAAGATGTTGCATTGCATTGTTCATTGATAGTGGGGATTAGACCAAGGCGACATCAATAGCCCGTCGAGGGAGTTTTGAGGTCATGTCTAATCTAAGATGTGGAATGTTTGAGTTGTGATGCATTTTCATATAAGGTGCGTATGAATGAATAGTTTTCAGTGTTTCTACTCACTGGGCTTTATAGCTCATCCCTTTCCCTTCATCCCAGTTTTGCAGGTGCCGAGTAGCTGGGAAGTGAAAAGCAACAGAGTGTTGGCTTCAGTACTGCATGTGTAATAGTATAGTGGACATGATGTAGAATTAAAGAGATAATGTAAAAGAGTTGTAATAGATAGAAAGTCAGAAAGTTTGTATATGAGTTCGAATGTGCTTTTGCCTATAATATGAGTATATTGATCCCTTGTGTTGTATATACATGTACCCTGTTTTATAGTTTCTTGATGCGAAATGAGTCAAACCAGACTTAATAGTTGATGTGTTTCGAAAACCCAGTGACATAGAACTGTGAGGGAAGACGGAGTAATTCCTTTGACCCAAGACCAGTGCAGAGGAAAGACCAGGTTTGATTCCTGTGATCCATAGAGAGTCCATTAGAGAAGACCAGGTTTGATTCCTGTGACTCTATGGTGGCCAAGGTTAACTTATGATATGCTGACCCTACAGAGTGGGTTCTATGTTTCAGAGCATAGTGCATGGAGGTTACTTGGTAGAGCATCACTGGTTTAGCCCTGAGGGCTATTTCAGACTGAGATGTCTGATGCTTTAAAGGTTAAGTCTGGTAAGTTTACAGAAAATGTTTAAACAGCTAGTAGTCAAGTCAGATCATGTATGG
Organism: Manihot esculenta; assembly: GCF_001659605.2. NCBI lineage: Eukaryota > Viridiplantae > Streptophyta > Magnoliopsida > Malpighiales > Euphorbiaceae > Manihot > Manihot esculenta. The sequence continues at coordinate 34,860,617 of NC_035162.2, read as the reverse complement.
GATGTTTGGAGTTCAGGTTAGGCTTGCTACGGGTTCTGGCGGCCTTAAGCCGATCTGGATCCTAGCGCCGAGCAGTTTGGGCCATTACAGAGAGGTACTGGTTTCCGGGCTGTTACAGATGGTATCAGAGCATAGGGCCTCCTAAGTACGGTGTGTTGGGCATTTTTGTTCAAGGATTAGAGATATCCCACATCGGAAAGAGGTTGGTTTAGAGTCATAGTAAGGCAAAGCACAATAAGCAGAATCATGTCCACTAAGTTAGGAAGTTGTTTGCATGCTGATTTGAAATGCCATGAATATATGCATGAGCATTGATATTATGTTTTGTATGCATGTCTATGTTGCAGGTTCATGTGTTTTCATATGACCTATATGTGTGCTGATGGTTGTTGCTTATGTGTTGTTCCTCAGGAAAGCTATAGGAGAGCTAAGATGAGTGGGGCTAGTCGATCTATAGAATCAGATCCATCGGAAGGATCGTTTGAGGAAAGTAGAGCAAGAATGGAATTAGGGCGAGTATATGGAGATAGGAGAGAAAGAGTATTAAGTGTGCAAAGAAGAGATATAGGTATACAGGTGAATATGGTAGAAGAAGATGAACAGATCAAGGAAACTAAGATGTCAGGGTTAGGAAAGAATGATCCTTCCACTTGGAGTACAGCTTCTTGGAAAGGAGTGAAGTGGGGGAGAGCCAGAAAAAAGAAAGATAGAGGTTTTCAAGAATCAAAGAAGAGGGAGTTAGGAACTAGTGGTGCTGGTTCGAGTTGTAATACCCGGCTAGACTCCGGTATCGAAATCCCTACCGTCCGGTGGGACCTCGGATGTCGGAAACCTCTAGAAGGGTAAAACTATGATTTTATGAAATGTTTTCATGTATTTCATGTTTTTAAGTAAGAAATTAAATAAATTTTTACATGAAAAATCCTTGGAGGAAAACCCAGGTTCGGCCGCCGAACTCCAAAGATCGGCCGCCGAACATGCATGCTTTCGGAGGGACTTTAGGCGCCCGAAAGTTTTGAGTGAGGGAAATGCAGGTTCGGCCGCCGAACTCCAAGTTTAGCCGCCGAACCTTGCATGCATGCGGAGGCACTTTCGGCCCCCGAACGTGGCCTGGCCAGCCACCTATAAAAGGGGCACTTAGCCGAAATGGGAGAGTTTTCTCCCATTTTCAGCCACAGCAAGCTTCCGACCTCCCTCTCCCAAATCTTGTGTTTTTCCTTCAATCCCCACCATTTTCTTTGAGTTTTAAGGTTCCACAAAAGTTTTTGAGTGTTTTTAAGCAAGTTTGGAGCTTGGAAGTCTTGGAGCTAAATCCCTCCATTTTCCGAGCTAGGGTCGTTCTTCCTCTCGATCTTCAAGAGGTAAGCTTCGATCTATGCTTCTTTTATATTTTATGAAAGTTTTATGCAAGTTGATGGGGTAGAATGCATGTTTAGGCTTGTTGTTAGGTTTATGGATTTATGTTGTGATTTGTACAATGTATGTTGGAAATGGGTTGTTTGAAGTGTTGTAGTTGGGGTATAGTATAGTTTGAGACCCCTAGGTGTGATGCATGATGTGTATGCATGTGTAGAAACAAGTTTATGCATGTTTTGAGGCGTTTTGGAGGCTGTGGACACAAGGGAGCCAAGTTTCTGCCCTTCGGCAGAAACTCAGGTTCGGCCGCCGAAGTGACTTTCGGCCGCCGAACCCCCTTGTGGAGGCAGTTTCGGCTGCCGAAGCCTGCCCCCGAAACTCGAGTTTCGTCTCTGTCTGGGAGGTTCGGCCGCCGAAAGTGCCGCCGAACCTTCATGACTTTCGGCTGCAGAGGGACTTTCGGCCGCCGAACCTGCCGCCGAAAGTGCCCTGTTTAGCCGTTTCTTGCATGCTTTCATGTGATGTTTTCAGGATGTTTTAGGGGGTCTTTGGGGAGTATTTTAGAGTCATGTTCATGTATGTTTGGTGCCTCATTTGAGTCCACCTGTGTAGGTTCGGACCCGAGGAACCGAGACCCCCGGTTGTGAGATAGTCGTTCTGAGTTCGTTGTTAAAGCTTCAGTTACCAGGTGAGTGGAACAACCCCTTAAGCTTTAAAGTAAATGAATAAATGAATGAATCATAAAGCATTGCCCATGCATCATTATGCCATGAGATATATTAGGTTGTTTACATTAGAATTCACGAATATGTTGCATTGCATACTTTGTTGTTGATGTGGATGAATGTTGAATGATCCATTAGCCCTTGTATGTCATGATAGCCTATGTGAGTTCAGGTGTGCCTGCTACGGCTCTACGCCCCTGGCACTATGACTGATTATGGAAGTCCGGGTGTGCCTGCTACGGCTCTACGCCCCCGGCATGTATAAGTAAGAAAGATTGGGGCTAAATGGTGACAAGTTCATCCTTGTTGTGAAATGTTTGTGTTATGGCGCATACATGAAAGCATGAATAAGAAAAAGAAAGAAAAAGTTAAATGATAATAATAATAATAAAATGAATAATAATATACCTAAAAATGGAGGAATTAAAACAAATGTTTTTAGTTTCTGCTCACTGGGCTCTAGTAGCTCACCCCACTCCCTTTATCCCCAGAGTTGCAGGTACAGGATAGATCGGGAAGTCGGCTAGAGTGAAGTCAAGTCATGTATGTTGTAATAGATAGTAGTGGACATGAACATGATGTAATGAGTATTTATGACCATGTAATGTAATGAATGATTTGATGATGTATTGAGGATTATAGTAGTGCTTGACCTAGAGGTGTGTGAATCCCCATTATGTACAAAGTGTTTAATGAGTAATGATGTTATGACTATGATTATCCAAGCTGATATGTATGATAATGATACCCCATTGGAGTATTTGATGAGAACTCCAGTGTGGGGTTTATGTATGATTTTGTGCATGCACAGGTTTTACTTGGATAAGACAAAAAGAAAATTTTTACAGATCATGTATATGTTGTTATGTATGGGATTCCACAGGTTTACAGGATGTATGTAGGCTTGCTACGGGTCCCGGCGGCCTTAAGCCGATCTGGATCCTAGCGCCGGTAACGGGTCGGATTTCCGGGTCGTTACAGAGTGGTATCAGAGCCCTAGGTTCATATGATCGGACCTAGAGTGTCGGGCTCATAGATGTTCTAGAAGGTCAAGCACACTAGGAAAATCATGTCCACTAGGATAGGAAGTAGAGTCCTGTCTATATGATGATATGCATGTGCATAAATGCTATGATGTGATGCTATGTATGTGATGAGGGTTCATGTGTTTCCACATGAACCATATGATGCTAATGATTGCTGGTGCTATGTGTTGTTTTTCAGAAGATAGAATGAGAGGAACTCGTCGATCTGCACGATTGACTGGAGTGCCACCTCAGGACGAGGGCGCTGATGCCCGTCCTTCAGCATTGCCTAGGGCAATGTCCAGTAGGTCCAACAGAGACAGAGTAGCTAGAGACCCTAGAAGGTCTTTGGATCTGGGAAGAAGCAGATCAGTAAGGGGAACAGTGCAGGGAGGAATGTCTGAGGATATGGAAGTAGACCAGAGGAGGGATGGCAGTCTCGGTGTGAGCATGCCGGAAGAGGGCATGGGAGAATCAGAAGGAGGCACTCAGGCCTCGAGTTATGTCCAGCCACATCACTACCCACCCTATTCACACCATCCAGGGTATTCGATGGGAGGTACATCGGATTACCCCAGTTTTAGCCCTTATCCTCCACATATGCCATACCCACCTTACTACCCACCATACTCTCAGTACCCCATGTACCCACCTCCACCTCCCTATACCAGTACAGCAAACCCTACCCCAGGGGATGTTGTACCTCCACCACCACCAGTACCTACTGTCCCGGAAACACAAGTACCCAAACCTACCTCATCTGGAGGGAGCAAGGTCAAGATGACCGATTATATGAAGCTGGGTGCTCCCCAGTTTGAAACCGGTGATGATCCGTTCGTGTACTTGGAGCGGGTTAAGGCAATTACAGATGAGATAGGGGCTAACGACAGTAGAGCCATTCAGATGGCCGGGTTCACGTTTAAGTGCAAGAAGGCACGGGAATGGTTCAAGAATTATGTGAACCCGAGAGTGGACAGCATGAATTGGGAAGAGTTTGCAAACGAGTTTGCAGGATGGGCTTTCCCTGATAGTTCAAGGGAATTGAAGATGATAGAATTCGAGCAGTTGAGGCAAACTGATGACATGAGTGTAGACGAGTACACAGACAGGTTCCTGGAGTTGTTGCCATATGCTGGGCTGAATTTGGACACAGATCAAAAGAAGTCAAGGAGATATATTATGAGGCTGCACTCCAGGTATTCCTCTTTGGTACAGTCAGCAGAGAGGGAGAGTTTCCATGCCATAGTGGATATGGCTAGGAGAATGGAGGCTAGTGCTATCGTTGAGGGGAAGGTAAAACAGTCAGTGGCACAGTCTTCTGGTTCCAAGACCCCAGGTGGGGAAAGGTTAGACTCTTCTTCTCTGAGTGCAGCAGTTGCAGGCAGTAAGAAGTGGCACAGAGGCCACAGAAAATCTAAGAAGAATAAGTTCTGGAACAAGATCAAGTCAGGTCTGGGTTTAGGCAGTGGCTCAAGCTCTGGCGCAGAGGTTACAGCATGTATGAGATGTGGGAGACCACACAAGGGAGTATGTCTGGCAGGGACAAACACATGTTTCAGGTGCGGACAAGTGGGTCATTTGGCTCGAGATTGTCCTAGAGCAGCCTTTGCAGCACCGTCTCAGCAGACAACCTCCGGCAGTGTGGTGCAGCCAGTAGCTCCAGCTGCAACACAGGCCAGTGGCAGAGGCAGAGGGAGAGGGTCAGCCTCTTCATTAGCAGGATACAGAGGTGAAGGTCCATCAGCTCCGGCACGGATCTTCACTATGACTCAGCAGGAGGCCAGCACATCCAACACCGTGGTGGCAGGTAATCTCATCATTGGTTGTTCTGATGTGTATGCCTTAATGGACCCGGGTGCATCTCATTCTTTTGTTGCTCCGAGAGTCGTGGAGAGGGTAGGATTGATGGTCTCTGGGTTAGAGTGTCCCCTATGGGTCAGTGGACCCAAGTGTGACCCGTCAGTGGCAGAGGCAGTCTGCCAATGTAGTCCAGTTTTCATAGAGGGAAGATGCCTTTCCGCCGACCTTGTGGTTCTAGATTTGACAGATTTTGACGTCATTCTAGGGATGGATTGGTTATCGACCCATGGTGCTACCTTGGACTGTAGAGACAAGGTAGTCAGATTCAGAGATCAGGATGGGTCAGAGGTCGTCTTCAGAGGAGACAAGAGGGGTACACCTAGAGGTCTGATCTCAGCTCTTCAGGCTCGTAGGTTGCTTAGGAGGGGATGTCAGGGGTTTCTAGCTCATGTGAGGGAGTTAGATAGTCATGTCAGAGAGCCCGCCTCAGTGCCTGTGGTGAGTGAGTTCTTAGATGTTTTCCCAGACGAGCTGCCAGGGTTACCACCTGCTAGGGAGATAGAGTTCGAGATTGAATTAATGCCTGGTACCAGACCGATCTCTATCCCTCCCTACAGGATGGCACCAGCTGAATTGAAAGAACTGAAGGAACAGTTGCAAGAGCTGGTAGATAAGGGTTTCATCCGACCGAGTACTTCACCATGGGGTGCTCCGGTTTTGTTTGTGAGGAAGAAGGATGGATCCCTTAGACTTTGTATCGACTACAGACAGTTGAACAAGGTCACTACCAAGAACAAGTACCCTTTGCCGAGGATCGACGATCTATTCGACCAGCTAGCAGGAGCAGGTTGTTTCTCCAAAATAGATCTGAGATCAGGGTACCATCAGTTGAGGATAAGGAATGAAGATGTACCGAAGACAGCTTTCAGGACCAGGTATGGGCACTATGAGTTCCTTGTGATGCCGTTTGGGTTGACCAACGCCCCTGCAGCATTCATGGACCTCATGAACAGAGTATTCAGTCAGTATCTGGATCACTTCGTTATTGTCTTCATAGATGATATCTTAGTGTATTCCAGAAATGCAGAGGAGCATGCCCATCACCTGAGGACAGTTTTGCAGACCTTGAGAGAGCATGGCTTGTATGCCAAGTTCTCCAAGTGTGAGTTTTGGCTTAGGAGCATTTCATTCTTGGGGCACATTGTGACAGATCAGGGTATTGAAGTAGACCCCAAGAAGGTAGAGGCTGTAGCTAACTGGCCTAGACCCACCACAGTGACCGAGATCAAAAGTTTTCTGGGTTTAGCAGGTTACTACAGGAGGTTCGTTCAGGACTTCTCAAAGATTGCTGCTCCTATGACCAAATTGACAAAGAAGAATCAGAAGTTCATATGGACCGATCAGTGTGAGGAAAGCTTTGAGGAGCTTAAGAGGAGGTTGACTTCAGCACCGGTGTTAGCTCTGCCAAAAAGTGATGATGACTTCTCAGTATATTGTGATGCGTCCCGTGTGGGACTGGGTTGTGTGCTAATGCAGAATGAGAGGGTGATCGCTTATGCTTCTAGGCAGCTGAAGAAGCATGAGCTGAATTACCCCACACATGACCTAGAGATGGCAGCAGTGATCTTTGCACTCAAGATGTGGAGGCATTACCTTTATGGGGTAAAGTGTGAGATCTTCACAGATCATAAGAGCCTGCAGTACATCTTGAGTCAGAGAGAACTGAACATGAGGCAGAGGAGATGGGTAGAGCTGTTGAGTGACTATGATTGCAAGATTCAGTACCATCCGGGTAAGGCGAATGTTGTGGCAGACGCCCTAAGCCGGAAATCACTCGGCAGTCTATCCCACATTTCAGCAGAGAGGAGGCCGGTGGTGAAGGAGTTCCACAGACTTATGAGTGAGGGATTACAGTTGGAGTTGTCTGGCACAGGTGCCTTAGTGGCTCAGATGAGAGTGACACCCGTGTTTCTGGAGCAGGTAGCTCAGAAACAGCATGAGGACCTAGAGTTGGTCAGGATAGCCAGAACGGTTCAGTCAGGCCAGAGTAATGAGTTCAAGTTTGATGATAAGGGGATCCTCCGCTACGGGAACAGATTATGTGTGCCAGATGACATTGGTCTGAAGGGAGATATTATGGGGGAAGCCCATAATACCAGGTATAGTGTTCACCCTGGAGCCACCAAGATGTATCAGGATCTGAAGAGGGTGTATTGGTGGCCAGCTATGAAGAAGGACGTGGCACTGTTCGTGTCAGCCTGCGATGTGTGTCAGAGGGTGAAACTAGAGCATCAGAAGCCGGCTGGAATGCTTAACCCGCTACCTATTCCAGAATGGAAATGGGAGAACATAGCTATGGACTTCGTAGTGGGGTTACCGGCGACGTCCAACAGATTAGACTCCATATGGGTGATTGTGGACAGACTCACCAAATCTGCTCACTTCATCCCTGTCAGGAGTGGTTACTCTGTGGACAAGTTGGCGCAGGTGTACGTAGATGAGATTGTCAGACTGCATGGGGTCCCGGTATCTATAGTGTCAGATAGAGGGCCCCAGTTCACCTCCAGGTTTTGGCGGAGTCTGCAGAACGCTATGGGTACCAGATTAGACTTCAGTACTGCCTTCCACCCACAGACGGACGGACAGTCAGAGAGGACCATCCAGACAATAGAGGATATGCTCAGAATGTGTGTGCTAGATTTTGGCGGTTCTTGGAGGCAGCATCTACCTTTGGTGGAGTTTGCCTACAATAACAGCTATCATGCTAGCATAGGGATGGCTCCATATGAAGCTTTGTATGGGAGGAAGTGCAGATCACCTATCTGCTGGGAGGAAGTAGGAGAGAGGACTCTTGCGGGTCCGGAGTTAGTAGAGCTTACCAGCAGGGTAGTACCCATAATCAGAGAGAGGATCAAGACTGCTGCTAGTCGGCAGAAGAGTTATGCAGATATCCGCAGAAGACAGCTAGAGTTTCAGGAGGGGGATTTGGTTTTGCTCAAGGTGTCTCCTATGAAAGGAGTGGTTCGGTTCGGGAAGAAGGGTAAGTTAGCTCCACGGTACATCGGTCCTTTTGAGGTGCTTCAGAGGGTCGGTAATGTGTCGTACAAGCTAGACTTGCCTGCTTCGATGGAGAGAATCCATCCGGTTTTCCATGTTTCTCTGTTACGGAAGTACGTGTCAGATCCGAGTAAGGTTCTTAGTGAGCCTGATGTAGAGATCCAAGAGGATCTCACCTATGTAGAACAGCCAGTGCGGATCCTAGACACTCAGATCAGAAAGCTGAGGAACAAGGAAATCCCGATGGTGAAAATCCTTTGGAACCACCACAATATTGAAGAATGCACCTGGGAGACACGGGAGTCCATGCTCCAGCAGTACCCCCATCTGTTTTGAGGTGAGTGTTAGTTGTTCTATGTGTTGCATGTATGATATGTTGTATGTTATGATTGATGCCATGCTTTGTATGTTAGTTGAGGAACATTCGGGGACGAATGTTCTTAAGGGGGGGAGAATGTAATACCCGGCTAGACTCCGGTATCGGAATCCCTACCGTCCGGTGGGACCTCGGATGTCGGAAACCTCTAGAAGGGTAAAACTATGATTTTATGAAATGTTTTCATGTATTTCATGTTTTTAAGTAAGAAATTAAATAAATTTTTACATGAAAAATCCTTGGAGGAAAACCCAGGTTCGGCCGCCGAACTCCAAAGATCGGCCGCCGAACATGCATGCTTTCGGAGGGACTTTAGGCGCCCGAAAGTTTTGAGTGAGGGAAATGCAGGTTCGGCCGCCGAACTCCAAGTTCGGCCGCCGAACCTTGCATGCATGCGGAGGCACTTTCGGCCCCCGAACGTGGCTTGGCCAGCCACCTATAAAAGGGGCACTTAGCCGAAATGGGAGAGTTTTCTCCCATTTTCAGCCACAGCAAGCTTCCGACCTCCCTCTCCCAAATCTTGTGTTTTTCCTTCAATCCCCACCATTTTCTTTGAGTTTTAAGGTTCCACAAAAGTTTTTGAGTGTTTTTAAGCAAGTTTGGAGCTTGGAAGTCTTGGAGCTAAATCCCTCCATTTTCCGAGCTAGGGTCGTTCTTCCTCTCGATCTTCAAGAGGTAAACTTCGATCTATGCTTCTTTTATGTTTTATGAAAGTTTTATGCAAGTTGATGGGGTAGAATGCATGTTTAGGCTTGTTGTTAGGTTTATGGATTTATGTTGTGATTTGTACAATGTATGTTGGAAATGGGTTGTTTGAAGTGTTGTAGTTGGGGTATAGTATAGTTTGAGACCCCTAGGTGTGATGCATGATGTGTATGCATGTGTAGAAACAAGTTTATGCATGTTTTGAGGCGTTTTGGAGGCTGTGGACATAAGGGAGCCAAGTTTCTGCCCTTCGGCAGAAACTCAGGTTCGGCCGCCGAAGTGACTTTCGGCCGCCGAACCCCCTTGTGGAGGCAGTTTCGGCTGCCGAAGCCTGCCCCCGAAACTCGAGTTTCGTCTCTGTCTGGGAGGTTCGGCCGCCGAAAGTGCCGCCGAACCTGCATGACTTTCGGCTGCAGAGGGACTTTCGGCCGCCGAACCTGCCGCCGAAAGTGCCCTGTTTAGCCGTTTCTTGCATGCTTTCATGTGATGTTTTCAGGATGTTTTAGGGGGTCTTTGGGGAGTATTTTAGAGTCATGTTCATGTATGTTTGGTGCCTCATTTGAGTCCACCTGTGTAGGTTCGGACCCAAGAAACCGAGACCCCCGGTTGTGAGATAGTCGTTCTGAGTTCGTTGTTAAAGCTTCAGTTACCAGGTGAGTGGAACAACCCCTTAAGCTTTAAAGTAAATGAATAAATGAATGAATCATAAAGCATTGCCCATGCATCATTATGCCATGAGATATATTAGGTTGTTTACATTAGAATTCACGAATATGTTGCATTGCATACTTTGTTGTTGATGTGGATGAATGTTGAATGATCCATTAGCCCTTGTATGTCATGATAGCCTATGTGAGTTCAGGTGTGCCTGCTACGGCTCTACGCCCCTGGCACTATGACTGATTATGGAAGTCCGGGTGTGCCTGCTACGGCTCTACGCCCCCGGCATGTATAAGTAAGAAAGATTGGGGCTAAATGGTGACAAGTTCATCCTTGTTGTTTAATGTTTGTGTTATGGCGCATACATGAAAGCATGAATAAGAAAAAGAAAGAAAAAGTTAAATGATAATAATAATAATAAAATGAATAATAATATACCTAAAAATGGAGGAATTAAAACAAATGTTTTTAGTTTCTGCTCACTGGGCTCTAGTAGCTCACCCCACTCCCTTTATCCCCAGAGTTGCAGGTACAGGATAGATCGGGAAGTCGGCTAGAGTGAAGTCAAGTCATGTATGTTGTAATAGATAGTAGTGGACATGAACATGATGTAATGAGTATTTATGACCATGTAATGTAATGAATGATTTGATGATGTATTGAGGATTATAGTAGTGCTTGACCTAGAGGTGTGTGAATCCCCATTATGTACAGAGTGTTTAATGAGTAATGATGTTATGACTATGATTATCCAAGCTGATATGTATGATAATGATACCCCATTGGAGTATTTGATGAGAACTCCAGTGTGGGGTTTATGTATGATTTTGTGCATGCACAGGTTTTACTTGGATAAGACAAAAAGAAAATTTTTACAGATCATGTATATGTTGTTATGTATGGGATTCCACAGGTTTACAGGATGTATGTAGGCTTGCTACGGGTCCCGGCGGCCTTAAGCCGATCTAGATCCTAGCGCCGGTAACGGGTCGGATTTCCGGGTCGTTACAGGAACAATTGGTACTCACTCTCACCAGACTATTCCCTTAAAGTGGGAGGTCAAGGGTTCGAGTAGTGGGGGAGGCGACCTAATTTCCCAAGGGAAATTTGGGCCAAATCCACTTGGGGAAGGATGCGTTTGACGAGAACCCAAGGGGACAAATCCTGCCTGGAACCCGTGAGGGTGAAGGGATGTTAAGAGCTGCTCACGACGCCAGTGGAAAGCCCGAGGTGGCAAGAGGCCAGGCGAGGGATAGCCCTGGGCCGTGAGCGGTAACAGTGCCGGACCCAGAGGAAGGCCGGGCTGTTACACGAGTTCTGGTTTAGGCAGAACAAAATGTGAGAGGTGTGGAAGACCACACAGAGGAGTTTGTCTAGCAGGGATCACAGCTTGTTATAGGTGTGGACAGGAGGGGCATATGATGCGTGAGTGTCCCACAGGCAGAGTGACTCAGGATAGGAGGCAAGGAGAAGAGGTTGATGCATCTGACACAGAGCTGCTAGGTATGTTCATTTTTGAGAATTTTGATGTATGTGTTTGTGGACCATAGTAGGATAGAGATCTAGAGAAAGAGCTAAAGAGTCAGAGAAGAGTTAGGAGCTAAAGATTGGCTCACAGAGAAGTAGTAGGAGAACATAGTGTCTTAGGTTTCGATAAACCTAGGCATAGTGAGAATTGAACTCTCAAGAAAGAGTAAGAGTAAAAGGAGGAAGGATAAAGTAAGAAAAAGCAGAAAACAGAACAAGAGACAGAAAACTAAGAGTAAGTGCTAGATCAGAATAAGGTAAAAAAAAAAAGTAAAAGTAAGAATGAGCTCAGAAAGAGATTAGCGGTAGTCTGGGATGAGGTGGTAGTTGAGGCAGAGAAAAGAGTTAGCTTTTCTGTAGAGAATTCCCGAAGGAAGTTCCATTTGCTTTAGCTTGGATCTTCATCCTGACGTAGTTGAGGCTAACACATTATGCACGGTGACGTCAGCTACGTTCACTGAGAAGTGCTTGGATGTGTATGCGTGTTTTCGAACCCAGTGTTTCGCTTTCCTTGTGGTTAGTGAGCCGTTGCTAGAAGGGGTTTGATAACTTCTGGGCTTAGAGTGTTTTCCTTGGGTCAGTAGACCTGAGTATGATCCATCTGAGGCAGAGTCAGTCAGTCAGCACAGTACAGAGATAGAGGAGAGTAGGCGATGCCTTCCAGCTGACCTTATGGTTCTAGGGGTGACTGATGATGTCAACCTAGGGCGGATTGGCTAGCTACTCAGAGTACTACCTGTGTCCACAGAGACAAGGTAGGAGAGGTCAGAGGCAAGGATGGATCAAAGTGTCCTTAGAAAGGACAGAGTATAGGGGACAGAGTACAGTATAGATGCCTAAAAGATTGATATCAGTCCCGCAGGCTCATAGTTGCTCAGGAAAGGTTATCAGAGGGTTCTAGCTCTGGTGAGCGAGTTTAATAGTCAGGACAGGGAATCAGCCTCAGTACCCAGTGCTAGTGAGCTCTGGATGTGTCTCAGACTAGTTGTCAGGTTTTCCATCTGTTAGGGAGTCAGAGTTTGGAATGCGAATGGTATTTGGACGCGGAACTATTTCTTTCCTTCTACCCTACAGGATGGCACCTGCAGAGAAAGAGAGAGGTTAGAGTAGTCAGAATAGTATAGAGAGCTTAGTAGATAAAGGTTTTATCCGACTTAGTACTTCACCCTGGAATGTGCCAGTGTGTGTGGGAAACGAAAGATGGATCTTTGAGACTTGGTGTAGCTGGAAGCAGTTTACAGAGTCACTACTAAGTATAGGTGTTCCTAGTTCGGATTGTTGATCTCATAGAACAGCTAGTAGATTGGATTACAGACTGGTATGAGCAGAGGACAGATGGGTGTTTGTGGCGAAGTAGAAAAGAGATCAGATGAGAAAAGATAAAGAGAAAGAGAAGAGTAAGGATCAGAGTAGCGCAGCGAAAGCTGTGGAGTTCAGAAAAAGGTTATGAGTATGAACTCAGAGCAGGAGAATAGAGATACAGATTGAGAGAGAAGTGATAGGCTTTACTTGCTTATCTATTTGTTTTTCACATTCGAGGACGAATGTTTTGTAAGGGGGGAAGAGTGTAATACCCGGCTAGATCAGGCATCAGAATTCTTACCGTCCGGTGGAATTCGAGGATGTCAGAGGTTTCTAGAAGGGTAGAGCGAAGGTTTTCTAAAAGATTTTAAGTGTTTGAAAGGTTTTGAATCAAACCGAATTGAGTTTTGAAGAGAAAAGGTTTTGGGGACAAAGGCCAGGTTCGGCCGCCGAAGGTAAGTTCGGCCCCCGAAAGTGCCCAATGTTCGGCCCCCGAAGGTTAAGTTCGGCCCCCGAAAGTTGCATGGTTTTGCATGCAGTTTCGGCAGCCGAAACTGGGATGGTCGGTTAGCTGTGCACGCTCCTCAGTCCGTGGTTTGGCCAGGTGTTCGCCTCCAAATCATCACAGAGGGTTAGGCCACGTCTCCCATGACTCATCTGCAAGCTTTAATCAGCTCAGGCAGAGGGTTTGGTCTTTTGCAAAGGGTTTGAACGTTTTGGAGAAAAAAGAGAGAAAAGTGAGGTTTTGGTCATTTTTGAAGAGGAGTTGCTGAGTTCAGTGTTCAGGTTGTTCCTCTTCTGGTTTCAGGAGGTAAGGGAAGAGTTTTTTAACAGCTCCAAAAGTGGTCAAGGGTAGAGATGCATGAGTTGTATGCTTAGGTTAGTGTTGATGTGTTTATGGAGAAGTTTGATTACATGTTATGTTTGCTGTTTTGTTGGGGTTAATAGGTAGTTTTGGACCCCTTTGAACATATACCAGAGTATATGTGAGCTAAGAGTAACTTGTGCATGTGAGAGAAGAGGAGAGGTTGAAGGAAGGAAGTTGTTGGCGAAGCTGAGTTCATGAAGAACTCAGGTTCGGCAGCCGAAGAAGGATTCGGCCGCCGAACCCCTTGCATGGTGGCTTAGGCTGCCACAGCTTGCCCCCTGAGTGTCTTTGAGGTTCGGCTCTGTCAGGGGGATTCGGCCTCCGAAAGTAGTCCCCGAAAGGGTTCGGCAGCCGAAAGTGGAGATTCGGCCGCCGAAGGTGTTTGAGTTTCGGCTCTGGTCAGGACATTCGGCCGTCAAACCTGCCGCCGAATGTGTTCTGTCCAGCCTTCTTTTGCATGCTTTATGTGATTGTTTTCAGAGGTTCAGAGGGGATTATAGGGGATGGTTTATGAGTAGTTCAGAGTATGTTCGACACCTCATTCGAGTCCATTTGATTCAGGATTGGACCCGAGAGATCGAGGAGGTCATCAGAGTTAGAGGTTGTAGAGTCCGTTCAGTTTCTGCCAGAGGAGCAGAGGTGAGTAGAACTAACTTAATGTTTTATAGTAACGTAACCGAATGTTTGAGCATAGTTCACGCATCATGGATGCTATGATTTATATTAGGGTGATTGCGTTAGAATCACGAAGATGTTGCATTGCATTGTTCATTGATAGTGGGGATTAGACCAAGGCGACATCAATAGCCCGTCGAGGGAGTTTTGAGGTCATGTCTAATCTAAGATGTGGAATGTTTGAGTTGTGATGCATTGTCATATAAGGTGCGTATAAATGAACAGTTTTCAGTGTTTCTACTCACTGGGCTTTATAGCTCATCCCTTTCCCTTCATCCCAGTTTTGCAGGTTCCGAGTAGCTGGGAAGTGAAAAGCAACAGAGTGTTGGCTTCAGTACTGCATGTGTAATAGTATAGTGGACATGATGTAGAATTAAAGAGATAATGTAAAAGAGTTGTAATAGATAGAAAGTCAGAAAGTTTGTATATGAGTTCGAATGTGCTTTTGCCTATAATATGAGTATATTGATCCCTTGTGTTGTATATACATGTATCCTGTTTTATAGTTTCTTGATGAGAAATGAGTCAAACCAGACTTAATAGTTGATGTGTTTCGAAAACCCAGTGACATAGAACTGTGAGGGAAGACAGGGAGTAATTCCTTTGACCCAAGACCAGTGCAGAGGAAAGACCAGGTTTGATTCCTGTGATCCATAGAGAGTCCAGTAAAGAAGACCAGGTTTGATTCCTGTGACTCTATGGTGGCCAAGGTTAACTTATGATATGCTGACCCTACAGAGTGGGTTCTATGTTTCAGAGCATAGTGCATGGAGGTTACTTGGTAGAGCATCACTGGTTTAGCCCTGAGGGCTATTTCAGACTGAGATGTCTGATGCTTTAAAGGTTAAGTCTGGTAAGTTTACAGAAAATGTTTAAACAGCTAATAGTCAAGTCAGATCATGTATGGGATGTTTGGAGTTCAGGTTAGGCTTGCTACGGGTTCTGGCGGCCTTAAGCCGATCTGGATCCTAGCGCCGAGCAGTTTGGGCCATTACAGAGAGGTACTGGTTTCCGGGCTGTTACACCAGCGGTCATCGTCGATTGCCCCTCTACCTTCCTGTCAATTATTACCTGACTGTGCAGGTTTCCAGAATCATTATGACAGCGTCTGTTCACGTTCAGCTTTCCCCATAAATTCTTTTCATCTTTTTGTCGCCTCACTTTTCGAATTTTCTCTACTCCTTTCTATCTTCAGCTTTCCCCTGTTCTTCGTGTACGTTGTCACCTCTATTTTCTCTTCTTTTTTCTGCGGGATATGCAGTCTTTCTCTTTTCATGAATAGCTTTTAAGAATCCTACTGCCGCTGGCCTAGTGCCTAGCATCGCCTTGCTCATAATTACAGCTTTACTTTTGAACTATATATGCTGGTATCCTTCCCTTACCTCCTGGAGTTCTTTAGTAATTTAGATTGGCTTTTCAATTGAGGACCTCTGGTCTCACCTTCCTCATGTCTTCTTTTCATACTGTTTACCTAAGCGAGGCTTTCATGTCTTCAAGGTGTCCCTTCGGTGTTCCACAAGAGGTTGAAGTTGTATTATGCAGATCGTCAGGCCGGCCCCCTCCCCTTGCTTCCTTTGGGAAGGAGGAGAAGACTTTCGTGGTGCTAACATTCACTTGTTCCATTGCCCTTCAGAATATTTCACCAATTTTCTGGTGTTGCCTTCACTTGTTCCATTGCCCTTTAGAATACCTTGCCGGTTTTTTGTTGGCGCTTCGGGCAGGTGGACGGGTAATGATGCCGATCTCCCTGGGACTTTAACTCGAAGACTTATGTTTTTCATGAGATCGGCATATAATATCTGAGCTCGTTCGTATGTATCGTGAATCACACCTCAAGGCGGAGCTTAGCCGGCTTACAAAGTTGATTTTCCGAACTATAAGAATTCCTCTGAATCGAAAGCTAAGATAGTGGGGTAGGCGATAGTGATGTAAACGTAGATGATGATGTATATGGGCAGGTAAATCCTTTAAGGATAGCCTTTTATCCCGTAGTGTTGGTATTTGTAACATGCTGTAATGTGTTTTTCTTTTAATGAAATTTTTGTTTTGCGTTCGTACTCGAACTGTTCTTTCTTTTGTCATAAATGAAGTACTTAGATTGCTTGCTCCGTAACTTTTCCCGAGGGATCTGCTGTATTGCTTTCTCCTTCTTGCCCCTTTAATCGTTCAGGCCTAGAGTTCATTCAGTCGACTGAGCTTTTGACTTACTTTTTTCCGAGCTGGACTAGCCGTACTCGTGAGCTCTGTCGCAATGATGGACAAGGTTGATCTTTCTGCCTTTAGCCTTGTTTTGACAGGAATTGAAGCTGAGGTTTTATCTGTTTCGTGCCATTAAATTTTCCTCGGGTTGCCCCCTTTACTGCCTCGATGTTTATTACATGAAGATTGAGGGAGTAAATCTCTATATTTTATTTATACTTGCACAGTTTTGGTTTAGGCGATTTTACTCCGCTATTTTATTTGTGAGCTCGAATGTCTGGTCCCTCTCGGGGTGATTCTTTGTCAGTCGGTGCAACTTAGTCTGTATGCTCCACTGGGAGGGGGAGTTCGGCCTTTGTCGTTTTCCCTCTTCTTGGGTTATTTTTGCTAAATGTCTGTTTGTGGCAAACTGGTTCGAGCTCTGTTTTCTGTTGTTCCCTCCACATTTAGCTTCCTTCTATCTGAGTGTTTCATGTTGCAGTGTTATCCGAGCTGGGGGACTCGGTCCTTGATTCTTTGCTTAGGCTTTTATGCCTGTAACCCATGATGCTTCTTATGCCCCTGAGTGTTTTCCGGGCTCTTTGCTGTTTGGACTTCTCGAGGTCGGTGCCGTATATGATGTTCCTTAGCCGAACTTTTTCGCCCTTTCGAGCTCATTTTTTGAGGTCGGTGTGATGCTGTGGCGCTCATGGTGATAGTGCTCCGCACTTTTTTAGGAGGTCGGAGTCTGGTTCTTTTTTTGTAGCTTAAGATTCAGCTTTCTCGTGAGATTGGAACTGTATTTTATGAGGTGTCCCGGCACATGATATTGGGAATTTTCGCTCCGGGAGGTTATTAAGACCTTCGACCGTTTTCGTTTTTCTGGGAGTTCTAGGGGATCCCGGTTTTCTTTGTCTTCCCGGGAGATCTTGGGGATCCCGGTCTTCTTTGTTTTCCCTGGAGATCTTGGGGATCCCAGTCTCCTTTGTTTTCCCGGGAGATCTTAGGGATCCCGGTCTTCTTTATTTTCCCGGGAGATCTTGGGGATCCCGGTCTTCTTTGTTTTCCCGGGAGATCTTGGGGATCCCGATCTTCTTTGTTTTCCCGGGAGATCTTGGGGATCCCGATCTTTTAATTTGTCTTTTAAGTTTGAAAGTAGCAATGTGAATTTATAGTAAAAGAAAGAGATTGGATCATAACAGCGTCTATTTTATTGCTTTGTTTTGAAATACAATCTATCTTTTGTATTTAATAACATTTCAAGGAAAATACCTTTTAAGATGCTGAATATTCCAGGCGTGAGGTTCAAGGTTTCCTTGCATATCCTCAATTCGATATACTCCTGACTTGACCACTTTAGCTATTCTGAATGGGCCTTCCCAGATCGGTGCTAGCTTTCCTATCGCCGCTCTTTTTCCCGTAGCCTCCAGATTCCTTAGGGCCAAATCTCCTACCTTCAGGCTTCTTTCTCTGACCCTTTGGTTATAGTAACGGGCAGCTCTTTGCTGATACGCAGCAGTTCGAACTTGAGCTTCCTCCCTGATTTCCTCAAGAGCATCCAGATTGCTTCTTAACTTGTCTTCGTTGGTGCTTTCACTACTGAACTGAACTCGATGTGTGGGAACTTGTAGCTCGACTGGGACTACGGCCTCAGTGCCGAATGCGAGTGCAAAAGGCGTTTCCTTAGTGGACGTTCTGGGGGTAGTTCGCAGTGCCCACAGGATGCTGTTGAGCTCTTCTGCCCAATTTGCTTTTGCCCCATCCAGTCGTTTTTTCAATCCTTGGAGAATGGCTCGGTTGGTAACCTCTGTCTGGCCATTGGTTTGAGGGTGAGCTACTGAGGAAAACTTATGCCATATTCCCATGTTTGTCGTAAACGCTCGGAAAGTGCTGCAATCAAACTGCCTGCCATTATCTGAGATAAGCACCCTTGGTATGCCAAATCTGCAGATAATATGCCCCCATACGAAATCTATCATCTGCCGAGCTGTGATCGTGGATACTGCTGCTGCCTCCGGCCATTTTGAGAAGTATTCCACAGCCACCACCACGAACTTTTTCTGCCCCGTGGTTTTGGGAAAAGGTCCCAGGATGTCTATTCCCCATTGTGAGAACGACCATGGACTGGATATGCTGGACTGAGGAATGGCCGGGACATTGATGGCATTGGCGAACCTCTGGCATACATCGCATCTGCTGACGAACTCCTTTGCTTCTTTTTTTACGGTGGGCCAGTAATATCCTTGCCTGAATATCTTATTGGCCAATGTTCCCGCTCCTTCGTGAACTCCGCACGTCCCTTTATGTATTTCCTCCATCACCTTTATTGCCTCTTCCGGGCTCACGTACCGGAGCCACGGGCTGGATTTTCCTCTTCGGTATAAGGTCCCCCTTACTGCCTGGTAATTAGCCGCTCAGGCTGCTATCTTTCTTGCTTCATCCTTATTTTCGGGGAGCTTTCCTTTCTCTAAATATTCCAGGTACGGGGTCATCCAAGTCTGGGTTTGTTCCGTTTGCAATACCATGTTTGTTTTACTAAAAGCAGGCGTATTGACGTGTTGTATGTACACCTCATCAAGGAGCTGTTCTAATTCTTCTTTGGTTAACCGACTAAGCAAGTCTGCTTCTTCATTTTCCTCTCGTGGTATTCTTTGAAATCTGACAATAACTCCTCGATCCATGAGCTCGGCCTCTATCGCTTTCACCTTTGCCAGGTAATTCTGCATGGTTGGGTCTCTGGCCTGGTATGCCCCAGTTACTTGATTGATTACTAGTTGTGAGTCACTATTTACCTCGAGGTCAGTTGCCCCCACTTCTACTGCGACCAGCATCCCGTTTATTAGGGCTTCATACTCTGCCACATTATTGGAGGCTTTGAACCCCAAATGTAAGACGTAGCAAACCTTGAATTCTCCGGGCCCCTTAAGCATTATTCCAGCGCTGCTGCCCTCAGCGCCTGAAGCCCCATCTACATATAACTTCCAATTGAAGTTCTGGGAGAGTTCTTCCTTTCTTTCCTCCCTTGACTTTCTCATCGAATGTGCACTCCGCTATGAAATCAGCGAGGGCCTGAGATTTTATAGCTGTCCGAGGTCGATACTCTAGGCAGTAAGGACCGATCTCCACAGACCAAGCTAACATCCGACCTGAAGTCTCCGGCCTGTGTAAGATCTTCTTCAGGGGTTGATCTGTCATGATAACTCCTTGGTGGCTTTCTAGGTAAACCCTGAACTTCCGGACTGCCAGCAGTAGAGCATACGCTATCTTCTCAATATTCAGATATCTGACCTCGGCATCTTTAAGCACCTTGCTGACATAGAAAACAGGCTTCTGCTCTCCTTCTTCCACCCTTACCAGTATGGCGCTAACTGCTTGTTCAGAGGCTGCCAGGCATATCAGAAGTTCTTCACCTTCTATGGGACTACTAAGCACATGAGGCGAGCTGAGATAACTTTTGAGTTCTTTGAAGGCTTCACGACAATCTTCTGTCCATTCGAAGTTTGGCACTTTCCTTAACTTTCTGAAGAACGGTAGACACTTTTCTGCCGACCGTGACATGAATCAATTGAATGCCACTACTCTTCCGGTCAGTTTTTGGACGTCCCTTACACAGGTTGGTTCTGACATATTTAGTATGGCTTCTACTTTCTCCGGGTTGGGCTCGATGCCTTTCCCACTCACCATGTATCCCAGGAATTTTCCTCCTCTGATGGAGAAAGCGCACTTTGCTGGATTCAGCTTCATTCTGTACTGGTCTAATACCCCAAATACCTCCTTCAAATCTGCCATATACTGTTGGAAAGTCAGGCTTTTTACCACCATATCATCCACATATACTTCGACGTTTCTGCCAATTTGATTCTTGAAGATTTTATTCATCAGTCTTTGGTAAGTTGCCCCGGCGTTTTTCAGCCCGAAAGGCATGGCTCTGTAACAGTAAGTCCCATCTTCGGTTATGAATGAGGTCTTTTCTTCATCCGACCTGTACATTGGGATTTGATAATAACCAGACATTGCATCCAAAGACGATATGTAATCAAAACCGGCCGTCGAGTTGAGCATTTTATTAATATCAGGGAGGGGATAACAATCTTTAGGGCAAGCCTTATTCAGATCAGTAAAGTCTATGCACATCCTATATTTGCCATTGGCTTTTTTGACTAATACAGGATTGGCTAACCACTGTGGGTACATAACTTCTCTAATAAAGCCTGCCTCCTCTAGCTTCTGTACTTCCTCCTTGGTGGCCTGCTGCTTCTCCCTTCCTACTACCCTCTTTTTCTGCTTTACTGGTCTGGCTTCAGGGAGGACATTCAGTCTATGGGTCATCACCCCGGGGTCAATTCCGGGCATGTCCGAAGGCTTCCAGGCGAAGCTTGATGCATGACCTCGAATCAAGGACATCACCTCGGCTTTCTGCTCCTTGGTGAGGCCGGCGTTGAGATTGAAGGCTTTGTCTGTTTCCATTTCTGATAAGGAGAAAGTCTCCAGTTCCCCCACCGGCTTTGTCCTGGCCTCTGTTTTCTCATCTCGGACCTCCAAGACCTCTGAATCCATCCTTTCCTTTATTGAGCTCGGCTCTGCTACGGTAGCCAGGTACACTGCCCTTGCTTCCTCCTGACTTCCCCGAACTGTTCCCACTCCTGCTTCTGTGGGGAACTTCATTGCCAAGTATCTGATACTGGTAACGGCCTCAAAGTCAAACAGCACAGGTCTTCCCAGGATCGCGTTGTAGCTCAGGTGGAGTTTAACTACCAGAAACACTGCATAATGGGTGCGAGTCCCTGGGGCTTCTCCCAAAGTAAGGGCTAGCTTTACCTTTCCTTCCACCGTTACTGGCGTTCCTCCTATCCCTTTAATCGGGGCCTGGTCTCGGATTAGTTGCTCTTCAGGAATTCCCATCTGCTGGTAGACTCGGTAAGGCAGCAGATTTACTTTGCTCCCATCGTCCATTAGAACCTTCTTTACCCTATAGTTGTGGATGATGGCCTCGATGACGAGGGCATCATCATGGGGCATCTGAATGCCCTGAGCGTCTTTCTAGGAGAAAGAGATGACTGTTGAAGAGTGCTCAACGACTTACATGACCTCGGCGCTACTGTTTCCTTCTTCTCTGCTCCTCTTTTTCCCCCTTCGGCTCATCCGACCCCCCATGCCTCCTACAATCATATGGATGGTTCCGCTGGACCCATCATTTGCGGGGTTAGCTCCCGTTCTTCGTGGCGTTTGGACTGTCGAATTCGGCGGAGGCCTCTATCCTTCCGGCTTCTTCACGAAGTTCTTGAGGTGACCCCTCTTTATTAACCTCTCGATCTCGGCAATCAACTGAAAGTAGTTATTGGTGTCATGGCCATGCGTGCGATGGTACTGACAGTATTTGTCAGGATTTCGTTGGTCTGCTTCAGCTCTTAGGGGCCTGGGCCACTGCAAGAACTCCTTATCTTGTACGGCTATGAGTACCTTGGCTCTTGAGGCATTGAGTGGGGTCGGCTTCTCTGGGACCCATGAGGGCCGTGATCTTTGTACTGGGTCCTGAGATGGGAGGGGTCTTTGATCCCTGCGCTCCCAAGGCTGTTTATAGGGCTCAGGCCTTCTACCATGCTTTCTCTCGTGTTTCTCTAACCTTTTTTCCTCCGGTGCCTTTCCTTTATCTATCAGTCCCCTAGCAAACCTGCTTGTTACCAAGGCATCGTCCTGCCTTATGTATTTTTCGGCCCGCTTCATCAACTCAGCCAGTGAGGTCGGAGGCTTCCTGCTTAACGAGCCAAAGAACTCGGCGGAGGTTGTCCCCTTCTGCATGGCTTATATTGCCCTTCCTTCGTCGAGTTCGGGGATCTGGAGGGCTTCTGTATTGAAACGGGCGACATACTCCTTGAGCGACTCTTCTCTCCTCTGCCTGATTGTTTCCAAGTAGCTCGTTTTCTTATCAGCGGGAACGCCAGCAATGAAGCGGCTGATGAAACGAGTGGCCAAGTCTCCGAAACTGTTGATACTCCCAGCCTCCAGGTTATTAAACCATGCTCTTGCTGGGCCTGATAACGTCGTTGGGAATACCTTGCACATTAAAGCATCCGACAAAGTCTGTAGCTCCATGAAGGTCTTGTAGTTAAGGACATGTTCTTGGGGGTTCCCAGTTCCGTCGTAGGCAGCCATAGGTGGCATCATAAACTTCTTAGGTACGGTCTCCTGCTGCACCCATTTCGAGAAAGGAGAGGAGGCAGGTAGGAGAGTTTGATTCTGGTCCTTCGTTCTCAGCTCGACCAGAAGCTGCTCTTTCAGCCTTTGCAGCTTTTGGTCTACGCTATCATCCTCTTGCCTGGGTCTCTTTTCTAGACGATATTCCTCCCCCTCTGCTTCACCTCCTGTTTCCCTGGTGGTTCCGGCAGAATAGCTGTCGGCTTCGTCATTTTCTATCATCTCCCTCACCCTTCTCCCGTGAACTCGGGCCTCCGGTTCTTCGTCTCCCCCGATTCTCCTCTCCCTTTCTCCAATGTCACGACTGTCGGTTTGAAGGTGGTTATGGGCAGGTTGGGGCTCATTTGAACGGGGTTCTTCTACCATCGGACGTGCGTTCACTAGGGTGCCAAGGCCCCTTTGCTGCATTATCTGCCCCAACCAGTGGGTGGTGCTTTGTAGCTGGAACGCGATAGTTTGGAGGTCCTGGTTGGACAAGGCCACTGCGGGCGCATTCCCTGTCAAGCTTGGCGAAGGGTTGAAAGGAATGGGTGGTTGGTTATTGGTAGTCGTAGGAGTAGAAAAAGAGAACTGTTGTCCTTCTTGGGCAGAGTTCAGGTCGTTGTGGGTGCTATTGTTTTCAATGGGGTTAGCCATTGTGGATCTCAGTGGGTTTTGTAAGAATGGAAACTCTGGTGATGAAAAGATCAACCTCGTTTCCCATAGACGGTGCCAATTGATGATCTGAGATCCAGAAAAATACGGTTTTTACAATGGGCTCTGTAAAACTTAGAAAAAGCTTAAACCTAGAAGAGAGTATTTCTTCTTTTATAGGTTTCCTTTTGTCTGCTAGTGACGTGCCAATAGAACGAGTATCAGTATACCACCTGTCCCTGCCACGCTGATACGGACGTACGTGGGAATCAAATCTCTGTCCCATGCGTAACGACCTCTGATTCTCTCTGGGCACGGGTAGACGGGTCTGCAAGATGAACGAATGGGTCTTACTCTGGGTTCTGGGTTGGGCCAGCCAGGCTGGGCCGGATTGAAGAGGGGCTCCCCTGCTGAGCTGGAGGATGGGCCATCCCGGTTGAGGCGTGTCAGGAGGGAGCCCGGCCTTACCATTTGAACGAACCAGACCTTGCTCATACTAAGGGCTCGAAGATGTCCGAGTAATGGGCCGATATCGTGGGCCTCATTTCTGATTCGTACGAAGAAACCTCGCGGTCATCACTATGCATGTGGGAGTGAGTATGCATGATGGGGAGAGAGTATGTGAGGATTTGGGTTGTTTTGATGGTTTTGGCTTATGTGGGTCATAAGCTATCTATGTATGTCTTTGATGTTGTTTTCTGAGTTTAATTAAGTTGTTAAGCTCCTTTGTGCATGGTTAAGGGTTTATGCATGTTTTGGTAAAGCTGGGTGCTTGTTTTGGGGTGTTGGAAGGTTTGGGAGGCTTGAATGCATGAGAAGCTGAGTTCTGCCCTTCTGGGAAGAACTCAGGTTCGGCCGCCGAACCTGCCTTTGGATGCATGGTTTGGCCGCCTAACCTTGCCCCCGAAAGTTGAGTTTGGCTTGAAAGCAGACTTTCGGCCGCCGAAGGAAGGTTTGGCCGCCGAAGGCAGGTTCGGCCGCCAAAGCGCCTGACTTTCGTCTCTGGAGAGGGACTTTTGGCCGCCGAAGGTGCCGCCGAAAGTGCCCTGTCCAGCCTTTTCAAGGTTGTTATCTATACATGTTTAAGTGATGTTTTAGAGGGTTTTTGGGTAGTTGTTTATGAGTTGTTTAGAGTGTGTTGGCACCTCATTCGAGTCCACCTGTGTAGGATCGGACCCGAGGGATCGAGGAGGCCATCAGTGTTAGCAGTTGCAGAGTCAGTCCAGCGTCTGCCGGAGGTGAGTAGAACTAACCTTAATCTTTTACTTTAAGAATGCAAATGCCTAAAGCATGTTCATGCATCATGTTTATATGTAATAGGTTGATTGCACTAGTTACACGAATATGACGCATTGCATTATTTACTGTTGATGGAGATTGGACCAAGGACGACCCCACTAGCCCTATGGATAAGACCTGGCTGGGCCAGGCATTACGAAGTCCTGTGGTGCCTTTTATGGGGGCCGGGCAAATAGCTTAGGGATGTTTTGGGGTTAGGTCCAATCCGTGATATGATTTAGTTGTGCTGTGACGCATTTCATGAAAGTATGTAATTAATGAACTGTTTTTCTTTGTTTCTACTCACTGGGCTTTTTAGCTCACCCCTCTCCCCTAACCCCAGTGTTGCAGGTTTGAGGTCGTTCGGGAAGTCTCAAGAGTAAAGGTTTTGCTTATGTAATAGTATTAGATTAGTACTTTTAGTGTGGACATGTATTGTAAATTGATATAATGTTTTGTAAGAGATTGTAATGTAAAGTTATGTTTATTGGATTAGTACTGTGCTTGGCCCTAAGACTTGGTTAGTCCCCTTTTAATACATGATGTATGTTATGTTAGATGTTGAGTTGTGTTTGAACTAAACTGGTGGCATGTGTTGTTTACCACGCTAGAGCTTGATGAGGACCTAGTGGAGGTCCTATGTTTGTGGTTTGATGCATACACAGGTTAGGTTCTAGTTCTCTGGATGTTATCCCAGCTTGATGTATATTTTGTTGACCCAGCTAGAGTTTTGATGAGGGCTCTAGTAGGGGGTTCTTTATGTTTCCAGTTGTTGCATACAGGTCAAGCTCGGTATTTACATCAGATGTTTCAATTTTTATGTTAAAGTTTTGATCACGTATGGGATTTGACCAGGTGATAGGAGGTATGTTTGGCTTGCTACGGGTCCCGACGGCCTTAAGCCGATCTGGATTCTAGCGCCGGTAGTGGTTCGGGCCGTTACAGAGGGGTATCGATTTCCGGGCTGTTACATCACTATCTTTGCCTGACTGAACAATCCTGGCAATCTTCACTAACTCTGGGTCCTCATGCTGTTTCTGAGCCACCTGCTTCAGAAACACGGGTGCCACTCTCATCTGGGCAATCAAAGCACCTATACCAGACAACTCCAACTGTAGACCTTCATTCATGAGCTCGAAGAACTCCCTCACTATTGGCCTCCTCTCTGCTGAAATATGGGACAAACTGCCAAGTGATTTCCGGCTTAAGGCGTCCGCCACAACATTCGCCTTACCCAGATGGTACTGGATCTTGCAATCATAGTCACTTAGCAGTTCTACCCATCTTCTTTGCCTCATATTCAGCTCCCTCTGACTCAGGATGTACTGCAGGCTTTTATGATCTGTGAAGATCTCACATTTAACCTCATAAAGGTAGTGCCTCCACATCTTGAGTGCAAAGATCACCGCTGCCATCTCTAGGTCATGTGTAGGGTAATTCAACTCGTGCTTTTTTAGCTGTCTAGAAGCATAAGCAATCACCCTTTCATTCTGCATTAGCACACAACCCAGTCCCACATGGGACACATCACAATACACTGAGAAGTCTTCATTACTAGATGGCAGGGCTAACACTGGTGCTGAAGTCAACCTCTTCTTGAGCTCCTCAAAGCTCTCTTCACACTGGTCGGTCCACACGAACCTCTAGCTCTTCTTGGTCAATCTGGTCATGGGAGCTACAATCTTAGAGAAGTCCTGAACGAACCTCCTGTAGTAACCTGCCAAGCCCAAGAAGCTTTTGATCTCTATCACCGTAGTGGGTCTAGGCCAGTTAGCTACAGCTTCCACTTTCTTGGGGTCTACCTCGATTCCATTTTCTGACACTACATGCCCCAAGAAAGAGATGCTCCTCAGCCAGAATTCACACTTGGAGAACTTGGCATACAAGCCATGTTCCCTCAAGGTCTGTAGTACTAACCTCAGATGATGGGCATGCTCCTCTACATTTCTGGAATACACTAAGATATCATCTATGAAGACAATAACAAAGTGATCCAGATATTGGCTAAATACTCTGTTCATGAGATCCATAAATGCTGCAGGGGCATTGGTTAACCCGAATGGCATCACAAGGAACTCATAATGCCCATATCTGGTCCTGAATGCTGTCTTCGGTACATCCTCTTCTCTTATCCTTAGCTGATGGTACCCCGATCTCAGATCTATTTTGGAGAAACAACCTGCTCCGGCTAGCTGGTCAAATAGATCGTCGATCCTTGGCAACGGGTACTTATTCTTGGTAGTGACCTTGTTCAACTACCTGTAGTCGATACAAAGTCTGAGAGATCCATCCTTCTTTTTCACAAATAGCACTGGAGCACCCCAAGGTGAGGTCCTCGGTCGGATGAAGCCTCTATCTACCAACTCTTGCAACTGCTCCTTAAGCTCCTTTAATTCTGCTGGTGCCATCCTGTAGGGAGGGATAGAGATCAGTCTAGTTCCAGGCATCAATTCAATTTTAAACTCTATCTCCCTAGCAGGTGGTAAACCTGGCAGCTCGTCTGGGAACACATCTAAAAACTTACTTGTAACGACCCGAAAATCGGACCGCTACCGGCGCTAGGATCCAGGTCGGCTTAAGGCCGCCGGGACCCGTAGCAAGCCTAACATGCAACCTGAAAACCTGTTTAATCCCATACATGATCAACAATCATACATAAAAAAAATTTAAAACTTTTCTTTCATACATTCTGTCATACACCATACTCAACTTGTGCATGCACTAAACATAATCATAAACATTGGCCCCTCAGTGGGACCTCATCAATGCCCCCAATGGGTGGCATAACATGTGTTGAGTTGGTTAAACATAGTCATCAATAAACATTAAGATCATGTATCAAAAGGGATTACAATATACTATGGTCAAGCACACTTCTAACCTTAATATCGTTACATTACATATCCATACATCATTATACAATCTGTCATGTCCACATTCTAACTATTACATGCATAAGACTTCATTACTCTTCTTGACTTCTCTGTCTAGCCCGTACCTGCAAACCTGGGGAATTTGGGAGAGGGGTGAGCTACTAGAGCCCAGTGAGCAGAATCATAAAGCATTTAAAACACATGCTATCATGGAATGCATCACATCACAACTAATCATATCAAGGATGAACTTGTCACCATTTAGCCCTCTACATATTCCAATCATGCCAGGGGCGTAGTGCAGGCCACACCTGGTCTTTCCCTTATACATAACATAACATAACATACATAATCCATGGTGCCGGGGGCGTAGTGCAGGCCACGTCCGGTCTTTCTCTTACATAGTGCCAGGGGCGTAGTGCAGGCCACGTCTAGACTTCCATATCATATCATCATGTCATAACATATGAGGGCTAATGGATCATTCAACATTCATCCACATCAACAACATATTATGCAATGCAACATATTCGTGATTTCTAATGCAAACAACCTAAAATATCACATGGCATCCATGATGCATGAACATGCTCAAAACTGATTTATTTATTTAAAAGCATAAGATTTATTCCACTCACCTCTGGCTAGCTCTGACACTGACTGAAGCAGTTGACTCACTGCTGAGGTCCTCGGTTCCTCAGGTCCGAACCTACACAGGTGGACTCAAATAAGGGACCAACATACTATAACATAACTCTAAAACATCCCCCAAAAACCCTCTAAAACTCCTCAAAACATTCATGCAAAACATGCAAAGGAAGGCTGGACAGGGCACTTTCGGCGGCAGGTTCGGCGGCCGAAAGTCCCTCCAGAGCCGAAAGTCAGGCAGGTTCGGCGGCACCTTCGGCGGCCGAAACTCCCAGACAGAGGCGAAACTCATGCATGTTCGGCGGCCGAAACTCCCAGACAGAGACGAAAGTCTCCTTTCGGGGGCAAGCTTCGGCAACCGAAGGCTGCCTCCACAAGAGGGTTCGGCGGCCGAAAGTCCCTTCGGCTGCCGAACCTGGTTTCTCCCAAAGGGCAGAAACTTGGTTCAAACATGCACAAATGCCTCCAAACTCAAACCATCATGCATTTAGCTCAACCAAAACATGCATACAAGCTCCTAGGGGTCTCAAACTACCTTAAACCCCAACTACAACACATCAAACGCACATTACAAGCCACATTGCTCAAAAACTCATCAAAAACTCATAAATTCAACATAAGCTTACTCATGCATTTTCTACCCCATGAACTTCATAAAACTTACTTAAAACATACAATGAGCTTAAGATCGGCTCTTACCTCTTGAAGATCGAGAGAGAGACGACCTAAAACTTGGAGGTGGGAGAGATTGGGTTCTTGAACCTCCAAGCTCCAAAACTTTGCTCAAAAGCTCAAATCTTCAAAACAAAGTTAAAAAAAATGAAAAACTTGAAAGATCTAGAGGAAAAACATCAAAGATCGGTGAGGGACGGCGGAGAGCTCACCTTGGCCGAAAATGGGGAAAAACTCGCCCGTTTTCGGCTAAGGGACCCTTTTATAGTGGCTGGCCAGGCCACGTTCGGGGGCCGAATGTGCCTCCGCATGCATGCTATGTTCGGCGGCCGAACTTGAGGTTCGGCGGCCGAACCTGGGCTCCCCTCACTTATGCCTTCGGGGGCCTAAGGCTCACCCGAAATGCATGCATGTTCGGCGGCCGAACTTTGAGTTTCGGCGGCCGAACCTGAGCTTTCCTCCAAGGTTGTTTTTATTCAAAAACTCATTTCCTCTCTACTAAAAATTATCAAAAACATTAAAACATTTCATGAAAACATGGTTTTACCCTTCTAGAGGTCTCCGACATCCGAAATTCCACCGGACGGTAGGAATTCCGATACTGGAGTCTAGCCGGGTATTACATTCTCCCCCCCTTAAGAACATTCGTCCCCGAATGTTCCTCAACTAGCACATAGCATGGCATACACATAACATACACATAAAACACATAAGAGGCTAACCTTAGAAAAGATAAGGGTACTGCTGGAGCATGGACTCCCGTGTCTCCCAAGTGCATTCTTCTATATTGTGGTGGTTCCATAGGACTTTCACCATCGGGATTTCCTTGTTTCTCAGCTTTCTGATCTGGGTGTCTATGATCCGCATTGGCTGCTCAACATAGGTGAGATCCTCTTGGATCTCCACATTAGGCTCACTAAGAACCTTGCCCGGATCTGACACAAATTTCCTCAACATTGAAACATGGAAAACCGGATGGATTCTTGCCATTGAAGCAGGCAAATCTAGCTTGTACGACACATTCCCAATCTTCTGCAAGATTTCAAAGGGTCCGATGTATCGTGGGGCTAGTTTACCTTTCTTCCCAAAGTGAACCACTCCTTTCATTGGAGACACCTTGAGCAATACCAGATCCCCCTCCTGAAACTCTACCTGTCTTCTGCGGACGTCTGCATAACTCTTCTGTCTGCTTGCAGCAGTCTTGATTCTCTCTCTGATTATGGGTACCACCCTGCTGGTGATCTCTACTAGCTCAGGCCCTGCCAAGGCCTTTTCTCCAACTTCCTCCCAGCAAACAGGTGACCTGCACTTCCTCCCATATAAGGCTTCATACGGAGCCATCCCAATGCTAGCATGATGGCTGTTATTGTAGGCAAACTCCACCAAAGGTAGATGCTGCCTCCAAGAACCGCCAAAGTCCAGCACACACATCCTAAGCATATCCTCGATAGTCTGGATGGTCCTTTCGGACTGTCCGTCCGTCTGGGGGTGGAAGGCAGTGCTGAAATCCAACCTAGTACCCATGGCATTCTGCAGACTCCGCCAAAATCTGGAGGTGAACTGGGGCCCTCTATCCGACACTATTGAAACAGGAACGCCATGCAGCCTGACGATCTCATCAACATACACCTGCGCCAACTTGTCCACAAAATAGCCACTCCTGACAGGGATGAAGTGAGCAGATTTGGTGAGTCTGTCCACAATCACCCATATGGAGTCCAATCTGTTGGACATCGCCGGTAACCCCACTACGAAGTCCATAGCTATATTCTCCCATTTCCACTCTGGAATAGGTAGCGGGTTAAGCATTCCAGCCGGCTTCTGATGTTCCAGCTTCACCCTCTGACACACTTCGCAGGCTGACACAAACTGTGCCACTTCTTTCTTCATCGCTGGCCACCAATAAACTTTCTTCAGATCTTGATACATCTTGGTGGCTCCCGGGTGAACGCTGTATCTTGCATTATGAGCCTCCCTCATAATGTCTCCTTTTAGCCCTATGTCATCTGGTACACACAAACGACTCCCATAGCGGAGGATCCCCTTACTGTCAAATTTGAACTCACTGTCTTTGCCTGACTGAACAGTGCTGGCAATCTTCACTAACTCTGGGTCCTCATGCTGTTTTTGAGCCACTTGCTCCAGAAACATAGGTGTCACTCTCATCTGGGCCACTAAATCACCGGTACCAGACAACTCCAACTGTAGACCTTTATCAATGAGCTTGTAAAACTCCTTCACCACTGGTCTCCTCTCTGCCGTGATGTGGGATAGACTGCCTAGTGACTTCCGGCTTAGGGCGTCTGCCACGACATTCGCCTTACCCGGATGATACTGAATCTTGCAATCATAGTCACTCAGCAGCTCTACCCATCTCCTCTGTCTCAAGTTCAAATCTCTTTGACTCAGGATGTACTGCAGGCTCTTATGATCTGTAAAGATCTCACATTTTACCCCATAGAGGTAGTGCCTCCACATCTTGAGCGCAAAGATTACTGCTGCCATCTCAAGGTCATGTGTGGGGTAATTCAACTCATGCTTCTTTAGCTGCCTAGAAGCATAAGCAATCACCCTCTCACTCTGCATCAGTACACAACCCAGTCCCACACGGGACGTGTAACGACCCGAGAATCGGACCGCTACCGGCGCTAGGATCCGGGTCGACTTAAGGCCGCCGGGACCCGTAGCAAGCCTAACATGCATCCTGTGAACCTGCTTAATCCCATACATGATCAACAACATACATAAAAAAATTAAAACTTTTCTTTCCATATACATCAACTAAACTCAACCTGTGCATATACATTAACATAACATTGATCCCTCTGTGGGATCTCATCAGTGGCCCCCCCAAAGGGTGACATACCATATGTTGAGTTGGTTTACATAAACATCATAAAAAAATCTCTAAGATCATGTATTAAAAGGGATAACAACACTCTATGGTCAAGCACACCTCTAACATCCATAAACATCATCTCATTACATAACTATACTGATTAAGACTTTACATTACAATTTGATCATGTCCATTGCTAGCTATTACATAAACAAAACTTCATTACTCTATCCGGACTCCTGCTCTATCCTGTACCTGCAAGCCTGGGGGTAAAGGGAGAGGGGTGAGCTAAAAGCCCAGTGAGTAGGACTATAAAACATATTAACACTATGCTCTATGAAATGCATCATAACACAAACAATTCACATAAGGGTTGGGTGAACTTGTCACCAATTAGTCCAAGCTAACTCTGTGCCAGGTCGTAGCATGGGGTCCTGGTCTTCTTGTCACAACATACATTACTTACCATTGCCCCAGGACCTCCTCTGGGCTCCTGGTCTTCGAGTCCCATAACCGTGCCAGGCCGTAGAATGGGGTCCTGGTCTTCCTGTCATGGACTAATTGGGTCATCCAACATTCACCCACATCAACAACAATCGATGCAATGCAGCATATTCGTGAAAACTAATGCAATCATCCTATTGCATAATCATGATGCATGAAACATGATAAAACATTCAATTTCTCAATTTAAAAGATTAAGTTTAGTTCCACTCACCTCTGGCTGACTCTGACAACACCAAAGCAGTTGAACTCACTGCTGGGGTCCTCAGTTCCTCGGGTCCGAACCTACACAGGTGGACTCAAATGAGGGACCAAACATACTAGAACATATCTCTAAACTACTCCCCAAAAACCCCCTAAAACATCATGAAACAACCATAGAAAAACATACAAAGGAGGCCTGGACAGGGCACTTTCGGCGGCAGGTTCGGCGGCCGAAAGTCCCTCTAGAGCCGAAAGTCAGGCAGGTTCGGCGGCACCTTCGGCGGCCGAAACTGCCAGACAGAGACGAAAGTCTCCTTTCGGGGGCAAGCTTCGGCAGCCGAAAGGCTGCCTCCCCAGCCATGTTCGGCGGCCGAAAGTCCTTCGGCTGCCGAACCTGGTTTCTGCCAAAGGGCAGAAACTTGGCTCCCTTTGCACATTTCGCCTCCAAACCTTACAAACATGCATCAAACCTATTCTACAACACACATACACAAGCATACATGTTCCTAGGGGTCTCAAACCATCATAAACCCCATCTACAACACATCAAGCATCCACATTGCTCAAGAACATACATTTATACCCATAAACATAACCATAACCTAAACATGCATTCTACCCCCATAGATCTACTTAAAACTTACTTAAAACATGCAATGAGCTTAAGATCGGCTCTTACCTCTTGTAGATCGAGAGAGAGATGACCTAAAACTCGGAGGTGGGAGAGAGTGGGTTCTTGAACTTCCAAGCTCCAAAACTTTGCTCAAATGCTCAAATCTTCAAAACAAAGTTAAAACAAGTGAAAAACTTGAAAGATCTAGAGAAAAGACGCCAAAGATGGGTGAGGGGCGGCGGAGACTCACCTTGGCCGAAAATGGGGAAAAAGCTCGCCCGTTTTCGGCTAAGGGACCCTTTTATAGTGGCTGGCCAGACCACGTTCGAGGGCCGAATGTGCCTCCGCATGCATGCCATGTTCGGCGGCCGAACTTGAGGTTCGGCGGCCGAACCTGGACTTCCCTCACTTATGCTTTCGGGGGTCTAAAGCACACCCGCAACGCATGCATGTTCGGCGGCCGAACTTGAGGTTCGGCAGCGGAACCTGAGTTTTCCTCCAATGCTATTTTCATGCAAAAACTCATTTTCTTTCATGTTTAAAACATAAAATACATTAAAACATTTTATAAAAATATAGTTCTTACCCTTCTAGAGGCCTCCGACATCCAAGATTCCACCGGACGGTAGGAATCCCGATACCGGACACAACAAAAAAACAGTGATTTAGCGACCAAAATTTTGGTCGCTAAAAGGCAGAATTTGGTCACTATTATGAAATAGCGACCATTTAGCGACCAAAATGAAATGGTCGGTATTTGGCCAATCGCTAAATTTTTGGTGACAATCTGGAAATTGGTCGCTAAAATAGCGACCAATCAGCGACCATTTTTTGATCGCTAATTTGGTGTCATGGTTGAAAATTAGTCATTAAAATTTGGTCGCTAAATGGTCGCTGATTTGGTCGCTATAATTTGGTCGCTAAATGGTCGCTGTTTCGGTCGCTAATTTGATCGCTATTTTGTTGTTATTTGATCGCCTCAAGGAAGAGTATTTAGTCGCTGTGTGGAAGTAAATTGGTCGTTAATTTTTTGTCGCGAAATGGTCGCTATTTTGGTCGCTAATTTGGTCGCTATTTCGTTGTTATTTGATCGCCTCAAGGAAGAACATTTAGTCGCTGTGTGGAAGTAAATTGGTCGTTAATTTTTGGTCGCGAAGTGGTCGCTATTTTGGTCGCTATTTTTTGAGAATTTAGTCACTCGGTCATTAATTTTTAGTCGCAAAATGGTCGCTGTTTTGGTCGCTATTTCGTCGCAAATTAATAGTAAAATTAAATATATATTTATTATTTAATTTACTTTTGTGGCTAATTAATCACTAATAAATACTTTTAAATCTGATTCATATCATTTTTTCAATAAATTCATAAATCTGCTAAAATATCAATATGTACACACATTCCAATACATAAAACATCAAAGATAATATATAAACATCAACTTCATTTCATAATTGTGCAATCTAAAAATCCAAAACATTACTATAGTTCAAGACTATAAAACTTAAAATATCTCAAAATACATAATTAATCCAAATAGTATCAAATTCATATCATAAAATATATTATTAAAGTCAGTGAGAAATGATATCATGCTAATCTATATGTGAATCACCAGGGGATCTTTGAGCTGGAGGCATATCAGATGTTGATGGCATCAATGAGGAAGACTGCTGTCCCATCCTCGTTGCCTGTAGTTCATCACGCATTCGAGCTATTATCTGATTTTGGTCTTCTACAAGTTTCTGCAAACTATTATACTTCTCTTCAAACTTTGCTTCAATTTCCTTCTTCCATTCTGGTGATTGTGATGATGGAACATTTGTTGTTTTTCCCACAGTTCCTGTTTGAGAGAAGGCAGAAGATGCAGCACTACCTAAACCATAAACTCGACTTCCTTGCCATCCTCCTGCTGCAGTAATGAACAATTGATCCTCATTAATAGTTCCTCCATCTCCTTCCACATGATCTGATCCCACATTCTGGCTTGAATGTTGTTCTTTTAGCTTCAAATAATTTTCCTAGAAAATCACAGAATAACAGTTCAATTTGAATACTAAAGTAAGAAATAATGGTAATACCTACAAGATATGACAATTATAATACCTGCAAGATATCACATTTACAATACTTGCAAGATATCATAATAGAAAAATCAATCACACAACTGAGAATCATAAACAATTTCCTTGTGAGAATCACCTAGATATCAGAATCATACGGTGTCAGAATGATGGGCCAAGATGAGTACTGTTGGCCAGATTGTCCAAATGGTTGGAATCCGTCAGTAGACAATCCAAGCATCACATTCCTTATCTCTGATCCAAATGATGGATAACATGCATTGAAGTGTTTCCATGCAGGAGAATCAGATGGATGATGCATGACCCCTTCCTCATATTCATGTTCAGCATGCCATCTCATATGAGGTGCTGTTGCGTCTGATGCATAAAGCCGTTGTAACCTTGGAGTGAGAGGAAAGTAATACATCTTCTTATATGGCTTATGAACAACTTGCTTTGTCAAGCTGTTTACCGTGCGTTTATATCTAGGAAGCTGGCAAAACTTGCATTCTTGTAACTCAGCGTCACCAGACCAATATATCATGCAATTATTTCTGCAACAATCAATCTTTTCCACTGGTAGACCCAAACCCTCAATTAACTTTTTCGTTTTATAAAAATTATCAGGAAGCACATTATCTTCAGGTAGAACTTCTTTCAAAAACTCGACAATCTGATCAAAACATTTTACAGAGAAATGATGCTCCGATTTCATGTTCATCAAACGTGCCACAGCAGACAGTTTTGTGTGCTTATTGCATCCTGGCCATAACTCTTCACTTGCTGCTTGTAACATTTCATACAACCTTTGTGCATCGGCATTAGGTTCCTCCTCCATGAATTCAATTTGAGGCGGTAAACCAAACCCTTCAAGTACCATTTCATGGTATCGGCCACTAGTCCCAGTTTGAAAATCATTTTCCATGATAGTTTCAGACAATAGCACACTAGAGGTACCTTGATCATCCCAACATTCACCATG
The DNA here is from genome assembly GCF_001659605.2 of Manihot esculenta. NCBI lineage: Eukaryota > Viridiplantae > Streptophyta > Magnoliopsida > Malpighiales > Euphorbiaceae > Manihot > Manihot esculenta. Next base: position 34,824,862 of record NC_035162.2, on the reverse strand, counting down.
TGCTGTCCACCTGTAGTAATTAGGGACGAAACCATTTTTCATCAGATGATATCGTACATCGTCCACACAGAGGAACCTCCGATTCGAACACCTTTTCATACTACAAGGACATCTTATATTCATACCATCCATACATTCAGGATGGGTTGAAGCAAATTGTATGAACTCCTCTAAACCATTTAAAAATTCAGTATTCAACAACCCGTCCTTGAGCCTATTATACATCCACTGTCGATTGGCATTCATTTTCCTACACAAGATATGTATAGTAAAAATATATAAATTAAATTCATAAAAATCGGAGGAGGAATTAAAGTAAATTGAGATAATTTTGATTATGATTTTAATTACAGTGACATTTGCATATAGGTGAATATTACAGTGATTATTTATAGTTGATTTTGCTTAATATATATTAAATAAAAAATAATTAATAAAAATATATATTAATTTATATTTTTAATGAAGTTAATAGTTAAAAAAATATGTATTTTTAATTTTATTATAATTATATTTTATATTTTTTATTAATTAAAATTTAATTTTTTAAAATTATTTCAATTATACAGTAATATTAATTATACCATTAAAAAATTAATAAAATTATCATGTTATTTTGTCAAACTCATTTTACATGAGCAAAATTTAAAATTAATTATAAAAAAATAATATATTTTATTTTTATTATAATTTTATTTTATTTTTTTATTTTTTATTAATTAAATTCTATTATTTTAATATTTGATTAAATACACTCTACCTTATTTATATAATTAGAAATTTTAAAATTATTAAGTTATTTTTTATTATTAAATATATTTAAAAATTACTATTATTATTATTATTATTATTTAAAAATTTTTATCAATAGTTTTATGAGAATAATAATTTATTTTAATTTTATTTTAACTAAAATTAATATCAATATTTTTTGTAATCTATCTAATACGTTTATAATTTATCATTATTTTTAAAACTATTATTAAAAAAATAATATTATTAAATATATTAATTGTAAAATATTAAAAAATAATTAAAAATAATATTTAATATTATTTAATTTAAAAATATTAAAAATAATAAACTAATTTTTTAAAATTTTTAAATTTTATTCTTTTCTAAAACTTACTGATGTGGTAATACTCACATAATATTAATGAATAACATGATAATTCTGTTAATTTTTAATATTATAAATAATAATATAGTATAATTAAAATAATTTTAAAAAAATAATATTTTAATTAATAAAAAAATATAAAATATAATTATAATAAAATTAAAAATCCATTTTTTTTGCCGTCAACTCTTTTTAGTAACATATATGAAATTGTTTGTTCATTATATTATATATAATAATTAAAATATAATTTTAAAAACATATTTTTGAATGAATTTGAATATTGTATACGATTATGATTAACTTAATATGTTTTTATATTTTTAAATAATTTACTAATATAAAAAAATAATTTAAAAATTTTTTATAATTAATTTTTTTAAAAAAAATAATATAATCTAGATAAAAAATAAAATCAAATAAGCTATCAGCCCATGGAAGCACTAAGCAACTCTATAATTAGAGCAGATAAAAAATACTGTTGATAGATAATCTATCAGTTACATAGCAACACTTAGGGTAAACTATAAGACTTGCAGTTCCTAAAGTTTAGCACTTACAAACAATAATCTCCATCAGATTAAAATAGGAAAATTAATCAGGTCAGAGAAGGATTGAACAAGAATATAGGCCTCAGACAGGTGAGGTTGGTTAAGAGGCACATCTGATCCAGCAAACCAAGTTCTCTAACAGGTTAATATTACAGTACTTGGTGAAGGGTTAGGGTTAGGCCCATTCAACCCATCTCTGTTTTCTATATTTGAAGAGATGGAGGATTAAATGTGACACACAAAATATGGACAACAATAATTCATACAATTATGACAAAATATCTGGCTGCAAAACATAAATAGAAAATTAATATTTAAAGTAAAAAACAGAACCTAATCATATTGATTTTATGAATTTTTGGTGTGTTGGTTTTCTTTTTCTCTGGAGCTCCCACAAAAGTGTACATTTCACTTGATATTTAAACACTCGACTCAACTGTAGTTCCTTTTTCTTTGCTGACAATGTGCTTCATATATAATGTAGAATGTGGTACTCCTTAGCTCACTCTCTCATATTGCAGTTCTAATGGTCAACACCATTTTCTCAAGGGCTGAATCAGCCAGTTAGGCCTATCAACCAACACATGCAGAATTTTAAAAGAAAGGGTCTTAATTAACCTTATAATTCTCAATTCTCAATATGAGGCTATCCCATTGATAAGCCTGCCAAACTATCTATAAAAATGCGTTGTAAGTTGAATTGGTCATAGGTCAGTATCACTTCACCAGAAGTAGTAGCACTTAAAAATGATTAAAAACTTTTCCATCACTGTACATTCAGCAAGAACACTTTTGTGGATTTAACACAACAAGAAATAAGAAGAAAAATTCTATACGCCCTTGGATATCTACAGCATCCCATTAAATGTAAACATAAAAAATGCCATAAACTATAATTAACAGGTAGAACTGAAAATGATACATGAAACAATGTCAAACTATAATTAACAGGTATAACCAAAATCGATAATAAACACAGTATTGAAGTAGGAATGCAATCACAAACCTCTTGACGTCAATTGATTAATAAGTGGGGAACAAATCAATAAAGAATGGCCTACAAGAATATGAGCACAAGGTAAGAAAATATACAGGTAATCCTGAAAATTCAATGTGAGAAATAATCAACTACTGTACTTACCAGAAATGGAAACCCAGAACACATCCTAATTCAATGATCCACGACACCTGAGCAAGGGACTTGATCAAATTAATACAAATAACTCTAAACAAATTTGTGCAGAAGTACCTCACAAGAATGGTTAATATTACTTTAAATATTAATATCATCTCTGGAAAAAAAAAAAAAAAAAGAACTCCATGAAAACTTGCAAAATAAAAAGCATAACATATTTAAGTTGAATTATCAACATTGCTAAATAATAAATTTTGTCATAAGGAAAGAACTTGAACTACAGAACATGAATCGCAAGAACAATGAACTAGCAGGTTGTCTAAATGGCTAAAATAATTACCAATTTTCAATGACAAATATCAGGAAGTTATTTTCTTGTTCACAATTTGCAGAATCTATAATTACCAACACTTTTCTCAATAGTGTAAAAAAAATTTACTTAACTTTTACAGTTGCTGATGAGGACCGAGGAGGCGAAGACTGAGAACTGAGAAAGCCTGAGGACTGAGGAAGACAGAGGATTGAGGACAACCAAGTTGTTCACAGCGTTGAGAGCCGATGGACTGGAGAGCGACGGCCCAAGAGTGCGTGAAGAGCGACGACCGACGATTGTGTGGAGACTGGAGAGAGAGACTAGAGAGCCACAGAGAGGTACAGTCGGCGACTCAGTGTTGCAAGCGAAGATCGATGACCCGAGTTAGCTGCAATGGTTAATCGGTCGATGATGTCGGGAGGAGAGTGGAGGTTGGACGGTGGACAGTGGTGGAGCTCAGTGCTCAGAGGAGAAGAGGCACAGGCATGTGTGACGGGAGGGTGAGGCGGCGTGGAATTGAGAGATTAGCGTCTCTACTCTCAGTGAGAGTAAAATGGAAAAACAAATGAGGGATTTAGGGTTTGGTTTGTTAGTGTAGCTAATTAGGGGGATTAGGGATTATAATCCCTAATTAGAGATTAGAAATTAGGGATTAGTAGGGGTGAGCATTCGGTCGGTTCGGTTTAAAATCAAATCGAATCAAATAAATCGAAAATCAAAATTTTAGTGTTTATGAAAATCAAATCGAACCGATTTGGGTTAGAAATAGAATCGAACCGAACCGGTCTGATTCGGTTCGATCGGTTTCGATTTTAAATAATTTTTTAATTTTTTAAACTTCATTTTTAGTATTTTAAAATTTAATTAAAATATTTTAATCTTAATATGATTTAATTTCTTTATATTATTGAAAAAATATATTATTATCATTAATCGGTTCGGTTTGATTTTTTCATTTTTTCAGATCAAAACCGAACCGAATCGAAATAATTAAAAATTTTAAAATTAAAAACTGAACCGAACTGAAATATATAAAAAATTGAACCAAATTTTCAAATCGGTTCGATAAGATCAATTTTTTCGGTTTGAACCGATTTCTGCTCACCTCTAGGGGTTAGAGATAATTTTGTTAGGAATTAGAGATTAAAGATTAGGAATTAGAGATTAGGGATTAGGATTAGGGATTAGAGTTAGAGATTAGGGATTAGAGATTAGAGTTAGTTTTGTTAGGAATTAGAGATTAATTAGGAATTAGGGTTAAAAATTAATTAGGGATTAGAAATTAGAAATTAGGGTTAATTTTATTAGGGATTAGGAATTAATTAAGGATTAGGGATTAAAATTAGGAATTAGGTTAGAGTATCCTTAAATTGTCAAATCGACGTTATTTTGTATACCGAATTAAAATCACTTAATTTAAAATTTAAAATTTAAAATTTTAAATAAAATAAAATTTAATTCAAAATTAAATTAAAATTTTAAATAAATTTTAAATAAAATAAAATTTAATTAAAAATTAAATTAAAATTTTAAAAATAAAATGGTCGCTGATTGGTCTCTAATTGGTCGCTATTTAGCGACTAATTATTTTAGTCGCTAAATATGGTCGCTAAATATCCCCGCCCAAAAAGTTGTCGCAATTTCGTCGCAAATATGGTCGCTAATAACTCGCGCCATTAATTCCCGCTAAATTAGCGACCATTTTATATTTGGTCGCTAAATAGCAACCAATTAACAACCAAAAATTGGTCGTTAAGCTTTTTGTTAAATAAAAATATTATTTCATTCATTCAGTCGCAGAATGGTCGCTGATTGGTAGTTATATAGCAACCAAAAAACTTGGTCGCTAATTTTTGTCGCAATTTCACAGTTTTTTTGTAGTGGGAGTCTAGCCGAGTATTACATTCTCCCCCCTTAAGAACATTCGTCCCCGAATGTTCCTCAACTAGCACATGCAAGGCATACAACATAACATACACATAAAACTCATAAGGAACTAACCTTAGAAAAGATAAGGGTACTGCTGGAGCATGGACTCCCGTGTCTCCCAGGTGCATTCTTCCATATTGTGGTGGTTCCACAGGACTTTCACCATCGGGATTTCCTTGTTTCTCAGCTTCCTGATTTGAGTGTCCAGAATCCGTACCGGCTGCTCAACATAGGTGAGATCCTCTTGGATCTCCACATCAGGCTCACTAAGAACCTTGCCCGGATCTGACACGAACTTTCTCAATATAGAAACATGGAAAACCGGATGGATTATCTCCATTGAAGCAGGTAAATCCAGCTTGTACGATACATTCCCAATCTTTTGCAAGACTTCAAAGGGTCCGATGTACCGCGGAGCCAGCTTACCTTTCTTCCCAAACCGAACCACTCATTTCATTGGAGACACCTTGAGCAATACCAGATCCCCCTCCTGAAACTCTACTTGCCTTATGCGGATGTCTGCATAACTCTTCTGTTTGCTTGCAGCCGTCTTGATTCTTTCTCTGATTAATTGTACCACCCTGCTGGTGATCTCTACTAACTCAGGCCCTGCCAAGGCCTTTTCTCCAACTTCCTCCCAGCAAACAGGTGACCTGCACTTCCTTCCATATAAAGCTTCATATGGAGCCATCCCGATGCTAGCATGATGGTTGTTATTGTAGGCAAACTCTACCAAAGGTAGATGCTGCCTCCAAGAACCGCCAAAGTCCAGCACACACATTCTTAGCATATCTTCTATGGTCTGGATAGTCCTCTCTGACTGTCCGTCTGTCTGTGGATGGAAGGCAGTACTGAAATCCAATCTAGTACCCATGGCATTCTGCAGACTCCGCCAAAACCTGGAGGTGAACTGGGGCCCTCTATTTGACACTATAGAAACAGGAACCCCATGCAGTCTGACTATCTCATCAACATACACCTGCGCCAACTTGTCCACAGAATAGCCACTCCTAACAGGGATGAAGTGAGCAGAGTTGGTGAGTCTGTCCACAATCACCCATATGGAGTCCAATCTGTTGGACGTCGCCGGTAACCCCACTACGAAGTCCATAGCTATATTCTCCCATTTCCACTCTGGAATAGGTAGCGGGTTAAGCATTCCAGCCGGCTTCTGATATTCCAGCTTCACCCTCTGACACACTTCGCAGGCTGACACAAACTGTGCCACTTCTCTCTTCATCGCTGGCCACCAATAAACTTTCTTCAGATCTTGATACATCTTGGTGGCTCCGGGGTGAATGCTATATCTTGCATTATGAGCCTCTCTCATAATGTCTCCTTTTAGCCCTATGTCATCTGGTACACATAAACGACTCCCATAGCGGAGGATCCCCTTGTTGTCGAATCTGAACTCGCTGTCTTTGCCTGACTGAACAGTCCTGGCAATCTTCACTAACTCTGGGTCCTCATGCTGTTTCTGAGCCACTTGCTCCAGAAACACAGGTGTCACCCTCATCTGGGCCACTAAAGCACCTTTACCAGACAACTCCAACTGTAGACCTTCATCAATGAGCTTGTAAAACTCCTTCACCATTGGTCTCCTCTCTGCCGTGATGTGGGATAGACTGCCTAGTGACTTCCGGCTTAGGGCGTCTGCCACGACATTCGCCTTACCCGGATGATACTGAATCTTGCAATCATAGTCACTCAGCAGTTCTACCCATCTCCTCTGTCTCAAGTTCAAATCTCTTTGACTCAGGATATACTGCAGGCTTTTATGATCTGTGAAGACCTCACATTTTACCCCATAGATGTAACAGCCCGGAAACCGAACTGCCACCGGCACTAGGATCCAGATCGACTTAAGGTCGCCGGGACCCGTAGTAAGCCTGCTATCCTGTCTGTATACCTGTGAAATCCCACACATGATCATACATTTGCTGTAAAAACATAAAACTTTTCTTCATTCCAAGGCTTAACCTGTGCATGCACTCTCTCTGTGCTCTACTAATCCCTACTAGAGCTCCTCATGGCTCTAGGCGGATCACACGCAGAATGTTAAGCCTGGTTTTGCTCATAAACATACAACAATAAATGTAAACATAAACGGATCATGTGAGAAGAACAAGGGATTACAACTCTTATAGTCAAGCACCATTCTATACACTATACATAAACCTTATCTCTTTACATTTACATGTCCACACTAGCTATTACAATACTCTGTACTCTTCCTGTACCCTGCTGAGTTCTCTCTGATCTCTGAACCTGCACCACTGAAGTTAGGGGAGAGGGATGAGCTACGATAGCCCAGTGAGTAGAATAGGCAAATACAGGTGATAAAACATGCTCTCATGGAATGCAACACATAATCACATAACCTCGGCCGGACGGATCAAAACTCCCTCTATCTCATCTGGGGTACCTAAGTACCATGTGCCTGGTCCCCATAGGGCTGTTCCAGGTCTTTGTATATGTGCCTGGTCCCCGTAGGGCTGTTCCAGGTCTTTACTCTGAGGGCTAATGAATCCTCACGAAGTCCGTGCCGTCTCACATAAGCAATGTACAAGGAGCCATGCCAAGTACAAGGATAAATGCAATGCATCATCTTTGTGTACACTAATGCACTCACCCTAGAGCATATTCATGATGCATGAAGCATGCTAAAATATTCAGTTGTCAGATTAAAACATTAAGTTAAGTTCCACTCACCTGGTTCTCTCTGCACTGACTCTGCAGGTTCTGACACTGGACTCACTGCTGACCTCCCTGATTCCTCTGGTCCTTACCTACACAGGTGGACTCAAATGAGGGACTAAACTCACTCAAGAACAACTCTACGAAACTCCCCAAAAACCCTCTAAACAATCCTCAAACCATCAAATAAACCATGCAAAAGAAAGCTGGACAGGGCACTTTCGGCGGCAGGTTCGGCGGCCGAAACCTCACTCCAGAGACGAAACTCATACATGTTCGGCGGCACCTTCGGCGGCCGAAGGTCTCGTCCAGAGACGAAACTCACACACTTTCGGCGGCCGAACTCCCTCTTTCGGCGGCCGAAAGTCTCTGTCTAAACCGAAAGCCTAGCTTTCGGGGGCAACCTTTGGCAGCCGAACTGCCTCCACAAAGGGTTCGGCGGCCGAACCTTCCTTCGGCGGCCGAACCTGGTTTTGCCCGAAGGGTAGAACCCTGCTCTGTTTCATGCAAACTTTGCCCAAAAACCTACCAACATGCATATCAACTACTCCCAACTAGCATATACACATATATATGCACAAAGGGGTCTAAAACTACCCTAAAACCCCAAACAAACATAGCACATAACACTTAAACATGCTGGAACACCACAAATCACCAAAAACCTCATCTAAACCTAAACATGCAAACTACCCATACAAACTTCATAAAACCTTTCAAAACCATCAAAGAAGCTCAGGATCTTCACTTACCTCTTACACAACTTGAGGATGAAGGATCCTAACGTGGAGATATGAAGAAAAGCTCTTCCAAAGCTCCAAGCTTCAAAACTTGCTTCTTTTGCTCAAAACCTTCATAAGTCACCAAAACTCTTAAAACTCTTGAAAGATTTGATGAAAATCATGGAAAACATGAAAGTCAACGTAGGAGAGGCTGAAACTCACCTCTGGCTGCAAGTGGAGGAGAAATAACCTCCTTCCACCGACCCTTGGCCCTTTTATAGGTGGCTGGCCAGACCACCTTCGGCAGCCGAACGTGAAGCCGCAACCATGCAATGTTCGGCGGCCGAAAGTGACCTTCGGCGGCCGAACATTTGCATTTCTCCCTTGTTGCTTTTCTTTCAAAACTCAAGGCTTTTTACACTTCAAAACATGAAAACAAGTGAAAATACCTTGGAAAACATATGCATTACCCTTCTCGAGGATTCCGACACCCGAGATTCCACCGGACTACAGGAATTCCGATGCCGGACTCGAGCCGGGTATTACATTCTCCCCCCCTTAAGAACATTCGTCCCCGAATGTCCCTAACACAATATAAACACATAGAAAAGGGGAAAACTAACCTTAAAACAGATATGGGTATTGCTGGAGCATGGACTCTCGAGTCTCCCACGTGCACTCTTCTAGGTTGTGGTGGTTCCACAAAACTTTCACCATTGGTATCTCCTTGTTTCTCAGCTTTCTGATCTGGGTGTCAAGGATCCGCACTGGCTGTTCTACATAGGTGAGATCACTTAAGATTTCCACCTCAGGTTCACTAAGAACCTTCTCTGGATCTGACACAAATTTTCTCAACATACAAACATGGAATACCGGGTGAATTCGTTCCATAGAAGCCGGTAAATCTAGCTTATACGATACAGGCCCGATCTTCTGCAAGATCTCAAAGGGACCAATGTACCGTGGGGCCAGTTTACCCTTCTTTCCAAACCGAACCACTCCCTTCATCGGAGACACCTTAAGCAATACCATATCCCCCTCCTGGAACTCTATCTGCTTCCTACGGATGTCTGCATAACTTTTCTGTCTGCTTACAACTGTTCTGATCCTCTCTCTGATGATAGGCACTAACTTGCTGGTTATCTCAACTAACTCTGGCCCTGCAAGAGTTTTCTCTCCTACCTCTTCCCAGCAAACAGGTGTTCGGCACTTCCTCCCATACAAAGCTTCATAAGGGGTCATCCCTATGCTAGCATGATGGCTGTTGTTGTAGGCAAACTCCACCAGAGGTAGATGCTGCCTCCAAGAACCGCCAAAGTCTAACACACACATTCTCAGCATATCTTCAATGGTCTGGATGGTCCTCTCTGACTGACCGTCTGTCTGTGGATGGAAAGCAGTGCTGAAATCCAACCTTGTGCCCATTTCATTTTGCAGACTCCGCCAAAACCTGGAGGTGAACTGAGGTCCTCGATCTGATACTATCGACACTGGAACTCCATGCAACCTTACTATCTCGTCGACATACACCTGTGCCAACTTGTCCACAGAGTAGTTACTCCTGACTGGAATGAAGTGAGCAGATTTAGTGAGTCTATCCACAATCACCCAGATGGAGTCTAGTTTGTTAGACGTCGCCGGTAACCCCACTACAAAATCCATAGCTATGTTCTCCCATTTCCATTCTGGAATCGGCAGTGGGTTAAGCATTCCAGCCGGCTTCTGGTGCTCTAGCTTCACCCTTTGACATGTCTCGCAGGCTGACACGAACTGTGCCACTTCTCTCTTCATTGCTGGCCACCAATACACCCTTCTCAGATCTTGATACATCTTGGTGGCTCCCGGGTGAATGCTATACCTCGCATTATGAGCTTCCCTCATAATGTCTGCCTTCAAACTGCTATCATTTGGTACACATAACCTCTTACCGTGCCGAAGAATCCCCTCACCGTCAAATCTGAACTCTGCACTGTTGCCCGACTGAACAGTCTTGGCAATCTTCACTAACTCGGGGTCTTCGTGCTGTTTCAGAGCCACTTGCTCTAGAAACACTGGTGTCACTCTCATCTGTGCGAGCAAAACACCTGTACCAGATAACTGCAACTGTAACCCGTCTTCCACGAGCTTGTAGAAATCCTTCACCACCGGTCTTCTCTCTACTGCAATGTGGGATAAACTGCCAAGTGACTTTCGGCTTAAGGCATCAGCTACAACATTCACCTTGCCCGGATGATACTGGATCTTGCAATCGTAATCACTGAGCAATTCTACCCACCGTCTCTGCCTCAAGTTTAACTCTCTCTGACTTAAGATGTGCTGCAGGCTCTTATGATCCGTATAGATCTCACATTTTACCCCATAGAGGTAATGCCTCCACATCTTAAGTGCAAAGATAACAGCTGCCATCTCCAGATCGTGTGTCGGGTAATTTAGCTCGTGCTTCTTCAGCTGTCTAGAAGCATAAGCTATCACTCTGTCATTCTGCATCAACACACAACCTAATCCCACTCGGGATGCATCATAGAACACTGTGAACTCTTCATCACTAATCGGCAGAGCTAACACCGGTGCTGAAGTTAACCGTCTCTTCAACTCTGCAAAACTCTCCTCACATTCCTCTGACCACACAAACTTCTGATTCTTTCTGGTCAGTCTGGTCATAGGAGCAGCTATCTTCGAAAAGTCCTGAACAAACCTCCGATAGTAGCCTGCCAAACCCAGAAAACTCTTGATCTCGGTCACTGTAGTGGGTGTAGGCCAGTTGGCTACTGCCTCTACCTTTTTGGGATCTACTGCTATACCGTCCTCTGATACAACATGTCCCAAAAAGGAAATGCTCCTTAACCAGAACTCACACTTGGAGAACTTGGCATATAAGCCATGCTCTCTCAAGGTTTGCAGCACTATCCGCAGATGCTGGGCATGGTCCTCTGCATTCCTGGAGTACACCAAGATATCATCAATAAAGACGATCACAAAACGATCCAAGTACTCCCTGAAAACCCTGTTCATGAGATCCATGAATGCTGCAGGGGCGTTAGTTAACCCGAACGGCATCACAAGAAACTCATAATGCCCATATCTGGTTCTGAAAGCAGTCTTGGATACATCTCTTTCCCTGATCTTCAACTGATGGTATCCAGATCTCAGATCTATTTTAGAAAAACAACCTGCTCCTGCCAGCTGGTCGAATAGATCATCGATCCTAGGTAAAGGATACTTGTTTTTTATAGTGACTTTGTTCAACTGTCTGTAGTCGACACAAAGTCTAAGAGGTCCATCCTTCTTTCTGACAAATAATACTGGAGCACCCCAGGGTGAGGTACTCGGGCGGATGAAACCCTTAGCTACCAAATCCTGTAACTGCTCTTTCAACTCTCGCAACTCTGCTGGTGCCATCCTGTAGGGAGGAATAGAGATCGGTCTGGCATTGGGCATCAACTCAATCTCGAACTCTATTTCCCTATCCGGTGGCAATCCTGGAAGCTCTTCAGGAAACAAATCTGGGAAGTCTCTAACAACTGGTACTGAGGATGGTTCCCTAACCTGACTGTCTAGCTCTCTCACATAAGCTAGGAACCCCTGACACCCCTTCCTTAACATCCTACGAGCCTGGAGGGCTGATATCAAACCCCTAGGTGTCCCTCTCCTGTCTCCTCTAAAGACACACTCTGACCCATCCTGGTCTCTGACACTGACTACCTTGTCTCTACAGTTCAGGGTAGCATCATACGTAGATAACCAGTCCATCCCTAGAATGACATCAAAATCTGTCAACTCTAGAACCACCAGGTCAGCTGGAAGGTATCTACCCTCTATGCACACTGGACTGAACCGACAGACTGACTCTGCCAAAGATGGATCACATTTGGGTCCACTGACCCATAGAGGACACTCTAACTCAGACACTATCAGACCCAACCTCTCTGCAGCTCTAGAAGAAATGAAAGAGTGAGAAGCACCGGGGTCCATTAAAGCATACACCTCTGAACACCCAATGATGAGATTACCTGACACCACCGTGTTCGACGTGTCTGCCTCCTGCTGAGTCAGGGTGAAAATCCGTGCTGGGGCTGACGGACCTGCACCTCGGGAACCCATCCCTGATGAAGAGGCTGCCCCTCTTCCTCTTCCTCTGCCACTGCTTGGTGGTATGGCTGAAACTACTGGCTGTACTACACTGCCCGTACTCATCTGCTGGGATGGTGCAACTAAAGTCGCCTGAGGACATTCCCGTGCATAATGTCCCTCCTGCCCACATCTATAGCAGGCTGTGGATCCCAACTGACAAGCTCCTCTATGCTGTTTGCCACACCTCTTGCACACTGGAAAATCTGCACCAGAACTGGAGCCACTACTCATTCCCAGACCCGACTTAAGCCTGTTCCAGAACTTGCCTCTCTTTCCTCTGAATTTCTCCCATCTCTTCTTACTTGCACTTGCTGTACTCTATGAGGAGGAACCTGGTTTAACACCAGAAGACTGTGCCTTAACTACACCTTGACTTATGGCACTGGCCTCCATCTTTCTAGCAGCATCCACAATAGAGTGGAAACTTTCCTTCTCCGCATGAAGAATCCAAGAGAAATACCTGGGATGAAGCCTTGTGGCATATCTCTTTGCCTTCTTCTGATCTGTATCATATGCCTGACCGACATATGGCAACAATTCCAGGAACTTATCTGTATATTCATCAACACTCATCTCCTCCGTCTGTCTCAATTGCTCAAACTCCACAACTTTTAGTTCCCTGGAACTGTCAGGAAAAGCCCATCCAGCAAATTCGTTGGCGAACTCTTCCCATGTCATACTCTCAAGTCTCGGGTCCACATAGTTCTTGAACCATTCTCTAGCTTTCTTACACTTTAACGTGAACCCTGCCATCTCAATGGCTCTACTATCATCTGCTCCTAACTCACTTGTTATCATTCTAACTGCACTGAGATACTCAAAGGGATCATCTCCTGTATTGAATTTCGGAGCATCCAACTTTAAGTACTCGGTCATCTTCACCTTACTTCCCCCTGAAGAACTGGGTTGCTGTGCTTCCACAACAGGGGCTACTGGTTCAGGAGGTGGTGGTGGAGGAACTGGTTCCCGCACTTCAGGCTGTACTGGACTTGGATGAACAGGTGGGGGTGGATACATGTGATATGGTGGATAAAAGGAAGGATAGGGCATATAGGGCATGTAGGGTGGATATGGGGCAAAACTGGAGTAATCCGACGTGCCTCCCATCGGATACTCTGGGCCCTGTGGAAAGGGTGGATAGCCAAACCCCGAGGCCTGCATGCCTCCCTGGGACTCCCCCATACCTTCTTCTGACCTTTCTACACCCATGCTTACATCTCTACTCTGATCCTCTTCCCTCACACCTCTTTCTTCTACTGACCTTCCCCCTCTGCTTACTCCTCTCCTGCTCTCGTCAGAAGACCTTCTAGGGTCTCGTGACGTTCCTTCCCTGCTTGACCTGTGAGATCTTGCCCTTGGCAAGGCAGGTGGACGAGCAGCTGTACCCTCACTTACAGGTGGGACTCCAGTCAATCTCGCGGATCGACGAGTTCCTCGCATCTTTACTCTCTGGAAAACAACAAATCACATAACACATAAGCAACACATCAAACAAATGCACATGCATAACTCATGGCATTGCACATCAGCATAACATCCTATCCTCGTGGACATGTTTTTTCCTATGATGCTTGACCTGCTAAACCTCTCTATGAGCCCAACTCTCTCTCTATAGGTCCGACCATGTGAACCTAGGGCTCTGATACCAATCTGTAACAGCCCGGAAACCGAACTGCCACCGGCACTAGGATCCAGATCGACTTAAGGTCGCCGGGACCCGTAGTAAGCCTGCTATCCTGTCTGTATACCTGTGAAATCCCACACATGATTATACATTTGCTGTAAAAACATAAAACTTTTCTTCATTCCAAGGCTTAACCTATGCATGCACTCTCTCTGTGCTCTACTAATCCCTACTAGAGCTCCTCATGGCTCTAGGCGGATCACACGCAGAATGTTAAGCCTGGTTTTGCTCATAAACATACAACAATAAATGTAAACATAAACGGATCATGTGAGAAGAACAAGGGATTACAACTCTTATAGTCAAGCACCATTCTATACACTATACATAAACCTTATCTCTTTACATTTACATGTCCACACTAGCTATTACAATACTCTGTACTCTTCCTGTACCCTGCTGAGTTCTCTCTGATCTCTGAACCTGCACCACTGAAGTTAGGGGAGAGGGATGAGCTACGATAGCCCAGTGAGTAGAATAGGCAAATACAGGTGATAAAACATGCTCTCATGGAATGCAACACATAATCACATAACCTCGGCCGGACGGATCAAAACTCCCTCTATCTCATCTGGGGTACCTAAGTACCATGTGCCTGGTCCCCGTAGGGCTGTTCCAGGTCTTTGTATATGTGCCTGGTCCCCGTAGGGCTGTTCCAGGTCTTTCCTCTGAGGGCTAATGAATCCTCACGAAGTCCGTGCCGTCTCACATAAGCAATGTACAAGGAGCCATGCCAAGTACAAGGATAAATGCAATGCATCATCTTTGTGTACACTAATGCACTCACCCTAGAGCATATTCATGATGCATGAAGCATGCTAAAATATTCAGTTGTCAGATTAAAACATTAAGTTAAGTTCCACTCACCTGGTTCTCTCTGCACTGACTCTGCAGGTTCTGACACTGGACTCACTGCTGACCTCCCTGATTCCTCTGGTCCGTACCTACACAGGTGGACTCAAATGAGGGACTAAACTCACTCAAGAACAACTCTACGAAACTCCCCAAAAACCCTCTAAACAATCCTCAAACCATCAAATAAACCATGCAAAAGAAAGCTGGACAGGGCACTTTCGGCGGCAGGTTCGGCGGCCGAAACCCCACTCCAGAGACGAAACTCATACATGTTCGGCGGCACCTTCGGCGGCCGAAGGTCTCGTCCAGAGACGAAACTCACACACTTTCGGCGGCCGAACTCCCTCTTTCGGCGGCCGAAAGTCTCTGTCTAAACCGAAAGCCTAGCTTTCGGGGGCAACCTTTGGCAGCCGAACTGCCTCCACAAAGGGTTCGGCGGCCGAACCTTTCTTCGGCGGCCGAACCTGGTTTTGCCCGAAGGGCAGAACCCTGCTCTGTTTCATGCAAACTTTGCCCAAAAACCTACCAACATGCATATCAACTACTCCCAACTAGCATATACACATATATATGCACAAAGGGGTCTAAAACTACCCTAAAACCCCAAACAAACATAGCACATAACACTTAAACATGCTGGAACACCACAAATCACCAAAAACCTCACCTAAACCTAAACATGCAAACTACCCATACAAACTTCATAAAACCTTTCAAAACCATCAAAGAAGCTCAGGATCTTCACTTACCTCTTACACAACTTGAGGATGAAGGATCCTAACGTGGAGATATGAAGAAAAGCTCTTCCAAAGCTCCAAGCTTCAAAACTTGCTTCTTTTGCTCAAAACCTTCATAAGTCACCAAAACTCTTAAAACTCTTGAAAGATTTGATGAAAATCATGGAAAACATGAAAGTCAACGTAGGAGAGGCTGAAACTCACCTCTGGCTGCAAGTGGAGGAGAAATAACCTCCTTCCACCGACCCTTGGCCCTTTTATAGGTGGCTGGCCAGATCACCTTCGGCAGCCGAACGTGAAGCCGCAACCATGCAATGTTCGGCGGCCGAAAGTGACCTTCGGCGGCCGAACCTTTGCATTTCTCCCTTGTTGCTTTTCTTTCAAAACTCAAGGCTTTTTACACTTCAAAACATGAAAACAAGTGAAAATACCTTGGAAAACATATGCATTACCCTTCTCGAGGATTCCGACACCCGAGATTCCACCGGACTACAGGAATTCCGATGCCGGACTCGAGCCGGGTATTACAATAGAGGTAGTGCCTCCACATCTTGAGTGCAAAGATTACTGCTGCCATCTAAAGGTCATGTGTGGGGTAATTCAACTCATGCTTCTTTAGCTTCCTAGAAGCATAAGCAATCACCCTCTCATTCTGCATTAGTACACAACCCAGTCCCACACGGGACGCATCACAAAAGACTGTAAAGTCTGCATCACTAGATGGCAGAGCTAACACTGGTGCTGAAGTCAACCTCTTCTTAAGCTCTTCAAAACTCTCTTCGCACTGGTCAGTCCACATGAACTTCTGATTCTTCCTAGTCAGTCTGGTTAGAGGAGCTGCTATTTTCGAGAAGTCCTGAACGAACCTCCTGTAGTAACCTGCCAAACCCAAGAAACTCCTGATCTCCGTCACTGAAGTGGGTCTAGGCCAGTTAGCCACAGCTTCTACCTTCTTGGGGTCCACCTCTATCCCGTTCTCTGACACTACATGCCCCAAGAATGAAATGCTCCTCAGCCAGAACTCACACTTGGAGAACTTGGCATACAAGCCATGTTCCCTCAAGGTCTGTAGAACCAACCTCAGATGATGGGCATGCTCCTCTGTATTCCTGGAATACACTAGGATATCATCTATGAAGACGATAACAAAGTGATCCAGGTATTGGCTAAACACTCTGTTCATAAGGTCCATGAATGCTGCAGGGGCGTTGGTTAACCCGAACGGCATCACAAGGAACTCAAAATGCCCATATCTGGTCCTGAAAGCTGTCTCTGGCACATCTTCTTCTCTGATCCTCAGCTGATGATACCCAGATCTCAGATCTATTTTGGAGAAACAACCCGCTCCTGCTAGCTGGTCGAATAGATCGTCGATCCTTGGCAATGGGTACTTGTTCTTGGTAGTGACTTTGTTCAACTGCCTGTAGTCAATACAAAGTCTAAGGGATCCATCCTTCTTTCTCACAAACAAAACTGGAGCACCCCAGGGTGAGGTACTCGGTCGGATGAAGCCCTTGTCTACCAGCTCCTGTAACTGCTCCTTCAACTCTTTCAATTCTGCTGGCGCCATCCTGTAGGGAGGGATAGAGATCGGTCGGGTTCCAGGCATCAGTTCTATCTCGAACTCTATCTCCCTAGCAGGTGGTAAACCTGGCAGCTCGTCTGGGAATACATCTAGGAACTCTCTAACCACTGGCACTGAGGCGGGCTCTCTGACCTGACTGCTAAGCTCTCTCACATGAGCCAAATACCCCTGACATCCCTTCTTGAGCAACCTTCGAGCCTGAAGAGCTGATATTAGACCTCTAGGTGTACCCCTCCTGTCTCCTCTGAAGACAACCTCAGACCCATCCTGACCTCTGAACCTGACTACCTTGTCCCTGCAGTCCAAGGTAGCACCATGGGTAGATAACCAGTCCATCCCTAGAATGACGTCAAAATCTGTCAAATCTAGAACCACTAGGTCGGCGGACAAGCATCTTCCCTCAACAAACACAGGACTACACTGGCAGACTGACTCTGCCACTGATGGATCACACTTGGGTCCACTGACCCAGAGAGGACACTCTAACCCAGAAGTCATCAGACCTAACCTCCCCACGGCTCTCGGAGCAATAAAAGAATGAGATGCACCAGGGTCCATCAAGGCATACACATCTGAACAACCAATGATTAAGTTACCTGCCACTACGGTGTTAGATGCATCTGCCTCCTGCTGTGTCATTGTGAAGATCCGAGCTGGAGCTGATGGACCTTCACCTCTGAAACCCGCTGAAGAAGAGGCTGCCCCTCTCCCTCTGCCTCTGCCACTGGCCTGAGTCATGGCTGGAGCTGCTGGCTGCGCTACACTGCCTGAGGCTGTCTGCTGGGACTGAGCCATCGGGACTGCTCTTGGACATTCTCGAGCCATATGCCCCTCCTGACCACATCTGAAGCAGGCGTTCGTCCCAAACCGACATACTCCCTTGTGTGGCCTACCACACTTCGCACAAACTGCATTATCCGCACCAGAGCTTGAGCCACTCCCAAATCCCAGACTAGACTTAACCTTGTTCCAAAACTTATTCTTCTTACCCTTGGGCTTACCCCATCTCTTACTGCCTGAAGCTGCTGCACTCAAGGTAGAGGGATCTAACCTTCCCCCACCCGGAGTTTTTGAACCAGAAGATTGTGCCACTGTTTGCTTAACTGTCCCCTGAATGATGGCACTAGCCTCCATTTTCCTGGCCATATCTACTATGGCATGGAAGCTCTCCCTGTCCACGGACTGAATCAAGGAGGAATACCTGGAATGAAGTTTCATGACATACCTCCTTGACCTCTTCGAATCTGTATCCAGACTCTGGCCAGCAAAAGGCAACAGCTCCAAGAACCTGTCGGTGTACTCCTCTACACTCATATCCTCTGTCTGCCTCAACTGTTCGAACTCTATCATCTTCAGCTCTCTTGAACTATCGGGAAAAGCCCATCCTGCAAACTCGTTCGCAAACTCTTCCCAAGTCATGCTGTCCACTCTCGGGTTCACATAATTCTTGAACCACTCTCGTGCCTTTTTGCACTTAAGCGTGAACCCGACCATCTGAATGGCTCTGCTGTCATCAGCCCCAATCTCCTCTGTGATCACTTTAACCCTTTTAAGATATACAAATGGGTCATCCCCTTTTTCATACTGAGGAGCACCCAGTTTCATGTAATCAGTCATCCTGACCTTGCTCCCACTGGCTGAGCTAGGTCTAGAAGGTTGAGTAACTGGGGCTGCTGGTTCTGTAGGTGGTGGAGGTGGTGCAACATTTTCTGAGGTAGGGTTTGCTGGATTTGGATAGTAAGGTGGGGGTGGATACATTGGGTATTGTGAATATGGTGGGTAGTATGGTGGGTATGGCATCTGTGTGGGATAAGGGGTGAAGCTAGGGTAATCCGATGTGCCTCCCATCGAATACCCGGGATGTTGTGAGAAGTGTGGGTAGTGGGGTGGCTGAACAAATCCCGAGGCCTAAGTGCCTCCTTGGGACTCTCCCATTCCCTCCTCTGACATGCTAACTCCCAAACTGGCATCCCTCCTCTGCTCTACGTCCATATCATCCCCCATGTCCTCTGACGCTCCTCCCTGAACTGTTCCTCTGACTGATCTGCTCCTACCTAGATCCAGAGACCTTCTAGGGTCTCTTACTGCTCTTTCTCTGTTAGACCTACTAGACATTGCCCTAGGCAATGTAGGAGGATGGGCGCTTATGCCCTCATCCTCAGGTGGCACTCCAGTCAATCTTGCTGATCGACGAGTTCCCCTCATCCTGTTTTCTGAAAGGCAGTACAACACATAAACATTAGCATCATATGGTTCATGTGGGCACACATGAACCCGCATCACATACATCACATATCATTAATGCACATGCATATAATCATGGCATTTCACATCATTATGTAAGACAGGACTCCACATCCTATCCTAGTGGACATGATCTTTCCTATTGTGCTTGACCTTCTATAACATCTATGAGCCCGACACTCTAGGTCCGACCATATGAACCTAGGGCTCTGATACCATTCTGTAACGACCCGAGAATCGGACCGCTACCGGCGCTAGGATCCGGGTCGACTTAAGGCCGCCGGGACCCGTAGCAAGCCTAACATGCATCCTGTGAACCTGCTTAATCCCATACATGATCAACAACATACATAAAAAAATTAAAACTTTTCTTTCCATATACATCAACCAAACTCAACCTGTGCATATACATTAACATAACATTGATCCCTCTGTGGGATCTCATCAGTGGCCCCCCCAAAGGGTGACATACCATATGTTGAGTTGGTTTACATAAACATCATAAAAAAATCTCTAAGATCATGTATTAAAAGGGATAACAACACTCTATGGTCAAGCACACCTCTAACATCCATAAACATCATCTCATTACATAACTATACTGATTAAGACTTTACATTACAATTTGATCATGTCCATTGCTAGCTATTACATAAACAAAACTTCATTACTCTATCCGGACTCCTGCTCTATCCTGTACCTGCAAGCCTGGGGGTAAAGGGAGAGGGGTGAGCTAAAAGCCCAGTGAGTAGGACTATAAAACATATTAACACTATGCTCTATGAAATGCATCATAACACAAACAATTGACATAAGGGTTGGGTGAACTTGTCACCAATTAGTCCAAGCTAACTCTGTGCCAGGCCGTAGCATGGGGTCCTGGTCTTCCTGTCACAACATACATTACTTACCATTGCCCCAGGGCCTCCTCTGGGTTCCTGGTCTTTGAGTCCCATAACCGTGCCAGGCCGTAGAATGGGGTCCTGGTCTTTCCTTACTCTGTGCCAGGCCGTAGAATGGGGTCCTGGTCTTCCTGTCATGGACTAATTGGGTCATCCAACATTCACCCACATCAACAACAATCGATGCAATGCAGCATATTCGTGAAAACTAATGCAATCATCCTATTGCATAATCATGATGCATGAAACATGATAAAACATTCAATTTCTCAATTTAAAAGATTAAGTTTAGTTCCACTCACCTCTGGCTGACTCTGACAACACCGAAGCAGTTGAACTCACTGCTAGGGTCCTCGGTTCCTCGGGTCCGAACCTACACAGGTGGACTCAAATGAGGGACCAAACATACTAGAACATATCTCTAAACTACTCCCCAAAAACCCCCTAAAACATCATGAAACAACCATAGAAAAACATGCAAAGGAGGCCTGGACAGGGCACTTTCGGCGGCAGGTTCGGCGGCCGAAAGCCCCTCCAGAGCCGAAAGTCAGGCAGGTTCGGCGGCACCTTCGGCGGCCGAAACTCCCAGACAGAGACGAAACTAATGCATGTTCGGCGGCACCTTCGGCGGCCGAAACTGCCAGACAGAGATGAAAGTCTCCTTTCGGGGGCAAGCTTCGGCAGCCGAAAGGCTGCCTCCCCAGCCATGTTCGGCGGCCGAAAGTCCTTCGGCTGCCAAACCTGGTTTCTGCCAAAGGGCAGAAACTTGGCTCCCTTTGCACATTTCGCCTCCAAACCTTACAAACATGCATGAAACCTATTCTACAACACACATACACAAGCATACATGTTCCTAGGGGTCTCAAACCATCATAAACCCCATCTACAACACATCAAGCATCCACATTGCTCAAGAACATACATTTATACCCATAAATATAACCATAACCTAAACATGCATTCTACCCCCATAGATCTACTTAAAACTTACTTAAAACATGCAATGAGCTTAAGATCGGCTCTTACCTCTTGTAGATCGAGAGAGAGACGACCTAAAACTCGGAGGTGGGAGAGAGTGGGTTCTTGAACTTCCAAGCTCCAAAACTTTGCTCAAATGCTCAAATCTTCAAAACAAAGTTAAAACAAGTGAAAAACTTGAAAGATCTAGAGGAAAGACGCCAAAGATGGGTGAGGGGCGGCGGAGACTCACCTTGGCCGAAAATGGGGAAAAAGCTCGCCCGTTTTCGGCTAAGGGACCCTTTTATAGTGGCTGGCCAGACCACGTTCGGGGGCCGAATGTGCCTCCGCATGCATGCCATGTTCGGCGGCCGAACTTGAGGTTCGGCGGCCGAACCTGGACTTCCCTCACTTATGCTTTCAAGGGCCTAAAGCACACCCGCAACGTATGCATGTTCGGCGGCCGAACTTGAGGTTCGGCGGCCGAACCTGAGTTTTCCTCCAATGCTATTTTCATGCAAAAACTCATTTTCTTTCATGTTTAAAACATAAAATACATTAAAATATTTTATAAAAATATGGTTCTTACCCTTCTAGAGGCCTCCGACATCCAAGATTCCACCGGACGGTAGGAATCCCGATATCGGAGTCTAGCCGGGTATTACAGGACGCATCACAAAAGACTGTAAAGTCCTCATCACTAGATGGCAGAGCTAAAACTGGTGCTGAAGTCAACCTCTTCTTAAGCTCTTCAAAACTCTCTTCGCACTGGTCGGTCCACAGAAACTTCTGATTCTTCCTGGTTAGTCTGGTCAGAGGAGCTGCTATTTTCGAGAAGTCCTGAACGAACCTCCTGTAGTAACCTGCCAAACCCAAGAAACTCCTGATCTCCGTCACTGAAGTGGGTCTAGGCCAGTTAGCCACAGTTTCTATCTTCTTGGGGTCCACCTCTATTCCATTTTCTGACACGACATGCCCCAAGAATGAAATGCTCCTCAGCCAGAACTCACACTTAGAGAACTTGGCATATAAGCCATGTTCCCTCAAGGTCTACAAAACCAACCGCAAATGATGGGCATGCTCCTCTGCATTCCTGGAATACACTAAGATATCATCTATGAAGACAATAACGAAGTGATCCAGGTATTGGCTAAACACTCTATTCATGAGATCCGTGAATGCTGCAGGGGCGTTGGTTAACCCGAACGGCATTACAAGGAACTCAAAATGCCCATATCTGGTCCTGAAAGCCGTCTTTGGCACATCCTCATCTCTGATCCTCAGCTGATGGTACCCAGATCTCAGATCTATTTTGGAGAAGCAACCCGCTCCTGCTAGCTGGTCGAATAGATCGTCGATCCTTGGAAAAGGGTACTTGTTCTTGGTAGTGACTTGATTCAACTGTCTGTAGTCGATACAAAGTCTAAGGGATCCATCCTTCTTTCTGACAAACAAGACTGGAGCACCCCAGGGTGAGGTACTCGGTCGGATGAAGCCCTTGTCTACCAGCTCTTGCAACTGTTCTTTCAATTCCTTCAACTCCGCTGGAGCCATCCTGTAGGGAGGGATAGAGATCGGTCGGGTTCCAGGCATCAATTCTATCTCGAACTCTATCTCCCTAGCAGGTGGTAAACCTGGCAACTCGTCTGGGAAGACGTCTAGAAACTCTCTAACCACTGGCATCGAGGCGGGATCTCTAACCTGACTGCTAAGCTCTCTCACATGAGCCAAATACCCCTGACATCCCTTCCTAAGCAACCTACGAGCCTGAAGAGCTGATATCAGACCTCTAGGTGTACCCCTCCTGTCTCCTCTGAAGACTACCTCTGACCCATCCTGACCTCAAAACCTGACTACCTTGTCCCTGCAGTCCAAGGTAGCACCATGGGTAGATAACCAGTCCATCCCTAGAATGACGTCAAAATCTGTCAAGTCTAGAACCACAAGGTCGGCGGACAAGCATCTTCCCTCAACAAACACAGGACTACACTGGCAGACTGACTCTGCCACTGATGGATCACACTTGGGTCCACTGACCCAGAGAGGACACTCTAACTCAGAGATCATCAACCCTAACCTCTGGACGGCTCTCGGTGCAATAAAAGAGTGAGATGCGCCCGGGTCCATCAAGGCATACACATCTGAACAACCAATGACTAAGTTACCTGCCACCACGGTGTTAGATGCGTCTGCCTCCTGCTGAGTCATCGTGAAGATCAGTGCTGGAGCTGATGGACCTTCACCTCTGAAACCCGCTGAAGAAGAGGCTGTCCCTCTCCCCTTGCCTCTGCCACTGGCCTGAGTCATGGCTGGATCTGCTGGCTGCGCTACACTACCTGAAGCTGTCTACTGGGACTGAGCCATCGGGACTGCTCTTGGACGTTCTCGAGCCATATGCCCCTCCTGACCACATCTGTAACAGGCTGTCGTCCCGAACCGACATACTCCCTTGTGTGGCTTACCACACCTTGCACAAACTGCATTATCCGCACCAGAGCTTGAGCCACTCCCTAGTCCCAGACTGGACTTAACCTTGTTCCAGAACTTGTTCTTCTTAGACTTCCTGGGACCTCTGTCCCACTTCTTGCTACCTGAAGCTGCTGCACTCATTAAAGAAGTGCCTGGGGTCTTAGAACCAGAAGGCTGTGCCACTGACTGTTTAACTGTCCCCTGAACGATGGCACTGGCCTCCATTTTCCGGGCCATATTCACTATGGCATGGAAGCTCTCCCTATCTGCTGACTGGATCAAGGAGGAATATCTGGAGTGGAGTTTCATGATATACCTCCTTGACCTTTTCTGGTCTGAATCAAGGTTTTGCCCTGCAAATGGCAACAACTCCAAAAATCTATCTGTGAACTCCTCTACACCCATCTCATCAGTCTGCCTCAACTGCTCAAACTCTATCATCTTCAGCTCCCTTGAACTATCTGGGAAAGCCCATCCTGCAAACTCGTTTGCAAACTCCTCCCAAGACATGCTATCCACTTTCGGGTTCACATAATTCTTGAACCACTCTCGTGCCTTCTTGCACTTAAGTGTGAACCCAGCCATCTGAATGGCTCTACTATCATCAGCCCCAATCTCATCTGTGATCACCTTGACCCTCTCAAGATACACAAACGGGTCATCCCCTTTTTCATACTGGGGAGCACCCAACTTCATGTAGTCGGTCATCTTGACCTTGCTCCCACTGGCTGAGCTAGGTCTAGAAGGTTGAGTAACTGGGGCTGCTGGCCCAGCTGGAGGAGGAGGAGGTGCAGCATCCCCTGGGGTAGGGTTTGCTGGATTTGGATAGTAAGGTGGAGGTGGATACATTGGGTACTGTGGGTATGGTGGGTAATAAGGTGGGTATGGCATCTGTGTGGGATAAGGGCTAAAGCTATGGTAATCCGATGTGCCTCCCATCGAATACCCAGGGTTTTGTGAGAAGGGTGGGTAGTAAGGTGGCTGAACAAATCCCGAGGCCTGAGTGCCTCCTTGGGATTCTCCCATTCCCTCTTCTGACATGCTAACTCCCAAACTGCCATCCCTCCTCTGCTCTACATCCATATCATCCCCCATGTCCTCTGACGCTCCTCCCTGAACTGTTCCTCTGACTAATCTGCTTCTACCCAGATCCAAAGACCTTCTAAGGTCTCTTACTGCTCTTTCTCTGTTAGACCTACTAGACATTGCCCTAGGCAATGCTGGAGGACGGGCGCTTGTGCCCTCATCCTCAGGTGGTACTCCAGTCAATCTTGCTGATCGACGAGTTCCTCTCATCCTGTTTTCTGAAAAACAGTACACATCACATAAACATTAGCATCACATGGTTCATGTGGGCACACATGAACTCGCATCACACATCATAGCATATCATTAATGCACATGCATATAATCATGGCATTTCACATCATCATGTAAGACAGGACTCCACATCCTATCCTAGTGGACATGATCTTCCTATTGTTCTTGACCTTCTAACACAACTATGAGCCCGACACTCTAGGTCCGACCATATGAACCTAGGGCTCTGATACCATTCTGTAACGACCCGAAAATCGGACCGCTACCGGCGCTAGGATCCAGGTCGGCTTAAGGCCGCCGGGACCCGTAGCAAGCCTAACATGCAACCTGAAAACCTATTTAATCCCATACATGATCAACAATCATACATAAAAAAAATTTTAAAATTTTTCTTTCATACATTCTGTCATACACCAAACTCAACCTGTGCATGCACTAAACATAATCATAGACATTGGCCCCTCAGTGGGACCTCATCAATGCCCCCAATGGGTGGCATAACATGTGTTGAGTTGGTTAAATATAGTCATCAATAAACATTAAGATCATGTATCAAAAGGGATTATAATATACTATGGTCAAGCACACTTCTAACCTTAATATCGTTACATTACATATCCATACATCATTATACAATCTGTCATGTCCACATTCTAACTATTACATGCATAAGACTTCATTACTCTTCTTAACTTCTCTGTCTAGCCCGTACCTGCAAACCTGGGGAATTTGGGAGAGGGGTGAGCTACTAGAGCCCAGTGAGCAGAATCATAAAGCATTTAAAACACATGCTATCATGGAATGCATCACATCACAACTAATCATATCAAGGATGAACTTGTCACCATTTAGCCCTCTACATATTCCAATCATGCCAGGGGCGTAGTGCAGGCCACACCTGGTCTTTCCCTTATACATAACATAACATAACATACATAATCCATGGTGCTGGGGGCGTAGTGCAGGCCACGTCCGGTCTTTCTCTTACATAGTGCCAGGGGCGTAGTGCAGGCCACGTCTGGACTTCCATATCATATCATCATGTCATAACATATGAGGGCTAATGGATCATTCAACATTCATCCACATCAACAACATATTATGCAATGCAACATATTCGTGATTTCTAATGCAAACAACCTAAAATATCACATGGCATCCGTGATGCATGAACATGCTCAAAACTGATTTATTTATTTAAAAGCATAAGATTTATTCCACTCACCTCTGGCTAGCTCTGACACTGACTGAAGCAGCTAACTCACTGCTGAGGTCCTCGGTTCCTCGGGTCTGAACCTACACAGGTGGACTCAAATGAGGGACCAGCATACTATAACATAACTCTAAAACATCCCCCAAAAACCCTCTAAAACTCCTCAAAACATTCATGCAAAACATGCAAAGGAAGGCTGGACAGGGCACTTTCAGCGGCCGAAAGTCCCTCCAGAGCCGAAAGTCAGGCAGGTTCGGCGGCACCTTCGGCGGCCGAAACTCCCGGACAGAGGCGAAACTCATGCATGTTCGGCGGCACTTTCGGCGGCCGAAACTCCCAGACAGAGACGAAAGTCTCCTTTCGGGGGCAAGCTTCGGCAGCCGAAGGCTGCCTCCACAAGAGGGTTCGGCGGCCGAAAGTCCCTTCGGCTGCCGAACCTGGTTTCTCCCAAAGGGCAGAAACTTGGTTCAAACATGCACAAATGCCTCCAAACTCAAACCATCATGCATTTAGCTCAACCAAAACATGCATACAAGCTCCTAGGGGTCTCAAACTACCTTAAACCCCAACTACAACACATCAAACGCACATTACAAGCCACATTGCTCAAAAACTCATCAAAAACTCATAAATTCAACATAAGCTTACTCATGCATTTTCTACCCCATGAACTTCATAAAACTTACTTAAAACATACAATGAGCTTAAGATCGGCTCTTACCTCTTGAAGATCGAGAGAGAGACGACCTAAAACTCGGAGGTGGGAGAGATTGGGTTCTTGAACCTCCAAGCTCCAAAACTTTGCTCAAAAGCTCAAATCTTCAAAGCAAAGTTAAAACAAATGAAAAACTTGAAAGATCTAGAGGAAAAACATCAAAGATCGGTGAGGGACGGCAGAGAGCTCACCTTGGCCGAAAATGGGGAAAAACTCGCCCGTTTTCGGCTAAGGGACCCTTTTATAGTGGCTGGCCAGGCCACGTTCGGGGGCCGAATATGCCTCCGCATGCATGCCATGTTTGGCGGCCGAACCTGGGCTCCCATCACTTATGCCTTCGGGGGCTAAGGCTCACCCGAAATGCATGCATGTTACCTGAGCTTTCCTCCAAGGTTGTTTTTATTCAAAAACTCATTTCCTCTCTACTTAAAATCATCAAAAACATTAAAACATTTCATGAAAACATGGTTTTACCCTTCTAGAGGTCTCCGACATCCGAAATTCCACCGGACGGTAGGAATTTCGATACCGGAGTCTAGCCGGGTATTACATCACTGACCACGGGCACTGAGGCGGGCTCTCTGACATGACTATCCAGCTCTCTCACATGAGCTAGAAAACCCTGAAAACCTCTCATGAGCAGCCTATGAGCCTGAAGGGCTGATATCAAACCTCTAGGTGTACTCCCCCTGTCTCCTTTGAAGACAACCTCTGACCCATCCTGACATCTGAACCTGACTACCTTGTCTCTACAATCCAAGGTAGCACCATGGGTAGATAGCCAATCCATCCCTAGAATGACGTCAAAATCTGTCAAATCTAGAATTACAAGGTCGGCGGACAAGCATCTTCCCTCCACAAAAACTGGACTACACTGGCAGACTGACTCTGCCACTGACGGGTCACACTTGGGTCCACTGACCCATAGGGGACACTCTAACCCAGAGACCATCAATCCCAACCTCTCGACGGCCCTCGGAGCAATGAAAGAATGAGATGCACCAGGGTCCATTTGTAATACCCGGCTAGAGTCCGGCATCGGAATTCTACTTTCCGATGGAGTTTCGAATGCCGGAAGACTCTAGAAGGGGTAGAGGTATGTTTTTCTAAAATGTTTTGGTATGTTTCATAGTTTTAAAGCATAAGAAAATGAGTTTTTGAGTGAAATGAACCAAGGCAGAAAAGCCAGGTTCGGCCGCCGAAGTTGAGGTTCGGCTGCCGAACATGAATGGCTTTCGGTTTCACGTGTGGCCGCCGAAGGTGGTCTGGCCAGCCACCTATAAAAGGCCCTCAGTCGGTTGAAACGATAAGATCACCGTTTCTTTGACTTGCTGAGGTGAGACCCTGTCCTTTTTCGAGTTTTCTTCATGTTTTCATTAAATCATGCAAAGATTTGATTGATTTTTATGTTTATTTGAAGGTTTTGAGTTAGAAACTTGAATTTTGAAGTTTGGAGAGTTTGAAGGAGAGTTGCTCCAAAACTCCACATTAGGATCGTTCATCTTCTTGGTTTCAAGAGGTAAGTGAAGATCCTGAGCTTGTTTTCATGATTTATGAAAGATTTTTTAGGTTTTGGGGGAGAGTTGCATGAATAGGGTTAAAAGAGAGTTTTTTGATATTTTTGTGAGAAAAGCTTGTTTATGTATTATGTGATTGTGTTGTTGGGGTGTGTAGGTAGTTTTTGACCCCTTTGAGCATATACTTGGGTGTATGCAAGTTGAGGAATTGAGGTGTTTGAGTTTGAGAGAGTTTTGTGCTTTTAGTGAGAGGCAGAGCAAGTTTCTGCCTTGCGGATGAACTCAAGCTCGGCCGCCGAAGGTACATTCGGCCGCCGAACCCATGAGGAGGTGGCTTCGGCTGCCCAAGCTTGCCTCCGAGCTTTTGGACTTTCGGCTCTGGAGGGGAGTTCGGCCGCCGAAGGTGCCGCCGAAGGTTAGAGACTTTCGTCTCTGGAGTGCCTTTCAGCCTCCGAAACTTGCCCCCGAAAGGGTTCGGCTGCCGAAAGTAGAGCTTCGGCCGCCGAAGGGGCAGGCGTTTTGTCTCTGGAGAGGACTTTCGGTCGCCGAACCTGCCGCCGAAAGTGTCCTGTCCAGCTTTCCTTTGCATGCTTTGCATGGATGTTAGAGTGAGTTTAAGGGGATTCTTGGGGAGTTTAATAGAGTTGTTCTTGAGTTAGTTTGGTGCCTCATTTGCGTTTATCTGTGCTTACACAGACCAGAGGAACCAGAGAGAGCAGCAGTGAGTACTGCTCCAGAGTTGTCAGCGCCTGCAGAGTCAGTCCAGATAGCCAGAGGTGAGTGGAACTAAACTTAATGCTTTTAATTGAGAAATAAAATGCTTTTAGCATACTTCATGCATCATGAGTATACAGTAGGTTGATTGCATTAAAATTCACGAATATGTTGCATTGCATAGTTATTTGTTGATGTGGGTGAATGCTGAATGATCCAATAGTCTCTTAGAGAAGTCCAGGAGCCTTTGACTACACCCTGGCAGGTATAGAGAAGTCCAGGAGCCTTTGACTACGCCCTGGCAGGTATAGTAAAGTCCAGGAGCCTTTGACTACGCCCTGGCAATGGTAAGTACAGAGGTGTTATATACACATATACATATATGACAGGAAGACCAGATGCTCGATTCTACGCCCTGGCACGACAGAGTTACCGGGACTATGTGGTGACAGGTTTACCCTTGAGGTGAATTGTCTGTGATATGATGCATTCCATAAGATCATGTGTTAGTGACTTGTTTTATTATTCTACTCACTGGGCTATAGAGCTCATCCCACTCCCTTAACCCCAGTCTTGCAGGTTCAATGTATAGTGTACAGGGAGATGTCCAGCAGAGTACAGGAAGAGAGAAGAGTTTTGTAATAGAATTTTGTGGACATGTAAAATTAAAGTGATGTAATAGTTGGATATAAAGTTAGAATTGTGCTTGACTTAGTTATTATTGTGTTGTAAATCTTTATAGACATGGTCTGCTTATATAACTGTTTTACAGAGTATGTGAAGAACCAGGCTTAACAGGTATGAAATAACCCATCTAGAGCAAGCTCTAGTCAGGGGTACAGAGTACAGAGATAGTGCAGATACAGGTTAAGCCTTGGTCCAGAGAAAAGTTTTTATTTTCACAGAAAATGTATGACCATGTATGAGATTTTATAGGTACTCAGAGAGTATAGCAGGCTTGCTACGGGTTCTGGCGGCCTTAAGCCGATTTGAATCCTAGCGCCGGTGACGGTCCATTTTGGGGTCGTTACACCATTAATGCATACACATCAGAACAACCAATGATGAGATTACCTGACACCACGGTGTTGGATGTGTTTGCCTCCTGCTGAGTCATGGTGAAGATCCGTGCTGGAGCTGACGGGCCCTCACCCCTGAAACCCGCTGAAGAAGAGGCTGCTCCTCTTCCTTTGCCTCTACCACTAGCCTGAGTCGCGGCTGGAGCTACTGGCTGAGCCACACTATCAGAAGCTGTCTGCTGAGACTGCGCCACAAAAGCTGCTCTAGGACACTCCCGTGCCATGTGTCCCTTCTGCCCACATCTGAAGCAGGCTGTCGTCCCAACCAGACATACTCCTTTGTGCGGCTTCCCACACTTCTTGCACACTGCATTATCTGCACCTGAGCTCGAACCACTTCTTAATCCCAGACCAGACTTGATCTTATTCCAGAACTTGTTCTTCTTTGGCTTCTTGGTGGTACTGCTCCACCTCTTACTAGCTGAACTCAGAGAAGAAGGGTCCGTCCTTCCCCCACCTGGGGTCTTGGAACCAGAAGGCTGTGCCACTGACTGTTTGACTTTCCCCTCGATGATAGCACTAGCCTCCATCCTCCGAGCCATATCCACAATGGCATGAAAACTCTCCCTCTCTGCTGACTGAATCAAGGAGGAATACCTGGAATGGAGCTTCATGATATACCTCCTTGACTTCTTCGGATCTGTGTCCAGATTGTGCCCGGCAAACGGAAACAGCTCCAAGAATCTGTCTGTGAACTCATCCACACTCATCTCATCCGTCTGCCTCAGCTGCTCGAACTCAATCATCTTCAATTCTCTTGAACTGTCAGGGAAAGCCCATCTTGCAAACTCATTGGCAAACTCCTCCCATGATAGGCTGTCCAACCTCGGGTTCACATAGTTCTTAAACCACTCTTGGGCCTTTTTGCATTTCAGTGTGAACCTAGCCATCTGAATGGCTCTATTGTCATCAGCTCCTATCTCATCTATAATTGTCTTGACCCTCTCAAGGTACACAAATGGGTCATCACCAGTTTCAAACTGGGGAGCACTCAGCTTCATATAATCGGTCATCTTGACCTTGCTCCCCCCAGATGAGCTAGGTTTAGGCATTTGGGTTTCTGGGACAGTAGGTGCTGGTGGTGGTGGAGGAGGTGCAGCATCCCCTGGGGTAGGGTTTACTGTACCTGGATGGTAGGGTGGGGGTGGATACATAGGGTACTGTGGGTATGGTGGGTAAAAAGGTGGGTATGGCATCTGAGAGTGATAAGGGTTAAAACTGGGGTAATCCGATGTACCTCCCATCGAATACCCGGGATTATGTGAAAAGGGTGGGTAGAAAGGTGGCTGAACAAATCCCGATGCCTGAGTGCCTCCTTGGGACTCTCCCATTCCCTCTTCCGACATACTTACTCCGAGACTGCCATCCCTCCTCTGATCCACATCCATCTGATCCCCCACATCCTCTGACATTTCCCCTTGCACTGTTCCCCTCACTGATCTGCTTCTACCCAGATCCAAAGACCTTCTAGGGTCTCTTACTGCTCTTTCTCTGCTGGACCTACTTGATATTGCCCTAGGCAATGCAGGAGGACGGGCATCAGTGCCCTCGTCCTGGGGTGGTACTCCAGTCAATCGTGTAGATCGACGAGTTCCTCTCATCCTGTTTTCTGAAAAACAGCACACATCACATAAATATTAGCATCAAATGGTTCATGTGCAAACACATGAACCCGCATCACATACATCACATATCAAAGCATAATATTAATGCACATGCATAAAATCATGGCATTTCACATCATCATTCAAGACAGGACTCTTCATCCTATCCTAGTGGACATGATTTTTTTTTCCTATTGTGCTTGACCTTCTAGAACATCTATGAGCCCGACACTCTAGGTCTGACCATATGAACCTAGGGCTCTGATACCAATCTATAATGACCCGAAAATCGGACCGCTACCGGCGCTAGGATCCAGGTCGGCTTAAGGCCGCCGGGACCCGTAGCAAGCCAAACATTCATCCTGTAAACATGTTTAATCCTATACATGATCAACAACATACATAAAAATTTTGAACTTTTCTTTCATTCATTCACCAAACTCAACCTGTGCATGCACTATATATAAACATAATCATAAACGTTAACCCCTCTTTGGAGTCTCATCAATGCCCCAATGGGGTAACATAACATGTATTGAGTTTGGTTACATAAGCATTATTAAAATCATGTACTCTACGGGATTAACAACATACTAGGGTCAAGCACAACTATAAACCCCCTATAACAACATGAAACAATCATAGGAAAACATGTAAAGGAAGGCTGGACAGGGCACTTTTGGCGGCAGGTTCGGCGGCCGAAAGTCAGGCAGGTTCGGCGGCACCTTCGGCTGCCGAAACTCCCAGACAGAGACGAAACTCATGCATGTTCGGTGGCACTTTCGGCGGCCGAAACTGCCCTCCAGAGACGAAAGTCCTCTTTCGGGGGCAGGCTTCGGCAGCCGAAGGCTGCCTCCACAAGCGGGTTTAGCGGCCGAAAGTCCTTTCGGCGGCCGAACCTGAGTTTCTCGAAGTGGCAGAAACTCAGCTCCAACATGCACAAACGCCTCCCAAACTTTTCAAACATGCATAAACCTATTCTACAACACTCCCAATCATACACAAACAAGCATACAAGCTCCTAGGGGCTTCAAACCATCAAAAACCCCAACTACAACACATCAAACAACTCACATTGTCCAAAAATATAACATGAACCCATAAACCTAACCATAAGCTAAACATGCATTTTACCCCATAGATCTACTTAAAACTTACTTAAAACATGCCATAAGTTCAAGATCGGCCCTTACCTCTTGAAGATCGAGAGGAGAACGACCCTAGCTCGGAAAATGGGAGAGAGAGAGTTCCTTGAACCTCCAAGCTCCAAAACTTGCTCAAATGCTCAAAACCTTCAAAACAAGGTTCCAAACTCATAAAAATCATGAAGAATGGAAGGAAGAAACTCAAGATTGGCGAGGGATGGCAGAGAGCTCACCTTGACCGAAAATGGGGAGAAAAGTTCGCCCGTTTTCGGCTAAGGGACCCCTTTATAGGTGGCTGGCCAGGCCACGTTCGGGAGCCGAAAGTGCCTCCGCATGCATGCCATGTTCGGCGGCCGAACTTGAGCTTCGGCAGCCGAACCTGGATTTCCCTCACTTATGCTTTCGGGGGCCTAAAGCACTCCCCGAAGTGCATGCATGTTCGGTGGCCGAACTTGAGGTTCGGCGGTCGAACCTGAGTTTTCCTCCAAGGTTGTTTTCATGCAAAAACTCGTTTTCTTTCATGCTTAAAACATAAAACACATTAAAACATTTTATGAAAACATAGTTTTACCCTTCTAGAGGTCTCCGACACCCGAGATTCCACCGGACGGTAGGAATCCCGATACCGGAGTCTAGCCGGGTATTACACATACTCAACCATACAAGCTCCTAGGGGCTTCAAACTATCCTAAACCCCATCTACAACACATCAAACATGCATAACCAACATACATTGCTCATAAACACACATTTAACCAAAAACTCAACATAAACCTACACATGCATTTCTACCCTATAAAACTCCATAAAACTTACTTAAAATATTAAAGGAACTATGGATCTACTCTTACCTCTTGAAGAACGAGAGGAGAGACGATCCAACTTGGAGATGGGAGAGATCTCAACTCTTTGGTCTCCAAACTTCCAAAACTCGCTCTTTTTGTTCAAATATCTTCAAATCAACATAAAGCTTGTTAAAACATGAAAGATCGAAGAAAAAACTTTGAAAACGAACCATGGGAGGGCAAGAACTCACCGTGGCCGAAAATGGGGAGAAAACTCGCCCGTTTCAGCCATGGAGCTCTTATATAGGGGCTGGCAGACCACCTTTCGGCAGCCTAAAGTGCCTCCAAAACTCATGCAAGTTCGGCGGCCGAACATGAGGTTCGGCGGCCGAACCTTTGAAACTTTCGGAAGCCTAACTTGCCCCCCTAAGCCATCCCACGTTCGGCGGCCGAACCTGGAAATGTCTCCTTGGTCTTTTTCATTTAAAACTCAATTTCCTTTTTGCTTAAGACCATAAGATACATTAAAATATTTTATAAAAACATGATTTTACCCTTCTAGAGATCTCCGACATTCGAGATTCCACCAGACGGTAGGAATTCCGATACCGGAGTCTAGCCGAGTATTACAATCTTGCAGCCCTATGATCTCGAGACTTATCTCATTCTTTTCTTTCCAAAGCATGAAATCTCCTCTCCCATTAAACTTCTCAAACATCAAGTTTCTGTATCATCGAAACCATTCCTTTCTCAATCAGACTTCAAGAAAACTGATCGGCGATGAACCTCTCTGCTCACAAACTGAGCTCTGATACCACTTGTTGTTGCTGGAGGCTTTAACTCAAATCTTCGGTGAGCGACGTAACAAAAAATAAGAAAATAAAAAAAAGAAAGAAAAATAGAGAAGAAGAAAACACAGAGATTTTTACGAGTTTGGATCAATCTTTGAGAATTGTCCTACGTCTCGAAAGAGGAAATTCTTTATTCACAATGAATTACAGAGAGAGAACAACCACATATGAGCACAAGCTCGATTATAAATCAACAATGGCAAGAAAATAACAATTATAACGGTTTTCACTTTACGCACTTTTCACACTAAAAAATAGAGGGATGTCTTCTCCTTAAATAGCAGATTCAATGACCTTGGCCCCCAAAGTAAAAGACTGAAATACCCCTCAAATCTTTTAAATGAAGGCAAAAAAAGTAAAACATCATTGTTCCTTTTAATCCTTTTAAACTTTCCGACTTCTTTAAAGGATCTGTGTGTCAGACCTTCCGAGCACTTTGAGGAATCCATGCATTCTGAGCTTCTAGGCATTTTAAACTTTTGTGCATTCTAAACTTCTGCATTTGGACTACTCTTGCCTTAACAAGTCTTTGGGCCTCCGAGCTCTCATGCTTTAGTGAATTTTCGAGCCTCCGGCCTGTTCTTCTTGCCTTGCAAGCTTCCGAGTCTCCAGCTCTCCTAGATAACTGGCCTGCCTTGACGATTATCCAGGCTCCCCTAGCCCTGCGAGCATTCCGAGCACTTCAATCCTTCTTTCATTAGGTAGGTCGGTCCTTCAGCAAAACGCCCCATCAACAGGTCGTTGCACCTCGTTATAGGTTTAGTCATCTGCCAAGAAATCTATAGGTCTTCTGATCTCTCTCTATTTTTATTCAGAAGTCCTGAGCTCTTTTAAAAAATTCGAGCATCAGTTCTACATGATGAAAAAAAAAGAGATAATAAATTAAGAAAAAAATAAAAAATAAGGAGAGGAAAAAAATAAAAAAGTAAAAAGTAAGAGAAAAATAACGAAATATGAAAAGAAAAATAAAATGATAGAATAAAAAAAATGATGAGATAAAAAGTAAAATGAGAGAAAAATAAAAAAAAAATTACGGGTGAAGAAAAGAAAATAATAAAAATGTCAGAAAATAAAAGAAAATGAAATAAAAAGTAAAGAGAATATGAAAAAAAGAGAAAATTATGAGAAAAAGAGAAGAAAATAATAAAATAAATAAAATGACGAAAGAAAGGGAAAATTTTAAAGTAAATAATAGAATGTATGAAATAATAAAATGAAAAATACTAATATATTGTTTAATTTTTAAAAAATAAACACGAGTTTTTTCCTTCAAAGATTTCAAGTCTACCGGTAGTAGCAAAGTTAGAATTTCAATTTAAGGGGCAAATCTTATAATCCCTCTAATTTATAATTGTAAATTTACTTTAATTTTGAATTTATTATAAGTCTTTTTTTTTAAATATATAGTTTGTTTATTGATTTATTAATATATTTATATTTAAAATGTATTAAAAAATAAAATCATTAATTTTTAAAATAATTTAATAAGTAGAATTTTTTAATTCTAATACATTGATGTAAGCTTATAATAATATATTGTGAAAAGCCAAAAAATATCTATTTTTTTTAAGTATATTAACTATGTTTTTCTAATAAATAAAAAATAGAATTAATCAATTTTTTTGAAAAAAATCATTTTTATAAGAATAAAAAATTATAGAATAAAAAAATTAATGAAACTAAAAAAAAATTGTATCCCTATGAATTTCTATAGACAACTTAACATAATATTTGAATTGTTAATCTTATTAAAAATATTTTTTATAATATATGTGGCCAAATGATATTAAATGAACTATTAATATTCAATTCTATTATAAAAACAATTATTTACAATTTTTGTGCTAGAAAAAATTTTTCTAATAGATAAAATTGTAATAGATAATATCAAATGCCAAAACTATAAATTTATAAATTAAAAAGTATAAATTATATAAAAATGAGTTAAAAAAATGATTGGTCAATATGCAAAAAAGAGAGAGTGAGGTGGTTGGTACTTATAGATAGTGACTCCGATTTTAAGTTAGTAATTTATCACAAAGGGCGAGTGTAAGAAAATAGTTTGAATTTGAGAATTAGTGTGCAAGAATGCGTATCTTGAAATCTGTGTATACTTTGCCTTTATACTGTAAGAAGATGTAGATAGTTTGTAAATCTCCTGTAAATCCGACTGATACTGAATAGTGGATAAAAAATTTCGCGATTATAGACATAATGGGGATCTGCTGGATTCTATCCTCTTAACGATAACTTTGCATTATGAAAGACTCGACCGGCTCAGGAGAGGACGATTCTTCTGTCATTCTGAGTATCCACCATTATGATGTCCAAGTCTCCTTTCTTTCAGGTGAGACTTCTGTGACCGAGTATTAGAGGTCACCCCATCGGTCTTCAAATATTTAGATTCGAAGATTATAGCTATTTTTACGGTCTTGGACATATAGCATGCACGAATTGGCTCTCCATACCCACATCTCTTTGCTTGTTCTGAATATAAATGATAATTGCTTCGCTTCTCGAGCCGCATTTAAACTTGCCATCAGAACCAATGAAGGCGGGTCTTCGCTTCCTAATGGACCAGTTATTTGTTGAAGTCCTTTGATTTCACAAGTTATTAGTCGCCCAACTGCCCGCTAACAACTGGAGGATTTTGGTGGCATTCCTGTTCATCTGTTTTAACAACAATATTAAGCCGAGTGTTGCACTCTTTTCTCAATTGTATCAGCTGGGTATACAAAAGTGCGAAGAGTTCTATTTCTTTAACAGGAAAAAGCGCTAGACACTTTTCTACCAAATACCCTCCTTCTTGAAGTGTTTAAAAAAATAAGTTTTCATCCTTCGCCATAGTATATCCGGGGATTTTGGGTATCTCCGTATTGGCTGAAACATATATGTGGAGCTTAGAAAGGATGGGGTCCCACTGTGGAAGGACAAGCAAGAGACTTTAGAAATCCTCCAGAGGATGGCTTCAACCTAGTGGGTGGACATTAACGTACCAGTGAGAAACTCCATCTTGTCTTGGAAAAGTAAGTACCAGGAAGAACAGGCTCAGGCCCCTCACCACCGCATCTTCAACACCCTTGGGAAATCGTACCTTATACCCTAGAGCATGGTATTTTTTTCTTTCCAAAATTTGTTTTCCTTTAAAATACCTTACTTACTCACTTTTTGCTCTGTGTAGGTATGGACAACATAGGAAAGAACAACTTTGCTAAAGCGGCACATGTTGCCTGTAAAGGCAAGGCTGCTGCTAGAACAATTGGCCCTCCTTCAAAATGGGTACGACGGGCGGGAGAACCTGTTGTGCTTCCTCCTCCATCTCCTCCGCCTGTTGCAACCTTCGGGCTTTTAAACACTCTAGTCGAGTCTTCTGCCAGGGGTGCACCTCCACCTCCCAGCCTCCTTGCTTCTCAAACTTATGAAGAGGCATGCACCAGAGCTCCATGGTCGTGGGGCATTCAACACCTAACACTGGCACTGACATGAGCCAACTCACTTCTCGAGGAATCCCTGTTATCCATCCTCATTGCCAAGAATTCCTTGAGGCTTGAGCACCATCATCGGTTGAACCCGGTGGAGACAGATGACTTATACGACAATATCATCCATTCTACGAGGGAGCGTTCCTTGTGTGCATACCTAGACAAGGAGCAGAAAAAGGCTCTGAGGAGAGAGTATGAAGCATAAGAGATAGAGAAAAACCTCCTACAAGAGGAGTGCTCGGGGCCGAAGGCCTGGGTCATCGAGGTAGAACACACGATGAAGAAGACCCTAGAGTCTGTAGACAAGCTCTAGGAAGACCTGGATGAGACCAATGCTGCAAAAGCCATTGTTGAGGATCGAGCCAAGGCTACCAAGGATCAAGTGGCTGATCTTCAATAGTAAGTCCAGTAGCTATAGTCTCGGACTTAGAAGAACCGGACCGCTATAGAAAAGGTGGCTGAATCGGAAGCTGAGCTTCAAGAGACGGTAGCCTGGGGCAAGGAGATGTTTGTCCAAGGTCAGAACTCTGTAAAGAAAGAGCTTATCAAGTGATTTCCTGCAGAAGACTTCTCCTGGATCGACGACATCTTCCTGGAGGAGGAGAAGGGGCAAATTGGAGACAACCCGCTAATCGGGTCTCTACTGAAAATGTAATAGATGTAGACAATACAACTGTAATAGAGACTCGAGAGGAGGAGATTGAAGATGTCCTTCCTTCTATGTAATTTTCTTTATGTAACAAAAAAATATATTTTTTTATCTTCTTGTCTTTATTTTTGCCAAGTATTATAGGATCGGTACTCGACTCAATCACAAAATAACCAAAACTCTCATTTAATTATCTCGCATATCGATCGCCTAATTGATAGATAAATCTTAAACAACATGGAAAATTTTATTAACGAGACTAATACCTGGTTAAGTGCGTGGCGGTTATCTGCCTCGTGGCTTTGGCGTAAAATGCCTTAGAAGAATTTTTAACGAGACTAAAACCTGATCAAGTGCCTGGTGGTTATTCGCCTTATGCCTTTGACAGAAAATTCCTTAGTAGAATTATTAATGGGATTAACACCTAGTCAAATGCCAGGCGGTTACCCGCCTCGTGGCTTTGGCATAAAATGCTTAGAAAAAATTGTTAACGGGACCAACACCCGGTGAAGTGCTTGGCAAATATCCGCCTCGTGGTTTTGACATAAAATGCCTTGAAAAATTTATTAGTGGGACTAACATCCAGTCATGAGCCTGACGGTTATTTGTCTCGTGGATTTGGCATAAAACGCTAGAAGAATTGTCAACGGAACTAACACTCGATCATGAGCTTAGCAATTAGCCGTCTCGTGGTTTTGGAATAAAATAGTTGAGAAGAATTGTTAACGGGACAAACAATTGGTCAAGTGCCAGGCGGTTACCTGTCTTTTGACTTTGGCATAAAATGCCTTAGAAGAATTGTTAATAGGACTAATACCTGATCATGAGTCTGGCGGTTACCCACCTCGTGGCTTTGGCATAAAATGCCTTGGAATAATTGTTAACGGGACTAACACCCGATCAAGTGCCAGGTGGTTATCCGCCTCGTGGCTTTGGCATAAAATGCCTTAGAAGAATTGTTAACGGGACTAACACCCGATCAAGTGCCTAGAGGTTATCTGCCTTGTGGTTTTGGCATAAAATGCTTTGAAAAATTTATTAGCGGGACTAACACCCAGTCATAAGCCTGGCGATTACTCGCCTTATAACTTTGGCATAAAATGCTTTAGAATTGTTAAGGAGACTAATATGAGGTCATGAGCCTGGCGGTTATTCGCTTTGTGGCTTATCCATGAAAAATACTTAATTGTCAGTCCTTGCTAATTTTGGCAAACTATTATTTCTCATAACTGAATAACGCACAACACATGAAAAAATACCTTGTTAATATTATTGATAAAACTTGCATAAATTATAGATATTTCAAGAATAGAGAATGAGCCGACCATCTAACTTAGCCAACTTATAAGTGAATAACCTTCAAGACCTTAAACAGTCCTTTCCAGTTTTCACCCAACTTACCACACCCAACATTACTGCCTATTATATTAGTACTTTTAGGAACTAAGTCTCCTATATTAAAGACTCAGGGTTTAACCCAACTGTTGAATATTTGAGACATTTTGTTCCAGTATATCCATTCTAATTGAGGCTTGCTCTCATAAAATCTCATCTTTGTCAAGGTTGAATTGCATCTCTTTTGGGTTCTCTAAGGACTCGGAGTGTTGAGTCCTGAAACTGCTTACTTGGACCTCCACAGGAATTACTACTTTGGCTCCATATACCAGTGAGAATGGAGTCTCCACTGTGGCTGCTCTTGGGGTTCTTCTGTATGCCCAAGGGATATGAGGTAACTCCTCAGGCTAACTGCCTTTAGCTTTGTCAAGCCTTTTTCTTCAAACTTTGAAGGATTGTTCTGTTGGTACCCTCGGTCATTCCGTTGGTTTGAGGATGGTATGCTAAGTTGAATCGCACATCAATGTCCCATTTTCTATAAAAGTCTTTAAACTTGAAACTCGCAAATGGGTTCCATTGTTAGTGATAACTACATTGGGGATTCTAAAGTGGGTGAATATGTTTTTGCTAATGAAGGAGATCGCTTGCTGCATAGTGATGGACTGAATTGCTTCTACCTCTGCCCACTTGCTGAAATGATCAACCGCCATAATCACAAATTTTCTTGACCTGATTTCTTTTAAAAATGGGCTAAGGATATCTAGCCCCCATTGAAAAAAGGGCTAGGAGCTGTCGATTGCTGCTTGCATTTTACCTGGTGTTTAAGGATGCTTGCATGCACTTGACACCGTTGGCACTTTTGGACTAGCTCCTTTGCATCTTGCATTACCGTTGGCCATTAATATCCTTATTTGAATGCTTTCTAGGCAATCATCCAAGCTCCTGCATGGCTTCTACAATCTTCTTCATGGATATCTCTAAGTATACTCTGATCGTCATCCTCTATTTGGCCGATAATTAATCTGTCGGTTGCTCATCCTCTATCAAGAATCTATATACTGGAGTCATCCATGATTCCTCCTCCTTAATTGGTAAAGACTCCTTTTCATCGTTGCCTGAGTATGTAGTACTTGAAACTGGAACAGTTGACTCAAGTGCTACTATCCTACGACCGTCATTTTCGCCAACTAATCAGCTTCTTCATTGTCGCTTCTGGCCACTTGGCGATATTCACAGCTGCCTTGTCTATCCTTGATCCTCGTCATTAAGGATTGGACTTTCTCTTTATATTTGAGGAGATTGAGATCTCAGACTTTAAACTATCCCAGACACTGATTAACAACTAGTTGTGAGTCACTAAAAATAATAGACTTTTATATACTTATTTTCACAATAATCCTTAGTGCCATGATCACGTTCTCGTACTTGGCCATATTGTGGTGGTACTGAAGGCGAGCTTTGTTGCGTACCAAAATTTTATTCCCATCTGACTTTGTAGAAAAATTCAAATTCCAGGACCCCCGGCTCCATAGGACCCATTCGCCCATACCTTCCATTCTTCAACCGCCGGTTAGGAGGTCTCTAGGGGTGGAGTCATTTCTACAATAAAGTCAGCTAAATCTTAGGCTTTCATCGCATTTCTAGGAATATACCTGAGGTCATATGCTGATAGCATCACAACCCAGATGGACAATTACCCTGAAAGCTCTAGACTATGAAGCACCTTTCGCAGAGGATAGTTTGTCCTTACCTCTATGGTATGAGACTCGAAGTAAGGACGCAACTTTGTGGCAGACATCAAAACTGCAAAGGTCAACTTCTGGAGAGGGGGATAGTTCAATTTTTCACCCTTCAAGACATGGCTGGCATTAGGGCTGTGCAATCGGTCGGTTCGGTTCCGAACCGAACCGATAAAACCGAAAACCGAAATGTTAAAATTTTAAAAATCAAAAAAATCGATTATGAATATATAACCGAACCGAATTGAACCGATAAAAATCGGTTCGGTTCGGTTCGGTTCAAACCGAAATCTGCTGGGTTGGGCTTGGGGCCGAAAGGGATGGAGAGGTTGTGGTGCTGGGTTGGGTACGAGGAGGGCTTGGGCTCGGGCCTAGCCACTAAATCGGTTTTTCGATTTGATCGGTTATTTAACATATTTAAA
The DNA here is from genome assembly GCF_001659605.2 of Manihot esculenta. NCBI lineage: Eukaryota > Viridiplantae > Streptophyta > Magnoliopsida > Malpighiales > Euphorbiaceae > Manihot > Manihot esculenta. Next base: position 34,782,261 of record NC_035162.2, on the reverse strand, counting down.
CCGAACCGAGCTGAAAACCGACTAATTTTAAATATAATAACCGAACCAAACCGATTATTTCGAAAAACCGAATCGAAAAACCGAAATCAACCGGTTCGGTTCGATTTTTCGATTTAGACCGAAATATGCACTCCCCTAGCTGGCATAGTAAACAGGGCCTTGCTCTCTCTTGTCTTCTCGTACAAGCACAGAGCTTATTGTTTACTGTGTAACAGCTAAGTACAGAAATAAAAACTCACCTTCGACGACGAGCTAAGTAAAGGTAGAGATAATAAAAAAATTTTCAAATTCAAGAATGCTTCAACGCATTATTCTCCCCCATAAAAACTTGTTTTTGCCTTTTAATGCTTTAAAGAACGGGAGAAACCTCTTGGCTTAGCATGATATAAATCGGCCAAGAGTTGTAACTCACCTATTTAGCTTTTGTATATCATTTATACATTTGGGAGCTTTCATATCTTATATGACCTTAATTTTATCTGGGTTTGATTCTATACCTCTTTCAGAGATAATGTAATCTAGAAATTTTTTAGCCCTTGCCCCAAAAGTATATTTTTTAGGATTGAGTTTCATACCTGCCTTATCCAATATGGCGAAAACTATTTGGATGTCACCTGGGTGAACTTTTAAGATTCGACTTTTTAGCACCATATCGTCCACGTGCATTTCCCACCAAATCTTTAAAGATACTAGACACCAACATTTGGTAGGTCACCCCTACATTCTTCAACCTGAACGACATCATCTTATAATAGAAAACCCCTACATCTGTGATGAAATCAGTTTTTTCAGCTTCCTTGGGATCCATTAAGATTTGGTGGTACCCTGAAATGACATCTAAAAAAGAGACCACAGCGTGGTCTGAGGTAGAATCTACTAACTTGTCGATGGATGAGAATGGATAGTGATCTTTTGAACATGCTTTATTCATATCAGTAAAATCCACACACATTTCTACTTTTCATTTGCCTTTTTGACCAGTACTATATTGGCAAGCCATGTAGGATACTGGACATCTTTTATTAGACCTACACTTAAGAGCTTGTTAACCTCTTCCTTAATCACCTGTTGTCTCTCCGGGGTAAATTTTCTTTTCTTTTATTGTACCAGTTTTATTGGCTCATCAATGGACAACTTATGGGTGATTAGGGTTGGATCTACACCTATTATATCTTCTGAAAATCAAACAAAAGTGGTCATTCAGCATTTTAGTAATTTTACTAGATTATCTTTTACTACATTACTTAATGCAGCTCCAAAGTGCACCTTTTTATTAGCTTCTAATAGGACCTCTTCTATTGGGTCTGCTGGTTGTGGCTTCGAATGAGAATTTGATTTTTCTAGCAGATCGATCGACATCGTTGCCTTCTCAGGGCTTTTTGTAGAATGCCTGTAGCATTCATGCGTTGACTTTTGGCTGCCTTGAACAATAGCCAATCCCCCTAGAGTTAACAACTTTAAACACAGAGCACCCATATTAATAACTATCCAATAGCAGCTTAAGACCAAGTGACCGAGTATTACATTATAAGTGGAATGTCTACCATCGTAAATTTTGTATACAACTCCTGCTTATGCTTTTCATCCCCCAATACAAGGGGGAGATTAACGGTGCCCATAACTGCCACAGTTTTATCCCCTAGTCCCACTAACGGGTAGGAGACTTTAGTGAGATTATTTTTATCTAAACTTAACTTGTTAAATACTTCCAAAGTAATAAGGTTGATAGAACTACCTATGTCAACCAAGACTTGCCTCACATCATATCTGTTCAACCGAATGCTTATGACTAACAGGTCATTGTGAAAAGACTTTGTCACCTTATCTACTAGCCTGGACTTTATCTCTTTCTTTGTCCATGGCTATTACTCTACAGACAAGAAATCCTCAGCGGCGAGTTTGTTCTTACCCTTACCATCATATAGACCATCTACAATCACATGTATAACCCCAACGGGTTCACTATCAACAGCGTTTTCATGAGTTCTTATCTCAGGCTCGAGTCTCTTTTCCTTTTTGTCTTTCTTAGCAAAATTTTAGAGTGTGCCGTCCCTTATCAGTCTCTTGATTTCATATTTTAACTGCTGACATTCCTCTGTTGTATGCCCGTGATCTTTGTGGAATCGATAGTATTTGGTTCTGTCTTGCCTGCTGGCTTTATTAAGGTTGAGCTTGGAGAGCCATCTGACCTCTTTGTCATTTTTCCTGATCCACATCAAAATATGCGTTCGCGAGCCATTTAACGGAGTATAGTTCTTATACTTCCCTCAATCGTCCCTTCCTCGGGATTTGGGATAATTCTTTTGATCTCCCTCATAGCCTAGCCTTTATAGCTTTTAGGTTTTGCTTTGACTTTTTCTCTTATCCTCCCTTAGTGCCTGGACTTCATTATCCGATCGTATGTACTTCTGGACCCTATCCATCAGCTGCTAATACGTGGCGGCTAGGTTCTTAATCGAAGAATCCATGAACTTAATATTATGAGTCCTTTTCTTCAATGCCTCGCGGGCTATCTCGTGGTTTTGTTCCTCAAACTATATCACTTTAGCATTGAAACGTGAGATGAAACTCCTTAAATACTCGCCCTCTTCTTGTTGAATTTTCTGCAAGTTTGAGGAGAGTTTTTTTAGAAGGTATACATGTAACAAACTTAGATTTAAATAACATAGCAAGGTGTGTAAAATTGTGGATAGAATCTAGACTTAGATGTTGGTACCACTTCTGGGCTAAACCTGTGAGTGTGAATGGGAAGACTCAGCACAGTACAAATTCGTTGACATCCTGAAGCTGCATCATTGTTCGGAAGATAGCTAGGTGGCTCCTGGGGTCTATCATCCCATCGTATTTTTCCAAACTAGGTAGCTTGAACTTCTTATGTAACGTCTCTGCAAGAATTTCCTCCAACAGGGGTGAAGCATCGTCCAAGTCGTAATCTTCTTCTTGCTCCTTCTAGTACCTTTATACTGCACGAACTAGCTTCCAGTTAATATCTTTCAGGGCCTCATCTGATGATTCCTCATCCTCTAGTTTGGCTTTTTCTTTGAATTGAGTTTGAATTGGCTCTATCTGAGTCTTCGGGGTCTTGAAGGAAGCTTTCTCCCTTATTCTGAGAGTCATGAATGAGGCCTCCTCCTAAGCTTTATATTGCTTGAGTGTTGCCTACAGCTTTTTGATATATTGTACCATCTGCCTATTGTTTAGGTTGTTGAGGTCTACCTCATTGACCATAGAAGGAGTGTTTTGTCCAGTACCAGGGGTGGAGGAGATAATAGCTCCCTTGTTAGCAGTAGACTTAGCAACAACTTGTGAGTTTTCAGTCATTTTGAGAGTAAAAGGAAATAAAAAAAGTATTTTTAGTGAGAAGATGAATAGAAAATTAGGCCGGATTTATCCCAAATGAATCAAGAAAAGCTCAATGGAGATCCTGACAATGGAACCAAATGATGTGCCCGAAAATGAGTTGAAGAATGATTGATTGATCAATCTGCAAAAGAGAGAGAGAGTGAGATGGTTAGTGCATATGGGCAACCACTCCGACACTCAAGTTAATAATTTATCACAGAGGGTGAGTGTAAGAAAGTAACTTAGGCTTAAGAATGAGTGTTAAGAATGTGTATATTGAACTCTGTATATATTTTTATCTTTATACTGTAAGAAGATGAAATTAGTTAGTGAATCTCTTGAAAATCCGACTGGTATCGGCTAGTGGATAAGAGATCCCGCGATTATAGGCGTAATGAAAATCTGTTGGACTCTATCCTCTTAACAATAATTTTGTATCATGAAAAACTCAATCGATTCATAAGATGGCGAGTCTTATGTTGTTTTGATTATAGACTTTTTTGATGTTCGAGTCTCCTTTCTTTCAGGTGAGACTTCCATAACCGAGTATCATAATTTAGTTGGCTCTTGTCACGTGATTCAATTATATGGTGGCAGGTCATGGCATATTTTGAGCGAATATTATTGCCATATCAATATTTATTATTTTTTTATTAATTTTTGATAATATCATGATTCTGTTTACGTATAAATTTTAATTCAATTTATATTAATAAAAGTCCTTTATTTTTTTTAAAGAAAAAAATCTTTTTAAATTATTTTTTTAAAAAAGACAAATATTTAATTTTAAATTATAAAATTTTAAAAAGTAAAAGAATTACTAAAATAAAAAAGAGTGGGCAATTTGCCATATGGCTTCGCAACTGTCTAACTATAAATTATCGATGAATTTAGATATTATTTGATAAACGGGAAAAGTTTAAATTTTCATCTTAAATTATGATGGTAATTTAGTTAGTAAATTTCAATGCTAAATTTTATTATTTTAAATTGCCAATAGATTTTAAAATAAGTTTGTAATTAACTAACATATATTTGCAGAATTTCAATATTTTTTCTTAAACTTGAGTACCAAATTTTTTAGTTAAATTTATTTACAAAATTTAATTAGTAACAAATTATCAATAGATATAAACAGATTTTAAAATATTTTGATAAATTTGAGTCCATGCGTTTTTTATAAGAGTAAAAAATCGGATGCTAAACCTAGAAATTCTTAGTATTCAATTAAATTTATTTATCATTTTATTAAATTCATGGTAAATTTTAAATTTTGAAAGTTGAATAAAAAATTGCTAAAAGTACTTAGAAAGATTATTGACATGAAAGGCAAAAAGGTAATTTAAAGTTTCATTTTTAAAGAGTGCTAAAGTAATAAATCAAAAAATAACATGTAAAGGTAGAGTTATGTATGATTTCTAAATTGCTAATTTGAATAAAAAAAAATTATTTTAAGCAGCGCACCAATTCTCTCTTTACATTCTAGAGAGATTTTTTTTTATATTTTTTTATTTTCTCTAAAGGCTCATTTTCTTCATTGCTGTAAATCCTCGATTGCCCCTATTCTTTTGGGTAGGAGGCAATGACTCTCCTTCTATTTAAAATATGGGTTTCTCCTTCCTTCCATTTTCAAGCGGGTTGAAAATATTATTTTGTATTTTGTTTGTTTGCTGATCTATGTAAATGGTGAGAGTTCTTTTTTGTTGTCTGCTATTGCTCGAGTGTTTTTTATAGTTGCATGCTGGACGGTTGCTTTCGGTGGTGATTTGAAGAAATCGATCTTTGAGTTTGTCTTAGATGGGTGCTACGACTTAAACTTGCTCTCCTAAATTGCCTTAAATTATGTAGTTTTCATTAGTTTGCCTAGAAGGCTCTTCTTCTGTTGGGATAGAGTTATCCTTAGCATCCTTAAGCTGCTAATGTTGGGTGAAAGCTGACCATGATGCTTTGTTGCCATCCCCTTCTAGCTAACATGGCAAAGTTGTCTCCCAAATCTGCATAGATCGGTTGGTGCTTGTTGGAAGTTTTTGTCCCTTCCCTACCTCCAGTGGCGGAGTCAGGAGCTTCCCTTTGGTAGGGCCCAGGAGTTTCCCTTAGCTTCCCTTTGGTAGGGCACTGCTGCGGCACCACCGGCTGTGCAGCTGCGACACCTTCATCCCCTTCAAAGCATTTTCCGGTCGCCGGTACGGCACGTGCCTCTTACCGTACCTTCCCTCCACCCCTCCCTACCTCCTATGCCTTCTAAGGTATCTTCTTTGTCATTGAAGTTTTGTCTCTTCCCGCCTTCTATGCCTTCTAAAGTGTCTTCTTTGTCATTGGAGTTTGGCTTGTTTCTCGCAGTGTTCCCTCAAACCTCAATGGTTATTGGTAGTCGATAATGAAAAAGAAATTTAGTGTTTAGATATTAGTTGAGTTTGAAGGTTCTAAGTAATCGGTTCTCTTAGAGTTTCTCTGTGATTTCTATTTTTTTTTTCCTTTTTTGAGCTTAGACCCTTTATTAATTTTTTTTTTATTATTATTATGGACTAAATCTTTCCGTATCAATAACCTTATATTTTCTTTAATAAAAAAAATTATATATAAATAAAAATAACTTACATACAAAAATATATTAAATTTAAATTTCAACATTAATTATTAAATATCTTATAACTTTTTAAATAAAATTATAAAATTTTAAACATACTAAGATATTATTTATATTATAATATTATTCTTATTTACATATAATTATATATATATATATATATATATATATAAGATTTAATATTTTTTTCGAAATATAATTCTATCATTTTATATACTCACAATAATATTTAAATATATTATGTAAAAAACACACAAATTTTATAATCAACTAACTTAATTTCTTTCAAAGAGATTAATTTTATTATTGACATTTTAAGAAAAATGTTGTAAGGAAGAGCAAATTTAAATAATATTTTACTGTGCTAAACTGACAAGAAAATAAGTAACCAATTTTTTTATGTATATTAATATATTATCAATTTTTTATGTTTTATGTTAAATAATTCTAATAATAAACGATATTAAATTACATTATAATCTTTGGTTATATAATTAAATTGCATATTAGTAATATAAATTTATATGTATATTTTGGTAATATTTTAAATTAAAAATAGAAAAAATAATACTACATATTTTAAAAATTAAAATATATTAATATTATTTTTTTATTATGTTTAATATTTGAAATTATAAAATAATTAGTGTAAAATTTGAGATTTAAAAATAAAAATAAAATAAAATTAAATAAAATCATGTCAAAATTTTTTGAAATTAATTAAAACTAAAAAATTTAATTCACATTATAATTTCTAATATTTTTTTTAAAATTTTTCTAGAATCGGTTCAATTCGGACTCCTAAATAAAACCGGACTCAGAACCGTAACCCAACCCCCTTGTACGGAGGTTGAAGAAGTAGACCAGAAGAGCTTAGCGTTTCTGATGAAGAAATCAGCGGTGCTATATCACTATCCATGCCCAGATGGTGCATTCGCTGCTTTGGCAGCTCATCTTTACTTCTCAGCTACTTCTCTTCCTGCTCTGTTCTTTCCCAACACTGTCTATAACCCCATCAGTATCCAACAGCTTCCTCTTCATGAAATCGATGATCTTTATCTCCTTGATTTTGTTGGACCTTCTGGTTTTGTGCAACAAATCTCGTCCAAAATTAGCAGGTTTTCTCCAGATTAGCTTCCTTTCAATTCTCCCTGGTTTTGTTTTTCCTCAAGTAGTTGCTCATTTTTTTTTGTTATCTTCAGAGTGGTCATATTGGATCACCATGAAACTGCACTGAAGATGCTAGGCGGAGGCAGCGAAGGCGAAACTTTGTTGGGTAAGAATGTGAATGCAGTTTTAGATATGGAAAGGAGTGGTGCTATGATTGCTTATGATTATTTCAAGGAGAAGCTTGTTGGGATTCCTAATCAGAATCTCATCTCTGAGTTCAATCGTCTAAGGCGGATTTTTGAATACATAGAAGATGCAGATATTTGGAGATGGAGACTTGAAAATAGCAAAGCTTTTAGCAATGGGTTGAAAGATTTGAACATTGAATTCAATGTTCAGTTAAACCCCTCCTTGTTTAAGCAGGTAATATTCCTACATTTTCTCTCTCAATTTTCTTTCTTGTTGTTGCACATGCTCATTTTATAAGCTGCATGGTCTTCAACTTCTGTTCTGCAAATCTGACTTGGATTTCACATTTAACTCTCAAGGATTTCATGGATGAAAGCAGAAACCAGCTCTAAGCAGGATGTGACTATAACTTGAAAATACCTGCACAAGATTGAACCTCAATAAAATATTTATTTGTTCATTCTTGCTTGGCATTGTCATGGACCACATAGAAATCAAGCTCTATATGTTAGTGTTTGGACAAACCAAGTTGATCAGAGGTCATTGGCATGTGCTTACTGCCATTTTGTAAAAGTACCCAAACAAATATATTCAATATGGATGTGAAATAGTAGCAAGCCAGGAATTGCTTTTCATGTGGGCCTATGCATATGCCCATCACTTTTTTTATGAAAAATGATAAATTTGAATTGTTGATATAAATAAATAATGATAAATTTACTACTTGCACAACTTTACTTTTTGCTTAAGTTGAAGGTGATTGTCATAAGAAGGACCACCTTCCAGATTTTCTGGAAACATATCTGATCCTCATAAGGATATCTGCAATTTTGAAAACACAGTCCTTAACTCATGAATTTATGTGCTTTTTGGCTTTCTTCAACCTAAATCCCAACAAAATGTTACTAACACTTTTTTATGCACCATTTAAACACTTTCTTTATTATTGGTTCAAATCTTATCCTATATTACCGAAGACCGATCCTACATGTTAAGGAAAGTATCCATTTTTAAATTGCTAATTCTAAGTATATTTTTTTATTTTTAACTCTTTTAAGGTTTTTCATTGAATAAAATTTTTGTTTGTCAAATTATTTTTGTTTCATCAATTCTCACACTACCTAATTAAAATAAAAAAAAGAATAGAAAGAGTAAATGTTGATAGTAAGCTCTACTCAACCTATAGAATGAGTTTCCAATTGCATGAAGTAAAGTTTAAACCAATAGTAAAGGAAGTGTTTAAATAGAAATTGTATGAGAAATTTTTGCTAGCATTTCTTCTGGAATTAGGCTTGTTCAACTCTTTTTGCACTTTTAAAGAGATGAGTCAAGTTGGTATTTGCCGCTGTTGCTTTTGCAATTTTTTTACTAAAAAATTCTGTTTATGCTACCTTTATGGCTTTTTAATGAGGTGAGATCTTTAATCTCCATCTTGTAATTAGTTACTGAAATTGACTGATAAGGATGAATACAAATCACAAAGCCAATGAGTTTTTCTGATGTATATATGCATAATAGTTAGTTGCATTTCTTAGTTTTATTTATTTAAGTCATTTAATGCACTTCTAATTTTTACAAAATAAATTGGATAGCAAGTATTACATTACTGCCATGACGGCTTTATTTCTGTTACATGTGATTGTAACCATGTTTTAATTCAATCTTTGTTTCTTACTATTGTCAAATTATTAAGCAATTTGGCTATGAAGAAAGGTTTAGTTTGTAACTAACTAAGTTTATGAAGGATGAAGTTGAAATATTTAAATAGTTCCTGATAACTGTCTTGTCTCCTGACCGCTACTGGTTGCCTATTTGAAATATGTAAACAAATGCTTATTTGGTCCAGTTGTTGGAGTTTCAAATTATGGTTCTCTCACAACTAAATCAACAACCTCTCACTTCTAAATCAACAACCTCTCACTTTGCATTTCATTTCCTTTATCCAATTTCAAACTCACCTTATCTCTAAGCTCTGCCGTTTTAACGCTTGCTTGTTCTTCCAAATTTTGGGCCAATTACTTAGAAATCCAGTGCTGCTACCATTTATTCACTTCAATTTTTAATTTTTATTAAAACAAGCATTGAAGTTTGAATAGTATTATAATTATGGCCAAAAATCAACTAGATAGGACCATTCTTTCTATTTTGAGGAAAATAAAAATCAAATTCACCTCAAATTCCTTCTTTTTCCTATATTATAACATATTGGAGTTTGACTTTGGGTTAGTGGGTAATGGGTTACCTTCATTTTTTCCCCCTCTTTTTGTTAAAAAGAATTTTAACAATTATGAAACATCTCTCTAAAATATGCTATTATGATTATCATTTAGACTAAAAGTAATTGAATATTCTCTTTATTATGGGATGTGGAAAGATGTGTGGATGTACATAAACAAAATCATTTGTTACATGTCTCAATCATTTCTGTTCCACATACTCACTAAACTTTGTTTCAGCTGAGGTGGAAAAAGGTCTTATTATTCTGTTTCTCAGTGAACATAATGGTGTTGTATGTGTGTCGGTGGGTAGGTGTTGTATGCTCATGCCATTATCTATATGGATTGTTCCTGAAATGTAAATCAGTACATAATTTAATTAACTTTTGCAGTTACTTTCTTTGGATCTGGAGCATATCATTACTCAAGGGATGATGAGCTTATCCATCAAGCAAAAGTTAATAAATGACACCCTTGATCAGTCATATGAAATTGCACTCGGGGGTGGAGCTTTTGGACATTGCTTGGTACTGTACATGTATTCTTTCTTTTCTTGTCCCTTTGTTTTTCTTTTTCAGTGAATCTTTATATTAATTATCTGTACAAGTATCTTTGAAGAACATGGTATCATGAAGTTGACTTTCATGATCTGTCCAGCATTTGTTAAGCCCTGTTCAGTTCTGTCTTGTTTGAGATTTACATGTTCTTGTATTTGAAATGATAACCATAAGCATGTTGTCTGGTTTTTGAGTTTCTTAGTAATATCTCATGTTTGCTATTTTTTACTGTAACTTTCATTTCGATAGTGCTTAAAATGGAAAAGAACATGAAAAGAAATTTCCTTGTTTTCTTTATTTTAGGCTGTTAATGCAGATTCCATATCAGAGTTGAGGAGTGAATTGGGACACCAGTTGGCTACCAAAAGCAGTGATCAAAACCTGAGGTTAGCGATATTTATTATTGAAATTTTTCCTATATATGTGCTCTATCTCTGTTTCCTTTTCCTGTTCTCTTGAATGTTTTCCTCTTTTGATTATTTAACAGTCAAGAGATTTCAAGCTGTGCCTCCAGTAAAAAGTTTGCTGCCATTAATTGATGAAACTTTAGGAATAAAGAAATGTTTGTACGCATATAAAAGCCCTGAAACATTTTGGAAAGATATGCTAAAACCCCTAGACCTCTATTAAGCTGTTGCCTTTTGACTTCTAGTCATATAAACATTTTAGCTTTAATCAAATAAACCCAAATCATTCAAGTGCAACAATCAATAAAGGTGATAAACCATCGATTACCAGATAAGGAAACAGTTTGAGTAAGCTCCCAAATATCAGAATGAATAGTCGCAAAAGAAATTTGACTTTTATTATGACTCAAAAGATAGGATGTTCTAGCGTGTTTAGTATACTCACAAGCATGACAAAATAGAGAGTCAAACTGAGTTCTAACAAACAAATTAGGATAAAATTTTTCTAAAGCAAAAAATGATGGATGCTCTAACCGTATTATTTCTTGATTGACATCCTTATTTTTTTCAAAACAGGCTTGAGATATTGAAGAACCTGGATCACCCTCTAATATATAAAAGCCATCATATAGCCTACCATTGCTAATCCTCTTTCCCGCACATCCTGAATAACACAATGATCAGAAAAAAAAATTCAATTTTACAATTAAGGGTATTGGTGATAGCATTGACAAATAAAAAGTTGGATGTACAAATAACAGAATCTGTTCCGGATATGGGAGTAAAAGAGCCATCATCAATTCTGATACTATATTTGGTTAGAGAAGGAAAATAATTGAGAAAGCCTTTAAAAGAGCTTGTCATGTGTCTATTCGCACCTGAATCGATAATCCATTGAACATTATTAAAAGAGGAAGCATTACCTGACTTTACAAAGTTAGATGTGGCACCGGAGGATGAGTAATCAGAATTAGGAATTGAAACCCTTGTACCTTTTGCCATGGTAAAGATTTATGAACGGTGAAAGAATAAGAGGTACCAAGGTTGTACATACAAGAGAGCCAATCGATTCACAAAAAAACCGGGTAGTGGCACGGGAAGGCCGGAAAGATGGTCGGAATCGTCGCTGGAGTGATCGGAGCGGCGAAGCAACGTCAGGCAATTGGTCATGCGCTAGGACGCGATGGGTCACGCACCAGGAAGGGGAGGCATGTGAGCCTCATGCGCGGGCTTTTCTGGCGTCAGAGCTGAGCAATCGGCCGACGACAGTTCTGGTGCCGGCGATGAGAGGAGGAAAGACTCCTAGATGGGTTAATACCAAAAAAAGGTAGATCTAGGGTTTTGAAACTCTAAAAAGGAAAAAATTGAATTGGAACCCTAAAATCAGGAAAAAATTCTGATATCATAAATAATTTTGGAAAAATTTAGAGAATTTTTGTATTTCACTCTTAATATTTACAGTTGGCCTATATGACTATTTATACACAAAGAGTTATATTTATACAGGAAACAAATAATCAAATAATAATTATAGAGATAATTAAGGATCATTATCAAATCAAATCATATCCCTAGAATCAATTAGAATCAGCAAATAAGTCAACGGTATTTATCAAATTGATGTTTTCTGTTTCTGCTGGAACAAAAAAATTGAACCGAACTGATGCAATTCAGTTCAGTTTGGTTTGTTTCTTATAAATTTGGTTTGGTTTGTGTTTGCTTTAAAAACAATTAGGCTGGTTAGCGTGAAAATTAACATGTGTGCCAAATGCTTGGCGTACTTAATTGGGTGTGCAGTCTACACCAACTTCTATATTAAACAACGATGGAACTCGCTAAATGGATGCAGTTTCGCCATTTAGAGCTTCATTGAATTGATATCATGTGAATTGAAAAATAAAACTTCTATGTACTGGAAAGTAAATGGATGAACTAAAATTAAATTGAGCACTTAGAAGGCTAGGAAATTCAAAGGCACTGTTGGAAATGGAAAAACAAATGCTGAAATTGAAATTGGAAAGTAACTAGAAATGACAAAACCTGTGCTTGAATTGGCTTGCTGAGATATTCCTATTGGTTGCTGTGCTGAAAATTGTGAGCGTTTTTATATTAGATCTCCATTTTCTCACATTTGCGCGTTCATAATTCAGTCTCAGCTCTTCTTTGTTTGCTCAACTTTAATTCTCCATTTTCTCACATTTGCGCATTCATAATTCAGTCTCAGCTCTTCTTTGTTTGCTCAACTTTAATTGATAAAATAGGATTAACGAAAAAAAAAAAAAATCAAAATTTAGCCCAAAGCTAATTAAAAATTAATTTATGGCACATGAATTAGCCTGCAGATTGTTTGTCTCTGTTCTATTGTGCTTAGCTCTTTCTGATCCCTTCACAGAGCACAACAAATTTAATTTAGTGTAAATATGGAATTCTGTTACTTGGCTTTTCTTGTCTTTGGTCTCTTTTGAGTTATTCTTGCTATTGATTTCGTTGTTATTTCAATGTCATTTTTGAATTTTCTGCATTCAAAGACAATGCATTTTATTTTATTTGTATGATCATAGGGCAATTGGAGCTGTTGTGTATAGAGTTCCAGAGCTTGAAAATGACCAGCTGTTGAAAGTCAGCTTAAGGAGCTTGCCTAGTGAAGACACAATACCCATCTCACAGGTATGGGATGTGCATTACTGAGTTATACTTGAGAACCGAACTAAACCCACTCTCCAAATTCAGTTCTCAGTTCAGTTCCTTTTGAAGATTAATTAAACCAACCAAAATTCTACTCAATTATATATATATATAAATAAAATTATTTTTGATAATTTATAGTTTAGTTCTATTAGGTCACTGAAAATTTGGTTTGATTTAGTTTGGTTTACTAAATGCTTTTTTCGCTTTCTTTTTTTCCTGCTTCTTCCTCTGATAAGCTAATTTAGCAGTAGTTGTTGAAACTGCTAAAATGTGTTGTGTGGCATATTTGCAGGAATTTGGTGGTGGTGGTCACCGTAGTGCCAGCTCTTTCATCATAAGTTTTGCAGAATTTGAGAATTGGAAAGTCAGCAAACGTGCTTGATTTTACTCAATTCTCTGGTTTCTTTTAGGCGCAATTTATTTTCAAAAAATAAATTATAAATGTAATATTCTTTAAGAAAATAACTTATTTTTCATATGTAATTGTGTTAATAAGATTTTCAAAATCCAGAAAATAAACTCTTCTTTTGAAAAAGTCATTTTTCAAAAAAATGACCTCTCATTGACCTAAAGAGTTTTTTTTTTTTTTTTTTTAATTTTTATGTTGATTAATTTTTCTAAGCTTTTTAAATGTCGATGAATGTGGAAAACATTTTCGGAAATACAGGGATTGCGATATTTGTTATTTACGTCTAGGCAAATAAGAATTAATTAAACCAACATTCCACAAAAAAATAGAACATAACCTAAATACTGCTGCATTCTAGCAGCCACAAAGCCGCACTTTAAAAGCAACTAGCGAACTGCAGAAGCTGCAGATCAATAGCAGCCAACAAGCACCTTCACTACAGCAGCAAGCAACCCAACCCAGCACCACCCTCACAACCTCCCAGACACAATTAGAAGAGAACATCAGTTGCATACTCAGTCACACCCAAGCAACTTTTCAGACTCACAAAAGAACCAACAAACCAAGAGGAATCAACCAGGAAAGAACCAGCAGCAAACAAGCAGCTTCAAGCATACCACTTGCTAAAAACATCAAATACAACAACAGCCAGCAGTTAGCCAATGGCCAACCTAGTAAGCAAGCAGGAAATCGGCAACTAGACCACCTATCCCAGTCCATACCAAAATAAAAACCCATAAGTCTAAAGCTTAATAGCAAAAACAATCTCGTTTCTCTCTAACCAAATAATACTTCACCTCTTCTCAAGTAGCTTCAGTAAGTGAATCACTGGGATCAGATAGTCTCCAGGTTCCTTTCTTCCAACTAGCATTTTTAGAGTCCATAAATTAAGAGAAGTGTACTTATCATGCACGCTAACACCTCCACCTGAGGATCAAACCAAAAAAAACAATCACTTCTACCCAATCTATAGGTAAAATATTGCCAAAAGGTATTCCTCAGCTTAACAATACATCTTCAAGCCCAACCAGAGTCTAGGGGTTTAGTAAAAAACTCAGCCGTTTGAATTTATTTCTACTAACCCAATGTAGCCTATAACGAAGTCTTAGAAGAGACAAGCTCCCAAATCAACTTCTCTACAACAACCTTATTCCAAGCTTCCAAATCTTTAACCCCTAATCCTCTCTCATTTTTAGGTTTATAAGCCGAGTGCCTAATTGCCTAGCAACTAATGTTAGCTGTGATTCTATCAATGAATTTCTGGCAATAGAATTTGACCCTTTGCGACAGCACTGACATTTGTAAAGAAAACTATACTTTTCCTCTCATTGACCTGCAACTTAGACTTCAAAGTGATGTAATGCTTCGGCAAGAAAACTCATAGAACCACATCACCATTACAGAAAAGAAATAAATCATCAGATATATGTGGTTCAAGTTTTACAACCCTTATGGAACTTAACTGATTGAGACAAATTGACAATCAAATACCTTGAGAGATACTCTATGTTAATGAGAGACAATTGTAAGGTTAATCTCTTGTCAATTGCCAACTATAATTCTAAAAAGATCGGCATTTCTAGTACAAGTGTCGTGAATTTTTTTTTGCTAAAATGTTATTCTTGTTGGAAAGAATTCTCTGCCATGATTGTAAATCAATCAGTTGTTGGAAAGAATCCCCTGTCATGATTGTAAATCAGTCAGTGATCAAATCTTACCATATTTAGCATAGCACGATTCTAGGACATAATTGAGGGCTCAATCAAAGGTCTAATTGTTCATATCATGTACTATATAAACTCTGTAACTTACTACACAAGAGATAAGAAAATAAAAACAGTTTTCTTCCTATAATCTCAAGATGGTATCAGAGCAGGTTTCGGTCTAAAAATATAGCCATCCTGCAATAATCCTTTACCAGATACCCTTCCCAACTTCTTTCTCTCACCGAAACAACAATGGCCGACCTCCCCAGCCCGGTTGACCAATCCCAGGCAATAATTGATCCAATAGCAGACCTGTCACAAAAACTATTCCAGTTAATTCAGAATAGCCAAGATGGAAATCAGAAATCAGTGAACCAATTCACTCTTAATTCAGCAAAGATGATGGAGATGTTTATCACGGCACTACAAGGAGCCGCGAAAGGAGGAGGCACGGGTGTCCCTTATGATCGGAAAGGAGGTATTTTAGGGTTAGAAAGGAGGGCAAATGACCTTTCTACCCCTGTCTCTTTAAATAAATCTAAATGTGCCTCTGCTTGTTTTAATTTTAACAAGGTACAAAATACTAGTGGGTGGATATTTGATTCAGGAGCCACAGACACTATGACTAATGATTCTTCAGATTTTGTTGTGTCAGCCCCACCCTCAAAATCCAATATTCTAAACGCTACCGGTGGCTCTTTTCCGGTCATCGGTGGTGGTACCGTTTCTATAACCCCCACTTTAAATGTCTCCAACAGCCTCTATGTACCTTCCTTATCTTGCAAATTACTCTCTGTCAGTCAGATCACCAAACAGTTAAATTGCAGAGTACTCATGTATCCTCATTTTTGTGTTTTGCAGGATATTCATACGGGCACGGTACTGGGCCGTGGTACTGAGAAAGATGGACTGTACTATATGGAGGAGATCTCAAGTACTGGGTCAGCTCATTTAGCTCAAGGGTCCTCAACCCGACAGTTATGGCTATGGCACCGGCGCTACGGCCATCCCTCAAGTGATTATCTTCGTACTTTGTTTCCTGAGTTTAAATCCATTGACATTCCAGTTTGTTCTTCATGCGTGCTTGCTAAGAGTCATAAGAGTACTTATCATATATCCACAAATAAATCTGATACTCCCTTCTCAATAATACACTCTGATGTATGGGGGCCTGCCCCGGAAACTGTCTCCCCTGATTATAGATACTTTGTGACTTTTATTGATGATTGCAATCGTGTTACTTGGGTTTACCTGTTAAGACAAAAAAGTGAAGTGGCTGAGAAATTCTGTGATTTTTTCCGCATGATTAAAACCCAATTTCACAAGACCATTCAAGTCCTCCGATCTGACAATGGGGGGAATTTGTCAATAACCATCTTCAAACCTTTTTCCGGGATAATGGGATCTTTCACCAAACTGCTTGTCCTTATACACCACAGCAAAATGGGGTTGCTGAAAGGAAAAATCGACATATCCTTGAGACTGCCCGAGCCCTAATGTTTGAAGCCCAAGTTCCTCCTAAGTTTTGGTCTGAAGCAGTTGCCACATCTATTTACCTCATCAATCGACTTCCGTCTCGCGTCCTTAATTTCCAATCTCCCTTGCATACCTTGTCCTCTCATCACACCATCCCTTCCCTTCTCAACCTTCCACCTAAAATCTTTGGCTGTACAGTTTATGTTCACATTCCTAAAACACACCGCACTAAACTTGATCCATGTGCTCTTAAGTGTGTTTTCTTTGGTTATGGTGTCCATAAAAAGGGCTATCGGTGTTTTGACCCAATCTCTAAACGACTCTTCACTACCATGGACTGCACTTTTCTGGAAGAGGAATATTTTTTTCCTTCGCCAACTAGCAGTGAGGGGGAGACAACGGCACAATCACCACCACTGCCAAATTGGCTTAGTCAGGAGGGGCCATAACTTGATCATTCTTCTCTTCCTGAGTCTACACCAGAACTGGGAGACACTGACCATCTAGTACAGTCCTCGGTCTCAACGTCACAACCAGAACCTGACACCGTAGAATATCCTGAGGAACACACAACTGAGGTATGTGAATCTGAACTTTCCCCTGGTTCTAATAACCTTACTACTGAACCCATTTCCCTTGAGGTTTCTGAAACAGGCCAATATGTCCTACCCCCTCGGAATAATAGAGGAATTCCACCCAGGAGATATGATCCAGAATTCGAGGCAGCCAGGTCCAGATACCCTGTGGCAAATGTTACCAGAGGAGAAAGACTATCACCTCAGTTGGTCAACCTACAGAAAAACATTTGCTCAGAATGGATACCAAATGATGCCACAGAGGCCCAAAAGGACAAAAGATGGGTTGAGGCGATGGAGACCGAGATGGATGCCCTGGAGAAAAACAAGACCTGGGAAAAATGCTGGCTACCCAAGGGAAAACGACCAGTGGGATGCAAATGGGTGTTTACCATAAAGTATAAGTCAGACGGAACGGTGGACAGATATAAAGCTAGACTTGTAGCAAAAGGATATACTCAGACTTATGGAGTTGACTATTCTGAAACGTTCTCTCCAGTAGCAAAAATTGATACTGTAACGACCCCAAAAAGGACCGTCACCGGCGCTAGGATTCAGGTCGGCTTAAGGCCGCCAGAACCCGTAGCAAGCCTGCTATACTCTCTGTGTACCTGTAAACCTCATACATGATCATACATTTTATGTGAAAATAAAACTCTTTTCTGAACCAAGGCTCAACCTGTGCATGCACTATCTCTGTACTCTGTACTCATGTACTCTGTACTCTGTATCCCTGACTAGAGCTTGCTCTAGATGGGTTAATTCATACCTGTTAAGCCTGGTTTTCACATACAGGAAAACATATATACATATACAGATCATGTACAAAACATACATCACTAGGTCTAGCAACAACTATTACATCTCTGTAATATTACATGTCCACTCTAAGCTATTACAGATCTCTTTACTCTTCCTGTACTCTGCTGGACTGTCCCTGTACACTGTACACTGAACCTGCAAAACTGGGGTTAAGGGAGTGGGATGAGCTCTATAGCCCAGTGAGTAGAACAGTAAAACATCTCAGTAAAATATGATCTCATGGAATGCACCATATCACAAACAAGCCACATCAAGAGTAAACCTGTCACCAC
This sequence comes from Manihot esculenta, assembly GCF_001659605.2. Lineage (NCBI taxonomy): Eukaryota > Viridiplantae > Streptophyta > Magnoliopsida > Malpighiales > Euphorbiaceae > Manihot > Manihot esculenta. Next base: position 34,763,905 of record NC_035162.2, on the reverse strand, counting down.
ATAGTCCCAGTAACTCTGTGCCAGGGCGTAGTCAAAGGCTCCTGGACTTCCTGTCATATATGTATATGTGTATATAACACCATTGTACTTACCATTGCCAGGGCGTAGTCAAAGGCTCTTGGACTTCACTATACCTGCCAGGGCGTAGTCAAAGGCTCCTGGACTTCCTGTTTGAGACTATTGGATCATTCAGCATTCACTCACATCACCAAATAACAATGCAATGCAACATATTCGTGTATACTAATGCAATCAACCTATGGCATAATCATGATGCATGAGATATGCTAAAAGCAGTTTGTAGTTCAATTAAAAGTCATACGTTTAGTTCCACTCACCTCTGGCTAACTGGACTGACTGACTCTGCAGGTTCTGAATTTCTGGAGCAGTACTCACTGCTGCTCTCTCTGGTTCCTCTGGTCTGTACCTATACAGATGGACTCATATGAGGGACCAATCAAGCGTAGAAATAACTCTATTTAAACTCCCCAAGAATCCCCTAAAACTCTCTCTAATAGTCATGCAAAGCAAGAAAAGGAAAGCTGGACAGAACACTTTCGGCGGCAGGTTCGGCGGCCGAAAGTCCTTTCCAGAGACGAAACTCAAGCACCTTCGGCGGCCGAATCTCTATGTTCGGCGGCCGAACCCTTTTGGGGGCAAGTTTCGGAGGCCACAAGGCACTCCAGAGACGAAAGTCTCTAACCTTCGGCGGCCGAATCCCCCAAACAGAGCCGAACATGCACAACTCGCGGGGGCAAGCTATGGCAGCCTGAGCCACCATGCAAGAGGTTCGGCGGCCGAATGAACCTTCGGCTGCCGAACCTGAGTTCATCCAGAACTCAGTTTCAACGGCAAACCATCTCCTCCTTCCCTTCAATAACTCCAAACATGCATATACCAATTCCTCAACACACATATACATAAGTATATGATCACAGGGGTCCAAAACTATCTAATAACCCCAAACAACAAATCAAACATAACACATAAACATGTATCCATACATAAATCATCAAAAACTACCATGAATAACCTAAGCATGCTTCTCCTTCCTTTAACCCTTCAGAAAAACATATAAACAGGGTCTAAAACTGCCCTTACCTCTGGAAACAGGAAGATACGCACACTGAACAAAGGAAAAACAGATCAACCTCTCTTCAAACTCTCAACATCTCAAAAGTGTAACTTTTGTTTCTCTCAACTCTCAACACCTTTGCAAGCACCTCAAACTGCTGTAAGAACAACCAAAAACATGTACAGATGAGTCATAAGAGACGTGGCCATTCCATGGCAAGAATCTGAGGCCAACATCTGTCACAAGCCATGACTCAGCTAGCTGGCCAACTCATCGTCGGCTGCCCAATCACATGCAAGACCATGCAATCGTTCGGGGGCCGAACTTTACCTTCGGAAGCCGAACATTGGGCACTTTCGGCGGCCGAACTTATCTTCGGCGGCCGAACTTGGCTCCTCTGCCTTGGTTCATTTCAACTCAAAACTCAAAACTAAAGAACTGTAAAACCAGAAAACACCTCATAATACTGAGAAAACATAACTCCTACCCTTATATAGAATCCCAACACCCCGGATTCCACCAGACAATAGGAATTCCGGTGCCGGATTCTAGCCGGGTATTACATTCTCCCCTCCTTAAGAACATTCGTCCTCGGATGTTCCTAAAACACACAATGAACACATGAAATGGAGAAAACTAACCTCAAAACAAATATGGATACTGCTGGAGCATAGACTCCCGCGTCTCCCACGTGCACTCTTCTAGGTTATGGTGGTTCCACAACACTTTCACCATCGGAATCTCCTTGTTCCTTAGCTGTCTGATCTGCGTGTCCAGAATCCGCACTGGCTGCTCTATATAGGTGAGATCCGTATGAACCTCCACCTCAGGCTCACTCAGAACCTGATTCGGATCTGACACAAACTGTCGTAGCATAGAAACATGAAATACCGGGTGAATTCTCTCCATAGAAGCAGGTAAATCCAGCTTATACGACACATTTTCGATCCTCTGCAACACCTCAAAGGGTCCAATGTACCGTGGAGCCAATTTACCTTTCTTTCCAAACCGAACCACTCCTTTCATTGGAGACACTTTCAGCAATACCCAATTACCCTCCTGAAACTCTAACTGCTTTCTGCGAACGTCTGCATAACTTTTCTGTCTACTCTGAGCTATTCTAATTCTTTCTCTAATCATGGGCACCATTCTACTGGTAATGTCTACTAACTCTGGCCCTGCAAGAGCCTTCTCTCCTACCTCTTCCCAGCAAACAGGGGATCTGCACTTCCTCCCATACAAAGCTTCATAAGGAGCCATCCCAATGCTAGCATGATGACTGTTATTGTAGGCAAACTCCACCAAAGGTAGATGCTGCCTCCAAGAACCGCCAAAGTCTAACACACATAGGCGAAGCATATCCTCTATGGTCTGGATGGTCCTTTCTGACTGTCCATCAGTCTGTGGGTGGAAAGCAGTACTAAAATCCAATCTTGTGCCCATAGCACTTTGCAGACTCCGCCAAAAACGGGAGGTAAACTGAGGTCCTCTGTCTGAAACTATAGACACTGGAACTCCATGTAATCTCACTATCTCATCCAGATAGACCTGTGCTAACTTATCCACAGAATAGTTACTCCGTACTGGAAGAAAATGAGCAGATTTCGTGAGTCTGTCCACAATCACCCATATCGAGTCTATCCTGTTGGACACTACTGGTAAACCCACTACAAAATCCATGGCTATGTTCTCCCATTTCCACTCTGGAATCGGTAATGGGTTAAGCATTCCGGCTGGTTTCTGATGCTCTAATTTCACCCTCTGACAAACCTCACAGGCTGTCACGAACTGCGCCACTTCTTTCTTTATGGCTGGCCACCAATAAACCCTTTTCAAATCCTGATACATCTTGGTGGCTCCTGGGTGAACACTATACTTCGCATTATGAGCTTCCCTCATAATGTCTTCCTTTACACTGCCCCTATCTGGTACACAAAGTCGACTCCCATAGCGAAGGATCCCTTTGCTGTCAAATCTAAACTCTGCATTGTTGCCTGACTGAACAGTTCTGGCAATTTTCATCAATTCAGGGTCCTCGTGCTGTCTCTGAGCTATCTGCTCCAGAAACACAGGTGTCACTCTCATCTGTGCTATCAACGCACCTGTACCAGACAACTCTAGCTGTAATCCCTCGTCAAAGAGCTTATAAAGCTCCATCACAACCGGTCTCCGCTCTGCTGCTATATGGGATAAACTGCCTAGTGACTTCCGGCTTAGGGCGTCTGCGACAACATTCGCCTTACCCGGATGATACTGGATCTTACAATCATAATCACTGAGCAATTCGACCCATCTTCTCTGCCGCAAATTCAGCTCTCTCTGACTTAAGATGTACTGTAAACTCTTGTGATCAGTGAAGATCTCGCATTTAACCCCGTAGAGGTAATGCCGCCACATCTTAAGTGCAAAGATAACTGCTGCCATCTCTAGGTCATGGGTAGGGTAATTCAACTCGTGCTTCTTCAACTGTCTAGAAGCATAAGCTATTACTCTATCACTCTGCATCAATACACAACCCAATCCCACTCGAGATGCATCACAGAACACTGTGAACTTTTCATTACTGACAGGCAGAGCTAACACTGGTGCTGTTGTCAATCTCCTCTTGAGCTCCTCAAAGCTCTCTTCACACTGGTCTGACCAGATAAACTTCTGGTTCTTCTGAGTCAATTTGGTCATAGGAGCTGCTATCTTTGAGAAGTTCTGAACGAACCTCCTGTAGTAACCTGCCAGTCCCAGAAAGCTTTTAATCTCAGTCACTGTCATGGGTCTGGGCCAGTTAGCTACAGCCTCTATCTTCTTGGGGTCTACCTCAATACCCTCTGTTGATACTACATGTCCCAAGAAGGCAATGCTCCGTAACCAAAACTCACACTTCGAGAACTTGGCATATAAACCATGCTCTCTCAGTGTCTGCAAAACGATCCTCAGATGCTGGGCATGCTTCTCTGCATCTCTGGAATACACTAAGATATCATCGATAAACACAATGACAAAGTGATCCAGAAACTCACTGAATACCCTGTTCATGAGATCCATAAATGCTGCAGGGGCGTTAGTCAACCCGAACGGCATCACTAAGAACTCATAATGCCCAAATCTGGTCCGAAAAGCTGTCTTAGGCACTTCTGCCTCTCTGACTCTCAACTGATGATACCCAGATCTCAGATCTATTTTCGAGAAACAACCTGCTCCAGCTAGCTGGTCAAATAGATCATCAATCCGAGGTAAGGGATACCTATTCTTGATAGTGACCTTGTTCAACTGTCTGTAGTCGATACAAAGTCTAAGGGATCCATCCTTATTTCTGACAAAGAGTACTGGAGCACCCCAAGGTGAGGTACTAGGGCGGATGAAACCCTTATCTACCAAGTCCTGCAACTGTTCTTTCAACTCTGTTAACTCAGCTGGTGCCATCCTGTGGGGAGGAATAGAAATAGGTCTAGTACCTGGCAGTAATTCAATTTCAAACCCTATCTCCCTATCAGGTGGTAGTCCTGGCAAATCGTCTGGGAACACATCGAGAAACTCTCGGACTACTGGTACTGTGGCTGGTTCCCTAACCTGACTGTCTAGCTCTCTCACATGAGCTAGAAACCCCTGACAACCCCTCCTAAGCAAACGACGAGCCTGAAGGGCTGAAATTATACCTCTGGGTGTACCTCTCCTGTCTCCTCTGAAGACACACTCTGACCCATCCTGGTCTCTGAGACTCATTAACTTCTCTCGACAGTCCAACGTAGCACTATATGCAGATAGCCAATCCATCCCTAGAATGACATCAAAATCTGTCAAATCTAGAACCACAAGGTCAGCTGGAAGGCATCTACCCTCGATAAACACTGGACTGAAACGACAGACTGACACTGCCACTGATGGGTCACATCTAGGTCCACTGACCCAGAGAGGATACTCTAACTCAGAACTGATCAAACCCAACCTCTCTATGGCTCTCGAAGCAATAAAGGAATGAGAAGCACCAGGGTCCATCAAAGCATACACATCTGAACACCCAATGATGAGATTACCTGACACCACTGTGTTCGACGTGTTAGCCTCCTCCTGTGTCACTGTGAAAATCCGTGCTGGGGCTACCGGATTTCCACCTCGGGAACCTGCTGCTGAAGTAGAGGCTACCCCTCTCCCTCTACCTCTGCCACTAGTCTGAGGCATGACTGGAGCTACTGGCCGTACAACTGGCTGTACCACACTGCCTGAACTCATCTGCTGGGATGGTGCAAAAGTCATCTGCGGACAATCCCGAGCAATATGCCCTTCCTGTCCACATCGAAAACAAGCTGTAGATCCCAACCGACAAACTCCTCCATGTGGTTTTTCGCATCGTCTGCAGACTGGAGCTGTGCCAGAGCTTGAGCCACTACCTATTCCCAGACCTGACTTGACTTTATTCCAGAACTTACTCTTTGTTCCTCTCGCTCTATCCCATCTCTTACTGCCTGTAGAACCTGAACTGGGGGCCTTAGCACCCGAAGCCTGTGCCTGTGACTGTTTCTGAATATTGGCACTAGCTTCCATTTTCCTGGCTGCGTCTACTATCGTATGGAAACTCTCCTTTTCGGCTGGAAGAATCAAGGAAGCATACCTGGGATGCAATCTCATAGTATATCTCCTTGCCTTCTTCTGATCAGTATCATAGGCTTGACCCACATACTGAAGCAAATCCAGGAACTTATCTGTGAATTCATCAACACTCATCTCATCTGTCTGTCTCAATTGTTCAAATTCAATTACTTTCATCTCCCTCGAACTGTCAGGAAAAGCCCACCCTGCAAACTCATTGGCGAACTCTCCCCATGACATACTGTCCATTCTCGGCTCCACATAATTCTTAAACCATTCTCTGGCCTTCTTGCATTTTATTGTGAAACCTGCCATCTCAATGGCTCTCTTATCATCTGCTCCCAATTCACCGGTGATCATCCTAACTGCTCTGAGGTAATCAAATGGATCATCTCCCGTGTTGTATTTAGGAGCATCCAATTTCAAGTATTCCGTCATTTGGACTTTACCTCCAGATGAGCTAGGTTCATGTCTGTCAACAATAGGAGCTACTGGTTCTGGTGGTGGTACTGGGTCATTTGGCTCTAGGTGTGCTGCACTTGGATGGGTAGGGGAAGATGGATACATCGGATATGGTGGATAGTAAGGATAAGGCATATAAGGCATATAAGGAGGATATGGCACAAAACTCGAGTACTCCGACATACCTCCCATCGGATACTCTGGATAGCCATAACCTGAGGCCTGAACGCCTCCCTCGGATTCTCCCATACCTTCATCCATAGACGGATCAGTCTCCATAGCCTCCCTCTCTTCCTCTGATCTTCCTCCCCTAGCTGTTCCTCTTCTGCTCTCGTCGACAGACCTTCTAGGGTCTATTGACATACCTTCCCTGCTAGATCTCTGAGACCTTGCCCTTGGCAATGCAGGAGGACGAGCAGCTGATCTCTCATTCTCTGGTGGGACTCCAGTCAATCGAGCTGATCGACGAGTTCCTCGCATCTTTATTCTGGAAACACAACATTTAACATACCACTTTAGCACATAAACATCACATATCAATCATATACATTCAACACTCATGGCATATCATAGCAGATAAGACTCAAGACCCTATCCTAGTGGACATGATTTCCTATTGTGCTTGACCACTTCTAACCTGTCTGAGCCCAACACTGTCTCTATAGGTCCGATCATGTGAACCTAGGGCTTTGATACCAATCTGTAACGACCCCAAAAAGGACCGTCACCGGCGCTAGGATTCAGGTCGGCTTAAGGCCGCCAGAACCCGTAGCAAGCCTGCTATACTCTCTGTGTACCTGTAAACCTCATACATGATCATACATTTTATGTGAAAATAAAACTCTTTTCTGAACCAAGGCTCAACCTGTGCATGCACTATCTCTGTACTCTGTACTCATGTACTCTGTACTCTGTATCCCTGACTAGAGCTTGCTCTAGATGGGTTAATTCATACATGTTAAGCCTGGTTTTCACATACAGGAAAACATATATACATATACAGATCATGTACAAAACATACATCACTAGGTCTAGCAACAACTATTACATCTCTGTAATATTACATGTCCACTCTAAGCTATTACAGATCTCTTTACTCTTCCTGTACTCTGCTGGACTGTCCCTGTACACTGTATACTGAACCTGCAAAACTGGGGTTAAGGGAGTGGGATGAGCTCTATAGCCCAGTGAGTAGAACAGTAAAACATCTCAGTAAAATATGATCTCATGGAATGCACCATATCACAAACAAGCCACATCAAGAGTAAACCTGTCACCACATAGTCCCAGTAACTCTGTGCCAGGGCGTAGTCAAAGGCTCCTGGACTTCCTGTCATATATGTATATGTGTATATAACACCATTGTACTTACCATTGCCAGGGCGTAGTCAAAGGCTCCTGGACTTCACTATACCTGCCAGGGCGTAGTCAAAGGCTCCTGGACTTCCTGTCTGAGACTATTGGATCATTCAGCATTCACTCACATCACCAAATAACAATGCAATGCAACATATTCGTGTATACTAATGCAATCAACCTATGGCATAATCATGATGCATGAGATATGCTAAAAGCAGTTTGTAGTTCAATTAAAAGTCATACGTTTAGTTCCACTCACCTCTGGCTAACTGGACTGACTGACTCTGCAGGTTCTGAATTTCTGGAGCAGTACTCACTGCTGCTCTCTCTGGTTCCTCTGGTCTGTACCTATACAGATGGACTCATATGAGGGACCAATCAAGCGTAGAAATAACTCTATTTAAACTCCCCAAGAATCCCCTAAAACTCTCTCTAATAGTCATGCAAAGCAAGAAAAGGAAAGCTGGACAGAACACTTTCGGCGGCAGGTTCGGCGGCCGAAAGTCCTTTCCAGAGACGAAACTCAAGCACCTTCGGCGGCCGAATCTCTATGTTCGGCGGCCGAACCCTTTTGGGGGCAAGTTTCGGAGGCCACAAGGCACTCCAGAGACGAAAGTCTCTAACCTTCGGCGGCCGAATCCCCCAAACAGAGCCGAACATGCACAACTCGCGGGGGCAAGCTATGGCAGCCTGAGCCACCATGCAAGAGGTTCGGCGGCCGAATGAACCTTCGGCTGCCGAACCTGAGTTCATCCAGAACTCAGTTTCAACGGCAAACCATCTCCTCCTTCCCTTCAATAACTCCAAACATGCATATACCAATTCCTCAACACACATATACATAAGTATATGATCACAGGGGTCCAAAACTATCTAATAACCCTAAACAACAAATCAAACATAACACATAAACATGTATCCATACATAAATCATCAAAAACTACCATGAATAACCTAAGCATGCTTCTCCTTCCTTTAACCCTTCAGAAAAACATATAAACAGGGTCTAAAACTGCCCTTACCTCTGGAAACAGGAAGATACGCACACTGAACAAAGGAAAAACAGATCAACCTCTCTTCAAACTCTCAACATCTCAAAAGTGTAACTTTTGTTTCTCTCAACTCTCAACACCTTTGCAAGCACCTCAAACTGCTGTAAGAACAACCAAAAACATGTACAGATGAGTCATAAGAGACGTGGCCATTCCATGGCAAGAATCTGAGGCCAACATCTGTCACAAGCCATGACTCAGCTAGCTGGCCAACTCATCGTCGGCTGCCCAATCACATGCAAGACCATGCAATCGTTCGGGGGCCGAACTTTACCTTCGGAAGCCGAACATTGGGCACTTTCGGCGGCCGAACTTATCTTCGGCGGCCGAACTTGGCTCCTCTGCCTTGGTTCATTTCAACTCAAAACTCAAAACTAAAGAACTGTAAAACCAGAAAACACCTTATAATACTGAGAAAACATAACTCCTACCCTTATATAGAATCCCAACACCCCGGATTCCACCAGACAATAGGAATTCCGGTGCCGGATTCTAGCCGGGTATTACAGATACAATACGGGTCCTATTCTCTCTAGCTGCAAACCTAGACTGGCCACTTCACCAATTTGATGTGAAAAATGCTTTCTTACATGGTGATCTGGAGGAGGAAGTATACATGGATGCTCCACCAGGGTTCATGAGTGGGTATAGAAGGGGAGAAGTGTGTCGATTGAGGCGAGCCTTGTATGGGTTGAAACAGTCACCCAGAGCATGGTTTGGGAGATTTACTCAAGCAATGAAGAAAAATGGATATCGACAGAGTAACTCCGATCACACTCTATTCTTGAAGAGGCAAGGAAGGAAGATCACGTGTTTGATTATATACGTGGATGACATGATTATAACTGGAGATGATGTGGACGAAATCAAACAATTGAGGGACAACTTATTCCAAGAATTTGATATGAAAGACCTGGGGATGCTAAAATATTTTCTTGGAATCGAAGTTCTCAGATCAAACCAGGGAATTCTAATATCACAGAGAAAGTACATTCTTGATCTGTTAACTGAAACAGGAATGATAGATTGCAAACCAGTCGATACTCCGGTAATGGTCAATCACGAGTTGAGCAAGGACTCAAAAGAAGGACCCACAGACAGGGGGAGATACCAGAGACTGGTAGGAAAACTGATTTATTTATCACACACCAGACCAGACGTGGCATATGCTGTGAGTTTAGTAAGTCAGTTCATGCATGATCCAAAACAAGACCATATGGAGGCAGCATTAAGAATCGTTCGATATCTGAAAGGAACAGCTGGGATGGGCATGTTGTTCAAAAAGAATGGTCATTTCAGTATCAGTGGATATACGGACGCAAGTTGGGCAGGAGATCTCTCTGACAGACGATCTACTTCAGGATACTTTACCTTTGTCGGAGGAAATTTGGTAACGTGGAAAAGTAAGAAACAGAAGGTGGTGGCACTATCAAGTGCTGAAGCAGAATTCAGGAGAATAGCAAAAGGACTGGCAGAACTCCTATGGATCAGAAAGTTGATGTTTGAGCTTGGATTTCCATCAAAGGATGCAGCTGAACTCCGTTGTGACAACAAGGCGGCAATAAGCATTTCTGAAAATCCAGTTCAGCATGATCGAACAAAACATGTTGAAATAGACCGACATTTCATCAAAGAAAAGTTGGACAGTGGTCTGATATCTTTACCGTTTGTTCGATCAGAGGATCAATGGGCGGACATCCTAACCAAAGCAGTAGCTGGACGAATATTCCATGAGGTTTTGGGCAAGTTGGGTATGCTAGATCCACATGAACCAACTTGAGGGGGAGTGTTGGAAAGAATCCTCTGCCATGATTGTAAATCAATCAGTTGTTGGAAAGAATCCCCTGTCATGATTGTAAATCAGTCAGTGATCAAATCTTACCATATTTAGCATAGCACAATTCTAGGACATAATTGAGGGCTCAATCAAAGGTCTAATTGTTCATATCATGTACTATATAAACTCTGTAACTTACTATACAAGAGGTAAGAAAATAAAAACAGTTTTCTTCCTATAATCTCAAGAATTCTAGCATGCCATTTTTTCTAAATGAGGTTTTTCTCCATGGAACTAGACATCACAAACATAGTTCTTGCTATAAAATACAGACACAATGCTATATTGACTAAGAATGTACATGAATCAAACTATTCATAAGCTGTTCGAGAGTCGATTCAATAAAACTCGATTTAGCTCGGCTTTTTTTTTTTTCAAGTTTGAACTCAATTTTGAAATTCGTGACCTAAACGAGTCAAGTTTGAGCTAAATGGTATTTGGTTCGTTAAGACTCGCAATGTGACTCGTTTTCTGCCTCGTTGAGCGAGCTCATTTTTTTATCTCGTTGAGTAGGCTCGCAAGCTAACTCGTTGATCAGATTTATTAAATAGATTCACGAGTAGACTCGCTAAGTAAGCTCGTAAACTAATTCGTTAAATAAGCTTGAATTATAAGTTTAAGAACAAGCTCATTAACAAGAAACAAACTCACTTATTTCATATTTAGTAACTAGTATGTATTGTTTTATATGAAGAACAAATTTAATATTTGATATACTAAAATTATTCATTATATAATCATAATATTAATTAATTTTTTTATTACACAATTAAAACTAAATTATAAATAAAAACACAAAATATAAAAGATGATAATAATTATAGTATATTAATGATGATTAATTAGGTAGACAATGTATATTATATTTATAAAGAGTTTTATAATTATAATTTAATTTTATATGGTACATATATTTATAAAAAGAAATATTAAAATATAAATAAATAATATAAAATATAAAACTAAACTAATATTTGTGTGTACACATTCAATAAATTATCCTAAAAATCAACATTATTAAATAATTAAAATAAAGATAATTATAAAATTATAAAATATAACATATTATAAATATTTGAAAAATCACATTCTTAGAAATCACAAATAACTAATATAAACTATTGTAATAATTATTCCTTAATATCATTATTCAAGTAGGATTACATAATAAATTAAATTGTAAAAACTAAATATTTTTTAAAATTAAGGTATAATTATAAAATTTTTTTGTATAATTATTAATAACTAAGCACACAATATGAAAAATGAGAATAATTATAGAAGTAACAATGATTAATTATATAGACAATGTATATTATATTATAAAGAGTTTTATAATTATAATTGAATTTTAGATAGTATATATATTTATAAGAAAAAATATTAAAATATAAATAAGTAATGTAAAATACAAAACTAAACTAATATTTGAGTGTAAATATCCTATAAATTATCCTAAAAAAATCAATATTGTCAAACAATTAAAATAAAAATAATTATAAATTATAAAATATAAACTATTATAAATACTTGAAAATCACAAATAACTAATATAAACTATCGTAATAAGTTCTACTTAATATATTATTCAAGTAATAGTATATAATAAATTGAGTTGTCAGACTTTGTACAATTAAAATAAACTAGATACTACTATAAATATTTAATTAATTATTGTTAATATATTTGTATAATTATTCAAATAAAGTCTATTGATTAAACTTCATCATTTTAATTAAAACAATGTAGTTTTAAATGAAATTCTCTAATTATATAAAAAATATATTTTTATAATCTATTTATTAAATTATGTAATAAAAGAAAATACATCTTTTATTAAAACTACGTAGTTTTAGTATGTTATTAATAATATTTAAGTTCTGGCAAATTGCATCTCAAATTTGCCAATTCATAGTTTCCAGTAGCCATCAGACATCATACTTCAACTAGAGGACCCGTTGAACGTTTGAGCAGCAGCACGTCGCGCCAGCACCACCGCTGCATTGCACGCCTGTGAGCTGCCGCACCACCACATCTCGTGTTTGTGAGCTCTCACACGTTGCACCTCTGCATCGACCACTCGTTTGCAGCCCGCCTCTGCATCGCACGACTGTGAGCCGTCGCACGCCGTACCTTTGCATCGACCGACCATCAATCGTTTGTAGTCCACCTCTGCATCGCGTGACTAGAAGCCGCCGCACCGTTGCACCTCTTGCTCGTGAGCCGCTGCATGGCACACCTTTTCATTGACCACTCGTTTACAACCCACTTCTATATCACGACTGTGAGCCACCGCCGGCCAGCCGTATGCCCGCAACTATGCATCGACGACTCATTTGCCACCCACCTCGCTCCTCTACAGTTCAGCAGTTCAATAGTAAGGATTTTTTTTTTTTTAAATCTGAAGAAAATAGTTTCGGCTAGAATTTTGATTGGTATTATATTATGAATTTATTATGACATTCAAGTTTATAGGCATCATAGTGTTGATTAGACATATTTAGCTTATAGTTCCAAAAAATGGAGGTGTTTATTTCATTATGTTTCCTGATCACAAATAGATTGAGTGTTAAAAGTACATAATATATGCATATTCATTCTTTTTATCAATACTTAAAGTAGTTAAGTTGCAGAAGAGATATATTTGATTAGAGGTGTAAACGAGTCGAGCCGAGCCGAGTTTTGAAGAATTCAAGCTTGGTTCGTTAAAATTTTTTCGAGTTCGAGCCGAATTCGAGTTTTACTCATTTCGAACTCGAGTCGAGTATTAAGAAGTTCAAACTTGACTCGTTTAGCAAAAAAGTTTAGACGAGTTGAGTTTTTATTGAGTTTAATATCGAATAGTTCACAAGTAATTCAATTTATTTATTTATATAATGAGTTTTAGTTTAAAACTAATAAGTTTAAAACTAAAATAATTTTAGTTAAATAAGTATATCTATAAATTAGCTCGTAAACTTATAAAGATGAGCTTTTAAATCTTAATGATCTTTTAAATCTTAATGATCCAAATATATGCAAGTTTAAGAATGTAACTAAACTATATAGAGCTGAATTTTAGAAAATTTAGGTTTGCCTCATGAAAGTATATGCAGGGTTTGAATTTATTTCTCTTATGATAATAATCTCGGCTTACTTAACGAGACTGTTCACGAGCCTATTCACGAGCTTGCTTATGAACTCAGAAACAAGCCGAACTCACGAGTTTAACGAGCCGAATACTATGGAGTTCAAGTTTGGCTCATTTACCAAACGAGCCTAAAAATTAAGCTCAAGCTTGCCTCGTTTAGAAATCGAGTCGAGCTCGATCGAGCTTTTATCGAACCGAACCTCGAGTAGTTCACGAACGATTTAGTTCATTTACACCCCTATATTTGATAGCATCATGCTATGCAAAGTTCACATTGTTAAACATGATTGATACGATATATTATTGTGAAATGGACTGGGAGGAATTTCACTTTGGCTTTTGAATAATTAATTATTTTATTATTTCCATCATTTCTCAACATGCCCTCTCAGCATTTGCAAAATAGAATTATTTAAAAAATTACAGTGAATTCTCTCTAAAAAAAGTTAATTTGAATTGAGTTACTCAATTAGCGATATTTTAAGCTATTATTGATTTGTGTATTCAATAAAATTAACATATAGTTTTTTTTTAATAGAATGTCAAATGCAAATTCGAATGATTTAAGTACTCTTATTGATCAATGCCTTTTATTATTTTTTTTTTCTACTCAAGATTTATCTACAAGCCCAGTCATGAATGATGCCACTACACATATTGATGAATCAAATCAATACAAAGAAAAAGAGGATGAGAAAAATCTATTTTGTCTAAAGAAAATGAAGCGAACTGTGAAAGTGTAGACGGAGTTTAAGGAGGTTACACTTTCTGATGGAACAATAAAGACATAATGTATTATTGCAAGCACCAACTTGGAGTAAGTAAAACTGGTGCTACAACACAAGTGCTTAGACATTTAAATAGTTGCCCAAGAAGAAATGTGAGTTTGAAAGACAATAATAACTCAACATTACAACAACCTTAGCTGAGACAAAAAGTGTGACTTCAGTGCAAAATTTTAAATACGACTATGCAAAAATAAGAGAAGTCTTGCTGATGTGATTTTTATTCATGAGTTGTCATTCAACTTTGCAGAGTATGAGGTCTTCAATTTGTTGGTGAGAACTGCAACTCCATATTATTAGAAGGTTGGTCATGCAACTATAAGGAGAGATTGTTTTTCTACTTATGAAGTTGAGAAGAAGAAAGCAAAAGCATTACTGAAGGACACTGACAAGGTTAGTGTGAACATAGATTTATAAAAGTCTGGGCAACACATTTCATACATGATTGTTACTGCCCACTTTGTGGATTTTGAATGGAAGTTGAAAAAATGTACTTTGAATTTTTGTGATGTTCCACAATCTCATATAAGACTTGTTATATATGATGTGCTACAAAAATGCTTAGTTAACTGAGGCATCGAAGATAAGGTATGAACTATTAGTATTGTTAATGCCAGTTATAATGATATTGCTGTTAGGATGTTGAAGGATAATCTTACTTACAAGAATAGTCTTGCACTTCAGGTAAATGTGAAATGTTGTGCACATATTTTGAATTTATTGGTGCAAGATAGTTTGTTTGATATTGCAGATATAATTAAAAATGTGTGTAAAAGTGTAAAACATCTTGTTGTTTATGAGTCTCGCCGTTTAATTTTTAGTGAAATTGCAAAGCAATTAAAATTACCTTCCAAGAAGCTTCTTTTGGATTGTGGCACAAGATGGAATGTAACTTATTTCATGCTATCAGATGCTTTAGAGTTTAAAGATGTATTTCTTCGATATCAGCAAAGAAATTCAAGTTATTCATACTTGCCCAGTGAAGATGATTGGTAAAAGATTAAGAAAGTGTGCTCTTTTCTTAAAAAAATTAATGAAGTTATCAATGTCATTTCAGGTACTGAATATTCAATTTCAAATTTACTCCTTCCTGAATTTCATTCAATAAAAAAAATTATTAAATAAAGTACATGAAAATGGAGATATTTATATGAAAGCCATGGTTGATAAGATGAAACCTAAATTTAATAAGTATTAGGGTGATTGTAATTTATTGATTTCTCTAGTATCTTTATTAGATCCAAGGAATAAGATGAAATGGATTGAATGGTGTTTTCCAGAAATATATTCTAAATTTGATTTTGATGAGCATATTACGACTGCGATGGAGATATTGCGCATGCTTTATAAGAAGTATGTAAATGCTCATAAAGTAAAAAGTATTGGATCAAAAATTAGTAGTGCTGAAATTCAAAAAAAAGCATTTAATTGTACTATAAGTGGAAAAGGAAAATAAGAGGAAGAGCAAAATTTTATAGTTATATTAGGAATGTTGACTGTGTGATTGAGCAAGCGAAGTTTAAATTAGATGTATATTTGGAAGAAAGTATTCATATTTGTCAAGATGATTATAATTTTGATGTATTAGAGTGGTGACAAATGAATATCATGAAATTTAGGATATTATCAAAGATGGCTCGTGATATATTATCGATTCTTATTTATCTTTTATTTTTTAATTATGTTAAAAAATAAAAATATCAATAAATTTATATATAGTATTATAAATAAAATTATTACGAATTGAAAATGATTTTTTTTAAACTGTGGAAGTTATTTTCTTAATTTTTTTATTAATAAAATTCTTTTATTAATTAATTTTTATAAATATTTTAAATGTCAAAAAATATAAAAAATTAACAAACAGACTTAAAGAATAAAAAAAATAATAAACTATATAGTTGTGTTAATAATATTTTCAAGATTAAAAAAAAACTTTAAAAATGGTTTTATTCTCTCCTTCACTTGAAAAATGACTTTTCTTTCTTTTGTTTAGAATAAAAATTTCGTGAAAATTTAATTTAATTTAATTTTTTTAGCATATAAAAGAATTTAAATTTTTTAATTTCAAAATTTTTATTTTAAAAGAAATAAGAAATTTACATTATTTTATAACAACTCATTTGATTTTTTGAAAAAAAAAAATAAACGAGAGGTGAGTGTTATAAACATAAAATTGCACAATATTTTAAGTGAAAGAAACGCAATCTAATCAGATTTATTTAAAATTTCAATTTAATTTTATTTTTTAATTCGGTTTAATTTTAATTTTTTAAAAATTTTAGCTTTATTGGTTTAATTTGGTTTTGATAAATTTTTTTTGATAAAACTAAATCGATTAGATAATTAATTTTGAATGATTTTATATGAATGAAATATATAAATATGAAGAATTTTTAATTTTTTTATATTTTTAATTTAAAATTTATTATTTTTTTATATATATTATTTAATATAATTATATGAAAAAATCAATGTTAGAACACTTTAATTAAATTTTAGAATTAAAATATAAAAAAAAATATCTATTAAAAAGTTTAATCCATTGAATTGAATTAGAATAATTCAATTCAAAAATCGATATTTTCTTTAATTTAATTTAATTTAATTTTAACACGTTACTAAAATTCTGTTTTCAATTTATACATTTGATTTTAAACTAATTCGAGCGAAGCAAAAGATTTTGAAAGATTTTAAACAGAAGAGTGATAAAAGCAGAAATAAAGAGAAGATGGCAGCAGATCATCATAAAATAAAAGGAAAAATAGCCGTACCTTGAGTCCAGGCTTTGGCAGAGTTAACTGCCAAATTCCACCTTTTATATTTCATCTAGATATGATCTGCACTAGAAGATCACACAACTCTATTATCTTTTTCTTTCACTTTCGCTGCACTGAGTTTCTCCTTCTTAATGCCCATTTGAAAGTGAGTTTCCTATAATTCTTCATTTCGAACAATTCATTTATAAAAAAAAAAATTAAAGTTGATTCTTGTAAAATCACATATATTTTTAAAACAAAAATATAAAATTTTTAATTTAAAAAATATTGAATTGTTTAATTTAAATAAAAAAATTAATAAAAAATCAATTAAATTAAATATATATATCTTATCAGTAAAATAAGTTAAAAACTTGTTTAAACTGATATTTTATATTACTTAAATAGCAGTTAAGAAAATTTTATGTAGCACTCACAGACTTAATATGAGAAGTGTATCCGAGTAAATTTAAGAGATCTTATATTCTTCTTTCCCAATTCTCAATTCCTGGTTAAAAAAAAAGTTTTATGTAACGCAATGAATTGTTTGTACTTTACTGTTAGAGATCCTAAGTTAAAGTGCCATTTGTGTAAATATTATTACCAACCTCAGTAGTAAAACCACTTAAGGTAGTGAGTTGGGTTGAGTTAGAAATCGAACAAAACCGACCCAATCGGACCCTTTTGCATTTACAACCTTGGTAGAAAGCAAGCATAAACCTAGAAAACTAAAGGATGTGAGGCTCTGCATGTATATATTACCGCATAGTCATAGCTTATATATGCTGACAAATAACTAAAACCTTTGTGAAGAAATCAGCAGTTGACTGGAGAAATGTTAGAAAGATGAAAAATGGGAAGTTGAAGAATAAACTAAAAAATGGTTATTAAATAATGTTTTTAGAGGCACAGCTTGGAACAGAAGCGTCCACACAGTGATAGTTGTGAGTAAGAATTTTATTAATGAAACGGCTTGAGAGAAACGTTTGTCTAAGAATCTGTAAAAGAAAAAGTGAAAAATTAGCCAAAGAGAAGAGGCTTTGAATTCTTTTATATATATTATGAAGATGAGGGTACGTATAAATCTGTAATAATAAGGGAAACAAAAGAAAGGAAAGAAAGAAAGAAAAGAAAAGGAAGATAGAAACTATGGCCCCCGTCGGATTGCCTCCTGGCTTTAGATTTCATCCGACCGACGAAGAGCTTGTCAATTATTATCTCAAGAGGAAAATCAATGGCCAAGAAATTGAACTTGACATCATCCCTGAGGTTGATCTCTACAAATGTGAACCTTGGGAGTTAGCAGGTCCTCCTCCTCCTCCTCCTCCTCTGTGTTTTCTACTAATGGGTATTTTTTCTTTCGATAATTGGTTTAGAATGAGAATCAAACTCGAGTTCTCGTAACTCGTATCGCTCGTGTCGGTAATGGGTGCTTTTTTTCTTTTTTAATGAGAAAAATTCTAATGAGCCCTATGGATTTTGCAGAAAAATCATTTCTTCCGAGTAGAGATCCAGAGTGGTATTTCTTTGGACCAAGAGACAGAAAATATCCAAATGGATTCAGAACAAATAGAGCAACAAGAGCAGGATATTGGAAGTCAACAGGAAAAGACAGAAGAGTAACCTCTCAGAATAGAGCCATTGGAATGAAGAAGACATTAGTTTACTACAGAGGCAGAGCTCCTCAAGGGATTAGGACTGATTGGGTAATGCATGAGTATCGCCTTGATGACAAGGAATGCGAGGACACCTCTGGAATTCAGGTAGTTTGTAAATTATACCACTTCTCATTCAATTTCTTTTCTTTCTCCCTAGCCAATATTTTTAAAATTATAATTGAATTTTAATTAATTAGAGTCATTAAATTATTATTATTATTATTATTAGAAAAGCAATTAAATTGCAAAATCGAACATTTTGAAAAGGAAAAACCGTGTGACATATGGATATATTATAATTTAGAAGAATTTTTATTTTTAGAACTGATTTCAATCACAGTTAAGGACGTGAGAAGTGCATGACTTGCATGGGAAGCCAAAGAGTAAAACAAAGAGCTTTGCTATTCCAACTCCGAATTGATTTTCTTTGGTTTTCTAACTAATACTCAAGTTCAAGATAAATTTTCAGAACTTAGATTACTTAAATAAGTTTTTTTTTTTTAAATAAAAATAAGAAATTCAAAGAGTAGAACTTGAAATCTCTTAATTATTTATTACTAGGTTAAGTCTGATATTACAAATCGCTTTAATATTATTAAGTTAAAAGATAGTTTTATACTATTTCATTTTTAAAATATTATTTATTAATATAATTTTTATTTTGATGGGTATTCTGACATATTCGTTGCTTGAGGTGGTGTGAGATCTTCTCTAGCTAAAAGTTTTGGCTTATCTTTCTTTCTTTCTTTTTTTTATTTTTTATTTCTAATGAGACAAAAATATCTGCAGTGTGACTCAATCCCTATTAATGTGTTCTCTAGTCTGGATTCCAAAGATTAGTAAAATGATTTAAGAGGAAGACTAAGCTAAACCAAAAGCATTGGCCTTGGCTTTTGCTCCGTAAGAACACTATAAGAAGAGTGTCGGCTACTTTTTACTTTATTCCAAAACACCCAAATCAACGTCATATTCTATCTATCTATTTACATCCTTCCTTCTCAGGATATGTATATACCCTTTTCATTTCATTCCTTCAACAACCTTTATATATTAGATATATATTTACATATTTAAATTTTACTAAAAAATTTTCATAATATTTTAAATTTTAAAAATATTTTATGACATACTTAACCTATTTAAAATTATAATTAAAATAATTTTATAATCTTAATATAAAGTAGGATCACTATAAAAATATGTCAAAAAAATAATAACAAATAGCAGTAACGTATTTAAATTCGTTACGAATTAAAAATAAATTTTATATTCTATTATTAATTTTTATAATTTAGTAACAAATTATTAAATTCATTGCTAAATTTATTAATAAAATTGTTTACAAATTTAATAACTGATTTTAAAATCTGCTACTAAATTAACAAATGATTAGTAACGGATTTTAATTCGTTACTAAATCGATTATTAAATAAATAAATCTTTTAATAACGGATTACCCATTTCATTTCATTCCTTCAATAACCTTTTTATATATATATATATTTAAATTTTATTAAAAATCTATTTTGCAGGACTCATATGCATTATGTAGAGTATTCAAGAAAAATGGAATATGTAATGAGATGGAAGATCAACACGTCCAATGTAGTATATCATTAATGGAAAGTTCATCACATGGTGGGAGTTTAATAAATCAAGATTACGAAACGATGTCGCCTGATGTTCCCATTCCTTCATCTTCATGCTTAGAAGAAGAAGACAAAGATGATTCTTGGATGCAATTCATCACAGATGATCCATGGTGTTCTTCTAACCCTCTTAATATGTCCGCTGAAGAGGTTTCTCATCACGTGACTTTCACGGACTAAGCTTCTATATGTGCATGCATGGCTGGCTGGTTTTTATTATAATATTGGTATTGGTGAATAACATGAAGTTGGATTTGTATTTTTCTTACAATAATACCCAAGAAAGAAAAGAGTTCACAAACTTTATTAGAATGATCACCTTGATGAATTAATTAATTAATTATTTTTTTAATATGATAAAATCATGTTATCTGATTATTTATTTAGCTCGTCTGATCATCAATTGTCAGATCGTTTATAGATTAATTAAGAAGTTGTCAGATCGTTTATAGATTAGTTAAAAGGTTGTTATTCATATTCCATTATTAGTCGACAGATCGTTATTCATCGTCTAGTCGACATATTGTCATTCATCGTGTAGTTGTGTTTCATATTCTTCTATTAAAGAAAAATTTTCTTTACATTTGAATATATATTATGTTTAATTATATATGGATGAATTTTATTTATTTATTTATTTAATAAAATTTCACCCAATATAAGAATATGGTATGTATATATTTGAATGTAGGCAATATTTTCTAATATCATCATTAGAAGGTTGTTATATAGCTAATTGGAGTTAGTATTTCTATTATTTTGGATTGGTTGGTGGATTCCTTAGAGAAAATTATCCAATGGATTTGTGGATTTTTTGTGTTTGAGCTTTGGGGAATTAAGGTATTTTTATTGTTATTTTGTGAAAATAAATTGTCATTAATTAATTCTTTAATGTTAATTAATGTTAATTAATTAATTCATTAATTAATTCATTTTCAATATCTTTGCCTCAAATTTATGTGTATTATGATTAAATTCTCTTCATATGATTTTAAGGTATATATTTTTCTTTTCAGTAATTCTAAATTTTAAATATGCATATTTGTATATAATTCTATTTTATAGACCTTATTTGGAATGCCTATTTAAAAAAAATTAAAAAAATTATATATATATATTTTTTAATTTTGTGTTTGGCAAAATTAATAAGATAAAAATTCAATTCCCTTAAATTTTTGTAAAAATCAAAACTAAAAATAAATTTTATCAAAATTGATAGAATTTTATAAGAATTAATTTTACTTAAAACTATTTACATCAAAATTAAACTTTTTTTCCTTTGTTTTTTATTTGTTTTAATTTTAAATTTATTTTTTATTTTTAATTAATAATTTCTCTTTAAAAATTATTTAAATTTAATATTGATTATTAATATTCAATATATTTACAATTAATATTAAGAAAATTATTATATTATTTTGTTAATTAAAAAAATAATCTTTATATTTTTAATGGTAAAAAAAATATTCAAATTTTAAATGTTATAAAAATATTACTAATGATTTTTCAATAAATGTAATAAAAATGATTCTTATTTATGAGAATAAATATTTATGTTTAGAATTTAAAAATAATAAAAATTAAATTAATTTATCTAATTTAAAATAATTAAATTATATTTAAAATGATTCCAAATAAATTATTGTTATCTGGCATGCATGGAAATAATTGTAAATTTTTTCTCTGATTTGATGATAAAATGAGATAAGAATCAAGTGAGAAGACTTACTTTTTATGTTACTATTATTTTTCCACCTGTTTTATTAATAATTTTTCATACTTGTTATTTTAATAATACTAATTTTTAAATTTAATCTTCTTGTGTTTTTAAATATTTTTTTTAGATTTTCTTAATAAATTTTAAAATTAATTTAAATAATAAAATTACCACATAATTCATATATTTATTTTTTTTAAAGAAAAATTATTATATCTTATATATCTCTTGTGATTTTCTTAACTAAATTTATAATTAATTTAAATAATATAATTATATCTATTTTAAAAATTAAATCCTATTATTCCTCTTTCCCACTCTTATATATATAGTATAGATAATAGTTTTTATTATGTAAATATGATATGGAAATATGAATGTTGTAATTTTATCAATTAAGGGTACATTTTTTTAACGCTAGATTTCTGTTTTTTTTTTTTAAATTAAAATTAGTTTTTTTATTTTTGTAATTTACCTTTTAGAAACGATTTTTTATAAAAATAAATTTATAAATAATAAAATAAATATTTTTTAAAATATAATATTTAAAACAAATACAAACAAATTTATAAATGGTTTCATATAAAAATAATAATGATTATTATTTTTAAAAAATTAGCAAATTAGTAGTAGATTCTTATACTATAGAAAAATTTATTCTTTTTTTTTATTTTAAAAAATATATTAAAATATTTATAAAGTAATATTAAAAATTAGGACTAAGTATATTGTGCATTAATAAGTATGAATAGATTTTGAGAAAATGAAGTAATAAAATAACTTGATG
The DNA here is from genome assembly GCF_001659605.2 of Manihot esculenta. Taxonomy (NCBI): domain Eukaryota; kingdom Viridiplantae; phylum Streptophyta; class Magnoliopsida; order Malpighiales; family Euphorbiaceae; genus Manihot; species Manihot esculenta. Next base: position 34,741,054 of record NC_035162.2, on the reverse strand, counting down.
AGAAATGGTTGCAAAAACATTTGCTGCAATGTTTTATTTTAAACATAAAGAAAAAAATAGTTGTATGTGAAGGAAGATTTGAAGAGGAATATTTGAGTATTTAGATTTATGGCCTTACCTGTAATTTGTCAAAAGATTCTGCTTTTGAATCATGCTTTCATTCTTTTTATGCATTTTTCACCCTGCATAAAAAAAAAAATTCTACATATAAATATAATAAATTATTAGATATAGAAAATATACATAAATAAAATGAAAATCGATAGAAAAGTAAAGTGAATAATGAGTACTAACAAATAAATAATTAGGTTTGTCGGGATTTTTACCAATTTATAGTAGCAAATTAGACATCCAAGGCCCTTTGAATTTGAAGAGGATTTTATGTCACATTCCAAAATCCAAGCATAGAAACAGAAGACTTATTAGACTTAAATTGTACAATTCTAGAGTTTAGGTAATTAGTTTCAGGTGAGGTGCTAACCTAATCCTGAACTAATTAAGAGAGGCGCTAACTTATCTATAGCCGCTTGACACACAATTCGCCTATAGATAGAGTATTAAAAATTATGTTTAGAAGTCCAACTTACATTTTATATAGAGTTATACATGTAAAGATAAAGTTAAAATAAAAATGACCAGTAATAATATTTTAATATTTTCAAACTGTAATAACTAAAACATATGAAGTCCAAATAAGAAAACGAATATATCTTAAAGTAAAGTAGATAATATGATAAGTAAGTCGGAATTAAGTCACTATCGGGAGGTGTTTAAAGGTTTCCCGACATGTTAGTTTGAGATGCTTATTGAATACGATATGCTTATTAAATACGACGTGCTTATCTATATAAAATGGACTTCTAAATGTTAGAAGTGTATCTTCAGTAGGTTAATTTATGAATATTAAAAGTTTAAAAACTAAATTAAAATATGGAAAAATATTTAGTAGGTTAAAGTGTGAATATGGAAAGTTTAAAAGTAAATTTCAAATTTAGTCCTCTATTTTTTCACCTATTCACCTAAACCCTCCATGTGTCACCTAACTATACATGAAAGAAAATGACTAAGTATAAAAGAAAAAAATTGTCTTCTTTCACGCTCCTTATGACCAAGCTTTATGCCATGTAAAACTAAAAATATTGTTTTTCTTTCTTCCACCAAATCCAAGCCATTTTCACCACCAAATACATTCCTCTCTTCAACTAAAGCTTATTATTAGAACAAGAGCAATAAAATCAGCTAAAAATTGAAATATTTAAAAAATGAAAAGTTAGAGTTCTAAGTATGCAAAAATGAAAAGTCAAAGAAATTTCAAAGCAAAATAAATTGTGCAAATGGTTTGGTATTTGTATGAATTTCTATTTTCCTTTAATTTTTTCATGAATATGTAAAATTAGGAATTGATTTTGATTGCTGAAAATATTTATTTGATTGTATGAATATGTAATATGAAAGTTGAAATGATGTTTGGAATGGTTAAAGCAAAGAAATACAGTATGGGAGTTAAAAATGTAAAACTAGCAAAATAGATTTTAATAAGACAGTATGTGTTGGCAGCTTTATAACTTATTGTGTAGTTATTTAAATTAAACTTGACATATACCAAGAGAAATATGAGACAAAGAGGTAAAAATTTCATGAATAATCAAATATTGAATCTGTAGTTAAGTATATGGAAATTGGTAGTAAACCTAAACTGGTCACAATAGTAGTGCATCCGGAATAGTATGTATTACTTATACCATAACTAATTTTTCACTTATTGAAATGAGTTAAGATCAGTGCCAAATGAATCATGATAAGTATTTCACACGAACGTCTTTTATCCTTTTAGAGTTGTTAGTGTATTTATCCTAGGCCATTACCTTAAACTTTTTTGTATGTCGTTTTGGTAATTAATTAAAAGAGGTTTTATTATCATTATTATTTGTGTGCACGTTACATAATAATGGTTAACATCCCTGGTTACTTATTATTATGTTGATAATAATAAAATATAACTAGTATGATTATTGATTGATAATTATGAGATGATTATGTATATGCTGATATAATTCAATAATCATAAATACTTGTTAGAAAACAAAGTATTGGATGGACCCGCATTGAGATCACTATATGGGTTATTATGATAAGTGAATCTCAAAATAGTTATGTCTTAATATTTGACTTGAGATTGTCATAGTTTCCAACATAAGGAATGTTATGTTTTGGCATAATCAAATATTGTCTTTAATCGGACAATCATAAAAGTTATGATTGAGCATAATGGAAATTATGTAGAGGATATTGAACAATCAAGATAGAATTTGTCCCTCTCTTTGAGAGAAATATCTTTTAAGCCCCTCGATAAGCGAGATTGAGAAATATATGGCCGTGCTCAAATGAATTAATAGTGTGATTAATATCATTTGATTTTATCAGTCTACTTAGAGATCAAGAAATCATAAGTTTGAATATTATAAGTTTGATATTGACCTGGACTTATGTTCAAACTAGATATTGTGTGATAAAAGGATTAATACATATTCTATTTATTAGGCTTTATCGGACTATCGATCATCATATTAGTTGGGTAATCATAATGTTTTGCTAGAGGCCACTTATGATTTATGGGCCTTGTGGGACTGGGCCTATTGCCAATTAATGTGAGCATATTGGGTCACACACAAAAGAGCGTTGATGATGTGCTATATTAATGGGCTAAAAGCCCATTAGTATAATTAATAATAATAAAAATATTATTATTATTAATATTAATTATTATTATAATATAATAATATTTAAAAAAACTGTAATCTATCTGTAATTGTTATACATAAAATATTTTCAATTTTTCTTATCAAAACAAACTGTCACGTAAGATATTAGAGTATCTGCGAGATTGTGATAGTGGGTGAGAAACACAACTCTTTTGCGAAAAGAATTGTGGGAAAACTAAAAAGACTTAAAAACGTATAAAACTCCTGCGACGAATTGTGGGGTTGACATTTTTTTGGAATAATCATTTTGAGCTGTAGATTGGAAAAGCACATAGCTTATCCATCTTTGAGAGAGCTAGCACTCTAGAAGAATAAAAGACGTTCGTGTGGATATCATAGAGAGTGTTCGTTAAAAAAGCAGCGTCATAAGTCCGAAATAGTATCCTCTCGTCGAGTCTAACAGGTTAGTCTCATATCCTTCTTTTCAAAATAATGAAGCACTCAGATCCTGTGAAGGAAACCAGAGATTTTTTAATTTTTCCACTGTGTGTTTGGATTGCAATAATCTCTGGGTTTCCTAACATTTTTCACTTATATAAATGAGTCAAGATCAGTGCCAAATGAACCATGATAAGTATACCTAAATCTTTTTAGAAGAAATTTAAGCTTGAATCTGTATGCAAATGTAGGCATATGATATGTTTTGTTAGACTAAAAATAGGTACCAAAACTGTATTGGTTAGAACTTGATTAGGCAACTTACAAAGAAAAATTCATAACTTAAGTTAGAAAGGTCAGAATTAGATGTAATATATCTTGTTAGAAAGCTAATATATAAATACACAAAGTTTATGAGAAATGTTAGTATAATTCTGTTCATAAGACACTTGAAAATGTGACACAATCTCAAATAAAAACAAATCTAAATCTGAATATTGACCTAAAAGGAATTGACATGTTAGCTTTGCGGCCAAATTATACACGTGCTAGTTTGACGTGCTTGCTTTATGTATGTGCTAGTTTAATAAACTAAAACTTTACACATATGTTCTTAATGAAATAGCAACATGTTTATGACTGAATATGGTCTATTACACACATATATATGCTTTTAAAATTCATTTTATTGACATGCTTACTTATGAATGTATAATTCGACATGCTTACTTATGAATGTATAATTTGATATGCTTGCTTGTTTCAATATGATAAGCATCTAAATGGATAATTTTAGTATAAATAAATATTTTAACATATAAATATATATTCTTGACCCTAGTAAATATTAGTGGGAGTCATAGACATAATAAGGGTATGGCATGTCATATACAATTTAGCAATATTGTGCTTTAATGAGCTACATGATATGAAATTTTCAACATACGATGTGTCGTACAGTTTCTCGCCTTTTGAGCTATACAGGCACAATATTCGTGCCCAGGCCATACAGTTTGGCACTTTGTGCTATGCAAACACAATTTTCTCTTATCTAGCTAGTTGATCCTGCTAAAAGTTTATAGGGGTTAAGATTTAATTGTATGATTTGTTAATACCTTATAAACATACATACAAAATGGTTACCATATTATGAATGACCTTACATGTATACAACTACATGACTTAATTTGCTCACTTTTCATTCATAGACGCACAAATTTTCACTCTTTTTTATGAAATGATTTTGTTAATTGTTATGTATATTCTTATTTATACTTGAATGAATATATTATTATTCATCCACTGGGTGTAAATTCAATGCATTGGACTCTTCCACGTTCAGGTAATAGACAAAGGAAGTGACAGTAAGAAGTTTGGTTTTGCATTAGCACGGAGAACATCATTATAGCTAATTAATCTCAAGTTTTATATAGAAATTGTGTATGTTTGGCATGTACATAAGTAGTTCACAAAGCGTATGTAAAAGAGTTTTGAAAATAGTAAAAATGTAAATCAATATATTTACTATTTTAAGTTAATATGTTCTATTTATAGATTTAATAGTGTGAATTGAATAAATATTAAGGCTTTATGACTTTTTTTTTCACAGGATAATTACTAATAAACAGGGGAAACTCTTGCAGTTTCTCCATTTAAAGTTGTTTTTGTGAATTAATATATATTTAAACAAATTAAATAACAGTGGATAATATAAAAGTTAATTTAAGTCCACATATATGATTGCATATAATATAATATGTGACTTTTTTACTCAGCTATTTTATAGACGAGTAAGTGGTGTTACATTTTAATTGAAAATTAAATGTTTTATGACTGAAAATTGAATGTAATTAATTCATTACTTGCTAAATAAATTTATAATTAGATTTCTTAATTTTTTTTAATTGATTATTTATTGATTTCTTAACTTCAAAATTTATAACCTAAAGAAAAATCATTTTATCATAAAACAATTAGTTTTTAAAATAATATTTTTCACATAAAATTTTGATAAAAAACTAAAACATGGTTTTTGAGCTCACCATTTTTTTTATTTGTTTCTTTAAATACTGTTTAGGAAGAACTCTAAAAATTATCTAGAGTCATTAGAGAAAAAGGTGACAACTTAATTAGCATTTTAAGAGAATTAACTACTTTACAAAGAATAGCATATCTACAAGAGAAACTACAAGGTTTAAAGATTAACTATCTTTGTTCGAGTTTTCCCTTGTATCATTCTACAATTCACATGAGGATTAATTTGATAAATTAGAAGAATTTAATTTGTAAATGGAAATAAATATCATGTGATTCACTTTACTCTAATGACTAGCCTTATATAGATATTTTTTAAATTACTAGAAAGTAATAAATTTTCACTTCTCTAAAAATTAAATAGTATTCATAAATATCAAAATTTTGAATTTAAATTTGTCTAAATTGATATTTCAGTATAAAGATAAAAATAATATTATCTAATAATAAATCTTTATAAGTTCTAATTTTTTATCAACTGATATACAATTGATATATATTATTTTATTAATATATTATAAAATACGTAATATTATCAATATATATATTTTTAAAATTGTTGCATAAATAAAAGACAAGAAGTGTAGGTATCATTCACTTGAGCTTTAGTATAAGATTATATCACAAAAAAGAACAAAAAAAAAAAAAAAAAGTTGCCATCCAAACCCATATAACATATGGACTTTAGCTTTAGTCTCATCTTTGGATTTGTCCTTATTTAGCATATTGAGAAATTCCAACATCCTTTTTCTTTTTTGGTTTTTAGATTTGCTTTTTTTACACTTCTTATGACTCTGATCATGCACTTGTATTAATGAATTTTCTTACATATCTTGATTCAACTGATTGTGAAATGTAGATGAGCTTATTGAATATTCATATGGAATTGTAGGGATATCTTCATACCCTAACCAATCATACTAAGTATATTAAAGTACAGATAATATTTTGAATATTATAATATAATGTCGAGTGTTTTAATAATTTTTAAGAGCATTACCTTGGCATCAACCTAGTACGTACTGTAGAGTCATTTTTGTATTCATTCTCAAGCTCCTCATCGAGGTTGAAAATTTTTGAAATTGAGTTGTTCTATAACCTTCTTTAATATTGAAGTTATTAAGTTTAATTTTAAATATTAAATTCTTTCCACATAAGTTTTGGATTACTTGAAGGACATCTGAATGAGACCATCCTTTTTATGGAGAAGTGATATTACAGTAACACTTAATAGCTTCTCTGCTTCAATATCAAAGAAAACAAAGGTAGCACTTGCCATCATATATGATACTTATAGTTTTATCTTGAATATGAAATTAATATGGAATATGAAATTAATGTGAGTGGTATAGAGTAATTAATTTTAAATTTTATGGAAGATTTGAACCAAACTCAAGTGATGAAGAAAAGAACTTAACTTTTGCTTACGACGTCCGTTGGAGTTCATAATAGATTTTCAGAAAGGAAATTTCGAGACAGATGAATTTCAAAAATGCAACAAGGGTTATAGGCCTGTTGCAAAGTTGGAGACCCAAATTCTATTATTTAGGAGGTCAATTTTGCATTTTAATTATTTTTAGATTTTTTTTATAAATTTCCGCATTAGGATTTTTTGCTATTATAAATAGTCTTTTCTTGGCTATCAGTGCACTTTTAAATTTTCGAGAATTCTGTGAGAAATTTTGGCTTTTAGCCTCTTTCTGAATTTCGTCTTAATCAAACGATATTAGTTAAAATTCTTGATGGAGTATAAATTGTCATGTTTCAATAAATCGTCTTGTTTTAGTGAGATAATATATTTACTTAATAAATGTGATTAAAATAATTTTGATTAAATAATTTACATGAGTTTTACTTGGCAATTCAGTAATCACAAGTTTTGTTACAAGAATGACATCTGATTCTCGTTATAGAATGTAAGCTTTTGATTATAAAATTTATGGCCATAAAATGCTAGCCAAAAGACAAAATCAATTCCAAATAATTTTACCCTCATTGTGAAATGCATTTCCTAGAGTTTTAGATAGAAAATTGAGTTAGAAACAAATAGGATAAGTTAAATTTGATTTCATGGTTTATGAGTAAAGTTTTACTTGATTTTCAAACACCCATTACATGTGTATAATTTTTTTCAAATGCTATTCTATTTACAAACATATGGTTGTCTATTGGAATTTTTTCAATAATATCAGCCTTTACAACATTTATTAGTTTTTTTTTTTTATTTTGAATGAACATGTTGTAATTCATAATTCTATTGGAATTTGTTCAGTAATATCAACCTTGGCAACACTTAACTAGTTTTTTAATTTTGAATGGACATATTGTAATTCATGATTGTATTATAGACTATTAATATATGATTTTGGTTAAAACTATAACAAGTGAAGACAAAGTAGATTTAATTACTTACGTAAGATCTGCTCAACCTTTGGGATTTATATGTTTGCATATACTTTAGTTGTACTTATTGATGATAGCAGGTATTGACCTGCAATAATAATTAGTAATGTCTATTTATTAATTCTGTCTGGTAGAAATTGATGATGGTTTCTTGCTACTCACGTTGCTTTGCCTACCTTTTTTTTTATGACTACTGTAATGTTTATCGTGTCGCATTTAACGCCTGCCATTGAAACTATCTTTATAAAGGTACATCGTCTTCTCCAAACATCACTTTTGCATTCTTCTGCAACTTCATTTTTAGAGGAATTCACTTTATAACTTCCTTCTCATTTCTGTTAAGTCTTTACCTGTTTCAAGATAACATTGTTGTCCTTTATTAATATGGATAGGAACACCTCTTCCTCCTCTAGTGGAGTCTCTATTTCCAGCTTCTTCTCTAATGGCCCCATCCGAGAGCTAGCCCCCATTGTTTCATTGAGAGAGGCCCCCAAGAACGAAGGTGTTTCTCTTAGTGATATCCCATCCACCTTCTAGGATTGCAACGTGGATCGTTTGTATGTCACCTATCACATTCCTCGGGATTCTTTCTGAATTTTTACTCCTTCTCTCTGTGTTCGTTCTAACGACTTAATCCCCGCCGGCGACTATTATTGTCTTCGAGAACCAGTTGAAGGCGAGTTTCCTTTTCCCTTTAAACTCCTTCTTTGTAGAGGTCATCCGGTTTCACAAGCTTTCAGTTGCCCAGCTTCATCCTAATGGCTGGAGAATCTTGGTGGCCTTTCGATTCATGTGTTTTAACAATCACATTGAATCAAGCGTAGCGCTTTTCTCCTAGCTATACCAACTGGATACTCATAAAAATGAGGAGTTTTGGTACTTTAGCAGTCAAAAGTACATGAACATTTTCTATCGGATGCCTTCTTCTTTGAAACGGTGGAAAACTAAACCTTTTGTCCTCCGTCATCATATGCCGAGGGATTTTGAATGCCTTCAAACCAGCTGGCACTATTGGGTGGAGCTGAAGAAAAATGGGGTCCGTTCGAGGAGAGAGGAAGACGAGGTTTTAGCTTCTCCTATGGTGATGGCTAAAGTCTTAAGGAAAATTAATATTACCCAGGTGGTGAGGAATGCCATTTTGTTATGGTAGAGCCATCTGTCAGCAAGCCAGACCCACACTCTTCACTCGCCCATCCTTCCTGAAAGCACACCCCTATCCCGGGATCAAGGTGTTTCTCTTTTCATTCTTTTTATTTTTCGAACTGAATTTTTTTACTTACTTTTCCTTTTGTTTGCAGATATGGCCGGGTCAAGTAGATTCGTCGAGTCGGTACATGCTACTCGAAAGGGCAAGGTTGTTGCTGCTAGGATTGCTAGTCCCTTTGCTAAAGGTGCTCCCCCTTCGGAAGTGGTGATTATACTTCCTTCTCCCCCTCCCCAGCCTACTGTCGAGGATCTGGCACCTCTTCAGCCTAAATCTTCGGCCTCGGGTGCTTCTGCTTCAGCCTTAGCTCCTGAGCTCCTTGTTGATGCCCCTTCTTCCTCCATTCTTGCGAGCGCAAGGGTCGAGTCTTCTTGGTTCGCAGGCATTCAATGTTTGGCCTTGGCACTAAATCGGGTGCCTTCACTCCTTGATGACCCTTCTCTGGGTTTCCTGCTAATCAAAAGTGCCTTGTGGCCCACAGATTACCGCCACTTGAATGAGGTTTAGATGGACAAGCTGTTTGTTAATGCCATTATTCTGCACTAGAGGGTGCCCTTTGTGCCTATGTGGCCAATGAGCATTTTAGACCCTTGAGGCGAGAATTTGGTTCAAACAAGATGCACAGGGAGCTCTTAGCCAAGGAATGTTCAAGCTTGAAGACCCGGGTTGCCCAAGTTGAGGGTATGATGAAGGAGACCCTGGAGTCGATGGACAAGTTTCAGGCTGATCTTGATGTGGCTGACGGGTGTCGAATCCGTCAATTTAAAATTTACTTCCATTTTCTCAATTGACAAGAACTTGTAGACAAGGTAAGTGAGTATTGATCCCACAGAGACCTTAATCTTATTTAATTTAGATGACCAATTTAAAATAGAAGAATAGTTTAATTCAAAAAGTGAGAAGAAGATAATTTTTTGATGAGAGGGGTTTTGCCTTGGGCAAGCCAATAAAAATAAACTTAAAAGAAAAAAATAAATAATATAATTGAAAATTGAGAAATAAATAATTAATTAAAACTTTCAGCTGAAGGTATCAAATTGAGGTGTTTTGCAGTTTATCATTAGTTAGAAAAAAAAATATTTTATATTATTATCTATTGTTTGGTTATAGTGATCAAACACGCGAATCCCACCAATTCTTCCTTATGAATAAATAAATCTGCTTCGCGCTTAAATTAATTCCTAGTTAACTAACAACCCCAACATGCGTGTAGATTTAATTAGTCAACTACATTAAGAGAGAAGAACCTAAACTTGATCAATAAAAACACGCGTTTTATTTAAATCAAATCTACTAATTTCTTAATATAAACTAATATATTAATTGCTACTTATTATTAACCTAATTAAATAATTATGGATTTAATTAGATTAATTAGCAATATGTTATCTTTCCAAGAGATTCAATGGGCCCCTTGAATTCTCAAGAAAACAACAATGGAGGTGGTGTTCCTCGAATTCAGAAATTAATAGAAAATAGAAATAAGATGAAGAGAATTAAAGTGCATAACCTTACAACTTGAACAAACCTCAATTTAATTTAACCTTCAACTGAAAATAAATGTTTAGCCACTCATGGCCATAATAAAATTATAACAACTAAGCAAAAGAAGAAGAAAAAGAAGATGAAGAAGAAGGTGAGGGGCAGCAAGAGAGGAAATGAGAGTGAGAGGTAGAATCTGATTCTCCAGGTTGAATGCTAGGAGTCTTTATATAGGCACAAAAAGATAAAATTTAAAATAAAATCTATTATCCCTATCTTATCTCTATCCTCATCTTATCTCTATCATAATATGATCTCTATCATAATATGATCTTTATCATCATTTGATTGAGTTTGATTCAATTTGACTCCACTTGAAACTGATCTTATCCTTGCTTAGGTGGCAAAATATATCTTATCTCCCAATCGCCTTGGGTTACATGTTTGGTCAAGATTGTAGTCTCCCAGTATAAAAAAATCCTTTAATTCAGCCTTTTTTCTTCCTTTTCTCAACTTCTACTCACAAAACCTGTCCAAAATTAAATTTAAATTAAAATTAAATATTTATATCAAAATTACAATAAAATCAAGGAATTAAATGAGGAAAAAATTGTGAGTTTTGCAACTCATCAGTGGCCCTTGCTTCTAACCTAGGCCTTGAGAGTTGGGCTAAATCTATCAAGGATCAAGTGGCCCTATTACAGCGCCAGGTCTTGGAGCTACAGGCTCAAGGTGAGGAGGCCCGGGCTGCCTCTACCAGGGTCACCGAGCTCGAGGCGGAACTCCAAGAGACAGTGGCCTAGGGCAGGGAGATGTTTGTTCAAGGCTAGAATTTCATGAAGAACTAGTTGATTAAGCGTTTTCCTTCTGAAAATTTCTCCTTGATAGATGATATCCTCCTCGAGGAAGAAAATAAGGGTGGAGAGGAGTGTGTCGAAGATACTCGCGTTGAAGAGGAGCGTGATGAAGATGTACCTCTGACCAGATTTCTCCTATAATAAATGTCGAAAATATCAATGTAACGGAGACTCAGGCAGGTGACCTTGCCCTATTATAACTTTTCATACTTTTTAATGAGAATGTTGCCTTTATTTCTGTTAAGCATTTATATATTCTGCATACAATATTTTTTCGAGGGGCAAAATTTGCTCAAGGGGCTAATACCCATTTATGATGCCTAGTCACTGACCTGTCTTGTGGTCATGAAATAAGAGATTTAGTGAATTTCTGGAATGGAACTAATGCTCAAACATAAGGTATGGCGAATGCCTGCCTTATGATTGTAATTCGTTGGACCGATGCCCTAGCAGTTCGACAGAAACTGTCTTGTGACCTGGCCTAACTAAAACTGCCTTGTGACCTTGATTCTTGGGATCAACGCTTGAGTGGTCCTCGATTTGATTCCGAAACTAGATGATGTGCCTGTGGGCCTCACTAGTGGCAGCTATATTCTCGTCCCAGCATGCATCAGCGATACGATGATCCATTGAGCTCCGCAGAGATTGGTCCCGGGCATCAATTTCTATGAATACACCCAAAGTCTGCCACGAAAAAGCAAAAATAAAGTTAAAGATCAAAAGAATATAAATACTTTCGAAGAGGATAGACAACTCACCATGAGGAGCATCTCTATCATATTGTCTCTAAGATCCTCCAGGGATCGCGAACTGAAAACCGCCTACTGTCTGGTGGAGCAAGCCAGATGGCTAATGAGAGTAAGAAGGCGGGGATCAGAAGCATTTGAGACCCCTCCAAACATCTTCTCATGTAGCATCTCGACCACAGAAGTCGGAGTAGACTCAGCAGTCACCTTAGCAGCTCGTTGTCCGGGGCAGATGATAAATGCTCTACCACCTTCTTTCCTTTATCAACTAGAGGGGAAGGGGCTGCTCTCGCAGGTTCCAAGGTACGAGCACGCTTAGAAGCCTTGTCCTCGATCACAGGTTCCAAAGTCCAAGCCTACTTGGCAGCCCTATCCCCAATCATGACAGCTCCCACAGCCTGGATAGATGGGACATTTAGGGGAGCAGTTCTGATGCCCTCTTCTGAGCTACTCCCGGCTGACTCACTGAATGTGATGTGCTCCTTAGGAGTTTCCTTAGGAGCAGGAGGAGTCTTGGCAGTAGCTGACACTTTAGCAGGGACCGATGTCCTCGAGGCGGCGGAGCGAGAGCCCCCTACCGGGGGCACCAAAGCCAGAGAAGGCGCAGGGATAGGGGCAGAGCGACAAGTTGCATAAACAAGGTCTACAGCCTGAAAGATCTCCCAGGTCACATCAGCTACAGTTTTGTTAGCCTTAAAAACAGCCAAAGTCGCCTTCATGCTCTTCCGGGACAGGGTGAAATTCTTAGGGAGCTTGATGGTGTCCATTGATACAGTAGAAGCTGAAAAGAAAATACCAATTCAGTAAGAGTCCGAAACAATAAAAGAAAAATATAAAAAGAAAGAAAACCAGAAAAGAATATCAACTTTCCGACAGTCCCACAAGTTGGACATAAACATGCACTTCTAGATATCATACTTCTTCTTTACAGAGGTTAGTTGGAGAAGGCAAACTTAGTATACTAGGCTTAACCTAAGAAAGTCATTATAGCCATGGGGAACCTCCTTCCATGACAGGTCGACATCCCAATTGATCCTGGAGCTCTTTTAGCTCGAAATGACAAAAGTCTCAGCCCAACCTTTTATTGAGTCCTTATACCCAATAAATATAGATAACTCAGTCTGGGGACCAAAGTAATAGACCCATGAGTAGACCTAACGAGGCGAAAAAAAGTGCAGAACAGCTCAATAGAAGGGACAAAACCCCAACACAGGCAAACAAACTCAAAGTAGCATATGAATAAGATGGAATTAGGGGACAGCATCCGAGGAGACACCCTAAAATGACGAAAGACCTCAATGAAGAAAGGGGTAAAAGGGAAAGTCAGCGCAAATCGCACTGTTTAACAAAAAAGACTAGATTGCACCCTTGTTGAGCGTCTATCAGACTCGCCGGCGGTGGATAAGGAAGAACAATTCTCTCATTAGGAAGGGATGCCCTAATCCTATAGATAATGGTGTTAGAATAGTAGCTGGAAAAGTAATGAGAAAGAGAGGAAGGGGTGATAAAGAACACCATACCCATTACATCAAGAATTCTAGCAGAAGCGATGAAAAGAGTAAGACGTACCTTGAATTAGAAAGGTAGAAATTATTGGGAAGAGAAAGGGTAAGATAGCAGAAGCAGCACAAGAGGCAGAGCAGCAAGTGAAATCAAAAGTGTAAGTTTGAAATGAGTAAAGGCGAAGAGGAGACATTTTGACAATAACTCTCCTAGAGCTACGAATAATTGGAGTTTTGGGATTAACCCCTTCATTAATCATAGAATAATTAATGAGCAGGTAAAGGGGCACTTGATGATAACTGGGTCTTAAAAATCCTAACCCTAACTCAGTATGTGCTGGAAAGCCAGGCTTTAACTCTACTAAGACGCAATACATAGGTCTGCTCCACATGCACGCCCAAACTTCCTTTGATGAGCCGGACACAGCTCTAATCTACGTACGAAATGCCTGACCATGCTTATCCCTCTAGTCTCGTGAGACAATAAACATTGTGACGTCCGAAATCGTATCCATATGGTGCCGGATGAAAATTAATGGCCACCGAGGATGGAAAAGGACATAATACGTTCTTATGTATAACCAGCGTGATTATAGCAAGAAGGTACAAACGCAGAATGACAGTTACACGTCACTAAAAGATAAAAAGAAAAAAGATATAGAACATAAAAGAGAGACGAGCCAGACTAAACTTACTAAAATACACCTTGAACTACTTTTATTAAATCTCGAAGAATCATGTAAGGTCATATTAAATCTACTCATACTCATAGAGAACTCTATCTATCAACCAGTATTATTAAATCTAGACCAGAGGTTGACCTAATGAAGGAACTGCATGAATGCGATGGAGGTTTACTGTAACGCCCCGAAAATCAGACCGCTACCGGCGCTAGGATCCGGGTCGACTTAAGGCCGCCGGGACCCGTAGCAAGCCTGACATATAACCTGTAAACCTGTATAATCCCATACATGATCAACAACATGCATAAAAATTAAAACTTTTCTTCATACATACTGTCATCAACTAACTCAACCTGTGCATACTCTGAACATATACATAACATAGTCCCTCTGTGGGATCTCATCAAGCCTTAAAGGCAAAACAACCTGTGTTGAGTTAGTTTACATAAACATCATAACATAAGATCATGTATATACAAAAGGGATTAACAATATATTATGGTCAAGCACAACTCTATCCTCAATGACCTCATTACATAACATCCTGAATATTTTTACATTTCATCATAATACAATTGTCATGTCCACAATCTAACTATTACATACATATGACTTTTTCTTCTTGCCTTCTCTATCTATCCCGTACCTGCAAACCTGGGGTTAGGGGAGAGGGGTGAGCTAGATGCCCAGTGAGTAGAACTATAAAAAGAATATTTAAAATATGCTATCATGAAATGCGTCACTGCACAAATAAATCACACCACGGATGGACTGATTCAAAAATCCCTCAACTCCATGCCCGGCCCTATTATGGGCACCACAGGACTTCGTATTGCCCGGCCCTATTATGGGCACCACAGGACTTCGTATATAGAAGGCTAATGAATCATCCTAATGTCCATCCACTATCATCTATCACAACAATACAATGCGGCATAGTCGTGAATTCTAATGCAAACAACCTATAATATGATCATGATGCATGAAGCATGATAAAAGCATTTCATTTCTTAATTTAAAAGGTTAAGTTTAGTTCCACTCACCTCTGGCTGACTCTGACAAACTCTGTAGCAGCTGGCTCACTGCTGGGGTCCTTGGTTCCTCGGGTCCGAACCTACACAGGTGGACTCCAATGAGGGACCAAACTTACATAAACATAATTCTAATATATTCCCCAAAAACCCCCCTGTAATACCCGGCTAGACTCCGGTATCGGAATCCCTACCGTCCGGTGGGATCTCGGATGTCGGAAACCTCTAGAAGGGTAAAATCATGTTTTTGTGAAATATTTTCATGTTTTTAATGGTTTTGAGTATGAAATTGAATGAGTTTTTACAAGAAAAGTCTTTGGAGGAAAACCCAGGTTCGGCCGCCGAAAGTCAAGTTCGGCCGCCGAACATGCATGCGTTTTGGAGGCACGTTAGGCCCCCGAAAGCATGAGTGAGGGAAGTAAAGGTTCGGCCGCCGAAAGTCAAGTTCGGCCGCCGAACATTTGCATAGATGCGGAGGCACATTCGGCCCCCGAACGTGGCCTAGCCAGCCACCTATAAAAGGGTCTCTTAGCCGAAAATGGGCGAGCTTTTTTCTCCCCATTTCGGCCAAGGTGAGCATTCCGCCATCCTTCCCCGATCTTGAGTTTTTCCTTCCTTTTTCCATGATCTTTACAAGTTTATAACTTTGGTTTTGAAGATCTTTGAGCTTAGAACGAGTTTTGGAGCTTGGAGACCAAAAGTTGGAACTTCTCCCATCTCCAAGTTTAGATCTCCTCAACCCTCGATCTTCAAGAGGTAAGAGCCGATCTTAAGCTCCTTATGAGTTTTAAATAAGTTTTATGCAAGATCTATGGGTAGAAATGCATGTTAGGTTATATGTTGATGTTATGGGTATATATTGATGTTTTGAACAATGTAGCTTGTTTGTGTGTGATTGAAGTGTTGTAGATGGGGTATATGTATGTTTGAGGCCCCTAGGAACTTGTATGCATGTTTTGGTTGAGATATATGCATGATTTATGGTTTTGGGAGGCAGGAGGTTCATTTGAACCAAGTTTCTGCCCGTTTGGCAGAAACCAGGTTCGGCAGCCGAAGGGAGTTTCGGCCGCCGAACCCCTTTTGTGGAGGCAGCGTTCGGCTGCCGAAGGTGCCCCCGAAAAGAGACTTTCGTCTCTGTCTGGCACTTTCGGCCGCCGAAGGTGCCGCCGAACCTGCCTGAGTTTCGTCTCTGTCCAGGACTTTCGGCCGCCGAAGGTGCCGCCGAAAGTGCCCTGTTCAGTCACTCCATGCATATCTCTATGTGATATTCTCAGGATGTTTAGGGGGTTTTTGGGGAATATTTTAGAGTTATGATCAGGTATGTTTGGTCCCTCATTTGAGTCCACCTGTGTAGGTTCGGACCCGAGGAACCGAGGACCCCAGCAGTGAGTTCAGCTGCGGTGTTGTCAGAGTCAGCCAGAGGTGAGTGGAACTAAACTTAATCTTTTTAAATTAAATGTTTTATCATGTTTCATGCATCATGATCATGCAATAGGATGATTGCATTAGTTTCACGAATATGTCACATTGCATCTATTGTTGTTGATGTGGGTGAATGTTGGATGACCCAATTAGTCCAAGACAGGAAGACCAGGACCCCATGCTACGGCCTGGCACAGAGTAAGAAAGACCAGGCCCCAGTCTACAGGCCTGGCACAGAGTAAAGCACGGTTGTGGGACTCGAAGACCAGGAGCCCAGAGGAGGCCCTGGAAAATGGTAAGTAATGTATGTATGACAGGAAGACCAGGACCCCATGCTACGGCCTGGCACAGAGTTAACTTGGACTATTTGGTGACAAGTTCACCCAACCCTTATGTGGATTGTTTGTGTTATGATGCATTTCATAGAGCATAGTGTTAATGTGTTTTAATAGCTCTACTCACTGGGCTTTTAGCTCACCCCTCTCCCTTTACCCCCAGGATTTTGCAGGTACAGTATAGTGCGGGAGTCAGGATAGAGTAAAGAAGTTATGCCTTTGTAATAGCTAGTAATGGACATGATCAAAATTGTAATGTAAAAGTACAGTATAGTTATGTAATGAGTTTTATGGATGTTAGTATGTGCTTGACCATAGATTGTTGTATCCCTCTTTATACATGATCTTAGAGATTTTGATGATGTTTATGTAAACCAGCTCAACACAGGTTATGTTACCCCTTGAGGGCACAGATGAGATCCCACAGAGGGATCAATGTTATGTTAATGTTTATGCACAGGTTGAGTTTGGTTGATGAGTATGCAAAAGAAAGTTTTAATTTTTATGCTTATTGTTGATCATGTATGGGATTATACAGGTTTACAGGTTTTATGTTAGGCTTGCTACGGGTCCCGGCGGCCTTAAGTCGACCCGGATCCTAGCGCCGGTAGCGGTCCGATTTTCGGGTCGTTACAGAATGGTATCAGAGCCCTAGGTTCATATGGTCGGACCTAGAGTGTCGGGCTCATAGAGGTTATAGAAGGTCAAGCACAATAGGAAAAGATCATGTCCACTAGGATAGGATGTGGAGTCCTGTCTTACATGATGATGTGAAATGCCATGACTTTATGCATGCGCATTAATGATATGCTATGATATGTGATGTATGTGATGAGGGTTCATGTGTGCCCACATGAACCATATGATGCTAATGTTGCTTGTGATGTGCACTGTTTTTCAGAAAACAGGATGAGAGGAACTCGTCGATCAGCAAGATTGACTGGAGTACCACCTGAGGATGAGGGCATGAGCGCCCGTCCTCCAGCATTGCCTAGGGCAATGTCTAGCAGGTCCAACAGGGACAGAGTAGCAAGAGACCCTAGAAGGTCTTTGGATCTGGGTAGAAGCAGGTCAGTCAGAGGAACAGTTCAGGGAGGAGCGTCAGAGGATATGGGGGATGATATGGACGTAGAACAGAGGAGGGATGGCAGTTTGGGAGTCAGTATGTCAGAAGAAGGAATGGGAGAGTCCCAAGGAGGCACTCAGGCCTCGGGATTTGTACAGCCACCTCACTACCCACATTTCTCACAACATCCCGGGTATTCGATGGGAGGTACATCGGATTACCCTAGTTTCACCCCTTATCCCACACAGATGCCATACCCACCATACTACCCACCATACTCTCAGTACCCAATGTATCCACCTCCACCCTACTATCCAGATCCAGCAAACCCTACCTCAGAAAATGTTGCACCACCTCCACCACCTACAGAACCAGCAGCCCCAGTTGCTCAACCACCTAGACCTAGCTCAGCCAGTGGGAGCAAAGTTAAGATGACAGACTATATGAAGCTGGGTGCTCCCCAGTTTGAAACCGGTAATGATCCGTTTGTGTACTTGGAGCGGGTCAAGGCAATTACAGATGAGATAGGGGCGGATGACAGTAGAGCCATTCAGATGGCCGGGTTCACGCTTAAGTGCAAAAAGGCACGGGAGTGGTTCAAAAATTATGTGAACCCGAGAGTGGACAACATGACTTGGGAAGAGTTTGCAAATGAGTTTGCAGGATGGGCTTTCCCTGATAGTTCAAGGGAATTGAAGATGATAGAGTTCGAGCAGTTGAGGCAAACTGATGACATGAGTGTAGACGAATATACCGACAGGTTTATGGAGTTGCTGCCATTTGCAGGGCAAGACCTTAGCACAGACCAGAAGAAGTCGAGGAGGTATATCATGAAGCTCCATCCCAGGTATTCCTCCTTGGTACAGTCAGCAGATAGAGAGAGTTTTCACGCCATAGTAGATATGGCTAGGAGAATGGAAGCTAGTGCCATCATTCAGGGGACAGTTAAGCAGACAGTGGCACAAGCTTCTGGTTCTAAAACTCCGGGTGGAGGAAAGTTAGATCCCTCTACCCTTAGTGCAGCAGCTTCAGGCAGTAAGAGATGGAATAAACCCAAGGGTAAGAAGAATAAGTTCTGGAACAAGGTCAAGTCTAGTCTGGGATTTGGGAGTGGCTCAAGCTCTGGTGCGGATAATGCAGTTTGTGCAAGGTGTGGTAGGCCACACAAGGGAGTATGTCGGTTTGGGACGAACACCTGCTTCAGATGTGGTCAGGAGGGGCATATAGCTAGAGATTGTCCAAGAGCGGCCCCGATGGCTCAGTCCCAGCAGACAGCTTCAGGCAGTGTAGCGCAGCCAGCAGCTCCAGCCATGACTCAGGCCAGTGGCAGAGGCAGAGGGAGAGGAGCAGCCTCTTCTTCAGTGGGTTTCAGAGGTGAAGGTCCATCAGCCCCAGCACGGATCTTCACAATGACACAGCAGGAGGCAGACGCATCCAACACCGTGGTGGCAGGTAATCTCGTCATTGGATGTTCGGATGTATATGCATTGATGGACCCTGGTGCATCTCATTCATTTATTGCTCCGAGAGCCGTCCAGAGGTTGGGGTTGATGATCTCTGGGTTAGAGTGTCCTCTCTGGGTCAGTGGACCCAAGTGTGATCCATCAGTGGCAGAGTCAGTCTGTCAGTGTAGTCCAGTCTTTGTTGAGGGGAGATGCATGTCCGCCGACCTTGTGGTTCTAGATTTGACAGACTTTGACGTCATTCTAGGGATGGACTGGTTATCTACCCATGGTGCTACCTTGGACTGCAGGGACAAGGTAGTCAGGTTCAGAGGTCAGGATGGATCAGAGGTTGTCTTCAGAGGAGACAGGAGAGGTACACCTAGAGGTATGATCTCAGCTCTTCAGGCTCGTAGGTTGCTTAGGAGGGGATGTCAGGGGTATTTGGCTCATGTGAGAGAGCTAAATAGTCAGGTTAGAGAGCCTGCCTCGGTGCCAGTGGTTAGAGAGTACTTAGATGTGTTCCCAGACGAACTGCCAGGTTTACCACCTGCTAGGGAGATAGAGTTCGAGATAGAACTGATGCCTGGAACCCGACCGATCTCTATCCCTCCCTACAGGATGGCGCCAGCAAAATTGAAAGAGTTGAAGGAGCAGTTGCAGGAGCTGGTAGACAAGGGCTTCATCCGACCGAGTACCTCACCCTGGGGTGCTCCAGTTCTGTTTGTGAAAAAGAAGGATGGATCTCTTAGACTTTGTATCGACTACAGGCAGTTGAACAAAGCCACTACCAAGAACAAGTACCCATTGCCAAGGATCGACGATCTATTCGACCAGCTAGCAGGAGCGGGTTGTTTCTCCAAAATAGATCTGAGATCGGGGTACCATCAGTTGAGGATCAGGGAAGAGGATGTACCAAAGACAGCTTTCAGGACCAGATATGGGCATTTTGAGTTCCTGGTAATGCCGTTTGGGTTAACTAACGCCCCTGCAGCATTCATGGACCTCATGAATAGAGTGTTTAGCCAGTACCTGGATCACTTCGTTATCGTCTTCATAGATGATATCTTGGTGTATTCCAGGAATGCAGAGGAGCATGCCCATCATCTGCGGTTGGTTTTGCAGACCTTGAGGGAACATGGCTTGTATGCCAAGTTCTCTAAATGTGAGTTCTGGCTGAGGAGTATTTCATTCTTGGGGCATGTAGTGTCAGAGAATGGGATTGAGGTAGACCCCAAGAAGACAGAAACTGTGGCTAACTGGCCTAGACCCACTTCAGTGACAGAGATCAGGAGTTTCTTGGGTTTGGCAGGTTACTACAGGAGGTTCATTCAGGACTTCTCAAAGATAGCAGCTCCTCTGACCAGACTAACCAGGAAGAATCAGAAATTTCTGTGGACCGACCAGTGCGAGGAGAGTTTTGAAGAGCTCAAGAAGAGATTGACTTCAGCACCAGTTTTAGCTCTGCCATCTAGTGGTGAGGACTTTACAGTCTTTTGTGACGCGTCCCGTGTAGGACTAGGTTGTGTGCTTATGCAGAATGAGAAGGTGATTGCTTATGCTTCTAGGCAGCTAAAGAAGCATGAGTTGAATTACCCCACACATGACCTTGAGATGGCAGCAGTAATCTTTGCACTCAAGATGTGGAGGCATTACCTCTATGGGGTAAAATGTGAGATCTTCACCGATCATAAAAGCCTGCAGTACATCCTGAGTCAAAGAGATTTGAATTTGAGACAGAGGAGATGGGTAGAGTTGCTGAGTGACTATGATTGCAAGATTCAGTATCATCCGGGTAAGGCGAATGTTGTGGCAGACGCCCTAAGCCGGAAGTCACTAGGCAGTCTATCCCACATCACGGCAGAGAGGAGACCAGTGGTGAAGGAGTTTTACAAGCTCATTGAGGAAGGTCTACAGTTGGAGTTGTCTGGTACAGGTGCCTTGGTTGCTCAGATGAAAGTGACACCCGTGTTTCTGGAGCAGGTGGCTCAGAAACAGCATGAGGACCCAGAGTTAGTGAAGATTGCCAGGACTGTTCAGTCAGGCAAGGACAGTGAGTTCAGATTTGACAATAAGGGGATCCTCCGCTATGGGAGTCGATTGTGTGTACCAGATGACATAGGGCTAAAAGGGGACATTATGAGAGAGGCTCATAATGCAAGATACAGCATTCACCCCGGAGCCACCAAGATGTATCAAGATCTGAAGAAAGTTTATTGGTGGCCAGCTATGAAGAGAGAAGTGGCACAGTTTGTGTCCGCCTGCGAAGTATGTCAAAGGGTGAAGCTGGAACATCAGAAGCCGGCTGGAATGCTTAACCCGCTACCTATTCCAGAATGGAAATGGGAGAATATAGCTATGGACTTCGTAGTGGGGTTACCGGCGACGTCCAACAGATTGGACTCCATATGGGTGATTGTGGACAGACTCACCAAATCTGCTCACTTCATCCCTGTCAGGAGTGGCTATTCTGTGGACAAGTTGGCGCAGGTGTACGTTGATGAGATAGTCAGACTGCATGGGGTTCCTGTTTCTATAGTGTCAGATAGAGGGCCCCAGTTCACCTCCAGGTTTTGGCGGAGTCTGCAGAATGCTATGGGTACTAGGTTGGATTTCAGCACTGCCTTCCATCCACAGACAGACGGACAGTCAGAGAGGACCATCCAGACCATAGAAGATATGCTGAGAATGTGTGTGCTGGACTTTGGCGGTTCTTGGAGGCAGCATCTACCTTTGGTGGAGTTTGCCTACAATAACAGTCATCATGCTAGCATCGGGATGGCTCCATATGAAGCTTTATATGGAAGGAAGTGCAGATCACCTGTTTGCTGGGAAGAGGTAGGAGAGAGGTCCTTAGCAGGACCCGAGCTAGTAGAGATCACCAGCAGGGTGGTGCCCATGATCAGAGAAAGAATCAAAACAGCTGCAAGCAGACAAAAGAGTTATGCAGACATCCGCAGAAGGCTAGTAGAGTTTCAGGAGGGGGATCTGGTATTGCTCAAGGTGTCTCCAATGAAAGGAGTGGTTCGGTTCGGGAAGAAGGGTAAACTGGCTCCGCGGTACATCGGACCCTTTGAAGTCCTGCAAAGGATTGGGAATGTATCGTACAAGCTGGATTTACCTGCTTCGATGGAGAGAATCCATCCGGTTTTCCATGTTTCTATGTTGAGAAAATTCGTGTCAGATCCGGGCAAGGTTCTTAGTGAGCCTGATGTGGAGATCCAAGAGGATCTCACCTATGTTGAGCAGCCAGTACGGATCCTAGACACCCAGATCAGGAAGTTGAGGAACAAGGAAATCCCGATGGTGAAAGTCCTGTGGAACCACCACAATATAGAAGAATGCACTTGGGAGACACGGGAGTCCATGCTCCGGCAATATCCTCATCTCTTTTAAAGTTAGTCTCTATGTGTTTATGTGGGTATGTTATGTTGTTTGGAATGCATGTACTAGTTGAGGAACATTCGGGGACGAATGTTTCTTAAGGGGGGGAGAATGTAATACCCGGCTAGACTCCGGTATCGGAATCCCTACCGTCCGGTGGGATCTCGGATGTCGGAAACCTCTAGAAGGGTAAAATCATGTTTTTGTGAAATATTTTCATGTTTTTAATGGTTTTGAGTATGAAATTGAATGAGTTTTTACAAGAAAAGTCTTTGGAGGAAAACCCAGGTTCGGCCGCCGAAAGTCAAGTTCGGCCGCCGAACATGCATGCGTTTTGGAGGCACGTTAGGCCCCCGAAAGCATGAGTGAGGGAAGTAAAGGTTCGGCCGCCGAAAGTCAAGTTCGGCCGCCGAACATTTGCATGGATGCGGAGGCACATTCGGCCCCCGAACGTGGCCTGGCCAGCCACCTATAAAAGGGTCTCTTAGCCGAAAATGGGCGAGCTTTTTTCTCCCCATTTCGGCCAAGGTGAGCATTCCGCCATCCTTCCCCGATCTTGAGTTTTTCCTTCCTTTTTCCATGATCTTTACAAGTTTATAACTTTGGTTTTGAAGATCTTTGAGCTTAGAACGAGTTTTGGAGCTTGGAGACCAAAAGTTGGAACTTCTCCCATCTCCAAGTTTAGATCTCCTCAACCCTCGATCTTCAAGAGGTAAGAGCCGATCTTAAGCTCCTTATGAGTTTTAAATAAGTTTTATGCAAGATCTATGGGTAGAAATGCATGTTAGGTTATATGTTGATGTTATGGGTATATATTGATGTTTTGAACAATGTAGCTTGTTTGTGTGTGATTGAAGTGTTGTAGATGGGGTATATGTATGTTTGAGGCCCCTAGGAACTTGTATGCATGTTTTGGTTGAGATATATGCATGATTTATGGTTTTGGGAGGCAGGAGGTTCATTTGAACCAAGTTTCTGCCCGTTTGGCAGAAACCAGGTTCGGCAGCCGAAGGGAGTTTCGGCCGCCGAACCCCTTTTGTGGAGGCAGCGTTCGGCTGCCGAAGGTGCCCCCGAAAAGAGACTTTCGTCTCTGTCTGGCACTTTCGGCCGCCGAAGGTGCCGCCGAACCTGCCTGAGTTTCGTCTCTGTCCAGGACTTTCGGCCGCCGAAGGTGCCGCCGAAAGTGCCCTGTTCAGTCACTCCATGCATATCTCTATGTGATATTCTCAGGATGTTTAGGGGGTTTTTGGGGAATATTTTAGAGTTATGATCAGGTATGTTTGGTCCCTCATTTGAGTCCACCTGTGTAGGTTCGGACCCGAGGAACCGAGGACCCCAGCAGTGAGTTCAGCTGCGGTGTTGTCAGAGTCAGCCAAGGTGAGTGGAACTAAACTTAATCTTTTTAAATTAAATGTTTTATCATGTTTCATGCATCATGATCATGCAATAGGATGATTGCATTAGTTTCACGAATATGTCACATTGCATCTATTGTTGTTGATGTGGGTGAATGTTGGATGACCCAATTAGTCCAAGACAGGAAGACCAGGACCCCATGCTACGGCCTGGCACAGAGTAAGAAAGACCAGGCCCCAGTCTACAGGCCTGGCACAGAGTAAAGCACGGTTGTGGGACTCGAAGACCAGGAGCCCAGAGGAGGCCCTGGAAAATGGTAAGTAATGTATGTATGACAGGAAGACCAGGACCCCATGCTACGGCCTGGCACAGAGTTAACTTGGACTATTTGGTGACAAGTTCACCCAACCCTTATGTGGATTGTTTGTGTTATGATGCATTTCATAGAGCATAGTGTTAATGTGTTTTAATAGCTCTACTCACTGGGCTTTTAGCTCACCCCTCTCCCTTTACCCCCAGGATTTTGCAGGTACAGTATAGTGCGGGAGTCAGGATAGAGTAAAGAAGTTATGCCTTTGTAATAGCTAGTAATGGACATGATCAAAATTGTAATGTAAAAGTACAGTATAGTTATGTAATGAGTTTTATGGATGTTAGTATGTGCTTGACCATAGATTGTTGTATCCCTCTTTATACATGATCTTAGAGATTTTGATGATGTTTATGTAAACCAGCTCAACACAGGTTATGTTACCCCTTGAGGGCACAGATGAGATCCCACAGAGGGATCAATGTTATGTTAATGTTTATGCACAGGTTGAGTTTGGTTGATGAGTATGCAAAAGAAAGTTTTAATTTTTATGCTTATTGTTGATCATGTATGGGATTATACAGGTTTACAGGTTTTATGTTAGGCTTGCTACGGGTCCCGGCGGCCTTAAGTCGACCCGGATCCTAGCGCCGGTAGCGGTCCGATTTTCGGGTCGTTACACCCCCTAAACGTCCTGAAAACATCACATGAAAATATGCATGAAATGGCTGAACAGGGCACTTTCGGCGGCACTTTCGGCGGCCGAAAGTCCTGGACAGAGACGAAACTCAGGTAGGTTCGGCGGCACCTTCGGCGGCCGAAAGTCCCAGACAGAGACGAAAGTCTCTTTTCGGGGGCAACTTCGGCAGCCGAAAGGCCTGCCTCCCCAGCCATGTTCGGCGGCCGAAAGTGCCTTCGGCTGCCGAACCTGGTTTCTGCCAAAGGGCAGAAACTCGGTTCCTTTGTGCATTTTTGCCTCCAACTCACCAATCATGCATATATCTCAACCAAATCAAGCATACAAGTTCCTAGGGGTCTCAAAACATCAAATGCCCCAACTACAACACTTCAAACATACTCAAACATGCCACATTGTTCATAAATCACATAAAACCTAACATTTGCTTAAAAACTCATACAACCCTATACATGCCATTCTACCCCATAAAATCACTTAAAACTTACTTAAAACACATGAGGAGCTTAAGATCGGCTCTTACCTCTTGAAGATCGAGAGGGAGACGACCTAAACTTGGAGATCCACGAAAATGAGCTCCTGAGTTCCCAAAGCTCCAAAACTTGGTTTAAAAGCTCAAAACCTTCAATGCAAGCTTAAAACTCAAGAAAAATGGAAGAGATTTGGAGGAAGAACACAAGAGTTGCAAAGGGAAGGTCGGAAGCTTGCTGTGGCCGAAAATGGGAGAAAGCTCGCCCATTTCGGCTAAGTGCCCCATTTATAGGTGGCTGGCCAGGCCACGTTCGGGGGCCGAATGTGCCTCCGCATCCATGCAATGTTCGGCGGCCGAACTTGACTTTTGGCGGCCGAACCTGAACTTCCCTAACTTATGCTTTCGGGGGCCTAACGTGCCTCCAAAACGCATGCATGTTCGGCGGCCGAACTTGGGTTTTCCTCCAATGCTATTTTCATGCAAAAACTCATTTAGTTTCATACTTAAAAACCATTAAAAACATGAAAACATTTTTGTAAAACATGATTCTACCCTTCTAGAGATCTCCGACATCCGAGATTCCACCGGACGGTAAGAATTCCGATACCGGAGTCTGGCCGGGTATTACATTCTCCCCCCCTTAAGAACATTCGTCCCCGAATGTTCCTCAACTAGTACATGCATAGTAAAATAACATAACATACATATAACACATGGGGACTAACCTTAAAAGAGGTGGGGATATTGCTGGAGCATGGACTCCCGTGTCTCCCAGGTACATTCTTCTATATTGTGGTGGTTCCAAAGGACTTTCACCATTGGGATTTCCTTGTTCCTCAACTTTCTGATCTGAGTGTCAAGAATCCGCACTGGCTGCTCTACATAGGTGAGATCCTCTTGGATCTCCACATCAGGCTCATTAAGAACCTTGCTCGGATCTGACACAAACTTCCTCAACATTGAAACATGGAAAACCGGATGGATTCTTTCCATCGAAGCAGGTAAATCCAGCTTGTACGACACATTCCCAATCTTTTGCAAGATTTCAAAGGGTCCGATGTATCGTGGGGCTAGTTTACCTTTCTTCCCGAAGCGAACCACTCCCTTCATTGGAGACACCTTGAGCAATACCAGATCCCCCTCCTGAAACTCTAACTGTCTTCTGCGGACGTCTGCATAACTCTTCTGTCTGCTTACAGCAGTCTTGATTCTTTCTCTGATTATGGGTACCACCCTGCTGGTGATCTCTACTAACTCAGGCCCTGCCAAGGCCTTTTCTCCAACTTCCTCCCAGCAAACAGGTGATCTGCACTTCCTTCCATACAAAGCTTCATATGGAGCCATCCCGATGCTAGCATGATGGCTGTTGTTGTAGGCAAACTCCACCAAAGGTAGATGCTGCCTCCAAGAACCGCCAAAGTCTAGCACACACATTCTGAGCATATCCTCGATAGTCTGGATGGTCCTTTCTGACTGTCCATCAGTCTGGGGGTGGAAGGCAGTACTGAAGTCCAACCTAGTACCCATGGCATTCTGCAGACTCCGCCAAAATCTGGAGGTGAACTGGGGCCCTCTATCTGACACTATCGAAACAGGAACCCCATGCAGTCTGACGATCTCATCCACATATACCTGCGCCAACTTGTCCACAGAGTAGCCACTCCTGACAGGAATGAAGTGAGCAGATTTGGTGAGTCTGTCCACAATCACCCATATGGAGTCCACTCTGTTGGACGCCGCCGGTAACCCCACTACGAAGTCCATAGCTATATTCTCCCATTTCCACTCTGGAATAGGTAGCGGGTTAAGCATTCCAGCCGGCTTCTGATGTTCCAGCTTCACCCTCTGACATACTTCGCAGGCGGACACAAACTGTGCCACTTCTTTCTTCATCGCTGGCCACCAATAAACTTTCTTCAAATCTTGATACATCCTGGTGGCTCCGGGGTGAATGCTGTATTTTGCATTATGAGCCTCTCTCATAATGTCTCCTTTTAGCCCAATGTCATCTGGTACACATAGTCTGCTCCCATAGCGGAGGATCCCCTTACTGTCGAATCTGAACTCACTATCATTGCCTGACTGAACAGTCCTGGCAATCTTCACTAACTCCGGGTCCTCATGCTGTTTCTGAGCCACCTGCTCCAGAAACACGGGTGCCACTCTCATCTGGGCCACCAAGGCACCTGTACCAGACAACTCTAACTGTAGACCTTCCTCAATAAGCTTGTAGAACTCCTTCACCACTGGTCTCCTCTCTGCCGTGATGTGGGATAGACTGCCTAGTGACTTCCGGCTTAGGGCGTCTGCCACGACATTCGCCTTACCCGGATGGTACTGAATCTTGCAATCATAGTCACTCAGCAGCTCTACCCATCTCCTTTGTCTCAAATTCAAATCCCTCTGACTCAAGATGTACTGCAGGCTCTTATGATCTGTAAAGATCTCACATTTCACCCCATAGAGGTAGTGCCTCCACATCTTGAGTGCAAAGATTACTGCTGCCATCTCAAGGTCATGTGTGGGGTAATTCAACTCATGCTTCTTCAGCTGCCTAGAAGCATAAGCGATCACCCTCTCATTCTGCATCAGTACACAACCCAGTCCCACACGGGACGCATCACAAAAGACTGTAAAGTCCTCATCACTAGATGGCAGAGCTAACACTGGTGCTGAAGTCAACCTCTTCTTAAGCTCTTCGAAACTCTCCTCGCACTGGTCGGTCCACAGAAACTTCTGATTCTTCCTGGTTAGTCTGGTCAGAGGAGCTGCTATTTTCGAGAAGTCTTGAACGAACCTCCTGTAGTAACCTGCCAAACCCAAGAAACTTCTAATCTCCGTCACTGAAGTGGGTCTAGGCCAGTTAGCCACAGTTTTTGTCTTCTTGGGATCTACCTCAATACCATTCTCTGACACTACATGCCCCAAGAACGAAATGCTCCTCAGCCAGAACTCACATTTAGAGAACTTGGCATACAAGCCATGTTCCCTCAAAGTCTGCAAGACCAACCGCAGATGATGGGCATGCTCCTCTGCATTCCTGGAATACACTAAGATATCATCTATGAAGACAATAACAAAGTGATCCAGGTACTGGCTAAACACTCTGTTCATGAGATCCATGAATGCTGCAGGGGCATTAGTTAACCCGAACGGCATCACAAGGAACTCAAAATGCCCATATCTGGTCCTGAAAGCCGTCTTTGGCACATCCTCATCCCTTATCCTTAGCTGATGGTACCCTGATCTTAGATCTATTTTGGAGAAACAACCCGCTCCGGCTAGCTGGTCGAATAGATCATCGATCCTAGGCAATGGGTACCTATTCTTGGTAGTGACTTTGTTCAACTGCCTGTAGTCGATACAAAGTCTAAGGGATCCATCCTTCTTCCTCACAAACAAGACCGGAGCACCCCAAGGTGAAGTGCTCGGTCGGATGAAGCCCTTTTCTACCAACTCTTGCAACTGTTCTTTCAACTCCTTCAACTCGGCTGGGGCCATCCTGTAGGGAGGGATAGAGATCGGTCTAGTTCCAGGCACCAACTCTATCTCGAACTCTATCTCCCTAGCAGGTGGTAAACCTGGAAGCTCATCAGGAAAGACATCCTGAAACTCTCTGACAACTGGCACCGAGGCCGGCTCCCTGACCTGACTGTCTAGCTCTCTCACATGAGCTAAGTACCCCTGACATCCCTTCCTAAGCAACCTACGAGCCTGAAGAGCTGATATCAGACCTCTAGGTGTGCCCCTCTTGTCTCCTCTGAAGACGACCTCTGACCCGTCCTGATCTCTGAACCTGACTACCTTGTCCCTGCAGTCCAAGGTAGCACCATGGGTAGATAGCCAATCCATCCCTAGAATGACGTCGAAGTCAGTCAAATCTAGAACCACAAGGTCGGCGGAGAGGCATCTTCCCTCAATAAAAACTGGACTGTACTGGCAGACTGACACTGCCACTAACGGGTCACACTTGGGTCCACTGACCCATAGGGGACACTCTAACCCAGAGACTATCAGACCTAACCTCTCAACGGCTCTCGGAGCAATAAATGAATGAGATGCACCCGGGTCCATTAATGCATACACATCAGAACACCCAATGACGAGATTACCTGACACCACGGTGTTGGATGTGTTAGCCTCCTGCTGTGTCATGGTGAAGATCCTGGCTGGAGCTGATGGACCTTCACCTCGGGAATCAGAAGAAGAGGCTGCCCCTCTCCCTCTACCTCTGCCACTACCCTGAGTTGTGGCTGGAACTGCTGGCTGTGCCACACTACCAGAAGCTGTCTGTGCCACACTACCAGAAGCTGTCTGCTGGGGCTGGCCCATAAAAGGCGCTCTAGGACAATCCCGAGCTATGTGTCCCTCCTGTCCACATCTGAAACATGCATTAGTCCCAGCTCGACACACTCCCCTGTGTGGTCTTCCACATCTCTGGCATTCTGTACCATCTGAGCCTGAGCTCGAGCCACCGCCAAATCCCAGACCGGATTTCAACTTGTTCCAAAACTTATTCTTCTTCGGCTTCTTGGTGGTGCTATCCCACCTCTTCTTACCTGAACTCTGAGAAGAGAAACCTGGTCCTCCTCTGCTTGGGGTCTTAACCCCTGAAGACTGGGTCACTGACTGCTTCACTGACCCCTCAACTATAGCACTTGCCTCCATTCTTCGAGCCATATCCACCACAGTGTGGAAACTTTCTCTCTCAGCTGACTGAACCAACGAGGAGTACCTGGAATGCAGCTTCATAACATATTTCTTGGCTTTCTTCGTATCTGAATCTAGAGCTTGCCCTGAAAAAGGCAATAGCTCCAAGAATTTATCCGTGAACTCCTCTACACTCATGTGCTCTGACTGCCTCAGTTGCTCAAACTCAATCATCTTCAGTTCTCTAGAACTGTCTGGAAAAGCCCATCCAGCGAACTCATTCGCAAATTCTTCCCATGTCATACCGTCTAGTCTTGGGTCCACATAACACTTGAACCATTCCCGTGCCTTCTTGCACTTTAAAGTGAACCCTGCCATCTGAATGGCCCTGCTGTCACTTGCCCCTAGCTCATCAGTTATTGTCTTCACTACCCTCAGATACTCAAAGGGGTCATCCCCTGACTTGTATTTGGGAGCATCCAGCTTGAGGTAATCTGTCATCTTTACCTTGCTCCCATCAACTGAGCTAGGTCTAGGAGGTTGAGTAACTGGGGCTGCTGGTTCTGTAGGTGGTGGAGGTGGAGGTGCAGCATTCCCCGAGACGGGGTTTGCCGGGTTTGGATAGAAGGGTGAGGGTGGATAAGCTGGGTACTGTGTGTATGGTGGGTAGAAAGGTGGATAAGGCATGTAGGTAGGGTAGGGGTTAAAGTTGGAGTAATCCGATGTACCTCCCATCGGATACCCTGAACCCTGTGGGAAGGGTGGATAATGGGGTGGAAAACCATACCCCGAGGCCTGAACGCCTCCCTGAGATTCCCCTGTCCCTTCTTCCTCCATGCTCACATCCAAGTTCCCATCCCTCCTCTGATCCTCTCCTGTAACCTCCCTCACATCTGAAGAACTTCCTCCTCTATCAGTCCCCCTTCTGCTAGCATCAAAAGACCTTCTAGGGTCCCTTGACACCCTTTCTCTGTTGGCTCTACAAGACATTGCCCTAGGCAATGTAGGAGGACGGGCGCTCGTGCCCTCATCCTCAGGTGGCACTCCAGTCAATCGCGCAGATCGACGAGTTCCTCTCATCCTATTCTCTGAAAAACAGCTCATAACAAGCAAACATTAGCATCATATGGTTCATGTGGGCACACATGAACCCTCATCGCATACATCACATAGCATAGCATATCATTAATGCACATGCATAAAGTCATGGCATTTCACATCATCATGCAAGACAGGACTCAACATCCTATCCTAGTGGACATGACTTTCCTATTGTGCTTGACCTTCTATAACATCTATGAGCCCGACACTCTAGGTCCGATTCTTATGAACCTAGGGCTCTGATACCATTCTGTAACGCCCCGAAAATTGGACCGCTACCGGCGCTAGGATCCGGGTCGACTTAAGGCCGCCGGGACCCGTAGCAAGCCTAACATATAACCTGTAAACCTGTATAATCCCATACATGATCAACAACATGCATAAAAATTAAAACTTTTCTTCATACATACTGTCATCAACTAACTCAACCTGTGCATACTCTGAACATATACATAACATAGTCCCTCTGTGGGATCTCATCAAGCCTTAAAGGCAAAACAACCTGTGTTGAGTTAGTTTACATAAACATCATAACATAAGATCATGTATATACAAAAGGGATTAACAATATATTATGGTCAAGCACAACTCTATCCTCAATGACCTCATTACATAACATCCTGAATATTTTTACATTTCATCATAATACAATTGTCATGTCCACAATCTAACTATTACATACATATGACTTTTTCTTCTTGCCTTCTCTATCTATCCCGTACCTGCAAACCTGGGGTTAGGGGAGAGGGGTGAGCTAGATGCCTAGTGAGTAGAACTATAAAAAGAATATTTAAAATATGCTATCATGAAATGCGTCACTGCACAAATAAATCACACCACGGATGGACTGATTCAAAAATCCCTCAACTCCATGCCCGGCCCTATTATGGGCACCACAGGACTTCGTATTGCCCGGCCCTATTATGGGCACCACAGGACTTCGTACTCGGAGTTATTGCCCGGCCCTATTATGGGCACCACAGGACTTCGTATATAGAAGGCTAATGAATCATCCTAATGTCCATCCACTATCATCTATCACAACAATACAATGCGGCATAGTCGTGAATTCTAATGCAAACAACCTATAATATGATCATGATGCATGAAGCATGATAAAAGCATTTCATTTCTTAATTTAAAAGGTTAAGTTTAGTTCCACTCACCTCTGGCCGACTCTGACAAACTCTGTAGCAGCTGGCTCACTGCTGGGGTCCTTGGTTCCTCGGGTCCGAACCTACACAGGTGGACTCCAATGAGGGACCAAACTTACATAAACATAATTCTAATATATTCCCCAAAAACCCCCCTAAACGTCCTGAAAACATCACATGAAAATATGCATGAAATGGCTGAACAGGGCACTTTCGGCGGCACTTTCGGCGGCCGAAAGTCCTGGACAGAGACGAAACTCAGGTAGGTTCGGCGGCACCTTCGGCGGCCGAAAGTCCCAGACAGAGACGAAAGTCTCTTTTCGGGGGCAACTTCGGCAGCCGAAAGGCCTGCCTCCCCAGCCATGTTCGGCGGCCGAAAGTGCCTTCGGCTGCCGAACCTGGTTTCTGCCAAAGGGCAGAAACTCGGTTCCTTTGTGCATTTTTGCCTCCAACTCACCAATCATGCATATATCTCAACCAAATCAAGCATACAAGTTCCTAGGGGTCTCAAAACATCAAATGCCCCAACTACAACACTTCAAACATACTCAAACATGCCACATTGTTCATAAATCACATAAAACCTAACATTTGCTTAAAAACTCATACAACCCTATACATGCCATTCTACCCCATAAAATCACTTAAAACTTACTTAAAACACATGAGGAGCTTAAGATCGGCTCTTACCTCTTGAAGATCGAGAGGGAGACGACCTAAACTTGGAGATCCACGAAAATGAGCTCCTGAGTTCCCAAAGCTCCAAAACTTGGTTTAAAAGCTCAAAACCTTTAATGCAAGCTTAAAACTCAAGAAAAATGGAAGAGATTTGGAGGAAGAACACAAGAGTTGCAAAGGGAAGGTCGGAAGCTTGCTGTGGCCGAAAATGGGAGAAAGCTCGCCCATTTTGGCTAAGTGCCCCATTTATAGGTGGCTGGCCAGGCCACGTTCGGGGGCCAAATGTGCCTCCGCATCCATGCAATGTTCGGCGGCTGAACTTGACTTTCGGCGGCCGAACCTGAACTTCCCTAACTTATGCTTTCGGGGGCCTAACGTGCCTCCAAAACGCATGCATGTTCGGCGGCCGAACTTGACTTTCGGCGGCCGAACCTGGGTTTTCCTCCAATGCTATTTTCATGCAAAAACTCATTTAGTTTAATACTTAAAAACCATTAAAAACATGAAAACATTTTTGTAAAACATGATTCTACCCTTCTAGAGATCTCCGACATCCGAGATTCCACCGGACGGTAAGAATTCCGATACCGGAGTCTGGCCGGGTATTACATTTACGGTCAATAATTCAACAGTTGAGTCATTATAATTAATTAAATATATATGAATTAATTAACTATAACACCTATGAATATAAACAAATAGATCTAATTGATTAAATTTTAACTATTAAACTTTCAACATTGATTATGTTCTGTATGTATTTTAATCATATTTTAAATTTTACATGAAATAATTAATGTTAAATAGATTAATAAACATTTTTTTAATACTTTTAAAAGACATAAATTCATCTCCTTTTTCATACAAAAAACCAATTATCACATCATATATATATATATATATATATATATAATTACAAAATTAGTTCAAAGTCTTAAATTCATCAACTGAACCAATCTGTTCATAACGGTTCACTGGCTCCACCGCTGGGTCAACTGCAGCGAATCAACTTCCTATTCCGTTCATTTATAAACCAGATTGGTATCAAGTCCAATTCATCTATCTGGCCGGCCGGTTTAGCCCGGGTTCAATAAATATGCTATCAACAAACATTACATTAACGCAAATAATGATAACATCTATATTACAACATATTTTGTTTATGCAATCAATGCAATGAATCAAGCTCATTCCCATTGGCCATTGCATTGCGCCTTTGATCAAGTCTTACCAAATAGCCTGAAATATTTCAAACAGCTCTCTATATTACAAGAGAAGACAAGTTACCAATTATTCTATTTCTATCTGTTGTGGGATTTCTTCTGGTTTAGATCCTTCACCATCTGTATCTTCTATAGCAATGCCAGAGGCATCAACAGTCCTTGTAACCCATTCTTTAAGCGGTTCATCATCCAAATCAAGCCTCAGAAACCCTGCAAACATCCCACCCAGGAAAGCAACTGGCTCCTAAAGACGAATCAAACATGCTAATATCAGGAACAACAGTGCACTCGGTAACACGGATCATCATCAGAACATAATCAATTCCAGGTCACACATGCTATTGTGAAGGTGAAAGCTGCATACGAATGCTCAATAAAATTGCAAATGTAACTTTTTATAACAAATATTTTGTGATTCTGCAATGAAAAAAAAAAAAAACACACACTAGCACTTCATGAAGAAAACTTGTCACTCAAGTAAACAAGTTTCAACTAGAAGTATGAAAGCAAAAGCTCACTACGAATTTGTGAACTAAGCTCAATGATATGAAAAATGAAGGGAAGAACCACCACGAATATGAAATGTACATTTCCGAGCAAATTATTCACACTGCAGTGAAACTTTTGTGACCAAGACTACAGACATAAAACTCCTATCTTTATGGCAACTGCACCTTGTCTTTTTCCAATTCTGAAAGATGCAAAGCTAATATCAACAGACAACACAGATTTGATGACCTCTGATTCTCACAAATGAAACACCAAAATAAGAGAAATTCTGCTTATTATCATCTGATAATATAATTTTGGGGAACATGTGCGATAATAGAAGCCACAAAATTTCGCAAGAAAAAGTTTCACTAAAGCCTCAACTTGTGGTTTGAAAGGAAAAAAAAAAAAAAAAAGGGAACCGGTTTTCCATTTCACATCCCACTCATGCTTTGTCCAGACTCCAGAGCCTTCCCCCACTCTTCTGCATTTTTTCTTTCTTTCACTCACTAAACTTTCTATCACCGATGTTGAATCCTCACTAACACCATTATTTTTTAAATCTCATTTTGCTCTAGCACATATTTGAAATGGATTCACTCAGCTGAAGAAAAACGAATGGCCGCAAGAGGAGTAATGGTGTCCTCAGATACTGGGATTTCAAACATTCATCAGTTTGTGATTATTTGCAACAACAATCAAGTCCATCCAAGAAAACATGTCCTTATGCATTTAATCACACACTTATGGTCGTACTTCAATCAATGTTGCACTCTTTCAAACCCCTGGCAAGCAATCCTATCTCCAAAAACATGTTCTTATGCATTTAATCACACACTTTATGGTCATACTTCAATCAATGTTGCACTCTTTCAAAACCCTGGCAAGCAATCCTCTCTCCAAATGTGGTCCAATTGATAAATCAAAAGTTCACAACTCCATCAAGAAAAAATAGAACCAAAAATAAGATTAATTCCAGGTTCTCCGCATCAATAGATCAGCAAATTTAAATACTCCAATGAAGAGTTAACATGTTTCTTTGCAAAATCTAGCATCAGCAGCAACTAAGAAAATAGAAGATGAGAATATGCTGCTGAGAGGGAACAAAAAGAAGGCTATATATCATCCCCCAGAATTGCTATTTTCTTTTCATCTCTAATATGTGCACTTGTGCAGAGGCAACGAAAAGCAATGAATCATTCTCATATCATACAATGGCTCATCTGGTATACTAAATTCTTCAATCTTTAGTAAGTAATCCCATATAAATACTAGTTAGACCTTTCTCCTCTGTGTGTAGCAACCTAATTGTCTCTCTCAAAATCCCAATTAATCTCCCTTCAATGTTGATGCAAGAATGAGAAAAAAAAAATGAAATGGAAGAATACTGAACCAGGGCCAAATCTCTCCTCAGAGATATTTTGTACTGATAGAATTCCAAAATGAATACAATTTGTTACAATGAAGCTTGTGTATTGTGGCAATAACAGAATTCTAGAATTCTGTGATATTCCAAAATGCCAGCAACTAACTAGCCAGCTGTAACAGCTGGAATGGCCTGTACATTTGGAAGGAAGAAGAAATAAGAATAAAAGTAAAAAAAGATAACTGATTCTCTGCGCCACAGCCATGGACTGCCATACGCAATGCTCCATTTTGCTAATCATCAAAACTCCCCATATCACTAACTCCGTACACACCATTTTATTTATTACTCAAAAAGC
This sequence comes from Manihot esculenta, assembly GCF_001659605.2. Lineage (NCBI taxonomy): Eukaryota > Viridiplantae > Streptophyta > Magnoliopsida > Malpighiales > Euphorbiaceae > Manihot > Manihot esculenta. The sequence goes on along the minus strand of NC_035162.2, from coordinate 34,704,469 downwards.
TTTGTATCAAATGTCCAGCTCATTCTCCTCCATTGCCCCTAAATATCTAGCCACTGACTCCAACATATTGATAGCTCCTTCCATCAATGAAAACAAGAGACGGTTGAGAAGAGCCATTAAGAGAAAGGGAAGTGACTGGGTGGGCAACACAAGGGCAAAGAATATTTGGCTTGCAGATAGTGTGGTATCATGAGGAGAAATGTGGAGAGATGAGGAAGAGCCAGCTGAACAAAACAAACAGAGGGCATTAAAGAGCCCTAATCTTGTTAAAGGGTGATGATGCACTGTAAATTCTTAATGTTTCTTGACAAAGGCATCAAACCACATAATACCATATATGTAATTTCTCCCTACATTTACAAGAGGCAATACAAGCTAACCTGATGTGCAAAAGCTTCGACGGAAAATGTGAACAAAAGCTATAAACATTATGCATGAAGAAGATGACTGCTTTATTAAGAATTTATAATCAGGCAAAGCCCTAAACTTTAGTTCCAAGGAGTACGTCTTGGATCTGTGATTATGTAATCCAAGTACAAAGGAAGCCAGAATCACATAGGATGAGGAAAAGGAGAAGGAAAAAAACAGCACTCCGTAATCTAATTCTAAGAGTACTTTATTATTATTTTTGTTCCCCTTTTCCTAAAAACGATAATTCTCTATTTTTTATAGCTGGTTATCTAAAAAAGCTCCTTTTTAACTGAAAGCATTTTCCTTCATGAAACCATCTTTCCTCCCATTTCCTAGGAACAAAATCACGAAGCATGTTTCATTCAATCACTTCCCAGGAAAGTGTTTAAAAGAAAAAGCTTGCTATACAACGGGTCAACAAGAGAGCTTGACACATTAAGTTGGTGCACTTCACTCTAGATTTGAAATATTTGGGTCAAAATTGGAGATTTTTTTTCTCCAGACCATGAGACTCAAGAGTAGAGTTAAAAATAGCTGGTGGAAAAGATGCAAACAATGAATACAATCATACTACTATGAGGAGATGAATAAAGCTTAGGACATATTAGTCACAATTAACCATGACAAAAACAACCAACTGAAACAGCTGCATTCAAAAGTTGGAAAGTTCAAAAGCTGCTTCAAATTCTGCCCAAGGCACCAATCAGTTTCCCCAATGTGCCTCAGTTGCAAATGGAAGGATCCTACTTTATTAACTTAATCCACAGCAGCTGCACCGCTGTTCTGGTCCTAGCCTGAAAGGTAATGACTAACCTTACCACCCTCATCAAGAAGTTTCTTCTAATAAAGGAGGCCAAAATGATTTCTAGAGTGGTTTCAGGTTAAAAATAATTAGATCTCATGGATATTGTAATCCAGATATTCAAAAGATAGTTGCATAGTTTAGCATGTTATTTTCATTGGTTTGCAATATGTGATGTGTTGTGCACATCATATTTTGCGAGGCTAAGCTTGAGAGAATGACAAAAATTTGATGGATTAAAATGCAAGAACTTTAGAATACATATGGCTTTGGATAAGCTGGGGTGGGAAGACATGAAAGAAATAATGATCCAACAATTTATGACTCTCAATTACAAGCAGCAACAGTACATTACCGATTTGTGTATGTAGAACGTCATTGCAGGAATAACCAAGTCAGTTTTATAGTTTGTTATGCAATCAAATTATACATAGGATGACATCATGATTGCTACATACTGTAAATGGTATTAACTGCTTGTTGATTAAATACCACGAGTGATGATATTCAAATTGAAGTGGAGTGGAAAAGAAACTAAGAAAGATTGCCAAGCCACACTCCACAAGCAGAATAAGTGTGCAAAGGAGATGGCATTGGAAGAATTCAAATTTCTTTCTTGCAACTTCTATTGATTCATTGAGTTCTTTCATTTGAGGTATTTGGAAACTCAATATCATACCCTAATAGAATAATAAACTAATAGAAGGAACACATCTGAAAGGGTTGATTAGCTACAAATTGAAGGCAGTGACTTTTCAGGTGAAGGCTAGATAGTCAGACTTAGTATGTTCGTCTCTTCAACTTTGGTTACAATCCAGAGAACAATAACAGAAAACATTTTTTACATTGGCAACAAAAGAGCCACCATGCCTTCTTTCAGGCACAAGGCCCTCAAGTTTCATGCCTTCCTAATTTCCATCTTTGTCAAGAACTTTCATCCAAAAAAGATACCATCAAACTTGAAACTTTCCAATTTACCAGAATCCAGTGTCAATGTGCCATAAAGTCACCAGAAATACCGTGTCCGACACTGCAAACTTGCCGGACCACAGCACCTGGAGTTGTCAATGGCTGGCACTTCTAATTCCAAGATATACCCACCTCAATCCTTCCCTAATATAATTGCTTTTGTGTCTCAAGTCACTCAGGCAAGCTTGCAACTAGGCTCCAACAGCCCTTTACACCTTTAATAACTACAAAGCCTCAACCTCACCCTTACAAAGTGGCCTAGCTGAATGCACTAATTTGAAGATTCAAACAAGATGCTTGATAACTTATTCAGTTTGCTGCTGGTTGAAGAGGCAAAACGTGGTACCCTTCCTCTTAAAGCTTCAAAAGATCTTTTCGGTTATCCTAGGATATTTGATAAGAAGGTGCAGAATGATGCCTATCAAACACATAGGATTTGTTGACAAAAAATGCTATAACATTTCTAATCAAGCATGCCACCTGTTGACAGAGATTATTAAGTTTTGCTCCAAACTTGATAAGTGTGAGATTTTCCATGAGTGGGAGAATTGATGTAGCAGCTCTATCATGCTTGAGAAAACATTATCCTCTTTGGAAACCCACAGAGATTTTTCCTTTTTTGTTCTAACAATATGTATTACTTGGTAGTTAGCATATTTGATGTTTAAGGAACCAGTTACTTCCTATTTGGTACAGGTTACTTTATTTTTATTATAATTGTAGAGTTTTTCCTACTTCGGAATTCGTAATCTTGAGCCATTAAATCCATAAATTTTTACATAAAATGTTATTCTCCTTATATAAATAATGAAAACTAAGTATATGATTTGGAATTCTTTGTGTCTAGTCTTCTCTTTCCTTTCTTTTTTCTCCTTCCCCTTCTTTCCCTCTGCTCTACTTCTCTCCTTTACTTTGCTGCTACAGTACTCAATTGATAATTTGATATTCCAACTCTCTAAATCCCAAATTTCTTTTCCATTCAAATTTCCCATCATTCTTACTTTTTCAAAAGGTTTCCCAAATTTTAACTCTATTAAATGCTGCCAACTCCCTACCCTACATCAATAAAAGACCTTGATAGAGACAGTATTGGAGAAAATGAAAAACTAGAAAGAAGGGACAAGGAAAAAAGCAAGATAATAATAAGCAGAGAGAGGAGTTCTGGCTTTAAAGAAAAATGGCATTGACTTTGAAACTGTAGACAAAACAAACTACACTTTGTTTCCAGATTATGCTGCAAAATTTTTAATAAGATAGCAAGAAGAGTTAAAGAAAGAAAATATAGTGGAACTAATGGAAAATTTTTTTCTTCTCCTTAAAAAAAAGGAAAACAAAAGGAAAATAAGTTCCAAAACGGGCCCTAAACAATAAAAAAAATAAGTAGAAAGGCGGTACGTATGTGGGGAGGTGGAATGCATAATTGCCAAAGGAGAAAAGCCGAAAGCCAATAAAACAATTTTACTAAACAAATCATTCTAAACTCATAGAGGCATCTCCTTCAAAAGGCTTTTCAATACTTTCCTCCAATAGCTTAGCTTTTGCAATGTATAACTTTAAATATAACTCGTTTTGAATCAATTCTCTATTATCTATTTTTCCTAATTGTGCCAATTGGTAATAACAAGGATGTTTTGTTCATCTATAGTTTGTCCAGCTATCCTTCACCCAAATGAGCCAAAAGGAAGTTTGTTCAATTCATAAAATTTTATTTTCATTTACCACAAATAAGCAGAACATGCCAATATACTCTCTCAAACCATAAACTGAGAAGAGGGGGAAAAATGCAGGTGGGTATAACTCAATCAAATGTTAAGAAATAAGAGTTTGTGTCTGCAAAAACAGCATCTGCACTTTGCAATTAGATATGGTGTCTGTCTAGCTTCAGCAAAATTCCATATCCTACTAAAAGTAAAAGTTGTTAATAAAATGCAATGAAAAATGGAGGATGCTTTTCATTTAATATTTCCCAAAGGCAAATACTTGTGATTACTTTAAGGTGGAAAACCAGGGATTTTAGGACTACTTATTCCAGGAAGAGAGATAGAAAGTACAGCTTTATTTAATTAAGAATTTTGTGTCATTTATGATTCAGCATTCCTATTAAGAATTGTTTTAGGAATTTCTAATCCTAATCTATTATCAATTAATAGCCGGTTTCAAATTGTACAGAGTACAGGCCTAGGCCTCTACATATTTGATAAATTTTTTTATATGATCAATAATTGCTCTGACCTAATAAATTGAGATTGTGTCTCTACCAATTGAGAATTTGTTCTCACCCATTAGTCCCCTTTGTTCCCCTGATTCTACAACACCTGGTCATTCATATTGAAGTCAGGAATTTTTTGAGCAAAAAAAAAGTCAGGAATTTATATTATATTCAATTACCTAGTTCTGTACACAACAAATAGAATAACTTATTAAGGATTTCCAACAATAGAGCCTGACCATATGTAGAGACCACGTAACTTTTCAGTTGATAATATTCTGGATTATGAAATAACACCAAAGCTATCATCCACTTGAAATACTGGTATGCTAAAAAATCCACAAACTTCAGACAAGAAATCAGTTTTCCATTGTCACTTAAGAATTTTTTTCATAATATCTTATTCAAAACCCACAACGTAAAATTTGAAAATCAAATAATATTTTCTGACTTAAAAAAAAAAAAAAAAAAAAAAAAAAAAAAAAGAAAACAAAAATCATTAAGCAATTACCTAAATCAAAAATAAAATCAAACCCAGATCATATGTGAATCGAAAACTAAAGCTTGCAATTAAATCGATGAAAGATTAAGAGAAATGAACAGGAACTACCTTAAGAGCTTCTTTGACGATGGGTTGATCGGTGGGGTTGAATAAGCACGAAGCTTTAACCTGAACAGTAGATGGCTGTCTGTTAATGATATCAAAACGCATTAAGCCTCCACTTTTTTTGACATTCAGCCAAGAAGACGTAGATGACCATCTGGATAAATGGTTTTCTCTCGGCAGCTTCTTCAAATTCAAATTCCACTACAAAATTTCTAGTCAAACAAATTAGACTATTTACAAAAAGCATCATACTGAAAGTGGGAGGAAATTGGCATCTTTACCACGCTGCATGAGGGATTATTGACAGAAACCACCATTTTCTTCCTCCTCACTAGTCTTCTTCCTCTCTTCCTCCTCTGCGTGCTGAGCGTGTTAGGGACCTGAAAAAATAGGCAAAATATTTTTTTAACGCAGCATGGGCTAATTATTGCCTTCATCAGTGTTTTGCAAATGAAATGGGAATGTTTAAATTACAATTATATCCTCCAGTCGCATCTATGTTGATTTTTTCTATTACAAAAAAACTTCAAATCTACAATATGCTTTTTATGGCAGCTAAATAAGTCTATTTTAATTTTTTTTAATTAAATAGGTCTATAACTTTAAATTTAAAGTTAAATAAGTGTTAATATATTAAATATAATTTTTAACAATAAAAAATATTTTTTTATTTTAAAAATTTTAAATTTATTTTTATTAAATTACATATAAATTACATTTTAATTTTTAGATTTTAGCATAATTAATAGATCAATTCTTTTATTTTTAGAACCGAACACTTAAAATCTTATATTTTTATTCCATCAGAATTAGAGGTCATTCCATCGTAAAATTTGTTAAAAAGAAGAGAAAAATATTCTCCATTTACTTCTCTCTATATTATCTCTCGCCACATAGAAGAATCGTTAAAATAAGGTAAGCTATGGTATTGGTAGTGGCAAGGTGAAGGGAGACGGTGGTGGTGGCGGCTTTGGTGGAAACGGTGGTGGCCGCAGTGGTGATGATGGGTAGCAAAGGTGATAGTGATGGTGATGATGGTTGCGATGGTGGAAAGGGAAGAAACATGATATTTATCATCTCACCCATTTAATTTCAACTGGTTGGTACTCCATTGTTCACTCTTCGACTTTCTTATCTTCATTTTCGAGGAGACATGTTTGGTTGCTCTCCTCTTTATACTATCTCATACAGTTCCTAGAGTATTTATATTTGCATTTTGAGGCAAAAGAAAAAGAAAATTGAATTATTTTCTAGGAAATAAATTATACAGCTACAATTCAGTAGTTTTATTCCAAAGATTGTTTTTTATTCTGTAAAAGTTCATGGAATGAACTATTAATGAAAATCTTTTATTATTATTATTATTATTATTATTATTATTATTATTATTATTATTAATGATATTGAAGATACGTTGTTGCTTATGGATATGAATATAGCCGTGTAAAAAACTATATTTTGGGTAGTTTCATAGCAAAATCTTTTGATTTTCATGTGGTATCGCTTCTTGTTGTTATGGAAATTGATTGTTGGTGAAGAATTTTAGGAGAAATTTTAATTCTATTCCAATTGAATTAGTCTTTACAAGATTTGAGTATTTATACATAAAAAATCAACCTAAATTAGGAATATTTACAATAAGAATAAAATCCCTACAATCAACCCTAATTAGGATCCCAATGATTTGAATTCTCTTAATTAGGAACCTTTTATGTTGGTCAACACTCCCTCTCAAGCTGGTACATAGATACGACACATGCCCAACTTGCAAACCAAGGTGTGATAGATCTTGTTACTGAACCCTTTGTAAAACACATCAGCTAGCTATTCATCGGAAGTGACATGATCTAATCTCACAACATCATTTATTAACTTCTCTTTAATGAAGTGTCGATCAATTTCTATGTACTTCATTCGGTCATGTTGAACTGGATTGTGAGCTATACTGATGACAATTTTGTTGTCACAGTATAAGAGGAGTTTGTCCCTCTCCAACAGTTTCAATCCCTCCAACAATATTTGCAACCATAGGAGTTCACAAACACCTTGTGCTATCGCTCTATACTCTGCCTCAATACTTGATCGAGTAATAACACTTTGCTTTTTACTTCTCTAAGTGATAAGGTTTCCTCCTATAAATGTGCAGTAACCATTAGCCGACCTCCTATCATCAAGAGATCCAGCCCAATCTGCATTTGTGAATGCATATATGCGGAGATAACCGTATTTAGAGAATATGAGACCTTTTTTAGAAGCAGATTTTAAGTATCGCAAAATGTAAAAGACAGTTTACATGTGAGACTCACGAGAATCATGCATAAACTGATTAACTAAGCTGACTGTGTATGTTATGTCTGGTTGAGTATGTGAAAGATAAATCAATCTTCCTACCAACCTCTGATATCTGCCAATATCCACTTATTCACCAATCCCTGCTTGTAGCTTGTGATTGCTCTTAATGGAAGTTTCTGCTGGTTTGCAACTTAACATACCAGTTTCTTTCAAAAGATCTAGAATGTATTTTCTTTGAAAAATAAAGATTTCCTTCTTTGAGAAATAAAGATTTCCTTCTTTGAGAAATAAAGATTTCCTTCTTTGAGAAATAAAGATTTCCTTCTTTGATCTAACAACCTCGATTCCCAAGAAATATTAAAGTTTTCCTAAATCTTTAATTTCAAACTCCTGAGCCAAAAGTTTTTTTCAGTCGAGTCGTCTCTTTAGTGTCATCACCTGTCACTACTATATTATCAATATAGACTATGAGAAGATTAATTTTACCCTTGTGATGTTAGATAAATAGAGTATAGTCAATATTGCTCTATTGATAGCCAAAGAAAATCGTAGCTTTGTTGAATCAATCAAACCAAGCTCTAGGTGACTGCTTCAACCTATATAAAGCCTTCTTTAGCCTGCACACATTTTCTTGTATTTTTTTTATCAGTAAATCCAAGAGAGATTTCTATATACACTTCCTTCTCCAAGTCTCCGTGGAGGAATACATTTTGTATATCAAATTGTTGTAGGTCCCAATCAAGATTGGCAACGCAAGATAGCAATACTCTGATTGAGTTTATTTTGGCAACAATGGCAAATGTCTCCTGGTAATCCACTCCATAGGTTTGAGTGTATCCCTACAACTAGTCTAGCCTTGAATTTTTCAATTGATCCATCTGCTTTGTATTTCACAGTGAACACTTATTTACAGCCAACTGGTTTTTTTCAAGTCGAACAAACATCAACTCCCATATCTCATTTTTAGCCAGGCATTTTATTTTTTCAATCATTGCTCCCTTCCAATTAGAATCTTTGAGAGTTTCCTTTCAATCCTGTGGGATAGACATAGAGGAAATAGACAAGGCAAAGACTCTATAGGATGGAGACAAAGAATCATCAGAGAGAAAGTTAGAAATAGAGTGCTTTGTGCAAGACATAACTCTTTTTCTTTAAGAAATTGGTTTATCTAAATCATCAATGGGCTCAAGATAGGGATGACTCACCAGATGGAGAAGAGGAAGATTCATGACACTGAGTAGACTGTACAATGGCTTTTTTTGCTTCTATTATGTCTCTTCTTGAGTATCTTCTTAAATCTGGTTTATCCAAATGTCCAATTATTATCTTTTCCTAATCACATAGTATTGAGCTTCCCACCTATCCTAGTATGAACAAAACACGTGCATCCAAACACCTTTGGTGGAACGGTATAAATATTTTTCCCTTGTAGCACCTCTAAAAGGCTTTTAAAAGTACGAGTTTTGAGAGATATTTCATTAATGAGATAAATTGCGGCTAAGACTGTATCTTCCCAATAGGTTTTTGGAAGGTTCATAGTGAAAAGGAGAGATCGGGCTACTTCCAACAAGTGTCTATTTTTTCTTTCAACAACATCATTTTGGGTACTAGTGTAAGGACAATTAGTTTGATGCAGTATCCTATTAGACTCCAAATAAGCAGAAAAAGTCCATCCATGTACTCTGTGCCATTATCAGTTCTCAAAACTTTTATCCTAGTATCAAATTGAGTACAAATCATCTTGTGAAAAGATTGAAAGCAAGAAAATATATCACTCTTTGCCTTTATCAAATAAACCTAAGTCATACGAGTGCAGCAATCAATAAAAGTAATAAACCAATGATTACCAGATAGTGAGACTGTTTGAGTAGGTCCCCAAACGTCAGAATGGATGGTCACAAAAAGAATCGTACTCCTATTATTACTGAAGGAATAAGAGGTTCTTGTATGCTTAGTGTACTCACAAGCATTACAAACTAAAGAACCATATTGAGCCTTAGAAAATAAATCATGATAAAGTTTCTCTAAAACAAAGAAGAATATGTGTCCTAATCGTCGATGTCACTGTATGATTTCTCGGTTGACATCCTGATTTCTTCCAAAAAGAGCACGAGGTGAATCCAAACTTAGATTCCCTTCCAATATATATAAGCCATCGTGCAGTCTACCATAGCCAATCCTTTTTCCAATTTAAAGGTCCTGAATAGCACAATGATCAGGAAAAAACTCAATTTTACAGTTAAGAGATTTGGTAAGAGCACTGACAGATAAAAGATTAACAAAAAAATGAGGAACATGGAGAGCAGAGGATAGCTTAATATTGAAAGTACAAACAATCGATCTGGTTCCAGAGACAGGAATAAAAAAGCCATCGGCTATTCTAACTGTGCCCTTTTATAGAGACAGAATGTAAAACATGTACATCACCTCCATTAGTGCATTTCTTATCTGATATTTTAAAGGTAAAAAGGAACCAGCAACACAAAAAGGTAAAAATAACCAAGTTATTGTTAAAACACCACCCAAAGGAGAATCCGGTCAAGGAACAGGGTCGGTCAGAGGCGCAACATGCCGAAAAGGAGCAACAATGAAAAAAGGATGCCGGAGGAAGGCTCATGCACTGGTGCGTGGGAGGAGATGCAGAAGCTGTGGCGGTGCATGAGGACATGCGCGTGCTCGGAGCGTGGTCGCATCACAGGGGATTGGCTGGAAATTTGATGGGCTTTCCTTCGATACATGTGGTATCGAACCCCTCCCTTGATATAGTCACCTAGAAGCTTGACCTATTAGTTAACTCTAACTTTTTGTGACAAATTTGAAACCTATGCCAATTAAAGTGGCAAGGCTCTTATAGCATGAAGAATTTTAGGAGAAATTTTTTATTCTATTCTAATTGAATTGATTTTTACAAGGTTTGAGTATTTATACACAAAAAATCAACCTAAATTAAGAATATTTACAATAAGAATAAAATCCTTATAATTAAGCCTAATTAGGATCTTGACTCGCGGTTGTCGAAGCCGGTCAAAAATAACCTTTCTGGTTATTAACAATTTACAACTGCAGATAGTGGTGAAAGGATTGAATCCATAGGGAATTGAGAACTTACCTGTTTTCCTTATCAAGACCAATAATATAAACTGAAACAAAAATAAACTGAAAAAAAAAGAAGAAAACCGAAAATGAGATAAACTGAAACGAGATAAAACTGAAAGAAAAATAAACGGAAAGCAAAATAAACTGAAATGAGATATAACGAGATAAAACTGAAAGCAGAATAAAAATAAATTGCAGTAAAAGTAAAATGGGGGGGGTTTGAGATTGATTTGATTAACAAACTACTGAAAGCAATTAAAATAAGCGAATAATAAAATAAAAGAGAAATAAATAATAAGAAAGCTCTAGTTGAAGAATTGGATCCACTTCAGTTGTTGGGATTGATCATTGACACTTAATTTCTTTTGATTGATTCAATAGATTAGTTATGGAGATGGAAGACGCTTCTCACCACCATGTCTCTCCTTATAATTAAACCAATTAGGGAACGTCCTCTAATTAATTACTAATTAACAAATTGCCAAGGAACGTCCTTGGGCCTTAGGCATCAAACAATTGTTAATTGCATGAAGAAAGAGAGAGATCCAATCCTAACTACTCAAACGCATGAGATGTTGCTAGATCATACAATTTCCTTGGTTTTTACATCAAGTGTTCTTATGTTTGAATAATCCAAGCAATTACGGACTTAAATCACCCAAACTAACATATTATTACCTTGCAATCAAGAATCAATTGGCTATATTGATTAAAACAACAAAGCAACAATGGAATTAAGCATGAGATTGTATGAATATTGAATAACAAAAGATAAACAATGTTTGATCAAGTCTCCCAATCCATAAAACAACTAAAGCATCACCTAATCTTCAACTAGAATAAAAGATTTCAGCCTCTCATGGCTGAAACAAAAATAAAAAATAAAGAAAAGAAGAAAGGTAGAAGAAGAGATGTGAATTTCGCAGGTGTCTCCAAGGTGGTGTGTAAAAACTGTGTGGAGGCTCCTTATGTGTCTTTTTATAGTTGAAAGTATTGCCCTAGGTCTCCATGCTGCCCAAGAGGCTACCCAAGAGGTGCTTGCTGCCCAAGTTGCATCTCAAAAGGAAAGAATCGCGTTTGGTGCTTCAAAAGAGGAATGATGCGCGCCTTGGCCTTTAGAAGGCAAGTGGCGTGCGTATGGACTGCAGAAGAGGAAGGAGAGCGTGCAGTCATTAATGTGCAGAAGTGGAAAGAAATCTGTCCAGTCTTTCCTTTTTAGGTGGAGCCTTCGTTTGAATTTTGAATGCTGAATGAAGAAGAGACAAGTGCATCTCCTTGAATTCTTGCTGCCTAAATAGGAAGATTTGACTGCTGCAGTGTGTGCATATCTTTGAATGAGGAAAGAAAGATCTGCGATTTGAATTTCAAATAATCTTCTGACTGAGCTTTCCATATTTGCTTTTGCTTCTGCACTTCCCTTATTTGAGGACTTTCCTTTTCTGAAAACTTTCCTTTTCTGAAAACTTTCCTTTTCTGACACTTTCCATAATTGGCTTCACCTTCTGAATAAGGAAAGAAGAATCTGCAATTTGAATTTCAAAGAATTTGTTGATTGCGCTTTCCTTTTCTGGCACTTTCCTTATCAGAAAACTTTTCTTATTTAGCACTTTCCATATTTGACACTTTTTGGTAGTTTTAAGAGCATTTTCTTCAGAATGTCTCTTTACACCTAATTATCTGCAAAACATGATTAAAACCACAAAATTAGGCAGAAAAGATGTAAATAAACATCAAGAACATCATGATAAAATGGACTAAAATATGCTCTATTAGATCTCAAAGATCTGAATCCTCCTAATTAGGTGTAACGACCCGAAAATCGGACCGCTAACGGCGCTAGGATCCAGATCGGCATAAGGCCGCCGGGACCCGTAGCAAGCCTGACATGCATCCTGTAAACCTGATTAATCCCATACATGATCAACAACAAACATAAAAATTTGAACTTTTCTTTTCTTTTACCAAGCTCAACCTGTGCATGCACATAAGCATATACATAAACATAAACATAAACCTCACATTGGATGTAATACCCAGCTAGACTCCGGTATCGGAATTCCTACTGTCAGGTGGAATCTCGGATGTCGGAAGCCTCTAGTAGGGTAGAATCATGTTTTCATAAAATGTTTTAAGGTATTTCATGGTTTTAAGTAAAATGGAAATGAGTTTTTGCATAAAAACAACCTTGAAGGAAAACTCAGGTTCGGCCGCCGAACCTCAAGTTCGGCCGCCGAACATGCATGCCTTCGGGAGCGCCTTTAGGCCCCCGAAAGCATAAGTGAGGAAAGTCCAGGTTCGGCCGCCGAACCTCAAGTTCGGCCGCCGAACATGGCATGCATGCGGAGGCACGTTCGGCCCCCGAACGTGGCCTGGCCAGCCACTATAAAAGGGTCCCTTAGCCGAAAACGGGCGAGCTTTTTCCCCATTTCCGGCCAAGGTGAGCTCTCCGCCGTCCCTCACCGATCTTGAGTTCTTTCCTTCCAATCCCACTCGATTTTCATGAGTTTTTACTTTGTTTTGAAGATTTTCAAGCTTTGAGCAAAGTTTTGGAGCTTTGAGGTTCAAGGGAACTCAACCCCTTCCATCTCCGAGTTAGGTCGTCTCTCTCTCGATCTCCACGAGGTAAGAGCCGATCTTAAGCTCATTTCATGTTTTAAGTAAGTTTTAAGTCGATCTATGGGGTAGAATGCATGTTTAGCTCATGGTTAGGTTTATGGGTTTTATTTGTGTTTTTGAACAATGTGAGTTGCTTGTGTGTTGTAGTTGGGGTTTTTGATGGTTTGATGCCCCTAGGAACTTGTATGTTTGCTTGTGTATGATTGGGAATGTTGTAGAAGAGATTTATGCATGTTTGGGTAGTTTTGGAGGCAAATGTGCATAGAAGAGCTGAGTTTCTGCCACTAAGGGAGAAACCAGGTTCGGCAGCCGAAGGAACTTTCGGCCGCCGAAGCTTGCCCCCGAAAGGAGACTTTAGTCTCTTTCTGGGAGTTTCGGCCGCCGAAAGTGCCGCCGAACATGCATGAGTTTCGCCTCTATCTGGGAGTTTCGGCCGCCGAAGGTGCCGCCGAACCTGCCTGACTTTCGGCTCTGGAGGGACTTTCGGCCGCCGAACCTGCCGCCGAAAGTGGCCTGTCCAGCCCTCTCTTGCATGTTTTTCTATGATTGTTTCATGATGTTTTAGGGGGTTTTTGGGGAGTAGTTTAGAGTTATGTTCATGTTTGTTTGGTCCCTCATTTGAGTCCACCTGTATAGGTTCGGACCCGAGGAACCGAGGACCCCAGCAGTGAGTCAGCTGCTCCAGTGTCTGGTCAGAGCTACCCAGAGGTGAGTGGAATATCTCATTATGTTTTAAAGCAAATGATGGACTTTTTAGCATGATTCACGCATCATGAATGCCATGAGATGTACTAGGTTGTTTGCATTAGAATTCACGAATATGTTGCATTGCACATTTTATTGTTGATGTGGATGAACGTTGGATGATCCATAGCCCTCGATCTATGATGTGACGATGTGATATGTACGGTACGGAATGTAAGACCAGTGGGACCCATTCTACGTTCGCTGGCACTATGTAAGAGAAAGACCAGGACCCATTCTACGTTCTGGCACAGTTGGACCATGTTATGTTATGCTATGTAAGAGAAAGACCAGGACCCATTCTACGTTCTGGCACAGTTGGACTATGCAGAGGGCTAATGGTGACAAGTTCATCCTTGATGTGATTAGCTGTGATGTGATGCATTTCATGTTATCATATGTTTTAAATGTTTTATTATTCTGTTCACTGGGCTCTAGTAGCTCACCCCTCTCCCAATTTCCCCAGGATTGCAGGTACAGGGTAGACCAGGAGGTTTACAAGAGTAATGAAGTCTTGTGTATGTAATAGATAGTATGGACATGATAAATGTATTAATGTTATGTAAAAGTACAGTTTCAGTCATGTAATGATATTGAGGATTAGAGATTGTGCTTGACTTTATGTATGAGGTATCCCTTTTAATACATGATCTTAAATCTTTTTATGATGTTTATGTAGACCAACTCAACATATGATGTTTTGCCCATTGGGGCATTGAGGAGATCCCACTGAGGGATCATGTTTATGATTTTGAGTATGTTCAGTGCATGCACAGGTTGAGTTTGGCATATGAATGAAAGAAAAGTTTTCAATTTTTATGTATGTTGTTGATCATGTATGGGATTAAACAGGTTTTCAGGTTGCAGGTCAGGCTTGCTACGGGTCTTGGCGGCCTTAAGCCGACCCGGATCCTAGCGCCGGTAGCGGTCCGATTTTCGGGTCGTTACACTGGAGCTCTAACCAAATGCTCCAATGGGGTAATTCATCAAACGCAAGCTTGGTGGAACATAAACATCATAAAGCATAGATCATGTTTACAAAAGGGATTACTATACAAACTCGGTCAAGCACAATTTCTAAACCTCAATCTCAAAATCAACATTTACATGACATAACTATTCATAACTTAAAATCATTTTACAATTTATCATGTCCACATTCTAACTATTACATACACATGACTTCATTCATCTTGACTTCTCTGTCTAGCCCGTACCTGCAACCTTGGGAGAATAGGGAAAGGGGTGAGCTACTAGAGCCCAGTGAGCAGAATGATAAAACATTTAAAATCTCATGCTCTCATGTAATGCAACACATCACAACAAGTCACATCAAGGATGGTATTGTCACCAATAGTCCTCTACATTCCAAAGTGTCGGGACGTAGAATGAGTCAATCGGTCTTTCTCTTAAACATATCATAATATAACATTTCCAAGATGCTGGGACGTAGAATGGGTCAACCGGTCTTTCTCTTACATAGTGCCGGGACGTAGAATGGGTCAACCGGACTTCCATACCATATCATGCCGTATCATCATCATATCATATCATATGAGGACTAAAGGATCATTCAATAACCAATCCGCATCAACATCATAAAATGCAATGCAACATATTCGTGAATTCTAATGCAAACAACCTAAATCATCACATGGCATTCATGATGCATGAACATGCTCAAAACTTTATAATTTATTTGCTTTAAAACATAAAGGTTTATTCTACTCACCTCAGCTACTCTGACAATGACTGAAGCAGCTGACTCACTATTGGGGTCCTCGGTTCCTCGGGTCCGAACCTACACAGGTGGACTCAAATGAGGGACCAAACATACTAGAACATGACTCTAAAACATCCCCCAAAAACCCCCTAAAACACCTCAAAACAATCATGCAAATCATGCAAAGGAAGGCTGAACAGGGCACTTTCGGCGGCCGAAAGTCCCTCCAGAGCCGAAAGTCAGGCAGGTTCGGCGGCCGAAAGTGCCCTCCAGAGATGAAAGTCCATTTTCGGGGGCAGGCTTCAGCAGCCGAAAGGTTTGCCTCACAGGCAGGTTCGGCGGCCGAAAGTCCTTCGGCTGCCGAACTTGGTTTCTGCCAAAAGGGCAGAAACTCGGCTCACACATGCACATTTGCCTCCCAAAACCTTCAATCAAGCGTACAACTCAACCAAAACATGCATAAACACATACATAAGCTCCTAGGGGCTTCAAACTATCCTAAACCCCAACTACAACACATAGCAAACAACACAACAACTCACATTGTCCACAAGTTCACATAAAACCTAACCATGCTCATCTAACCTAAACATGCATTTCTACCCCATGAATCAACTTAAAACTTGTTTAAAACATATAGTGAGCTCAAGATCGGCCCTTACCTCTTGAAGATCGAAAGGAAAACGACCCTAGCTCGGAGATGGGAGAGATTGAGTTTTTTGAACCTCAAAGCTCCAAAACTTGCTTTATACTCGAAAATCTTCAAAACAAAGTGAAAACTTGTGAAAATCGTGAAAGATTTGAAGGAAGAAACTCAAGATCGGTGAGGAACGGCGGAGAGCTCACCTTGGCCGAAAATGGGGAGAAAAGATCGCCCGTTTTCGGCTAAGGGACCCCTTTATAGGTGGCTGGCCAGGCCACATTCGGGGGCCGAACGTGCCTCCGCATGCATGCCATATTCGGCGGCCGAACATAAGGTTCGGCGGCCGAACCTGGACTCCCCTCACTTATGCTTTCGGAGGCCTAAGGCACACCCAAAGCGCATGCACGTTCGGCGGCCGAACTTGAGGTTCAGCGGCCGAACCTGAGTTTTTCTCTAAGACTATTTTCATGCAAAAACTCATTTTCCTTCTAGCTTAAAAACATAAAATACATTAAAACATTTTATAAAAATATGATTCTACCCTTCTAGAGGTCTCCGACACCCGGGATTCCACCGGACGGTAGGAATTCCGATACCGGAGTCTAGCCAGGTATTACATTCTTCCCCCCTTAAGAACATTCGTCCTCGAATGTTCCTCAACTAGCACATGCAAGGCACACAACATAACATACATATAAAACACATGAACTCACAAGGAACTAACCTTAGAAAAGATAAGGGTATTGCTGGAGCATGGACTCCCGTGTCTCCCAAGTGCATTCTTCCAAATTGTGGTGGTTCCAAAGGACTTTCACCATTGGGATTTCCTTGTTCCTCAACTTTCTGATCTGGGTGTCTATGATCCGTACTGGCTGTTCAACATAGGTGAGATCTTCTCGGATCTCCACATCAGGCTCACTAAGAACCTTGCCCGGATCTGACACAAACTTCCTTAACATTGAAACATGGAAAACCGGATGGATTCTTTCCATTGAAGCAGGTAAATCCAGCTTGTACGACACATTCCCAATCTTTTGCAAGATTTCAAAGGGTCCGATGTATCGTGGGGCTAGTTTACCTTTCTTCCCAAAGCGAACCACTCCTTTTATAGGAGACACCTTGAGCAATACCAGATCTCCCTCCTAAAACTCTACCTGTCTCTTGCAGATGTCTGCGTAACTCTTCTGTCTGCTTGCAGCAGTCTTGATTCTTTCTCTGATTATGGGTACCACCCTGCTGGTGATCTCTACAAGTTCAGGCCTTGCCAAGGCCTTCTCTCCAACTTCCTCCCAGCAAACAGGTGACCTGCACCTCCTTCCATATAAAGCTTCATATGGAGCCATTCCGATGCTAGCATGATGGCTGTTATTGTAGGCAAACTCCACCAAGGGTAGATGCTGCCTCAAAGAACTGCCAAAATCCAGCACACACATTCTAAGCATATCCTCTATCGTCTGGATGGTCCTCTCTGATTGTTCGTCCGTCTGTGGATGGAAGGCAGTACTGAAATCCAACCTGGTACCCATGGCATTCTGCAGACTCCGCCAAAACCTGGAGGTGAACTGGGGTCCTCTATCGGACACTATCGAAACAGGAACCCCATGTAGTCTGACGATCTCATCAACATACACCTGCGCCAACTTGTTCACAGAATAGCCACTCCTGACAGGGATGAAGTGAGCAGATTTGGTGAGTCTGCCCACAATCACCCATATGGAGTCCAATCTGTTGGACGTCGCCGGTAACCCCACTACGAAGTCCATAGCTATATTTTCCCATTTCCACTCTGGAATAGGTAGCGGGTTAAGCATTCCAGCCGGCTTCTGATGTTCCAGCTTCACCCTCTGACACACTTCGCAGGCTGACACAAACTGTGCCACTTCTCTCTTCATAGCTGGCCACCAATAAACTTTCTTCAAATCTTGGTACATCTTGGTGGCCCCGGGGTGAACGCTGTATCTTGCATTATGAGCCTCTCTCATAATGTCTCCTTTTAGCTCTATGTCATCTGGTACACACAATCGGCTCCCATAGCAGAGGATCCCCTTGTTGTCGAATCTGAACTCACTATCTTTGCCTGACTGAACAGCCCTGGCAATCTTCACTAATTCTGGGTCCTCATGCTGTTTCTGAGCCACCTGCTCTAGAAACACGGGTGCCACTCTCATCTGAGCAATCAATGCACCTGTACCAGACAACTCCAACTGTAGACCTTCATCAATGAGCTTGTAAAACTCCTTCACCACTGGTCTCCTCTCCGCCGTGACGTGGGATAGACTGCCTAGTGATTTCCGGCTTAGGGCGTCTGCCACAACATTCGCCTTACCCGGATGGTACTGAATCTTGCAATCATAATCACTCAGTAGCTCTACCCATCTTCTCTGTCTCAAGTTCAAATCTCTTTGACTCAGAATGTACTGCAGGCTCTTATGATCTGTGAAGATCTCACATTTAATCCCATAGAGGTAGTGCCTCCACATCTTGAGTGCAAAGATTACTGTTGTCATCTCCAGGTCATGTGTGGGGTAATTCAACTCATGCTTCTTCAACTGTCTAGAAGCATAAGCAATCACCCTTTCATTCTGCATTAACACACAACCCAATCCCACTAGGGATGCATCACAGAAAACTGTGAAATCCTCATTGCTAGCTGGCAAAGCTAACACTGGTGCTGACGTTAACCTCTTCTTAAGCTCTTCAAAACTCTCTTCGCACTGGTCAGTCCACACAAACTTCTGATTCTTCCTGGTTAGTTTGGTCAGAGGAGCTGCAATTTTTTAGAAGTCCTGAACGAACCTCCTGTAGTAACCTGCCAAACCCAAGAAACTCCTAATCTCTGTCACTGAAGTGGGTCTAGGCCAGTTAGCCACAGCTTCTACCTTCTTGGGGTCCACCTCTATTCCATTTTCCGACACCACATGCCCCAAGAATGAAATACTCCTCAGCCAGAACTCACACTTGGAGAACTTGGCATACAAGCCATGTTCCCTCAAGGTTTGCAGAACCAACCTCAGATGATGGGCATGCTCCTCTGCATTCCTGGAATACACTAAGTTATCATCTATGAAGACAATCACAAAGTGATCCAGGTACTGGCTAAACACTCTGTTCATGAGATCCATGAATGCTGCAGGGGCGTTGGTTAACCCGAACGGCATTACAAGGAACTCAAAATGCCCATATCTGGTCCTGAAAGCTGTCTTTGGCACATCTTCCTCTCTTATCCTCAGCTGATGGTACCCAGATCTCAGATCTATTTTGGAGAAACAACCCGCTCCTGCTAGCTGGTCAAATAGATCATCGATCCTTGGCAATGGGTACTTATTCTTGGTAGTGACTTTGTTCAACTGCCTGTAGTCGATACAAAGTCTAAGGGATCCATCCTTCTTCCTCACAAACAAAACTGGAGCACCCCAAGGTGAGGTACTCGGTCGGATGAAGCCCTTGTCTACCAGCTCTTGCAACTGCTCCTTAAGCTCCTTCAATTCTGCTGGTGCCATCCTGTAGGGAGGGATAGAGATCGGTCGGGTTCTAGGCATCAATTCTATCTCGAACTCTATCTCCCTAGCAGGTGGTAAACCTGGCAGCTCGTCTGGGAAGACATCTAAGAACTCTCTGACCAATGGCATCGAGGCGGGCTCTCTAACCTGACTGCTAAGCTCTCTCACATGAGCCAAATACCCCTGACATCCCTTCCTAAGCAACCTACGAGCCTGAAGAGCTGATATCAGACCTCTAGGTGTACCCCTCCTGTCTCCCCTGAAGACAATCTCTGACCCATCCTGACCTCTGAACCTGACCACTTTGACCCTGCAGTCCAAGGTAGCACCATGGGTAGATAACCAGTCCATCCCTAGAATGACGTCAAAATCTGTCAAGTCTAGAACCACAAGGTCGGCGGAAAGGCATCTTCCCTCAACAAAGACTGGACTGCACTGGCAGATTGACTCTGCCACTAATGGATCACACTTGGGTCCACTGACCCAGAGAGGACACTCTAACCCAGAGATCATCAGACCCAACCTCTCTACGGCTCTCGGAGAAATAAAAGAATGAGATGCACCAGGGTCCATCAAGGCATACACATCTGAATAACCAATGACTAAGTTACCTGCCACCACGGTGTTAGATGCATCTGCCTCCTGTTGAGTCATCGTGAAGATCTGTGCTGGAGCTGATGGACCTTCACCTCTGAAACCCGCTGAAGAAGAGGCTGCCCCTCTCCCTCTGCCTCTGCCACTGGCCTGAGTCGTGGCTGGAGCTGCTGGCTGCGCTACACTACCTGAAGCTATCTGCTGGGACTGAGCCATAGGTACTGTTCTAGGAAACTCCCGAGCCATGTGTCCCTCTTACCCGCATCTGAAGCAGGCTGCTGTCCCAGTCCGGCAAACTCCCTTGTGTGGCCTACCACACTTTGCACAAACTGCATTATCCGCACCAGAGCTTGAGCCACTCCCTAGTCCCAGACTGGACTTGATCTTGTTCCAGAACTTGTTCTTCTTGGGCTTCCTAGTGGTATTACCCCACCTTTTGCTACCTGAAGCTGCTGCACTCAGAGAAGAAGAGCCTGGGGTCTTAGAACCAGAAGGCTGTGCCACTGACTGTTTAACTGTCCCCTGAGTGATGGCACTAGCCTCCATTTTTCGGGCCATATCTACTATGGCATGGAAGCTCTCCCTATCTGCTGACTGAATTAAGGAGGAATACCTGGAATGAAGCTTCATGATATACCTCTTTGACTTCTTCTGGTCTGAGTCAAGATTTTGCCCTGCAAATGGCAACAGCTCCAAGAATCTGTCTGTGAACTCATCCACACTAATCTCTTCTGTTTGCCTTAACTGCTCAAATTCGATCATCTTCAGCTCCCTTGAACTATCGGGGAAAGCCCATCCTGCAAACTCGTTTGCAAACTCTTCCCAAGACATGCTGTCCACCCTCGGGTTCACATAATTCTTAAACCACTCATGGGCCTTCTTGCACTTAAGCGTGAACCTAGCCATCTGAATAGCTCTACTGTCATCAGCCCCAATCTCATCTGTGATCGCCTTGACCCTTTCAAGATACACAAACGGGTCATCCCCTTTTTCATACTGAGGAGCACCCAACTTCATGTAGTCGGTCATCTTGACCTTGCTCCCACCAGATGAGTTAGGCTTAGGTACTGGGGTTTCTGGAACTGTGGGTTCTGCTGGTGGAGGAGGAGGTGCAGCATCCCCTGGGGTAGGGTTTGCTGAATTTGGATAGTAAGGTGGAGGTGGGTACATGGGGTACTGTGGGTATGGTGGGTAGTAAGATGGGTATGGCATCTGTGTGGGATAAGGGTTAAAGCTATGGTAATCCGATGTGCCTCCCATCGAATATCCGGGGTTTTGTGAGAAGGGTGGGTAGTAAGGTGACTGAACAAATCCCGAGGCCTAAGTGCCTCCTTGGGACTCTCCCATACCTTCTTCTGACATGCTAACTCCCAGACTACCATCCCTCCTCTGCTCCACATCCATATCATCCCCCATTTCCTCTGACATTCCTCCATGAACTGTTCCCCTCACTGATCTGCTCCTACCCAGATCCAAAGACCTTCTAGGGTCTCTTACTGCTCTTTCTCTGCTGGACCTACTTGACATTGCCCTAGGCAATGCTGGAGGACGGGCGCTCGTGCCCTCATCCTCAGGTGGTGCTCCAGTCAATCGTGCAGATTGACGAGTTTCTCTCATCCTGTTTTCTGAAAAACAGTACACATCACATAAACATTAGCATCAAATGATTCATGTGGGAACACATGAACCCGCATCACATACATATCATTCATATCATAGCATCAATGCACATGTATATAATCATGGCATTTCACATCATCATACAAGACAGGACTCCACATCCTATCCTAGTGGACATGATCTTCCTATTGTGCTTGACCTTCTATAACATCTATGAGCCCGACACTCTAGGTCCGACCATATGAACCTAGGGCTCTGATACCATTCTGTAACGACCCGAAAATCGGACCGCTACCGGCGCTAGGATCCAGATCGGCATAAGGTTGCTGGGACCCGTAGCAAGCCTGACATACATCCTGTAAACCTGATTAATCCCATACATGATCAACAACAAACATAAAAATTTGAACTTTTCTTTTCTTTTACCAAGCTCAACCTGTGCATGCACATAAGCATATACATAAACATAAACATAAACCTCACACTGGAGCTCTAACCAAATGCTCCAATGGGGTAATTCATCAAACGCAAGCTTGGTGGAACATAAACATCATAAAGCATAGATCATGTTTACAAAAGGGATTACTATACAAACTCGGTCAAGCACAATTTCTAAACCTCAATCTCAAAATCAACATTTACATTTACATGACATAACTATTCATAACTTAAAATCATTTTACAATTTATCATGTCCACATTCTAACTATTACATACACATGACTTCATTCATCTTGACTTCTCTGTCTAGCCCGTACCTGCAACCCTGGGGGAATAGGGAAAGGGGTGAGCTACTAGAGCCCAGTGAGCAGAATGATAAAACATTTAAAATCTCATGCTCTCATGTAATGCAACACATCACAATAAGTCACATCAAGGATGGTATTGTCACCAATAGTCCTCTACATTCCAAAGTGCCGGGACGTAGAATGGGTCAACCGGTCTTTCTCTTAAATATATCATAACATAACATTTCCAAGATGCCGGGACGTAGAATGGGTCAACCGGACTTCCATACCATATCATGTCGTATCATCATCATATCATATCATATGAGGACTAAAGGATCATTCAATAACCAATCCGCATCAACATCATAAAATGCAATGCAACATATTCGTGAATTCTAATGCAAACAACCTAAATCATCACATGGCATTCATGATGCATGAACATGCTCAAAACTTTATAATTTATTTGCTTTAAAACATAAAGGTTTATTCTACTCACCTCAGCTACTCTGACAATGACTGAAGCAGCTGACTCACTGCTGGGGTCCTCGGTTCCTCGGGTCCGAACCTACACAGGTGGACTCAAATGAGGGACCAAACATACTAGAACATGACTCTAAAACATCCCCCAAAAACCCCCTAAAACACCTCAAAATAATCATGCAAATCATGCAAAGGAAGGCTGAACAGGGCACTTTCGACGGCAGGTCCCCCGGCCGAAAGTCCCTCCAGAGCTGAAAGTCAGGCAGGTTCGGCGGCACCTTCGGCGGCCGAAAGTGCCCTCCAGAGATGAAAGTCCATT
The DNA here is from genome assembly GCF_001659605.2 of Manihot esculenta. Lineage (NCBI taxonomy): Eukaryota > Viridiplantae > Streptophyta > Magnoliopsida > Malpighiales > Euphorbiaceae > Manihot > Manihot esculenta. Next base: position 34,681,110 of record NC_035162.2, on the reverse strand, counting down.
TTCAGGGGCAGGCTTCGGCAGCCGAAAGGCTTGCCTCACAAGCAGGTTCGGCGGCCGAAAGTCCTTCGGCTGCCGAACCTGGTTTCTGCCAAAAGGGCAGAAACTCGGCTCACACATGCACATTTGCCTCCCAAAACCTTCAATCAAGCATACAACTCAACCAAAACATGCATAAACACATACATAAGCTCCTAGGGGCTTCAAACTATCCTAAACCCCAACTACAACACATAGCAAACAACACAACAACTCACATTGTCCACAAGTTCACATAAAACCTAACCATGCTCATCTAACCTAAACATGCATTTCTACCCCATGAATCAACTTAAAACTTATTTAAAACATATAGTGAGCTTAAGATCGGCCCTTACCTCTTGAAGATCGAGAGGAAAACGACCCTAGCTCGGAGATGGGAGAGATTGAGTTTCTTGAACCTCAAAGCTCCAAAACTTGCTTTATACTCGAAAATCTTCAAAACAAAGTGAAAACTTGTGAAAATCGTGAAAGATTTGAAGGAAGAAACTCAAGATCAGTGAGGAACGGCGGAGAGCTCACCTTGGTCGAAAATGGGGAGAAAAGCTCGCCCGTTTTCGGCTAAGGAACCCCTTTATAGGTGGCTGGCCAGGCCACATTCGGGGGCCGAACGTGCCTCCGCATGCATGCCATGTTCGGCGGCCGAACATAAGGTTCGGCGGCCGAACCTGGACTCCCCTCACTTATGCTTTCGGGGCCTAAGGCACACCCGAAGCACATGCACGTTCGGCGGCCGAACCTGAGTTTTCCTCCAAGACTATTTTCATGCAAAAACTCATTTTCCTTCTAGCTTAAAAACATAAAATACATTAAAAATTTTTATAAAAACATGATTCTACCCTTCTAGAGGTCTCCGACACCCGAGATTCCATCGGACGGTAGGAATTTCGATACCGGAATCTAGCCGGGTATTACATTAGGAATCTTTTATGTTGGTCATATTAGTGTATGTACTCTAGGCCATTAATTTGGACTTTTATGTTACTCATTTTGTTATTAATAAAGAGGTTTTTTTCATCATTATTATTTGTTGCATATTACATAATAATGATTTACATTCCTGGTTCTTATTATTATAGAGATAATAATATATATAACTAGTATACATATTGATTGATGATCATAAGACGATTATGTGTATGGTAATGCAAATCAATATCATAGATGCTTGTTAGATAATAAAGTATTGGATAAACCCACACTGAGATCACTACATGAATTAGTATCAATAGTGAATCTCATAATAGTTATGAATTAATCTTTGGACTTGAGACTACATGAATTAGTGTCAATAGTGAATCTCATAATAGTTATGAATTAATCTTTGGACTTGAGATTGTCATAGTTTCCAACATAAGAACTATTATGTTTTGACATAATCAAACATTATCTTTAATCGGATAATCATAAAGGTTATGATTGGGCATGATAGAAATTATGTAGAGGATATTGAACAATCAAGATAGAATTTGTTCCTCTCTCTGAGAGAGATATCTTCTGGACTACTCGATAAGTCAAACTGAGAAATGCATGAACGTGCTAAATGAATTAATAATATGATCAATGATATTTAATTTTATCAATCTACTTGGAGATCGAGTAATTATAAGTTTAAACAATATAAGTATGACACTGAACATGACTTATGTTCAAACTAGATATTGTGTGACAAAGGAATTAATACATGTTATGTTATAAGATTTTAATTAAACAACTAATCCTCATATTAATTGGGTAGTTATAATATCTTGCTAAAGGCCACTTATAACTTGTAGACTTTAATAAAGATTGAGTCTACTGTTAATTAATGTGGGCCTATCAAGTCGCACCCAAATAATATATTATTGGACTAAGCATTATTAATAACTTGATGTCTATTAATCTGATATTAATAATAATAATAATCTTTAGTATTATTATTATTATTATTATTATTAGATAATAATAATATTATTAATAAACTAATTTGTATTTGATATTGATTGGCATATTAACTGTTTCTCTCACTATTCCAATTAGATTTGGATAAATATATCAGTATTTGTTTTTTGTTAGACCATATGAAACAGAAATACGTTCTTTAAAATAGAGAGTTAAGAACTCACGTGCAATTTTTCTTCTAAAATAGTTTCAAGTGCTATCGAATAAAATTTATAAAACACACATTGATGGAACATCTCTAAGTACCTCACAATAAAATAAAAAAATACAAAATAGTAAAATAATAAAAAGAGAAATCTACAATAAAAAAAAAGTAGCAAAAAATGTTTAAAGTAATAATAAAATTATCTACTTTTACTATGTATATGCTAATCCCTCATAACAATACCAAAAATTTGAGAAACAATTTTGCACTGCACAAAATTATTTAAGTAATAAAATAATGAGTAGAGTTGTCAATCCTACGAGGATTGATTATTAAGTACCAAACACATATGTAATTCTACTATTATTTAAATATTGAAGTAATCAATTATTGACAATAAAAATAGAAATAAAAAAAAATTTATAAGTTGATTTTTGAACAAACAATTTCACAATCAAAGCCAATAATAATGAGTACTAAGGTATTTTGACTTCTGTTGAGCTAATCTAATTATTTACTGATAATTCATTTTTAATTATTTAATGTAAGAAAGAACTATAAATTATTTGATACTCTCTCCACTCGTGCCAAACATATTAATTAAAATTTATTATCTATTATCTAATAGCTATAGCAAATAATAATTGTGTTAAGTCTTTTGATTATTCTATTAAAATTTCCATAGGTCAAACCTTCATTTCCAATTCAGTTATGATTCTTATATAATTTAATAATAATTAATATGTTAAGTCTTTTGATTATTCTATTAAAGTTCCAAGTCAAACCTTCATTCCCAATTCAATTATTATTCCTATATAGTTTATTGCCTTGTTCATTACCAACCTTCTCTTCCAATGTAAACTAATGAATAAGATTAATTAAATACTAACCCTATTTAAAGGCAACAAAAATAAATTATTGCACTGATAATAGAACTAAATCAAATATATTACATCAAATAAAAATCAAGTTGCATCAAAATTTCAACAAAGCCAAAGATCTAAGGATAAAGTTAATTGAATCTAAATTACTAATAATGAAGAATAGAAACTTAAAATCAAAATAAATTGAAAAGAAAAGAAAAACTCTAAGATCCTTCAAAATCTAGTGATCCCTCTCCCAAATGCTCTTCACCTTAAATTTCCACTATGTGGTTGGGCAAAAAAGTTTTGGCCCAATATCCCTTTTGATGTGAAAAAATAAGTTTAAATAAGCTTCATCAAATCCTACAAAGAAAACCTACAAAACACAAATCTGGACACTTAATTATAGTAAAATACTATTAATTATGTGACTTAAATTTTGAGTATATTTTCTTATAGGTCGAATTGTGACGTAACTTTAAAAGTTTTTCGTTATGACTCAAATTGGATAAAAAATGAGAATTTATTTTCGGAGCGAAAGGGAAGGAAATAGTTATTTTTTTTCTTTTTCATATGATGTGAGATGTCGGAAAACATACTGGGATCAGAGTTTTGAGATATTATAACACCCTCTTTGTTATGGTTTAATAAGAAAATCAATGAGAGAGCAACTGAATTAAAAATGTCTTCAAGCAATTAGATGAAATAGAATAATGTATACCTAGCTTTTGGATTGAGTTTGGTTGTCTACCTATGAGTTAATTTGCAAATAAAAAGCATATTATGATTGTTGTGACAATCACACACAAATAAAAAAAAAGCAAAATATAAAATTTTAACATGGTTCACCCTCTCAATAGAGGACTATGTCCATGTGCATTCATCTTCCACTATTCTTAATATAATCATCAAATATAAGCTCCAGTTTTCTATCCATCAAACTAATTACACCCAATCAACCCCTCACTATAAACTGCTCGTAGTAAATATATTAGTTAGTCTCTCTCATTCTCCTCTAGGAATTGCTTAATCTATTTACTGTAATTACATCATACATTATAAAAGGTGTTTTCAGCTACATGGGCAAGGATTGAATTTTTATCGATTGCACTTACTTTAAATGTTACGATTATGATTTAGTGTTGGGACGGATTTGTGATTATAAGTGAGGGGTCGAGGTTGACACTCAATGACAATCATGATTCATAGGGACTAGGGAGCTGGATACAGGCTTTGTTTCAATTGAAGTCAAAGGTTAGTAGGTTACCTGAACTAAAAGTAAAACACAATGTTTATTAAGCTAATTCAATCAATTCGATTCAATCGAGATTTATCTCCTCTAGAATCAAACCAAATTGAGTTAATTGAAATTAAAAATAAAACTGAACTGAACCGATTAATTTGGAAACCTAGCCAAATGGTTGGTTTTTGGGTTTACACTGAATAATGCTCACCTCTAGGGCTACCAACTTATTAAATCTTTTTCAAATGGCATAAAATGGTTTCAAGTACTATTGAATAAGATTTATAAAAGAAGCATTGAGGGAACATCTCTAAGTACCTCACAATAAAATAAGAAAATACAAAATAATAAAATAATAAAAAGAGAAATCTACAATAAAAAATAGAAAAAAGTTTAAAATAATAATAGAATTAACTACTTTTGGTATTTATATGTTAATCACTCATAACAACGTCAAAAACTTAGAAAGACAATTTTCCAAGTACTAAAATTATTTAAGTAAACTTGAAGCATAATTTCGCAAGTGCATAGAATTATTTAAGTAATAAAGTGATTAGTAGAGTTGTCAATCCTATGAGGATTGATTATTAAGTACCAAAGACATATGTAATTCTACTATTATTTAAATATTGAATTGATTAACTATTGACAATAAAAATAAAAATAAAAATAAAAATAAATTTATAAGTTGATTTTTGAACAAACAATTTCACAATCAAAGCCAATAATAATAAATACTAAGTTAATCTTGACTTCTACTAAGCTAATCTAATTATTTACTGACAATTCATTTTTAATTATTTAATGTAAGGAAGAACCATAAATTATTTGATACTCTCTCTCCACTCGTATCAAACATATTAATTAAAATTTATTACCTATTATCTAATAGCTATAGCAAATAATAATTAATGTATTAAGTCTTTTAATTATTCTATTAAAGTTTCCATAGATTAAACCTTCATTTCCAATTCAATTATTATTCCTATATAGTTTATTGCCTTATTTAGATCACCAACCTTCCGATGTAAACTAATGAATAAGATTAATTAAATACTAACCATAGTTAAAGACATTAAGGATAAAAATAAATTATTGCATTGATAACAAAGCCAAATCAAATATATTACATCAAATAAAACTCAAGTTGCATCAAAATTTCAACAAAGCGAAAGATCCAAAAACAAAGTTAATTGAACCTAAATTTGAAGCAGTCATACTAATAATGAAGAATAGAAACTTAAAATCAAAATAAAGTAAAAAAAAAACTCTATGATCCTTCAAAATTTAGTGATCCCTCTCCCAAATCTTTAAGTCTCTAAAGAGTTTTTCACCTTAAATTTTCACTATGTAGTTGGGCAGAAAAGTTTTGGCAAAGATCCCTTTTGATATGAAAAAATAAGTTTAAATAAGCTTCATCAAATCCTATAAATAAAACCTAACAAGCTTCATCAAATCCTATAAATAAAACCTAACAAAACACAAATCTGGACACTTAATTCTAGTAAAATTATTTGAATTTTGAGTATATTTTTTATGGGTCGAATTGTGACGCAATTTTAAAAATTTCTTGTTATGACTCAAATTAGATAAAAAATGAGAATTTGTTTTGAGAGCGGAAGGAAGGAAATAATTTTTTTTTCTACATGATGTGAGATTTCAGAAAACACACTGAATTAGGGTTTTGAGAGATTATAACACTCTATTATTATAATAAAACTGTTTATGGCTATAGACCTTATGATTCAACACGTCAAATTTCTTGTGTATATTCTCTTTTTGGTATTCAAAAGAAAGTGTATGTGATTATTTTAATGATATGGGCATAATTGATAAAATAAGATGCAAACTATATTCGTTCCTACTTGACAATTGATTCTTCTAATCACATTTACAAAGCACAACACTGAGATACATACCATGGCTTAAAGATCAATGACATGTCTTCAATGCAAAAGGCCAAGTGATCTTCATGTATTTTGAGATTCTTCCATGAAATTAGTGAATGGTCTAAAATCATTAACACATGGTATGATAATAAAATAAAAATTATTTAAATTATTATAACTCACAAAAATTAACAAATAAACTAATAACATAAACATATATCAAATTTATAAAATTACATATAGTATTAATAAAATATTTTGTAAAATCTTATAAACATTTATTTTTATTTTTACATCATCATCGGTAATTTGTTGTGTTGAACATTGGCTCTATTTTTATCATAAAATATAAGATGATTGATGAATTAAAATTGATAAGAACATTGATGTTAAGACAAAAATAAAATTGAGAGGACTAAGTTGATGTGGAGATGGTGATGGTGGAGATAAAAATAAATAAGAAAACAAGTATTATATTTTTTTTTGAACTGAAAATTGGAGATTGGGCAAATAGAACCTGAGATCTTTTAGATTTATTCAGACGTACTTGCCACCAAACTAAGCCTATTAGTGTAAGTATTATATTATTATATATAAACAAAATAATAATAATAGTAATATAATTACACTTACATTTTATCAAATGAAAATTTAAGCTATTAAAAAATAGTTTGATAGTCATTCAAGCCTCATTAAATAAATAATTAAAGTTTGGCAATTAAATTTATCAATAAGTTGTTTCAAAACATTGTAAAAGGATTATTTTATTTTAATTAGTTAATAATTTTATAAACTTTATGAAATGAATTGATTAATTTATAAACATTTAAATTTAAATCTATTTTAAAAATATATAAAATCATTTATTTTAACGAAACATTAAAGAGTTTAAATTTTCCTTTTATTTCTTTTCAATAAAATACCTAAATTTTTAACCTCAAATTATCTTTTAAAAATTTATATATCATCAAAATAAATATAACTAAAATTATATATAACATTCTATATTTAAGATAAATAATAAAAGTAGTAAAATATTAAAAATTTAAATAGTAAAATATAGCTTTATATTTTCTTAATTGAATTAATAAACCCGTAAAATATAAGAATTATAAATAATAAAAGTAGTTCTAATAAAGAAGTATAAGAGATTTTTATTTCTTTTTTATGGTTGAAAAGAGGTGAGCTAGTGTTTTTTGTTGAGAAAATGTGAGTTAAGCAGAATATAAAAGTAGCTACTAACTTTGTAATCAATTACACTAATAGGAATCAAGATAGCGTAAATGTGAAATTTGGAGAGGAGAATGATGCAGGACATGTAGGCTTATTGGGAAGTGATATTTTTATAATACCTTTCTAAATTTTGGTGTCGAGATTTTAAATTTTTGATGAAATTTTCGTTGAAATCTAAATCTCGAGACCGGAACTCTTAGAAAAGAGTAAAATGAATTCTATATAAAAAAATAAATTTTAATGTATTTAAAGCATTTAAAAAAGAGAGAAAAATAATATGTTTAGTAAAAATAATTTTTGGCCACCGAAAGTGGTCTAGCAAACCTACGTATAAGTAGTGCACAACAGAAAAAAGGAGAAAAAATTTCTCTATTCTCAGGAAAAGGCGAGCTCCAACCTCCCTAACTCATTTCTATGATTTCTTAAACTTATTTCTTCAATTTTCTCAAATAAATTCTTTAGTTTTGAAAGATTTAAGCTAAGGATACAATGTTGGCAAGATTTGAACTTTCTTTTATAAATCTCTCTTCTCCTCTTTCATTTGTGGCTATCAAAGCGTAATCCTTCAAGAGATAAGCCTAATCCTCTTAACTTTGATTCTTCTAACTTGTGTATATGTCAGAATTGAGTGATTGCATGTTGATTTGAGAAAAGTTAATAAAATTTCTTACATGTTAGATTTATTGGTCTTGAAGCCTTGAATCTTGAATTTTAAATTGAAAAATCTTATTGCATGTGGGATAATATATATGTTCTGGGTTTGCTTTGGGCATATATGTTTGTTTTGAATGAGTTCCAAAGCCTTTTTGAGTGTTGTTGCAAGTTTTTGGGACTGATGGGTTTGTGCAAAATTAAGTTTTGATATTCTGCTAAAACCTAGGTTCGGTCACTAAAGGTCCCTTCGGCTGCAGAATTTGCCCTTAAGGTAGCTACATTTGGCTGCTACAAGTGCTTCTGAAAGTTGTCTTTTGGATTTATTCTGAGACTTTAGATCATCAAAGGTGCCACCAAAAGTCTTCTCCCTAGCCTTTTTTAATCCTTTTTCTATATATTTTCTTGTGTATTTTTAGAGGTTTCTTCGTCTAGTTTTAGAAATATAATATTTCATATTTAGTTCCTCATTTGAGTCTGTCTGTATATGACCTAGCTTTGGAGACCATCAAGGCTAACAGTGAGATAACTGCTTTTCAATGAAGAGAGTGTCTACAAGAGATGAATAGAACTAAAATAAACCCTTTTTAAATTTAAATTAATTATTTTAAATATGCTCATGTATCATGAATATCATGGATTATTATAGATATTTTGCATTAGAATCATGAATATGTTACATTGTATTCTCCTATTTATTGATGTTGATAAATTTTGGATGGCCTACTAGTTCATAAATTATGCTCATGACATGTTATGATATGATAGATATGGAAGCCTAAGTTAAGCTCTATTCTATGTCACTAGTACTATGCTAAGAGAAAGACCAGGTTGACCCATTATGTACTCCTGATATTATAGTTTTATATTACGTTTTAAGAGGAAGTCTTGAGGAGCACCCATTGAAAATTTGAATACTATTGGATATGTGTAGGGCTACTAGTAACAAGTCTATGTTGATGTGAAATTTTTGTAATGTGCTATAAACATATGATATCTTTTATATTAATTAGTTTGCATCATATTTCTTCTAATTAGACTATCCATATAACTTATTCCTTTCCCCCAAACCCTAGATTTGCAGGGGCAGAGATAGTGTTGGGGACCTCAGAAACTATAGTATATTTTCCCTATGTTATAGTTTTAGTAGTGGGCATGAAATATTATTAACAAATTAGAATTGTACAATGCCCTTGGTGATGTTTCTAAATCCTAGTTTTGATGTGATCTCTATTGTGTAATTTTTTTAAATTATTATGCTCATATTTTTATCAAACTTTTGGCATGTATATGAATTATGCACAGGGCTTTTGATGAGGGCTCCTAAGTGCATGATTATATTATACAAATATGTTTTTGCAGATATTGAGTTTGATTCATGATTGTGTTTTCATATATGTTTGAGATCATGATAAGTTTCTATCGGGTACACAGTATGTATATTAGGCTTACTACGGATTTCGACAACCTTAAATAGATCTAAAACCTAACATCGATAGCGGTCTTGATTGGGGCAGTTACAACTCTAAAAGCTATCCAATCCACACATACATTGGTTTCTCTAAAGACATTGAAAATAATAACTTTCCAATGATATCAAAGAGTAGACAAGACCTAAACAAAGAAAAGGGACACTAATGACATTTAATACTTGGAGGACTTATTTTGACATTTGTAGCTTACTAAATGACCTTGTCAATTCAACATGAATGATGGTTTTTTAAATGGAATGTTTGAAGATGAAGTATATGTATAACAACCCTCCTATTTTATTGATAAATTAAATATAACTTATGTCTGCAAGTTTCACAAAACAATAAATGGTCTTCACCAAGCCCCTCATGCATGGTACACAAACCTTCAAAATTTATGTTCTTATGGCATTGTTAATTCTCATTCCAATGCCTCATTACTCATGCTATTTCAGAATAAATATGTGATTTACCTATTTATATATGTTAATTATATAATCATGATTAGATCCTCTAGAAATGCTATTTTATTGGTTAATGATACATCAACAGACAAGTTCCCTTAGAGATTTGGCTATGCATACTTGCTTTCTCGGTGGTAGTCCCGCACACATCTTCAAGATGTCATTTTTCTACATAAAATATGTTATTGATTGCTTTCACGATTTCAATATCTTTTGTAATTTTTCAACATATTGAAGCTCAACAAAGATTCTTCTTTTCTTGATCCTACTTTGAATAAAGAACTCATAAGAACTTTAATACTTAACTTTTACAAAACTAGATCTTATTTGGTGCAGAAAATAAATTGTCTTAATACATGCATCAACTCTCTATTTTCATTAGCAATCTACCATACAAGTTCTACGATACCTAAAACCCACTTACTCATTCAACCTCTAAATTATGTTGCATGATTCTCTTAACCCTTTATCTATTCTAATATTTTTTGGGTTGCAAATTTATATGATCGTTTATCTATAATTAGATATATTGATTTTTTAGGAGGTTGTCTCATCAATTAGTTATCAAAAAATAAATAAATTATAGCTTGCCCTTCACAAAGACTAGATACCAAGCCATTGCCAGTACTGTTTGGTAAGATAAATTGAAAAGTTCACTTACTCCAAAAACTATGGTATTTTCTTTGAGTATTTCTTTTGAGTATTTCTCTATCATATACCTATATATATATATATATATATATATATAATTTGGGCATATATTTTTTTTAGAATTTGGATATTATATGAATTATCACTATAAGAATGTATGAGAATAGTAACAAATTTCATAAACATATTCGAATATGTTACTAATTCGCAACATATTACTAATGGATATTGAAATTTAATGCTAAATTTGAAATTATTTTTAATACATTACTTAGAAATTATTTTTAATACATTACTTACCAAAATTTACAATCCGTTACTAAAATTATTTGTGAATTTAGCAATTTATTATTAAATTTTGGATAATTGAAATTACGTATAAATTTAATAAAGATTTATAAATTATTTAATAAATTAGTAAAAAATTAGAAACATTTTCTTTAACTATCCATTATTAAATTTTGGAGTATCAAAATTGTGTTCAATTTTAGTAACATATTTTAAAATTTGTTGTTTAATGAGTAATAGATCAGTAAACAGTAGAAATTCATTACTAAATTTACTACCATATTTTGCAATCAATTAGTAAATTATGAAATATTAAAATTGTATAAATTCATAGAAAAAAGATTTCAAAATCCGTTACTATATTTAATAATGAATTCAAAATCTATTACTAAATTTTAAAAAAAAAAACTATTTTTATTTTTAGAACCTTACCTTTTATTCAATTTAGTGATAAACTTGAATGCATTGCTAAATCCATTATTAATATAATAATTAATAATAATTCTGAAATCTATTGCTAAATTTGGAATTACCTTTTACAAGTATGCCCTTTTTAAAAAATTTAGCAATGCACTCAAATTCATTCCTAATCTGTTAATTATTAATGAATTTCTAAACTTTTTGTTAAATTTTAAAAAATATGCCACCTGTTTATTTTTAGAAGCTGACATTTTTTTTAAGTAGCAATGGACTCAAATCCTTTAATAAATCAATTGTTAATTCGTGTATTTTATATATCTATATATCTAATTTTTCTTTCATCATTTCATCCAATCATTTGTTCTCTTCTCTCTGATTTTTTTTCTTTCATTTTATTTTGTTTTCCCTTAATTATTGATGAATTTTCTAATTTTCTCTTCCTTTTTCTTATTTTCTCTCGTTTTTTCCACTTTCTGTCTTTTTTTCGTATACATTCTTACTATTTTTAAGTTATTTAATACTAACATGTGAAAAAAAAATTATCATTTAAAAAATATTTTTTACCTTTTAAATAAATTATTACAAGTTTTTTTAAAATTAAGAATATTGATCTGAATGTATAAATCTTAAGTGACAGATATTATGGAATGAAGGCTCTAATAACTATTTAGAAAGTGGGATAATCTGTAATTTAGTTTTTATACTTTAATGAAATGTAAGGTTTAGTATTTGTGTTTTTAAAATTCTACTATTGAATCTTTCATATTTGAAAATTTTGCAATTCAGTCTTTTCTATTCTATTGTCAAAATGCTAAATCTATTCCCTTTGATATAAATTTTTATGTAAAACAATAAAATTGCTCAGGTTTTAATTAAATCTACAGTTTAATTTCTTAATTTAAATTTATTTTTTTTTCAATTTATTCTAATATTATTATAAATTTAATTGCAAACATTTCATTATTTGTACATAAATACTTATAATTTCAACAAGTCAATTCTAAATAATATTTCTTATTTATAAATAAATCCTTATATTTCATAAACTAATTTTGAATATTTTAATTATTGACAAATAGTCTCTACAATTTTACACATTATTGTTTAGGATCAACTTATAAAATTCTAGATACTTATTTGCAAACAAATAAAATATTTAAGAGTAACTTGTAAAAGTATAAGGACTTATTTATAAATAAGTATATCATTTAAAATCAATTTGTAAAATTATAAGTATTTATTTATAAATAATAAAAATATTTATAGTTAAATTTATGATAATATTAGAATAAATTGAAAAAGTATATATATATATATATATGTATAACACTTTTATTAAAGGACTAGGCTACAAATTTAATTAAACCGGTGGATTTTATTGTTTTAGATAAAAATATATTGTAGAGCTATTCTGATAATTTTTAATAAATTTAACAATAATGGTAGTTTTTTCAAATGTTAGAATTTTAAGAACATAATAGTAAACTTTACATTTGACTAAAGTATAAGGATTAAATTGCACTTTATATTAAAAAATTAAGTAAAAAATAAAAATAAATATAGAAATAATTGAATTGAGGCATTAAATTATTTCTTATGGCTGCATATTAAGGCAGTATGGTTGTGTTAGCATCGTTTGTACTCATTTTGCATAATTTTCTATAATTTCCATCTTTTTTTTTTTCCCATTAATTTTCTAATATTTGGGTCAGTCATTCCTTTTTCTATTTCTTCCATCTTTTTTACTTTGTAATTATGATTCTTTTTGGTAATTATAATCATTTATCACTTCATATTAAGCAACCATGCAACTTATCAACAGGATAAGATTATATTTCACTTAGGAGTGCTTAAACCAATCTATAAACACCGCTACTCACTCACTTGCCATAAGTTAATCTCGAGAGAGTTAACTGTTTAAGAAAGGTCGCCTTTGATTTTCTATTCAAAGTTCCCCATGGCTTCTACAAGTCCACACTTGCAGCCATTTTTAGTTAATGAGCTCAAGGTATGCACACTTCTTATTGGCCTTCAATTTTCTGGTGGGGCAAGTGATTCCCATGAATAATATAGTTCTAGATCAGAGCATTATAAAGACGACAAAAAACTAGGGAAGAAATAATAATAATAATAATAATAATAAATTACAAAATTTTCTCATTTTCTCACCTTACCGTTAAAAATTTATCATATTCACCAAATTGAGCATTTTAACAAATATTTAATGAAATGGAATATTAACAGTGGCAATGAATAACATCGTATATTACACTGTTGCCAACATTTTAAAAAAGGTGTAAATTCTGAATGCTTAAAGTTATAAAATCCTTTGCCATTTCCCAAATAATAATAATACAACCAAAAATTGGACATCATCTTCTCAACATCTACCTTTAAGTCCTTGACGATAAGCCCCTTTAACTTTGAGCTATCTATCACAATTCGTCTAATATAAATCCTATCTAATCATTATATTGAACATTTAAATATAAATTATTTAACAAGAAACAGTTACAACAGAAATTAATTAAAATTAAAAATGGCTGATGGCTCACATGACATTAACCTACAAAATTGGGGGAAGGTTATATTCTACAGGGAATGATTTCATTTAGTTAACTTGTATTATCATCAGAACAGAGCTTCCTGTGCAGCCTCCCTAGCTGTAATAGTTTCCTTTCATTCTTCAAAATTTCCCCCAAAGAATATTATACGTTGTGTGAAAAAGCTACCTGATCGGAGCATGGCTTCAGAAACCAAAGGGTGATCTTCTCCTGCTTCCACCTTCTCCATATTGTTCGTTCCATTTCCGAAGCTCATTCATGGTTGCAGCATCATAGGCGACGGATGGACCCACCTACATACACCAAATCGATGCCCATTTAACAAATAGCAGATATGAACATTTCCACCCATAAAATGCAACCAAAGAAAAAAAAAACGAAGAAAAAGAACATCAGTAACCAAATTCATTGATTACCTTTGCTTTTGACTCAATGAAATCATCCAGATTAAGGGACCTTAAAGCTGAAGGTACGTCACCTTTACCACCCTGTAAATAAAATTGGAAAAACAAAAAAAGAGTAGAATAACATAAACCATTTATTTCCCTAGAGGTAAGTAAAAAATAGAACAAGAAATGGGAAAAACTGCAAGTTACTTTGCACTTTTGACCGACAGAAACTAAGCAAATTGTTCTCACAGAATTGTATGTTTCCCCTCCTTAAAAAATCATATTTTTGGTGGCTAATAAAACATGTGCTCCATATTTGGATTTTTATCATTAAATATGAGAAACTTCAAGAGCAGGCATCATAGAATCCACCATTGAACTGCACGCTACAGCATTCCATAAGCCTATGCCATCCTAACATAAACACTTGGAAAGTATGCTACTTCCAATTCAGAAACACTGATAGAAGGAGAATTCAGATTTTCAAAACCAGCTAAATTGGAAAATGTACCTTCTTCTCTTCTTCTAGAAGTTCCTGGACAGGTCTATATGCTGCAGCAATACAGAGGTTCTGTAAAGCAAGAGTATGAGAAAGCATCAGCCACTAATAACCCGAAATTGAATTTTAATTATTCTTCGCATATTACCTTCAAATCGCTACCAGAATATCCCTCAGTTGCACTTGCTAGTTTGTCAAACTGAAAACCAGGTTCTAAATTCTCTTGGGCAAGAAATATTTTCAGGATCTTCTTACGGTTTTCCGCATCCGGGAGATCCACATATATTCTAATCATAAATTCAACATATATTACACAATTATTATTATTTAATAAATAGCAGGACATTATTATCCATGAATCAATTCTACATTAGAAAAAGATTAGTCTTTTGTGCAACCTCACCTTCTAGGTAAGCGGCGAATTACAGCATCATCAAGATCAAATGGCCGATTTGTGGCACCAAGAATGAGAATTCTTTGGCTGTCTTTCGTCCTCAAACCATCCCATGCTGCCATAAATTCATTTCTCATTCTTCTAGTAGCCTCATGCTCAAAAGCACCACCACGAGCACCAAGCAAACTGTCCACCTACAGAAGCAGAATCCAGAAAACAACATTGCGCCTATTGTGAGAGCAATTGAAACAAGAAAGTAGCTTAGAAGTGTCTTCTTTCAGAAATATTGAAAACAAACTACAAACTGGACTTCACCGTCAGACATAGCAACAACTATAGAAAGAAAGAAAAATATTTATAAAGCGTAGTCATGATATCATAACAGAGGATTAAACCTACTTATATTTCGTTTAGGATTTCCATGACTTTTTTTCGCCATCTGTTTAGAATAATTTTTTCCTGGTTAGTCAAATCCCTAGTTCAGGACTTCTAATTAAAACAAGCTGTTGACTTGACTTCCTAAATATTTCCTTAGGATTTACGTAATACAGCAAACTTCCCTATAAATATGTGATGTTAAGACAAATTTTCAGTCAAAACAATAATGTTTTTCCTCCCAACTGTAAGTGGTCAACCCGTTATTCTTGCCCTACCTGCTGCATCAGTTAATATTGGAGAAGCAATTTACCCAATCTGAAAGCAATTGTAGTAGTTGGTGCCACCTGTTCTATTGAAAGTGATCAGGAAGCTGCGCATGACCAGGGGAACAGCATTAAGAAACCTAGAATAAATGGACCTTGGGCTACAAAATTTCAGTTTGAAGACATTGCAGGCGGACTTGATGCTTTAGGAATTAATGCTAACAGAAAGTGGACTGACAATGAACCACATCTTGCAGATTTAGCATTTAAGTCAACCAATTAGCAGAGTGTTCCTACACATTTGCAGACACTGTGCTTATATGGATGATATAGATGGTGAATATGGTGGCTACGTAGGCTATATGGATAATGCTAATGGCCGTAAATAAGGGCAGTAAGATGACACATCAATTTTGTTTAAACATCTGTATTCCTTGATTTCATGGGTATTCAATTATTGAGGATTTCATGGATTAAATTGCCAAAGTTTGTAGGTCCTTTGAATATTTAATAATTTTTGAAGAAGGAAGGATGTAAGTGCAGATAAATTGAAACGATATGAAGATTGGAAGAGAAAGAAGGCAATGCAAGTGAGATTTCTTCCTCCTGATTGTGAGCAAGTTCTGTTTCAAACAGTACCAATGACGTATCCAGGGCCTAAAATTTAGTCCATGAATAAGCTGAAAGGAAAAATTGGATTGAGATTGAAGGCCAAACATGCATCTAGATAGTTGGGGGAATTAAATAAAACAAAATGAAAGAAATTGAGTCCATGAATAAAACAAAATAACATAATAGTGCCAGCCATAAAATATGACCATATTTGAAATGCAAATTGTCATAATCTAAGGTGATGGCGGGAGATTCCACATCCGACGTGCTATAAGCAGAGACTATGCAAGAAAAGAACCAAGGAGAATCTTCCCCAAGAATTATTTGTAACAATAGTTCATGCATGAGCCCCTTTTGAAAAAAACAATCAGTAAACAACCACTGAATCACTTTGTGGTTGTCAAATTTCAATTGGTCATGATAGAATAATTTTATTTCGAAGTCTCAGCTCAGATCATTTTGACTGGAATCCAGCAAAGACATGGCCAACAACTAATGTAGCATTTCAATTAAGTGGAGAAGAGGACAAACAAACATGCTATAGCTGGATGAGAGATGTTCCTTGGGCCCCGTAGAAAATTTTACTATGATTAAAAATATTAATCGGAAGGAAAGCCAAATTTCCAAGCATGTCGTGGCTGGATTATGATGAAAGTAACCTAATTGGAACATTAGTTTTACCATAAGTGTAAGGAGATACATGCTATCATTGTGAGGAGAATTTCTAATTCTGAACACTAATGAAAGCAACATAAACACATCCTGAGGATACTAAATCCTCAGAGAAGTTCAATGGGATAACTCCTAAATGGATTGCCACCAATGCAAGATATCTTACATCATACTGATCTTTACTCCATGAGCAAGCTTGCGAACTTGTCTCATTACTAGATGAGTCCAAAGAGTTTTGAGAGAAGTAGAATTGTTACCAATGACACAAATTAAAGGAAGCATGAGCCCATATACAGTTCCAGCTTTGGTAACTCCAAAGAAAGTCAAGAGCTGGAGAGTGTTCATTTTCTACTGTTAGAGTGTTTCAAAGTGTGCAATGGTGATTGTTTTTCTTTAAAAAACAAAGAGAAAATGTGCTCTCTTTTAGTAAATTACAAGGGCCATACGAGATTCTCAAGAAGAAAAATTGCAATGTCTGTGTTAGCCACTCCAAATAGCATGGGCCTTTCAAGAGCTTTTTATATCGTCAGCACTTATCCACGATACCCTTCAGATGAGACTTTATTTTCCAGATTTCAACCCTAACTTGGGGAAAAATTAGGAATGTCAGCCCTAACTAAATTATTATCTTTGTTTTCTTTTACTATTTTCAAGTTAAGACTGATGCAGGGACAGCAGCTGTAAGCACAACCCAGAAAACCCAGCAGACCTTAGTTTTCCTCCTATATCGTTCAGGATTTATCCTACAAGCATATTTTTATAAAAGAAAATTACAAATTAATCAAGCATCAACGCTCTAAAATAATCAGTCAAACAGAAATAATATAATATCAATATAAAACCTACAACTTTCAAATTGCACAAAATTCAAATGCATGATTGAGAGAAATGAAAATAGGATGCCCTTCATGCACAAAGCTCCCCACTTTGTGACACATCACTATGGCCAGTGTAGAGTCATCTTATTATACAGCCTTTTATGCAAGGAGGCTGCTTACATAACTCAAACCCATGACTTTCAAATTAAAAAGGAACCAAACTTACCATTTCACCAAGGCTTGCTCTCATATAATCTAACAAGTAACATCAGTGACTTTCACAACAATACTTAAAACCCTTGGACTATAAAAAACAAGTACGTAGAAAAGCAATTTATCACACTAAACTAAATTGAGACAAATATCAAGTTGAAATAGAATATGAGATTGCAATAAGCTTCGAAAAAATAGTTGTAATACATTCTTAGTAGCATATTATTCTATAATTTCCAAGGGTACTTTTAGCAAAATTACTAATTGTTTCATACATGTGCACTTTATTAGCCATTAATGAAGGTTTGAGGTGGATTATAATTTTATTAAAATGCATTGGAAAAAAAAAATACACTTTGATATAACCCAATGATCAATCTTCACAAGAATTACTAATGATTCAATAGTCAATATAATTGGCAAATGCAGCCATAAACCTTGGTGAGAGAGACACACCTCATCAACAAATATAATGACAGGAGCCAGTTTGCTTGCGAAGGAAAATAAAGCCTTCGTAAGCTTCTCAGCATCTCCAAACCACTGTGTCAGGAAGAGGGGAAAAAAAATAAGTATAACAGATGCAAACACACTAGAAAAAAAAAAAAATTTACCATTTTGTTTTCCAATTTTATGATCGTGATAACCTAATTATTTCCAAGCGCACATGGTTAGGAAAAAAAAAAAACTATTATGAAGAAATATTGATGTATGCTTTCATGTTTGTTATCTCATATACATCAAGACTCCTCATTTGAAATCATTGTTGAAATAATATTAACAAGTATAGTAGCAAATTGCCAGCTCCTATTACCAAGAGAAAGTTGTTCATTACCATATGTTTATATGATTGTTATGCTTGTAATATAGCAGGATGGTGTGCATTAGAAGTTATAGGCTTCTATAGAGACCTTTGATTCATAAAAATAATAAAGATATGAGTAAAAAACTATATGGTTTTGATTTTTTGCTACCATTTGTGTGAATATGTCAGGTGCATCATTATGTCATCTTCAAATTGCATTCAATGATGTTTAGTTTTCAGTTTAACTTTTCATCTCATCTATCACTCCCTCTCTCTCTTTTGCCAAGTGAATTAGTGATAAAAAAAGTCTGTTATTGTGTGTTTATGTTGGGTGTACTTCTGCTTCCAGGTTGGCTTGAAAAGGTAACTCGACTCCCTTGAAGTTGTTCTTGAAGTTTGGACAGCTATTATATCAAGCCCTTGTGAGCAACATGTTGGGAAGATCCACATACTGCTTTGTCTTTTTCCTAACCGGCACTGCCTTTAGAGTGGAAGTGATTGAGCGTTTTTTGCAGCTTTGTGTTTTGGTGCTTTGCTTGTTGAACCCTTCTAAGTGTTTCTGACTCTAGTGCAGTATTATTTATGTTATTGCACTTGAGGGATTTCTGGACCTGAAGCAGTGTTCTAATGAAACTTCCGTAACAAGTTGGGTATCAAGTTCTTTTGTTTCTGATGGAGTTTTTCGGCTTCAAAATAAAATCTCCTCGAGATGAAGTGTTGGAATTGATGAGATTCTCTGCTCCAACTTAAGGAGAGCATTATAGAAAGTACAAGGATATATATTACATGGACTTTACTTTTACATATTTTTATGTAGTTCGACAATCCTTTTATAGTAGCATTTTATATATATCTTGGATCTTCCATTCCAAACAGGGAAGCTTACATATTATGAGACCTAGAACACAATCGAATAAGGATATAGCCCTCTGAGGTTGTGTCCATGGACATAAGCTCGTAGCTGAACCATATACTTATTGTTTTCTTCATCTCTTCTATTCTACCTTTTAACATTTTTGAAACCTTACCTCCTTAACTAGAGAGAGAAATGAGCAATAAAAACCCCTCCCCCTTTCCCATTCGGGGAAAAAAATTTTTAAAATGAACACACAAATTTACCCACATTGATAGTACTGCAATAATTCAAGATAGGAACCAGATTAAGAGAAGCATGTAAAAGGGATTAAGTAACAGGGAATAGATATAGAGCATTACTCTGAAAATGGTCTTGTAAAATTCAACTTTCAATATTTCAGCATACCTTTGATGTAAGAGTTGAACCAGTTATGCTGATGAAGTTTGCACCGGCCTCTGTAGCAAGTCCTTTGGCAAGAAGCGTTTTCCCAGTTCCAGGAGGCCCAAAAAGTAATATTCCTTTGCAAGGCTTGGGGCCAAAAAAAATATAAAAAATAATCACACACTGAAAATGATATCATCAACCAACTTAATATTGTGAAGGAAATCACTACCCGCAGCAAATTTCCACGAGAAAAAAGCTCCGGTCTCTTCATAGGAAGAATGACAAGTTCATTCAATGCCTTCTTTACATCTTCAAGGGCACCTATGTCATCAAATTTTACACCAATTTCACCAGGTGGTACAACAGCTGAAACAAAGTTACTCTCATAGTCATCCTTTGCAAGGCTCTGCTGAAATTTCCATCCATTAGAAGTAAGTATAATAGACAAAGCTTTCAACAATTCCAGAGAATCAGAAGAGAAAGGGCTAAACCATGCCTTCAAATTTAGTGATGGCTTTTGTGATATGGATTCTTGCTGCTTCAACCTTACAATTGCAATTTCAAGGCTTCATACAGAAAGACTGCTGTCAGCATGAACATGATAAAGTATGGGTAAATATTCCAGCATAAATTCATACCTTTCACGAGGCAAAATCAATCTTTCTCCTTTTATGGATGGAAGCAAGCAAGATGACAGGTAATGATTCTTAGCCCAACCAACAACTTTTTCAGCTTCTGCAATGAAATTTAGTATAATGCAAAAGTTATGCATCAACTATCATTTGTGCACTTGCAATTCTCCAACAAGTTAACCTAATACATTTCTACCCCAAATGATGGCAAATATCATGAGTTTCATGCTTTTAGCACATAAGCAGAATGTCAAATTGATTTTGCAGCGCACACAGGCACAAGTGAATAATTAAATTATTTTCAACAATAGATCTGAAAGATCAATAAATAACTAAGAGTCACTCAAAGATTATCTAATTAATTTAAAAAAGGATTGACAAAGTGTTGTTAACATTTTGCAAGGAACGTCACTAAGAAAATTACTGGTTTCAGATAGCATCGAAAATTCGTTCTAAAAATGATGGATAAAGAGGATACATAATTTGAACACCTAGTGTTAAAGGCTTCATTCTTATATCAATACATATCATATTTTGATCAGGAAAACATCCTTACTAATTAGGTATTCCTTTTCTATTAGGATCCTCCATTAGATTACATTTGACTAAGGTTTTGAGATGAGAGATTTAACTTGAAACTTAACTTGAGTTGCTACAACGTATTGATTATTACTGATCAGATAGATTTATTGAATAGACAAATTCCACAACCTTGTGTTATAATTGGGTATGAAATATTTAAACTACTAAAAGGTGTAATTTGAATTCATTCAATACTATTTGTTTTCAGCTTGATCATTTTCAGATCTTGTTAAGGGTTTAATAGTTTTGCATATTATTGATCCTAATAGAATGATGAGAAGTCATCCAGCCTCTATAGTGCATGCATGATTCTTTTTGAAATTATTTAAAAAAAAATACAGTTCCCAAAAATTAAAAAGATTAACGGAATAAATTACAAGGCTTTGTGAAAAAACAGCTGGTGGTAATTTTTCATTTTGGTGGCAATTTTACTAGAGTTGTTCACACCTTATATACTCACAATGGCTTAAAAATGTTACATAAATTGCCATATGATGGTCATATTCTAAAATTATGCTCCTGTATGATTATTGAACTGCCAAAGCTCAAAGACCTAGGCAGTGATTAATCGAATGGGTGACAATAATTCAATTGATAACTACAATTAGCCTTGCAGTTACATAACAAAACACAATGAGGAACAACTCAGACATGATTGCTAAATTAAGAAATCTAGATAAGCTTTTATTATAAGAAAATTTTAATTTGTTCAGTTATACCTTTCCATCCCATTTAAAATTAAGGTTAATATCCTAACATCAAACCAAATGAGATGTATACCTCGACTACTTCAGTGTGCAGGTTGTCATTTCATATAACTAGATTATGAGTATGATTGTCATTATCAGTGATAATATATCATCATATTGAAATATGGAAGCAACTGTATGGATCATAGTCTGAATGAGTAATAACATGTTACAGTTTCTTACTCTGCTTTGTCAGAACTACACCATCAGTATTTACATGCAATAGGTCCATGCAAGACATTTCATTTTCTTCAAGGACCTGCATCATAATAGCACTAGTAAATCCTTGGCTCAAATTTCCACAATGCAGCGCAGCATGTACAATAAATTGCTTTCAACAATTAGTGATGACCAAATCCACTCCATAAAACAAAATAACCACTATGATTCCAAAGGCTTTGCAATCAACTCTACCTTATATAATTCATTTAAATTGCTTCTAGATATTACAATTCTCCTGTCCTCTTCAATCTGTTTATTGAATGTTCTAAGAAGATCTTCCTCCTGTAAAAGCAGCAAAGTAAGGAAATATGATAACAATAATAAAGATAATAACCTTTAAAAAGGCTGTCCAAAGAAAGGGAAAAGTTATCCTAGAAATCCCATTCTTAAGACAGATACACTCTAGTGTAAGGAAATATGATAACAATAATAAAGATAATAACCTTTAAAAAGGCTGTCCAAAGAAAAGAAAAAGTTATCCTAGAAATCCCATTCTTAAGACAGATACACTCTAGTGTTAGATGCAAATAAGTTCTAACACTATACATTCAAATGGCTAGAGTAAGACTGTAAGATCCAATTGCAGTTTTGCTTGATATACAGCTGTGAGAGCAATGCCAGGTGCACTAAGAGCAAAAATCCCAAGCAACAGACAAAAAGACACCAAAGCAGAACCCCTCCATCTAGAACCACCATAGCACAAAAATAAGAGCATCTGCTCAGTTAAATGCAAGCTTTATTACTGTTTTTAGACCCAAACTATATTATATACAACAAAGATGATAAGGCAACTTTTGTTAGATTAGCAACATTATATACAAAACCAACGCTATTACTGACTGTTGAATCCCACGTCGATTGTGGAATATGGGCCATAAGCACGGAAAGGGGTAATGTGATATGGGCCATAAGCACTCCTTCCCTTGAGCTAGCTCTCTCCCTTGAGCTAGCTCCCCCTTGAGCTAGCTCTCTCCCTTGAGCTAGCTCCCCCTTGAGCTAGCTTTTAGGGTGACTTAGGCATAACCCAAATTTAACATGGTATCAGAGCCTCCCATCCGATATTGGGCCTCCCATAAATATGTCATGCACCAGTAAAATTCATAAAATTCTAGGCGTGAGGGGTGTGTTGAATCCCACATTAGTTGTGGAAAGGGATAATGTGTTCCAGGCCATAAGCACTCTTCCCCCTTGAGCTAGGGTTTGGGATGAGTTAAGCCTGGCCTAAATTTAACACTGTCAATGTACTAGACAATACTATTTACAAATATACATGGCACTATGGATTTGGGATCTCAAATACCAAGAAGACGAAAGTGTTCTCCATTTCTGTATCTCTTTACATTATCTAAAAAAACCATTTGGCATCATATAAACAGGTATATGCAATCAGGAATATGAAAAACTCAAATTTGTATAATAATAACATAATTTTACACGGCTCAGCTTCCATATATGTTTATTAACAATAGTGTCCAATTAGATTTGTAACTGATCAAGTTTAAAAAGATGATAGGCAACTGTTGTTTCAAGCTTTATACAGTCACAGAAGAATAATTTGGACATGAGAAGATGCCCCCCATTTTTATTTTGTTTCTAAGTTCTCTTTTTGGGTAGTTAATGACTTCAAACAACTTTGCGTATTACGTTTGTTTATATTCTAGGTCTTTTTTGGGGTTAATGACTGGAAATAAGCATAACATCTATTAGACTTATACAACAAGTCCCATGCCCAAACAAAAAAGGGTTCCATTGGGTGACAGCCCCTAATACTCTTGCCTCTTCATTTGCCATGTCATAACCACATCAACCGGACACAACAAACAACATGATATTTGTCTATACATAATCATGCATTCTGACACACTCGTTTACTTTCCAGAAGAAGAAGATTGTCCATTCAGCAGTACATACATCTAAACTTGTAGTGATTCACTATCATGGAAGAAATCACACCCGAAGCCAAAAAACTGCAACGAACCAGATCAATTTGATTTTGGTTAATTAGTCTGATCGGCTCAGTAGTTATCAATTTATAATAAATTCAATTTTCAGTTCGGTTTGGTTAATTAACCAAAATTAATGGAAAAAACCAAACCAACCGATTTAAAAGAAGCTTTATGGATTTGAGATGACTTTTCCAGCTCATTTGCCCAGCCACTGAGAAAGTCCATCAATCCCATCCCCTTGTTTCCCTTCTACTACTAAAACCTAACAAGAGTTAGAGACTTCCCTTCTCACATGATTCTCTCTCCTCCCCTTGCTCAATTGATACCTTCTGTTGCCTCTCCCTACTTAGTCGACTTGCTCAATCGATTCCTTTTGTTGCCTCTCTCTACTTAGTCGACTTGCTCAATCGATCGCTTGTCCCACCTGACAGCCATCCATGATCGATCCCCATTGGTCTCGGTCAAAACCAGTCATGCATACATCCCACAGGCTTAATCAATCCCTTTTATGGGCATCTAGTCATCACTCATCAACTTGGGGCTCAGGGCTTTATGGGCATTTGCCAATCCCAAATTCACTGCTGCGTCTCACTTCAAGCTCCTCCTCCTCTCCTCCATATTATTATTGTGAGTTGGGTTGGCCTCTATAATTCTTGGTATTTGTTAAATGTCGATTGAATGTTGCTGTGTTGATTATTAAGCTAAGGCTTTGTCTTAATTTGTTTCTTCCTTTTGCAGAGATGTCAAATTTGAGAAATATCTTTGATTTCTACTGGGTAATTGTTGATTTTAGGGAGTTAAGACTACGAGAATATTGACTCATTGTTTTTGCCCCTTCTATTACGGCACTGTTTTACCTAAACGAATGGAAGTTCTTAAGGTTTTGCGATTGTCCGAATCAATGTGGTTCAATTCATTTCAATTCAGTTCCTTCCTCAATTCGATATAGTTCGGTTAGCATTTTTTTCAATTCAATTTGAAATTCAGTTCCAAAAACCGACTGAATGCTCCCCTAGACATAGGGGCTTCTGGAACCGAAAAAAGAAGGTTAACACCAGAAGATGCAATAAGACCAAACCCAGAAGGAGTAATAGCAACATTTAGATCCAAAAGAAGTAGCAGCGAACATAAAAGAGCATCCAAAAGGAGTAGAAACCATGGGCAGAAAATTTGGTTCTGGCAAAGGAGCATCCAAAAGGAGTAGAAACCATGGGCAGAAAATTTGGTTCTGGCAAAACCCTTGACTTGTTTATTTTTCTATGTTAATGAAGTAGGTAGTATAGTGGACTATTGGCATCGCAAGCAAGTGCTTCTTGGACTGAGTGTTTCAATTGATAAATCATTGAAAATGTAAGAATCCTTAGGAAATGAAAAGATCATTGACTATATTTTTTAAAAATATATATATATATATGTTCTACTAACAACAATAAAATGACCCTTAAAAAATTTTAAGGATATATTTAATATATCATATTGAAGATTTTTGGAAGAATATTGAGTATTCTTGTATTTCACTCTTGATTTGTACAATATGTCTACATGGCTATTTATACACAAAGAATCATATCTAAACAGGAAGCAAATAATCAAATAATAATTACAGAGATAATTAAGGATCCTAATCAAATCAAATCAAATCCCTAGAATCAATTAGGATTAGCAAATAAGTCAACACTCCCCCTCAAGTTGGTGCAAAGATGTCACACATGCCCAACTTGCAAATCAGATTATGATAGATCTTGTTGTTAAGCCCTTTAGTAAACACATCCGCAAGTTGCTCAGTAGAAGTCACATGAACTAGGCTCAAGACACCGTCTGTTAATTTTTCTTTAATGAAGTGCCGATCAATTTCAATGTGCTTCGTTCGGTCATGTTGGACTGGGTTTTGTGCTATACTTATAGCAGCTTTATTGTCACAATACAAGGTTATCTTGTCTCTCTCGGACAATCTCAACTCTTCCAATAACTTCTGCAACCATAAGAGTTCACACACTCCTTGGGCCATTGCTCTGTATTCTGCTTCCGCACTTGACCGAGCAACAACACTTTGTTTTTTGCTCCTCCAAGTGACAAGGTTTCCCCCCACAACTGTGCAGTAGCCAGATGTGGATCTCCTGTCATCGAGAGATCCTGCCCAATCTGCATCTGTAAAACTTTCAATTCGGAGATGACCATGTTTGGAATAAAGAAGCCCTTTCCCTGGCGCAGACTTTAGGTATCTCAAGATGCGAAGTACAGCTTGCATATGAGTCTCGCGAGGGTCATGCATGAATTGGCTGACTAAGCTAACAGCATAGGCTATATCCGGTCGAGTGTGTGAGAGATAAATCAACCTTCCTACCAATCTCTGATATCTTCCAATATCCACAGACTCACTAGTTCCTGCTTTCAGCTTGTGGTTACTTTCAATGGGAGATTCTGCTGGCTTACACCCCATCATACCAGTTTCTTTCAAAAGATCCAGAATGTACTTTCTTTGAGAGATGAAAATTCCTTTTTCTGATCTGGCCACCTCGATACCTAGAAAATATTGCAGTTTTCCCAGATCTTTGATTTCAAATTCCTGAGCTAACAACCTCTTTAGTTGAGCCATTTCCTCTTTGTCATCACCTGTCACCACTATATCATCAACATACACAATAAGAAGGGTGATCTTACCCTTATGATGTTTGATAAACAGAGTGTGATCAGCATTGCTTTGTTGGTAACCGAAGGACATCATGGCTCTGCTAAACCTGTCAAACCAAGCTCTGGGAGATTGTTTTAGCCCATACAAAGCCTTTTTTAACTTGCACACCTTTCCTTGTGTCTTCTCATCAGCGAACCCAGGAGGAATTTCCATGAATACTTCTTCCTCTAAATCTCCATGGAGGAAAGCATTCTTCACATCAAACTGTTGCAAGTCCCAGTCCAAGTTGGCCGCGCAAGATAACAGAACTCTGATTGAATTCATTTTTGCAACTGGGGCAAATGTCTCTTGATAATCCACTCCATAGGTTTGGGTGAAACCTTTAGCAACCAATCTGGCCTTAAATCGTTCAATTGTGCCATCAGCTTTATGTTTCACTGTGAATACCCATTTACAGCCAACGAGTTTCTTCTCAGGTGGAAGAGTGACAAGCTCCCAAGTTTCATTTTTAGCCAATGCTTTCATCTCTTCAATCATTGCTTTCTTCCATTTAGGATCTGCAAGAGCTTTCTTCCAATCCTGTGGAATAGACACAGAGGAAATAGACAAGGCAAAGGCTCTATAGGAAGGTGATAAAGATTCATAAGAAACAAAGTTAGAAATAGGGTGTTTAGTGCAAGATCTGACCCCTTTTCTTTGTGCAATAGGTTTATCTAAGTCATTGAAACATTCAAGAGTTGTGGGTAACTCACCAGAAGAAAGAGTTGTGGGTAACTCACCAGAAGAAGATTCATGACTAGGTAACTCACCAGGAGAAGAGTCTTGACTCTGAGTAGACTGCATAATGGCTTCTTCTACCTTGTCTCTCCTTGAATACCTTCTCAAATCTGGCTTGTCCAAACGACCAGTTCTCTCTCCCTGATTGGACATCTCCCCCTGTCTACTAGAACTCAAACTTTCTGGTTGAACCATATCACTCAAAATCACAGAATTCGGGATCACCTCTTCTTGCTCATTATTCTCCCCCTGAAGAGGTGAGGGGTTGGTACTGAAGTAGGGTTCAGTTTCTCGGAAGGTAACATCCATACTAACGAAGTATTTCCTAGAGGGAGGATGATAACACTTGTATCCTTTCTGTGTTGGAGAATATCCAACAAACACACATTTAAGGGCCTTGGGATCCAGTTTTCCTGCCGTCCTAGTATGGACAAAGCAAACACACCCAAATACTTTTGGTGGAACAACGTATGAATTCTTCCCTTGTAAAACCGCCAAAGGACTCATAAAGTCAAGGTTCTTGAGAGGCATTCTATTGATAAGATAAGCAGATGCAAGAATTGCATCTCCCCAATATGCTTTGGGTAGATTCATGGTGAACATAAGAGATCGAGCTACCTCCAATAGATGCCTATTTTTCCTCTCAGCAACGCCATTTTGAGCACTAGTATAAGGACAACTAGTCTGGTGTATTATCCCATTATTCTCCAAATAAGCAGAAAAGCTACTATCCATGTATTCTCTTCCATTGTCAGTTCTCAAAATTTTCACCTTAGTATTAAATTGAGTACAAACCATCTTATGAAAGGATTGAAAACAAGAAAAGACATCACTTTTAGCTTTAATCAAATAGACCCAAGTCATTCGAGTACAACAATCAATAAAGGTGACAAACCATCGATTACCAGACAATGAGACAGTTTGAGTAGGCCCCCAAACATCAGAATGAATAGTCGCAAAAGGAATTTGACTTTTATTATGACTCAAAGGATAGGATGTTCTAGTGTGTTTAGCATACTCACAAGCATCACAAAATAGAGAATCAAACTGAGTTCTAGCAAACAAATTAGGATAAAGTTTTTCTAAGGCAAAGAATGATGGATGTCCTAACCGTCTGTGCCACTGTATTATTTCCTGATTGACATCTTTATTTTCTCCAAAACAGGCTTGAGATATCGAAGAACCTGGATCACCCTCCAACATATATAAGCCATCATGCAGTCTACCATTGCCAATCCTCTTTCCTGTGTGAAGATCCTGAATAACACAATGATCAGGAAAGAATTCAATTTTACAATTAAGGGCATTGGTGATAGCACTAACAGATAAAAGGTTGACAGGAAAGTGGGGAACATGGAGGACAGATGATAATTTAATATTGGATGTGCAAATAACAGAACCTGTTCCGGATATGGGAGTAAAAGAGCCATCAGCAATTTTGACACTATCTTTGGTTAGGGAAGGAAAATAATTGAGAAGGCCTTTAGACGAACCTGTCATGTGTCTATTCGCACCAGAATCGATAATCCATGGAATATTATGGAGAGATGAAGTATTACCTGACTTTACAACGTCAGATGTGGCACTAAAGAATGAGGAATCAGAGTTAGGAATCGAGATTCTTGTACCTTCTGCTATCGACACCCTTTTACCTTCTGCCATTGACACCCTTTTACCTTCTGTCATGGTAAAGGTTTATAAACGGTGACAGAATAGGAGGTATTCAAGGGTGTACACACAAGAGAGCCCAATCGATTCACCAAAAGGACCGGGTAGCAGCACGGGAAGGCCGGAAAGATGATCGGAATCGTCGCCGGAGTGATCGGAGCAGCAAAGCAGTGGCAGATGATGGGTCACGCGCCGGGAAGCGCCGGGTCACGCGCCGGGAAGCGCCGGGAAGCGCCGGGTCACGCGCCGGGAAGAGGTGGCGCGTGAGCCTCACGCGCAAGCTTTTCCGGCGTCGGGGCTGGTCGATCGGCCGGCGGCAGTCCGGCGGTTCTTCTGGTGCCGGCGGTGAGAGAGTGAAGGGCTCCTAAATGCGTTAGTACCAAAAAAGTAAATTTAGGGTTTTGAAACCCTGAAGAGGAAAAATTGAATTTGAACCCAAAAAATCAGGAAAAAGGCTCTGATACCATGAAGATTTTTGGAAGAATATTGAGTATTCTTGTATTTCACTCTTGATTTGTACAATATGTCTACATGGCTATTTATACACAAAGAATCATATCTAAACAGGAAGCAAATAATCAAATAATAATTACAGAGATAATTAAGGATCCTAATCAAATCAAATCAAATCCCTAGAATCAATTAGGATTAGCAAATAAGTCAACACATATTAATTAAGTAATATATTAAATTAATTCTTAATTTTTTTATAAATAAATTAAGCCAAGTAATACTGAAAAATGAATTAGGCACAAACATAATTCATAGTAGTCACTATTACACAATTTTATACCTTTTATTTTATTTCATTTACATAACGCATCTAAACTCTCATGTCTAAACTTTTATCATAACCTAGTATTTTCTATTTAGAAAGTTTACAAGTCTAACACATGGATGTGTATCCATTTCCAACACCCATACCCAAGCCCAAGTAGCAAAGATGACAGCCAAAATAAGACTTTGTCGCATGGATCCACATGTATATAGCATCCACCATTGGAGCCCAAGTACGAAAAATAGCTAGGCATGTTGGGCTGAATAGTGATAAACAAGGGCTGAAAAATAGTCTCTAGAAAGCAATTGTACACGCCTAAATAAGTTGAAAAAGAAAGGCTCCCACATTTTAACAAATGGATGAGGTAAATAAGATAATCTCGAAAGCATATGGAAAGAAGTTCTTGACACAGATTCAAATAGCAGCAGGCAACCAAAACTGGCTTGTAATGGCTGTAGTTCATTAAAATAACAGCCTATTGCTACATTTTTTTTTTTTTGAAAATTTTGCAAAGTTTGTGAAATGAATAAATATCTAAATGCATAAATAAAACTAAGATACACACCTAAATAATAAGCATAAATTCATAAAATAAAGACATTAAATCCATCATTCTTGGACATCATCAGAATAAAATATTACGTGTAGATAATAAAGAACCAACCTTACTACCACCCAAAACATAAAATAAAACAGAATAACTCAAAAACATAAAATAAAATAGAATAACTCAATCTTTGCACAACATGGATGCAGATTGCTCTCTATCACTTCAAATAAACATTCACTACTACATGATCTTAGCTCAAGAAAAGATTTGTAAAAATATAGAAAATTTGAAACGAAAATTGAGAGAATCCGTAAAACAGAATCCTAAAAAACCATAAACACAAAAATGAAATGAATTGATGGGGTCATCTTGATAAAAAATAAAAAGGTAAGGCACGAGTAAGAGATGGTAATGATAGTAATAGCCACTACTGTAAGTAACAAGCATAAACGACTAATATAGATGCTTTTCATTGCCAATACATAATGGGAGTAATATCTAAAGTGGCCTTTAAAAACTAAAAATAACAGCCATTACATTATCTAAGGCCATTTTCTAAAACCATGGTTCTAGCACACCATGGAGTACGACAAGCAAAGAAAAGTTGATTGGAGTAGAATTCCTTTAGCCATGTGGAATGTGGGAACGCTAACAAGGAAGTGGACAGAACTATACTCAATTAGGAGCAGAATTAGTAATGCTTACATCAAAATATACCAATTGTATGACAGGAGAGAAAATGAAATATACATCCAAGAGAATCAGTAATGCTTGCACCCACTTCTTTGTCGTCCTTTTATAACTCTAATAAATATTTAAGAAGGGCATGAATAATCCACCTCTCATTCTGATAACAAAGATGCAACCATATTTTTGTTCTATTTCTTTCTTTTTTCCTAACTAAGAGGGAGGGGATTGTCAAGAAGAGAGCCAATGATAGTAATTGTATGATCTCCCTATATGCCAAATACAAATAAAGTTCAACAGGACTCCAACTTTACTTGTGTTTTTAAACCACGTGGAAACCAAGCTGCCGCTTCCTTCTAGCACCAATCTAGAATTTGAACAATCCAGGGTTGTTTGGAACATAACCATCACATCTTCCAACTAATCATTCCTGTAATACCACCAAACTAGTGCCTATGTCCCAAGTCCCAAGTCCTGTTTCCTGATTACCCAAGCTATAAACAATGCAATCCCACCCCACTAAATCCCCATCATTCAATCAGCAGGAAGAGGCAACATGAAATTTGCACATCAAAAACACAAACTGATATTTTCAAACTAATCTTGTTTTGTAAGTGATTCCAACCAAGCCCAGCATAGAGCAAACAACTATTCTTTATTTCTAGCTTAAGAAAAGCTTGATGATGCACTTACCTTTGGAGCATGTATGGACAGAACATTAGTGAAGATCTTATATATTTCGTTGTCATCAGACCTCTTTGTCACTCTGAGTCCCTCAGTAAGTTGCTTCAAAGAGAGCGGCTGGAGGATGATAACATTTGAATTAAATTCTTAGATAGAACAAAAACAAGAGAACATGAAAGTATGTGCTTTAATTCATGCCTCAAAGCATAAATATCTCAGAAAATTTAGCAAGCCTTACCAGCTTAGCCAGACGACCAAAATTGGGGAGTATCATTGTCTGAAGTCCCAAAAAAAAAAAGGTTAACCCCAATTATCAACAAATGAAATAAAACCTTTCAACAGGTAACTTGATATGAAACATTCAAAAACTTACAAAATTCTCTCTCTCCTTTGACCCTGTTTCTACTTTGTTCTGGCCGCATATCAATACAACTGGACCTGATATTTTGTCAAACATTTCTTGCACCTTCTGGACAAAATCCTTGCGATTTGACTTGGGAACTGCCCTAGACAACCACAGAGATGAATCTTGAAAATACACAATAAGAGGTTGCATGGAATGCACAACCTGCAAATAAAGAAAGGACCAAAGATTAACATGCAAGAGCATACCGAGATCGCCTATGTTGATTAGAAATGTAAAGTTATCTAACTAGCATACCTCACACAGAGCCTCCATCGCAATGTAGCAATCTTCTGATTCTGTGTCAGCATCATGCTCAATGTCCTTAACTGCAAAAGATAGAAATTGCCACATTATTTACATCTAAGTGCATTCCTGTATGCAGTTATAGCTGAAATGATTTTGAACTTTCATGTGTTCAATAATAGATATGATGAGAAATCTCTTTGAGCGGTGCTTAGAAATAAAAACCTTTTTAACCTGATTGCCAAAAATTTTTCCTTCCAATATCATTTTCATTTTTCCAAACAATAAATGTAAGAACTACATACACCAGAACCAAAGCTCTCAAAATCTTCAACCTAATTTCTGAATCAAGTTATGTAAAAAAGGGAATAGGTGACATGAAATTTAACAATGTAACCACCAATGAGATTTAGCTCAGCAATAGTGGGATAAGGTCTCTCAAAATCTTCAAAATCTTCATACACTAGAACCAAGGCTCTCAAAATCTTCAACCTAATTTCTGAATCAAGTTATGTAAAAAATGGAATAGGTGACATGAAATTTAACAATGTAACCACCAATGAGATTTAGCTCAGCAATAGTGGGATAAGGTCTCAAGTTCAAGTTCCAGTCAAGGTCAAACGAACCGGAAAAACATCATAATAACACTATCATCATAATATCATAAGCTTCACAAGCCCAAGCATATTCTCAATTTTTAAATTACCAGCAAAAAATATATCACGTTAAAAATTTCTCGCGCATGTCTATTTTTCTAGCAGTCGCTTTTGCGTCCTTTTGCAACACAGTGGCTTATTTGACTTCTGCATGTTTTTGGCACATGGAGCTTTTAAAAGAATTTCTTAAACTTACATTTGGAAGTTTGGAGAGTATTTCTGTCCTAGACAGTGTCTTACAGCAGTTATTTTTTCTTCTTCATTTAATTATTTTGTCTCAGGAGGATGCCTTACATCCTCATTTCGCTCAGTCTCTTTTACTGCCTTGACAAAATTTCCATCATTCATCAACACAAGGGGTGAGATGAGATGAACTAAAAACCAGCTCAATAGATAGAATGAAATACATTTGAATTCAATACTAACCAGCTAACCAAATCCCTCCATATATTTTACCACATTGTACAAGTAATCTGGAATTCTGTGGAACTCTGAGGACAGGTTCACATGTCAAAATGTTTACTAACTGTCTAATTAAATTTGCATGCAGTTGAAAACAATACTTTGTACCCATTCACATATGAAGTATATTAAATTACCATCTATCCAATAAACTGGTGCTTTTGCAGGCTCCTCTTTAACCTTTTCATCCCTTTCTACATTTGCATTGCTGTCGCAAGTAAAATCCAAAATAACAGCAACGCGATCTCCATTCACCTCGTAAACCTCCCCACGTTGACCACTTGCCAAAGGCCTGAAAATATAATAGACTACTATTAAACCACAGATGTTAATATCATAAATTCAGAATAGCTGAAGGTACACGTATTATAGTTCAGTTTCAGTAAGATTCTTCAATATCTGGCATCAAAAAACTTCTGAGCATCAGCATATCAGTCCAAGTATCAATGTCTAATGTTCCAGGGTTTAATATAGGAACTTCTTCAAGCGTGCAGTAGATTAATTTCAAAGTAGATTAACAAGAATAATTGGCAAGTCCACATAGCACTAACCAAATAATAGCATCTAAGACTAGTCATATAAGCTGCTGAAAACTCAGAGCACTGAGTCAAAATAGATAATTCATGATTCCAAGATAAAGCCTCAGAAATTTTTTGAGAAAAAAAACGAGCTTATCCATTTGTTGGCATACCCAAACAGTATTTTGTAAGTTATTTAACCCTATCAAAAGTTGCTGTTGAGCTAGTGATTATTTTTATTTGAAAAAATATGGCACTCGGTCAAACCTAATACTCTGGAGTCTAGATAGTAACAGCTGTGCAGCAACACCCAACAAACACATCCACTCCAGTCGAGTCCATCTTTGTATTTCCCCATATCTATCTCAGTAGTCAGCCCTCCTCTAAACATTGTCTCTTCAACCCCCAACATTAACGGCCGATCGTTCACATAGATTGCTTTGTCAACTCATCTATTGCTGAAGGAAAAAGATGAGAGTTCAGGTCAATCCTTGATGAACAGTAATCTTCCATTGACATTCTCTTCACACCCAACACTCACTGCTGCTCATTCACTTACTTCTTTTCTTTGTCAACTCATGTATTACCAGAGGTAAAAAAGATAAGAGCTCCAGGTCATTCTTGATATAATCTAACTACGATAAGAAAATCTTCAGTGTTACTCCCACCATCCAAACTTTAACTGCCCCCTTCATAAGTATCTTTCAAGATCTCTATGTATCTAATGGATACTCCTTCCAATACTGCACCCATAGGCTATAAGCGTACCTTTCACTAACTTGATATATACTTGTATCACAGTTACTAAAAAACACAAGGTATAAAAAGCATTCTGGAGACTAGGCACAATTATGCACCACCTAAGAAATGTCGCAAACAAAAATAAAACATAACAAATGAAGCAAAATTCAAAAAACAAGAACTGATATCCATTTCAAAATTAAGATATTAGCACTATTTAACCAAATTGATAAAATTTAACAAGTTGAAAGGATCAATCTGAAGTTAACAATCTAACCACCAAGACGACAAACACAACCACAATCATGGAGCTGATCGAAAACATCAATTCCCCTTATTATAGTAACAATTTGAGAACTCTACCTAAAAACAGTGACTATTCTGATCCGTACACTACTTACACTATTTTAAAGAATTGACGCAAAATCCAAAATTGATATTAGCATTATTTAACAAACTGAAAAAAGTTAGTAATCTTCAAGGCATCAATATAACCACTAGGAGAAAAAGAGCATTAACAGACTCAATCTTAGAACATTAGTTCACTTGTTTTGATGACTTCAAGAACTCAAACTTAATATCATTAGTAATAACTATTGTTAAATTTGGGCCAGACCCAACTCACCCCAAAAGCTAGCTCAAGAGGGAGAAGTGCCTATGGCCCATATAAGGGGGCACATTACCCCTTTCCACAACTGATGTGGGATTCGATACACCCCCTCACGCCCAGAATTTTACTGGTGCATAACATATTTATGGGAGACCCAACATCGGATAGGGAGGCTCTGATACCATGTTAAATTTGGGTCTAGGCCTAACTCACCCCAAAAGCTAGCTCAAGAGGGAGGAGTGCCTATGGCCCACATGAGGGGCACATTACCCCTTTCCACAGCCGATGTGGGATTCAACACAACTATTAATTCATGAATTACACACCATTTCCAAGACTAACAAAATTAACAAATACTATGGCTGCCTGTCTAAATCAATATGTACTATATTCCAACTTTGCAAGACCAAAACGTAATCTTTCTATTAGCTATGTATATAAGATGTTCTTCAAGAATCTGGTTGGGATTAAAAAAGAAATAAAGAAAAAAGGAACACAAACAGAAACAGGAGAAGCAAGGGAAGGTGGGTTAGAGAAACAAAGATAAGTCGAATCAAGGTAAAAACAAAGATTTGAGGTCAATGGGTGTCAGAACCATAACAATCTGAGGATCTAATATGGCATGTGGTCCAGCAAGAACCTAACAACTTTTAATGCACTAATAATACATATCAATAGCCTCAGAACTTACGAACCTTTGTGCTGGTGCCAATTGCAAGTGACAAACCTTAACAGGGTAAAGGCTTGTGCAGTAGGTCCTTCGGTGCCTTCTGCCTAGACTAAGGTTATCCAACTAAACCCAAAACATGCTAGCAGCTACTAACTTATTCACCTTGCATTTCAAGCACATCTCATAATAAAATACCATAACACTCCTTTTTCTTTCTTCTCAATACTTGACATTGTTCAGAGAAAATAACCTCCATGGTCAACAAGGTAGCTCATAAAAGAAAGCAACAAAAGAAGTAGCTAGAATGTATTCTGAGTCAAGCAAATTTATAAATGACTTACTCTAGTAGATGCCAATATACAAATATTTGCATTTTCAAGTCTCATACAGAAATTATGTATTCAATTTAATTTCACATACACTAAATAAATGTCTGTCCTTTTATTGTCACATTGGAGGTTTTCTTCAAGCTTCTTGGCCTTTCAAATTTCAAAATCATCAACTAAAAGCATTAATTAAAAAATAAATAAAATGACATGAAATTTTCAACTCATAAAGAAGGTTTGTAGCATTCCAAATAATTATCCATTGAAGGCAAATACCACAATAGCTACGTAATGGATGAATAGTTCATTAATGGGAAGATGAGATAGCCCAAGAGGTGAAGAAGCTCATAGAAGCAGATCTAGTAGAAGTGGTTGAATACCCATAATGGTTGGCAAATGTGGTTCTCATGCACAAGAAGGATGGGAGGGTCAGGATGTATGTGGATTACAGGGATCTCAACAAGGCTACACCGGAAGATGATTTTCCATTGCCTGACATAGAAGTATTAATAGATAGCCAGCCAAGCCATATACTCCCTCATAGACAGTTTTTCACTGGCTCCAATCAGACCTTTATGGATTTAGTGCATAAGGTAAAGATGGCTAGAGGGGGACCTATTGCTATAAGGTTATACCATTTGGGCTATATAACATAACGACAACCAACCAAAGATGGCCATAAAGCTGTTTCATGGTATGATAAATAAATAATTACGGGTCTATATGGGTGATATGGTCGTCAAGTCAACAACTAGGCAAACAGCTTCTAGGAAAACCTCCAACCCCACCTCCTTTATCACTAAGCAAGGTCCTTTTCTTGATCTTGATTTGGTCTGAAAAGATTTAGCTACTCTTTAACTTTTATTCATATTATTCCTAATTGGAAGCCGTTACCACATACTAATTGGTCACCCTTAGAAAAAAAAATAGGGTGTGCTATGCAGTAAATAGTCATATGTAGCACATAACATGAAAGCTTTTTACCCTTCATAAAGTAATTACATCGCCTAGAGAGGACCAAGGTAGAAAATTAGTTACTAAGAAGTAATCAAGCAAAGATCAAGGCAAGAGAAGAAACACCGAAGTTTTTGTCTGCATGTTTAACTCTATAATCCCAACCATGGTAGGCATCTACTCTGCAACATAAGGTCATCACTGATAACAACATGGAAGAAACTAGGAGCCACCTTGGATCCTCAAATAGAAGATGAAACACAATGAAAAATGTAGATCCAATAAAATGCCAAGACTAGATGGCATTTGTGTGTTTATCTTCCAAACTTCAAACTTACCAACCCACCTGCCACGCATAGTAGTATATGCATTTTTCAGACCATCAGATGTCAGTATCTTGCCCAATATGATCCTGTGATGTAAAAGTTTATGTGGTGGATGAGCTCATGCTAAATGATTTTCAAAAGACAGACCATGGACAAGACCATCTCCTCAACAGATGCCCAACCAAAATAACAATATCAAACCAATTAAGAGCGTAGCAGTCTCAAGTCCAAATGTCAAACAAAATATGCAAGCTTGACAATAATCCATCACACTCTATCAAGGAGGAAAAATAAATAAAATACGCAAGTAACCTGATCATGAGTACAGACAACAAGATGGAGAAATAGCAAAATAATTATTAAAAAAATGAAGCAAACTAAGAATCTGCAAAGTGCTGCACATTCTTGTAAACACGGTACTCTGATTATAGAGTCACAATGGTCCAGCTCATTGGCTAGTTGGTAATGTCTCAAGCAACCAGAACGCAACAACCCAATCTGAAGCCAAATACATTGAACCCCAAAACCATGTGCAATAAACTTGTGCATGCATTTCTTTAATATTTCACCATGGAAAATTAATTCAGAATTGCATAAAACAGCAGAAAGAAGTAAACAAATTTATTAAAATTTTAAGCTCCTCATGAAGACAACAAAATTTGATAGGAGAGTTAGATATAACGTTGGGCAACAAAATTAACAAATTGATTCTAAATCTGAAATTTAGTTACTTTTTTTTTTCTACAGGCCAAAACTTGCATCCAAGACACAGGACAAATACCTGTCATTAGCTTCAATACACACAGAAGGGCCTATATACTTCACACGATCACCTGGTGAAAGAAAATATAAAAAGAATACAGGTGATTGGATGAACACAGATGATGATAAAAACAAAATCTGAAATTAAAATGAACTGAAAAATAGTACCAGCAATACCCCTAATTGGTTTAAACTTAAAATTTCCAATGAACTTAAAGAATAGAATCAATTTAAAGTTCCATAGGTTAAAAAGAAAAAAGCAGATATTTGGATTTGTTATAGAAGAACTCAAGAACAACTAAACCACCATAACATAAAAATAATTCCAGTAGGGCCGCCATTTGCATTCCTTCTAACCAACAGACCTCTATCTCCAGTTCAAGCATGCAAACACTCACTGGCATCGTGAAATTTGAACAAGATGTACCAGAAAGATATATGTGCACCATCTAAAATTTGTTTTAAAAAAAAAATCATAGACATCAAATTATTTGTCATGTCTATTGAAAGCCTGAACATTCTTGTATGTTAATGCCAGCCCCATGGATCAAAGCCAAAATCTACTAAACGCAGAGGAAAGAAGAAAAACTTGTATTAATGATAAGAAAAATTTTAATGAGAAAGAATTAAGGGAAGTACATCAAGTAGTATACTGCATTATCCTTAAAGAAACTTGATAGAGAATAACAAACATGTTGTGAAGCATGAAAGTTCTAGAATGAAAATAATAACAGGTGGTCACTGGTCAGCAAAAAGGTAGCCAAGAAATATAACCTCTCTTGAGTGGGCGTTTGGAGGAATCAGAAGACTCGGCAGCCTCAGGCCTAGAACCTTCCAGGGAACTATCTGATTCTCCAGATACTCTCTGCCATAGATGTAATTCCAGAATCATAAATTTGATCATAATTTTACAGTACATAACTAAAAGAAGAATTCTAACGTTCAAGACAATTGCTACAAGCTCTAGAAAATAAAGTTCCTATAACAACATGGAAGAGTGAGATCAATTTTTTATATAAAGGCAGCGAAAGACTGGAATAATCAACAATACAGAAAAAATTAAACATAAAATAAGTGCATACATTCTACATATATTCTTAGGGAGAAGCAATTTCCAAACATTGAGTGTGTGTGTGTGTATGCTTGTGTGCCAGGGAGAGTGTTGTTGCTGTTTCTATTGTTCATGTTCTTGTCCTTGCAGTGTGTTGGGGACAAAGAGAACTAGCCACCAAGTGTTCTTTTCGGCACACTTTATTCTATTATCAAAAAATTATTTGCAACTTCAAGCTCTTCAATGAATTATATATAGACTTCATGTGTGATGGAAAACATAGTTTTAAATAACGGCCATTAAGTTTTCTGTTCCATTTCTCTTTCAAATTTCAATCTTCCTTATATATTTCTCATGTAAACTTAGATCCATCATAAACTACTCTGTTTCCGAGCTTATTTCTTCTAAAAAACTACTCTATTTCCAAGCTTATTTCTTTTAAAAAGTTAGTTAAACCTTATCTATTTTAGTTTTTAGTTGTTTTTTCCCTTTTTTACAAAATTTTTTTGTGGATCAAAATGTTAGTTTTGAGTTAAAATTGTACTTTGAGCTAATAGTTTACTCAATCTATAAATATTATGTTGGTCTTTCTTATTTTAAACTATATGATGTTTAACTTAAGTTAAATAATCTATCTTTTATGTATTTATGTTTATTATGCATTAGTATGCATTGTTCTGAATTAAATCTAATCAATATCATTTCATTTATGAACTTTGCAAAATATTTTTAAAAATTTGTGTAGCAACAGGCCGTTACTGTTACCGTTACGTTACAGCCGTTGCAGACCTATTTCAGTTTCCTGACAATCAAGCATTGGCAGTGAAGTAAAACTCATACAGAGAGAGATATACCGCCAACAAAATTCATACATAGAGGTGTACCACCCACTCAAAAAGTACCACATATTCAACCACATACGAAAGAGAGGAGATTTTTGGTTGACTTTGACACAAGTATCCACAGCTTCATTCTTCAATGGCTAAATTGTACCATCCCAACCAGCCCAAATTCCTTTAATATGAGGCCCACAAATTCATTCTCTCGAAATAAGTTTTCAAACTTGAGGCACTAAATCACAAGACAAAGCTGTTGATAATCATCTTGAACCCACTTCACTCTAACAAAACCAATGTATGATTGTTAGGAACTGAAACCCTTTCAGCACTGTTATTAAAGAAATTAAGAAAGAAATAGGGAAAAGTAAAATAACTAGGAAGAAGAAGGAAAAGAAGAGAGATTTTAATAAAAAAAATAGATGGAATAGAGATTGAGGAAGAAAGACATTTTCTTGATTATTTTCTTGAATAATCTCTCTTTAGTTATGTAATTGTTATTTGTACAGCTTATTCCCTCGAAAGTAACTGTTACCGCCAGTTCCAACTCCTCCAACTGCTTTCAGCTCACCTACTAACTAACACAGTCCATCCTAACTTCCCTACCACCACTTTATACCATTACAACCTTTACTCATCCTCTATTACATCTCTCATTCACTTCAGTTCTCCTAATTATTTCTTCTTAAGCCTGGTTCTCTTGTATGTAACATTATCTCTCCCCCATGGCATGATAATGCGCAATGATGGGAAATTGCATCAAAAAGGAAGACTTTTCCTTCAATTTAGCATCTTCAACTGGAAGTGTACACTCGTAATTAACACAAGTTAACTTTCTTTATTTCTCCAAGCTACCAAACTCTGTTTCTTTGAGATCAAAATACCACTTGATATCCAGTCCAGCCATAAATATAATTATCTTTCTCATATTTTTCCTTAACAACTTCAGTGATGGAGAAGATTATTCTTGATAGAATTCTCATCATCAGTTCTCATAATTCCTTTGCAGTTCACTTTGGCATTTCCACAAACATTTCCAAATGGCTGAATCATCCATTGA
This sequence comes from Manihot esculenta, assembly GCF_001659605.2. NCBI lineage: Eukaryota > Viridiplantae > Streptophyta > Magnoliopsida > Malpighiales > Euphorbiaceae > Manihot > Manihot esculenta. Next base: position 34,639,442 of record NC_035162.2, on the reverse strand, counting down.
CAAGAAATATATTTCTTCCTGTCTTCTCCAAATTTCAAACTCATTCTCCTTATCACATCATAAGGTTACATGATCTCAACTCAAATATATTTTCTCCAAGAATCCAGTACTTCTCATCTTCATAAATTTCAAAATCTCCTCCTCTCATCAAAATATTCCCAGCAAGAAGAACATCATTTTGGTTTCTTGAAATTTTGATAACACCTTCATTGTTAAAAAGTCAATATGCCTTGACAGCACTATTGATACCCATGTCATCTTGAATCAAAAATTGAATTTTACCATCTGACTGACTATTGCAATGCTCAATTCTGAAATGACCCCTTCAAGCTTTTGTTGTTCATCATCATCCTTAATGCAAGAACTCAGCGTTAACTGTTTATCGGAATTGACTGAACACTCCCAAGTTCTTTCTCACGAATTTCAGCAAATTGAAGGGCAACAAGAGTACCATTTGAGCTGAAAATTCCACATCTTCAACAAACCGTTGAGAAGCACCTCTGCCATCCATTCTAGCAGCATCACCATCAGTACTACTGGCTAGCCCTTAATCTCCATTATATTTATTATCCAGGATTCATATTCTTCAAGAATTGGATTCTTGGTCTCCTTTAAGACTGCCTTATTTCATCAATTCTTCAATTCTACAATCCCTCGACAGTTTTCTTTTGACCTTATTGGAGAAACCTCATTTGTTTTCCAACTCAGCCAACCACAACAGATCTAGCCATAATTATGACTCCAAAGGAATCAGACCGTAGGTAATTACCACTTGAAACATTGCTAAACTAATGGCCCAGTTATCAAAGAGATTGAGAAAGAAACAGGGAAAAGTAGGGGGGGAAAGGGAAGAAATAGAGGAACAGAAGGAAAGTTAGAGAGAATTAGGGACAAAATAGAGAGAGCAGAGATTAGGAAAGATTCGTTCTTGATTATTTTCTTGAAGAATCTCCCTTTAGTTAAATAGCTGTTATTTATACAGATTATTTAACTACTTCCAGCTCACCTGCTAACTCACGTAGTCCATCCTAACTTCCCTACCAACTCTTTATACAATTACAAACTCACTCATTCTCTATTACAGCTCTTATTCATTGAATTTGCCTAATTGTTTCATCTTAAGCCTGGTTCTCTTGTATGAAGCAATATATCCTCTCAATTGAAAAAACAATGAATAAAAGAAGAATCAGGTTTAGTAGCTTGAAGCACTCCTGAACTCACTGAGCCAGCATATTAGCTTCCCCTAAGTGATTGATACCTCCTATAGAAAATACAATTGCTCTATGATGCCTGGTAAATAACATGGATAAACTATCATGATTAATAACATCAATAATAGGTTTATATCAACTCTGAAATACAAATTTCTTAATTATTGTGACACCAATAGAAAAACAACATATTTTCTCATCAATAGTCAGAATCTTAAAAGTTAATCAAGTTTACATGGGAAACACAACCACATAACCCACTTGATGAGCACCTTCAATAGCTCAATCAAAGTATGAATCTCAACAGATCAATCTTGAGTCCATCCAATCCGGATTCCATAAAACTAATTAATTAGAAAACACACCTTCTCAAAATCTTCAAGATTGTAAGGAATAAGCTTCTTAAGAGCTGCTTCAGCAGTTGCCTGCACATCAACCACATCATCGTCACTGCAATCAGATTTTGCCTCAGCACTGCTTGTCCAATCCTCTTCATTAACTGTGTCATTCTCATCCTCTACCTCTGACTCTGAGGTACACTCCTCCGCAGATCCTGTATTATCCTCCGATTCAGATTCTGATGAGCAATCATCACCAAAATCCTGAAACATAATCAATAGAACATTGACCAAAAAAAGTGTCAAATACAAGAAATTCAGAAAATATTATATAGTAGTAAATTCCTAAATTATCCTAATCTTACAAAAGGAGCAAGGACGCTGCTATCAAGAACAACTAAAGGAACTTGCAGATCTCGTGCAAGTGCTCTGACTACTCTCTCGCGATAAAGCTCAGTACCTGTAGATGGTACCATTAAAAACTGATTTCAGAATATTAACCAGACAATTAATCATTATTTTCAGTCAAGTAGTCCATATTTTAGGACCCGAGGTATGTGATTGACCTGGAACACTCTGAAGCAATATTCTCCCACTTGAAGACGTCAAACGAGCCCCATAGGAAGCAGTGAATTTCTTATGTTTCAAATGGGATGCAACACATTCCACCAAAACACTTTTGGTATTCTCACTACAAGATAGAATACAGCATTATTTTAAAAATAAGCAATAACATATCAACAGTAAAACCAGATAACATAAAGAGTAAAATGGAATGATAACAAATAAATGGAACTAGTATTTACTTAATATAGTAAGGAAAAGTCTCCCAAGAAACATGTATTCTCTCCCATGGAATAACCCTCCGCAAAATTTCATTTTTAAACCTTTCACGTCTAGACAAAAATGGAGATTCCTTCCTTTTACTTTCTATCGCAAGCTTCTCATTGTGAAGCCATTCCTTTTGATCCTGTTCTGCAAGCCGAGCATGTGCATTGGAGTGAACTGCTTCTTCCTTAGCCACTTCCCGCTGAGCCTTTCCATTATCAAAGTTGACCCCATCTTTTCCAGATGCTTGTTTATCCTCACTGGTATTTCTCCCATCACTTTCAGAACTATAGAAGCGTAATTGACGATTAGTCAAATGTGTACTATGCCTCACACATGAACCGGAAAAATTAAATCCCAGAGCAATCCCCTGTGATGAAAATGAATCTAATGGGTATCTCTTGATGAAAGCAAGATTTGAAGTGCGGCCTGCTACTTTAGTTATATGCCTAAAAGATCGAGAACAACCATATTCCTGGAGTTTTGACCTAGCATAATGTTTAGATGCCAGAAAGACCAAATCCCATCTCCGATTTCTTCCATTGATTATACTTGTATACATTGCAGCTTCTTACTCTCCTGACACACAGCAACAAGGGAGAGCATTTTTCAAAAAATTGAAAAAAAAGTTGAATACGAAGGCCAAGATCAACACATCAGTAAATTTGCCCAAGTAGAACATTCTGGTTCTGGGGACAATGAATTGTGGCAACAAATCGTTATATGATACAATTAAATCGAAGGTGAATTGGGTTCAGCGAACTTTGAAAGAATAGGAATAGAAATAAAAATAAACAGAACAAAAATGCAGGAATGTGATAACTGCTACAATAGGATGGTGCTCAATATTTAAAAGTTCACATACGATATTTATTTGAAACAGGACACAACTCATGCAGCATATAGATGCACTTATCTCAATCACATAAAGAGATCAATGCACCACAGAAAATAAAATTATAAACATAAATTCAGGAAATTGAATAGCAAAATTGAGCCAAATTTTCTCTTTTCATATTCAATAAATTACTTCTTTTGCATATTTTTATCAAGCATGAATAAACATGACAATGGAAATACAGATATATATTGAAGAGAGGAGAGAGAGAGAGGAAAGAATTACAAATGGCGAAGCTAATGCTGATGCCAGGGCCGTTGTCTGTGCACTTGAAATCGATGTTGCAATGCAGAAGAGCCAAAAATCGAAGCTTTGGAATTACAGTTGAAGGTAGGGTTGTTGAATAATGAAAGGGGGCGATATTAGGGCGGAGAAAATAGAAATTGGACTAATTGGAAGAAAATGAATAGAAATTAGACAACCTTTAACATGATAAACGAACAGAGGGAGAAGAAGGGAAGGGGAGAAACGCAAAGGCGACAATGGAAGCGTGTGTGTGAGAGAGAGAGAGAGACAGAGAGAGTAGATTAGGGTTGAGAATTCAGTGACAGAGGAAGAAAGGCAAAGACGAGGGAGAAAAAGATGGAAGAAACAAAGGGAAGAAGAAGGCGATAGCCTAAATTAAAACGACGACGTTTAGTTTGAAAAAAAAGGCCTGAGTTCTCCTTCGGTCTATCCTTTATAATTGATCGATAGGGCCGGTGTACGGGTTAAAACCCAGCCTGGACAAGCTTAGGCTTTAAAGGTTCAGCTCAGGCAGCCAGCCCTTGTAATATAATTAACACTATTTTTTAAATATCAAATAAAGAACAATAATTCGCGGATTGTTACATAGGATTGTGCAATCAGTCAGTTCAGTTTAATATCTGATGACCGCTGAGTTTCACCGCCCCGATACAAGGTCAAGCCCAGGATGACGGCTCTAGTCTGAGGTTCATGAAGCCTCTTAAATGGGCCGGCCCAGACCATTCGGCCTCGAAATCAGGTCTCCCTTGGGTCTCAGTCTCCTCACCCCCAGCTCAGTCATAAGACCTAGCAGGAGAAGGAATAACCGGCCCACTCACGCAACATATCTATTTACACGCGTGCCGAGAGAGAATTAAATGGTCGTTCAGCATGGAGCAGATGTCTGACACTTTCGTACGTACGTATCCATATGACATAGACAGGTGGCCGAGTAGCAGTAAGGCCATTGGACGTCACTAACGGACAAAAGAAAAGAATAAAAGGAGAGGAGCCCCCTCCTCTCAGATCAAGCTTACTCAACCATTGTAAACCTATTTTCTCTGGATCTCAAAATATCAATTGGCGCCGTCTGTGGGAACGAAGAAGATCTTTTCATCGCCGTAGTTCCACTCTTACAAAACCCACTGAGATTCATAATGGCCAACCGTAATGAAAACAACATTACCAATACCCCCAACAATCTAAGCTCTGCCCAAGAGGGGCAACAGTTCTCTTTCTCCAGCCCTGCGACTCCCAATAGTCAGCCATCAATCCCTTTTAGTCCCTCGCTGAGCTCGGCAGGGAATGTACCCAGAACCACCTTATCAAACCAAGACCTCCAAGCCATGGCCCTCCAGTTACAAAACACCGCCCACTGATTGGGGCAAATGATGCAACAGAGGGGCCTTAGTACCCCAGTGAATGTGTTGCCTGTGATAGAAGCAACCCGAACCAACGAACCCCAGCCTACCTTTAATCACCCCCAAACAAACAGCAGAGAAACTGGAGAAAGAGGCAGAAGGGCCAGTGAAGAGGAAGAGCCGGAGGCTAGAGCCCGTGGAAGAAGGGTAAGGGAGTTGATAGAAAATGATGAGGCGGAAAGTTACTCAGTCAGAACAACCAGGAGAGCAGAAAACAAAGAATGGGACGAGGAATATCGTGTGGAGAAGAGGCCCAGGCAAGAAGAGAAAACGTAGATCAAAAACTGCAAAAAAAATGAGAGAACAGCTCTTGGCAGAGTTAGGGGCGAAGGACCACAATCATGCCCTCTTACCCACATCCTCGCCTTTCTTGCGATGGGTACAGCAGGAGGCCATCCCCAAAAAGTTCATGATGCCACCTATGGCAGCATATGACGGAGCGGGAAATCCAAGGGAGCATGTCCTTAACTACAAAACTTTCATGGAGCTGCAGACCTTATCGGATGCCTTGATGTGCAAGGTATTCCCTACGACGCTCACAGGGCCAGCACGGGCGTGGTTCAACAGCCTAGAAGCTGGAAGTATCAGGAGTTTTGGAGATTTGGCTAACGTTTTCATCAGCCGGTTCATAGTCAGAGTACCAGCTGACAGGAAAACCAGTTACTTGGAAACAGTCAGGCAGAGGAGGAACGAATCATTGAGGGAGTATGTAGCCCGTTTCAATACGGAGGCCCTGCAGATCCCCGAGCTGGATGAAGGCAGAGCAGTGGAAGCCATGCAGAAGGGGACAACCTCCCCCGAGTTCTTCGGCTCATTGAGTAGGAAGCCCCCTACCTCGCTGGCAGAACTGATGAAGAAGGCAGAAAAATACATAAGGCAAGATGATGCCTTGATGATGAGCAGATTCGCCAAGGAGGCAGCAGACAGGGGAAAAGCCCGAAAAGAAAGGAGGCTGGAAAGACATGAGAAGAGGTCAAACAAAAAGCTTGAGACATACAGACAACCCTGGGACTGGAGGGACCAAAGACCATTTCCTCCACAAGTTCCAGAGACCCTGACCCCTCTCAATGCCTCCCGAGCCGAAGTGTTCATGGTAGTTCAAAACAAGGAGTTTCTCTAATGGCCGAAGCCCATGAAGACTGAAGCAAGCCAAAGAGATCCTAACAAATACTATCAGTACCATTGAACACACAGCTATGACACCAACAATTGTTACCAGCTGATCAGCGAAATCGAAAGGCTGATTAAAAGGGGACACCTTAGGAACTTTGTGAAAAAGCTGGAAGGAGAAAGGCCTCAGCAGAATCCTACAACAGAGAGACCTCGGAGGACGGGGGCAGGACCCATGAATGACGGCTTCAGTGGAACCATCAATATGATTGTCGGGGGGACTGGAGGTCGGATGAGTAAGAGAGGAAGAAAAAGGGGCCGAGAGGGGGAAGGTAGCAGTGCTGAAGTCATGCAAGTAGCAGAGCATTCCCCCGCGGTCATCTCTTTCTCCCCAGAAGATGCCCATGGCATTCAGATGCCTCACGATGATGCCCTCGTTATCGAAGCCGTCATTCAAAACTACCGAGTCAGGAAGATCCTGGTCGACGACGAAAGCAAGGTGAACTTATTGCCGTACAGGGTCTTCCAGCAAATGAGAGTCCCTGAAGAGTAGTTAGTTCGGGATCAGGCCCCGGTGAAGGGGATCAGAGGAGTCCCGGTACCTGTGGAAGGAAAGGTGAAATTGGCTCTGACCCTCGAAGAAGCACCCTTGGCTCGAACGCACTACGCAGTGTTCTTGGTAGTAAAGCTTCCCCTGAACTATAATGCCATATTGGGAAGGCTGGTTCTGTACGATTTTGAGGTAGTGACCAGTATCAGATACCTGGCTATGAAGTTCCCAACCGAAGCAGGAGTGAGAGTAGTCAGAGGGAGCCAGGAAGAGGCGAGAGCAATATACCTAGCCACAGTGTTGGAACCGAGCTCGGTAGAGGAAAAATTTGACTCGAAAGTCCTGGAGGTCCGGGATGAGAAGAAAGAAGCCAGAACGGAACCAGTTGGAGAACTGGAAATCTTCCCCTTATCAGAAACAGAAATAGACAAGGTTTTCAGCCTCAATGCTGCCTTGACTGACGAACAGAAAGCTGAAGTAATAGCCCTGATCCGAGGTCATTCCCCAAGCTTCGCCTGGAAGCCATCAGACATGCCTGGGATAGACCCTGAGGTGATGACCCACAAGCTGAACGTCCTCCCCGAAGCTAAGCCGATAAGAAAGCAGGGTTTATTAGGGAAGTCATGTACCCACAATGGCTAGCAAATCCTGTATTAGTGAAAAAAGCCAATGGCAAGTATAGGATGTGTATAGACTTTACCGACCTGAACCAGGCATGCCCCAAAGATTGTTACCGCCTCCCTGATATTAATAAAATGGTTGATTCTACGGCTGATTTTGATTATATGTCGTCTCTGGATGCGATGTCTGGTTACCACCAAGTCCCAATGGACAGTTCAGATGAGGAAAAAACCTCTTTCATAACAGAAGATGGGACTTACTGTTACAAGGCCATGCCTTTTGGGCTGAAGAACGCTGGGGCAACATACCAGAGATTGATGAATAAGATTTTCAAAGACCAGATTGGTAGGAATGTTGAAGCATACGTGGATGATATGGTGGTAAAAAGTCCAACTTTTCAGCAACACCTGATAGACCTGAGGGAAGAATTCAAGGTATTGGAGCGATACAGAATGAGGCTGAATCCAGCAAAATGCACTTTCTTCATCATGGGAGGAAAGTTCCTGGGTTACATGGTGAGTGGAAAGAGTATTGAGCCCAATCCGGAGAAGGTAGAAGCCATATTGAAAATGCCTGAGCCGACCTGTATAAGGGATGTCCAAAGACTCACTGGAAGGGTAGTAGCGCTTAATCGTTTCATGTCAAGGTCGGCAGAAAGGTGCCTACCATTCTTCAAGAAGTTGAGAAAAGTTTTGAATTTCAAATGGACCGAGGACTGTCAAGAAGCTTTCAAATAGCTCAAGTGCTATCTTAGTTCGCCGCATGTACTTAGTAGTCCGCTGGAAGGGGAAGAGCTCTTGATCTACTTGTCAACTTCGGAACAAGTGAGCAGTGACGTACTAGTGAGAGTGGAAGGAGGAGAGCAGAAGCCAATATTCTATGTCAGCAAAGTGCTCAAAGATGCTGAGACAAGATATCTGAACGTCGAAAAAATAACATATGCTCTATTGCTAGCAGTCAGAAAATTCAGGGTTTACCTAGAAAGCCACCAAGGAGTAGTGATGACAGACCAGCTGTTGAAGAAAATTCTCCACAGACCAAAAACTTCAGGTCGGATGCTGGCTTGGTCTATTGAGATTAGCCCCTACTGCTTAGAGTACCGACCTCACACAACCATAATATCTCAAGCTCTCGCCGACTTCATAGCGAAGTGCTCCTTCAATGAAAAACAAGCAGAACCTGGTGAGACATCCTCGGGAGCATTAGAAGGAGAAAGAGAAAGGCAGTCCCCTCGAGAATTCAACTGGAAGTTGTATGTGGACGGGGCATCCAGCGCTGGGGGCAGCGGCGCAAGAATAATGCTGAAAGGACCTAAAGGGTTCAAAGTTTGCTATGCTCTGCGTCTGGAGTTTAATGCCTCCAACAATGTAGCAAAATATGAAGCCCTAATAAACGGGATGCTGATCGCAATGGAAGTAGGAGCAACCGACCTCGAGATAAATAGCGACTCCCAGTTAGTGATCAGCCAAATAACGGGGGCATATCAGGTAAGAGACCCGACTATGCAGAACTACTTGGCAAGGGTAAAGGCCATAGAGGCCGAGCTAGGAATCCAAGGGATCATGGTAAGATACCAAAGAATACCTTGGGAAGAAAACGAAGAGGCAGACCTACTCAGTCGACTGTCTGAAGAAGAGCTGGAACAGCTCCCGAACGAGGTGTACATACAACATATCAGCGCTCCTGCCTTTGACAAAGCAAACACCGTAATGGAGATCGAGGAAAAATGGAACTGGATGACCCCATACCTCGATTATTTGGAGAAGGGAAAGCTCCCTGAGGACAAAGCTGAGGCAAAGAAAATTGTGGCTCGGGCTGCCAACTACCAAGCGGTAAGGGGAACCCTGTACCGAAGAGGGAAGTCCAGCCCATGGCTCCGGTGTGTGAGCCCGGAAGAAGCTGTAAGGGTGGTGGAAGAAATACACCAAGGAATCTGTGGAGCCCATGAAAGAGCAGGGACATTGGCAAACAACATATTCAGACAGGGATACTACTGGCACACCGTCAAAAGGGAGGCCGAGGAGTTTGTCCGTAGATGTGATGTATGCCAAAGGTTTGTCAACACCATCAACGTTCCACCACACCTCAGTCCAGCATATCCAGCCTATGGCCATTCTTGCAGTGGGGCATAGACATCCTAGGGCCTTTTCCCAAGACCACAGGACAGAAGAAGTTTGTAATAGTGGCTATGGAGTACTTTTCAAAATGGCCAGAGGCAGAGGCAGTCCCCACAATTATAATAAGAAAAATGATAGATTTCGTCTGGGGCAACATTATCTGCAGGTTTGGCATACCGAGGGTGCTCATATCAGACAATGGCAGGCAATTTGATAGCAATGCTTTCAGGGAATTCACGAGAAATATGGGCATATGACATAAATTCTCCTCAGTGGCCCATCCCCAAACCAACGTCCAAACAGAGGTCACCAACAGAGCTATCCTCCAGGGACTGAAGAAGCGATTAGATGGGGCAAAGAGAAATTGGGCGGATGAGCTCAACAGTATCCTGTGGACATTCAGAACTGCGCCTAGAACGCCGACCAAAGAGACACCTTTCACGCTTGCGTTTGGTACTGAAGCTGTATTTCCAATAGAGCTGCAAGTCCCTACACATCGAGTCCAGTTCAATAGCGAGAACACCAATGATGATAAACTGAGAAGTAACCTAGATGCCCTAGAGGAAGTAAGAGAAGAAGCTCATATTCGTACCGCTGTATATGAACAGAGGGCGGCTCGCTACTACAACCAAAGACTCAGGGAAAGGTGCCTAAAGATAGGAGACCTAGCGTTGAGAAACCTGGAAGCCACTGGAAAAAGAGCTGCAGTGGGAAAACTAGCGCCTACCTAGGAGGGCCCTTTCAGAATAATCAAAGTGATCAAACCAGGCGTGTATCGAATTGGGGACATGCAAGGGAACCCTGAGCCTCATGCTTGGAATATCCAGCATTTGAAGAGGTGTTTTCCTTAAAGCCCTACCAAATGTAAAGTGAACAGCTGTACTTTAAAATGTGCAAATAAAATGAATATTATTATTAAATGATGTTGTTTGCCATGACTTGTTTTGCCTTCTTTAAAAAGAAAAAGAAAACATACATGAACAAAGTGCCTGAATCTTGTTCAATGCCTCAGTTAGGTGGGTGACCGGGCTCAAAAATGACCCCGGCACCACAAAACCGGCTGAGATGATGAAGCGACAGTAAGGTCAAAGTGCCTGAATCTTGTTTAAGGCCTCAGTGAGGTGGGTGACCGGGCTCAAAAATGACCCCGGCACCACAAAACCGGCTGAGATGATGAAGCGATAGTAAGGTCAAAGTGCCTGAATCTTGTTCAAGGCCTCAGTGAGGTGGACGACCGGACTCAAAAATGACCCCGGCACCACAAAACCGGCTGAGACGATGAAGCGACAGTAAGGCCGAAGTGCCTGAATCTTGTTCAAAGCCTCAGTGAGGTGGGTAACCGGGCTCAAAAATGACCCTGGCACCACAAAACCGGTTGAGATGATGAAGATCGGGCTCCAAAATGACCCCGACACCCTAAAACCAATGAAAAGCTTGAATCTGAACAAAGCCAAAGAGCCTCGAGACGGTGGCCAGGCAATAAAAAAAAGGGGGGCTCAAAACTTCAAGCAAGTCTAAAAATCGGAGAAGAACAGTGCAGGCCTGAAAAGGCTGAACCCCAAGCTGAGATACACATATTTGAGCTCGGAAGGACTAAGCGAGGGAAGAGCCAAACTCGAGAAAGCCGAATGGCAAAATAGAAGTTACAAATTCCCTCTAACCCAAAGAACAAGAAGAAATCGAAGGCATGAGTAGACGAGCAAAGCCACAACCCCAGCTCCACAAAACACAGAACAGAAAACAAAACCAAGAAGACAAGCTCATCATACTAAGAAAGTATATGATCTAACCTACTTTGATTATATAAAAATTATACGCCCAAGCTTGCGTTACTGATGAATCAGCGAAATAAAAAACAGGAACACCTTTGCAAAATTAGGAAAATTCACAAGTTAGAAGTTTAGTCAATCACTAAAATTCCAGCCCGGATTAACTCAAGGGAGGAAAGATTGGTAACGGGGCTGGTCAGCCTAGTATAACTAAATTCCTTGAAAAATTACTGAGCGATCATATGGCCTAAGAGCTTCTATCCTTAATGTAAATCAAGCCAGAAAAAGCTTACTGATAGGAGAAACAAATTAGGCCCTTCACAGGTCAAACTTTGAATAGGTTAAGCAGCTTAGTAGAACCAGAAAAACAGACAAAAGCAAAAATAATTCAAGTGTGAACACAAACAAAAGCCAGATCTCATTAAAAGAAAAGTAAATTACAACTTTATTTAATCATCTAAAATTATAGGAGGAAAGATCATCCGTAAAGGACTTACATCACTAATTACATCACTATTTACATTGTCACCTACCCTACTGTCCTTGGGAAGCCCAGTGCCCTCCTGCTCTGACCCCCCGGTACCCATGAAAGGCACTATCTCCCCTCCCCGGGGTCCAGTATCTTCTCCTTGGGACTCGGCATCCTCTCCCTGAAGCCTAGCATCGCTCTCTTTAGACTCGCTGCTCTCTCTTTCATCCACTCCCTCAAGCTCGGCATCCCTTTCAAGAAGTCTAGTTGCAGTGCGAGGAGCTCCTTTAGGCAAAGGGATGTCATCCTCCCCATAGCACACCTCCTCACCATCAGAGTCCACTTCAGGGGCTCGGAGCTGAGCTAGTGGGGTGGAGGGGGCATCCTTGGCTTCTTTCAGGCCCCGATTAAACCCAGAGGCAAACATGCGGAAGCCCCTGTTCCATATCTCGTGTTTCAGCTCATCAGAAGCTTTAAAGTCCGCAAGCCACGCCTCACAGGCCTGATCGATCTCTGCTCTCAACTCAGCAGACCCCTTATATTCCTGCAGGCGCTCCTCACACACCAACTAGACTTTGTCTTCAGCAAGCTTGGCATCCTCGAGCAAGGCTGAACACCTCTTTTTCAAAGCCTCGACTTCTTGGCAGAGATATTGATTTTGAAGCTTTGCCGCCTCTGTTGCCAAAGTCAGGTCTTTAAGATTATCAGCACGCTTGCTCAGCTCCTGCTCGAGAACAACTATCCGAGCCAGGGCTTCATCCCTCTGAGCCATCACGGTATCGCAGTGGGCCTGAGCCCCCTCATAATCCATTTTTAGCACCTCATACCGATGCCAGACCTCATCTTTTCGGCCCATAGCCTCGTCCCTTTCCCACCGGACCTCCTCCAAGGAGGATAACTGCTCCAAGGCTTCGTCGCGGTGAACCTCTGCCACGTCTGCCTTCTCATTAGCCCTCTTGAGAGCACCTAGGGTATAGGACAGTTCCCCTTGTAGAGTCTTCAGATGCTCTTGGGTCGCGGCAAGATGGCCCCAAGCATCATTGGTCGCAACAAGGTTCTCCTCATAGCGCGCCTCCTCAATCTGGCGATCCACCGTATCCCGGAGAGACTGGTCGCGAGCGTCCACCTCCATAAAGAGGCCCATCACCTAGTGAAAAGAGAGAACAGTTGAGATGGGGGACAACGAAAATCAAAAGAAGAACCAAAAGCAAAGAGTACAACTTACCATGAGGAGCATCTCCCTAATTGTGTCTCCGAGCTCCCCTCGAGTCCGAGACTGAAACGCTACCTGCTCTCGAGTAGAGCTAGCCAAAAGGCCGGTGAGAGCAAGCAAGCGAGGGTCTGAAGCCTCCATGACCCCACCAAACATTTGCTCTCATAGTATCTCTGCAACCACGCCCATCGGAGATTGATGGGTAACGTCTTCTGCGTTCAGAATCTCGTTGTCGGGGGCATAGAGCAGGGGCACCACAGGGGTTTTCTCTTTCTCGAGGGGAGGCAGAGCTCGGGCCGGTTGTTTAGAAGCCCGAGACTTCTTAGGGGCAGGAGCCGAGGTAGGAACATCGGAGGGAAGAGGGCGCTTGCCCACAGCCCCATTAGCAGCACCCTCACTGGCGGCTGAGGTCTTCTTCCGAGGAGGAGCATTATCAACTGACCCGGACTTAGCTCCCTCCTCAGGAATGCTCTTAGCAACAGGGGCAACCTCGATGCCAGCTCCTTGGACACCTTCACCTGCCGGGACGAGCTCCATCTCACCCTCTGGAGCCCTCTCTTCAGCTGGAGAGACCTCGAACCTCTCTTCAGGGACATCCCCAAAAGACGGAGCAGCATCCGCCCTCACAAGCCCAGGGTCCTCAACTGGCATGTTAGTCACCTTTGGCACAACTTCTGTCCTCGCAATAGAGGCCCATTGGGATCCGGAGGCCTGGGAAGAACGAGAATGGGAGCTAGACCTGCTGCGGCTGGAAGGCTTGGAGGCCCTAGCACCTCAGGAGCTCGGCTTAGAAGCTCAAGAAGGTTCTGGAATTGGGGGAACAGATCGGCCTGCCGACCTGGAGGAAATGACCTGGGCCACCTCCTTAGTAGCTTTAGACATGGACCGCCCAGCTCAGAAAGCGTCCAGAGTGGCCTTCATGCTCTCCTGAGATAAAGTGAAATTCTTGAGAGGCTTGATCTTGTCCATAGGTATTTGAGAAGCTGTAGAGACCCAAAACCAAACAAGTTAAAAAAGCATTCAAGGAAAATCAAAAAGAGAAAAACAAAGCAATTAAACGAAGCGAAATACCTGCATCCCTGCAGTCCTGAAGACTAGACACAAACATGCATTTTTCGACGTCATACTTCTTCTCAATAGAAGTCAGTTGAAGGTACCTGACTTATTCAAAAAGGCTTAGCTAGGACAGATCATTAAAGCCTAGAGGGACATCCTCCCAGGAGAGCTCCACCTCCCAAGACAACCCGGAGTCCTTTTTCAGCTCTACTACCACTTCAAACCCCTCTACCCAGCCTTTTGTTGAGTCCTTATGACCCGAAAATATGGACAGCCCTCTGCGGGGGGTAAAATAGTAAAAACCCTGACTCGCCTTGACCAACCGAAAAAAGGTGACAAACAGACGCGCTGAGGGCGTGAACCTCCAGCTCAGGCAAACAGACTCGAATGAACACATGAATAGAATGGAATTAGGAGCCAGCATTCGAGGGGTTATCCCGAAATATCGGAAGACCTCGATGAAAAAAGGAAAAAAGGGAAAGGTCAGACCATACTCTCGTTGTTTGACAAAAAAGACCAAACTGTGGTCCCTCTGAGGGTCGATTAGACCAGAGGGAGGAGGATCGGGAAGGACGATCCTCTCATTTCGATAGGGAGCCCGGATATGGAAAAGAGGGGTATCCAGATACTCCCGAGAAAAGAAATTTTTTAGGGTGGACGGAGTAATGCTAGACTCTTGATTAATGACATCAGGAAGCTTTGGGCTATCTATGGTGAAGTAAAAAGCGTACCTTGAAAACGATGGGGGGTAGAGGGACAAAGCGAGCGAAACGCGCAGAGAACAGAGAAGAACAAGAGTTCTGCGAAGGCTAGGAAAATTCAAATTTTGAAACAGTAAAGAGAAGAAGAGACGTTTTAAAGGGGATGGTCCTCGGGCCATGCGATCATAATGGGTTCTCGGTATTTACCCCCTCATCATTCATGTAATAACTGATAAGGAGGTAAAGGGGCAATTGATGACCGCTGGGTTTTACCACCCCGATACGAGGTCAGGCCCAAGATGACGGCTCTAGTCCGAGGTTCATGAAGCCTCTTAAATGGACCGGTCCAGACCATTCGGCCTCGAAATCAAGCCTCCCTTGGGTCTCAGTCTCCTCACCCCCAGCTCGGTCATGAGGCTTAGTAGGAGAAGGGATAACCGGCCCACTCACGCAACATATCTGTTTACACGCGTGCCGAGGGAGAATTAAATGGCCGTTCAGCATGGAGCAGATGTCTAACGCTTTTGTACGTACGTATTCGTATGACATAGACAGGTGGCCCAGCAAGGCCGTTGGACGTCACTGACGGACAAAAGAAAAGAATAAAAGGAGAGGAGCCCCCTCCTCTCAGATCAAGCTTACTCAACCATTGTAAACCCTATTTTCTCTGGATCTCAGAATATTAATATCGAATTAAATTGAAAAAACTTAGAATTAAATTTTAATTTTTAAAAAATCGAAGCGAATCAAAAATATAAAAATTAACTGAACCAAATCAAAATAAAAGAGTTATGTTGATTACAATCGAATTGAAAATTGAATAAAAAAACCCTAACACAGATTTATCATCTCTTACATCAATATTCACCTAAATTCATTTAAAAATTTTAAACTTCTCATTAATATTTCAACTAATATTTTAATAAATTCTCAAGACCATACAAGTTACAACATAGAAACTAAAGAATTGAAGAACTAAATTTAATCCAAAGTTTATACACAAAAATAAATATACCAAGACAAAAAAATCTCAAAGGTTCAAATCATATGCTCCAAAAATTTCAAAGTGCCGCCAACTTAAGAAATGACCGGCAGAGACAAAGGATGGATGGTATTAGGGGCAAAGGAGTGATGAGCAGAGCAGAGGTGGTTTTTACTAAATTAAAAAGCTTGAATTGTGACTCTGTACTGCTTTGAAATTCTCAAAGAATGCCGAGGTGGAGGAGCGAAGGTAGCGAGGTGGAGGAGGGACCATAATGAGGCAAAAGAACAATGATAATAGGGGAGGAACGGTAACCCGTGATTAAGAAAGTTAAGTTGTAGTTATATACTAGTAGAATAAGAATGAAGGACTCCTAAATTTTCAAGAGAAAAGAATGGAGAGCAGTAAGGGTTTTCAACTAAAGATGAAAACTTTATATTATGTATAAAAAAAGAATAAAAAGGAGAAGAGGTATAAAAAGGCCAAAAGATCTAAACCCTATTCTAGGAGTGGAAAAAAAAAAGTTCCTTAACCATTTGGCAATAAATGATTTAAGTAATTAAAAATATCTAAAATGATATATATCGATTTGGTTTAATTTTACTTTTTTCTCTTTTAAAAATCGAATCGAATCAATTAAATTGAATTTTTTAAAAAATATAATTGTATTGAATCGAATTACTTAATAAATTGAATCAAATTTCTTACCAATCTAGTACCCAGAGCTTTATGTAGTTTTTTCCAGAATCTGAATGTTAATCTTAGATCTCTATTTGATATGATAGAGATAGGAACACCATGCAGTCTCACAATTTCATTAATGTACAATTCTGCATATTTTCCTATGTATAATCTATTTTGATTGGTAAGAAATGTACTAATTTAGTTAACTTGTCAACTATTACCCAAATGACATCTTTCTTTCTTAGTGTGAGCGGCAATCTTGTTACAAAATCCATGGTAATTTTATTCCATTTCTATTTTGGTATAATGATAGGCTGCAATAACTCTGATGGAACTTGATGTTCTGCTTTTACCCGTTGACATTTCAATCATTTTGTTAAAAGTCCAATTGTATCTCTCTTTATACCTAGCCATCAATAGTGCACCTTTAGATCTTGATATATCTTAGTGCTACCTGGATGTATAGCATATGGACTATTGTGTGTCTCTATAAGAATACTCTATTTCAACTCTCCAGTGTTAGGTAGACATATTCTGTTGCCATAGTACAAGTAGTCATCATCACTAATCACATGCTTCTACTTCTTCCCCTCTGTTACTTGTCTAGTTTATGAGGCTATCCTGTATCTACTTTCATTGCTTCTTCAATTTGTTGTAATAAGTTGGATTTAACTTTTAATTATGCTATGATAACTCCATCATCTGCTATAGTCAACTGCACATTCATTACTCTTAATGCAAATAAGGATTTTTCCTACTGAGTACATCTGCTACCAGATTAGCTTTGCCTGGGTGATAATCTACAATACAATCATAATCTTTCAGTAACTCTAGTCATCTTCTCTATCTCAGGTTTAACTTCTTTTGTGTGGGTAAGTATTTTAGACTCTTATGATTTGTATAGATGTAACATTTGCCTTCATATTTTTAGTGCAAAAACTATGGCAGTCAACTCTAGACCATGGGTAGGATAGTTCTTCTCATGTGACTTCAGTTGTCTAAACGCATAAGCAATCACTTTACCTTCTTACATCAAAACACATCCAAGTCTATTGTGAGAAGCATCACTATAGATCACAAATTTCTTGCTAGAAATAAGTTGTGTAGTATAGGTACTTCAGTAAGCATAGTCTTTACTTTGTCAAAGCTTGCCTGAAATCTATCATCCCAAACATACTTAACATCCTTATGTAATAACTTAGTCAGTGGAGCAACTATAAGTGAAAACCCTTTCAAACCGTATGTAGTACCCAGCTAGATCCAAAAAACTCCTAATCTCTGTAACATTCTTTGGTGGCTTCCATTCAAGAACAACTTTCATCTTCTATTGATCTACCCTAATTCCTTCTACTGATACAACATGTCCTAAAAATGTTATTTCATTGAGACAAAACTTACATTACTGAACTTGACATAAAGTTACTTTTTCCCTCATAGTCTACAATACCACTCTCAAGTGCCTATCATGGTCTTCCCTATTTTTAGAGTATACCAGAATATCATCAATGGATACTACAACAAACTGGTCTAAATATGGATAGAAGATACGGTTTATCAAATCTATGAATGCTGCAGGTGCATTTGTTAACCCGAATAGCATAACCAGGAACTCATAATATCCATATTGTGTCTTGAATGCAGTCTTAGAAACATCCGCCCTTTTAACTCTTAACTGATGGTAACTCGATCTCAAATCTATCTTAGGGAAAATGTTGGCTCCTTTCAACTGATCAAACAAATGATCTAGTGTAGGCAATGAATATTTATTCTTTATAGTTACCTTATTCAACTGTATGTAATCAATGTACAATTAAAGAGATCCATCCTTCTTTTTCACATATAGGTGTACCTCATGGTGAAACACTAGGTCAAATAAAGCCCTTATTAAGTAATTATTGTAACTATATTTTTAACTCTTTCAATTCTATAGGAGCTAGTCTGTAAGGAGTAATAGAGATAGGTGTAATGCCTGACACAACTTTTATAGCAAAAGTTGGTTTACACACCAAGACTTTCCTTCTTAGTTTCAATTACACTAGCTAGATAGGCTGTACAACGCTTTCTAATTAATCTCCTAACTATGGTGGTAGATATGACATTAGAGAGGTAATTTGACCTCTCACCCATAACTATAACCTCAGAACCCTCCAGTGTTTTGAGTGTAAATCTATTTAACTTACAATCAACTATAACATGATATTTAGATAACCAATTTATATCCAAAATCACATCGAACTCTCTAAAAGGTAACTCTATCAAGTCATTTAAAAAGTTGCGACCTTGCACACATTGACAATCTCTATAAACTCTTTTCATAATTACAAGATGTCCTAAGGGATTGTTCACTGCTATGTCATGTTTCAAAGGTTCTACTTGACTTCCCTTCTCATTAGTGATGAGTTTGCTGATGTATGAATGGGTAGAAGTAAGATCAATTAATGTATAAATATATTTATCGAAAATAAAAAATTCACCAACCATAACATTTGGTTTGTTCTGGTCTTCCTTTGCACGAATAACATATGCCCTGGCAGGTGTTCTAGTGTTTAGTTTCTCTACCGTCTCTAATACTCTCTGACTCTGAACATTGCTAGATTTACATTTACCTCTACTTCTGCCTCTAGGCTGTCGGCATAGACCTCTCTATCTGTATAGGCTGTACTGATTGGCCTTTAGGACAATCTCTCATAAAGTGATATGTGCTTCCATATAGATGGCAAACCTAGTTAATCTCCTATCTATCTAAGAGAATGAGATTCTTTCCAAGGAATCCCAAATAAGGATTGTACAGTATTTTGAAAATGTAGCTTTAATAAATGAAGAAATATGAAATCATTAAAAGATGACTTCTGACTCAAAACGATGCCAAATTCTTCTCATATAGGGCATATCTTGAAATTTTGCAAGCGAAATATATAAATTACAAAGTCTCAAAATTAGATAGAAATTATTAAAAAGGACATATCCAATTTAATATTTCAAGTAAAATGAAGCCCTTCTAAGAATTGACCTATTAGTATGCATTGATATATCACTGCAGCTTTCTTCATTCAGTCCTTGAAGAAATTATGATATATTGAAAAATAAAAGGATAAAAAAAAAAGAAAAAGGAGAGAATTCTGTGTTGACAAGTAAGAAAAAATATAATGAGTTTGAAGAGGCAAAACAAAAGAGGAAATGAGGTGATAGCTTCATGGGAGTAAATAATTCTTCTCGATTTGTAAATATTTATGATTTTCCTCTAGAAACCTTCACCTTAATTGAGGCATGCGAGACTATCTAATTTAAATAGTGGGATAGGAATCTTTTTATCCAAATTTAGAGTTTACGTTTTATGTATCATATTATCATGTATGATGAGAAGTTCTTTCTCCAGTGGCTCTAAAAAATAAAATTACTCTTTTGATTCTTGAAAATGAAAATTATAAAAGATTTCCAAGTAGAGTTATTGCTCCTTGAAATACTCACTGCAGTAAAAACTCCCCAGACTCTTTGTTTTAAAAATATTTTACAGGAATCAACTTCCCATTGTTTTTTTAATCTTATTTTCCCAAGTTTAAGTTTTTTTTTTCAAATGACGAAAACTAGAGTCCTAAATGGTTTCCAATTTAGTCAACTCCTTAAAAGAGTCAAAACTTTCAAATCCCATGTAATTTTTAGTTCAGTCAACCCTTTAAAAGGGTCAAAAGTTCATAATCTCAGTTAAAATCTGAAAAATATAAATTCAGAGAAAATAGAAGGAGTTCTGAAAATCACTTTCTCTCTATAATTCTTCATATTACAAGCACTATTTATAGATGAGTCCTAATCCATTTATGATGAAACAAAAAATAAAATCAAGATTATAATAAATATAACATAGAAAACTAAAAGTTTCATTAATACTAACAAAAAACTAAAAGTCTTCATTAATGCAATACTTAATATTTAAGTGAACTTTTAGACTCTCCATGATAAAATAAACTTTTACTCTTCATTTTTATCAAAGTTCTAGAATAAGTTTCATCAATTTTAACACTCCTTGAGATTTCTCTTACAAATTCCTACCAATTTTCTTAATTTTGTAAATCCTTCAACTGACAAAGTTTTTGTAAAAAATTCAACAAGTTGAATTTCTAACTTGCAATAAACCAATTTGATTTCTTTGTTCCTTTTAACTTCTCTTAGAAAATAAAACTTGACTTTAATATGCTTTGTTCTTCCATATTGGACTGAATTTTCTGAAATAGCAATTGCTCATTTGTTGTCACAAAAAATCACAGTAGGATATTATTGTTCTAGTCCTAAATTTGCTAATAATTTCCTGATCGAAAATAAATTGTGTAATTTGTTGCTGAGGCCGCTAAAACATACTTGGATTCTATAATAGACTGAGCAATAACTTCTTATTTTTTTGAATTCTCAGAAAATGGTCTTGAAACAAGGGAGAAGAAGTAACCACTAATGCTTTTTTCCATCATCAAAACTGCCTGCCCAATCACTATCAACATAGTCTTCTTCTTTTCCTCTTTCATAAAATATACCAAAGTTGATTGTTCCTTTAATGTGCCTCGAGATTTTCTTGGCAGCAATAAGATGCAACTTGCTAGGAGAATTCATAAATCAAGAAAGTAGGCTTGCAGGATATATAATATGAGCCTTGATGCAGTAAAAAATATTAGGCTGCCAATAATGCTTCTATATTCAATTGCATCAACTTTTTCTTGCCCATCTTCAATTGAGAATTTCTCATTCTGCGTTAGAGGGGTTGACACAGGCTTACTTTTCTCCAACTTGAACTTCTTCAAAATATCCCAACCATATTTCATTTGAATTAGAAAAATTCCTTGTGATTGCTGATAAACTTTCAAGCTCAGAAAATAGCTCATCAATCATAAGTCAGACATTTTAAATTCAGTTTGCATATGATCTTTGAATTCCTACAATAAATTATCATCATTTCCAATAATAAGCAAACCATCCACATAAAGAGACACTAACTTGAAATAGAAAGTCGCTTCATTCTCACTCCTCTTGAAACCTTCAAGTAGTAAATGAGCATCAATTCTGGCATACTAGACCCTTGGAGCTTATCTCAATCCATAAAGTGCTTTATTGAGTCTATACACCTTATTTTCATTACCTTTGACTATAAAACTTTCAAGCTAGTGATTGTAATACCCGGCTAGACTCCGGTATCGGAATTCCTACCGTTCGGTGGAATCTCGGATGTCGGAAGCCTCTAGAAGGGTAAAATCATGTTTTATAAAATGTTTTCATGTATTATAATGTTTTTAAGTATGTTTTTAAATGAGTTTTTGCATGAAATTTCTCTAAGGAAAAACTCAGGTTCGGCCGCCGAAAGTCAGGATTCGGCCGCCGAACGTGCATGCATGCGGAGGCACGTTAGGCCCCCGAAAGTATGAATGAGGGAAATGCAGGTTCGGCCGCCGAACCTTATGTTCGGCCGCCGAACATTGCATGGATACGGAGGCACATTCGGCCCCCGAACGTGGCCTGGCCAACCACTATAAAAGGGTCCCCTTGGTCCGCACGGGCGAGCTTTTTCTCTCCCATTGTCGGCCAAGGTGAGTCTCCGCCGCTCCTCCCTCAATCTTGAGTGTTTTCCTTGGATCTTTCATGGTTTTAACAAGCTTATAAATTCTATTTTGAAGATTTGTGAGTTTTGAGCAAGTTTTGAGCTTGGAGACCCAAGGAGCTAGATTTCTCCCAACTCCAAGTTAGATCGCCTCAACCCTCGATCTTCAAGAGGTAAGAGCCGATCTTAAGCTCAATGTATGATTTAAACAAGTTTTATGAAGTTTTAAGGGGGTAGAATGCATGTTAGGGTATATGTTGAACCTATGGGTTTTTGATGACTTTATGAACAATGTAGCTTGATTGTGTGTGAATGAAGTGTTGTAGATGGGGTATATGCATGTTTGAGGCCCCTAGGAACTTGTATGCATGCTTTGGTTGAAAAATATGCATGATTTATAGATTTGGAGGCGAAATGTGCAAAGGGAGCCAAGTTTCTGCCCTTTGGCAGAAACCAGGTTCGGCAGCCGAAGGTACTTTCGGCCGCCGAACATGGCTGGGGAGGCAGGCCATTCGGCTGCCGAAGTTGCCCCCGAAAAGAGACTTTCGTCTCTGTCTGGCACTTTCGGCCGCCGAAGGTGCCGCCGAACCTAGCTGAGTTTCGTCTCTGTCTGGGACTTTCGGCCGCCGAAAGTGCCGCCGAAGGTGCCCTGTTCAGCCATTTCATGCATATTTTCTGTGATATTTTCATGATGTTTTAGGGGGTTTTTGGGGGATATATTAGAGTTATGATTATATATGTTTGGTCCCTCATTGGAGTCCACCTGTGTAGGTTCGGACCCGAGGAACCAAGGACCCCAGCAGTGAGCCAGCTGCTGAGAGTTTGACAGAGTCAGCCAGAGGTGAGTGGAACTATACTTAACCTTTTAAATTAAGAAAGTGAATGTTTTATCATGTTTCATGCATCATGACTATAATATAGGATGTTTGCATTAGAATCACGAATATGCTACATTGCATTATTATATTGTGGTTGATGAGGATGGACATTGCACGACTCACTAGCCCTGTGTACGAAGTCCTGTGGTGCCCATAATAGGGCCGGGCAATAGCTCCGATTTACGAAGTCCTGTGGTGCCCATAATAGGGCCGGGCAATACGAAGTCCTGTGGTGCCCATAATAGGGCCGGGCATGGAGCTGAGGGACTTTTGGGTCAGTCCGTCCATGATGTGAAATGTTTGTGCAATGATGCATTCCATTATAGCATGTTTTAAATATTCTTTTTATAGTTCTACTCACTGGGCATCTAGCTCACCCCTCTCCCCTAACCCCCAGGTTTGCAGGTACGGGATTGATAGAGAAGAAAAGAAGAGAAAAGTCATATGTATGTAATAGTTAGATAGTGGACATGACGATTGTATTATGATGAAATGTAAGAACTTTCAGTATGTTATGTAATGAGATAATTGAGGTTAGAGTTGTGCTTGACCATAGTGTATTGCTAATCCCTTTTGTATGTACATGATCTTTGATATGATGTTTATGAAAAACTAACTCAACATATAATGTATAGCCCTTTGAGGCTTTGATGAGATCCCACAGAGGGACTTTATTTATGTATATGTTCAGAGTATGCACAGGTTGGTGATTGATTGCATGTATAAAAGAAAAGTTTTAATTTTTATGTATGATGTTGATCATGTATGGGATTAAACAGGTTTACAGGTATATGTTAGGCTTGCTACGGGTCCCGGCGGCCTTATGCCGATCTGGATCCTAGCGCCGGTAGCGGTCCGATTTTCGGGTCGTTACAGAGTGGTATCAGAGCCCTAGGTTCATATGGTCGGACCTAGCGTGTTGGGCTCATAGAGGTTATAGAAGGTCAAGCACAATAGGAAAGGTCATGTCCACTAGGATAGGATGTAGAGTCCTGTCTTGCTATGATGATGTGATATGCCATGACTATATGCATGCGCATAAATGATATGCTATGTTTGCTATGTATGTGATGAGGGTTCATGTGTGCCCACATGAACCATATGATGCTAATGCTTGCGAGTTATGTGCTGTTTTTCAGAAAACAGAATGAGAGGAACTCGTCGATCTGCACGATTGACAGGAGTCCCACCAGAGGATGAGGGCACGAGCGCCCGTCCTCCCACATTGCCTAGGGCAATGTCATGCAGAGTAAACAGAGAAAGAGTATCAAGGGACCCTAGAAGGTCTTTTGATACTAGCAGAAGGGGGACAGAAAGAGGAGGAAGTTCTTCAGATGTGAGGGAGGCTATGGAAGAAGATCAGAGAAGGGATGGGAATCTGGATGTTGGCATGTCAGAAGAAGGGACAGGGGAGTCACAAGGAGGCACTCAGGCCTCGGGGTATGGTTTTCCACCCTATTATCCACCCTATGCACAGAGTCCCGGGTATCCGATGGGAAGTACGTCGGATTACTCCAGCTTTAACCTCTACCCTACTCACATGCCTTATCCACCTTTCTACCCACCGTACCCACAGTACCCAGCCTATCCACCCTCATCCTTCCATCCTCACCCAGCAAACCCCACCTCGGGGAATGCTGCATCCCCACCTCCACCACCTACAGAACCAGTAGCCCCAGTTACTCAACCTCCTAGACCTAGCTCAGCCAGTGGGAGTAAGGTGAAGATGACAGCTTACCTTAAGCTGGATGCTCCTAAGTACAAGTCAGGGGATGATCCCTTTGAATACCTGAGAGCAGTGAAGACGATCACTGATGAGCTAGGGGCAGATGATAGAAGAGCCATTGAGATGGCAGGGTTCACCCTGAAGTGCAAGAAGGCAAGGGAATGGTTCAAGTGCTATGTGGACCCGAGACTAGACAGTATGACATGGGAGGAATTTGCCAATGAGTTTGCTGGATGGGCATTTCCAGATAGTTCCAGAGAGTTAAAGATGATTGAGTTTGAACAACTGAGACAGACAGAAGACATGAGCATAGAGGAGTACACAGATAAATTTCTGGAGCTATTACCCTTCTCGGGGCAAGCTCTAGATACAGATGTGAAGAAGGCCAGGAGATATGTCATGAAGTTACAGTCCAGGTACTCCTCATTGATTCAATCAGCTGAGAGGGAAAGTTTTCACACGGTGGTAGATATGGCTCGAAGAATGGAGGCCAGTGCCATAGTTGAGGGGTCAGTGAAGCAGTCAGTGACCCAGTCTTCAGGGGTTAAGACCCCAGGCAGAGGAGGGCCAGGACCCTCTACTCAGAGCTCAGGAAGCAAGAGATGGAGTAGCACTAAGAAGCCCAAGAAGAATAAGTTCTGGAATAAGCTGAAATCCGGTCTGGGATTAGGCGGTGGCTCGAGTTCAGGCTCAGACGGTGCAGAATGCCAAAGGTGTGGGAGACCACACAAGGGAGCGTGTCGATGGGGGACCAATGCATGTTTCAGATGTGGCCAGGAGGGACACATAGCTCGGGATTGTCCTAGAGCACCTTTCATGGGCCAGCCCCAACAGATAGCTTCAGGTAGTGTGGCACAACCAGCAGCACCAGCCACAACTCAGGGCAGTGGCAGAGGTAGAGGGAGAGGGGCAGCCTCTTCTTCTGGTTCCCGAGGTGAAGGTCCATCAGCTCCAGCCAGGATCTTCACAATGACTCAGCAGGAGGCGAACACATCCAACACCGTGGTGTCAGGTAATCTCATCATTGGGTGTTCTGATGTGTATGCATTAATGGACCCGGGTGCATCTCATTCCTTTATTTCTCCGAGGGCAGTTGAGAGGTTAGGGTTGATGGTCTCTGGGTTAGAGTGTCCCCTATGGGTCAGTGGACCCAAGTGTGACCCGACGGTGGCAGAGTCAGTCTGCCGGTACTGTCCAGTGTTTGTTGAGGGAAGATGCCTCTCCGCCGACCTTGTGGTTCTAGATTTGACAGATTTTGACGTCATTCTAGGGATGGATTGGCTATCTACCCATGGTGCTACCTTGGACTGCAGGGACAAGGTAGTCAGGTTCAGAGATCAGAACGGGTCGGAGGTTGTCTTCAGAGGAGACAGGAGGGGTACGCCTAGAGGTCTGATATCGGCCCTACAGGCTCGTAGGCTGCTTAGGAAGGGATGTCAGGGGTATGTAGCTCACGTGAGAGAGCTAGATAGTCAGGTCAGGGAGCCAGCCTCAGTGCCAGTTGTCAGAGAATTTCTGGATGTCTTTCCAGAAGAGCTTCCAGGACTACCACCTGCTAGGGAGATAGAGTTCGAGATTGAACTGATGCCTGGAACTAGACCGATCTCTATCCCTCCCTACAGGATGGCACCAGCAGAATTGAAGGAACTGAAAGAGCAGTTGCAAGATCTGGTAGATAAGGGCTTCATCCGACCGAGTACCTCACCTTGGGGTGCTCCAGTGCTTTTTGTGAGAAAGAAGGATGGATCCCTTAGACTTTGTATCGACTATAGGCAGTTGAACAAGGTCACTACCAAGAACAAGTACCCACTGCCAAGGATCGACGATCTATTCGACCAGCTAGCAGGAGCGGGTTGTTTCTCCAAGATAGATCTGAGATCAGGGTACCATCAGCTGAGGATAAGGGAAGAAGACATACCAAAGACAGCTTTCAGGACCAGATATGGGCACTATGAGTTCCTTGTAATGCCGTTTGGGTTAACTAACGCCCCTGCAGCATTCATGGACCTCATGAATAGAGTATTCAGACCATACCTGGATCACTTCGTTATTGTCTTCATAGATGATATCTTAGTGTATTCCAGGAATGCAGAGGAGCATGCCCATCATCTGAGGATTGTATTACAGACCTTGAGGGAACATGGCTTGTATGCCAAGTTCTCCAAGTGTGAGTTCTGGTTGAGGAGCATCTCATTCTTGGGGCATGTAGTGTCAGAGAATGGAATAGAGGTAGACCCCAAGAAGATAGAAGCTGTGACTAACTGGCCAAGACCCACCTCAGTGACAGAGATCAGAAGTTTCTTGGGTTTGGCTGGTTACTACAGGAGGTTCGTCCAGGACTTCTCTAAGATTGCAGCTCCTTTAACCAGATTGACCAGAAAGAATCAGAGGTTCGAGTGGACCGATCAGTGTGAAGAAAGCTTTGAGGAGCTCAAGAAGAGGTTGACTTCAGCACCAGTGTTAGCTCTGCCAAACAGCAATGAGGACTTCACAGTGTTCTGTGATGCATCCAGAGTAGGCCTGAGTTGTGTGTTGATGCAGAATGGTAGGGTGATCGCTTATGCTTCTAGACAGCTGAAGAGGCATGAGTTGAATTACCCCACACACGACCTGGAAATGGCAGCAGTTATCTTTGCCCTCAAGATGTGGAGGCATTACCTCTATGGGGTGAAGTGTGAGATCTTCACAGATCATAAGAGCCTGCAGCACATCTTGAACCAGAGAGAGCTGAACTTGAGGCAGAGGAGATGGGTAGAACTGTTGAGTGACTATGATTGCAAGATCCAGTACCATCCGGGTAAGGCTAATGTAGTAGCTGATGCCTTAAGCCGGAAATCACTTGGCAGTCTATCCCACATCACGGCAGAGAGGAGACCGGTGGTGAAGGAATTTTATAAACTCATCAATGAGGGTCTACTGATGGAGTTGTCTGGTACAGGTGCTTTGATTGCACAGATGAAAGTAACACCCGTGTTTCTGGAGCAGGTGGCTCAGAAACAGCACGAGGACCCAGAGTTAGTGAAGATTGCCAGGACTGTTCAGTCAGGCAAAAACAGTGAATTCAGGTTCGATAGTAAGGGGATCCTCCGCTATGGGAATAGACTATGTGTACCAGATGACATCGGGCTAAAAGGAGACATTATGAGAGAGGCTCATAATGCTAGATACAGCATTCACCTTGGAGCCACCAAGATGTACCAGGATCTGAAGAGAGTGTATTGGTGGCCAGCTATGAAGAGGGAAGTGGCACAGTTCGTGTCAGCCTGCGAAATATGTCAGAGGGTGAAGCTGGAACATCAGAAGCCGGCTGGAATGCTTAACCCACTGCCGATTCCAGAGTGGAAATGGGAGAATATCACTATGGATTTTGTAGTGGGGTTACCGGCAGCATCCAACAGACTAGACTCCATATGGGTGATTGTGGACAGACTCACCAAATCTGCTCACTTCATCCCTGTTAGGAGCAACTACTCTGTGGATAAGTTAGCGCAGGTTTATGTGGATGAAGTTGTCAGGCTGCATGGGGTCCCAGTTTCTATAGTGTCAGATAGAGGGCCCCAGTTCACCTCCAGGTTTTGGCGGAGTCTGCAGAATGCTATGGGTACCAGGTTGGATTTCAGTACTGCCTTCCATCCCCAGACTGATGGACAGTCAGAGAGGACCATCCAGACAATAGAGGATATGCTCAGGATGTGTGTGCTAGATTTTGGCGGTTCTTGGAGGCAACATCTACCCTTGGTGGAGTTCGCCTACAATAACAGCTATCATGCTAGCATCGGGATGGCTCCATATGAAGCTTAGTATGGGAGGAAGTGCAGGTCACCTGTTTGCTGGGAAGAGGTTGGAGAGAGGTCCTTAGCAGGGCCTGAGCTTGTAGAGATCACCAGCAGGGTGGTGCCCATGATCAGAGAAAGAATCAAGACTGCTACAAGCAGGCAGAAGAGTTATGCAGACATCCGCAGGAAACAGGTAGAGTTTCAGGAGGGGGATCTAGTATTGCTCAAGGTGTCTCCAATGAAAGGGGTGGTTCGGTTTGGT
This sequence comes from Manihot esculenta, assembly GCF_001659605.2. Classification (NCBI taxonomy): domain Eukaryota; kingdom Viridiplantae; phylum Streptophyta; class Magnoliopsida; order Malpighiales; family Euphorbiaceae; genus Manihot; species Manihot esculenta. Next base: position 34,611,029 of record NC_035162.2, on the reverse strand, counting down.
AAGAAGGGTAAGCTAGCTCCACGGTACATCGGACCCTTTGAGGTCTTGCAAAAAGTTGGGAATGTATCGTACAAGCTGGACTTGCCTGCTTCTATGGAGAGAATCCATCCGGTTTTCCATGTTTCCATGTTGAGGAAGTTCGTGTCAGATCCGGGCAAGGTTCTTAGTGAGCCTGATGTGGAGATCCAAGAGGATCTCACTTATGTTGAACAGCCAGTGCGGATTCTTGACACTCAGATCAGAAAGCTAAGGAACAAGGAAATCCCGATGGTGAAAGTCCTTTGGAACCACCACAATATGGAAGAATGTACCTGGGAGACACGGGAGTCCATGCTCCAGCAATATCCCCATCTCTTTTAAGGTTAGTCTCTATGTGTTTTATGTGTATGTTATGTGTGTGCTTTGCATGTGATAGTTGAGGAACATTCGGGGACGAATGTTCTTAAGGGGGGGAGAATGTAATACCCGGCTAGACTCCGGTATCGGAATTCCTACCGTTCGGTGGAATCTCGGATGTCGGAAGCCTCTAGAAGGGTAAAATCATGTTTTATAAAATATTTTCATGTATTATAATGTTTTTAAGTATGTTTTTAAATGAGTTTTTGCATGAAATTTCTCTAAGGAAAAACTCAGGTTCGGCCGCCGAAAGTCAGGATTCGGCCGCCGAACGTGCATGCATGCGGAGGCACGTTAGGCCCCCGAAAGTATGAATGAGGGAAATGCAGGTTCGGCCGCCGAACCTTATGTTCGGCCGCCGAACATTGCATGGATACGGAGGCACATTCGGCCCCCGAACGTGGCCTGGCCAACCACTATAAAAGGGTCCCCTTGGTCCGCACGGGCGAGCTTTTTCTCTCCCATTGTCGGCCAAGGTGAGTCTCCGCCGCTCCTCCCTCAATCTTGAGTGTTTTCCTTGGATCTTTCATGGTTTTAACAAGCTTATAAATTCTATTTTGAAGATTTGTGAGTTTTGAGCAAGTTTTGAGCTTGGAGACCCAAGGAGCTAGATTTCTCCCAACTCCAAGTTAGATCGCCTCAACCCTCGATCTTCAAGAGGTAAGAGCCGATCTTAAGCTCAATGTATGATTTAAACAAGTTTTATGAAGTTTTAAGGGGGTAGAATGCATGTTAGGGTATATGTTGAACCTATGGGTTTTTGATGACTTTATGAACAATGTAGCTTGATTGTGTGTGAATGAAGTGTTGTAGATGGGGTATATGCATGTTTGAGGCCCCTAGGAACTTGTATGCATGCTTTGGTTGAAAAATATGCATGATTTATAGATTTGGAGGCGAAATGTGCAAAGGGAGCCAAGTTTCTGCCCTTTGGCAGAAACCAGGTTCGGCAGCCGAAGGTACTTTCGGCCGCCGAACATGGCTGGGGAGGCAGGCCATTCGGCTGCCGAAGTTGCCCCCGAAAAGAGACTTTCGTCTCTGTCTGGCACTTTCGGCCGCCGAAGGTGCCGCCGAACCTAGCTGAGTTTCGTCTCTGTCTGGGACTTTCGGCCGCCGAAAGTGCCGCCGAAGGTGCCCTGTTCAGCCATTTCATGCATATTTTCTGTGATATTTTCATGATGTTTTAGGGGGTTTTTGGGGGATATATTAGAGTTATGATTATATATGTTTGGTCCCTCATTGGAGTCCACCTGTGTAGGTTCGGACCCGAGGAACCAAGGACCCCAGCAGTGAGCCAGCTGCTGAGAGTTTGACAGAGTCAGCCAGAGGTGAGTGGAACTATACTTAACCTTTTAAATTAAGAAAGTGAATGTTTTATCATGTTTCATGCATCATGACTATAATATAGGATGTTTGCATTAGAATCACGAATATGCTACATTGCATTATTATATTGTGGTTGATGAGGATGGACATTGCACGACTCACTAGCCCTGTGTACGAAGTCCTGTGGTGCCCATAATAGGGCCGGGCAATAGCTCCGATTTACGAAGTCCTGTGGTGCCCATAATAGGGCCGGGCAATACGAAGTCCTGTGGTGCCCATAATAGGGCCGGGCATGGAGCTGAGGGACTTTTGGGTCAGTCCGTCCATGATGTGAAATGTTTGTGCAATGATGCATTCCATTATAGCATGTTTTAAATATTCTTTTTATAGTTCTACTCACTGGGCATCTAGCTCACCCCTCTCCCCTAACCCCCAGGTTTGCAGGTACGGGATTGATAGAGAAGAAAAGAAGAGAAAAGTCATATGTATGTAATAGTTAGATAGTGGACATGACGATTGTATTATGATGAAATGTAAGAACTTTCAGTATGTTATGTAATGAGATAATTGAGGTTAGAGTTGTGCTTGACCATAGTGTATTGCTAATCCCTTTTGTATGTACATGATCTTTGATATGATGTTTATGAAAAACTAACTCAACATATAATGTATAGCCCTTTGAGGCTTTGATGAGATCCCACAGAGGGACTTTATTTATGTATATGTTCAGAGTATGCACAGGTTGAGTTGGTGATTGATTGCATGTATAAAAGAAAAGTTTTAATTTTTATGTATGATGTTGATCATGTATGGGATTAAACAGGTTTACAGGTATATGTTAGGCTTGCTACGGGTCCCGGCGGCCTTATGCCGATCTGGATCCTAGCGCCGGTAGCGGTCCGATTTTCGGGTCGTTACAGTGATGATCTCTTCCTCAAGCACACCATTCAAAATGTTGATTTAACATCTAAATGGAAAACTTTTCAGTTATTTTTAGTTGCAACTGTCAACAACTGTAATACCCGGCTAGACTCCGGTATCGGAATTCCTACCGTCCAGTGGAATCTCGGATGTCGGAAGCCTCTAGTAGGGTAGAAACATGTTTTCATAAAATGTTTTAAGGTATTTCATGGTTTTAAGTATGAAAATTTTATGAGTTTTTGCATGAAAAGTCTTTGGAGGAAAACCCAGGTTCGACCGCTGAAAGTCAAGTTCGGCCGCCGAACATGCATGCGTTTTGGATGCACGTTAGGCCCCCGAAAGCATGAGGGAGGGAAGTCCAGGTTCGGCCTCCGAAACCCAAGTTCGGCCGCCGAACATGGCATGCATGCGGAGGCACTTTCGGCCCCCAAACGTGGCCTGGCCAGCCACCTATAAAAGGGTCACTTAGCCGAAATGGGCGAGCTTTCTCCTATTTTCGGCCACAGCTAGCTTTCGACCTCCCTCTCCCCAGATCTTGTGTTCCTTCTCCAAATCTCCTCCATTATTCTTGAGTTTTCACCTCTCATTGCAAGTTTTGAGCATTTAAGACAAGTTTTGGAGCTTTGGGAACTCAGGAGCTCATTTGCTTGGATCTCCGAGTTTAGGTCGTCTCTCTCTCGATCATCAAGAGGTAAGAGCCGATCTTAAGCTCATTGTATGTTTTAAGTAAGTTTTAAGTTGTTCTATGGGGTAGAATGCATGTTTAGCTCATAGTTAGGTTTTTGAGTTAATGATATGTTTTGAACAATGTATGTTGGATTGTGTTGTTGTTGTGTGTTGTAGTTGGGGTTTGAGTTAGTTTGAGGCCCCTAGGAACCAATGTATGTATATTTGCATGATTTGGATGAGTTATATGCATGTTGGAAGAGTTAGGAGGCAAGAGGTTCATTTGAGCCAAGTTTCTGCCCATTTGGGAGAAACCAGGTTCGGCAGCCGAAGGAACTTTCGGCCGCTGAACCCCCTTGTGGAGGCAGCATTCGGCTGCCGAAGCTTGCCCCCGAAAAGAGACTTTCGTCTCTGTGTGGGACTTTCGGCCGCCGAACCTGCCGCCGAAAGTGCCCTGTCCAGCCATTTCTTGCATGTTTTTATGTAGTTGTTTTATGATGTTTTAGGGGGTTTTTGGGGAGTATATTGGAGTTATGTTTATGTATGTTTGGTCCCTCATTGGAGTCCACCTATGTAGGTTCGGACCCGAGGAACCGAGGACCCCAGCAGTGAGCCAGCTGCTACAGAGTTTGTCAGAGCTAGCCAGAGGTGAGTGGAATAAACCTTAAGTTTTAAAATAAATGAAATATGAATTCTGAGCATGATCCATGCATCATGAATGCCATGAGATATAGTAGGTTGGTTGCATTAGTATTCACGAATATGTTGCATTGCATTTATGATGTTGATGTGGATTGGTTATTGGATGACCCTTTAGTCCTCATATGATATGATGATGCTACGGCATGAGATATGGTATGGAAGTCCAGGTTGTACCCATTCTACGTCCCTGGCACGATGTAAGAGGAAGTCCAGGTTGTACCCATTCTACGTCCCTGGCACATTGGTATGTTATGATATGTTATGTTAAGAGAAAGACCGGTTGTACCCATTCTACGTCCCGGCACAGTTGGACTATGTAGAGGACTATTGGTGACAATACCATCCAAGATGTGATTTGTTGTGATGTGTTGCATTACACGATGGCATGAGATTTAAATGTTTTCTATTATTCTGCTCACTGGGCTTTGTAGCTCACCCCTCTCCCCTAACCCCAAATGTGCAGGTACAGGGTAGACCAGGAGGTTAGCCAGAGTTTTGAAGTATGTCTATGTAATAGTTAGATTGTGGACATGACAATTGTACTATGATGTAATGTAAGAGATTACAGTATGTTATGTAATGAGGTATATTGAGGTTATAGATGTGCTTGACCCAATGAGTATTGTAATCCCTTGTTGATACATGATCTTAATGTCTATTGATGTTTATGTTTAACCAACTCAACTTATGATGTATCGCCCATTGGGGCATTGATGAGATCCCACAGAGGGGTCAAGTTTATAATTATGAGTATGTTTAGTGCATGCACAGGTTGAGTTGGTGTATGAGGAATGAATGAAAAGAAAAGTTTTAATTTTTATGTATGATTGTTGATCATGTATGGGATTAAACAGGTTTACAGGTTACATGTCAGGCTTGCTACGGGTCCCGGCGGCCTTAAGCCGATCTGGATCCTAGCGCCGGTAGCGGTCCGATTTTTGGGTCGTTACAGAATGGTATCAGAGCCGTAGGTTCATATGGTCGGACCTAGAGTGTCGGGCTCATAGATGATATAGAAGGTCAAGCACAATAGGAAGATCATGTCCACTACGATAGGATGTGGAGTCCTGTCTTGTTTGATGATGTGAAATGCCATGATTATATACATGTGCATTAATGCTATGATATGAATGATATGCATGTGATGAGGGTTCATGTGTGCCCACATGAACCATATGATGCTAATGTTTGCTTGTTATGTGCTGCCTTTCAGAAAATAGGATGAGAGGAACCCGTCGATCGGCAAGATTGACTGGAGTGCCACCTGAGGATGAGGGCACGAGTGCCCGTCCTCCTACATTGCCTAGGGCAATGTCTTGTAGAGCCAACAGAGAAAGAGTGTCAAGGGACCCTAGAAGGTCTTTTGATGCTAGCAGAAGGGGGACAGATAGAGGAGGAAGTTCTTCAGATGTGAGGGAGGTTACAGAAGAGGATCAGAGGAGGGATGGGAACCTGGATGTGAGCATGGAGGAAGAGGGGACAGGGGAATCTCAGGGAGGCGTTCAGGCCTCGGGGTATGGTTTTCCACCCCATTATCCACCCTTCCCACAGGGTTCAGGGTATCCGATGGGAGGTACCTCGGATTACTCCAGCTTTAACCCCTACCCTACCTACATGCCTTATCCACCTTTCTATCCACCTTACACACAGTACCTAGCTTATCCACCCTCACCTTTCTATCCAAACCCGGCAAACCCCACCTCGGGGAATGTTGTACCCCCACCTCCACCACCTACAGAACCAACATCCCCAGTTACTCAACCTCCTAGACCTAGCTCAGCTGATGGGAGCAAGGTAAAGATGACAGATTACCTCAAGCTAGATGCTCCCAAATACAAGTCAGGGGATGACCCCTTTGAGTATCTGAGAGTGGTGAAGACAATAACTGATGAGCTAGGGGCAAGTGACAATAGGGCCATTTAGATGGCAGGGTTCACTTTAAAGTGCAAGAAGGCACGGGAATGGTTCAAGTGTTATGTGGACCCGAGACTAGACGGTATGACATGGGAAGAATTTGCGAATGAGTTCGCTGGATGGGCTTTTCCAGACAGTTCCAGAGAACTGAAGATGATTGAGTTTGAGCAACTGAGGCAGTCAGAGCACATGGGTGTAGAGGAGTTCACGGATAAATTCTTGGAGCTATTGCCTTTTTCAGGGCAAGCTCTAGATACAGATACGAAGAAAGCCAAGAGGTATGTTATGAAGCTGCATTCCAGGTACTCCTCGTTGATTCAGTCAGCTGAGAGAGAAAGTTTCCACGCTGTGGTGGATATGGCTCAAAGAATGGAAGCAAGTGCTATAGTTGAGGGGTCAGTGAAGCAGTCAGTGACCCAGTCTTCAGGGGTTAAGACCCCAGGCAGAGGAGGACCAGGTTTCTCTTCTCAGAGCTCAGGTAAGAAGAGGTGGGATAACACCACCAGGAAGCCGAAGAAGAATAAGTTTTGGAACAAGTTGAAATCCGGTCTGGGATTTGGCGGTGGCTCGAGCTCAGGCTCAGAATGTACAGAATTCCAGAGATGTGGAAGACCGCACAGGGGAGTGTGTCGAGCTGGGACTAATACATGTTTCAGATGTGGACAGGAGGGACACATAGCTCGGGAGTGTCCTAGAGCGCCTTTTATGGGCCAGCCCCAGCAGACAGCTTCTGGTAGTGTGGCACAGCCAGCAGTTCCAGCCACAACTCAGGGCAGTGGCAGAGGTAGAGGGAGAGTGGCAGCCTCTTCTTCTGGTTCCCGAGGTGAAGGTCCATCAGCTCCAGCCAGGATCTTCACCATGACTCAGCAGGAGGCTAACACATCCAACACCGTGGTGTCAGGTAATCTCGTCATTGGGTGTTCTGATGTGTATGCATTAATGGACCCGGGTGCATCTCATTCTTTTATTGCTCCGAGAGCCATTGAGAGATTGGGTCTGATAGTCTCTGGGTTAGAGTGTCCCCTATGGGTCAGTGGACCCAAGTGTGACCCGTCAGTGGCAGTGTCAGTCTGCCAGTACAGTCCAGTTTTTGTTGAGGGAAGATGCCTCTCCACCGACCTTGTGGTTCTAGATTTGACAGACTTTGACGTCATTCTAGGGATGGATTGGCTATCTACCCATGGTGCTACCTTGGACTGCAGGGACAAGGTAGTCAGGTTCAGAGATCAGAACGGGTCAGAGGTCGTCTTCAGAGGAGACAAGAGGGGCACACCTAGAGGTCTGATATCAGCTCTTCAGGCTCGTAGGTTGCTTAGGAAGGGATGTCAGGGGTACTTAGCTCATGTGAGAGAGCTAGACAGTCAGGTCAGGGAGCCGGCCTCGGTGCCAGTTGTCAGAGAGTTTCAGGATGTTTTTCCGGATGAGCTTCCAGGTTTACCACCTGCTAGGGAGATAGAGTTCGAGATAGAGTTTGTGCTTGGAGCTAGACCGATCTCTATCCCTCCCTACAGGATGGCCCCAGCTGAGTTAAAGGAGTTGAAAGAGCAGTTGCAAGAGTTGGTAGAAAAGGGCTTCATCCGACCAAGCACTTCACCTTGGGGTGCACCAGTTTTATTCGTGAGAAAGAAGGATGGATCCCTTAGACTTTGTATCGACTACAGACAGTTGAACAAAGTCACTACCAAGAATAAGTACCCATTGCCAAGGATCGATGATCTATTCGACCAGCTAGCCAGAGCCGGTTGTTTCTCCAAAATAGATCTGAGATCGGGGTACCATCAGTTAAGGATAAGGGAGGAGGATGTGCCGAAGACAGCTTTCAGGACTAGATATGGGCATTTTGAGTTCCTTGTAATGCCGTTCGGGTTAACCAACGCCCCTGCAGCATTCATGGATCTCATGAACAGAGGGTTTAGTCAGTACCTGGATCACTTCGTTATTGTCTTCATAGATGATATCTTGGTGTATTCCAGGAATGCAGAGGAGCATGCCCATCATCTGCGGTTGGTCTTGCAGACTTTGAGGGAACATGGCTTGTATGCCAAGTTCTCTAAATGTGAATTCTAGCTGAGGAGCATTTCGTTCTTGGGGCATGTAGTGTCAGAGAATGGGATAGAGGTAGACCCCAAGAAGACAGAAACTGTGGCTAACTGGCCTAGACCCACTTCAGTGACGGAGATCAGGAGTTTCTTGGGTTTGGCAGGTTACTACAGGAGGTTCGTTCAGGACTTCTCGAAAATAGCAGCTCCTCTGACCAAACTAACCAGGAAGAATCAGAAGTTTATGAGGACCGATCAGTGCGAAGAGAGTTTTGAAGAGCTTAAGAAGAGGTTGACTTCAGCACCAATTTTAGCTCTGCCATCTAGTGATGAAGACTTTATAGTCTTTTGTGATGCGTCCCATGTGGGACTGGGTTGTGTACTGATGCATAATGAGAGGGTGATTGCTTATGCTTCTAGACAGCTAAAGAAGCATGAGTTGAATTACCCCACACATGACCTTGAGATGGCAGCAATAATCTTTGCACTCAAGATGTGGAGGCACTACCTCTATGGGGTAAAATGTGAGATCTTTACAGATCATAAGAGCCTGCAGTACATCCTGAGTCAAAGAGATTTGAATTTGAGACAGAGGAGATGGGTAGAGTTGCTGAGTGACTATGATTGCAAGATTCAGTATCATCCGGGTAAGGCGAATGTCGTGGTAGACGCCCTAAGCCGGAAGTCACTAGGCAGTCTATCCCACATCACGGCAGAGAGGAGACCAGTGGTGAAGGAGCTCTACAAGCTCATTGAGGAAGGTCTACAGATGGAGTTATCTGGTACAGGTGCCTTGGTGGCCCAGATGAGAGTGGCACCCGTGTTTCTGGAGCAGGTGGCTCAGAAACAGCATGAGGACCCAGAGTTAGTAAAAATTGCCAGGACTGTTCAGTCAGGCAAAGACAGCGAGTTCAGATTCGACAGCAAGGGGATCCTCCACTATGGGAGCAGACTATGTGTACCAGATGACATAGGGCTAAAAGGAGACATTATGAGGGAGGCTCATAATGCAAGATACAACATTCACCCCGGAGCCACCAAGAAGTATCAAGATCTGAAGAAGGTTTATTGGTGGCCAGCTATGAAGAAAGAAGTGGCACAGTTTGTGTCAGCCTGCGAAGTGTGTCAGAGGGTGAAGCTGGAACATCAGAAGCCGGCTGGAATGCTTAACCCGCTACCTATTCCAGAATGGAAATGGGAAAATATAGCTATGGACTTTGTAGTGGGGTTAACGGGAGCGTCCAACAGAGTGGACTCCATATGGGTGATTGTGGACAGACTCACCAAATCTGCTCACTTCATTCCTATTAGGAGTGGCTACTCTGTAGACAAGTTGGCGCAGGTATATGTGGATGAGATCGTCAGGCTGCATGGGGTTCCTGTTTCGATAGTGTCTGATAGAGGGCCCCAGTTCACCTCCAGATTTTGGCGGAGTCTGCAGAATGCCATGGGTACTAGGTTGGATTTCAGTACTGCCTTCCACCCCCAGACGGACGGACAGTCCGAAAGGACCATCCAGACTATAGAGGATATGCTTAGAATGTGTGTGCTGGACTTTGGCGGTTCTTGGAGGCAGCATCTACCTTTAGTGGAGTTTGCCTACAATAACAGCCATCACGCTAGCATCGGGATGGCTCCATATGAAGCTTTATATGGGAGGAAGTGCAGGTCACCTGTTTGCTGGGAGGAAGTTGGAGAAAAGGCCTTGGCAGGGCCTGAGCTAGTAGAGATCACCAGCAGGGTGGTACCCATAATCAGAGAAAGAATCAAGACTGCTACGAGCAGACAGAAGAGTTATGCAGACATCCGCAGAAGACAGGTAGAGTTTCAGGAGGGGGATCTGGTATTGCTTAAGGTGTCTCCAATGAAAGGAGTGGTTCGGTTCGGAAAGAAAGGTAAGCTGGCTCCACGGTACATCGGACCCTTCGAAGTTTTGCAAAAGATTGGGAATGTATCGTACAAGCTGGATTTACCTGCTTCTATGGCAAGAATCCATCCGGTTTTCCATGTTTCTATGTTGAGGAAATTTGTGTCAGATCCGAGCAAGGTTCTTAGTGAGCCTGATGTGGAGGTCCAAGAGGATCTCACCTATGTTGAGCAGCCAGTGCGGATCATAGACACCCAGATCAGAAAGCTGAGAAACAAGGAAATCCCGATGGTGAAAGTCCTTTGGAACCACCACAATATGGAAGAGTGCACTTGGGAGACACGGGAGTCTATGCTCCAGCAGTACCCTCATCTCTTTTAAGGTTAGATCTCTTTGTGTTTATGTGCTAGGTATGTATGTTGTGTTTTATGCCATGCTATGTGTGCTAGTTGAGGTACATTCGGGGACGAATGTTCTTAATGGGGGGAGAATGTAATACCCGGCTAGACTCCGGTATCGGAATTCCTACCGTCCGGTGGAATCTCGGATGTCGGAAGCCTCTAGTAGGGTAGAAACATGTTTTCATAAAATGTTTTAAGGTATTTCATGGTTTTAAGTATGAAAATTTTATGAGTTTTTGCGTGAAAAGTCTTTGGAGGAAAACCCAGGTTCGGCCGCTGAAAGTCAAGTTCGGCCGCCGAACATGCATGCGTTTTGGAGGCACGTTAGGCCCCCGAAAGCATGAGGGAGGGAAGTCCAGGTTCGGCCGCCGAAACCCAAGTTCGGCCGCCGAACATGGCATGCATGCGGAGGCACTTTTGGCCCCCGAACGTGGCCTGGCCAGCCACCTATAAAAGGGTCACTTAGCCGAAATGGGCGAGCTTTCTCCCATTTTCGGCCACAGCTAGCTTCCGACCTCCCTCTCCCCAGATCTTGTGTTCCTTCTCCAAATCTCCTCCATTTTTCTTGAGTTTTCACCTCTCATTGCAAGTTTTGAGCATTTAAGACAAGTTTTGGAGCTTTGGGAACTCAGGAGCTCATTTGCTTGGATCTCCGAGTTTAGGTCGTCTCTCTCTCGATCATCAAGAGGTAAGAGCCGATCTTAAGCTCATTGTATGTTTTAAGTAAGTTTTAAGTTGTTCTATGGGGTAGAATGCATGTTTAGCTCATAGTTAGGTTTTTGAGTTAATGATATGTTTTGAACAATGTATGTTGGATTGTGTTGTTGTTGTGTGTTGTAGTTGGGGTTTGAGTTAGTTTGAGGCCCCTAGGAACCAATGTATGTATATTTGCATGATTTGGATGAGTTATATGCATGTTGGAAGAGTTAGTAGGCAAGAGGTTCATTTGAGCCAAGTTTCTGCCCATTTGGGAGAAACCAGGTTCGGCAGCCGAAGGAACTTTCGGCCGCCGAACCCCCTTGTGGAGGCAGCATTCGGCTGCCGAAAGTGCCTGACTTTCGGCTCTGGAGGGACTTTCGGCCGCCGAACCTGCCGCCGAAAGTGCCCTGTCCAGCCATTTCTTGCATATTTTTATGTAGTTGTTTTATGATGTTTTAGGGGGTTTTTGGGGAGTATATTGGAGTTATGTTTATGTATGTTTGGTCTCTCATTGGAGTCCACCTGTGTAGGTTCGGACCCGAGGAACCGAGGACCCCAGCAGTGAGCCAGCTGCTACAGAGTTTGTCAGAGCTAGCTAGAGGTGAGTGGAATAAACCTTAAGTTTTAAAATAAATGAAATATGAATTCTGAGCATGATCCATGAATCATGAATGCCATGAGATATAGTAGGTTGGTTGCATTAGTATTCACGAATATGTTGCATTGCATTTATGATGTTGATGTGGATTGGTTATTGGATGACCCTTTAGTCCTCATATGATATGATGATGCTACGGCATGAGATATGGTTTGGAATTCCAGGTTGTACCCATTCTACGTCCCTGGCACGATGTAAGAGGAAGTCTAGGTTGTACCCATTCTACGTCCCTGGCACATTGGTATGTTATGATATGTTATGTTAAGAGAAAGACCGGTTGTACCCATTCTACGTCCCGGCACAGTTGGACTATGTAGAGGACTATTGGTGACAATACTATCCGAGATGTGATTTGTTGTGATGTGTTGCATTACACGATGGCATGAGATTTAAATGTTTTCTATTATTCTGCTCACTGGGCTTTGTAGCTCACCCCTCTCCCCTAACCCCAGATGTGCAGGTACAGGGTAGACTAGGAGGTTAGCCAGAGTTTTGAAGTATGTCTATGTAATAGTTAGATTGTGGACATGACAATTGTACTATGATGTAATGTAAGAGATTACAGTATGTTATGTAATGAGGTATATTGAGGTTATAGATGTGCTTGACCCAATGAGTATTGTAATCCCTTGTTGATACATGATCTTAATGTCTATTGATGTTTATGTTTAACCAACTCAACTTATGATGTATCGCCCATTGGGGCATTGATGAGATCCCACAGAGGGGTCAAGTTTATAATTATGAGTATGTTTAGTGCATGCACAGGTTGAGTTGGTGTATGAGGAATGAATGAAAAGAAAAGTTTTAATTTTTATGTATGATTGTTGATCATGTATGAGATTAAACAGGTTTACAGGTTACATGTCAGGCTTGCTACAGGTCCCGGCGGCCTTAAGCCGATCTGGATCCTAGCGCCGGTAGCGGTCTGATTTTCGGGTCGTTAGAACAACAATCTAATTGTATCATGCCTTGAAACTGGAGTAAATGTATCTCCATAATCTATTCCAGCCAGCTGAGCATAGCCCTTCAAAACTAATATGGCCTTGTACTTATTGATCGATCTATTTGCATTAAATATTGTCCTAAAAATCCGCTTTACTCCAATTACATTTCTGCCTTGAGGTCTTAAAGTGAGTTCCCAGGTTTGTTTTTCCTCAATAGAATTCTTTGTGCTTTGCAACTTCATGGTAGCTTGAACGTTCACAACTTGTAATATTGCATTTCTAAAATCTCATATAAAGATCTAGTTTTCAAAATTGGTGATTTTAGTTCACTATCTTCCTTAGAATCTACAGCTTATAAGTCTTTTTCAAATCTGACTTCAAGTGAGTCCGAAATTGAGCTCATTGAACCATTCACAACTTTTTCTTCTTCCCAATCCCAACTAATTGCTTTATCAACTATCAAATCTCTGCAAATGACTACCTTCTCAATGTTGAGATTGAAAACTTTATATCTTTTAGAGTGAGCAACATACCCTAAAAATAGACATACTTCAGCCTTTTCATCCACCTTACTTCTTTTTATGGTTGAGCATTCGGTCGATTTAGTTAAAAATCGAACCTAATACACCGAAAACTGAAATTTCAATATTTATAAAAATCGAATCAGATTAATTTTGGACAGTAACTGAATCAAATCGAATCGGTCTGATTCGCTTCGATTCAGTTTGATTTGATCGGTTGGACTTTTTAATAGACTTTTTATTTTTTTATACTTTATTTTTACTCTTCTAAAATTTAATTGAAATATTTCAATCTTGATTATGTATAATATCTGTATATTATCAAAAATAATATACTATTATCACTAATAGGTTCAGTTCGGTTTTTTTAGTTTTTCTGACCAAATCGAAATTGAAATAATAAAAATATTTGAAAATAAAAACCGAACTGAACCGAAATAAATAAAAAATCAAACTGAATTTACGAATTAATTCGATTCGGTCGATTTTTTCAATTTGAACTGAATACTGCTCACCCCTACTTCTTTTTACATCTAGAATATGAACATAACACACAGAACCAAAAACCTTTAAATGTTTAAGAGAAGGCTTTGATCCATACCATGCTTCAAATGTAGTCATTCCTTTCACAGACCTAATGGGTAGTCTGTTGAGGAGATAAATTGTGATAAAAATCACCTTAAACCAAAATTGCTTCGACAACTTCTTTTTTGTAATCATAGACCTTGTCATTTCTACAACTCTTCTATTCTTCTTTTCAACTACACCATTCTACTGAAAATTGATGCTCTATCCCTGACTTCTGCACAAAAATTTAAATTCTTTAGAGCAATACTCTTTTCCATTGTCTGATCTCAGAACCTTCAAATTCTTTACACTCTAATTCTCAAACATGGCCTTAAAATTCTTGAACACCTCAAAGACTTGTGATTTGAAACTAAGGAAATCAACCCAAGTAAATCCAGTAGCATCATTTATGAACAAAATGAAGTATCTGCTTTCATTTAAAGATGGAACACTCATAGGACCACATACATCAATATGGAGTAGCTGCAGTTTTTATGTTGCTTTCTAAGCTTGATTGACTAGAAAAGCTTGCTTATGCATTTTTCCCAGCTGACATGACTCACGAATGCTGCTACTAACATGAATCTCAGGAAAATCAAGCATATATTCATGAGTTTGCATAAATTTCATTGAGTTTAGGTTGAAATGACTCAATCTCTTGTGCCATAGCCATGTTTCATCAAAGATGCAATTTAAACCATGCTTACTACTATACTTCAACTTCAATGGAAACTATTATCAATCATTTTAACTTTGACTATTTCACAGCTAAATGGATCAAATATAGTGCACAAATTATTTTTAAACTCAAGAGAGTAATGACTCTTCATCATTTGTGCCACACTCAATAGTTTTGATCAAGACAAAGAACAAATAAAACATCTGAAATCCACTTGTTACATTGCTTGGTTTGAATTATGATAAAACCTTTGCCTTCTACTCTAACTCTCTTTCCATCTCTAAACTTAACACTGATTTTGAATGACTTATCTAGTGAAGAGAAAGAAGACTCCTCTTTAGCCATGTGACTTGTACAACGACTATTAATGAGCTAAGTGAACTTCTCATGCTCATAACTGAGATGAGAGGCAATAAAAAATCTTGCTTCCATGTTTTAAGCATGTTCTTTCAACAAATTTGCTTGTTGAAATGGATCAACTAGAGGTTGAAAATTATAATTATGCCTTTCCTTGCTCCTGCAAAATCTTTATGTGTGTCCATTTTTATTGCAAAAATTGCAATGATATAAAGGTTTTCTCTTGATGTAACAATTCTTCTCAAGGTGATTTGTCCTCTTACAAATAAAATAAGGAGGAAACTTGGTTTTGTTTTGAAATTGACCAAAACTGGAGTTTTTTCCTTTTGATTTTCCAAACTTATCATTTGACTTCTTCTTTGAATCTTCGGTGCTGAACTTTCTACCTTTGTTCTTTGCTTGAAGGGTAGATTCACCAGTTTCTTCATTTTTTATGGAGGATCTCTACTGAGCTTGAAGCTTACAGATGAGCTCCGCAGTAGATAGGGTTTTGATATCACAAGGTTCCTCGATGGCTGAGATTTTATCTTCAAACTTTTCTGGTATTGTAACCTGAAATTTTTCAATCACCTTTGAGTCTTCAAAATTCTCTCCAAACAATCTAATCTGGTTTACCAGCTGCATAATCCTAGATGAGTAGTCTTTCACCAATTCACCTTCTTTCATCTTCAACATTTCAAACTCCCTTTTGAGAGTCAATAACTTAACTGCCTTACTCTATCACTGCCTTTAAATTCTTCTTTCAATTTATTCCATGCTTCTTTAGGTGTTTCACAAGCTATGATCCTGTAGAAAATTACCTCAAATACTACTGAGTGAATATAGGTCAAAGCCTTTGGCTTTTTCACTAAATCGTCCTCCTACTTCTTTAATTGTGCAATGGTTGCATTATGTCTCAATTGTGATGTTTTTTCATCTGTTTCGATAACTTTTTACAAAGATATTTCTCGAAGGTAAGCCTTCATTTTGATGGCTTAAACTTGATCATTTTCCCCAGAAAATACTGAAGGAGAAACTAAAGAGAAATTAAAACTTGACATAGTGAAAATAATACAAAAAATCATTGAGAATTTTCTCTCAACAACTAAAAAACTCACAATATTTTAGAAATTCCATAGCCTTTAAAGATCAAGAGCTTTGATACCCTGTTAAAATTTGAAAAATATAAATTCAAAGAAAATAGAGTAAGTTCTAAAGATCACTTTCTCATTTTAATTCTTCACATTACAAGCAATATTTATAAATGAGTGTTAATCCATTTACGATGAAATAATAAATAGGGTCAAGATTACAATAAATACATTATAGAAAACTAAAAGTTTCATTAACACTAACAAAAAACTAAGAGTTCATTAGTACAATACTAATATTTAAGTAAACTTTTAAACTTACTAGGATAAGATAAATTTTGACTCTTCATTTTTATAAAACTTCTAGAACAAGTCTCATCAACTTCAATAATCTCAAGTGTTTTTCAGTTTAACTGAGCTTTGAAAGGGGATCAAAACTTTTTAAATATAATAGATCTTTCAAAAGTGTCAAAACTTTTAAAGATCTAGCAAGTCCTTCAAAATATTGAAACTTCTAAAAATCATGCAAAGCCATTAAAACAGTTAAAACTTTTAAAATTTAACTATGACTTTTTTATCAAAAAGAAAAATTTTGAGATAAGACCTTAAGCACAACTTTGGGCACATGACATAGTTGTGTAAGACGCAGAATACATTCATCAATATGTAACTTATAAATGTGTAAGTCGTTGCGTACATGCATCATTGAAGGATATTATTGTAATCGTAAGGCATTGTATATGCAGGGAGCTGTAGCCATATGGTTCAAAGCTATTGAAACTCACAAGCAATCAAACAGGTCGATAATATGAAGCCCGAAAATTTAGAACTATATGAGTGTAATTCTTCCTCAAAAAGGGACACAAAAATTTTAAATGTAACTCAAATTTGAATTCATAAAACTCATATCATAACATTTTCAAAGCATTTATATGAAGGGTTTGAATCTATTGTAGCTCAAGACACTAGTTAGATTTTTGGAAGATATGAGCACCAATACATTTTTACAACTATGAAAGAATTTAATTCTCCCTTAAAAGGATATATATATAGTACAATCAAGAAAACCTAGGCTGAAAGCCTCAAGACATTTATTTTGTTACAAAATCATCCGTTTTAGAATAAGTATGAGAAGTAACACTAAAAATTAACCTAAAATTTGATTTAACAGGCAAAGAGTGTGTCATGGAAGTTGGCATACTCAAAGTTTATGTCAACTAACATAAAATTTGATAAAATTTGAATTATGCTATATGTATTAATTTCAGATTTTACTAAAGTAGGAGAACAAACTGTAGACCTATAAGTTTGGTGTCTCTTAAAAGCTACACATCCAAAAAGTTAAGAGTTAGAGTTAAATGATAAAAATTTAAGATAATTATAGAATTTCTAGAAGCACCAAAAACCTGAATTGAGATGTTCGATGTAAAAAATAGCAATAAATGAAAATATATATATATATATATATATATATATATATAAAGGTCAAGATTGGTTGGTTCAATCGGCTTCAACTAAAAACATGGAGCCAATTGTTTCAATTGGTTCCACCTTAAATAATTTAAATGCATTTTTCAGGGTTTAAAATTTTCTATTGATGAATTGAATTGTTAAGAGGCCCAAGAGGCTCTCACTTGGAGTCTCGTCCAACTAATATATAGCACACTGAGAATTGTACTATTTGTTGAAAATAACTCAAACTGTGAGCCGCAAAAGGCCTCCAAAATCAGTAGAAAGCTCACTATTCCTCAAAGTTTGGCCCACTTTATACTCCATATGTATAATAAGATAAATTTAAATAAATAAAAATAATATTATTTTTTTGAAAGCAAAAAATATTATTATTATCACTGCTAAATTTTGAAAGTCTGATTGAATGCAATGTAAATAGGAGAGTTTAGCTCAATCTTGATATCCATGATATTTGGTCGGCAAGGAGAGTCCAACTGACCCCTTAATATTACCATTTGTCATCTTAAATTATTACGTACAAATATATTAATTTGAATTAGTGTTGCGATCGAATTCTAAGAGTGGGAAAAGGTAAAAATAAATAAAATTTCTGATTAAACAATATGATAATATGTGAAGGAAATAGACTCTAAAAGAAAATTGCCCTATTGAAACTTTGAGAAAAATATTTAATATAATAGAGCCTTAACTTAATAAATTTAAATATTGATTATAATTGTAACGACCCGAAAATCGGACCGCTACCGGCGCTAGGATCCAGGTCGGCTTAAGGCCGCCGGGACCCGTAGCAAGCCTAACATAACATCCTGAGAACCTGCTTAATCCCATACATGATCAAGAATATTCATAAAAATTAAAACTTTTCTTTCATACATTCTATCATACACCAAACTCAACCTGTGCATGCACTGAACATAGTCATAATCATATACATTGACCCCTCTGTGGGATCTCAACAATGCCCCAAAGGGCGATATAACGTATGTTGAGTTGGTTTACATAAACATCATAAAAGATTTAGGATCATGTATTAAAAGGGATACCTTACACATAGGTCAAGCACAACCTCTAATCCTCAATATCATTACATTACACAACTATTCATAATCTTACATCATTCTTACCAATTATCATGTCCACATTCTATCTATTACATACATATGACTTCATTACTCTTGCTGACCTCCTGGTCTACCCTGTACCTGCAAACCTAGGGGATTAGGGAGAGGGGTGAGCTACTAGAGCCCAGTGAGCAGAATAATAAAACATTCAAAACATATGATAACATGGAATGCATCACATCACAGCTAATCACACTAAGGATGAACTTGTCACCAATAGCCCTCTACATAGTCCAACTGTGCCAGAACTGTAACGCCCCGGAAATCCGGACCGCTACCGGCGCTAGGATCCAGATCGGCGTAAGGCCGCCGGGACCCGTAGCAAGCCTAATCTGTAATCTGTGAACCTGTTTCATCCCATACATGATCAAAACATCAATTAACTCAACCTGTGCATACTCTGATCATATACATAACATAATCCCTCTGTGGGATCTCATCAAGCCTCAAAGGCAAAACAACGGGTGTTGAGTTAATTTACATAAACATCATATCATAAGATCATGTACATACAAAAGGGATTAGCAATACACTATGGTCAAGCACAATTCTAACTTCAATAACCTCAATACATAACATACTGAAAGTTCTTACATTACATCGTAATACAATTGTCATGTCCACAATCTAACTATTACATACATATAACTTTTCTCTTCTTTTCTTCTCTATCTATCCCGTACCTGCAAACCTGGGGGTTAGGGGAGAGGGGTGAGCTAGATGCCCAGTGAGCAGAACTATAAAAAAAATATTTAAAACATGCTATAAATGAATGCATCATTGCACAAACATTTCACGTCATGGACGGACTGACCCAAAAATCCCTCAGCTCCATGCCCGACCCTATTATGGACACCACAGGACTTCGTATTGCCCGGCCTTATTATGGGCACCACAGGACTTCGTAAATCGGAGCTATTGCCCGGCCCTATTATGGGCACCACAGGACTTCGTACACAGGGCTAGTGAGTCGTGCAATGTCCATCCTCATCAACCACAAATAATAATGCAATGCAGCATATTCGTGATTCTAATGCAAACAACCTATATTATAGTCATGATGCATGAAACATGATAAAACATTCACTTTCTTAATTTAAAAGGTTAAGTATAGTTCCACTCACCTCTGGCTGACTCTGTCAAACTCTCAGCAGCTGGCTCACTGCTGGGGTCCTTGGTTCCTCGGGTCCGAACCTACACAGGTGGACTCCAATGAGGGATCAAACATATATAATCATAACTCTAATATATCCCCCAAAAACCCCTTAAAACATCATGAAAACATCACAGAAAATATGCATGAAATGGCTGAACAGGGCACCTTCGGCGGCACCTTCGGCGGCCGAAAGTCCTAGACAGAGACGAAACTTAGCTAGGTTCGGCGGCACCTTCGGCGGCCGAAAGTGCCAGACAGAGACGAAAGTCTCTTTTCGGGGGCAACTTCGGCAGCCGAAAGGCCTGCCTCCCCAGCCATATTCGGCGGCCGAAAGTACCTTCGGCTGCCGAACCTGGTTTCTGCCAAAGGGCAGAAACTTGGCTCCCTTTGCACATTTCGCCTCCAAATCTACAAATCATGCATATTTTTCAACCAAAGCATGCATACAAGTTCCTAGGGGCCTCAAACATGCATATACCCCATCTACAACACTTCATTCACACACAATCAAGCTACATTGTTCATCAAACATCAAAAACCTAACATTTACTCAAATATACATATATCCCTAAACATGCCATTCTACCCCATGAATCTTACATAAGACTTGTTTAAAACATAAATAGAGTTCAAGATCGACCCTTACCTCTTGAAGAAACGAGAGGAAACGACCTTGACTCGGAAATGGGAGGATTGAGCTCCTTGAACCTCAAAGTTCCAAAATGTGCTTAAAACTTGTAAATCTTCAAAACAAAAGTTATAAACTTGTAAAAATCATGGAAAAATGAAGGAAACTCTCAAGA
This sequence comes from Manihot esculenta, assembly GCF_001659605.2. Lineage (NCBI taxonomy): Eukaryota > Viridiplantae > Streptophyta > Magnoliopsida > Malpighiales > Euphorbiaceae > Manihot > Manihot esculenta. The sequence continues at coordinate 34,590,746 of NC_035162.2, read as the reverse complement.
TTGGGGGAAAGATGGCAGAGAGCTTACCTTGGCCGACAATGGGGAGAAAAGCTCGCCCATTTTCGGCTAAGGGACCCTTTTATAGTGGCTGGCCAGGCCACGTTCGGGGGCCGAATGTGCCTCCGCATCCATGCAATGTTCGGCGGCCGAACATAAGGTTCGGCGGCCGAACCTGCACTTCCCTCACTCATGCTTTCGGGGGCCTAATGTGCCTCCTAATCACATGCATGTTCGGCGGCCGAACTTGTCTTTCGGCGGCCGAACTTGTCTTTCGGCGGCCGAACCTGGGTTTTTCCTTAAAGAATTTTCATGCAAAAACTCATTTAAAATCATACTTAAAAACATTAAAAACATGAAAACATTTTATAAAAACATGCTTTTACCCTTCTAGAGGTTTCTGACACCCAAATTCCACCGAACGGTAGGAATTCCGATACCGGAGTCTAGCCGGGTATTACATTCTCCCCCCCTTAAGAACATTCGTCCCCGAATGTTCCTCAACTAGCACATGCAAAGCAAAACAACATATCATACATACAAAGCACATAGATACTAACCTTAAGAAAAGATGGGGATATTGCTGGAGCATGGACTCCCGTGTCTCCCAGGTACACTCCTCGACATTGTGGTGATTCCAAAGGACTTTCACCATCGGGATTTCCTTGTTCCTCAACTTTCTGATCTGAGTGTCTAGGATCCGTACTGGTTGCTCGACGTAAGTGAGATCCTCTTGGATCTCCACATCAGGCTCACTAAGAACCTTACTCGGATCTGACACGAACTTCCTCAACATGGAAACATGGAAAACCGGATGGATTCTCTCCATGGAAGCAGGCAAGTTCAGCTTGTACGATACATTCCCAACCTTTTGCAAGACCTCAAAGGGCCCGATGTACCGTGGAGCTAACTTACCTTTCTTTCCGAACCGAACCACCCCTTTCATTGGAGACACCTTGAGCAATACTAGATCCCCCTCCTGAAACTCTACTTGTTTCCTGCGGATGTCTGCATAACTCTTCTGCCTGCTTGTAGCAGTCTTGATTCTCTCTCGGATAATGGGCACCACCCTGCTGGTGATCTCTACAAGTTCAGGCCCTGCTAAGGACCTCTCTCCAACCTCTTCCCAGCAAACAGGTGATCTGCACTTCCTCCCATACAAAGCTTCATATGGAGCCATCCCAATGCTAGCATGATAGCTGTTATTGTAGGCGAACTCTACCAAGGGCAGATGTTGCCTCCAAGAACCGCCAAAATCTAGCACACACATCCTGAGCATATCCTCTATTGTCTGGATGGTCCTCTCTGACTGTCCATCAGTCTGGGGATGGAAGGCAGTACTAAAATCCAACCTGGTACCCATAGCATTCTGCAGACTCCGCCAAAACCTGGAGGTGAACTGGGGCCCTCTATCTGACACTATAGAAACTGGGACCCCATGCAGCCTGACAACTTCATCCACATAAACCTGCGCTAACTTATCCACAGAGTAGTTGCTCCTAACAGGGATGAAGTGAGCAGATTTAGTGAGTCTATCCACTATCACCCATATGGAGTCTAATCTGTTGGATGTTGCCGGTAACCCCACTACAAAATCCATAGCGATATTCTCCCATTTCCACTCTGGAATCGACAGTGGGTTAAGCATTCCAGCCGGCTTCTGATGTTCCAGCTTCACCCTCTGACATATTTCGCAGGCTGACACGAACTGTGCCACTTCCCTCTTCATAGCTGGCCACCAATACACTCTCTTCAGATCTTGATACATCTTGGTGGCTCCAGGGTGAACACTGTATCTTGCATTATGAGCCTCTCTCATAATGTCTCCTTTTAGCCCGATGTCATCTGGTACACATAGTCTATTCCCATAGCGGAGGATCCCCTTACTATCGAACCTGAACTCACTGTTTTTGCCTGACTGAACAGTCCTGGCAATCTTTACTAACTCTGGGTCCTCATGCTGTTTCTGAGCCACCTGCTCCAGAAACACGGGTGTTACTTTCATCTGTGCAATCAAAGCACCTGTACCAGACAACTCCATCAGTAGACCCTCATTGATGAGTTTATAAAATTCCTTCACCACCGGTCTCCTCTCTGCCGTGATGTGGGATAGACTGCCAAGTGATTTCCGGCTTAAGGCATCAGCTACTACATTAGCCTTACCCGGATGGTACTGGATCTTGCAATCATAGTCACTCAACAGTTCTACCCATCTCCTCTGCCTCAAGTTCAGCTCTCTCTGGTTCAAGATGTGCTGCAGGCTCTTATGATCTGTGAAGATCTCACATTTTACCCCATAGAGGTAATGCCTCCACATCTTGAGGGCAAAGATAACTGCTGCCATTTCCAGGTCGTGTGTGGGGTAATTCAACTCATGCCTCTTCAGCTGTCTAGAAGCATAAGCGATCACCCTACCATTTTGCATTAGCACACAACCCAATCCTACTCTGGATGCATCACAGAACACTGTGAAATCCTCATTGCTGTTTGGCAGAGCTAACACTGGTGCTGAAGTCAATCTCTTCTTGAGCTCCTCAAAGCTTTCTTCACACTGATCGGTCCACTCGAACCTCTGATTCTTTCTGGTTAACCTGGTCAAAGGAGCTGCAATTTTGGAGAAGTCCTGAACGAACCTCCTGTAATAACCAGCCAGACCCAAGAAACTTCTGATCTCTGTCACGGAGGTGGGTCTTGGCCAGTTTGTCACAGCTTCAACCTTCTTGGGGTCCACCTCTATCCCATTTTCTGACACTATATGCCCCAAGAATGATATGCTCCTTAACCAGAACTCACACTTGGAGAACTTGGCATACAAGCCATGTTCCCTCAAGGTCTGTAATACAATCCTTAGATGCTGGGCATGCTCCTCTGCATTCCTGGAATACACTAAGATATCATCTATAAAGACAATAACAAAGTGATCCAGATACTGTCTGAATACTCTGTTCATGAGGTCCATGAATGCTGCAGGGGCGTTAGTTAACCCAAACGGCATCACAAGGAACTCATAGTGCCCATATCTGGTCCTGAAAGCTGTCTTTGGTATGTCTTCTTCCCTTATCCTCAGCTGATGGTACCCTGATCTCAGATCTATCTTGGAGAAACAACCCGCTCCTGCTAGCTGGTCGAATAGATCGTCGATCCTTGGCAGTGGGTACTTGTTCTTGGTAGTGACCTTGTTCAACTGCCTGTAGTCGATACAAAGTCTGAGGGATCCATCCTTCTTTCTCACAAAAAGCACTGGAGCACCCCAAGGTGAGGTACTCGGTCGGATGAAGCCCTTATCTACCAGATCTTGCAACTGCTCTTTCAGTTCTTTCAATTCTGCTGGTGCCATCCTGTAGGGAGGGATAGAGATCGGTCTAGTTCCAGGCATCAGTTCAATCTCGAACTCTATCTCCCTAGCAGGTGGTAGTCCTGGAAGCTCTTCTGGAAAGACATCCAGAAATTCTCTGACAACTGGCACTGAGGCTGGCTCCCTGACCTGACTATCTAGCTCTCTCACGTGAGCTACATACCCCTGACATCCCTTCCTAAGCAGCCTACGAGCCTGTAGGGCCGATATCAGACCTCTAGGCGTACCCCTCTTGTCTCCTCTGAAGACAACCTCTGACCCGTTCTGATCTCTGAACCTGACTACCTTGTCCCTGCAGTCCAAGGTAGCACCATGGGTAGATAGCCAATCCATCCCTAGAATGACGTCAAAATCTGTCAAATCTAGAACCACAAGGTCGGCGGAGAGGCATCTTCCCTCAACAAACACTGGACAGTACCGGCAGACTGACTCTGCCACCGTCGGGTCACACTTGGGTCCACTGACCCATAGGGGACACTCTAACCCAGAGACCATCAACCCTAATCTCTCAACTGCCTTCGGAGCAATAAAGGAATGAGATGCACCCGGGTCCATTAATGCATACACATCAGAACACCCAATGATGAGATTACCTGACACCACGGTGTTGGATGTGTTCGCCTCCTGCTGAGTCATTGTGAAGATCCTGGCTGGAGCTGATGGACCTTCACCTCGGGAACCAGAAGAAGAGGCTGCCCCTCTCCCTCTACCTCTGCCACTGCCCTGAGTTGGGGCTGGAGCTGCTGGTTGTGCCACACTACCTGAAGCTGTCTGTTGGGACTGGCCCACAAAAGGTGCTAGGATCCAGATCGGCGTAAGGCCGCCGGGACCCGTAGCAAGCCTAATCTGTAATCTGTGAACCTGTGTCATCCCATACATGATCAAAACATCAATTAACTCAACCTGTGCATACTCTGATCATATACATAACATAATCCCTCTGTGGGATCTCATCAAGCCTCAAAGGCAAAACAACGGGTGTTGAGTTAATTTACATAAACATCATATCATAAGATCATGTACATACAAAAGGGATTAGCAATACACTATGGTCAAGCACAATTCTAACTTCAATAACCTCAATACATAACATACTGAAAGTTCTTACATTACATCGTAATACAATTGTCATGTCCACAATCTAACTATTACATACATATAACTTTTCTCTTCTTTTCTTCTCTATCTATCCCGTACCTGCAAACCTGGGGGTTAGGGGAGAGGGGTGAGCTAGATGCCCAGTGAGCAGAACTATAAAAAAAATATTTAAAACATGCTATAAATGAATGCATCATTGCACAAACATTTCACGTCATGGACGGACTGACCCAAAAATCCCTCAGCTCCATGCCCGGCCCTATTATGGACACCACAGGACTTCGTATTGCCCGGCCCTATTATGGGCACCACAGGACTTCGTAAATCGGAGCTATTGCCCGGCCCTATTATGGGCACCACAGGACTTCGTACACAGGGCTAGTGAGTCGTGCAATGTCCATCCTCATCAACCACAAATAATAATGCAATGCAGCATATTCGTGATTCTAATGCAAACAACCTATATTATAGTCATGATGCATGAAACATGATAAAACATTCACTTTCTTAATTTAAAAGGTTAAGTATAGTTCCACTCACCTCTGGCTGACTCTGTCAAACTCTCAGCAGCTGGCTCACTGCTGGGGTCATTGGTTCCTCGGGTCCGAACCTACACAGGTGGACTCCAATGAGGGATCAAACATATATAATCATAACTCTAATATATCCCCCAAAAACCCCTTAAAACATCATGAAAACATCACAGAAAATATGCATGAAATGGCTGAACAGGGCACCTTCGGCGGCACCTTCGGCGGCCGAAAGTCCCAGACAGAGACGAAACTCAGCTAGGTTCGGCGGCACCTTCGGCGGCCGAAAGTGCCAGACAGAGACGAAAGTCTCTTTTCGGGGGCAACTTCGGCAGCCGAAAGGCCTGCCTCCCCAGCCATATTCGGCGGCCGAAAGTACCTTCGGCTGCCGAACCTGGTTTCTGCCAAAGGGCAGAAACTTGGCTCCCTTTGCACATTTCGCCTCCAAATCTACAAATCATGCATATTTTTCAACCAAAGCATGCATACAAGTTCCTAGGGGCCTCAAACATGCATATACCCCATCTACAACACTTCATTCACACACAATCAAGCTACATTGTTCATCAAACATCAAAAACCTAACATTTACTCAAATATACATATATCCCTAAACATGCCATTCTACCCCATGAATCTTACATAAGACTTGTTTAAAACATAAATAGAGTTCAAGATCGACCCTTACCTCTTGAAGAAACGAGAGGAAACGACCTTGACTCGGAAATGGGAGGATTGAGCTCCTTGAACCTCAAAGTTCCAAAATGTGCTTAAAACTTGTAAATCTTCAAAACAAAAGTTATAAACTTGTAAAAATCATGGAAAAATGAAGGAAACTCTCAAGATTGGGGGAAAGATGGCAGAGAGCTTACCTTGGCCGACAATGGGGAGAAAAGCTCGCCCATTTTCGGCTAAGGGACCCTTTTATAGTGGCTGGCCAGGCCACGTTCGGGGGCCGAATGTGCCTCCGCATCCATGCAATGTTCGGCGGCCGAACATAAGGTTCGGCGGCCGAACATAAGGTTCGGCGGCCGAACCTGCACTTCCCTCACTCATGCTTTCGGGGGCCTAATGTGCCTCCTAATCACATGCATGTTCGGCGGCCGAACTTGTCTTTCGGCGGCCGAACCTGGGTTTTTCCTTAAAGAATTTTCATGCAAAAACTCATTTAAAATCATACTTAAAAACATTAAAAACATGAAAACATTTTATAAAAACATGCTTTTACCCTTCTAGAGGTTTCCGACACCCAAATTCCACCGAACGGTAGGAATTCCGATACCGGAGTCTAGCCGGGTATTACAAGAACGTAGAATGGATCCTGGTCTTTCCCTTACATAGCATAACATAACGTCCAATTGTGCCAGAACGTAGAATTGGTCCTGGTCTTTCTCTAACATAGTGCCAGCGAACGTAGAATGGGTCTCACTGGTCTTACATTCCGTACCGTACATATCACATCGTCACATCATAGATTGAGGGGGCTATGGATCATCCAACATTCATCCACATCAACATTAAAATATGCAATGCAACATATTCGTGAATTCTAATGCAACAACCTAAATTATCACATGGCATTCATGATGCATGAACATGCTCAAAACTTTACAATTGATTTACTTTAAAACGTAAAGATTTATTCCACTCACCTCTGGATAGCTCTGACTAGACACTGGAGCAGCTGACTCACTGCCGGGGTCCTCGGGTCCGAACCTACACAGGTGGACTCAAATGAGGGACCAAACAACTAGAACATAACTCTAAAAACATCCCCCAAAAATCCTCTAAAACTCCTCAAAACATCCATGCAAAAACATGCAAAGGAAGGCTGCACAGGGCACTTTCGACGGCAGGTTCGGCGGCCGAAAGTCCCTCCAGAGCCGAAAGTCAGGCAGGTTCGGCGGCACCTTCGGCAGCCGAAACTCCCAGACAGAGACGAAATTCATGCATATTCGGCGGCACTTTCGGCGGCCGAAACTCCCAGACAGAGACGAAAGTCCTCTTTCGGGGGCAGGCTTCTGCAGCCGAAAGGCTTGCCTCCCAGGCAGGTTCGGCGGCCGAAAGTCCTTCGGCTGCCGAACCTAGTTTCTGCCAAAGGGTAGAAACTTAGTTCCTCATGCACGATTTCCTCTCAAAACCATCCAAACATGCATTTTTCCTAATCTACAACATACATACTCAAGCATACAAGTTCCTAGGGGCATCAAACTATCTTAAACCCCATCTACAACACATTAAGCATCCACATTGTCCAAAAACATAACATAAACCCATAAACCTAACCATGAGCTAAACATGCATTCTACCCCATAGATCTACTTAAAACTTACTTAAAACATGCCATAAGCTCAAGATCGGCCCTTACCTCTTGAAGATCGAGAGGAGAACGACCCTAGCTCGGAAAATGGGAGAGAGAGAGTTCCTTGAACCTCCAAACTCCAAAACTTGCTCAAAAGCTCAAAACCTTCAAAATAAAATTGCAAACTCATAAAAATCATGAAGAATGGAAGGAAAAAACTCAAGATCGGTGAGGGACGACAGAGAGCTCACCTTGGCCGAAAATGGGGAGAAAAGCTCGCCCGTTTTCGGCTAAGGGACCCCTTTATAGGTGGCTGGCCAGGCCACGTTCGGGAGCCGAAAGTGCCTCCGCATGCATGCCATGTTCGGCGGCCGAACCTGGACTTCCCTCACTTATGCTTTCGGGGGCCTAAGGCACACCCGAAGCGCATGCATGTTCGGCGGCCGAACTTGAGGTTCGGCGGCCGAACCTGAGTTTTCCTCCAAGGTTGTTTTCATGCAAAAACTCATTTCCTTTCATGCTTAAAACATAAAACACACGAAAATATTTTATGAAAACATGGCTTTTACCCTTCTAGAGGTCTTTGACACCCGAGATTCCATCGGACGGTAGGAATTCCGATACCGGAGTCTAGCCGGGTATTACATTCTCCCCCCTTTAAGAACATTCGTCCCCAAATGTTCCTCAACTAGCACATGCAAGGCATACAACATATCATACACATGAAACACATGAAACATATAAGAAACTAACCTTAGAAAAGATAAGGGTATTGCTGGAGCATGAACTCCCGTGTCTCCCAAGTGCATTCTTCCAAATTGTGGTGGTTCCACAGGACTTTCACCATCGGGATTTCCTTGTTTCTTAGCTTTCTGATCTGGGTGTCTATGATCCGTACTGGCTGTTCAACATAGGTAAGATCCTCTTGGACCTCCACATCAGGCTCACTAAGAACCTTGCTCGGTCTAACACAAACTTCCTCAACATTGAAACATGGAAAACCAGATGGATTCTTTCCATTGAAGCAGGTAAATCCAGCTTGTACGACACATTCCCAATCTTTTGCAAGATTTCAAAGGGTCCGATGTATCGTGGGGCTAGTTTACCTTTCTTCCCGAAGCGAACCTCTCCTTTCATAGGAGACACCTTGAGCAATACCAGATCCCCCTCCTGAAATTCTACCTGTCTTCTGCGGATGTCTGCATAACTCTTCTGTCTGCTTGCAGCAGTCTTGATCCTTTCTCTGATTATGGGTACTACTGACTCGCGGTTGTCGAAGCCGGTCAAAAATAACCTTTCTAGTTATCAACAATTTACAACTGCAGATAGTGGTGAAAGGATCGAATCCACAGGGAATTGAAGACTTACCTATTTTCCTTATCAAGACCAATAAAATAAATTGAAACAAAAATAAACTGCAAAAGAAGAAAACTGAAAACGAGATAAACTGAAACGAGATAAAACTGAAATGAGATAAAACTGAAACGAGATAAAACTGAAATAAGATAAAACTGAAACGAGATAAAACTGAAATGAGATAAAACTGAAAGAGAAATAAACGGAAAGCAAAATAAACTAAAACGAGATAAAACTGAAACCAACTAAACGTAAGTAAAATGAGGGAGTTTTGAGATTGATTTAATTAATCTAAAACTAAAAGCAATAAAAATAAGGCAAATAATAAAAATAAAGAGAAATAAATAATAAGAAATATCTAGTTGAAGAATTGAATCCACTTTAGTTGTTGGGATTGATCATTGACACTTAGTTTCCTTTGAGTTGATTCAATAGATTAGTTATGGAGATGGAAGACGCTTCTCACCACCATTATCTCTCCTTATGATTAAACCAATTAGGGAACGTCCTCTAATTAATTACTAATTAACAAATTGCCAAGGAATGTCCTTGGGCTTTAGGCATCAAAACAATTGTCAATTGCATTAAGAAATAGAGAGATCCAATGCTAGCTACCCAAACGTATGGAGATAACGCTAGATCATACAATTTCCTTGGGTTTTATCCCAAGTGTTCTTATGTAAGAATAATCTAAGCAATTACGGACTTAAATCATCCAAACTAAGTAACATATTATTACTTTGCAATCAAGAATCAACGTAGATCTAAACAACAAAGCAATATTGAAATCAAGCATGAAATTGCATAAATATTGAACAACCAAAAGTTAAACAATGTTTGATCAAGTCTCCCAATCCATAAAAGAACCAAAGTATCACCTAATCTTCAACTAGAATAAAAGGTTTCAGCCTCTCATGGCTGAAACAAAAATAAAAATAAAAGAAAAGAAGAAAGGTAGAAGAAGAGATGTGAATCCCGCAGGTGTCTCCCAATAGGAGTGTAAAGGACATGTAGAGGCTCCTTATGTGGCTTTTTATAGTTGAAAAGTGTTGTCCAAGGTCATACTTACTGCCCAAGAGGTATTTTCTGCCCAAGTTACGTCTGAAAAGGAAAGAATCATATTTTTCAGCTTCAAAAGGAAGCCTGCGCGCGAATGCTTTACGGAAGGAAGTTGGTGTGCGTGGTTTGGTCTCAGAAAGGGAAAGAGGCGCAGATTGTGCTTCCTAAATAAGTTTAGATGCTGACCTTACTTCCTAATTAGTGTAGAGGCTGCCCAAGATGCTGCCCATGCTCAACTTGTTGCCTAAGTTGTTATAGAAAAGGAAGGTGGCGCACAGATGGCTTTCAGAAGAGGAAAGCGCGCAGATTGTTTCTGAATAGGAAGGATGCACAAATTTTGATCTTCAAAGGGGAAGATATGCTGTCCATACATTCCTTTTTAGGTAGAGCCTCTTTTGAAATTTGAATGTTGAACGCAGAAGAGGAAGAGCATCTCTTTGAGATCTTGCTGCCTAAATAGGAAGATATGACTGCTGCAGTGTGTGTACATCTTTGAACAAGGAAAGAGATCTGCGATTTGAATTTCAAATAATCTTCTGATTGAGCTTTCCTTATTTGCTTTTGCTTCTGCACTTTTCTCATTTGGAAACTTTCCTTTTCTGGAAACTTTCCTTATTTGGAAACTTTTCTTTTTTGGCACTTTCCATATTTGGCACTTTTTGGCAGTTTTAAGAGCATTTTCTCCAGATTGTCTCTTTACACCTAATATCTGCAAAACATAATTAAAACCACAAAATTAAGTAGAAAAGATGTAAATAAACATCAAGAACATAATGATAAAATGGACTAAAATATGCTCTATCAAATACCCCCACACCTACCTTTTTGCTTGTCCTCAAGCAAATAAACATAGTCAAATAAGTTTTCTTTGCTACTTGATCCTTATTTCCACTTAAGCTCTTACTCTAGACACCTATTTTGAATCATTGCAGTGAAGAATACATGCATGAAGATTACTCACCTTCTTTCCTTGTTTCCTTTTACTTACCATGGCTAGGATCTGTTTTTCTCAAGAGAGACCATACATGCACATTATTTGTTAAGACTTTTTCTAGCTTTCAGAGTGACTTGCCCTTAACTTGAAGTACTTTATTCAGACTTTTGCACTTTAGATCTTGCTTGAAAAAATCACCAACCTTTTTACGTGAAGGTACATATTTGTGATACCCACCCCAGTTACTCAGTTGGTCACCTTTCCAAGTGACTACTAGCTCTGTTCATAGTCTTTTGACCATTGGAACAATCTTAGAGTTGTGCTTTTGAGGTCTTTGCCTTTGCTGAATTTTCTTTCTCTCAATGATTTGGGCAAATCAACACCAATTGCTAAATCAAGCCACATTAAGTTCATTCACACAACTTTCAATTTATTCTCTCAATTGAGGGTCATCAATATATTTTTCACCATTAGCAAGCTCAAAGATTCAATTCAAAAGGCAATTCTCAAACATGAATATAACTCACTGCAATTGATTCAACATAGGTTTAAAGAGTCATCACATCAATGGGGTCATGGAAAGAAAGGCTCATCCAACCCAGTTCATCAGTTTGAGTAAAGCAAATCAAAACAGAAAAATAAATTAAAAATAACGAGAATAAAAGTAAAAATAAAAATAAAAATAAAAATAAAAATAAAAATAACTGTGGCTCCCAGTATCCGCGGATAGACGGGTTGCAAAATAAAATAAAATAAATAAAAATAAAAATAAACAATGTGTTCAAAACAAAAATAAAATAACAATGTGTGAAATAAAATAACAATGTGTGTAAATTAAAGCAAAAATTAAAAAAAAAATAAAAATTCAAGATTCGCACCCCCACACCTAAATCATGCATTGTCCTCAATGTATTAGAAACATAAAAAGACAAAGGAAACTGAGTACTCCCCTGGTGTGGTGTTTGATGGTGCGATCCACTTGTCAATTTGCCTCAGGTGATTGGGGAAGGAAAAAGGGTCCCAACAGAATTGAGTAAATAGTGTAGCTTGCCTTTTGATTTGGTCATGACCCATCTTATTTCTTTCATGTACTCATGAAGTAACATGATCAGTTTCTCCTCTTTCAGATGAGGGGTGCCTCTAGCCCTTATGTTTGCATTTTTGAGATGATTGGGAAGCACTTTGAACTCCAATTCATGTTTCTCCATGGCTAGCTGCAATTTAGTACTAAAATCTGGCAAAACAAACGCTACCTTGTCCGGAGGTTTGGGAAGGCATTGACAGCATGCTCCTTTGGTTTAGGTGCTTGGAATATCATTTGTTTCTTATGAGCATGGGTTGTTTGCATTGGATCTATGGCTGAATTGGTTTCAGTTTCCTCCTTCTGCGCAAGATCTGACTGAAAGGGAGGACTGGGGGAGCTCATCTGCGATGGAAACTGAAAGGATGCGCATGGAGGTCCTTCAGTTTGCGCAATGCTCTTCTGAAATGGGAGAATAGTGGGATTGTCCTGTGATGGGAGCTGAAGAGGTTCGGTTTGGATGTCCTCTGTCTGTGCAAGGCTCTTCTGCGAACTCATTTGAAGAGGTGCGATTGAGCTTTCTTCATTCTGCGCATGGCTGTAGTCCACCTGTTGGATGTAACAGTTAGTTTCTTTCAGTTCTGGCTCTTTCTGGCTCTCTTCCCTGCAAAGATCATCATTTAGTATATCATCTTGATTCACATAAAAAATATTTTCACTCAAACAATCAATGATATCTAAATTATCAACAGGTTCTGTTTGATAAGTTTGTTTGGACAAACAGTTTTCTGGTTATGTCTCTTCAGCAGCTTGTTCTTGTACTTGCCAACTTTCATCTTCATCGTCCACATCTTGAAGTTCTTGCTCTCTTCTTAACATGAGTGCATTCAATGAGATGGCCATTTGATCCATTTGTTGTTGCATACTTTGCAAAGTAACTGCCAATGTCCTCATCTTTTCTTCATCAAGGTGCATATTGGAACTTGGAGGTGCTGTTTGGGCTTGATAGTTTTGGTAATCCTGGTAATTGTTAGCCTCAGCGTAGCCATAGTTCGGCTGGTCTCCCCAATATGGATCGTATGTGTTAAGGTAGGGGTCGTCCCTCTGATAGTTCTGATAATTGTTACCCCTAGCATAGTCAAAGTTCTGACAGTCTCCCCAACCTGAATTGTATGTGTGAGAATATGGATCATGTCTAGGCTGGCTATTGAATCCTCCAAAGGCATGTACTGGTTGGTCATTGAATCCTCCAAATGTATGCATTGGTTGGTCATCCTCATAAAGTGTAGGACATCGGGAAGTTAGGTGTCCCACATATCCACAGATCATACAGGGCTTTGGTGGCTGGGGCGCTTGAATCTGTTGTACTATGTCTATGGCAAGATTTTTTATAACAGATGTGAGTTGAGAATAGAGAATAGATGTACTTACCTCATCCATGATTCAGATGTAACGACCCGAAAATCGGACCGCTACCGGCGCTAGGATCCAGATCGGCTTAAGGCCGCCGGGACCCGTAGCAAGCCTGACATGTTACCTGTAAACCTGTTTAATCCCATACATGATCAACAACATACATAAAAATTTAAAACTTTTCTTTCATACATTCTATCATACACCAAACTCAACCTGTGCATGCACTGAACATATACATAATCATAAACTTGACCCCTCTGTGGGATCTCATCAATGCCCCCAATGGGTGGCATAACAAGTGTTGAGTTGGCTAAACATGGACATCAATAACATTAAGATCATGTTTCAAAAAGGAATTACATCATACTATGGTCAAGCACACTTCTAATCCTCAATATCGTTACATTACATATCTATACATCATAATACAGTCTGTCATGTCCACATTCTAACTATTACATACATGTGACTTCATTACTCTTCTTGACTTCTCTGTCTAACCCGTACCTGCAAATCCTGGGGAAATTGGGAGAGGGGTGAGCTACTAGAGCCAAGTGAGCAGAATCATAAAGCATTTAAAACACATGCTATCATGGAATGCATCACATCACAACTAATCATATCAAGGATGAACTTGTCACCATTTAGCCCTCTACATAATCCAATCATGCCAGGGGCGTAGTGCAGGCCACACCTGGTCTTTCCCTTATACATAACATAACATAACATACATATTCCATGGTGCCGGGTGTAACGACCCGAAAATCGGACCGCTACCGGCGCTAGGATCCAGATCGGCTTAAGGCCGCCGGGACCCGTAGCAAGCCTAACATATAACCTGTAAACCTGTATAATCCCATACATGATCAACAATATGCATAAAAATTTAAAACTTTTCCTTCAAACATCCAACTCAACCTGAACATACATGTACATAGCCATGATCATAATCGTGATCCCTCTGTGGGATTTCATCAATGCCCCAACGGGCGATACAACATGAGATGAGTTGGCTTTCATGAACATTATAAAACATTTTTGATCATGTAATAAAAGGGATACCTCATACACAATGTCAAGCACAATCTCTAAATCTCAATATCATTACATGACTGAAACTGTACTTTTACATAACATTAATACATTTATCATGTCCACACTATCTATTACATATACCAGACTTCATTACTCTTTTAAACCTCTTGGTCTACCCTGTACCTGCAATCCTGGGGAAATGGGAGAGGGGTGAGCTACTAGAGCCCAGTGAGCAGAATAGTAAAAACATTTAAATCATATGGATCATGGAATGCATCACATCACAGCTAATCACATCAAGGATGAACTTGTCACCAATAGCCCTCTACATGGTCCAACTGTGCCAGAACGTAGAATGGGTCCTGGTCTTTCCCTTACATATCATAACATAACAGTGTCCAACTGTGCCAGAACGTATAATGGGTCCTGGTCTTTCCCTTACATAGTGCCAGCGAACGTAGAATGGGTCCCACTGGTCTTACTTTCCGTACCGTACATATCGCATCGTCATATCATAGGTCGAGGGCTATGGATCATCCAACGTTCATCCACATCAACATAAAAATATGCAATGCAACATATTCGTGAATTCTAATGCAAGCAACCTAATTCATCACATGGCATTTATGATGCATGAATCATGCTAAAAAGTCCATCATTTGCTTTAAAACATAATGAGATATTCCACTCACCTCTGGATAGCTCTGACCAGACACTGGGGCAACAGACTCACTGCTGGGGTCCTCGGTTCCTCGGGTCCGAACCTACACAGGTGGACTCAAATGAGGGACCAAACATACATGAACATAACTCTAAACTATTCCCCAAAAACCCCCTAAAGCATCATAGAATAATCATAGAAAAACATGCAAGAAAAGGCTGAACATGTAACGACCCGAAAATCGGACCGCTACCGGCGCTAGGATCCGGGTCGACTTAAGGCCGCCGGGACCCGTAGCAAGCCTGACATAACCTGTAAACCTGTATAATCCCATACATGATCAACAACATGCATAAAAATTTAAACTTTTCTTTGAACATCCAACTCAACCTGAACATACATGTACATAGTCATGATCATAATCATGATCCCTCTGTGGGATTTCCTCAATGCCCCAACGGGCGATACAATATGAGATGAGTTGGCTTAAACATAAACATTATAAAACATTTCTATAGATCATGTATCACAAGGGATAACAATACTCATAGGGTCAAGCACATCTATAACCTCAATATATATCTCTTTACATAACATACTGAAATCTCTTACATTACATCACAATACAATTGTCATGTCCACAATCTAACTATTACATAGACATACTTCAAAACTCTGGCTAACCTTCTGGTCTATCCTGTACCTGCACATCTGGGGTTAGGGGAGAGGGGTGAGCTACAAAGCCCAGTGAGCAGAATAGAGAAATCAATATATTAAAATTTCATGCTTTCATGGAATGCAACACATCACAACAAATCACATCTCGGATGGTATTGTCACCAATAGTCCTCTACATAGTCCAACTGTGCCGGGACGTAGAATGGGTACAACCGGTCTTTCCCTTAACATAACATATCAAACAGTCCAACTGTGCCAGGGACGTAGAATGGGTACAACCTGGACTTTCTCTTACATCGTGCCAGGGACGTAGAATGGGTACAACCTGGACTTCCATACCATATCATGCCGTAGCATCATCATGCCATATGAGGACTAAAGGGTCATCCAATAACCAATCCACATCAACATCATAAATGCAATGCAACATATTCGTGAGTACTAATGCAAACAACCTACTATATCTCATGGCATTCATGATGCATGGATCATGCTCAAAATTCATATTTCATTTAATTTAAAACTTAAGGTTTATTCCACTCACCTCTGGCTAGCTCTGACAAACTCTGTAGCAGCTGGCTCACTGCTGGGGTCCTCGGTTCCTCGGGTCCGAACCTACACAGGTGGACTCCAATGAGGGACCAAACATACATAAACATGACTCTAATATACTCCCCAAAAACCCCCTAAAACATCATGAAACAATCACATAAAAACATGCAAGAAATGACTGGACAGGGCACTTTCGGCGGCAGGTTCGGCGGCCGAAAGTCCCTCCAGAGCCGAAAGTCAGGCAGGTTCGGCGGCACCTTCGGCGGCCGAAACTCCCAGACAGAGGCGAAACTCATGCATGTTCGGCGGCACCTTCGGCGGCCGAAAGTCCCAGACAGAGACGAAAGTCTCCTTTCGGGGGCAACTTCGGCAGCCGAAAGGCCTGCCTCTCCAGCCATGTTCGGCGGCCGAAAGTGCCTTCGGCTGCCGAACCTGGTTTCTGCCAAAGGGCAGAAACTTTGGCTCCTTTATGCACATTTGCCTCCTAACTCTCCAATCATGCATAAACTAGTTCTAAAACATGCATACACATCATACATTACACCTAGGGGTCTCAAACTAGCAAATACCCCAACTACAACACTTCAAACACACAAAAATCAACATACATTGTTCATCAAAACATCAAAACCCATAAACTCATCAACAAGCCTAAACATGCATCTCTACCCATAAAACAACTTAATGCTTGTTTAAAACACATAACAAGGGTGGATCCGAGCTTACCTCTTGAAGAAACGAGAGGGAAGGCGATCCTAGCTTGGAGATGGAGAGATTGAGCTCTTTGAACCTCCAAGTACCCAAAACTTGCTCTTTACTCACAGATCTTCAAAACAGAAGTTAAAACCCGTGAAAATCATGGAAGATCTAAGGAAAACACTCAAGATCGAGGGAGGGGTGGCGGAGACTCACCTTGGCCGACAACGGGGGAGAAAAAGCTCGCCCGTGCGGACCTAAGGGACCCTTTTATAGTGGCTGGCCAGGCCACGTTCGGGGGCCGAAAGTGCCTCCGCATGCATGCCATGTTCGGCGGCCGAACTTGACTTTCGGCGGCCGAACCTGGGCTTCCCTCACTCATGCTTTCGGGGGCCTAACGTGCCTCCAAAACGCATGTATGTTCGGCGGCCGAACTTGACTTTCGGCGGCCGAACCTGGGTTTTCCTCCAAAGACTTTTCATGCAAAAACTCATTTAATTTTCATACTTAAAACCATGAATTACCTTAAAACATTTTATGAAAACATGTTTCTACCCTACTAGAGGCTTCCGACATCCGAGATTCCACCGGACGGTAGGAATTCTGATACCGGAGTCTAGCCGGGTATTACATTCTCCCCCCCTTAAGAACATTCGTCCCCGAATGTTCCTCAACTAGCACATGCATAGCAAACCACATAACATACATACATAGAGATCTAACCTTAAAAGAGATGGGGATATTGCTGGAGCATGGACTCTCGTGTCTCCCAAGTGCATTCCTCCAAATTGTGGTGGTTCCACAGGACTTTCACCATCGGGATTTCCTTGTTTCTTAACTTTCTGATCTGGGTGTCTATGATCCGTACTGGCTGTTCAACATAGGTGAGATCCTCTTGGACCTCCACATCAGGCTCACTAAGAACCTTGCTCGGATCTGACACAAACTTCCTCAACATTGAAACATGGAAAATCGGATGGATTCTTTCCATTGAAGCAAGTAAATCCAGCTTGTACGACACATTCCCAATCTTTTGCAAGATTTCAAAGGGTCCGATGTATCGTGGGGCTAGTTTACCTTTCTTCCCAAAGCGAACCACTCCTTTCATTGGAGACACCTTGAGCAATACCAGATCCCCCTCCTGAAACTCTAACTGTCTTCTCCGGACGTCTGCATAACTCTTCTGTCTGCTTGCAGCAGTCTTGATTCTCTCTCTGATTATGGGTACCACCCTGCTGGTGATCTCTACTAGCTCAGGCCCTGCCAAGGCCTTTTCTCCAACTTCCTCCCAGCAAACAGGTGATCTGCACTTCCTTCCGTACAAAGCTTCATATGGAGCCATCCCGATGCTAGCATGATGGCTGTTATTGTAGGCAAACTCCACCAAAGGTAGATGCTGCCTCCAAGAACCGCCAAAGTCCAGCACACACATTCTGAGCATATCCTCGATAGTCTGGATGGTCCTTTCTGACTGTCCATCAGTCTGGGGGTGGAAGGCAGTACTGAAATCCAACCTAGTACCCATGGCATTCTGCAGACTCCGCCAAAACCTGGAAGTGAACTGGGGCCCTCTATCTGACACTATCGAAACAGGAACCCCATGCAGCCTGACGATCTCATCCACATATACCTGTGCCAACTTGTCCACATAGTAGCCACTCCTGACAGGAATGAAGTGAGCAGATTTGGTGAGTCTGTCCACAATCACCCATATGGAGTCCACTCTGTTGGATGCCGCCGGTAACCCCACTACGAAGTCCATAGCTATATTTTCCCATTTCCATTCTAGAATAGGTAGCGGGTTAAGCATTCCAGCCGGCTTCTGATGTTCCAGCTTCACCCTCTGACACACTTCGCAGGCTGACACGAACTGTGCCACTTCTTTCTTCATAGCTGGCCACCAATAAACCTTCTTTAGATCTTGATACATCTTGGTGGCTCCGGGGTGAATGCTGTATCTTGCATTATGAGCCTCCCTCATAATGTCTCCTTTTAGCCCTATGTCATCTGGTACACATAGTCTGCTCCCATAGCGGAGGATCCCCTTGCTGTCGAATCTGAACTCACTATCATTGCCTGACTGAACAGTCCTGGCAGTTTTCACTAACTCCGGGTCCTCATGCTGTTTCTGAGCCACCTGCTCTAGAAACACGGGTGCTACTCTCATCTGGGCCACTAAGGCATCTGTACCAGACAACTCCATCTGTAGACCTTCCTCAATAAGCTTGTAGAACTCGTTCACCACTGGCCTCCTCTCTGCCGATATGTGGGATAAACTGCCTAGTGACTTCCGGCTTAGGGCGTCTGCCACGACATTCGCCTTACCCGGATGATACTGAATCTTGCAATCATAGTCACTCAGCAGCTCCACCCATCTCCTCTGTCTCAAGTTCAAATCTCTTTGACTCAGGATGTACTGCAGGCTTTTATGATCTGTGAAGATCTCACATTTTACCCCATAGAGGTAGTGCCTCCACATCTTGAGTGCAAAGATTACTGCTGCCATCTCTAGGTCATGTGTGGGGTAATTCAACTCGTGCTTCTTCAGCTGCCTAGAAGCATAAGCGATCACCCTCTCCTTCTGCATTAGTACACAACCCAGTCCCACACGGGATGCATCACAAAAGACCGTAAAGTCCTCATCACTAGATGGCAGAGCTAAAACTGGTGTTGAAGTCAACCTCTTCTTAAGCTCTTCAAAACTCTCCTCGCACTGGTCGGTCCACAGAAACTTCTGATTCTTCCTGGTTAACTTGGTCAGAGGAGCTGCTATCTTCGAGAAGTCCTGAACGAACCTCCTGTAGTAACCTGCCAAACCCAAGAAACTTCTAATCTCTGTCACTGAAGTGGGTCTAGGCCAGTTAGCTACAGTTTCTGTCTTCTTGGGGTCCACCTCAATATCATTCTCTGACACTACATGCCCCAAGAACGAAATGCTCCTCAGCCAGAACTCACATTTTGAGAACTTGGCATACAAGCCATGTTCCCTCAAAGTCTGCAAGACCAACCGCAGATGATGGGCATGCTCCTCTGCATTCCTGGAATACACCAAGATATCATCTATGAAGACAATAACGAAGTGATCCAGGTACTGGCTAAATACTCTGTTCATGAGATCCATGAATGCTGCAGGGGCGTTGGTTAACCCGAACGGCATTACAAGGAACTCAAAATGCCCATATCTGGTCCTGAAAGCTGTCTTCGGCACATCCTCATCCCTTATCCTTAGCTGATGGTACCCCGATCTCAGATCTATTTTGGATAAACAACCCGCTCCGGCTAGCTGGTCGAATAGATCATCGATCCTTGGCAAAGGGTACCTATTCTTGGTAGTGACTTTGTTCAACTGTCTGTAGTCGATACAAAGTCTAAGGGATCCATCCTTCTTTCTTACGAATAAAACTGGTGCACCCCAAGGTGAGGTACTCTGTCGGATGAAACCCTTTTCTACCAGCTCTTGCAACTGCTCTTTCAACTCCTTTAACTCGGCTGGGGCCATCCTGTAGGGAGGGATAGAGATCGGTCTAGTTCCAGGCACCAACTCTATCTCGAACTCTATCTCCCTAGCAGGTGGTAATCCTGGAAGCTCGTCTGGAAAAACATCCTGAAACTCTCTGACAACTGGCACCGAGGCCGGCTCCCTGACCTGACTGTCTAGCTCTCTCACATGAGCTAAGTACCCCTGACATCCCTTCCTAAGCAACCTACGAGCCTGAAGAGCTGATATCAGACATCTAGGTGTGCCCCTCTTGTCTCCTCTGAAGACGACCTCTGACCCGTCCTGATCTCTGAACCTGACTACCTTGTCCCTGCAGTCTAAGGTAGCACCATGGGTAGATAGCCAATCCATCCCTAGAATGACGTCAAAGTCTGTCAAATCTAGAACCACAAGGTCGGCGGAGAGGCATCTTCCCTCAACAAAAACTGGACTGTACTGGCAGACTGACACTGCCACTGATGGGTCACACTTGGGTCCACTGACCCATAGGGGACACTCTAACCCAGAGACTATCAGACCCAACCTCTCAACGGCTCTCGGAGCAATAAATGAATGAGATGCACCCGGGTCCATTAATGCATACACATCAGAACACCCAATGACGAGATTACCTGACACCACGGTGTTGGATGTGTTAGCCTCCTGCTGAGTCATGGTGAAGATCCTGGCTGGAGCTGATGGACCTTCACCTCGAGAACCAGAAGAAGAGGCTGCCCCTCTCCCTCTACCTCTGCCACTGCCCTGAGTTGTGGCTGGAACTACTGGCTGTGCCACACTACCAGAAGCTGTCTGCTGGGGCTGGCCCATAAAAGGCGCTCTAGGACACTCCCGAGCTATGTGTCCCTCCTGTCCACATCTGAAACATGCATTAGTCCCAGCTCGACACACTCCCCTGTGCGGTCTTCCACATCTCTGGCATTCTGTACCATCTGAGCCTGAGCTCGAGCGACCGCCAAATCCCAGACCGGATTTCAACTTGTTCCAAAACTTATTCTTCTTCGGCTTCCTGGTGGTACTATCCCACCTCTTCTTACCTGAGCTCTGAGAAGAGAACCCTGGTCCTCCTCTGCCTGGGGTCTTAACCCCTAAAGACTGGGTCACTGACTGCTTCACTGACCCCTCAACTATAGCACTTGCTTCCATTCTTCGATCCATATCCACCACAGTGTGGAAACTTTCTCTCTCAGCTGACTGAATTAACGATGAGTACCTGGAATGCAGCTTCATAACATACCTCTTGGCTTTCTTCGTATCTGTATCTAGAGCTTGCCCTGAAAAAGGCAATAGCTCCAAGAATTTATCCGTGAACTCCTCTACACCCATGTGCTCTGACTGCCTCAGTTGCTCAAACTCAATCATCTTCAGTTCTCTGGAACTGTCTGGAAAAGCCCATCCCGCGAACTCATTCGCGAATTCCTCTCATGTCATACCGTCTAGTCTCGGGTCCACATAACACTTGAACCATTCCCGTGCCTTCTTGCACTTTAAAGTGAACCCTGCCATCTGAATGGCCCTGCTGTCACTTGCCCCTAGCTCATCAGTTATTGTCTTTACCACTCTCAGATACTCAAAGGGGTCATCCCCTGACTTGTATTTGGGAGCATCTAGCTTGAGGTAATCTGTCATCTTTACCTTGCTCCCATCGACTGAGCTAGGTCTAGGAGGTTGAGTAACTGGGGCTGCTGGTTCTGTAGGTGGTGGAGGTGGAGGTGCAGCATTCCCCGAGGTGGGGTTTGCCGGGTTTGGATAGAAGGGTGAGGGTGGATAAGCTGGGTACTGTGTGTAGGGCGGATAGAAAGGTGGATAAGGCATGTAGGTAGGGTAGGGGTTAAAGCTGGAATAGTCCGATGTACCTCCCATCGGATACCCTGAACCCTGTGGAAAGGGTGGATAATAGGGTGGAAAACCATACCCCGAGGCCTGAATGCCTCCCTGAGACTCCCCTGTCCCTTCTTCCTCCATGCTCACATCCAGGTTCCCATCCCTCCTCTGATCCTCTCCCGTAACCTCCCTCACATCTGAAGAACTTCCTCCTCTATCCGTTCCCCTTCTGCTAACATCAAAAGACCTTCTAGGGTCCCTTGACACTCTTTCTCTATTTGCTCTACAAGACATTGCCCTAGGCAATGTAGGAGGACGGGCGCTCGTGCCCTCATCCTCAGGTGGTACTCCAGTCAATCGTGCAGATCGACGAGTTCCTCTCATCCTGTTTTCTGAAAAACAGTACACATCAAGCAAGCATTAGCATCATATGGTTCATGTGGGCACACATGAACCCTCATCACATACATCACATAGCATATCATAGCATTAATGCACATGCATATAGTCATGGCATTTCACATCATCATACACGACAGGACTCAACATCCTATCCTAGTGGATATGATCTTCCTATTGTGCTTGACCTTCTATAACATCTATGAGCCCGACACTCTAGGTCCGACCATATGAACCTAGGGCTCTGATACCATTCTGTAACGACCCGAAAATCGGACCGCTACCGGAGCTAGGATCCGGGTCGACTTAAGGCCGCCGGGACCCGTAGCAAGCCTGACATAACCTGTAAACCTGTATAATCCCATACATGATCAACAACATGCATAAAAATTTAAACTTTTCTTTGAACATCCAACTCAACCTGAACATACATGTACATAATCATGATCATAATCATGATCCCTCTGTGGGATTTCCTCAATGCCCCAACGGGCGATACAATATGAGATGAGTTGGCTTAAACATAAACATTATAAAACATTTCTATAGATCATGTATCACAAGGGATAACAATACTCATAGGGTCAAGCACATCTATAACCTCAATATATATCTCTTTACATAACATACTGAAATCCTTACATTACATCACAATACAATTGTCATGTCCACAATCTAACTATTACATAGACATACTTCAAAACTCTGGCTAACCTTCTGGTCTATCCTGTACCTGCACATCTGGGGTTAGGGGAGAGGGGTGAGTTACAAAGCCCAGTGAGCAGAATAGAGAAATCAATATATTAAAATTTCATGCTTTCATGGAATGCAACACATCACAACAAATCACATCTCGGATGGTATTGTCACCAATAGTCCTCTACATAGTCCAACTGTGCCGGGACGTAGAATGGGTACAACCGGTCTTTCCCTTAACATAACATATCAAACAGTCCAACTGTGCCAGGGACGTAGAATGGGTACAACCTGGACTTTCTCTTACATCGTGCCAGGGACGTAGAATGGGTACAACCTGGACTTCCATACCATATCATGCCGTAGCATCATCATGCCATATGAGGACTAAAGGGTCATCCAATAACCAATCCACATCAACATCATAAATGCAATGCAACATATTCGTGAGTACTAATGCAAACAACCTACTATATCTCATGGCATTCATGATGCATGGATCATGCTCAAAATTCATATTTCATTTAATTTAAAACTTAAGGTTTATTCCACTCACCTCTGGCTAGCTCTGACAAACTCTGTAGCAGCTGGCTCACTGCTGGGGTCCTCGGTTCCTCGGGTCCGAACCTACACAGGTGGACTCCAATGAGGGACCAAACATACATAAACATGACTCTAATATACTCCCCAAAAACCCCCTAAAACATCATGAAACAATCACATAAAAACATGCAAGAAATGACTGGACAGGGCACTTTCGGCGGCAGGTTCGGCGGCCGAAAGTCCCTCCAGAGCCGAAAGTCAGGCAGGTTCGGCGGCACCTTCGGCGGCCGAAACTCCCAGACAGAGGCGAAACTCATGCATGTTCGGCGGCACCTTCGGCGGCCGAAAGTCCCAGACAGAGACGAAAGTCTCCTTTCGGGGGCAACTTCGGCAGCCGAAAGGCCTGCCTCTCCAGCCATGTTCGGCGGCCGAAAGTGCCTTCGGCTGCCGAACCTGGTTTCTGCCAAAGGGCAGAAACTTTGGCTCCTTTATGCACATTTGCCTCCTAACTCTCCAATCATGCATAAACTAGTTCTAAAACATGCATACACATCATACATTACACCTAGGGGTCTCAAACTAGCAAATACCCCAACTACAACACTTCAAACACACAAAAATCAACATACATTGTTCATCAAAACATCAAAACCCATAAACTCATCAACAAGCCTAAACATGCATCTCTACCCATAAAACAACTTAATGCTTGTTTAAAACACATAACAAGGGTGGATCCGAGCTTACCTCTTGAAGAAACGAGAGGGAAGGCGATCCTAGCTTGGAGATGGAGAGATTGAGCTCTTTGAACCTCCAAGTACCCAAAACTTGCTCTTTACTCACAGATCTTCAAAACAGAAGTTAAAACCCGTGAAAATCATGGAAGATCTAAGGAAAACACTCAAGATCGAGGGAGGGGTGGCGGAGACTCACCTTGGCCGACAACGGGGGAGAAAAAGCTCGCCCGTGCGGACCTAAGGGACCCTTTTATAGTGGCTGGCCAGGCCACGTTCGGGGGCCGAAAGTGCCTCCGCATGCATGCCATGTTCGGCGGCCGAACTTGACTTTCGGCGGCCGAACCTGGGCTTCCCTCACTCATGCTTTCGGGGGCCTAACGTGCCTCCAAAACGCATGTATGTTCGGCGGCCGAACTTGACTTTCGGCGGCCGAACCTGGGTTTTCCTCCAAAGACTTTTCATGCAAAAACTCATTTAATTTTCATACTTAAAACCATGAATTACCTTAAAACATTTTATGAAAACATGTTTCTACCCTACTAGAGGCTTCCGACATCCGAGATTCCACCGGACGGTAGGAATTCCGATACCGGAGTCTAGCCGGGTATTACATTCTCCCCCCCTTAAGAACATTCGTCCCCGAATGTTCCTCAACTAGCACATGCATAGCAAACCACATAACATACATACATAGAGATCTAACCTTAAAAGAGATGGGGATATTGCTGGAGCATGGACTCTCGTGTCTCCCAAGTGCATTCCTCCAAATTGTGGTGGTTCCACAGGACTTTCACCATCGGGATTTCCTTGTTTCTTAACTTTCTGATCTGGGTGTCTATGATCCGTACTGGCTGTTCAACATAGGTGAGATCCTCTTGGACCTCCACATCAGGCTCACTAAGAACCTTGCTCGGATCTGACACAAACTTCCTCAACATTGAAACATGGAAAACTGGATGGATTCTTTCCATTGAACATTCAACATATCTAGCTCTCTCACATGAGCCAAAAACCCCTGACATCCCTTCCTAAGCAACCTACGAGCCTGAAGAGCTGATATCAGACCTCTAGTTGTACCCCTCTTGTCTCCTCTGAAGACGACCTCCGACCCATTCTGATCTCTGAACCTGACTACCTTGTCTCTGCAGTCCAAGGTAGCACCATGGGTAGATAGCCAATCCATCCCTAGAATGACGTCAAAGTCTGTCAAATCTAGAACCACGAGGTCGGAGGAGAGACATCTTCCCTCAACAAAAACTGGACTATACTGGCAGACTGACTCTGCCACTGACGGGTCACACTTGGGTCCACTGACCCATAGGGGACACTCTAACCCAGAGACTATCAGACCCAATCTCTCAACGGCTCTCGGAGCAATAAAAGAATGAGATGCACCCGGGTCCATTAATGCATACACATCAGAACACCCAATGATGAGATTACCTGACACCATGGTGTTGGATGTGTTAGCCTCCTGCTGAGTCATGGTGAAGATCCTGGCTGGAGCTGATGGACCTTCACCTCGGGAACCAAAAGAAGAGGCTGCCCCTCTCCTTGTACCTCTGCCACTGCCCTGAGTTGTTGCTGGAGCTGCTGGCTGTGCCACACTACCAGAAGCTGTCTGCTGGGGCTGGCCCATAAAAGGTGCTCTAGGACACTCCCGAGCCATGTGTCCCTCCTGTCCACATCTGAAACATGTATTAGTCCCAGCCCGACACACTCCCTTGTGTGGCCTCCCACGCCTTAGGCATTCTGTACCATCTGAGCGTGAGCTCGAACCACCGCCAAAACCCAAACCGGATTTCAACTTACTCCAAAACTTATTCTTCTTCGGCTTCTTGGTGGTGTTATTCCACCTCTTGCTACCTGAGCTCTGAGAAGAGAGGCCTGGCCCTCCTCTGCCTGGGGTCTTAACCCCTGAAGACTGGGTCACTGACTGCTTCACTGACCCCTCAACTATAGCACTCGCCTCCATCCTTCGAGCCATATCCACCACAGTGTGGAAACTTTCCCTCTCAACTGACTGAATCAAAGAGGAGTACCTAGAATGCAGTTTCATAACATATCTCTTGGCTTTCTTCGAATCTGTATCTAGAGCTTGCCCTGAAAAAGGCAATAGCTCCAAGAATTTATCCGTGTACTCCTCTATACTCATGTGCTCTGTCTGCCTCAGCTGCTCAAACTCAATCATCTTCATTTTTCTGGAACTGTCTGGAAAAGCCCATCCAGCGAACTCATTCGCAAATTCCTCCCATGTCATGCCGTCTAGTCTCGGGTCCACATAACACTTGAACCATTCCCGTGCCTTTTTGTACTTTAAGGTGAACCCTGCCATCTGAATGGCCCTGCTGTCATCTGCCCCTAGCTCATCAGTTATTGTCTTCACTACTCTCAGGTACTCAAAAGGATCATCCCCTGACTTGTATTTGGGAGCATCCAGCTTAAGGTAATCTGTCATCTTCACTTTGCTCCCACTGGCTGAGCTAGGTCTAGAAGGTTGAGTAACTGGGGCTGCTGGTTCTGTAGGTGGTGGAGGTGGGGGTGCAGCATTCCCCGAGGTGGGGTTTGCCGGGTTAGGATAGAAGGGTGAGGGTGGATAAGCTGGGTACTGTGTGTAAGGTGGATAAGGCATGTAGGTAGGGTAGGGGTTAAAGCTGGAATAATCCGATGTACCTCCCATCGGATACCCTGAACCCTGTGGGAAGGGTGGATAATGGGGTGGAAAACCATACCCCGAGGCCTGAGCGCCTCCCTGTGACTCCCCTGTCCCTTCTTCCGCCATGCTGACATCCAGATTCCCATCCCTCCTCTGGTCCTCTTCCATAACCCCCCTCACATCTGAAGAACTTCCTCCTCTATCAGTCCCCCTTCTGCTAGCATCAAAAGACCTTCTAGGGTCCCTTGACACTCTTTCTCTGTTTGCTCTACATGACATTGCCCTAGGCAATGTAGGAGGACGGGCGCTCGTGCCCTCATCCTCAGGTGGTACTCCAGTCAATCTTGCGGATCGACGGGTTCCTCTCATCCTGTTTTCTGAAAAACAGTACACATCACACAAACATTAGCATCATATGGTTCATGCGGAAACACATGAACCTACATCACATACATATCATTCATATCATAGTATCAATGCACATGTATATAATCATGGCATTTCACATCATCATACAAGACAGGACTCAACATCCTATCCTAGTGGACATGATCTTTCCTATTGTGCTTGACCTTCTAGAATATTTATGAGCCCGACACTCTAGGTCCGATCCTATGAACCTAGGACTCTGATACCATTTTGTAACGACCCGAAAATCGGACCGCTACCGGCGCTAGGATCCAGGTCGGCTTAAGGCCGCCGGGACCCGTAGCAAGCCTAACATAACATCCTGAGAACCTGCTTAATCCCATACATGATCAATAATATTCATAAAAATTAAAACTTTTCTTTAATACATTCTATCATACACCAAACTCAACCTGTGCATGCACTGAATATAGTCATAATCATATACATTGACCCCTCTGTGGGATCTCAACAATGCCCCAAAGGGCGATATAACGTATGTTGAGTTGGTTTACATAAACATCATAAAGGATCTAGGATCATGTATTAAAAGGGATACCTTACACATAGGTCAAGCACAACCTCTAATCCTCAATATCATTACATTACACAACTATTCATAATCTTACATCATTCTTACCAATTATCATGCCCACATTCTATCTATTACATACATATGACTTCATTACTCTTGCTGACCTCCTGGTCTACCCTGTACCTGCAAACCTGGGGGATTAGGGAGAGGGGTGAGCTACTAGAGCCCAGTGAGCAGAATAATAAAACATTCAAAACATATGATAACATGGAATGCATCACATCACAGCTAATCACACCAAGGATGAACTTGTCACCAATAGCCCTCTACGTAGTCCAACTGTGCCAGAACGTAGAATGGGTCCTGGTCTTTCTCTAACATAGTGCCAGCAAACGTAGAATGGGTCCCACTGGTCTTACATTCCGTACCGTACATATCACATCATCACATCATAGATCGAAGGCTATGGATCATCCAACATTCATCCACATCAACATTAAAATATGCAATGCAACATATTCGTGAATTCTAATGCAGCAACCTAAATCATCACATGGCATTCATGATGCATGAACATGCTCAAAACTTTACAATTGATTTACTTTAAAACGTAAAGATTTATTCCACTCACCTCTGGATAGCTCTGACTAGACACTGGAGCAGCTGACTCACTGCCGGGGTCCTCGGTTCCTCGGGTCCGAACCTACACAGGTGGACTCAAATGAGGGACCAAACAACTAGAACATAACTCTAAAAACATCCCCCAAAAACCCTCTAAAACTCCTCAAAACATCCATGAAAAAACATGCAAAGGAAGGCTGGACAGGGCACTTTCGGCGGCAGGTTCGGCGGCCGAAAGTCCCTCCAGAGCCGAAAGTCAGGCAGGTTCGGCGGCACCTTCGGCGGCCGAAACTCCCAGACAGAGACGAAACTCATGCATGTTCGGCGGCACTTTCGGCGGTCGAAACTCCCAGACAGAGACGAAAGTCCTCTTTCGAGGGCAGGCTTCGGCAGCCGAAAGGCTTGCCTCCCAGGCAGGTTCGACGGCCGAAAGTCCTTCGGCTGCCGAACCTGGTTTCTGCCAAAGGGCAGAAACTTGGTTCCTCATGCACGATTTCCTCTCAAAACCATCCAAACATGCATTTTTCCTAATCTACAACATACATACTCAAGCATACAAGTTCCTAGGGGCATCAAACTATCTTAAACCCCATCTACAACACATCAAGCATCCACATTGTCCAAAAACATAACATAAACCCATAAACCTAACCATGAGCTAAACATGCATTCTACCCCATAGATCTGCTTAAAACTTACTTAAAACATGCCATAAGCTCAAGATCGGCCCTTACCTCTTGAAGATCGAGAGGAGAACGACCCTAGCTCGGAAAATGGGAGAGAGAGAGTTCCTTGAACCTCCAAACTCCAAAACTTGCTCAAAAGCTCAAAACCTTCAAAACAAAGATGCAAACTCATAAAAATCATGAAGAATGGAAGGAAGAAACTCAAGATCGGTGAGGGACGGCAGAGAGCTCACCTTGGCCAAAAATGGGGAGAAAAGCTCGCCCGTTTTCGGCTAAGGGACCCCTTTATAGGTGGCTGGCCAGGCCACGTTCGGGAGCCGAAAGTGCCTCCGCATGCATGCCATGTTCGGCGGCCGAACTTGAGGTTCGGCGGCCGAACCTGGACTTCCCTCACTTATGCTTTCGGGGGCCTAAGGCACACCCGAAGCGCATGCATGTTCGACGGCCGAACCTGAGTTTTCCTCCAAAGTTGTTTTCATGCAAAAACTCATTTCCTGTCATGCTTACAGCATAAAACACACTAAAACATTTTATGAAAATATGGCTTTTACCCTTCTAGAGGTCTCCGACACCCGAGATTCCACTGGACGGTAGGAATTCCGATACCGGAGTCTAGCCGGATATTACAATAATTATAATTTATTACTATCTAACGTTAATGCAAGCCCTATTAATAAAGGTGAAAAAAATAAGTAAATCGCTCAATTATCACATAAGAAGATAAATTGGTTCTCATAAATTGAAACTATTTAAGCGCCATTCTTAACACATATTGAAAGTTGATCCCATACATTATCTCTCTTACTGAAGATATTCTCTTTTCTTCTATGAGAAATAACGAGAATGAGAAAGTGCACCATACCTATCCCACAATGACAAAGAGTCCACTATATAAAATGCCGTACCTGCCCTATTTATTCAGAACCATATCAATGAGAGTCGGTGATAATATAACATTCTACCTACTCTAAGAATCCATATACATCCATGTCCAATATGTTTATATATATATATATATATATATATATATATATATATATATTGATGTGACTGAAATGAAACTGTGTCGCAATTGGTCACCCTATAAAAAATAGAATGTAAGGTGATTGACGCCTATGATAGTCACTCCCACGCTCAAGTCAATAAACTGAAAAAATGACGAATATAAGGAATTGCTTAAAAACTGACTCGCGGTTGTCGAAGCCGGTAAAAAATAACCTTTCTGGTTATCAACAATCTTACAACGGTAGATAGTGGTGAAAGGATCGAATCCACAGGGAATTGAGAACTTACCTATTTTCCTTATCAAGACCAAGAGAATTAACAATAAACTGAAAGAGAAGTAAACTGAAACGAGATAAACTGAAAGCAAATAAACTGAAAGTAAAATGGGGGGGGTTTTGAGATTGATTCAATTGATCTAAAACTGAAAGAAATAAAAGTAAAGAGAATAATAAAAATAAAGAGAAATCAATAATGAGAAAGATCTAGTTGAAGAATTGGATCCACTTTAGTTGTTGGGATTGATCATTGAAACTTATGTTCTTTTGATTGATTCAATAGATTAGTTATGGAGATGAAAAACGCTTCTCACCACCATGTCTCTCCTTAATCATAAACCAATTAGGGAACGTCCTCAAATTAATCACTAATCAACAAGTTGCCAAGGAACGTCCTTGGGCCTTAGGCATCAAAACAACTGTCAATTGCATTAAGAGATAGAGAGAGCCGATCCTAGCTACCCAAACGCATGAGATGTTGCTAGATCATACAATTTCCTTGGTTCTTACACCAAGTGTTCTTATGTTTGAACAATCCAAGCAATTACAGACTTAAAACTATTCAAACTAACAATATATTATCTTGCAATCAAAAATCAAGTGGCCACATTGATCAAAATAACAAAGCAATAATGGAATCAAGCATGAAATTGTATGAATATTGAATAAACCAAAGACAAACAATATGTGTTCAGATCTCATAATCCATAAAACAACTTAAGTTTCACCTAATCTTCAACTAGAATAAAAGGTTTCAGCCACTCATGGCTGAAACAAAAACCAAAAATAAAGAAAGGAAGAAGAAGAGATGTGGCTACTTGCAATCCCGTAGGTGTGTCCAAGGGGGTGTGGAAAAACATGGGGAGGCCCCTTATGTGTCTTTTTATAGTTGAAAGTGTTACCCTAGGTCCTTACTTGCTGCCCAAGAGGCTGCTTGTTGCCCAAGTTGTGTCTGAAAAGGAAAGAAGCGCGTTGCAAGGCTCTCATAAGGAAGGAGGCGTGCGGATTGGCTCTTCAGAAGGAAGGTGGCGTGCGGATTGGTTGTGCAGAAGGAAAGAGATGTTGTCCAATTTTTCCTTTTTAGGTGGAGCCTTCGTTTGAATTTCAAATCTTGAATGCTGAATGCAAGAGAGGCAAGTGCGTCTTCTTGATATCTTGCTGCCTAAATAGAAAGATTTGACTGCTGAGGTGTCTGCACATCTTTAAACAAGGAAAGAAAGATCTGCAATTTGAATTTCAAATAATCTGCTGACTGCGCTTTCCTTATTTGTTTTTGCTTCTGCACTTTTCTTATTTGACACTTTCCTTATTTGAAAACTTTCCTTATTTGGCACTTTTTGGCAGTTTTAAGAGCATTTTCACCAGATTATCTCTTTACACCTAATGTCTGCAAAACAAGATCAAAACCACAAAATCAGGCAGAAAATATGTAAATAAACATCAATAATATTATGATAAATTGGTCTAAAATATGCTCTATCAAATACCCCCACACCTAGCCTTTTGCTTGTCCTCAAGCAAATAAACATAGTCAAACAAGCTCTCTTTGCTACTTGATCCTTATTTCCACTTAAGCTCTTACTCTAGACCCCCTATTTTGAATCATTGCAGTGAAGAATATATGCATCAAGTTTACTCACCTTCTTTCCTTGTCTCCCTTCACTTACCATGGCTAGTATTTATTTTCATCAAGAGAGAGATTACACATGCACATATGATTTGTTCAATTAAGACTTTTTCTAGCTTTCAGAGTGATTTGCCTTTATCTTGAAGTACTATATTCAGCCTTTTGCACTTAAGTCTTGCTTGAAAAAGTCACCAACCTTTTGATGTGAAGGTACATATTTGTGATACCCACCCCTAGTTACTCAGTTGGTCACCTGTCCAAGTGGCTACTAGCTTTGTTCATAGTCTTTCAACCATTGGAACAGTTTTCAATTTGTGCTCATGAAGTCTTTGCCATTGCCGAATTTCTTTAATCAATGCATTGGGCAAATCAACACCAATTGCTAAAACAAGTCATGTTAAGTTCATTCACACATCTTTAAATTCATTCTCTCTAACGAGTGTCATCAATATATTTTTCACCATGGCAAGCTCAAAGATTCAATTCAAAAGGCAATTCCCAAACATGAATACAACTCACTGCAATTGATTCAACTTAAGTTTAAAGAGTCATCACATCAATGGGGTCATAGAAAGAAAGCTCATCCAATACAGTCTATCAGTTTGAGTAGAGCAAATAAAAAAGAAGAAGACTATGGTTGTGTGTGTGTTATTGAAAGTAAAAATGAAAAAAAAATAAAAAAATTCAAACTGTGGCTATTCTAATGCAAGATTGAAAGAAAACGCAAAACTGAAACAAAAGCTGAAACAAAACGCAAAACTGAGAGAAAAAAAAAGCGATTCAGAGATATGCACCCCCACACCTAATTCATGCATTGTCCTCAATGCATAAGAAACATAAAAGAGCAAAGAAAACTGAGTACTCCCCTGGTGTGGTTGTGAGGTGCCATCCACTAGATCAATGCTCAAGCAATTGGGGGAGGAAAAAGGGTCCCAACTGCATTGAGTGAAAAGTGTAGCACTCCTTTTGATATGGTCATAACCCATCCTATTTTTTCTATGTACCCATGAAGTAACATGATTAGCTTCTCCTCTTTCAGATGAGGTGTGCCTCTAGCCCTTATGTTTGCATTTTTGAGCACTTCCAACTTCAATTGATATTTCTCCATAGGTGGCTGCAATTTGGTATTAAGTTCAGGCAAAACAAATTCTACCTTATCCGGAGGTTTGGACAGGCATTGATCCGCATGCTCCTTTAGTTTGGACGCTTGGAATACCATTTGTTCCTTGTGAGCATGGGCTATTTGTGTTGGATCCATGGCTGAATTGGTTTCAGTTTGCTCCTTCTGCGCAAGGTTGATCTGCAATAGAAGGCTGGAGGGAGTTTCATGCGATGGAAGCTGAAGAGGTGCGACTGGAAGTATTGCAGGATTGTCCTGTGCAAGACTCTTCTGTGAACTCATCTAAAGAGGTGTGATTGAGCTTTCTTCATTCTGCATATGGCTGCAGTCTATCTGTTGCATACAACAACCAGTTTCTTTCAATTCTGGCTCTTTCCGGCTCTCTTCCCTGCAAAGATCATTGTTTAGAATATCATCTTGATTTATATAAAAGACATTGTTGCTAAAAAAATCAATGATATCTAAACTATCAATAGGTCTTGTTTGCCCAGTTTGTTTGGACAAGCAGTTTCCTAGTTGTGTTTCCTCAGCAGCTTGTTCTTGAACTTATGAACTTTCATCATCAGTCTTTACATCTTGAAGCTCTTCTTTCTTCTTAACATGATTGCATTTAATGAGGTGGCCATTTGTCCCATCTGCTGTTGGAGGTTTTGCATAGAATTTGCCAATGTCTCTATCATTTCTTCATAGTGTATATTGGAACTTGGAGGTGCTTCTTGGGCTTGATTTCCTTGATAATTTTGGTAGTCGTTAGCCCATGCATAATTGTAGTCTGGATAGTCTCTCTAACCTGGATTGTATGTATTATAGTATGGATCATGTCTAGGCTGTTCATAGAATCCTCCAAATGCATGAACTGGTTGGTCATTGAATCCTCCAAATGTATGCCCAGGCTGACTATTGAATCCTCCAAATGCATGCACTGGTTGGTAATCCTCATAAAGTGTAGGACATTGATCAGTTGGATGTCCTACATATGCATAGATCCCACATGGCCTTGGTGGCTAAAATTGTTGAGCTTGTTGAGCTCAACCTATAACATAACAATTCACAATAGAGGTTAGTTCAGAAAGTTCAGCGGAAATAGTAGATGTACTTACCTCATCCATGAATCTATTTCTTGAGTTCAGATCTGGTCATGAAAGAAAAACAAATAAGTTAAATCAACTCCCTGGCAATGGCGCCAATTTTTGACTCGCGGTTGTCGAAGCCGGTCAAAAATAATCTTTTTGGTTATCAACAATCTTACAACTGTAGATAGTGGTGAAAGGATCGAATCCACAGGGAATTGAGAACTTACCTACTTTCCTTATCAAGACCAAGAGAATTAACAATAACCTGAAAGAGAAGTAAACTGAAACGAGATAAACTGAAAGCAAATAAACTGAAAGTAAAATGGGGGGGGTTTTGAGATTGATTCAATTGATCTAAAACTGAAAGAAATAAAAGTAAAGCGAATAATAAAAATAAAGAGAAATCCATAATGAGAAAGATCTAGTTGAAGAATTGGATCCACTTTAGTTGTTGGGATTGATCATTGAAACTTATGTTCTTTTGATTGATTCAATAGATTAGTTATGGAGATGGAAAACGCTTCTCACCACCATGTCTCTCCTTAATCATAAACCAATTACGAAACGTCCTCTAATTAATCACTAATCAACAAGTTGTCAAGGAACGTCCTTGGGCCTTAGAATTCAAAACAACTGTCAATTGCATTAAGAGATAGAGAGAGCCGATCCTAGCTACCCAAACGCATGAGATGTTGCTAGATCATACAATTTCCTTGGTTCTTACACTAAGTGTTCTTATGTTTGAACAATCCAAGCAATTACAGACTTAAAACTATTCAAACTAACAATATATTACCTTGCAATCAAGAATCAAGTGGCCACATTGATCAAAATAATAAAGCAATAATGGAATCAAGTATGAAATTGTATGAATATTGAATAAACCAAAGACAAACAATATGTGTTTAGATCTCACAATCCATAAAACAACTTAAGTTTCACATAATCTTCAACTAGAATAAAAGGTTTCAGCCACTCATGGCTGAAACAAAAACCAAAAATAAAGAAAAGAAGAAGAAGAGATGTGGCTACTTGCAATCCCGTAGGTGTGTCCAAGGGGGTGTGGAAAAACATGGGGAGGCTCCTTATGTGTCTTTTTATAGTTGAAAGTGTTGCCTTAGGTCCTTACTTGCTGCCCAAGAGGCTGCTTGCTGCCCAAATTGTGTTTGAAAAGGAAAGAAGCGCGTTGCAAGGCTCTGAGAAGGAAGGAGGCGCGCGGATTGGCTCTTCAGAGGGAAGGTGGCGTGCGGATTGGTTGTGCAGAAGGAAAGAGATGCTGTTAGGGGTGAGCATTTGGTCGGTTCGGTTCAAAACCGAACTGAACCGAATAAACCGAAAACCAAAATTTTAGTGTTTATGAAAACCGAACCGAATCGATTTTGGTCAGAAACCGAATCGAACCGAACCGGTCTGATTCAGTTGGATTCGGTTCAGTTTGATCGGTTTCGATTTTTAATAATTTTTTCATTTTTTACACTTTATTTTTAGTATTTTAAAATTTAATTAAAATATTTTAATATTAATATAATTTAATTTCTCTATATTATTGAAAAAACATATTATTATCACTAATCGGTTCGGTTTGGTTTTTTTGATTTTTTTTTCTGATCAAAATCGAACCGAACCGAAATAACCGAAATTTCTGAAATTAAAAACTGAACCGAACCGAAATATATAAAAAACCGAACCAAATTTTCAATTCGGTTCGGTTCGGTCGGTTTTTTCGGTTTGAACCGAATACTACTTACCCCTAGATGCTGTCCAATCTTTCCTTTTTAGGTGGAGCCTTCGTTTGAATTTCAAATCTTGAATGCTAAATGCAAGAGAGGCAAGTGCGTCTTCTTGAAATCTTGCTGCCTAAATAGGAAGATTTGACTACTAAGGTGTCTGCACATCTTTAAACAAGGAAAGAAAGATCTGCAATTTGAATTTCAAATAATCTGGTGACTGCGCTTTCCTTATTTGTTTTTGCTTCTGCACTTTCCTTATTTGACACTTTCCTTATTTGACACTTTCTTTATTTGAAAACTTTCCTTATTTGGCACTTTCCATATTTGGCACTTTTTGGCAGTTTTAAGAGCATTTTCACCAGATTGTCTCTTTACACCTAATGTTTGCAAAACAAGATCAAAATCACAAAATTAGGCAAAAAAGATGTAAATAAACATCAATAATATCATGATAAATTGGTCTAAAATATGCTCTATCAGAAACTCAAGAGTAGTTGTGTAAAAATGTGTACTTTGGTCTCTGTAATCATTAGCTTTTATACTTTAAGAAATTGATGTTAATTATCTTATCTCCTGAAAATTCAGTTGGTATTGGCTATATGATAGGAGATTATGTGATTATAGGCGTAATGAAAATCTGCTGGATTGCGTTATCTGACAATAACTTTTTGTAAAACGGGACTAACACCTAGCATATAGCCTGACAATACCTGCCTTGCGGTCTTGGCATAAAAGTCTTATTTTAACGGAACTAACACTAAGATTATGGCCTAGCAGATACTTTCCTTGTAGCCTTTGGCATAAAATGTCCTATTTAGCGAGAGTAACACCCAGATTATGGCCTGACGGATACCCGCCTTGTGGCCTTGGAATAAAATTAATTGTTTAGTAAGAGTAACATTCAGATTTTGGCCTGGCAGATACCCACCTTGTGGCCTTTGGCATAAAATGCCTTAGAAACTTTTTGTGAAGTGGGACTACACCCAATCATATGGCATGGTGAGTACCCGCCTTGTGGCATGGGCATAAAATGCCTTGTTTTAGTAAAACTAACACTCAAATTATAGCTTGGCGGATACCCGTCTTGTGGCCTTTGGCATAAAATGCCTTGTTTAGCAGGACTAACACCCGGATTATGGTTTGGCAGATACCCATTTTGTAGTCTTGACATAAAATGCCTTGTTTAGTGAGACTAACACCCAGATTATGGACTAGCAGATATCCGCCTTGTGGCTTTTGATATATAATGACTTGTTTAGCGGGACTAATACTCGGATTATAGTCTAGCGGTACCCGCCTTTTGGCCTTAGTATAAAATGTCTTACAAACTTTTTGTGAAGCTGTACTAGCACCAGGTCATGTGACCTAGCATGAGATGCCTTAGAAACTTTTCTGCGCATTTTCTAGTCTTGATGAGCTTCCAGACATTTTTTAGCTCTGATGAGCTTTCGGACATTTTTCAGCCCTATGGAGCTTCCGAGCATTCTCTAGCCTTAAGGTGCTTCTAGTCATTTTCCAGCCCTATTGAGTTTTTGTGCATTCTCTAACCCTGACTAGCTTCCAAGCATTTTTTAGCCATATCGAGCTCCCAGGCAGTCTCTAAACCTGATGAGCTTTCGAGCATTTTTCAGCCCTAGCGTACTTTCAGGCATTTTCCATTCCTTACTAGTCCTAATGAACTTTCGGGCATTTTTCAGCCTTGGCATGGTTCCGAGCATTTTTTTATCCCAACTAGCCCTGATGATTTTCTGGTCACTTTCCTCCTTGCGAACTTCACTCTCTCGCTTAGTATTCTGTCCCACCTTCACCAATCGTAAAAAAGTCTTTCCTGCCTACAATGGGCCTTCTTCCTTCTCAAAAAGTTATGGATTTTCGGAAGTGATTGTAAGAGCAGTGTCAAATGCCTTGGAGACTTTTTGTGAAATGGGGCTAATATCCAGTCGATCGGCCTTACGTATACCCGTCTTATGGCCTAGGATAAGATGCCTTAAAAACCCTTTCTGGAATGGGACTAACACCTGGTTGGTCGA
Source organism: Manihot esculenta (assembly GCF_001659605.2). NCBI lineage: Eukaryota > Viridiplantae > Streptophyta > Magnoliopsida > Malpighiales > Euphorbiaceae > Manihot > Manihot esculenta. The sequence continues at coordinate 34,552,595 of NC_035162.2, read as the reverse complement.
CCTAGTGTATAACTGCCTTGTGGCCTTACATGAGATGTCTTCATTTTGCGGGACTGACACCCGGATAGCATGATGGATTCCCGCCTTATGGCCTAGCATAAGATGTGTAACGACCCGAAAATCGGACCGCTACCGGCGCTAGGATCCTGGTCGGCTTAAGGCCGCCAAGACCCGTAGCAAACCTGACATACAACATGAAAACCTGTTTAATCCCATACATGATCATCAAACATACATAAAATTTAAAACTTTTCTTTCGTTCATACACCAAACTCAACCTGTGCATGCACTGAACATAAACATAATCATAATCATGACCCCTCTGTGGGATCTCATCAATGCCCCAAAAGGACGATACATCATAAGTTGAGTTGGTTTGCATAATCATCATAAAACATATAAGATCATGTATTGAAAGGGATATCTTAAATATATAGTCAAGCACAACCTCTAATCCTCAAAGTCATTACATACTTAAAACTATACTTTTACATAACATTAATACATTTATCATGTCCACACTATCTATTACATACACATGACTTCATTACTCTTATGGGTCTCCTGGTTTACCCTGTACCTGCAATCCTGGGGAAAATGGGAGAGGGGTGAGCTACTAGAGCCCAGTGAGCAGAATAATAAAAAAAACGTTTAAATCATATGGATCATGGAATGCATCACATCACAGCTAATCACATCAAGGATGAACTTGTCACCAATAGCCCTCTACATGGTCCAACTGTGCCAGAACGTAGAATGGGTCCTGGTCTTTCCCTTACATAACATAACATAACAGTGTCCAACTGTGTCAGAATGTAGAATGGGTCCTGGTCTTTCTCTTACATAGTGCCAACGAACGTAGAATGGGTCCCACTGGTCTTACATTCCGTACCGTACATATCACATCGTCACATCGTAGATCGAGGGCTATGGATCATCCAACATTCATCCACATCAACATTAAAATATGCAATGCAACATATTCGTGAATTCTAATGCAAGCAACCTAATTCATCACATGGCATTCATGATGCGTGAAACGTGCTGAAAAGTCCATTATTTGCTTTAAAACATAATAAGTTATTCCACTCACTTTTGGGTAGCTCTGACCAGATACTGGAGCAGCTGACTCACTGCTGGGGTCCTCGGTTCCTCGGGTCCGAACCTACACAGGTGGACTCTAATGAGGGACCAAACAAACATGAACATAACTCTAAACTATTCCCCAAAAACCCCCCTAAAACATCATGAAACAATCATAGAAAAACATGCAAAAGAGGGCTGGACAGGGCACTTTCGGCGGCAGGTTCGGCGGCCAAAAGTCCCTCCAGAGCCGAAAGTCAGGCAGATTCGGCGGCACCTTCGGCAGCCGAAACTCCCAGACAGAGGCGAAACTCATGCATGTTCGGCGGCACTTTTGGCGGTCGAAACTCCCAGACAGAGGCGAAAGTCCTCTTTCGGGAGCAAGCTTCGGCAGCCGAATGCTGCCTCCACAAGAGGGTTCGGTGGCCGAAAGTTCCTTCGGCTGCCGAACCTGGTTTCTCCCAGAATGGCAGAAACTCAGCTCTTCTATGCACATTTGCCTCCAAAACTATCCAATCATGCATAAACCTATTCTACAACATTCCCAATCATTCACAAGCAAACATACAAGTTCCTAGGGGCATCAAACCATCAAAAACCCCAACTACAACACATCCAATAACTCACATTGCAACATTCCCAATCATTCACAAGCAAACATACAAGTTCCTAGGGGCATCAAACCATCAAAAACCCCAACTACAACACATCCAATAACTCACATTGTTCATAAACACATATAAAACCCATAAACCTAACTATGAGCTAAACATGCATTCTACCCCATAGATCTTGCATAAAACTTACTTTAAATATGAAATGAGCTTAAGATCGGCTCTTACCTCTTGAAGATCGGGAGAGAGACGACCCAAACTTGGAGATGGGAGATTTTTGAGTTCTTGAACCTCAAAGCTCCAAAACTTTGCTCAAAGCTTGAAAATCTTCAAAACAAGGTAAAAACTCATGAAAATCGAGTAAGATTGGAAGGAAAGAACTCAAGATCGGTGAGGAACGGCGGAGAGCTCACCTTGGCCGGAAATGGGGAAAAAGCTCGCCCGTTTTCGGCTAAGGGACCCTTTTATAGTGGCTGGCTAGGCCACGTTCGGGGGCCGAACGTGCCTCCGCATGCATGCCATGTTCGGCGATCGAACTTGAGGTTCGGCGGCCGAACCTGGACTTTCCTCACTTATGCTTTCGGGGGCCTAAAGGCGCTCCCGAAGGCATGCATGTTCAGCGGCCGAACCTAAGTTTTTCTCCAAGGTTATTTTTATGCAAAAACTCATTTCCAAACTACTTAAAACCATGAAATACCTTAAAACATTTTATGAAAACATATTTCTACCCTACTAGAGGCTTCCGACATCCGAGATTCCACCGGACGGTAGGAATTCCGATACCGGAGTCTAGCCGGGTATTACAAGATGCATTGATTTTGTGAGACTAACACCCGGTTATCCTAACGAATTCCCTCCTTATGAGATGCCTTGTGTTCGGGACTGACACTCGAATGGTTTGATGGATTCCCGCCTTGTGGCCTGGCATGAGATGCCTTATGTTGTGGGATTAACACTCGGATGGCCTGATGGATTCTCGACTTATGGCCTAATGGATTCCCACCTTATGGCCTAATATGAGATGCCTTCTATTATGGGACTAACACCAGTATGGCCTAATGGATTCCTGCTTTGTGGCCTGGAATGAGATACCTTGTGTTGTGGGACTAACACCCGAATGGCCTAACAGATTTTCGCCTTGTCGCCTGGCATGAGATGCCTTGGTTTTGCGAGACTAACACCCATATGGAATGACAAATTCCTGCCTTATCGCCTAGCATGAGATGCCTTGTGTTGCGGGACTAACACCCGGATCGCCTGACGGATTCCTGCCTTGTGGCCTGGCATGAGATGTCTTGTGTTGCAGGACTAACACCCTGATGGGTTGACGGATTCCCACCTTATGGCCTATAATGAGATGCCCTATGTTGCAGGACTAATACCTAGATGGCCTGATGAATTCCAGCCTTGTGGCCTTGCTTTTGTCTCCATGATTTCATCTAACGTTCCTGATAAAACAAGTTTGAAGAACACATCATAGTTTTATTTATAATATTTCTGTAAATGCCATACATTCTGCCAAGAATAATTTAAAAACTTGGTTATATAGGTCGACAAATTTTAAAACTTCGAGGTTTGACTCAGGGGCTAAATATCTTGTGACATTCTGCTTCTATAGGCCCTTATTGCCACTTGGTCCTAACCACATGAATAACCCCTTTAGGTTCCCTGTCAGAGGTGATCTCGTGAGTTGTTGCCTTGGGTTCAAGTCTCTTCTCCTTCCTACTCTTTCTAGCGAACTTGCGAAGTGTGTAGTCCTCTCGATCTCTTCTTTCAGTTGCCATCACTCATTCGTCTTATGTCCGTGGTCTTCATGAAAGTGGTAGTACCTAGTCCTGTCTCGCCTTTGGCTTTCTCAGGGTTGAGCTTGGAAGGCCACCTGATCTTTTTGTTATTTTTTCTAATCCACATTAGAATATATGTTCGTAAGTCATTCATTGGAGTATAATTCTTATATTTACCTCAGTCATTCCTTATTCAGGAGACCAACTTCAACTTTTAGTCTTACTTTTGACTCATCCTTTTGTCCTCTCTCAGCGCTTAGACTTTGTCATCCAGCCTGATGTACTCCCAAGCTTTTCTCTTGCCCGATCCGGTTCTGCTGAGCTATTAGGCATGCCCGATCCGGTTCTGCTGAGCTATTAGGCATTCTGAAATCTCAAGGTGCTTACAAGCGCTTGACATCGATGACACCTTTGGACAAGTTCTTTTACATCTTGCATTATCATTGGCCAGTAGTATCCTTACCTAGATACTTTTTGGCCAATCATCTGAGATCCTTCATAATTTCTACAATTACCTTCATGAATGTCTTTAAGGATTTTTCAGCCCTCATCTTCCATTACGCATTATAGCATAGTTGACCTGCGGATCTCACGAGTGTCATGGACAATTCTCCTTTCTCTGTCGTCACCATTTTGGCTAGAAAATCGGCCTTATCGTTATCACCTCTAGCCACTTAGTGAAGCTCACAATTGCCCTTATTGGCAGTAACCTTAACAGTAGCACATGAATCACCAGCCATTTCGAGAGAGAGAAAAGAAAGATTTCCTTTTAAGAGAAAAAGGATAAGATATTAATTTTAATCCAAATGAACAAAGAGAATTCCATGGATTTCCGACAACAGAACCAAATGATGCAGCTAGAATGAAACTGTGCTGTAATTAGTCAACCTGCAAGACAAAGAATATGAGGTGGGGGACACCTACAGCAGCCACTCTGATGCTCAAGTCAGTGAACTGGAGAATAGGGGGAATGTAAGAAATTGCTTAGAACTCAAGAGTAGTTCTATAAGAAAATTGTGAACATTTGTATCTGTAATCACTAGTTTTTATACTATAAGAAAAGGGAGTTAATTATAGCATTTTCTGATAATCCGGCAGTGATGTGGCCGGCTAATTGATAAGAGATCTTGCAGGCTTAATTGGTCGAGGATCCTGCGATTATAGGCGTAACGAGAGTCTGCTGGATTGTGTATGCTATCGGTAACTTTATGTGAAGACTCGACCTCTTCAGGGGAGGGCGAGTCTTGATTAAGGATCGGATGCTATGGTGTCTGGGTCTTTCTCTCCATGAGTGGGATCGCGTATTGGCTGACCAGACTCTTGCCGTGCAGCCCTATCTCATGATGACATCTCATGGCCTACCCTATGCGATGATCATGTAAAATCAAGACCATATATTTCCATGGTTAATTCTAAGTTCTTAATTATTTAAATGATGTATTAATTTATTAACTATCGTTGTATTGTTTCTAACTAAATATTATTAATAACTTTGTAATATTAATTTTAATTACATAGTTGTGTCAATCTGATCCCATTTCAAGAAATATATATTACTTTGATTTTCAAGAAAAAAGTTCGTAGTAGAAAGTTGTAACGACCCGAAAATTCGGACCGCTACCGGCGCTAGGATCCAGATCGGCATAAGGCCGCCGGGACCCGTAGCAAGCCTACTCTGCATCCTATACAGTCGGTATAATCCCAAACATGAACAACATTTTTCAAAGCAATTAAAAACTTTACCTTTTACCAGTTTGACCTTTGTATGCACTATGACTGAACTCATAGAACCTCTAGGGTCAGCATACCTTATGTCAAACTCGGTTCAACACACATATAGGCATAAAAATAAAACTCATGCACAAAGGGATTATCCAACTCGGGCCAAGCACAATACTACAACTCTGATCAAATTACATAATATCATTTTACAATACAACTCTTTTACATCATTACATATCTTTACCTTACATCATGTCCACTACTAATCTATTACATGAATCTGACTATAAACTTAACATACTGATCTTCTGACTATCTCTGACCCTGCAAACCTGGGGTTAGGGGAGAGGGGTGAGCTAAAAAGCCCAGTGAGCAGAAACCATAAAGAAAACAGTTTATTATATTATATGCTTTCATGGAATGCATCACAACACAAACATATCACATCAAGGATGAATTTGTCACCAATAGCCCTCTACATATCGTAATATGTCCAACTGTACCAGGGGCGATGAGGCCACACCTAGTATTCACTTATTTAATTCAGATCATAACATGTCCAACTATGCCAGGGGCGATTAGGCCACGCCTGGTCTACTCTTACATATAACATATTTCCAGGGGCGATTAGGCCACACCTGGTCATCTCTATCTCATATCATACCATGGCATATCATATCATTTCGTATTGAGGGCTAAAGGATCATTCAAGATTCATCCACATCAACAACATATATTATGCAATGCATCATATTCGTGGGTTCTAATGCAAAACAACCTAATACATATCATGGCATTTTATGATGCATGGATCATGCTCTAAAAACATTTAATTTCTTAGTTTAAAACATTAGGTTTAGTTCCACTCACCTGAGACTAGCTCTGTACCGACTCTGAACGGCTGACACTGCTAAACACCTTGGTTCCTCGGGTCCGATCCTACACAGGTGGACTCCAGTGAGGTACCAAACATACTCTAAACAACTCCCCAAAAACATCATAAAATAATCATAGAAGAACATGCATGAAATGGCTGAACAGGGCACTTTCGGCGGCACCTTCGGTGGCCGAAAGTCCTGGACAGATCCGAAAGTCAGGCACTTTCGGCGGCACCTTCGGCGGCCGAAAGTCCCAGACAGAGACGAAAGTCTCTTTTCGGGGGCAACTTCGGCAGCCGAATGCTGCCTCCACAGAGAGGGGTTCGGCGGCCGAAAGTCCCTTCGGCGGCCGAACCTGAGCTTCTCCCGAATGGCAGAAACTCAGCTCCTCTATGCACATTTTGCCTCCCAAGCTCAAATCATGCATAAACTCAACCCAAAACATGCATACAAGTTCCTAGGGGTCTCAAACAAACACATACCCCAACTACAACACTTCAAACACACATAAACAACACACATTGTTCATGAACATACATTTATACCCATAAACTCCAAAAACATAACAATATCCTAAACATGCATTCTAACCCATAGATCTTGCATAAAACTTGTTTAAAACATAATAAGAGTTCAAGATCGACCCTTACCTCTTGAAGATCGAGAGGAAAACGACCTTGACTCAAAGATGGGAGGATTGAGCTCCTTGAACCTCAAAGTACCCAAACGTGCTTAAAACTTGTAAATCTTCAAAACAAAGTTATAAACTTGTTAAAAACGTGAAAGATTGAAGGAAAAAGCTCAAGATCGGTGAGGGGCGGCGGAAACTCACCTTGGCCGACAACGGGAAAGAAAAAGCTCGCCCGTGCGGACCTAAGGGACCCTTTTATAGTGGTTGGCCAGGCCACGTTCGGGGGCCGAATGTGCCTCCGCATGCATGAAACGTTCGGCGGCCGAACTTGACTTTCGGCGGCCGAACCTGGACTTCCCTCACTCATGCTTTCGGGGGCCTAACGTGCCTCCAAAACGCATGCATGTTCGGCGGCCGAACCTGACTTTCGGCGGCCGAACCTGGGTTTTCCTCCAAAGACTTTTCATGCAAAAATTCAATTAATTTCATGCTTAAAATCATAAAACACATTAAAACATTTTTATAAAACATGATCCTACCCTTCTAGAGGTCTCCGGCATCCGAGATTCCGCCGGACGGTAGGAATTCCGATACCGGAGTCTAGCCGGGTATTACAAAAGTCATTGCTAGAAGACTGATCCAGAGAAATTTTAAGATATACAAATAATTATAAAAAAAAAATTGAAAAAGCATAAATTTAATTGATACCTTTTAACATGTCTAGTAAAGTTGACTTATATGAAGTGTTTTAATTACATATATATTTCTTTTTGGAGAAGGCTATAGAGTAGTTTGTAAAAATAGTTTGGAGGTGAAAGGTTACTTAAGAATTGTAAAGAAAAGGCTTTTTCGTTTCAGATATTATACTTGATAAATTCTTTTTCTCTTGCTCCATCAGACAGGTTCCACAATACGTGATATAGAAATTGAGACCTAAAAGATGGAGAAAATAGAGTCAGAGGTCTACTGGGAATGCCCCTAGTGCAGACCCTCCGATGTTCTTATCAAGGTCTGTTGGAGAAGAAAAAGGGAAGAAGAAGAAGCTAAGGAGAGAGCTGTGAGAGAGAGAGCGAGGAGAGCCCGCTTGGTAGGGGAGGAAGAAGACTCTTATCAAGGTCTGTTGGAGAAGAAAAAGGGAGATGAGCCCTCTTCCCAAGGTCTGTTGGACCAGAAAAAATGAGTCCCTCTATAACGACCCGGAAACCGGACCGTTACCGACGCTACGGTTCAGATCGACTTAAGGTCGCTGGAGCCCGTAGCAAGCCTACTATACATCCTGTGCACCTGATAAAATCCCATACATGATCGCACAAGACAACATAAACACATATATTCCATGAAACCAAGCTCAACCTGTACATGCATCAAAACTGAAAACATAAAATCCAATATTAGAGCCCTCATCACATGCTCTAGTATGGTAAACATTACATGCCTCAAACTTGGTTCAAACATAACTCATAATTAAAAACTTTTACATACTGATCATGTTAACAGGGATTACAAAGGTAAAGAAAACTAGGGCCAAGCACAATTCTAATCCATTAAACAATACACGTCCACAACTATTCTATTACATTAAACTATACTAGCTACTATGCCGGCTTTCTAAGCTATCTTCGACCCTGCAAACCTGGGGTTAGGGGAAAGGGATAAGATACAAGAGCCTAGTGAGCAGAATATAAAAAAAATAATTTAATAAATATATGCTCGTATGAAATGCGTCACAACACAAATAATTCACATCAAGATGGATTTGTCACCAGTAATCCTCTACATATCCAACAGTAACCCTCTACATATCCAATGTGCCCGGCCCTCGATGGAGCTCCTCAGGACTTTCGCTTAAACATAACATAGCATATCCATAATGCCAGGGGGGTAGAATGGGCCTCACCTGGACTTTCCCTTATATATTGCCAGGGGCATAGAATGGGCCTCACCTGGACTTCCGTATCGTATCATATCATATCATCTCGAGGGCTAGTGGGTCATCCAATATCCATCCACATCAACAATAAATTATGCAATGCATCATATTCGTGAATTCTAATGCGAACACCCTAATATATAACATGGCATTCGTGATGCATGAACATGCTTAAAAATTTTGAGTACTTTAAAATAATAGATTAGTTTAGTTTTACTCACCTCTGGCTGACGCTTGCCTAACAATGACACAGCTAATTCACTGAAGGCTTCTAAGGTCTCCCAGGTCCAATCCTACATAGATGGACTCAAATGAGGGACCAAACATAACTATTACATGACTCTAAACAACTCCCCAAAAACCCCCTTAAACATACCAAAACATGCATATAAAACAAGTAAAGGAAGGTTAGGCAGGGGACTTTCGGCGGCAGGTTCGGTGGCTGAAGGTCCCTCACAGATCCAAAAGTCAAGGACTTTCGGGGGCAGGTTCGACGGCCTAAGCCCTTCACAGATTCAAAAGTCAGGGACTTTCGAGGGCAGGTTCAGCGGCCGAAACCCATTCACAGATCTGAAAGTCCAAGCTTTCGGGGGCAGGTTAGGCGGCCAAAGGCTGCCTCCACAAGCAGGTTCGGCGGCCGAACATTGCTTCGGTGGCCGAACCTGGGTTCTCCAGCAAGGCAGAACCCGATTTTTCCCTATGCATACAGCCTCCAAAACTCTCAAATCCTCACACCTAACTCCTCAAAACATGCATACTCACTCATCAAGCATAAGGGGCTTACAAACTAGCTAAACCCCAACAAACAATAATAAAAAACAACACAAGAGCAAACATTCATAAACAACCTAACTCAAACCTTATAACATTAGATCTAACCGTTTCATGCATTATTAACCCTTAACCCTTTCTAAAAACTTAATTAAAACATAAGAAAAACAAGGATCTAGGCTTACCTCTTGGAAATCTAAGGGTAGCAGCAACCCAAATTTGGAGATGAAAGAAAAAAGATCTCCGGAGGTCTCCAAGGTTTAAAAACTCGGATTCAAGCTCAAATCTTCAAAAACAAAACAAAACTCATGAATTTCTTTAAGGGATTTGAAAGAAAAACAACAAAATCACCAAAGGAAGGGCAATGACTCACCTATGCCCGAAAATAGAGAGAAAACTCCCTCATCTTCGGGCTGAAGGCCTCTTATAGGTGGCTGGAAGAAACCACCTTTGAGGGCCGAAAGGGGAGCTCCCACGGTGGCACCACCTTCGGCGGCCGAACTTAAGGTTCGGCGGTCGAACCTGGTTTTTCACTTCCAAAACCATTTTCTTCAAAACTCTTTTCTTTCTTTCTTAAAACCTTAAAATTTTCAAAATTCATTTTATAAAAACCTTATTTTACCCTTCCTAAGGAGATTCCAGTTTCGAGATTCCGGGTTCCAACGGAGATTCTGTCGGAGGATTGGAGTTCCGATGCCGGAGTCTAGCCGGGTATTACACCCTCTTTTCTTATCAAATACATTTTATAGGAAAGTGCTAGCATATTCCTTAGCATATTCTGAAGTGGGCCCATTCTTTAATTAAAATAGTATTATAATTTTTATATGTTATTAAATGTCCTTTCACTTTTCTGAGGGTTGTTTATGATGGTTGGAGAAGAAAATCCGAACTGTTGATTCGACGCCAGCTATTCATTCGATATATACTTATGAATTTCGATGGGAAGTGCGATCACTTAAATTGATCGAATTAATATAGATTGGACTAAGGGAGTAAATTTTATATTTATAAAAGCGAGAAAATTCTCAGCGAATTATTTTCCCAATGTAATATGAAATAGTTTTGCTCTTACTTCTGAAGGTCTTTTTATTAGAGGTTTTATATTGATAGTCTTCCCTTTCGGAGATTTGATCTTGGTGGTCTTCTTTGGAAGGTCTAACCTTGGTAGTTTGCCCTTCCGTCCTTACTCTTCAGACTTGACCTTAATAGTCTGCCCTTCTAAGTCTTGCCCTTCTAGCTTTGCCCTTTCAACCCGACCTTAGTGGTCTGCGCTTCTGACCTGACCTTAGTGGTCTGCCTTTCCGGTCTTGTTCTTCTGACCTGACCTTAGTGGTCTGCTCTACCAGGTCTTGCTCTTCTGACCTGACCTTAGTGATCTGCCCTTCTAGATCTTGCCCTTTTTAGGCTGACCCTAGTGGTCTGCCCTTCTAGGTCTTGCCCTTCCGGCCTTACCCTTCCAAGTCTTCCTTTTTGAGACCTTCCTCTTTGAGGTCTTTCTTTTTTAGGGAGGTCTTCCGCTTTGAGGTCTTCCTTCTTGAGGGAGACCTTCTCTTTTGATGTGTTTAATTTAATTTAAATTTTAAACGATTGTCTAAGGTCTTTTTAGACATGTAAATCTCCCATATAATTTTTTATAGGACCTATTGGTCTTATTTTAAATTTTAAGCTCTTTTATTGAACTTTTCTAAACCTGTTGATCTTAAGCTTTATTGAGAGCAATGTGATTCCCCCTACTTCAAGCATGAAATTTTATATAATGCCTTGAAGTAGTTGGCTATTTCATATATATCTTTTTTTTTTTTTAAGCTTTCGGCCCTAATTTACTTTCTAGGCTTTTTTCCCTCACTCGTTGTTGCCTGCGCTTTTTAGTCCTGAGTTGTCTTCCGAGCTTTTTAGCCTTGAGTGTTCTTCCAAGCTCTTGGGCATGGTCATCGTTTCAGAACTTAGGCCTTTTTCTTCGATTAGGCACTTAGGCCTTTTTCTTTGATTAGGTACTTGGCCTTTTGTCACTTTCAGACTTATTAGCCTTGCACAGTATTCAAGCTCGTGGCCTTACTAGTGCTTATGAGTATTTAGGCTCATGGCCCTATTGGAGATTCTAAGTATTTAGGCTCATGGCTCTACTGGCGATTCTGAATATTCAAGATTGTGGCACTAGTGATTCTGAGTATTCAGGTTCATGGCCTTACTGGCAATTCTGAGTATTCAGACTCATGGCCCTACTGGCTGTAATACCCGGCTAGACTCCATCGTCGGAATTTCAACCTTCCAATGAAATCTCCGTTGGAACCCGAAATCTCGAAGCTGGAATCTCCTTAGGAAGAGTAAAATAAGGTTTTTATAAAATGAATTTGATAATTTTAAGGTTTAAAGAAATAAATAAAAGAGTTTTGAAGAAAATAGTTTTTGGAAGGAAAACCCAGGTTCGACAGCCGAAGGTGGTGCCATTGCCGGACCTCCTCTTTCGGCCCCCGAAAGTGGTTTATCCAGCCACCTATAAGAGGCCTTCATCCCGAAAATGAGCGAGTTTTTCTCTCCATTTTCGGACAGAGGTGAGTTCTTGCCACCCTTTGATGCTTTTGTGGTTTTTCCTTCAAATCTCTTAAGAAATTTATGAGTTTTTCTCTTATTTTTGAAGATTTGAACTTGAATCTAAGTTTTGAAACCTTGGAGACCTCCGGAGACCGTTTTACCTCATCTCCATGTTGGGGTTGCTGTCACCTTTAGATCTCCAAGAGGTAAGCCCAGATCCTTATTTTTCTTATGTTTTAATCAAGTTTTAAGAAGGGGCAAAGGGTTAAAAATGCATGAAATGGTTAGATCTAATGTTATAAGGTTTGAGTTGGGTTGTTTATAGATGTTTGCTCTTATGTTATTTTTTTATTATTGTTTGTTGGGGTTTAGGCTAGTTTTATGCCCCTTATGCTTGATGAGTGAGTATGCATGTTTTGAGGAGTTGGGTGTGAGGATTTGAGAAGTGTTGGAGGCTGAGTACATAGGGCAGAATCGGGTTCTTCCTTACTAGAGAACCCAAGTTCGGCCCTGTCTGTGGAGGTAGCCTTTTGGCCGCCGAACCTGCCCCCGAAAGTCCCTAACTTTCGGATCTGTGGAGGACCTTCGGCCGCTGAACCTGCCACCGAAAGTCCCATGCCCGGCCTTCCTCTGCTTGTTTAATGTGCATGTTTTGGTATGTAAAGGGGTTTTTGGGGACTTGTTTAGAGTCATGTAATAGTTATGTTTGGTTCCTCATTTGAGTCCATCTGCGTAAGATCGGACCAGGGAAACTGTAAAGGCCTTTAGTGAGTAGCTACGTCATTGATAGGCAAGCGTCAGCCATAGGTGAATAGAACTAAACTAATCTATTGTTTTAAAGTAATCGAACTTTTTAAGCATGTTCATGCATCACGAATGCCATGTTTATGTATTAGGTTGTTTTGCATTAGAATTCACGAATATGATGCATTGCATAATTTACTGTTGTTGTGGATGGATATTGGATGACCCACTAGCCCTCGATATGATATGATACGATATAATACGGAAGTCTAGGTCGAGGCCCATTCTACGCCCCTGGCAATATGTAAGAGGAAGTCCAGGTTGAGGCCCATTCTACGCCCTTGACATTTTGGATATGTTATGTTATGTTTAAGCGAAAGTCCTGAGGAGCTCCGTTGAAGGCCGGGCACATTGGATTATGTAAAGGGTTACAGGTGATAAGTCCATCTTGATGTGAATTGTTTGTGTTGTGATGCATTTCATACGAGCATATGTTTATTAAACTGTTTTTATGTTATGATCACTAGACTCTTGTAGCTTATCCATTTTCCCTAACCCTAGGTTTGCAGGGTCGAAGATAGCTCGGGAAGCTGGCACAGTAGCTGGTATAGTTTAATGTAATAGTATAGTGTGGACATGTAAAATTTGATGGGTTAGAATTGTGCTTTGCCCTAGTTTTTATTTATTGTAATCCTGGTTAGCATGATCTTTATGTAAAAATTTTTAATTATAAGTTATGTTTGAACCAAGCTTGAGGCATGTAATGTTTACCATACTAGAGCATTTGATGAGGCTCTAGTATGGGTTTTATATTTTCTGTATGATGCATGCACAGGTTGAGCTTGGTTTTATGGAAATGTTTAAGTTTTTATTATTATGCTTGATCATGTATGGGATTCTATCAGGTACACAGGATGTATAGTAGGCTTGCTACGGGTTCCGGCAACCTTAAGTCGATCTAAATCCTAGCGCCGGTAGCAGTCCGATTTTCGGATCATTACAAAGTGGTATCAGAGCCCTAGGTTCATATGGTCGGACCTAGAGAGTGTTGAGCTCATAGATGAACACAATAGGAAAAATCATGTCCATTAGGTGATAGAGCTTAAATTAGTCCATTTTATCTTGATATTATTGATGATTATTTACATGATTTCTGCTTAATTTAGTGTTTTTGATATTATTTTGCAGAAAATGGTGTAAAAGGACATTTTGGAGAAAATCCCTCTAAAACTGCCTTAATTGGAGCAAAAGAGTGCAAGCCTGCCAAGTTGAAATCAAGTCAAGCTAAATAAGGAAAGTTCTAAATAAGGAAAGTGGAAAATATGGAAAGAACATTCAGCCAAGGCAATTTGAAATTCAAATTTCAAAACTCCAAGTAGCCTTTTCCTTATTCAAGAAGCCAAGTCTCAAGTTTCCATAAATGAAGAGCCAAATAAGGAAAGCATTTTGAAATTCAAATCCCTCAAGGTCTGCAAGACTAACCTCAGATGATGGGCATGCTCCTCTGCATTCCTGGAATACACTAAGATATCATCTATGAAGACAATAACAAAATGATCCAGATACTGACTGAAAACTCTGTTCATGAGGTCCATGAATGCTGCAGGGGCATTGGTTAACCCGAACGGCATCACAAGGAACTCATAATGCCCATATCTGGTTATGAACACCATCTTCGGCACATCCTCTTCTCTTATCCTCAGCTGATGGTACCCGGATCTCAGATCTATCTTGGAGAAACAACCTGCTCCGGCTAGCTGATCGAATAGATCGTCGATCCTTGGCAACGGGTACTTATTCTTGGTAGTGACTTTGTTCAACTGCCTGTAGTCGATATAAAGTCTAAGGGATCCATCCTTCTTTTTCACAAACAGAATTGGAGCATCCCAAGGTGAGGTACTCGGTCGGATGAAGCCCTTATCTACCAGCTCTTGCAACTGCTCCTTAAGCTCCTTCAATTCTGCTGGTGCCATCCTGTAGGGAGGGATAGAGATCGGTCTGGTTCCAGGCATCAATTCTATTTCAAACTCTATCTTCCTAGCAGGTGGTAAACCTGGCAGCTCGTCTGGAAAGACATCTAAAAACTCACTGACCATGGGCACCGAGGCGGGCTCTCTGACATGACTATCCAGCTCCCTCACATGAGCTAGAAAACCCTGACAACCCTTCCTGAGCAGCCTACGAGCCTGTAGGGCTGATATCAAACCTCTAGGTGTACCCCTCCTGTCTCCTCTGAAGACAACCTCTGACCCATCCTGTCCTCTGAACCTGACTACCTTGTCTCTGCAGTCCAAGGTAGCACCATGGGTAGATAGCCAATCCATCCCTAGAATGACGTCAAAATCCGTCAAATCTAGAACCACAAGGTCGGCTGAAAGGCATCTCCCCTCCACAAAAACTGGACTACACTGGCAGACTGACTCTGCCACTGACGGGTCACACTTGGGTCCACTGACCCATAGGGAACACTCTAACCCAGAGACCATCAAACCCAACCTCTCGACGGCTCTCGGGGCAATAAAAGAATGAGATGCACCAGGGTCCATTAAGGTATAAACATCTGAACAACCAATGATGAGGTTACCTGAAACCACGATGTTTGATGCATTTGCCTCCTGCTGTGTCATGGTGAAGATCCGTGCTGGAGCTGATGGACCTTCACCCCTGAAACCCTCTGAAGAAGAGGCTGCTCCTCTCCCTCTACCTCTGCCACTAGCTTGAGTCGCGGCTAGAGCTGCTAGCTGAGCCACACTACCCGAAGCTGTCTGCTGGGACTGTGCCACAAAAGCTGCTCTAGGACACTCCCGTGCCATGTGTCCTTCCTGCCCACATCTGAAGCAGGCTGTCGTCCCAAACCGACATACTCCCTTGTGCGGCTTCCCACACTTCATACATACTGCATTATCTGCACCTGAGCTCGAGCCACTTCCTAATCCCAGACCTGACTTGATCTTGTTCCAGAACTTGTTCTTCTTTGACTTCTTGGTGGTATTACCCCACCTCTTACTGCCTGAAACTGCTACACTCAAAGAAGAAGGGTCTAACTTTCCCCCACCTGGGGTCTTGGAACTAGAAGGCTGTGCCACTGACTGCCTGACTTTTCCTTCGATTATTGCACTAGCCTCCATTCTCTGGGCCATATCCACTATGGCATGGAAACTCTCCCTCTCTGCTGACTGGATTAAGGAGGAATATCTGGAATGAAGCCTCATGATATACCTCCTAGCCTTCTTCTGATCTGAATCTAGATTTTGCCCTGCAAACGGCAATAACTCCAAGAACCTGTCTGTGTACTCATCTACACTCATCTCCTCCGTCTATCTTAGTTGTTCGAACTCAATCATCTTCAACTCCCTTGAACTATCAGGAAAAGCCCATCCAGCAAACTCATTAGCAAACTCTTCCCATGATAGACTATCCACCCTCGGGTTCACATAATTTTTAAACCACTCTCGAGCTTTCTTGCACTTCAGTGTGAACCCAGCCATTTGAATGGCTCTACTGTCATCCGCCCCTAGCTCATCTGTTATCATCTTGACTGTCCTAAGATACTCAAACGGGTCATCACCTGTTTCATACTTAGGAGCATCCAACTTCAAGAAGTCAGTCATTTTGACCTTGCTCCCTCCATATGAGCTAGGTTTAGGTGCTTGGGTTTCTGGGACCATAGGTTCTGCTGGTGGTGGAGGAGGTGCAACATTCCTTAGGTTAGGGTTTGCTGTACCTGGATAGAAAGATGGGGGTGGGTACATAGGGTACTGTGGGTATGGTGGGTAGAAAGGTGGGTATGGCATGTGAGAAGGGTAAGGATTAAAACTGGGGTAATCTGATGTACCTCCCATCGAATACCCGGGATTCTGTGAAAAGGGAGGGTACTGGGGTGGCTGAACAAACCCCGAGGCCTGAGTGCCTCCTTAAGACTCTCCCATGCCCTCTTCCGACATGCTCACACTAAGACTGACATCCCTCCTCTGATCCACATCCATATCATCCCCCACATCTTCTGACACTCCACCTTGAACTGTTCCCCTTCTGCTCACATCAAAAGACCTTCTAGGGTCCCTTGATGTTCTCTCCCTGGTAGACCTGCAGGACATTGCCCTTGGCAATGCAGGAGGACGGGCATCCGTGCTCTCATCCTGAGGTGGTACTCCAGTCAATCGTGCAGATCGACGAGTTCCTCTCATCCTGTTTACTGAAAAATAGCACACATCACATAAACATTAGCATCAATTGGTTCATGTGGAAACACATGAACCCGCATCACATACATCACATACATAGCATATCATTAATGCACATGCATAAGATCATGGCATGTCACATCATTATTCAAGACAGGACTCTACATCCTATTCTAGTGGACATGATTTTTCCTATTGTGCTTGACATTCTAGAACATCTATGAGCCCGACACTCTCTAGGTCCGACCATGTGAACCTAGGGCTCTGATACCAATCTGTAATGACCCGAAAACAGGACTGCTACCGGCACTAGGATCCAAATCGGCTTAAGGCTGCCAGGACCCGTAGCAAGCCTAACATACATCCTGTATACCTGTTAAATCCCATACATGATCAAACATATACATAAAAATTTAAACTTTTTCCTTTCCTTTACCAAGCTTAACCTGTGCATGCACAACTCATAATCATAAATAACAAACCCCATACTGGAGCCCTCACCAAATGCTCCAATGGGGTAACATATCATACGTAAGCTTGGTTTACATAAACATCATTAAAACTTTTCATTAAAAAGATCATGTGAAAAAGGGATTAACTTTACATACTAGGGTCAAGCACAACTCTAAACCTCAATAATCATCATTATATTACATTACAATACTCTACTTTACATTACATCATTTTCATGTCCACATCTAGCTATTACATAAAACATGACTTCTTATTCTTGCTGACCTCCTGATTCTATCCCGAACCTGCAACCTGGGGGATTAAGGGAATGGGGTGAGCTACTAGAGCCCAGTGAGCAGAATAGTAAAACATTATATTTAAAGTTCATGCTTTCATGAAATGCATCACATCACAGACAAATCACCTTAAGGATGAACTTGTCACCAATAGCCCTCTACATTTCCATTAGTGCCAGAACGTAGAATAGGTCCTGGTCTTTCTCTTACATAACATATCATAACATTCCAAGGTGCCAGGGACGTAGAATGGGTCTTCCTGGACTTCCGTACCGTATCATCATCATATCATATCATTCCATATGAGGGCTAAAGGATCATTCAACATTCATCCACATCAACAACAAATTATGCAATGCAACATATTCGTGAATACTAATGCAAACAACCTAATATATCTCATGGCATTCATGATGCGTGAATCATGCTAAAACTTTTATTATTTGCTTTGAAACATAAAGAGTCATTCTACTCACCTCAGGCTAGCTCTGACAAGACATTGAAGCAGCTATCTCACTGCTGGGGTTCTCAGTTTCTTAGGTCCGAACCTACACAGGTGGACTCAAATGAGGGACCAAACATACATGAACATGACTCTAAACTATTCCCCCAAAAACCCCCCCTAAAACACCTTAAAACAATCACTAAAATCATGCAAAAAAAGGCTGAACAGGGCACTTTCGGCTGCAGGTTCGGCGGCCGAAAGTCCCTCCAGAGCCAAAACTCAGCCACTTTCGGTGGCACCTTCGATGGCCGAAAGTCACTTCCAGAGACGAAACTCATGCATGTTCGGCGGCACCTTCGGCGCCAAATCTCCCCTCCAGAGCCGAAAGTCCACTTTCAGAGGCAGGGTTCGGCAGCCAAAGGCTGGCCTCCACAGGCAGGTTCGGCGGTCGAAAGTCCCTTCGGCTGTCGAACCTGAGTTCTTCCAAAGGGCAGAACTCAGCCTCCTCATGCACATTTTGCCACCCAAACCATTCAAACATGCATTTACCTATTCTACAACAAGCATACATAAGCAAATAAGCATTTAGGGGTCTCAAACTATCCTAAACCCCAACACAAACACAAAAAGCAACTCAAACAACATACATTACTCATAAACTCAACATTAACCCTAACATGCAATCAACTAACTTACACATGCATTTCTACCCCATAAATTTCATAAAACTTGTTTAAAACATATAAGAAATGTAGGATCTAGGCTTACCTCTTGAAGATCGAGAGGAAAGACGATCCTAACTTGGAGATGGGAGAAATCTAGCTCCTTGGAACTCCAAGCTCCAAAACTTGCTCTAAGCTTCAAAAATCTTCAAAACCAAGTTAAAACTTGTTAAAACTCGAAAGATTTGAGGAAGAACATCAAAACCAACCATGGGAGGGCATGGACTCACCGTTGGCCGAAAATAGGGGAGAAAGCTTGCCCATTTTCGGCCATGGGTCCTTTTATAGGTGGCAAGCCAGGCCACCTTCGGAAGCCGAAGATGACTCCAAAACATATGCATGTTCGGCGGCCAAATATGAGCCACATTCGGAAGCCTAACGTGCCCCCCTAAACTATCCCATGTTCGGTGGCCGAACTTGGAAATGCCTCCATGGTCTTTTTCATTCAAAACTTAATTTCTTTCTTACTTAAAACCTTAAAATACATTAAAACATTTTATGAAAACATGATTTTACCCTTCTAGAGGTTTCCGGCATCCGAGATTCCACCGGACGGTAGGAATTCCGATACCGGAGTCTAGCCGGGTATTACAAGAAGGAACTCCAACCGAACCACCTCAGCTTGGATCGCAGGACAGTCCTGCAACTCTTCTAGTCGCACCTCTTCAGCTTCCATCGCATGAAACTCCTTTCAGCCTTCCATTGCAGATAGATCTTGCACAGAAGGAGCAAACTAAAACCAATTCAACCATAGATCCAATGCAAACAGCCCATGCTCACAAGGAACAAATGGAATTCCAAGCACCCAAACCAAAGGACCATGCTGATCAATGCTTGCCCAAACCTCCGAATAAGGTAGAATTTGTTTTGCCTGAACTTGATGCCAAATTGCAGCCACCTATGGAGAAATATCAATTGAAGTTGGAAGTGCTCAAAAAATGCAAACATAAGGGCTAGAGGCACACCTTATCTGAAAGAGGAGAAGCTAATCATGTTACTTCATGAGTACATGGAAAAAGTAGGATGGGTTATGACCAAATCAAAAGGAGTGCTATACTTTCTACTCAATTCAGTTGGGACTCTTTTCCCTTCCCCAATTACTTGAGCCTTGATCAAGTGGATCGCACCATGCACACCACACCCAGGGGAGTAATCATTTTTCTTTTGCATTTTCATATTTCCTATATATTGAGGACAATGCATGACTTAGGTGTGGGGGTGCATATCTCTGAATCTTTTCCTTTCAGCCTTTCAGTTTTTGCGAATTTTTTTTCTTTTTCTTTTTTTTCCCTTTTAGTTTTATGTGATTTTTCTTTCTTTTTCTTTCAGTTTTTGCATTTTTTTTCCTTTCAGCTTTCTTTCAGTCTTTGCTTTCAATAACACACACAACCACAGACTTCGTCTTTTTTATTTGCTCTACTCAAATTGATGAACTATATTGGATGAGCTTTTCTTTCAATGACCCCATTGATGTGATGACTCTTTAAACTTATGTTGAATCGATTGCAGTGAGTTATATTCATGTATGAGAATTGCCTTTTGAATTGAATCTTTGAGTTTTCCATGGTGAAAAATATATTGATGACACTCATTAGAGAAAATAAATTAAAAATTGTGTGAATGAACTTAACATGACTTGTTTTAGTAATTGGTGTTGATTTGCCCAAATCATTAAGAGAAAGAAGATTTAGCAAAGGCAAAGACCTCATGAGCACAAATTCAAAACTGTTCCAATGGCTGAAAGACTATGAACAGAGCTAGTAGCCACTTGGACAGGTGACCAACTGAGTAACTGGGGGTGGGTATCACCAATATGTACCTTCACGTCAAAAGGTTGGTGACTTTTTCAAGCAAGATCTAAGTGTAAAAGACTGAATAAAGTACTTCAAGGTAAGGGCAAGTCAATCCGAAAGCTAAAAAGAGTCTTATCTGAACAAATAATATGTGCATGTATGATCTCTCTCTTGAGTAAAACAAATCCTAGCCATGGTAAGTAAAGGGAAATAAGGAAAGAAGGTGAGTAATCTTCATGCATATATTCTTCACTGCAAAATAGGTATCTAGAGTAAGAGCTTAAGTGGAAATAAGGATCAAGTAGCAAAGAAAGTTTATTTGACTATGTTTATTTGCTTGAGGACAAGCAAAAGGCTAGGTGTGGGGGTATTTGATAGAGCATAAATTAGTTCATTTTATCTTGATATTATTGATGATTATTTACATGATTTCTACTTAATTTAGTGCTTTTGATATTATTTTGTAGAAAATGGTGTAAAATGACATTTTGGAGAAAATCCCCCTAAAACTGCCTTAATTGGAGCAAAAGAGTGCAAGCCTGCCAAGTTGAAATCAAGTCAAGCTAAATAAGAAAAGTTCTAAATAAGGAAAGTGGCAAATATGGAAAGAACATTCAGCCAAGGCAATTTGAAATTCAAATTTCAAAACTCCAAGTAGCCTTTTCCTTATTCAAGAAGCCAAGTCTCAAGTTGCCACAAATGAAGAGCCAAATAAGGAAAGCATTTTAAAATTCAAATCTCCAAGATTCATATTCCAATTTCGAATTTCAAGATTCAGCTTAGTAAGGAAGCCAAATCCCAAGATCACATGTTTCCCACTTCATGCCATGCACATTCAAAATTCAAATTGCAAAAGGAGGCTCCACCTTCCTTAATTGTGCATGGACAGCAAGGATAGTGTGAAGACAAGTCTTGGGCACCTTGGGCAGTATCTTGAAGACACTTGGGCAGCAAGCAAAGACCAAAGTGTAACAGCCCGGCCCCGTACGACCGGCCCTGTTACCGTTCACGGCCCAGGGCTATCCCTCGCCTGGCCTCTTTGCCACCTCGGGCTTTCCACTGGCGTCGTGAACAGCTCTTAACATCCCTTCACCCTCACGGGTTCCAGGCAGGATTTGTCCCTCGGGGGAGCCAGTACGGCCCGCCCTAGCCCGAGTGGATTTGGCCCAATTCCTTCCTCTGGGAATCAGGTCGCCTCCCCCACTGCTCGAACCCTTGACCTCCCATTTTAAGGGAATAGTCTGGTGAGAGTGAGTACCAATTCTTCTATGTGTGAGTTAGGCTTAATGTATGGCTTCGATGAGATACCAGTGGGATGTGTTACAGATTAAAAAGGGTTTTAATCCCTTGAATCACAGCAGATAGTAGTCCCTGGTATAGGCCCGGAGGGCCATTTCAGATTGACATATCTGAGTAGCAGTAGTTAAGCCTACAGAGTTTTACAGGATTGTTGAGTCGTTTTGTATCATGTATGGGATTTATTAGGTACACAGAGAGTATAGTCGGCTTGCTACGGGTCCCGGCGGCCTTAAGCCGATCTGGATCCTAGTGCCAGTGATGGTTCGGGCCGTTACAGAGGGGTATCGGTTTCCGGGTCGTTACACAAAGGTCCCACTCCTTGCACTTGAACACATACCCCACGTTTTTCCCTTCTCACATGTGCATGGATGGCACATCTTGGACCAAGGGCATTTTGGGCAGCCTTTTGAAGTCTTTTGGGTAGCCTCTTGACACCTTGGGCAGCCTCTTCACTAATTAGGAAGCAAGTATCATCTAGGGCAATACTTTTCCAGTATAAAAAGACATATAAGGAGCCTCCCCATGCCTTTTCAAGCCCCCTTGGAGACACCTACGAGATTCACATCTCTTCTTCTACCTTTCTTCTTTTCTTTTATTTTTAATTTTTGTTTCAGCCATAAGAGGCTGAAATCTTTTATTCTAGTTGAAGATTAGGTGATGCTTTAGTTGTTTTATGGATTGGGAGACTTGATCAAACATTGTTTATCTTTTGTTATTCAATATTCATACAATCTCATGCTTAATTCCATTGTTGCTTTGTTGTTTTGATCAATATGGCCAATTAATTCTTGATTGCAAGGTAATAATATGTTAGTTTGGGTGATTTAAGTCCGTAATTGCTTGAATTATTCAAAGATAAGAACACTTGGTGTAAAAACCAAGGAAATTGTATGATCTAGCAACATCTCATGCGTTTGAGAAGTTAGGATTGGATCTCTCTCTTTCTTCATGCAATTAACAATTGTTTGATGCCTAAGGCCCAATGACGTTTCTTGGCAATTTGTTAATTAGTAATTAATTAGAGGACGTTCCCTAATTGGTTTAATCATAAGGAGAGACATGGTGGTGAGAAGCGTCTTCCATCTCCATAACTAATCTATTGAATCAATCAAAAGAAACTAAGTGTCAATGATCAATCCCAACAACTGAAGTGGATCCAATTCTTCAACTAAAGCTTTCTTATTATTTATTTCTCTTTTATTTTATTATTCGCTTATTTTAATTGCTTTCAGTAGTTTGTTAATCAAATCAATCTCAAACCCCCCATTTTACTTTTACTGCAATTTATTTTTATTCCGCTTTCAGTTTATCTCGTTTCAGTTTGTTTTGCTTTTAGTTTTATCTCGTTTCAATTTGTTTTGCTTTTAGTTTATTTCTCTTTCAGTTTATTTTGCTTTCAGTTTGTTTTGCTTTCCGTTTATCTCGTTTCAGTTTATTTCTCTTTCAGTTTATTTTTGTTTCAGTTAATTCTCTTGGTCTTGATAAGGAACATAGGTAAGTTCTCAATTCCCTGTGGATTCGATCCTTTCACCACTATCTACAGTTGTAAAATTGTTGATAACCAGAAAGGTTATTTTTGACCGGCTTCGGCCACCGTGAGTCACTAGGATAGCATGTAGAGTCCTGTCTTGACAAATGTATGAGGATGTGTAATGCCATGATAGTATGCAAGTGCATTAATGATATGTTATGTATATGTTGTGGGTTCATGTGTACCCACATGAACCGTATGATGCTAATGTTTATGTGACATATGTTGTTTTTAAGAGAAGACAGGATGCGAGGCTCACGTCGATCTGCGCGATTGACCGAAGTTCTACCTAAGAATGAGAGTATGGATGCCCTACCCCCTGCTCTGCCAAGAGCACGATCAAGTAGAACTAGCAGAGGAGAAACATCAAGGGACCCTAGGAGGTCTTTTGATATAAACAGGAGGAGAACAGATCAGGGTAGGATGTCTGCAGATGTGAGAGAAACAGTAGAGGATGATCAAAGAAGAGACGGAAGTCTGGGTGTGAGTTTTTCAGGAGAAGGTGTGGGAGAATCTGAAGGAGGTGCTCAGGCCTCGGGTTTTGTTTACCCACCTCAGTATCCACCCTACCCACAGGGACCCGAGTATCCGATGGAAGGTCCATCGGATTTCTCTGGCTACCACCCATACCCCTAACATATGCCCTATCCTCCCTATTACCCACCGTATCCACCATACCCCATGTTCTCTCCTCCACCCTTTTATTACCAAAGTCAGGCAAACCCTAACCTAGGGAATGCTGCACCATCTCCTCTTCCAGCAGAACTAGAAGTTTCTGAAACCCAACCATCCAAACCTAACCCATCAGCAGGGAGCAAGGTGAAAATGATAGATTATTTGAAGTTGGATGCTCCCAAATATAAAATAGGTGATGATCCATTTGAGTATCTCAAGACGGTAAAAATGATAACTGATGAGTTGGGGGCTAGTGACAGTAGAGCCATTCAGATGGCGGTGTTCATTCTTAAATGCAAGAAGGCAAATGAGTGGTTCAAAAATTATGTGGACCCGAGACTGGACAGCCTATCTTGGAAACAGTTTGCAAATGAATTTGCAGGATAGGCTTTTCCAAACAGTTTAAGGGAGTTGAAGGTGATAGAGTTTGAGCAGTTGAGACAGACTGAAGAGATGAGTGTAGATGAGTATATAGATAAGGTTCTGGAATTGCTTCAGTTTGTAGGTCAGGCTTATGACACTGACCAGAAGAAGGCTAGGAGGTATACCATAAGACTCCACTCTAGGTACTCCTCCTTGATTCTAGCAGCAGAGAGAGAGAGTTTCCACACTATTGTGGATGCGGCTCAGAAAATGGAGGCTAGTGCCATCATTCAGGGGACAGTTAAGCAATAAGTGGCACAGTACTCGGGATTCAAAACCCTGGATACAGGGAAATTTGATCTCTCTTCTCTGAGTGTAACTGCTACAGGAAGTAAAAAGTGGAACAAATCCAAGCCAAAGAAAAACAAGTTCTGGAACTAGTTGAAGTCTGGTCTGGGAATAGGCGGCGGTTCAAGCTCTAGTTCGGATAGCTCCAGATGTATGAGGTGCGGTAAGCCACACAAAGGGGTTTGTCAGTTTGGGACTATAACATGTTTCAGATGTGGACAGGAGGGGCACATGGCACGTGAGTGTCCCAATGCAGCTATAATGGCACAGTCCCAGCAGACAGCTTCTGGTAGTGTAGCTCAGCCAACAGCTTTATCCACATTTCAGGGCAGAGGGCGAGGTCGAATGTAACAGCCCGGAAACCGAACTGTTACCGGCACTAGGATCCAGATTGACTTAAGGTCGCCGGGACCCGTAGTAAGCCTGCTATCCTGTCTGGGTACCTGTGAAATCCCATACATGATCATACTGTTTCTATTAAAACATAAAACTGTTCTTTCCTCCAGGGCTTAACCTGTGTATGCACTGAATCTCTGCTATTATATCCCCACTCTAGGCGAATATTCCTCATATTATTAAGCCTGGTTTTCTCATAAACATACAACTCATAAACATACACTGCCAATAAAATACTGATCATGTGTACACACAAAGGGATTACAACTCTTATAAGTCAAGCATAAGTCTATACACTGTACACTATCTCTTTACAATTACATGTCCACACTCGCTATTACACAACTCTTCTTCTTCCTTACGCTGCTGGACTCCCCTCTGAACTCTGAACCTGCACAACTGGGGTTAGGGGAGAGGGATGAGCTATCCAAGCCCAATGAGTAGAACTATAAAACATGGTATTAAAACATGATCTCATGGAATGCACTACAGCACATCATCTCAGGGATAGACATGACCACCAAAATTCCCACTGGGAGGATGCCTGGCCTAGCCAGGTCTTACAACCTCAATGTGCCTGGCCCGGCCAGGTCTTACAAACTCTGCTCGCCTGGCCCAGCCAGGTCTTACGATAATCTGCTGCCTGGCCTAGCCAGGTCTTACCTACAGAAGGCTGCCTGGCCCGGCCAGGTCTTACACAGAGCTAGGGCTATTGGAGTCGCCTTGGTCTATCCACAGCCTCATACGCATCGTATTATGCAATGCATCATATTCGTGAAACTAATGCAAGCATCCTACTAGACTCATTATGATGCATGAAACATGCTAAAAGTAGTTTAGTTCTGAAAAGAGAAGTTTCACTCACCTTTAGCTGACTCTGGACTACCTCTGCAGGTTCTGAACCTGTGCTCACTGCTAACTTCCCTGATTCCTCTGGTCCGTTCCTACACAGGTGGACTCAAATGAGGGACCAAACTCACTCAAGAACGTCTCTAAGAAACTCCCCAAAAGCCCTCTAAAAGATCCTAAAACAATCACATAAACTATGCAAAAGAAAGCTGGACAGGGCACTTTCGGCGGCAGGTTCGGCGGCCGAAACCCCTCTCCAGAGACGAAACTCATGCATGTTCGGCGGCACCTTCGGCAGCCGAAAGTCTCGTCCAGAGACGAACCTCAACCTTCGGCGGCACTTTCGGCGGCCGAACCTTGCCCCCAGAGACGAAAGTCCAAATGTTCGGGGGCAAGCTTTGGCAGCCGAATATGCCTCCTCAAGGGGTTCGGCGGCCGAACCTTCCTTCGGCGGCCGAACCTGGCTTTGTCCCGTGGACAGAACCCTGCTCTGTTTCATGCAAAACGCACCCAAAACTTACCCAACCTGCATATCAACTACTCCCAACTAGCACATACCATAAAACATGCATAAAGAGGTCCAAAACTATCCTAAAACCTCAAACAAACAACACTTAACATGCTCACACATAAAATCTCCCAAAAACCTCACCTAAACCTAATCATGCATACTACCCATCAAACTTCCATAAAACCTTCAAAAATCAACAAAGAAGTTCAGGATCCACCCTTACCTCCTGAAGAACTTGAGGATGAGTGATCCTAACGTGGAGATAGGGAGAAAACCTCTTCCAAAGCTCCAAACTTCTAAACTTGCTATTTTTGCTCAAAACCTTCAAAACACACCAAAACTCTTAAAACCCTTGAAAGATTTGGTGAAAAACATGAAAAACATGAAAGTCAACGTGGGAGAGGCTTGAACTCACCTCTGGCTGCAAGTGGAGGAGAAATATCCTCCTTCCACCGACCCTTGGCCCTTTTATAGGTGGCTGGCCAGACCACCTTCGGCAGCCGAACGTGAATCCGAAACCATGCAATGTTCGGCGGCCGAAAGTGACCTTCGGCGGCCGAACCTTTGCATTTCTCTCTTGTTGCTTTTCTTGCAAAACTCATTTCCTTTAACACTTTAAAACATTTAACACTCTTAAAAACATGAAATCATATGTCTTACCCTTCTCGAGGGTTCCGACACCCGAAATTCCACCGAACTACAGGAATTCTGATGCCGGACTCAAGCCGGGTATTACATTCTCCCCCCCTTAAGACCATTTGTCCCCGAATGTTCCTCACACAACTAAACATAGATACACAGAGAAAAGGGGAAAACTAGCTAACTAACCTTAAAACAGATATGGGTATTGCTGGAGCATGGACTCCCGTGTCTCCCAGGTGCACTCTTCTAAGTTGTGGTGGTTCCACAGGACTTTCACCATTGGTATCTCCTTGTTTCTCAGCTTTCTAATCTGGGTGTCCAAGATCCGTACTGGCTGTTCTACATATGTGAGATCTCCAAGGATCTCTACATGAGGTTCATTGAGAACCTTCTCTGGTTCTGACACAAATTTCCTCAACATAGAAACATGGAATACCGGGTGAATTCTTTCCATCGATGCAGGTAAATGCAGCTTATACGATACATTCCCAATCTTCTGCAAGATTTCAAAGGGACCAATGTACCGTGGAGCTAATTTACCTTTCTTTCCAAAGCGAACCACTCCCTTCATTGGAGACACCTTTAGCAGTACCATATCCCCCTCCTGGAACTCTAACTGCTTCCTACGGATATCTGCATAGCTTTTCTGTCTGCTCACAGCTGTTCTGATCCTCTCTCTGATCATAGGCACCAACTTGCTGGTAATCTCTACTAACTCTGGCCCTGCAAGAGCCTTCTCTCCAACCTCTTCCCAGCAACCAAGTGTTCTGCACTTCCTTCCATACAGAGCTTCATAAGGGGTCATCCCTATGCTAGCATGATGGCTGTTGTTGTAGGAAAACTCCACCAGTGGTAGATGCTGCCTCCAAGAACCGCCAAAGTCTAACACACACATGCGCAACATATCTTCAATAGTTTGGATGGTCCTCTCTGACTGACCGTCTGTTTGCGGATGGAAAGCAGTACTGAAATCCAATCTTGTGCCCATAGTAGCTTGCAGACTCCGCCAAAATCTGGAAGTGAACTAAGGTCCTCTATCTGATACAATCGACACTGGAACTCCATGCAGCTTTACTATTTCGTCCACATATACCTGCGCTAGCTTGTCTACAGAATAGTTACTCCTAACTGGAATGAAGTGGGCAGATTTAGTGAGTCTATCCACAATCACCCATATGGAGTCTAGTCTGTTAGACGTCGCCGGTAACCCCACTACAAAATCCATAGCTATGTTCTCCCATTTCCACTCTGGAATCGGCAGTGGGTTCAGCATTCCAGCCGGCTTCTGGTGCTCTAGCTTCACCCTTTGACATGTCTCGCAGGCTGACACGAACTGTGCCACTTCTTTCTTCATTGCTGGCCACCAATACACCCTTCTCAGATCTTGATACATTTTGGTGGCTCCAGGGTGAATGTTATATCTCGCATTATGAGCTTCCCTCATAATGTCTGCCTTCAAACTGGCGTCATCTGGTACACATAATCTCTTACCATGACGAAGAATCCCCTCACTGTCAAAGCGGAACTCTGCACTGTTACCAGACTGAACAGTCCTGGCAATCTTTACTAACTCAGGGTCCTCGTGCTGTTTCAGAGCCACTTGCTCTAGAAACACAGGTGTAACTCTCATCTGTGCAAGCAAAGCACCTGTACCAGATAATTGCAACTGTAACCCTTCATCCATGAGCCTGTAGAAGTCCTTCACCACCGGCCTTCTTTCTGCTGTGATGTGGGATAGACTGCCAAGTGATTTCCGGCTTAAGGCATCAGCTACCACATTAGCCTTACCCGGATGATACTGGATCTTACAATCATAATCGCTGAGCAATTCGACCCACCGTCTCTGCCTCAAGTTTAGCTCTCTCTGACTCAAGATGTGCTGCAAGCTCTTATGATCCGTATAGATCTCACATTGTACCCCATAGAGGTAATGCCTCCACATCTTAAGTGCAAAGATAACAGCTGCCATCTCAAGATCGTGTGTCGGGTAGTTCAGCTCGTGCCTCTTTAACTGTCTAGAAGCATAAGCTATCACTCTGACATTCTGCATCAACACACAACCTAATCCCACTCGGGATGCATCACAGAACACTGTGAAATCTTCATCACTGATCGGCAGAGCTAACACCGGTGCTGAAGTCAATCGTCGTTTCAACTCTTCAAAACTCTCATCACATTCCTCTGACCATACGAACTTCTGATTCTTTCTGGTTAGTCTGGTCATAGGAGCAGCTATCTTCGAGAATTCCTGAACGAACCTCCGATAGTAGCCTGCCAAACCCAGAAAACTCTTGATCTCAGTCACTGTAGTGGGTGTAGGCCAGTTGGCTACCGCCTCTACCTTTTTGGGATCAACTGCTATTCCTTCTTCTGATACCACATGACCCAAAAAGGAAATGCTCCTGAGCCAGAACTTGCACTTGGAGAACTTGGCATACAAGCCATGCTCTCTCAAGGTCTGGAGAACTATCCGCAGATGCTGGGCGTGTTCTTCTGTATTTCTGGAGTACACCAAGATATCATCTATAAAGACGATCACAAAACGATCCAGGTACTCCCTGAACACTCTGTTCATGAGATCCATGAATGCTGCAGGGGCATTAGTTAACCCGAACGGCATTACCAGGAACTCATAATGCCCATATCTGGTTCTGAAAGCGGTCTTGGATACATCTTCTTCCCTGATCTTTAACTGGTGGTATCCAGATCTCAGATCTATCTTAGAGAAACAACTTGCTCCTGCCAGCTGGTCGAATAGATCATCGATCCTAGGTAAAGGATACTTGTTCTTGGTAGTGACTTTGTTCAACTGCCGATAGTCAACACAAAGTCTAAGAGGGCCATCCTTCTTCCTGACAAACAGTATGGGAGCACCCCAAGGTGAGGTACTTGGGCGGATGAAACCCTTATCTACCAAATCCTGCAACTGCTCTTTCAACTCTCTCAGCTCAGCTGGTGCCATCCTGTAGGGAGGAAGAGAGATCGGTCTGGTACCAGGTATCAATTCGATCTCAAACTCTATTTCCCTAACAGGTGGTAGTCCTGGAAGCTCTTCAGGAAACACATCTGGGAACTCGCAAACCACTGGTACTGAGGATGGTTCCCTAACCTGTTTATCTAGCTCTCTCACATGAGCTAGGAACCCCTGACAACCCTTCCTCAACAACCTACGAGCCTGGAGGGCTGATATCAAACCCTTAGGTGTCCCTCTCCTGTCTCCTCTGAAGACACACTCTGACCCATCCTGGTCTCTGACACTGACTACTTTGTCTCTACAGTTCAAAGTAGCATTATATGTAGATAACCAATCCATCCCTAGAATGACATCAAAATCTGCCAACTCTAGAACCACAAGGTCAGCTGGAAGGTATCTACCCTCTATACACACTGGACTGACTTGACATACTGACTCTGCCAATGATGGGTCACATCTAGGTCCACTGACCCAGAGAGGACGCGCTAACTCGGAGACTATCGAACCCAACCTCTCTGCGGCTCTAGAAGCAATGAAAGAGTGAGAAGCACCGGGGTCCATCAAAGTATACACCTCTGAACACCCAATGATGAGATTACCTGACACCACTGTGTTCGAAGTGTCTGCCTCCTGCTGAGTCATGGTGAAAATCCGTGCTGGGGCTGACGGACCTGCACCTCGGGAACCCATCCCTGATGAAGAGGCTGCCCCTCTTCCTCTACCTCTGCCACTGCTTGGTGGTCGGGCTGAAGCTGCTGACTGTACGACACTACCTGAGGTCATCTGCTGGGCTGGTATAACCAAAGTCGCCTGAGGACATTCCCGTGCATAATGTCCCTCCTGACCACATCTATAGCAGACTGTAGATCCCAACAGACAAGCTCCTTTGTGCGGTCTCCCACACCTATTGCACACTGGAATATCTGTGCCAGAGCTGGAGCCACTACTCATTCCCAGACCCGTCTTAATCCTGCTCCAGAACTTGCCTCTCTTTCCTCTGAGTTTATCCCATCTCTTCTTACTCGCATTGACCATACTCTGTGAGGAGGAACCTGGTTTAACACCAGAAGACTGTGCCTTTGATTGCTTGACTACTCCCTGACTGATGGCACTGGCCTCCATCTTTCGAGCAGCATCCACAATCGAGTGGAAACTCTCTTTTTCTGCATGGAGGATCAAGGAGAAATACCTGGGATGTAGCCTCGTGGCATATCTCTTTGCCTTCTTCTGATCCGTATCATACGCCTGACCCACGTATGGTAACAATTCCAGGAACTTATCTATATACTCATCAACACTCATCTCCTCCGTCTGTCGCAACTGTTCAAACTCCACAACCTTTAGCTCCCTGGAACTGTCAGGAAAAGCCCACCCAGCAAATTCGTTGGCGAACTCTTCCCATGTCATACTGTCTCTTCTAGGGTCCACATAGTTCTTGAACCATTCTCTGGCTTTCTTGCATTTTAATGTGAACCCTGCCATTTCAATGGCTCTACTCTCATCTGCTCCCAACTCACTTGTTATCATTCTGACTGCACTGAGATACTCAAAGGGATCATCTCCCGTGTTGAATTTAGGAGCATCCAACTTTAAGTACTCCGTCATCTTCACCTTACTTCCCCCTGACGAACTGGGTTGTGCTTCAACAACAGGGGCTACTGGTTTAGGTGGTGGTGGTGGAGGTACTGTTTCTCTGGATTCAGGTGATGCTGAACTTGGATGAACAGGTGGGGGTGGATACATATGATATGGTGGATAGAAGGAAGGATAAGGCATATATGGCATGTAGGGTGGATATGGGGCAAAGCTGGAGTACTCCGACGTGCCTCCCATCGGATACCCTGGGCCCTGTGGAAAGGGTGGATAGCCAAACCCCGAGGCCTGTGCGCCTCCCTGGGACTCCCCCATACCTTCTTCTGACCTTCCTCCTATACCCATACTTTCATCTCTCCTCTGTTCACCCTCCAAAGCACCTCTCTCTTCTACTAACCTTCCCCCTCTGCCTACTCCTCTTCTGCTCTCGTCAGAAGACCTTCTAGGGTCTCTTGACGTTCCCTCCCTGCTTGACCTCTGAGATCTTGCCCTTGGCAATGCAGGAGGATGAGCAGCTGTACCCTCACTTTCCGGTGGGACTCCAGTCAATCTCGTGGATCGACGAGTTCCTCGCATCTTACCGTTCTGGAAAACAGCACATAACATAACACATAAGCAACACATATAAAAATGCACATGCCTGAAGCATAGCATAACACATCAGCATATAGACAGGACGAACATCCTATCCTAGTGGACATGTTTTCCTATTGTGCTTGACCCACTATACCTCTATGAGCCCAACTCTATCTCTATAGGTCCGATCATGTGAACCTAGGGCTCTGATACCAATCTGTAACAGCCCAGAAATCGAACTGTTACCGGCACTAGGATCCAGATCGATTTAAGGTCGCCGGGACCCGTAGTAAGCCTGCTATCCTGTCTGGGTACTTGTGAAATCCCATACATGATCATACTGTTTCTATTAAAACATAAAATTGTTCTTTCCTCCAGGGCTTAACCTGTGTATGCACTGAATCTCTGCTATTATATCCCCACTCTAGGCGGATATTCCTCATATTGTTAAGCCTGGTTTTCTCATAAACATACAACTCATAAACATACACTGCCAATAAAATATTGATCATGTGTACACACAAAGGGATTACAACTCTTATAAGTCAAGCACAAGTCTATACACTGTACACTATCTCTTTACAATTACATGTCCACACTCGCTATTACACAACTCTTCTTCTTCCTTACGCTGCTGGACTCCCCTCTGAACTCTGAACCTGCACAACTGGGGTTAGGGGAGAGGGATGAGCTATCCAAGCCCAATGAGTAGAACTATAAAACATGGTATTAAAACATGATCTCATGGAATGCACTACAGCACATCATCTCAGGGATAGACATGGCCACCAAAATTCCCACTGGGAGGATGCCTGGCCTAGCCAGGTCTTACAACCTCAATGTGCCTAGCCCGGCCAGGTCTTACAAACTCTGCTCGCCTGGCCCAGCCAGGTCTTACGATAATCTGCTGCCTGGCCTAGCCAGGTCTTACCTACAGAAGGCTACCTGGCCCGGCCAGGTCTTACACAGAGCTAGGGCTATTGGAGTCGCCTTGGTCTATCCACAGCCTCATACGCATCGTATTATGCAATGCATCATATTCGTGAAACTAATGCAAGCATCCTACTAGACTCATTATGATGCATGAAACATGCTAAAAGCAGTTTAGTTCTGAAAAGAGAAGTTCCACTCACCTCTGGCTGACTCTGGACTACCTCTGCAGGTTCTGAACCTGTGCTCACTGCTAACTTCCCTGATTCCTCTGGTCCGTTCCTACACAGGTGGACTCAAATGAGGGACCAAACTCACTCAAGAACGTCTCTAAGAAACTCCCCAAAAGCCCTCTAAAAGATCCTAAAACAATCACATAAACTATGCAAAAGAAAGCTGGACAGGGCACTTTCGGCGGCAGGTTCGGCGGCCGAAACCCCTCTCCAGAGACGAAACTCATGCATGTTCGGCGGCACCTTCGGCAGCCGAAAGTCTCGTCCAGAGACGAACCTCAACCTTCGGCGGCACTTTCGGCGGCCGAACCTTGCCCCCAGAGACGAAAGTCCAAATGTTCGGGGGCAAGCTTTGGCAGCCGAATATGCCTCCTCAAGGGGTTCGGCGGCCGAACCTTCCTTCGGCGGCCGAACCTGGCTTTGTCCCGTGGACAGAACCCTGCTCTGTTTCATGCAAAACGCACCCAAAACTTACCCAACCTGCATATCAACTACTCCCAACTAGCACATACCATAAAACATGCATAAAGAGGTCCAAAACTATCCTAAAACCTCAAACAAACAACACTTAACATGCTCACACATAAAATCTCCCAAAAACCTCACCTAAACCTAATCATGCATACTACCCATCAAACTTCCATAAAACCTTCAAAAATCAACAAAGAAGTTCAGGATCCACCCTTACCTCCTGAAGAACTTGAGGATGAGTGATCCTAACGTGGAGATAGGGAGAAAACCTCTTCCAAAGCTCCAAACTTCTAAACTTGCTATTTTTGCTCAAAACCTTCAAAACACACCAAAACTCTTAAAACCCTTGAAAGATTTGGTGAAAAACATGAAAAACATGAAAGTCAACGTGGGAGAGGCTTGAACTCACCTCTGGCTGCAAGTGGAGGAGAAATATCCTCCTTCCACCGACCCTTGGCCCTTTTATAGGTGGCTGGCCAGACCACCTTCGGCAGCCGAACGTGAATCCGAAACCATGCAATGTTCGGCGGCCGAAAGTGACCTTCGGCGGCCGAACCTTTGCATTTCTCTCTTGTTGCTTTTCTTGCAAAACTCATTTCCTTTAACACTTTAAAACATTTAACACTCTTAAAAACATGAAATCATATGTCTTACCCTTCTCGAGGGTTCCGACACCCGAAATTCCACCGAACTACAGGAATTCTGATGCCGGACTCAAGCCGGGTATTACATTCTCCCCCCCTTAAGACCATTTGTCCCCGAATGTTCCTCACACAACTAAACATAGATACACAGAGAAAAGGGGAAAACTAGCTAACTAACCTTAAAACAGATATGGGTATTGCTGGAGCATGGACTCCCGTGTCTCCCAGGTGCACTCTTCTAAGTTGTGGTGGTTCCACAGGACTTTCACCATTGGTATCTCCTTGTTTCTCAGCTTTCTAATCTGGGTGTCCAAGATCCGTACTGGCTGTTCTACATATGTGAGATCTCCAAGGATCTCTACATGAGGTTCATTGAGAACCTTCTCTGGTTCTGACACAAATTTCCTCAACATAGAAACATGGAATACCGGGTGAATTCTTTCCATCGATGCAGGTAAATGCAGCTTATACGATACATTCCCAATCTTCTGCAAGATTTCAAAGGGACCAATGTACCGTGGAGCTAATTTACCTTTCTTTCCAAAGCGAACCACTCCCTTCATTGGAGACACCTTTAGCAGTACCATATCCCCCTCCTGGAACTCTAACTGCTTCCTACGGATATCTGCATAGCTTTTCTGTCTGCTCACAGCTGTTCTGATCCTCTCTCTGATCATAGGCACCAACTTGCTGGTAATCTCTACTAACTCTGGCCCTGCAAGAGCCTTCTCTCCAACCTCTTCCCAGCAACCAAGTGTTCTGCACTTCCTTCCATACAGAGCTTCATAAGGGGTCATCCCTATGCTAGCATGATGGCTGTTGTTGTAGGAAAACTCCACCAGTGGTAGATGCTGCCTCCAAGAACCGCCAAAGTCTAACACACACATGCGCAACATATCTTCAATAGTTTGGATGGTCCTCTCTGACTGACCGTCTGTTTGCGGATGGAAAGCAGTACTGAAATCCAATCTTGTGCCCATAGTAGCTTGCAGACTCCGCCAAAATCTGGAAGTGAACTAAGGTCCTCTATCTGATACAATCGACACTGGAACTCCATGCAGCTTTACTATTTCGTCCACATATACCTGCGCTAGCTTGTCTACAGAATAGTTACTCCTAACTGGAATGAAGTGGGCAGATTTAGTGAGTCTATCCACAATCACCCATATGGAGTCTAGTCTGTTAGACGTCGCCGGTAACCCCACTACAAAATCCATAGCTATGTTCTCCCATTTCCACTCTGGAATCGGCAGTGGGTTCAGCATTCCAGCCGGCTTCTGGTGCTCTAGCTTCACCCTTTGACATGTCTCGCAGGCTGACACGAACTGTGCCACTTCTTTCTTCATTGCTGGCCACCAATACACCCTTCTCAGATCTTGATACATTTTGGTGGCTCCAGGGTGAATGTTATATCTCGCATTATGAGCTTCCCTCATAATGTCTGCCTTCAAACTGGCGTCATCTGGTACACATAATCTCTTACCATGACGAAGAATCCCCTCACTGTCAAAGCGGAACTCTGCACTGTTACCAGACTGAACAGTCCTGGCAATCTTTACTAACTCAGGGTCCTCGTGCTGTTTCAGAGCCACTTGCTCTAGAAACACAGGTGTAACTCTCATCTGTGCAAGCAAAGCACCTGTACCAGATAATTGCAACTGTAACCCTTCATCCATGAGCCTGTAGAAGTCCTTCACCACCGGCCTTCTTTCTGCTGTGATGTGGGATAGACTGCCAAGTGATTTCCGGCTTAAGGCATCAGCTACCACATTAGCCTTACCCGGATGATACTGGATCTTACAATCATAATCGCTGAGCAATTCGACCCACCGTCTCTGCCTCAAGTTTAGCTCTCTCTGACTCAAGATGTGCTGCAAGCTCTTATGATCCGTATAGATCTCACATTGTACCCCATAGAGGTAATGCCTCCACATCTTAAGTGCAAAGATAACAGCTGCCATCTCAAGATCGTGTGTCGGGTAGTTCAGCTCGTGCCTCTTTAACTGTCTAGAAGCATAAGCTATCACTCTGACATTCTGCATCAACACACAACCTAATCCCACTCGGGATGCATCACAGAACACTGTGAAATCTTCATCACTGATCGGCAGAGCTAACACCGGTGCTGAAGTCAATCGTCGTTTCAACTCTTCAAAACTCTCATCACATTCCTCTGACCATACGAACTTCTGATTCTTTCTGGTTAGTCTGGTCATAGGAGCAGCTATCTTCGAGAATTCCTGAACGAACCTCCGATAGTAGCCTGCCAAACCCAGAAAACTCTTGATCTCAGTCACTGTAGTGGGTGTAGGCCAGTTGGCTACCGCCTCTACCTTTTTGGGATCAACTGCTATTCCTTCTTCTGATACCACATGACCCAAAAAGGAAATGCTCCTGAGCCAGAACTTGCACTTGGAGAACTTGGCATACAAGCCATGCTCTCTCAAGGTCTGGAGAACTATCCGCAGATGCTGGGCGTGTTCTTCTGTATTTCTGGAGTACACCAAGATATCATCTATAAAGACGATCACAAAACGATCCAGGTACTCCCTGAACACTCTGTTCATGAGATCCATGAATGCTGCAGGGGCATTAGTTAACCCGAACGGCATTACCAGGAACTCATAATGCCCATATCTGGTTCTGAAAGCGGTCTTGGATACATCTTCTTCCCTGATCTTTAACTGGTGGTATCCAGATCTCAGATCTATCTTAGAGAAACAACTTGCTCCTGCCAGCTGGTCGAATAGATCATCGATCCTAGGTAAAGGATACTTGTTCTTGGTAGTGACTTTGTTCAACTGCCGATAGTCAACACAAAGTCTAAGAGGGCCATCCTTCTTCCTGACAAACAGTATGGGAGCACCCCAAGGTGAGGTACTTGGGCGGATGAAACCCTTATCTACCAAATCCTGCAACTGCTCTTTCAACTCTCTCAGCTCAGCTGGTGCCATCCTGTAGGGAGGAAGAGAGATCGGTCTGGTACCAGGTATCAATTCGATCTCAAACTCTATTTCCCTAACAGGTGGTAGTCCTGGAAGCTCTTCAGGAAACACATCTGGGAACTCGCAAACCACTGGTACTGAGGATGGTTCCCTAACCTGTTTATCTAGCTCTCTCACATGAGCTAGGAACCCCTGACAACCCTTCCTCAACAACCTACGAGCCTGGAGGGCTGATATCAAACCCTTAGGTGTCCCTCTCCTGTCTCCTCTGAAGACACACTCTGACCCATCCTGGTCTCTGACACTGACTACTTTGTCTCTACAGTTCAAAGTAGCATTATATGTAGATAACCAATCCATCCCTAGAATGACATCAAAATCTGCCAACTCTAGAACCACAAGGTCAGCTGGAAGGTATCTACCCTCTATACACACTGGACTGACTTGACATACTGACTCTGCCAATGATGGGTCACATCTAGGTCCACTGACCCAGAGAGGACGCGCTAACTCGGAGACTATCGAACCCAACCTCTCTGCGGCTCTAGAAGCAATGAAAGAGTGAGAAGCACCGGGGTCCATCAAAGTATACACCTCTGAACACCCAATGATGAGATTACCTGACACCACTGTGTTCGAAGTGTCTGCCTCCTGCTGAGTCATGGTGAAAATCCGTGCTGGGGCTGACGGACCTGCACCTCGGGAACCCATCCCTGATGAAGAGGCTGCCCCTCTTCCTCTACCTCTGCCACTGCTTGGTGGTCGGGCTGAAGCTGCTGACTGTACGACACTACCTGAGGTCATCTGCTGGGCTGGTATAACCAAAGTCGCCTGAGGACATTCCCGTGCATAATGTCCCTCCTGACCACATCTATAGCAGACTGTAGATCCCAACAGACAAGCTCCTTTGTGCGGTCTCCCACACCTATTGCACACTGGAATATCTGTGCCAGAGCTGGAGCCACTACTCATTCCCAGACCCGTCTTAATCCTGCTCCAGAACTTGCCTCTCTTTCCTCTGAGTTTATCCCATCTCTTCTTACTCGCATTGACCATACTCTGTGAGGAGGAACCTGGTTTAACACCAGAAGACTGTGCCTTTGATTGCTTGACTACTCCCTGACTGATGGCACTGGCCTCCATCTTTCGAGCAGCATCCACAATCGAGTGGAAACTCTCTTTTTCTGCATGGAGGATCAAGGAGAAATACCTGGGATGTAGCCTCGTGGCATATCTCTTTGCCTTCTTCTGATCCGTATCATACGCCTGACCCACGTATGGTAACAATTCCAGGAACTTATCTATATACTCATCAACACTCATCTCCTCCGTCTGTCGCAACTGTTCAAACTCCACAACCTTTAGCTCCCTGGAACTGTCAGGAAAAGCCCACCCAGCAAATTCGTTGGCGAACTCTTCCCATGTCATACTGTCTCTTCTAGGGTCCACATAGTTCTTGAACCATTCTCTGGCTTTCTTGCATTTTAATGTGAACCCTGCCATTTCAATGGCTCTACTCTCATCTGCTCCCAACTCACTTGTTATCATTCTGACTGCACTGAGATACTCAAAGGGATCATCTCCCGTGTTGAATTTAGGAGCATCCAACTTTAAGTACTCCGTCATCTTCACCTTACTTCCCCCTGACGAACTGGGTTGTGCTTCAACAACAGGGGCTACTGGTTTAGGTGGTGGTGGTGGAGGTACTGTTTCTCTGGATTCAGGTGATGCTGAACTTGGATGAACAGGTGGGGGTGGATACATATGATATGGTGGATAGAAGGAAGGATAAGGCATATATGGCATGTAGGGTGGATATGGGGCAAAGCTGGAGTACTCCGACGTGCCTCCCATCGGATACCCTGGGCCCTGTGGAAAGGGTGGATAGCCAAACCCCGAGGCCTGTGCGCCTCCCTGGGACTCCCCCATACCTTCTTCTGACCTTCCTCCTATACCCATACTTTCATCTCTCCTCTGTTCACCCTCCAAAGCACCTCTCTCTTCTACTAACCTTCCCCCTCTGCCTACTCCTCTTCTGCTCTCGTCAGAAGACCTTCTAGGGTCTCTTGACGTTCCCTCCCTGCTTGACCTCTGAGATCTTGCCCTTGGCAATGCAGGAGGATGAGCAGCTGTACCCTCACTTTCCGGTGGGACTCCAGTCAATCTCGTGGATCGACGAGTTCCTCGCATCTTACCGTTCTGGAAAACAGCACATAACATAACACATAAGCAACACATATAAAAATGCACATGCCTGAAGCATAGCATAACACATCAGCATATAGACAGGACGAACATCCTATCCTAGTGGACATGTTTTCCTATTGTGCTTGACCCACTATACCTCTATGAGCCCAACTCTATCTCTATAGGTCCGATCATGTGAACCTAGGGCTCTGATACCAATCTGTAACAGCCCAGAAATCGAACTGTTACCGGCACTAGGATCCAGATCGATTTAAGGTCGCCGGGACCCGTAGTAAGCCTGCTATCCTGTCTGGGTACTTGTGAAATCCCATACATGATCATACTGTTTCTATTAAAACATAAAATTGTTCTTTCCTCCAGGGCTTAACCTGTGTATGCACTGAATCTCTGCTATTATATCCCCACTCTAGGCGGATATTCCTCATATTGTTAAGCCTGGTTTTCTCATAAACATACAACTCATAAACATACACTGCCAATAAAATATTGATCATGTGTACACACAAAGGGATTACAACTCTTATAAGTCAAGCACAAGTCTATACACTGTACACTATCTCTTTACAATTACATGTCCACACTCGCTATTACACAACTCTTCTTCTTCCTTACGCTGCTGGACTCCCCTCTGAACTCTGAACCTGCACAACTGGGGTTAGGGGAGAGGGATGAGCTATCCAAGCCCAATGAGTAGAACTATAAAACATGGTATTAAAACATGATCTCATGGAATGCACTACAGCACATCATCTCAGGGATAGACATGGCCACCAAAATTCCCACTGGGAGGATGCCTGGCCTAGCCAGGTCTTACAACCTCAATGTGCCTAGCCCGGCCAGGTCTTACAAACTCTGCTCGCCTGGCCCAGCCAGGTCTTACGATAATCTGCTGCCTGGCCTAGCCAGGTCTTACCTACAGAAGGCTACCTGGCCCGGCCAGGTCTTACACAGAGCTAGGGCTATTGGAGTCGCCTTGGTCTATCCACAGCCTCATACGCATCGTATTATGCAATGCATCATATTCGTGAAACTAATGCAAGCATCCTACTAGACTCATTATGATGCATGAAACATGCTAAAAGCAGTTTAGTTCTGAAAAGAGAAGTTCCACTCACCTCTGGCTGACTCTGGACTACCTCTGCAGGTTCTGAACCTGTGCTCACTGCTAACTTCCCTGATTCCTCTGGTCCGTTCCTACACAGGTGGACTCAAATGAGGGACCAAACTCACTCAAGAACGTCTCTAAGAAACTCCCCAAAAGCCCTCTAAAAGATCCTAAAACAATCACATAAACTATGCAAAAGAAAGCTGGACAGGGCACTTTCGGCGGCAGGTTCGGCGGCCGAAACCCCTCTCCAGAGACGAAACTCATGCATGTTCGGCGGCACCTTCGGCAGCCGAAAGTCTCGTCCAGAGATGAACCTCAACCTTCGGCGGCACTTTCGGCGGCCGAACCTTGCCTCCAGAGATGAAAGTCCAAATGTTCGGGGGCAAGCTTTGGCAGCCGAAACTGCCTCCTCAAGGGGTTCGGCGGCCGAACCTTCCTTCGGTGGCTGAACCTGGCTTTGTCCCGTGGACAGAACCCTGCTCTGTTTCATGCAAAACGCACTCAAAACTTACCCAACCTGCATATCAACTACTCCCAACTAGCACATACCATAAAACATGCATAAAGAGGTCCAAAACTATCCTAAAACCTCAAACAAACAACACTTAACATGCTCACACATAAAACTCCCAAAAACCTCACCTAAACTTAATCATGCATACTACCCATCAAACTTCCATAAAACCTTCAAAAATCAACAAAGAAGTTCAGGATCCACCCTTACCTCCTGAAGAACTTGAGGATGAGTGATCCTAACGTGGAGATAGGGAGAAAACCTCTTCCAAAGCTCCAAACTTCTAAACTTGCTATTTTTGCTCAAAACTTTCAAAACACACCAAAACTCTTAAAACCCTTGAAAGATTTGGTGAAAAACATGAAAAACATGAAAGTCAACTTGGGAGAGGCTTGAACTCACCTCTGGCTGCAAGTGGAGGAGAAATATCCTCCTTCCACCGACCCTTAGCCCTTTTATAGGTGGCTGGCCAGACCACCTTCGGCAACCGAACGTGAATCCGAAACCATGCAATGTTCGGCGGCCGAAAGTGACCTTCGGCGGCCGAACCTTTGCATTTCTCTCTTGTTGCTTTTCTTGCAAAACTCATTTCCTTTAACACTTTAAAACATTTAACACTCTTAAAAACATGAAAACATATGTCTTACCCTTCTCGAGGGTTCCAACACCCGAAATTCCACCGAACTACAGGAATTCCGATGCCGGACTCAAGCCGGGTATTACATCGAGGGAGAGGGACAACCTCTTCTTCAGTAGGTTCCCAAGGAGAAGGTCATTCAGCACCAGCACGGATCTTCACCATGACACAGCAGGAGGCTAACATATCGAACACGGTGGTGTCAGGTAAACTCACTATTGGGTGTTCTGATGTGTATGCTCTTATGGACCCTGGTGCCTCTCATTCTTTTGTTTCTCTGTGAGCCGTAGATAGTTTGGGTTTGATAGCTTCTGGGCTAGAGTGTCTGTAACAACCCGAAAACCGAACCGCTACCGGCGCTAGGATTCAGGTCGACTTAAGGTCGCCGAAACCCGTAGCAAACCTAACATACATCCTGTACATCTGATAAAATCCCATACATGATTATACATTTTCATAAGAACTTTAAAATTTTCATAAGAACTTTAAACTTTTCATATACCAAGCTTGACCTGTGCATGCACCATAACTCTATACATACAAACCCCATACTAGAGCCCTCATCAAATGCTCCAGTTGGGTCAACATCTCATATATCAAGCTTGGTTCAACATATCTCATCATAAAAACATTCACATAAAGATCATGTACAACAGGGATTTACAATAAACATTAGGGCCAAGCACAATACTAATCCTCATTACATTACTGTTCAATACCTTACATTACATTACATGTCATTTCATGTCCACTACTAATCTATTACATAGACTAAACCATAACCTTGCTGACTTTCCCATAGCTACCTGTGCTCCTGCAAACCTGGGGGTTAGGGGAAAGGGGTGAGCTACTAAAGCCCAGTGAGCAGAATGGTAAAACAATTTAATAACATATGCTTTCATGAAATGCATCACATCACAAACAATTCACAGCACGGATGGACTTGTCACCAGTAACCCTCTCCATAATCCAATTATGCCAGGGGCGTAGAATGGGCCTCACTGGTCTTTCTCTTAACATGACATAACATAACATATCCAATGTGCTAGGGGGCGTAGAATGGGCCTCACTGGACTTCCATACCGTATCATAACATATCATATCGAGGGCTAGTGGGTCATCCAATATCCATCCACATCAACATCATATTATGCAATGCATCATATTCGTGAATTCTAATGCAAAACAACCTAGTACATATCATGGCTGTAACGACCCGAAAATCGGACCGCTACCGGCGCTAGGATCCGGGTCGACTTAAGGCCGCCGGGACCCGTAGCAAACCTGACATAAAACCTGTGAACCTGTATAATCCCATACATGATCAACAACATGCATAAAAATTAAAACTTTTCTTTCCATGCTCATCAACCAAACTCAACCTGTGCATAACATTAACATAATATTGATCCCTCTGTGGAATCTCATCTGTACCCCCAAAGGGTGATATAACATTTGTTGAGTTGGTTTACATAAACATCATAAAAAAAAAAAATCTCTAAGATCATGTGTTAAAAAGGGATACAACAATCTATGGTCAAGCACACACTAACATCCATAAACCTCATTACATGACTATACTGTACTTTTACATTACAATTTGATCATGTCCATTGCTAGCTATTACATAAACATGACTTCTTTACTCTATCCGGACTCCCGCACTATACTGTACCTGCAAGCCTGGGGTAAAGGGAGAGGGGTGAGCTAAAAGCCCAGTGAGTAGGACTATTAAAACACATTAACACTATGCTCTATGAAATGCATCATAACACAAACAATTCACATAAGGGTTGGGTGAACTTGTCACCAATTAGTCCAAGTTAACTCTGTGCCAGGCCTGTAGAATGGGGTCCTGGTCTTTCCTGTCAGAACATACTTTACTTACCATTTCCCCAGGGCC
Source organism: Manihot esculenta (assembly GCF_001659605.2). Classification (NCBI taxonomy): domain Eukaryota; kingdom Viridiplantae; phylum Streptophyta; class Magnoliopsida; order Malpighiales; family Euphorbiaceae; genus Manihot; species Manihot esculenta. The sequence continues at coordinate 34,508,663 of NC_035162.2, read as the reverse complement.
TCTTCTGAGCTCCTGGTCTTCGAGTCCCGTAACCGTGCTAGACCATAGGATGGGATCCTGGTCTTTCCTTACTCTGTGCCAGGCCTGTAGACTGGGGCCTGGTCTTTCTTACTCTGTGCCAGGCCTGTAGCATGGGGCCTGGTCTTCCTGTCATGGACTAACTGGGTCATCCGACATTCACCCACAACAACAACAATTTATGCAATGCGGCATATTCGTGAAAACTAATGCAATCATCCTATTGCATAATCATGATGCATGAAACATGATAAAGCATTTAATTTAAAAGATTAAGTTTTAGTTCCACTCACCTCTGGCTGACTCTAACAATACCGAAGCAGCTGAACTCACTGCTAGGGTCCTCGGTTCCTCGGGTCCGAACTTACACAGTTGGACTCAAATGAGGGACCAAACATACTTGAACATAACTCTAAAATACTCCCCAAAAACCCCCTAAAACATCCTGAAAATATCACATAGAGATATGCATGAAATGGCTGAACAGGGCACTTTCGGCGGCACCTTCGGCGGCCGAAAGTCCTGGACAGATCCGAAAGTCAGGCACTTTCGGCGGCACCTTCGGCGGCCGAAAGTCCCAGACAGAGACGAAAGTCTCTTTTCGGGGGCAACTTCGGCAGCCGAATGCTGCCTCCACAATGGGGGTTCGGCGGCCGAAACTCCCTTCGGCTGCCGAACCTGGTTTCTGCCAAAGGGCAGAAACTTGGTTCAAACGAACCTCTTGCCTCCCAAAACCTTAAATCAAGCATATATCTCAACCAAATCATGCATACAAGTTCCTAGGGGCCTCAAAACATCAAATACCCCAACTACAACACTTCAAACATACTCAAACAAGCCACATTGTTCAAAACATCAATATATACCCATAACTCAACATATACCCTAACATGCATTTCTACCCATAGATCTTGCATAAAACTTATTTAGAACACATAAGGAGCTTAAGATCGGCTCTTACCTCTTGAAGATCGAGAGGGAGACGACCTAAACTTGGAGATCCACGAAAATGAGCTCCTGAGTTCCCAAAGCTCCAAAACTTGTTTCAAAAGCTTAAATCTTCAAAACCAAGTGAAAACAAGTGAAAATCTTGAAAGATTTAGAGGAAGAACATCAAAAAATGGGTGAGAGACGGCGGAGAGCTCACCTTGGCCGAAAATGGGGAAAAGCTCGCCCGTTTTCGACTAAGGGACCCTTTTATAGTGGCTGGCCAGACCACGTTCGGGGGCCGAATGTGCCTCCGCATGCATGCCATGTTCGGCGGCCAAACATGAGGTTCGGCGGCCGAACCTGGGTTTTCCTCCAAAGACTTTTCATGCAAAAACTCATTTAATTTCATACTTAAAACCATTAAAAACATGAAAACATTTTACAAAAACATGATTTCACCCTACTAGAGGCTTCCGACATCCGAGATTCCACCGGACGGTAGGAATTCCGATACCGGAGTCTAGCCGGGTATTACATTCTCCCCCCTTAAGAACATTCGTCCCCGAATGTTCCTCAACTAACACATGCAAGGCATACAACATCTCGTACACATAAAACACATAGAGACTACCCTTAAAAGAGATGAGGATATTGCCGGAGCATAGACTCCCGTGTCTCCCAAGTGCATTCTTCTATATTGTGGTGGTTCCACAGGACTTTCACCATCGGGATTTCCTTGTTTCTCAGCTTCCTGATCTGGGTGTCTAGGATCCGTACTGGCTGCTCAACATAGGTGAGATCCTCTTGGATCTCCACATCAGGCTCACTAAGAACCTTGCCCGGATCTGACACGAATTTTCTCAACATAGAAACATGGAAAACCAGATGGATTCTCTCCATTGAAGCAGGTAAATCCAGCTTGTACGATACATTCCCAATCTTTTGCAAGACTTCAAAGGGTCCGATGTACCGCGGAGCCAGCTTACCCTTCTTCCCGAACCGAACCACTCCTTTCATTGGAGACACCTTGAGCAATACCAGATCCCCCTCCTGAAACTCTACTAGTCTTCTGCGGATGTCTGCATAACTCTTCTGTCTGCTTGCAGCTATCTTGATTCTTTCTCTGATTAAGGGTACCACCCTGCTGGTGATCTCTACTAGCTCAGGCCCTGCCAAGGCCTTTTCTCCAACTTCTTCCCAGCAAACGGGTGACCTACACTTCCTCCCATATAAAGCTTCATATGGAGCCATCCCGATGCTAGCATGATGGCTGTTATTGTAGGCAAACTCCACCAAAGGTAGATGCTGCCTCCAAGAACCGCCAAAGTCCAGCACACACATTCTTAGCATATCTTCTATGGTCTGGATGGTCCTCTCTGACTGTCCGTCCGTCTGTGGATGGAAGGCAGTACTAAAATCCAACCTGGTACCCATGGCATCCTGCAGACTCCGCCAAAACCTGGAGGTGAACTGGGGCCCTCTATCTGACACTATAGAAACAGGAACCCCATGCAGTCTGACTATCTCATCAACGTACACCTGCGCCAACTTGTCCACAGAATAACCACTCCTGACAGGGATGAAGTGAGCAGATTTGGTGAGTCTGTCCACAATCACCCATATGGAGTCCAATATGTTGGACGTTGCCGGTAACCCCACTATGAAGTCCATAGCTATATTCTCCCATTTCCACTCTGGAATAGGTAGCGGGTTAAGCATTCCAGCCGGCTTCTGATGTTCCAGCTTCACCCTCTGACATACTTCACAGGCTGACACAAACTGTGCCACTTCTCTCTTCATAGCTGGCCACCAATAAACTTTCTTCAGATCTTGATACATCTTGGTGGCTCCGGGGTGAATGCTGTATCTTGCATTATGAGCCTCTCTCATAATGTCTCCTTTTAGCCTAATGTCATCTGGTACACAAAGTCGACTCCCATAGCGGAGGATCCCCCTATTGTCGAATCTGAACTCACTGTCCTTGCCTGACTGAACCGTCCTGGCAATCTTCACTAACTCTGGGTCCTCATGCTGTTTCTGAGCCACCTGCTCCAGAAACACGGGTGTCACTTTCATCTGAGCGACCAAGGCACCTGTACCAGACAACTCCAACTGTAGACCTTCCTCAATGAGCTTGTAAAACTCCTTCACTACTGGTCTTCTCTCTGCCGTGATGTGGGATAGACTGCCTAGTGACTTCCGGCTTAGGGCGTCTGCCACAACATTCGCCTTACCCGGATGATACTGGATCTTGCAATCATAGTCACTCAGCAGCTCTACCCACCTCCTCTGCCTCAAGTTCAAATCCCTCTGACTCAAGATGTACTGCAAGCTTTTATGATCTGTGAAGATCTCACATTTTACCCCATAGAGGTAATGCCTCCACATCTTGAGTGCAAAGATTACTGCTGCCATCTCAAGGTCATGCGTGGGGTAATTCAACTCATGCTTCTTCAGTTGCCTAGAAGCGTAAGCAATCACCCTCTCATTCTGCATAAGCACACAACCCAGTCCCACACGGGACGCATCACAAAAGACTGTAAAGTCCTCTCCACTAGATGGCAGAGCTAAAACTGGTGCTGAAGTCAACCTCTTCTTAAGCTCTTCAAAACTCTCCTCGCACTGGTCGGTCCACAGAAACTTCTGATTCTTCTTGGTTAGTCTGGTCAGAGGAGCTGCTATTTTTGAGAAGTCCTGCACGAACCTTCTGTAGTAACCCGCCAAACCCAAGAAACTTCTAATCTCTGTCACTAAAATGGGTCTAGGCCAGTTAGCCACAGTCTCTGTCTTCTTGGGGTCTACCTCAATCCCATTCTCTGACACTACATGCCCCAAGAACGAAATGCTCCTCAACCAGAACTCACATTTAGAGAACTTGGCATACAAGCCATGTTCCCTCAAGGTCTGTAGAACCAACCTCAGATGATGGGCATGCTCCTCTGCATTCCTGGAATACACTAAGATATCATCTATGAAGACAATAACAAAGTGGTCCAGGTACTGACTAAACACTCTATTCATGAGATCCATGAATGCTGCAGGGGCGTTAGTTAACCCGAACGGCATCACAAGGAACTCAAAATGCCCATATCTGGTCCTGAAAGCTGTCTTTGGTACGTCCTCTTCCCTGATCCTCAACTGATGGTACCCCGATCTCAGATCTATTTTGGAGAAACAACCCGCTCCTGCTAGCTGGTCAAATAGATCGTCGATCCTTGGCAATGGGTACTTGTTCTTGGTAGTGACTTTGTTCAACTGCCTGTAGTCGATACAAAGTCTAAGGGATCCATCCTTCTTTCTCACAAACAAAACAGGAGCACCCCAGGGTGAGGTACTCGGTCGGATGAAGCCCTTGTCTACCAGCTCCTGCAACTGCTCCTTCAACTCTTTCAATTCTGCTGGTGCCATCCTGTAGGGAGGGATAGAGATCGGTCGGGTTCCAGGCATTAGTTCTATCTCGAACTCTATCTCCCTAACAGGTGGTAAACCTGGCAGTTCGTCTGGGAACACATCTAAGAACTCTCTAACCACTGGCACCGAGGCGGGCTCTCTAACCTGACTATTAAGCTCTCTCACATGAGCCAAATACCCCTGACATCCCCTCCTAAGCAACCTACGAGCCTGAAGAGCTGAGATCATACCTCTAGGTGTACCCCTCCTGTCTCCTCTGAAGACAACCTCTGATCCATCCTGACCTCTGAACCTGACTACCTTGTCCCTGCAGTCCAAGGTAGCACCATGGGTAGATAACCAGTCCATCCCTAGAATGACGTCAAAGTCTGTCAAATCTAGAACCACTAGGTCGGCAGACATGCATCTCCCCTCAACAAAAACTGGACTACACTGACAGACTGACTCTGCCACTGATGGATCACACTTGGGTCCACTGACCCAGAGAGGACACTCTAACCCAGAGATCATCAATCCCAACCTCTCTACGGCCCTCGGAGCAATAAAAGAATGAGATGCACCAGGGTCCATCAATGCATATACATCCGAACATCCAATGACGAGATTACCTGCCACCACGGTGTTGGATGCGTCTGCCTCCTGCTGTGTCATTGTGAAGATCCGTGCTGGGGCTGATGGACCTTCACCTCTGAAACCCGCTGAAGAAGAGGCTGTTCCTCTCCCTCTGCCTCTGCCACTGGCCTGAGTCATGGCTGGAGCTGCTGGCTGCGCTACACTGCCTGAAGCTGTCTGCTGGGACTGAGCCATCGGGGCCGCTCTTGGACAGTCTCGAGCTATATGCCCCTCCTGACCACATCTGAAGCAGGCGTTCATCCCAAACCGACATACTCCCTTGTGTGGTCTACCACACCTCGCACAAACTACATTATCCGCACCAGAGCTTGAGCCACTCCCAAATCCCAGACTGGACTTGACCTTGTTCCAGAACTTATTCTTCTTACCCTTGGGCTTACCCCATCTCTTACTGCCTGAAGCTGCTGCACTCAAGGTAGAGGGATCTAACCTTCCCCCACCCGGTGTTTTAGAACCGGAAGACTGTGCCACTGACTGCTTGACTGTCCCCTGAACAATGGCACTGGCCTCCATTTTCCTGGCCATATCTACTATGGCATGGAAGCTCTCCCTGTCCACTGACTGAATCAAGGAGGAATACCTGGAATGGAGTTTCATAACATACCTCCTTGACCTCTTCGAATCTGTGTCCAGACTCTGCCCAGAAAAAGGCAACAGTTCCATAAATCTGTCGGTGAACTCCTCCACACCCATTTCATCCGTCTACCTCAACTGTTCAAACTCTATCATCTTCAGCTCCCTTGAACTATCGGGAAAAGCCCATCCTGCAAACTCGTTTGCGAACTCTTCCCAAGTCATGCTGTCCACTCTCGGGTTCACATAATTCTTGAACCACTCCCGTGCCTTCTTGCACTTAAGCGTGAACCCGGCCATCTGAATGGCTCTACTGTCATCAGCCCCAATCTCATTGGTGATTATTTTAACCCTTTCAAGGTACACAAATGGGTCATCCCCTTTTTCATACTGAGGAGCACCCAATTTCATGTAGTCAGTCATCTTAACCTTGCTCCCACTGGCTGAGCTAGGTCTAGGTGGCTGAACCACTGGGGCTGCTGGTTCTGCAGGTGGTGGAGGTGGTACAACATTTTCTGAGGTAGGGTTTGCTGGATTTGGATAGTAGGGTGGAGGTGGGTACATTGGGTACTGAGAGTACGGTGGGTAGTATGGTGGGTATGGCATCTGTGTGGGATAAGGGGTGAAACTAGGGTAATCCGATGTACCTCCCATCGAATACCCGGGATGTTGTGAGAAATGTGGGTAGTGAGGTGGCTGTACAAATCCCGAGGCCTGAGTGCCTCCTTGGGACTCTCCCACTCCTTCTTCTGACAAACCGACTCCCAAACTGCCATCCCTCCTCTGTTCTACGTCCATATCATCCCTCATATTCTCTGATGCTCCTCCCTGAACTGTCCCTCTGACTGATCTGCTCCTACCCAGATCCAGAGACCTTCTAGGGTCTCTTGCTACTCTGTCCCTGTTGGACCTGCTAGACATTGCCCTAGGCAATGCTGGAGGACGGGCGCTCATGCCCTCATCCTCAGGTGGTACTCCAGTCAATCTTGCTAATCGACGAGTTCCTCTCATCCTGTTTTCTGAAAAACCGTACACAACAAGCAAGCATTAGCATCATATGGTTCATGTGGGCACACATGAACCCGCATCCCATACATCACATATCAATGCACATGCATAAAGTCATGGCATTTCACATCATCATGCAAGATAGGACTCCACATCCTATCCTAGTGGACATGATCTTTTTCCTATTGTGCTTGACCTTCTATAACATCTATGAGCCCGACACTCTAGGTCCGACCATATGAACCTAGGGCTCTGATACCACTCTGTAACGACCCGAAAATCGGACCGCTACCGGCGCTAGGATCCGGGTCGACTTAAGGCCGCCGGGACCCGTAGCAAGCCTGACATAAAACCTGTGAACCTGTATAATCCCATACATGATCAACAACATGCATAAAAATTAAAACTTTTCTTTCCATGCTCATCAACCAAACTCAACCTGTGCATAACATTAACATAATATTGATCCCTCTGTGGAATCTCATCTGTACCCCCAAAGGGTGATATAACATTTGTTGAGTTGGTTTACATAAACATCATAAAAAAAAAAATCTCTAAGATCATGTGTTAAAAAGGGATACAACAATCTATGGTCAAGCACACACTAACATCCATAAACCTCATTACATGACTATACTGTACTTTTACATTACAATTTGATCATGTCCATTGCTAGCTATTACATAAACATGACTTCTTTACTCTATCTGGACTCCCGCACTATACTGTACCTGCAAGCCTGAGGGTAAAGGGAGAGGGGTGAGCTAAAAGCCCAGTGAGTAGGACTATTAAAACACATTAACACTATGCTCTATGAAATGCATCATAACACAAACAATTCACATAAGGGTTGGGTGAACTTGTCACCAATTAGTCCAAGTTAACTCTGTGCCAGGCCTGTAGAATGGGGTCCTGGTCTTTCCTGTCAGAACATACTTTACTTACCATTTCCCCAGGGCCTCTTCTGAGCTCCTGGTCTTCGAGTCCCGTAACCGTGCTAGACCATAGGATGGGATCCTGGTCTTTCCTTACTCTGTGCCAGGCCTGTAGACTGGGGCCTGGTCTTTCTTACTCTGTGCCAGGCCTGTAGCATAGGGCCTGGTCTTCCTGTCATGGACTAACTGTGTAATACCCGACAGATTCAAGACATCGGAATTTCTACCGTCCGGTGGAATTCGAGGATGTCAGAGGTTTCTAGAAGGGTAAGAGAAAGGTTTTCTAAAATATTTTCAAGTATTTTAAAGGTTTAGAGTGAAAAAGAATTGAGTTTTGTGGAGAATTGGCCAAAGGAGTTTCTGTCATGTTCGGCCCCCGAAGGTTAAGTTCGGCTGCCGAAAGTGCCCAATGTTCGGCCCCCGAAGGTGATGTTCGGCCCCCGAAAGTTGCATGGTTTTGCATGCAGTTTCGGCAGCCGAAGCTGAGGTGGTCGGTTAGTTGTGCACACTCCTCCGTCCGTGGTTTGGCCAGGTGTTTACCTCTAAATCATTCTCAGAGGTTAGGCCACGTCTCCTATGACTCATCTACAAAGGTTTAATGCCCCATGCACAGGTTTGAGGGTGGTAAAGTGTTGTGAATGTTTGTGAGAAAAAAAGGGAGAGCTTTGGTGGGGTAGTGAAGAAGAAGAGGTGGTGGTGCATAGCTTTGAGTTCAGATTGTTTAGCTTCTGTTGTCCAAAGGTAAGGGAAGTTTTTAACTTGTTTTAATGATTTATACCAGCTTTTACAAAGGATAAGGGTAGAGTTGCTTAGATAGGTTCGTTTTAGTGTTTTCATGGTTTATGCATGATTATGTGTTATGTGTATTGTTTTGTTGGAGTTTAAGTTGTTTTAAGCTCCTTTGTGTTTGTTAAAGTGTTTATGCATGTTTTAGAGGGGTTAAATGCATGTATTGAGGGCTGAGCAGATGATGGAGGGACTGGCAGGCGTCCTTGTGCACGAAACTGAGTTCTGGATGAACTCAGGTTCGGCCGCCGAAAGTCCAAGTTAGGCCGCCGAACATGCCTGACTTTCGTCTCTGGAGGAGACATTCGGCCGCCGAAGGTGCTGCCGAAGGTGCCCTGTCCAGCCTTCCTTTGCTTGTTTTGCATGCTTGTTTTGAGGTATTCTAGAGGGGTTTTGGGGAGATGTTTATCAGTGATATAGAGTATGTTTGGTACCTCATTTAAGTCCTCCATTGTAGGATTGGACCCGAGAAAACGAGGTATTTAGCAGTAGTAGCTGCTTCAGAGTTAGAATTGGTTCAGAGCTAGTTAGCCCAGAGTTAGCCAAGCAGAGGCTACAGGTGAGTGGAACTAAACTGAAGATTTTACATTGAGAAATGACACACTTCTAGCATATTTCATGCATCATAAAATACCATGTTATGTATTAGGTTGTGTTGCATTAGAATCCACGAATATGCTGCATTGCATAAGATGATATTTGTGTGGATGAATGTTGAATGATCCATAGCCCTTGATATCAGTTGAGACACCATGAGAGCATATGAGATATGGCATGAGATAGCCATACCAGGTCGCTCCTGGATAGTCCAGGTCGCTCCTGGTACTATGAGTTAGACAGCCGGGCTGTCAGATCAGAGAAAAGAGAAGTCCAGGTGATGGCCTAATCGCCCCTGGCATAGTTGGACATGCTATGGCATGAAATAGTGAAGAGAAGTCCAGGTGAGGCCTAATCGCCCCTGGCACAGTCGGACATACTCTTTTGTATGTAGAGGGCTATGGTGACAAGTTCATCTTTGAGATGATATGTTTGTGATGTGATGCATTCCATGTGAGCATATAATGAATGAATTGTTTTATTGTTCCTCCTCACTGGGCTGTAGTAGCTCATCCCACTCCCTTAACCCCAGTTTTGCAGGTTCTGAGATAGCTATGGGAAGTCAAAGTCAGCAAGAGTACAGAGGAAAGTAATGCATGAATGTATGTTTGTAATAGCATAGTGGACATGATGTAATTAAAAGATTAGTTGTAATGTAATGTATAGATATGTACTGTCATATACTGGATAGATTTGTGCTTTCCCTAGTGTTATTGCTATAGTGTGATGTATGATTAATCCCTTTGTACATGCATCCTATTTTACGTTTCTTGATGAGAAATGTGTGAGTTGGGCTTAACGTATGACTTTGATGAGATACCAATGGGATGTGTTATAGAGTAAAAGGGTTTCACTCCCTTGCCCACAGCAGATAGTAGTCCCTGGTATAGGCCCTGAGGGCCATTTCAGATTGACATATCTGAGTAGCAGCAGTTAAGCCTACAGAGTTTTACAGGATTGTTGAGTCAGTTTGTATCATGTATGGGATTATCAGGTACACAGAGAGTATAGTTGGCTGACTACGGGTCCTGGCGGCCTTAAGCCGATCTGGATCCTAGTGCCAGTGATGGTTCGGACCGTTACTAAGGGGTACCGGTTTCCGGGTCGTTACAGATTGGTATCAGAGCATAGGGCCTCAAGAGTACGGTGTGTTGGGATAGCCCACACCGGAAAGAGGTGTTGTCTTGTATAGGAAGGAAAGCACAATAGGTACAATCATGTCCACTAGGATAGGATGTGGAGTCCTGTCTTGCATGATGATGTGAAATGCCATGATGAGTTGCATGTGCATTATTGATATGTTTGATATGTGTTAAGGATTCATGTGTTTTCACATGAATCATTTGATGATATTGTGTGTGATGTTGTGCTTTTCAGAGGCAGGATGAGAGGAACTCGTCGATCTGCGAGATTGACTGGAGCTCCGTCGGAGGATGAGGACATGGATGCTCATCTCCCAGTTCTGCAAAAGGCAACATCAGATAGTTTAAGCAGAGAAGGTACATCAAGGGACCCTAGAAGGTCTAGTGATGAGAGTAGAAGGGGAGTTGTGCAGAGTGGTATGTCAGGGTTTAGGAGAGTCCTAGAGGAGGATGTGCAGAGCAGAGATGGTAGCTTTGGCAGGAGCAGGTTAGGAGGAGATATGGGTGAGTCTCAAGGAGGCACTCAGGCCTCGAGATTTGTTCCACCTCAGTATCCACCCTACCAGTGGGGGGCAGAGTACCCGATGAGAGGTACATCAGAGTTTCCTAGTTATCACCCATATCCCACCTTTATGCCCTATCCTTCCTTTTATCCGCCATATCCACCGCCACAGCCACAGTATACCATGTTTCCACCCTTCTTTGGTTATCCAAGTTTAGCAAACCCTACCTCAGGGAATGTTGCACCTCCTCCACCACCACTAGAACCAGTAGCCCCAGTTGTCCAAATACCTAAGCCTAGTTCACCTGGAGGAAGTAGGGTACAGATGACAGACTATTTGCGGTTAGATATTCCCCAGTTTGAGACTGGTGATGACCCTTTTGAGTATCTCAGAATGGTCAAGATGATAACTGATGAGTTGGGAGCCAGTGAGCGTAGAGCCATTCAGATGGCAGGGGTCACATTGAAATGTGAAAAGGCAAGGGCATGGTTCAACCAGTATGTGAACCCGAGGGTAGAAAGCTTATCCTGGGAGCAGTTTGCAACAGAGTTTGCTGAAGGGGCTTTTCCAGATAGCACAAGGAAGAGGTTCCATGATATAGTAGATATGACACAGAAGAGAGAAGCTAGTGCCAAACTTGCAGGGACAAGTGATGTGAATCTCTCCCCTCTGCACGAGGCTGGGATAGAAAGGAAGAAGGGGGGGAGAGGCCTCAGACGATCAAAGAAGAACAAGTTCTGGAAGCAGCTCAAGTCTGGTCTGGGAATAGGTGAGGGATCGAGCTCTGGTTTGACAAACTCCAAATGTCCGAGGTGCGGTAGGCCGCACAAGGGAGTCTGTTTAGTAGGGACAACAGCATGTTTTAGGTGCGGACAGGAGGGGCACATAGCACGTGAGTGTTCCACCGCGACTTTGATAACACAGTCCCAGCAGACAGCCTCAGATAGAGTGACTCAACTAGGAGCTCTAGCTATGACTTTGGGCAGAGGCAGAGGGAGCGAGATCACTCCTTCTTCCATAGGTTCCCCAGGTGAAGGTCCGTCAGTACCAGCACGGCTCTTCGCTTTGACGCAATAGGAGGCTGACACATCGGACAGGGCGGTAACAGGTACTTTTCACTTCCGTTTGTTTTGATGTGTCTACTCTTAGAGACTCTGATGCTTTGTTTTCCTTCGTGCTTGAGGGATTAGACTGTCCTCTTTAGGTCAATAGACCCAAGTGTGATCCATCAGCGGCAGAGTTAGTCTGCCAGTTGAGGTCAATGCTAGTTCAGTGCTAGTTGTGAGTAGGTGCCTTCCAACTGACCTAGTGGTTCTAGAGTGATTGATTGATATCATTCTAGGGGTGGATGGGCTAGCTACTCATAGTCTTGCTTGAGATAGCAAAGACAGAGTCGTCAGGCTTAGAGATCAGGGTGGCTCACAAGTGGTATGTTGAGGGGACAGTGTAGAGATGCCTGAAATGTAATATCAGCCCTCTAAGCTCGTAAACTAGTTAAGAGAGGTTATCAGAGGTTTCTTGCTTGCGTGTGTCAGAAAGTATAGCAGTTGATTAGATTAGGAAAGGAACCAGGTTTAGTGCCCACAGTCAAAGACAAGTTTTGGATTTTGACCCAGACAAGTCATCAAGTTTACCACCTGCTAAGAGAGTTCAATGAGAGATAGGAATGGTGTTTATACCCATCATTTCTAGTCTTCTCTGTAGGATGGTACCAGTAGCATAAGTGAGATGGTAAAAGCCAACTGAGTAATAGCTCGTGGTTCGTGAGCTAGGAAAGATACTCGAGAGTGTTGCTATGAGATGCTATGGCCTTAGATTTTATCCAGGTATAGGGAGAGTGATCTCTCATCTCCGAGTGCAGCCCTCAAGGAAAAGAAATAAGGCAGAGAGTAGAGTAAGAAATAGAAGAGTAAGAAAAGAATAAAAGGGTAAGTGAAAGTGAGCAGATTAAGGAAAAGAGAAGAATAAGTAAACGAGAATAGAACAGAGAACGAGAATAGAACAGAGAAAGGAAAAAGTAAGATTAAGAGTCAGTTCAGGAGGAGATTTCAGTTTAGTCTGGGATTAGGTGGTAATTGAGGCAGAGGAAAGGGTGAGCTTTTCCATTAGTAAATTCCCGAGGGAAGTTCCGTTAGCTTTAGCTCGGATCTTCACCCTGACTTAGTCGGAAGCTATCACATTGAACACAGTGACATCAAGTATGTTCACTTGTGGATGTTCGGATGTGTATGCTGTTTGTTTTGAACCCGCATGTGTTTACTTCCTTGTGGCTTAGTGAGCTGTTACTAGAGTGGGTTTGATGACTTCTAGGCTTAAAGTGTTTTCTCTGGGTTAATGGACCCGGGTATGATCCATCTGAAGCAGAGTCAGTTAATCAGATCAGTTTAGAGTTGTAGTGAGTAGAAGCTATCCAGCTGACCTTATGGTTCTAGAGTTGACGATTTGATGTCATTCTAGGGCGGATGAGCTACTTACTCATTGTACTACCTGTGTCTACAGAGACAAGGTAGGAGAGTTCAGAGTTCAGAGGCTAGGATGGATCATAGAGAGTCCTTAGAAGGGACAGAGTAGAGGTGCCTAGAGGTTTGATGTCAGCCCAGCAGGCTCATAGGTACACAGGAAAGGGTATCAGAGGGTTCTAGCTCTTGTGAGCGAGTTTAGGAGTCAGATCAGGGAATTAGCCTCAATACCCGTAGTTAGTAAGTTCTCGATGGTTTCCCAGATGAGCTGTCAGGTTTACCATCTGTCAGGGAGTCAGAGTATGGAATAGAAGTGGTGTCTGGACGCGGAACCATTTCTTTCCTTCTACCCTACAGGATGGCACCTACAGAGAGAGAGAGAGAGCATGATCAAAGTATAATAGGAAAGCTTGGTAGAGAAAGGTTACATTCGACTTAGTACCTCACTCTGGAATGTTCCAGTGTCAGTGTGAGAAACGGAGGATGAAACTTTGAGATTTTGTAACGACTGTAAGCAGTTGAACAAAATCACTACTAAGGATAGGTGTTCCCACACAGGATGAATGCTCTGTGGAGACAGCGAGTAGGAGCTGTGTATCCTCCACGATGGATCTTAAAGTTGGGAACTAGAGGTTGAGAGTTAGAAAGAGAATGAAAGAAAACAAAGACCAGTATAATAAAGAAGAAGAAAGGCGGGCATGGATCAGAGTGCTCAGCAAAAGCGTAGAATAGTTTAGAAAAACAGAGAAGCATGCCCATTATCTACTAAGTGGTGTAGATTCTAAGAGAACTCGGCATAGAGGCGTTACAAGTTTAGTTTCGGGGCATGACCATATGATTGTGAAGTGTCACAATACGATTTCTAAAGACAGTAACGAATTGAAGCTATAGGCAAGACATCTAGCATTCCCTTAGAGGTATGGCTCTTCTGACCGGGTTGACTAAAGAAAAGGAAAGGTTAGTGTAATCAGTATAGTGTGCCTAAGTTGAGAAAAGTCAGTAATCAGATGAAAGAACCAAGTCAGTTGGGTACTGGAAACAGTGAGACGCAATCAGTGTAAAGTATAGACACAGACTCAGCAGTTAAGCGTCAGCAAAGTCAGGAATGGTAAATAACCCAGGAGTTTGACTCCAGTAATATCTGTGTCTCTTCGCGGAGGAAAGTGTTAGACTTTCCTTAATTGCTTCTTTGCATATGTGTTTGTTGTGTGAACATTCGAGGACGAATGTTCTTAAAGGGGGGAAGAATGTAATACCCGACAGATTCAAGACATCGGAATTTCTACCGTCCGGTGGAATTCGAGGATGTCAGAGGTTTCTAGAAAGGTAAGAGAAAGGTTTTCTAAAATATTTTCAAGTATTTTAAAGGTTTAGAGTGAAAAAGAATTGAGTTTTGTGGAGAATTGGCCAAAGGAGTTTCTGTCATGTTCGGCCCCCGAAGGTTAAGTTCGGCTGCCGAAAGTGCCCAATGTTCGGCCCCCGAAGGTGATGTTCGGCCCCCGAAAGTTGCATGGTTTTGCATGCAGTTTCGGCAGCCGAAGCTGAGGTGGTCGGTTAGTTGTGCACACTCCTCCGTCCGTGGTTTGGCCAGGTGTTTACCTCTAAATCATTCTCAGAGGTTAGGCCACGTCTCCTATGACTCATCTACAAAGGTTTAATGCCCCATGCACAGGTTTGAGGGTGGTAAAGTGTTGTGAATGTTTGTGAGAAAAAAAGGGAGAGCTTTGGTGGGGTAGTGAAGAAGAAGAGGTGGTGGTGCATAGCTTTGAGTTCAGATTGTTTAGCTTCTGTTGTCCAAAGGTAAGGGAAGTTTTTAACTTGTTTTAATGATTTATACCAGCTTTTACAAAGGATAAGGGTAGAGTTGCTTAGATAGGTTCGTTTTAGTGTTTTCATGGTTTATGCATGATTATGTGTTATGTGTATTGTTTTGTTGGAGTTTAAGTTGTTTTAAGCTCCTTTGTGTTTGTTAAAGTGTTTATGCATGTTTTAGAGGGGTTAAATGCATGTATTGAGGGCTGAGCAGATGATGGAGGGACTGGCAGGCGTCCTTGTGCACGAAACTGAGTTCTGGATGAACTCAGGTTCGGCCGCCGAAAGTCCAAGTTAGGCCGCCGAACATGCCTGACTTTCGTCTCTGGAGGAGACATTCGGCCGCCGAAGGTGCTGCCGAAGGTGCCCTGTCCAGCCTTCCTTTGCTTGTTTTGCATGCTTGTTTTGAGGTATTCTAGAGGGGTTTTGGGGAGATGTTTATCAGTGATATAGAGTATGTTTGGTACCTCATTTAAGTCCTCCATTGTAGGATTGGACCCGAGAAAACGAGGTATTTAGCAGTAGTAGCTGCTTCAGAGTTAGAATTGGTTCAGAGCTAGTTAGCCCAGAGTTAGCCAAGCAGAGGCTACAGGTGAGTGGAACTAAACTGAAGATTTTACATTGAGAAATGACACACTTCTAGCATATTTCATGCATCATAAAATACCATGTTATGTATTAGGTTGTGTTGCATTAGAATCCACGAATATGCTGCATTGCATAAGATGATATTTGTGTGGATGAATGTTGAATGATCCATAGCCCTTGATATCAGTTGAGACACCATGAGAGCATATGAGATATGGCATGAGATAGCCATACCAGGTCGCTCCTGGATAGTCCAGGTCGCTCCTGGTACTATGAGTTAGACAGCCGGGCTGTCAGATCAGAGAAAAGAGAAGTCCAGGTGATGGCCTAATCGCCCCTGGCATAGTTGGACATGCTATGGCATGAAATAGTGAAGAGAAGTCCAGGTGAGGCCTAATCGCCCCTGGCACAGTCGGACATACTCTTTTGTATGTAGAGGGCTATGGTGACAAGTTCATCTTTGAGATGATATGTTTGTGATGTGATGCATTCCATGTGAGCATATAATGAATGAATTGTTTTATTGTTCCTCCTCACTGGGCTGTAGTAGCTCATCCCACTCCCTTAACCCCAGTTTTGCAGGTTCTGAGATAGCTATGGGAAGTCAAAGTCAGCAAGAGTACAGAGGAAAGTAATGCATGAATGTATGTTTGTAATAGCATAGTGGACATGATGTAATTAAAAGATTAGTTGTAATGTAATGTATAGATATGTACTGTCATATACTGGATAGATTTGTGCTTTCCCTAGTGTTATTGCTATAGTGTGATGTATGATTAATCCCTTTGTACATGCATCCTGTTTTACGTTTCTTGATGAGAAATGTGTGAGTTGGGCTTAACGTATGACTTTGATGAGATACCAATGGGATGTGTTATAGAGTAAAAGGGTTTCACTCCCTTGCCCACAGCAGATAGTAGTCCCTGGTATAGGCCCTGAGGGCCATTTCAGATTGACATATCTGAGTAGCAGCAGTTAAGCCTACAGAGTTTTACAGGATTGTTGAGTCAGTTTGTATCATGTATGGGATTATCAGGTACACAGAGAGTATAGTTGGCTGACTACGGGTCCTGGCGGCCTTAAGCCGATCTGGATCCTAGTGCCAGTGATGGTTCGGACCGTTACTAAGGGGTACCGGTTTCCGGGTCGTTACAAACTGGGTCATCCGACATTCACCCACAACAACAACAATTTATGCAATGCGGCATATTCGTGAAAACTAATGCAATCATCCTATTGCATAATCATGATGCATGAAACATGATAAAGCATTTAATTTAAAAGATTAAGTTTTAGTTTCACTCACCTCTGGCTGACTCTGACAATATCGAAGCAGCTGAACTCACTGCTGGGGTCCTCGGTTCCTCGGGTCCGAACCTACACAGTTGGACTCAAATGAGGGACCAAACATACTTGAACATAACTCTGAAATACTCCCCAAAAACCCCCTAAAACATCCTGAAAATATCACATAGAGATATGCATGAAATGGCTGAACAGGGCACTTTCGGCGGCACCTTCGGCGGCCGAAAGTCCTGGATAGATCCGAAAGTCAGGCACTTTCGGCGGCACCTTCGGCGGCCGAAAGTCCCAGACAGAGACGAAAGTCTCTTTTCGGGGGCAACTTCGGCAGCCGAATGCTGCCTCCACAAAGGGGGTTCGGCGGCCGAAACTCCCTTCGGCTGCCGAACCTGGTTTCTGCCAAAGGGCAGAAACTTGGTTCAAACGAACCTCTTGCCTCCCAAAACCTTAAATTAAGCATATATCTCAACCAAATCATGCATACAAGTTCCTAGGGGCCTCAAAACATCAAATACCCCAACTACAACACTTCAAACATACTCAAACAAGCCACATTGTTCAAAACATCAATATATACCCATAACTCAACATATACCCTAACATGCATTTCTACCCATAGATCTTGCATAAAACTTATTTAGAACACATAAGGAGCTTAAGATCGGCTCTTACCTCTTGAAGATCGAGAGGGAGACGACCTAAACTTGGAGATCCACGAAAATGAGCTCCTGAGTTCCCAAAGCTCCAAAACTTGTTTCAAAAGCTTAAATCTTCAAAACCAAGTGAAAACAAGTGAAAATCTTGAAAGATTTAGAGGAAGAACATCAAAAAATGGGTGAGAGACGGCGGAGAGCTCACCTTGGCCGAAAATGGGGAAAAGCTCGCCCGTTTTCGGCTAAGGGACCCTTTTATAGTGGCTGGCCAGACCACGTTCGGGGGCCGAATGTGCCTCCGCATGCATGCCATGTTCGGCGGCCGAACATGAGGTTCGGCGGCCGAACCTGGTTTTTCCTCCAAAGACTTTTCATGCAAAAACTCATTTAATTTCATACTTAAAACCATTAAAAACATGAAAACATTTTACAAAAACATGATTTCACCCTACTAGAGGCTTCCGACATCCGAGATTCCACCGGACGGTAGGAATTCCGATACCGGAGTCTAGCCGGGTATTACAATGGCATTCGTGATGCATGAACATGCTAAAAATTTCATTTACTTTAAAACATAGTTCAGTTCTACTCACCTCTGGCTGACTCTGAAACAGCTAACACTGCTGGCCTCCTTGGTTCCTCGGGTCCGATCCTACACAGGTGGACTCAAATGAGAGACCAAACATACTCTAACATGACTCTAAACATCTCCCCAAAAACCCCCTAACACATCATAAAACATGCATAGAAAACATGCAAAGGAAGGTTGGGCAGGGGATTTTCGGCAGCAGGTTCGGCGGCCGAAGGTCCCTCTAGATCCGAAAGTCAGGCACTTTCGAGAGCAAGGTTCGGCGGCCGAAAGCCTCCACAGATCCGAAAGTCCAAACCTTCGGGGGCAGGTTCGGCAGCTGAAACTCCCCTCCAGAGCCGAAAGTCAAAACTTTCGGGGGTGAGCTTAGGTGGACAAAACTACCTCCTCTGGCAGGTTCGGCGGCCGAACATGCCTTTGGCGGCTGAACAGGCCTTTGACGGCCGAACCAGGGTTCTCCAGAATGGCAGAACCTGATTCTGTCTCTTTCACATTCATCCACCCAAAACCTCACAACATGCATTCAACTATTCTAAAACATGCATAAACACATATTCAAGCATATAGGGGCATAAAACTAGCCTAAACTCCAACAAACATCAATATAGCATCATATAACATACATTTATCATTTAACTAACATAAACCCTAACATTTTACATCTACTCTAAACATGCATCAAAACTCTTAACCCCTTCTTAAAACTCACTTAAAACATAAAAGAAGGCGAGGATCTATACTTACCTCTTGAAGATCGAGAGGAGAGGTGATCCAAACTTGGAGATTGGGAGAAATCGAGCTCCGGGGGTATCCAAACTTCAAAACTTTGATCTTAGCTCAAAAATCTTCAAAACAAAGTAAAAACTCATAAAAACTTGAAGGGATTGAAGGAAAACACAAAATCAACCACGGAAGGGCGAAATCTCACCTATGCCCGAAAATAGGTGGCTGGCCAGACCACCTTCGGAGGCCAAAGGTGCTTCCGCAAGAGCCCAATGTTCAGCGGCCGAACATGAGGTTCGGCGGCCGAACCTAGCTTTTCCATCCTTGGTCTTTTCTTTCAAAACTCAATTTCTTTCTTCATTAAAACCATAAAAACATATAAAAACATTTTAGAAAACCTTTATTTTACCCTTCTAAAAGGCTCCAACATCCGAGAAATTCCGGATTCCAACGGAGATTCCGTCGGAAGGTAGGAATTCCGATGCCGAGGTCTAGCCGGGTATTACAGTGTCCTTTTTGGGTCAGTGGGACCAAGTGTGATCCATCTGTGGCAGAGTCAGTCTGTCGGTTCTGTAATACCCGGCTAGACTCCGGTATCGGAATTCCTACCGTCCGATGGAATCTCGAGTGTCGGAGACCTCTAGTAGGGTAGAAACATGTTTTCATAAAATGTTTTAATGTATTTCTTGATTTTAAGTAAAAAGGAAATGAGTTTTTGCATGAAAACAACCTTGGAGGAAAACTCAGGTTCGGCCGCCGAACCTCAAGTTCGGCCGCCGAACATGGCATGCATGTGGAGGCACTTTCGGCTCCCGAACGTGGCCTGGCCAGCCACCTATAAAGGGGTCCCTTAGCCGAAAACGGGCGAGCTTTTCTCCCCATTTTCGGCCAAGGTGAGCTCTCCTCCATCCCTCGCCGGTTTTGGGTTCCTTCCTTCAAATCTTTCTCGATTTTCATTAGTTTTACCCTTGTTTTGAAGATTTTGAGCTTTTGAGCAAGTTTTGGAGTTTGGAGGTTCAAGGAACTCGCTCTCTCCCATTTTCCGAGCTAGGGTCGTTCTCCTCTCGATCTTCAAGAGGTAAGGGCCGATCTTGAGCTTATGGCATGTTTTAAGTAAGTTTTAAGTAGATCTATGGGGTAGAATGCATGTTTAGCTCATGGTTAGGTTTATGGGTTTATGTTATGTTTTTGGACAATGTGGATGCTTGATGTGTTGTAGATGGGGTTTAAGATAGTTTGAAGCCCCTAGAAACTTGTATGCTTGAGTATGTATGTTGTAGATTAGGAAAATGCATGTTTGGATAGTTTTGGGAGGCAAATGTGCATGAGGAACCTAGTTTCTGCCCTTTGGCAGAAACCAGGTTCGGCAGCCGAAGGACTTTCGGCCGCCGAACCTGCCTGGGAGGCAAGCCTTCCGGCTGCCGAAGCCTGCCCCCGAAAGGAGACTTTCGTCTCTGTCTGGGAGTTTCGGCAGCCGAAGGTACCGCCGAACCTGCCTAACTTTCGGCTCTGGAGGGACTTTCGGCCGCCGAAGCTGCCTCCGAAAGTGCCCTGTCCAGCCTTCCTTTGCATGTTTTTCTATGATTGTTTCATGATGTTTTAGGGGATTTTTGGAGAGTAGTTTAGAGTTATGTTCATGTATGTTTGGTCCCTCATTTGAGTCCACCTGTGTAGGTTCGGACCCGAGGAACCGAGGACCCCAGCAGTGAGTCAGCTACTCCAGTGTCTGGTCAGAGCTATCCAGAGGTGAGTGGAATAACTCATTACGTTTTTAAAGCAAATAAATGGACATTTTAGCATGATTCACGCATCATTAATGCCATGAGATATACTAGGTTGTTGCATTAGAATTCACGAATATGTTGCATTGCATACTCTACTGTTGTTGCTTGTGGATGAATGTTGGATGATCCATAGCCCTCGATATATGATGTGACGATGTGATATGTACGGTACGGCATGTAAGACCAGTGGGACCCATTCTACGTTCGCTGGCACTATGTAAGAGAAAGACCAGGACCCATTCTATGTTCTGGCACATTGGAATGTTATGTTATGCCATGTAAGAGAAAGACCAGGACTCATTCTACGTTCCGGCACAGTTGGACTATGCAGAGGGCTATTGGTGACAACTTCATCCTTGATGTGATATGATTGTGATGTGATGCATTCCACGTTATCATATGTTTTAAATGTTTTATTATTCTGCTCACTGGGCTCTAGTAGCTCACCCCTCTCCCTAATCCCCCAGGTTTGCAGGTACAGGGTAGACTAGGAGGTCCGCAAGAGTAATGAAGTCATGTGTTTGTAATAGATAGAGTGTGGACATGATAAATTGTAAAATGATGTAAAGTTATGAATAGTAATGTATGTAATGATATTGAGGATTAGAGATTGTGCTTGACTCTATGTATAAGGTATCCCTGTTAATACATGATCTTAGATGTTTTAATGATGTTTATGTAAACCAACTCAACATATGTTGTATCGCCCATTGGGGCATTGATGAGATCCCACAGAGGGGTCATGCTTATGATTATGACTATGTTCAGTGTATGCACAGGTTGAGTTTGGTGTATGATAGAATGTATGAAAGAAAGTTTTAAAATTTTTATGAATGTTGTTGATCATGTATGGGATTATACAGGTTCACAGGATATGTTGGGCTTGCTACGGGTCCCAGTGGCCTTAAGCCGACCTGGATCCTAGCGCCGGTAGCGGTCCGATTTTCGGGTCGTTATAGGTTCAGTCCAGTTTTTGTTGAGGGTAGGTGCCTTCCAACTGACCTTGTGGTTTTAGATTTGACTAATTTTAATGTCATTCTAGGGATGGATTGGCTCTCTACTCATGGTGCTACCTTGGACTGTAGAGACAAGGTAGTCAGGTTCAGAGGACAAGATGGATCAGAGGTCGTCTTCTGAGGAGATAGAATGGGTATACCTAGAGGTATGATATCGGCCCTTCAGGCTCATAGGTTGCTTAGGAGGGGTTGTCAGGGGTTTCTTGCACATGTCAGAGAATTAAATGGTCAGGTTAGGGAACCAGCTTCAGTGCCTGTGGTCAGAGAGTTTCTCGATGTTTTTCCAAATGAACTATCAAGTTTACCACCTACTATAGAGATAGAGTTTGAAATTAAAGTAATACCAGGAACCAGACCCATCTCTATCCCTCCCTACAGGAGGCACCTGCAGAGTTAAAGGAGTTGAAAGAGCAGTTGCAAGAATTGGTAGATAAGGGTTTCATCCGACCTAGTACCTCACCCTGGAGTGCTCCGATTCTGTTTGTGAGAAAGAAGGATGGATCCCTAAGGCTTTGTATCGACTACAGACAGTTGAACAAAGTCACTACCAAGAACAAGTATTCATTACCCAGGATCGATGATCTTTTTTGACCAGCTAGTAGGAGCCAGTTGTTTTTCGAAGATAGATTTGAGATCCGAGTATCATCAGCTGAGAGTCAGAGAAGAAGACGTACCCAAGACAGCTTTCAGGACCAGATATGAGCATTATGAGTTCCTAGTGATGTTGTTCGGGTTAACCAATGCCCCTGCAGCATTCATGGATCTCATGAACAGAGTTTTTAGCCAGTTTCAGGATCACTTTGTTATTGTTTTCATTGACGATATCTTAGTGTATTCCAGAAATGCAGAGGAGCATGCCCATCATCTGAGGATTGTGTTGCAGACCCCAAGAGAACACAGCTTGTATGCCAAGTTCTCTAAATGTGAGTTCTAGTTGAGGAGTATCTCTTTCTTGGGGCATGTGGTGTCAGAAAAAGGAATCGAGGTGGACTCCAAGAAAGTAGAAGTTGTAGCTAACTGGTCCAGACCCACTACAGTGACAGAGATTAAAAGCTTTTTGGGTTTGGCAGGTTACTACAAGAGATTTGTCCAGGATTTCTCAAAAATTGCTGCTCCTATGACTAGGTTGACCAGAAAGAATCAGAGGTTTGTTTGGACAGAACAGTGTGAGGAAAGCTTTGAAAAGCTAAAAAGAATACTGACATCAGCACCGGTGTTAGCTCTGCCTACGAGTAATGAGGATTTCATAGTGTTTTGTGATGCATCCCGAGTGGGACTAGGTTGTGTGTTGATGCAGAATGAGAGGGTAATTGCTTATGCTTCTAGGCAATTGAAGAAGCACGAGTTGAATTATCCTACACACGATCTAGAGATGGCAGCTGTGATCTTTGCCCTCAAGATGTTGAGGCATTACCTATATGGGGTAAAATGTAAGATCTTTACAGATCATAAAAGTTTGCAATACATCTTGAGTCAGAAAGAGTTGAACCTGAGGCAGAGAAGATGGGTAGAACTGTGTAGTGATTATGATTGCAAAATCCAGTATCATCCGAGTAAGGCAAATGTAGTAGCAGATGCTCTCAGCCGAAAATCACTTGGCAGTTTATCCCATATTACAGCAGAGAGGAGACCGGTGGTGAGGGAATTTTACAAGCTCATTAATGAAGGTTTACAGCTAGAGTTGTCTAGTACAGGTGCACTAGTGGCTCATATGAGAGTGACACCCGTGTTTCTGGAGCAAGTGGCACAGAAACAGCATGAGGACCCAGAGTTGGTAAAGATAGCGAGAACTGTTCAGACAGGCAAGAACGGCGAGTTTAGATTCGACAACAAAGGGATCCTCCATTATGAAAATAGGTTATGTGTACCGGATGACGTAAGTTTGAAGGGAGACATTATGAGGGAAGCTCATAATGCTAAGTATAGCGTTCACCCTAGAGCCACCAAAATATACCAGGATCTGAAGAGAGTTTATTAGTGGCCAGCTATGAAGAGGGAAGTGGCGCAGTTTGTGTCCGCTTGTGAAATATGACAGAGGGTGAAGCTAGAGCATCAGAAGCCAGCTGGGATGCTCAACCCGCTACCAATTCCAGAGTGGAAATGGGAAAATATGGTGATGGACTTCGTAGTGGGGTTACCAGCAACGTCCAACAGAATAGACTCTATATGGATAATAGTGGACAGATTGACCAAATCTACTCACTTTATTCCTGTCAAGAGTGATTAATCTGTGGACAAATTTGCACAGGTGTATGTAGAGGAGATTGTCAGGCTACATGGGGCTCCAGTATTAATAGTGTCAGATAGGGAACCCCAGTTTACCTCCAGGTTTTGGCGGAGTCTACAGAATGCTATGGGCACGAGGTTGGACTTTAGCACTGCCTTTCATCCATAGACCGACGGACAGTCAGAGAGTACCATCCAAACGATAGAAGACATGTTAAGAATGTGTGTGCTAGATTTTGGCGGTTCTTGGAGGCAACATCTACCATTGGTGGAGTTTGCCTACAATAACAGTTATCATGCTAGCATTGGGATGGCTCCTTATAAAGCTCTATATGGGAGGAAGTGCAGGTCACCCGTCTGCTGGGAAGAAGTAGGAGAAAGGGCCTTGGCAGGGCTAGAGTTAGTAGAGATCACCAGCAGGGTAGTGCCTATCATTAGAGAGAGGATCAGAACAGCTGCGAGCAGACAGAAGAGTTATGCAGACGTCCGCAGGAAACATATTGTTTTCCAGGAGGGAGATATGGTGTTGCTTAAGGTGTCTCCTATGAAGGGGGTGATTCGTTTTGGAAAAAAGGGTAAACTAGCTCCAAGGTACATTGGACCCTTTGAAATTTTGCAAAAGATTGGGAATGTATCTTACAAGTTAGATTTACCTGCTTCTATGGAGAAAATCCATCCGATTTTCCATGTTTCCATATTACAAAAGTACGTGTCACATCTGGACAAGGTTCTTAATGAACTTGATGTAGAGATCCTAGGAGATCTCACCTATGTTGAGCAGCCAGTTCGGATTGTAGACACACAGATCAAAAAGTTGAGGAAAAAGGAAATAGCGATGGTGGAAGTCCTTTGGAATCACCACAACATGGAAGAGTGTACCTGGGAGACCCGGGAGTCCATGCTCCAGCAATACCCCTATCTCTTTTAAAGTAAGTGCTTTATGTTTTCATGTGTTTTTCTTGATGTTATGTTTTCTTGGGTGCTTGTTGAACATTCGGGGATGAATGTTTTTAAGGGGGAAGAATGTAATACCCGGCTAGACACCGGCATCGGAATTCCAACCTTCCGACGGAATCTCCATTGGAACCCGGAATCTCGATGCTAGAATCTCCTTAGGAAGAGTAAAATAAGGTTTTTATAAAATGAATTTGATAATTTTAAGGTTTTAAGAAAGAAAGAAAAGAGTTTTGAAGAAAATAGTTTTTGGAAGGAAAACCCAGATTCGGCCGCCGAAGGTGGTGCTGCCGCGGGACCTCCTCTTTTGGCCCCCGAAAGTGGTTTATTCAGCCACCTAAAAGAGGCCTTCAGCCTGAAAACGAGCGAGTTTTTCTCTCCATTTTCGGGTAGAGGTGAGTTCTTGCCACCCTTTGATGCTTTTGTGGTTTTTCCTTCAAATCTCTTAAGAAATTTATGAGTTTTTCTCTTATTTTTGAAGATTTGAGCTTGAATCCAAGTTTTGAAACCTTGGAGACCTCCAGAGACCGTTTTACCTCATCTCCACGTTAGGATTGCTGTCACCTTTAGATCTCCAAGAGGTAAGCTCAGATCCTTGTTTTTCTTATGTTTTAGTCAAGTTTTAAGAAGGGGCAAATGGTTAAAAATGCATGAAATGGTTAGATCTAATGTTATAGGGTTTGAGTTGAGTTATTTATGGATGTTTGTTCTTGTGTTGTTTTTTTATTGTTGTTTGTTGGGGTTTAGGCTAGTTTTATGCCCCTTATGCTTGATGAGCGGGATCTGTATCAAAAGGTCAACACCTTTGTTCACTCACCTACTTTTTACTGACGATCTTATTCTATTTGCAAAAGCCTCAATGGACCAAATTGAGATTGTCAATCATTGCTTAAACATGTTCCAAGGGAGAAAGTTAGTGTGGAGAAAACCCGTATCTTTTTCTCAACAAATGTTAGTGAAACGGATAGAAGCTCCATCACTGCAGCCTCTGGGTTTTGCTTGACATCCGACCTGGGTACCTATCTTGGAGTTTCCATTATCCACTCCTGATCTAATATGAACTCCTTCCAATATTTGATCAACAAAGTTTATGCTCGGCTCAGCAATTGGCATGGAAGGTACCTAGCCTTTGTCGGTCGCATCACTCTAGCCAAGTTTGTAATTAACACCATTCTGATGTATTATATAAAAATTATCTAGATTCCAATATCAACATGTCAAGAACTTGATCCAATCACCAGAAATTTTGTTTGGGGTTCCTCAGAAAGCCAAAGAAAACCATCCCTTGTATACTGGGATATTGTCTGCAGCCCAAAAACTTTAGGGGCCTTGGTCTCCATCAAGCACATATCTCCAATAAAGCTTTCTTGATGAAGATGGCGTTCAATTTTGCTACAAAACCTAACAAACTCTGGGTTCAACTCCTACGAGGGAAATATATTGCAACTGCTACCATTTTACCCCCCTTCCCTCCCTACTCACCATGGCTCGGCAATCTGGAAAAGCATAGTTTCGGTTTGGCAACATCTACAGAAGGGACTCTCTAGCTTGGTGCTAAATGGAAACAATACAAACTATTGGCATGATAGATGAGTCAAAGGGCTTCCCCCACTCAGTCATTTTGTACCCCTGAAGTCCAATCCTCCCTTCCGAACATAGCAGTTGCCTCCTTCGCAGACTTGAATGGATCCTAGAGGTGGGATGCCTTTGCGCGAACTTCTACCTAGAGAATTATGCTTGAAGATTGCCAATCACATGCCACCTAATGCTAATGTGAAGAAAGACTTGATTATCTGGAGCCTCTCTAAATCTGGTAAGTGCACTGTTAAATCAGCTTATGAGTCGTTATGCCCGGAAAAGAGCACCAAAGCTGGAAGTAACTCACCTTGGAAGTGTATATGGTCTTGGAAGGGACCGAAGCGCATTCGTGTCTTTTCGTGGCTAGCCTTTCAATAAAAAGTAATGACAAACAATGAGAGATACAAGAGAAATTTCTCGCCTACTGCAGCTTGCCCTCTTTGTGGCTTTGCTAATGAAACAGTAATTCACATCTTGAGGGACTGCTCTATTGCCAAAATAATTTGGCCCAGCTTCGTTGAACCACAGCATTTGCAACACTTCTATAATCTTTCATCCATATATTGGCTTGATGCAAATCTCATACCAGATTGGGGTAAAGGGAACTTACCTTGGAGCACCCTTTTTTGAGTTACTTGCTGGACAATTTGGACCTAGAGGAACCAAGCTGTATTCCAGAATAAAAAACCCCACCCAATCCTATCAATGCCATCACTAGGTACACACAAAACCTTCTGGATTATGTTCTTGATGTGTGCCTGAACAGCTCCAAGAGATAAAGAGTTGAGAGATACATTGTCTAGCATCCTCCCAAGCCAAGATGGATTAAGATTAATTCGGATGGCAATGTGATTACCAACACAGGAGAAGCCAGCACAGGTGGTATTTTACAGGACCAGTGGGGCACTTGGCTAAGCGGATTCTCTACTAACTTAGGTATGTGCCCATTTTCAGAGCTGAAGCTTGGGAGATGGTCTATAGGCTTAAGATTGCGTGGAACTCAGGCTACAGACAGGTGCAACTAAAAGTAGACAACCTTGCACTAGTTCAAGCTTTGAAGCATCAAAGCTTCCCCTGTACAATTGATGGTGCAATATTGAACCGCCTCAAGGAACTACTTTGCCAGAATTGAAGCATCCAAGTCAACCATGTTTATAGAGAAGCTAACACATGTGCCGACTGGCTTGCAAACCAGGGACACCAGCAGCCACTTGGCTACCTCTTTCTTAAAGCCCCTCCTCCAACTCTACACCAGTGGATTTTGAATTATTTTATTAGAGTCTCACATTTTAGAATGTGTCTGATGTAACTATCTCCTTATTGCTGTTCAAAAAAAAAAAAAGAAACACAGCTTTTTTCACCGGATTTCCACAGACGATACCACTTAATAAATTATTTTTCTCTTACTCCACTATATGGATCTCACAATATGCGATATAGGAATCGAAACCTACAAAATAGAGAAAATAGAGTCAGGGGTCTACTAGCGATGTCTTCCCTTGGAGTCCCTACATCAGATATGGAACTTTAGAGTAAAGTTTTTATGGTATGAGATGTAGAGGAAAATAGAATAGAGAGAAGAAGAAGAATAAACAAGGAGAGATCTGTGAGAGAGAGAGCGAGAGAAAGCCAGAGAGAGCTCGTTTGGTGGGGAAGAAGAAGACTCTTATCAAGGTCTGTTGGAAAAGAAAAAGGAAGAGGAGCCCTCTTCCTAAGGTCTGCTGGACTGAAAAAAAGGAACCCCTCTTATCTTATCTAGTATTTTTTTATAGAAAAGTGTTATCATATTTATTAGCATATTTTTAAAGTGAAACTAATTTTTTAGTATAAATAATATCATAATTTTTATATATTATCAATACTTAATCATGAAATAACTTAGAGTGAAGTGAGAAATATGAAGAGAAATATAAGCATTCAGAGGGAGGAGTGAAACCGCGATGGAGTAGGAAATCTCACGACATTATGGAGGCTCCATATTTTAGAGTCACCATCAACAACAAATGGTATAATACTTGCTATGCATTTTATTAACTACAAACTTTTTATTCATAGGTTAATTAATTAAATAATAAAATAATAAAAAAATATATTTCTAATATAACGAGAAAGGTTCAGCAGATATCCTCTTCCACATCAGATCTTCGAGACTACCTATATTAAAAGGGCCATGGACATAACTAGCTAAATTTGTCATTCAGTTAAAGTTAATTATTTCTAAATAACTCTTATAATCTTATAATAATAGTAACAGATTTAATAATAGAAAATTCATTACTATTTACTATATAAGAAAAAAAAACTAATTTAATATCAGAAATTTCATTCCTAATATCAGTTTATTATTAGGGGTGCAATCGGTCGGTTTGATTTCAAATCGAATCGAATCGAAAAAATTGAAAATCGAATTGTAAAAATATTAAAAATAAAAAAATCGATTATAAAAATATAATCGAACCGAATCAAACCGATAAAAATCAGTTTGATTCGATTCGATTCGATTCAAATCAAAATTCGTATTTTTTAAAATTTTTTACTTTTAATTTCAGTAGAATAATTTGATAAATATTTCACATAAATTTACTAATAAATATTATCTAAATACATAATTATAATACTTAAAAAATTTATAAAAATCCATGCAAAATTTAGAAATACTTATAAAATTAGTATTTCACATAATAAAATTATATATAAAATCGGTTATTCGATTTGTGAATTATTTAACACGTTTAAATCGAACCGAATCGAAAATTGAATAAGTTGAAAAATACTAACCAAATATTCCGATTAATCAAACTATTAAATCAAAATTAATCGATTCGATTCGGTTTTTCGGTTCAAACTGATTTCCCTAACTAAATCTACATGTTAAATTGAATATTTTGTTACAGTTTCATTACTGAATAACAATGGATTATAAACTCAGTTACTAACAGTTTAGTAATGACGTCACAACAACAGAAAAAATTATTTATTAATTATATTCAGCAAAGGAAATTTTCTTTACTATTTCGATAAACTTTTATAATGTTGAGTTCATTATTGCTTTGAGACAGGAGGATTTGAGAATGGATTCAACCAATAAGGTGGCAAAGGTGGACGTATTACGGAGGGCCATGGATTTATTATTAAAAAAATAAAAATAAATAAATAAAGCAGGATTTGTTGATTGGTGAGAAAATCTAAAGAAGGAAGAGAAAACATTTTAGTTTTTATTTTTTCGTAAAATTAATATATAACGACATTTTTCATTTTTTTAAAAAATATTTTAATTACTCAAAATATAAAAATAAAATTTTATTTATTAATATTTAACTTTATTATTTTTTTCGTCCCATAATTTTATGTTCATCTTACCCTTTTATATATATTAAAAAATATAATTTTTTTTTTAAACTTTTCAACTATATTTTTATTAAATACATTAAATTTTATTAAATACTAAAAATTTTTTTTAAAAAGTTTTGTAATCTTTCCATGGGATTTCTTATTTCCATTCCCATAATTTATTAAAATAAACTATTTTTATAACAGAAATTCTCAAAAAATCTCTTCAAAATTGAAAAGTTAATTATTTTCTATCACAACTTATTTCCGGTATATGTAAGAAATTTTTCTCACCCTTCTAGTTATTCTCTTTCTCTTCATTTTTCTCCCTCTTTCTATATTTTTCTTTTTCATTGTTAATCCAATATATTTTCAAAATTATAAATTGAAATCCCCATAAATCATTAAAAAACTATTTGAAACAAAATTCATCACAAATGAACCAATAAATCAAGAATAAATAAAATTTTATTCACAAATGATCAATGGATGACATAAAATAAAACTCACTTGAAATAAAACCTTTACAAAAACAAATCTACCAATGCATAAAGTAACAGAGAGATAACACTGTTGAGATTGCAAAGAGAGTCATCAAAGTATTTCCAAAGTGCATAGAGTAAAGCCCATGAAATAAGGGTCGTATCAGAAGTTACGTTTTGATAAAAATTTTGAGAAGATCGACTTTGTCACCTTGGGTTCTACATGTCAATGTTGATCGGATATTAAAATCATGTATAATTTTATAAGGATTTATTTTAATTATTTTACTATGAAATAAATCATGATAAATAAAATATTAATACCCTCCTTGCACCACTTAATGAAAAGAAAATACCGGTAGAACTTGCATTTCTAAGTAAATCTATATCGGAGTGTGCATACTAAGATTTATATAGGACATAACATTATTAAAATTGTTATGGTTTTAACAAAAATTCAATTTTATTTCCAGTCTATTTGATCGTGTCTTTCAATAAAAAAGAAAAGATAATATTGAGAAGAGAACCACATATATATTATGATATTGACGTTAGGTTGAGATTCCATGAGTAGAATATCCCTAGAGTTAGCCCTTCAAAATCTTAAATTGTTTGTGAAATGTGTATGTATAAAGTTTTTATAGGATCAAAGGTCATAAAACTTGCTACTTACAGTCCAATTTTATCTTTAAATTTAGAGAAATTTATTATTTAGTCTCTGAATATTTCTATTATTAGTAAATTAGTTTCTACATTGTCAGAAACCTATTAAAACGTCTTTTATCTTTTTTCTCCGTCAACGAAATAGTCATTATATTTTCTTTCCCGTTAAAAATAAATGAAAAATGAGAGAAAAATTTTTTAAAATTCAATTTTGCTCTTAAATAGAGCTCTTTATTTAGTTCCTGAGTATTGTCATTATTAATAAGTCAGTCCTTATATTTTTAGAAATCTATTAAAACTTTTTTTTATCTTTTTTCAAATTTATTAAAATATCATTAACTTTTCTCTTCGTCAATGAAATAGTCCCTCTTTCACCTACTCTTCAAAGAAGAAGATGAAGAGAAAGCGTCCAGAAGAAGAAGAAGAAGATAAGGCGTCCAAAAGAAAAAGAAGAAAAAGAATCAAAATCAAAGAAGAGGAAGAAGAAAAAAAGAAGAGGAAGAAGAAGAGGGGTAATTTAGTCTTTTACTGTATTTTTAACGGCAAAAATAGACGGAAGGACTATTTCGTTGACGAAGAGAAAATATAAGTATGTTTTAATAAGTTTTTAAAAATATAGGGACTGATTTGTTAATAATACAAATATCTAGGGACTAAATAGTAAATCACCCTTAAATTTATGTATATAGTATTAGAAATATATATATATATATATATATATATAAAATCTCATGCTAAGATCCTTGTGTACAGGAGAATTCGGCATTCTCACTCCATGGATAACGAGAACAAGGTCTATGAACAAATGGAAGATTGAAGATATTCTCTTAACTAAGATGTTAAACTCTGACCCTGGAGTTCGAGGAAGCAGGACGGATCACACAAGAAATAATGCTTGATTGCAAAATCTAGTGAAATTATTTATTAATTTTGCTCTTCAATTTATTTAATATTTAAACTATTTATTTATTGTACTTGGATTAAGTATAAATCACATTTTAATTTGGTAACGTACCACTCAAACATAAGAAATAAATAAAATTATCACTAAATTAAATTAATTTACTCATCATAAAATATATTTTTCTAGATTCAATCTTATTAATAATATTTTGTATCCTTCAACTAAAACATAAATATAAATATACATATTGATCCACTGATCCAACTGGATAGTTTTAATCAAAAGTCGATTTCGATTGAGAACCGATAGTTCAATTTGATTTACGAACTAAAATAAAATTCACGAATTTATAACGGTTCAATAACGGTTTTAATTTTTTCACGGTTTCAATATGATTTTACAGTAATTATAGTTATAGTTAACGTTATAATTTTTTACATTTCAATTTCAATTTCAATTAAATCTAAATGTTTAGATGGATTTTGATTAAAAAATAATAAAAAATAAAAATTTAAACAAAATTAAATAAAGTGTAAATAAATAAATAAAAATTTTAAATATTGTTCAATATATATTTTATTAAATAAATAAATCATACAAAATGTATCTATTTACATTATATTAAAATAAAATAATATTATATATAATATAAAAGAATAAAATAATAGTATATTTAAATATAAATAATATTTTCTATAAGTAAAAAAATTAAAACTTAATTAATTATTTAATAATTTAACTTATTTATACATCAATTTAATGTAGCATAATTTTATAATATAATTTAATTTATAAATTAAAAATTAAATCAAAATTAAACCCAACCATTAATTAAAACTGATTGAATTAATCAGTTTTTGATTCATGGAAGAGAGTATTGTAATAGGCAACCCTAATGATTGCATTTCGATTTAAAAATTGAAATCGATTAATCGGTCTGATTCACAGTTTGAACTGGACTGTCCCGGGTCTACGCTTGGGGCAACTGGTAAACTTGTTGAGCACTCTCATGAGCAAGACAGAATCTGACTCCAGCTAAATATTCTGAACTCCTATCAGCATTGTCGGTTTCACTGCTTCTAAGACAGCTCTTACTTCACCTGCAATCACAGACGTACAGAATGCTTGTTGCACCAAATCGTCGACCAACTGCCTAGTGGAGTTCCTAACTGCGACTGCAAGAACCAATGGAGTTGTTTGGTGTTACACAGCCAGCTGCGTCACAGTTAAATTTGAGAGTACCTCGTGGTGGTGGAGACCAGCTTCGGTGGTTGTGGGGGCACACAGTACACTGAGCTGAAGAGACCAAGATTTCATTCTGCTGATGTGGCAAAATACTATGACTAACTAGTACCTAGAGATCTGGAGATACATGTTCAAAGACCACCATATTACGTTCTTTTCAAGCCTGCCAACAAGGAATAGCAATAGTAGCGTGGAGAAGAGATATTATTATTGGAAGGGTCACTGCTAGGGTAAGTGGAGCTCTTTTTCAAATCATGGAAAAAAAAAATTTATGTTTACTCTAAAAATATTTTTGAATTCATGGCCATGTCCAGAGTTGGCATGTTTAACACTTTAAATGTCCAATAGATCAGCTTTATAAATTTGTGGATCATGTTCAATATTTTAAGTATTGAATATGGCCACCATCTTGCATGCAGTAAACACTCGTGCATGCAAAGTATAATTTATAAAAATAAAATAAAATAAAATTTCTTTTAAATATAATAGTATAAAAATAATTAAAATTATTATTAAAAATAAATAAATGTAATTATTTTAAAATTATTTTTATTTTTAATGGACATAAATGTGAAAAGAATAAATATTATGAACTGTTACGATTCATAAGTGATCAATCATAAATACTTTGAAATTGATTATGTGTAATATCCTACTAGACTCTGGAATTTTAACCTTCCGACGGAATCTCCGTTAGGATCCAAAATCTTGGATGCCGGACCTCTTAGAAAGGTAAAATATGTTTTTACAAAATGATTTCCATGGTTTTATTGTTTGGTTTTGAGTTAAAGTTTTAAAAGAAAAGAAAATGTTTTTTTAGAGGAAATCCAGGTTCGGCCGCCGAACATGGTGCTGCCGCAGGAGCTCTCCTGTCGGCCCCTGAAGGTGGTCTGGCCAGCCACCTATAAGAGGCCTCCAGTCCGAAAATCCAGCAAACTCCAACCCAGGGAATGCTGCACCTCCTCCTCCCCCAGTAGAACCAGTGGTTCCTAAAGCCCAATCATCCAGACCAAACTCATCAACTGGGAGCAAGGTGAAAATGACAGACTACTTGAAGTTGGATGCTCCCAAGTATAAAACAAGTGATGATCTGTTTGAGTACCTCAAGATGGTGAAAATGATAACTGATGAGTTGAGAGCCAGTGGCAGTAGAGCCATTCAAATGGCGGGGTTCACTTTGAAATGCAAGAAGGCGAAAGAATGGTTTAAAAATTATGTGGACCCGAGGCTGGATAGCCTATCCTGGGAGCAATTTGCCAATGAATTTGCAGGATGGGCTTTTCCAGACAGTTCAAGGGAGTTGAAGGTGATAGAGTTTGAGCAGTTGAGGCAGACTGAGGATATGAGTGTAGATGAGTACACAGATAAATTTCTGGAGTTGCTGCAGTTTATGGGGCAAGCATACGACACTGATTAGAAGAAAGTCAGAAGGTATACCATGAGACTCCACTCTAGGTATTCCTCCCTGATCTTAGCAGCAGAGAGGGAGAGTTTCCACACTATTGTGGACACAGCACGAATGTAACAGCCCGAAAACCGGTACCCCTCTGTAACGGCCAAAACTGCTCGGCGCTAGGATCCAGATCGGCTTAAGGCCGCCGGGACCCGTAGCAAGCCAAAAAAATTGAACTCTATATATCTGATAAATCCCATACATGATCCAACTAGACCACTCGCTTTTAAAACTTTTTCTGTAAAATCACCAGGCTTAACCTTAAAATCACTCAGACATATCAGTCTGAAACAGCCCCCAGGGCCTACACCAGCGATCCACTACCAAGCTCAACCTCCATGCCCTATGTCTGAACACATAGAACCCACTCTCTTAAGGTCAGCATATCACAAGTTAGCCTTGGCTTCCGCTTTGGGTCAAGGGATTGAAACCCTTTCTTCCCTCACGGTCTGCTCTTGGGTCAAGGGATTGGAACCCTTTCTTCCCCAATCACTGGAGTTTTAGAATGACATCAAACAGTCAACTCTAGAACCATAAGGTCAGCTGGATAGCATCTACTCACCACAAACTCTGAACTGACCTGACTGACTCTGCCTTTGATGGATCATACTTGGGTCCACTAACCCAGAGAAAACACTCTAAGCCCAGAAGTCATCAAACCCACTCTATCAACGGCTCACTTAAAGAAACAAGGAAAGAGAAACACGAAGGTCCAGAACAATAGCACACACATCCGAACATCCCAAGTGAACGTACCTGACGTCACCGTGTTCGATGTGTTAGCCTCCTACTGAGTCAGGGTGAAGATCCGAGCTAAAGCTAACGGAACTTCCTTTGGAAACCTTCTACAGAAAAGGCTGACCCTTTCCTCTGCCTCAACCACCACTTATTCCCAGACTGGTTCTAACCTCTTCCTAAGCTTAGTCTTTCTTCTTTTCTCTTCCTCTCACTCTGAGCTATCTCACTTACTCTTCTGATTCTATTTGACTTCCTCTTACTACCTTTGCTACACTCTGCTACTCTCACATCAGCTAACATTCTCTAGGATCCATAAGAACATATACATCAGAACTCTCAAAAGTGAGCATACGTGGCACCACTGGGTCTGATGTGGCTGTCTCCTGCTGAACAGCTCTACCCGAAAATATCCGCTGGGACTGAGCCATCCAAGGCGCAGTAGGACACTCACGTGCTATGTGCCCTTCCTGTTCGCACCTGAAACAAGTTGTGGTCCCAATCCGACAAGCTCCCTTATGCAGCCTTCCACATCTCACACATTTTGTTCTGCCTATACCAGAACTTGAACCAGCACCATAACCCAGACTCTTATTCTTCTTTGACTGTCTCAAGCCTCTAATTTTTTTCTTACTGGTTCTCCCCCACTTCACTCCTTTCGAGGTAGCTGTACTCCAAGTGGAAGGATCATTCTCTCCTAAACCTGATATCCTGGAATCCTTGGTCTGGGCATCTCCTGAAGACTCTTCATCCATATTCACCTGCAGACCTACATCCCTTCTTTGCACATCTAATTCTCCCTCTCTCCTATCTCCTGACGTTCTCCTTAGGTCCATTCCTTCTCTATTCTCATCAAAAGACCCTTCAGACGGATCTGATTCCACAGATCGTCTAGCTCCACTCATCTTAGCTTCTTCTGAAAACAAACAGCACATAAGCAAACAAACATTAGTAAACATATGGTTCATATAACAAGACATGAACCTACAACATATACATGCATACATAGCATACCATTAATGTACATGCATAAGTTCATGGCATTCCACATCAGCATGCAAAACAAAACTCAACATCCTAGTGGACATGATGTTACTTATTGTGCTTGCCTTTCTATAATCTCTAAACTAACCTCTTTCCGACTGCTTAACTGTCCCCTGAACGATGGCACTGGCCTCCATTTTCCTGGCCATATCTACTATGGCATGAAAGCTCTCCCCGTCCACTGACTGAATCAAGGAGGAATACCTGGAATGGAGTTTCATGACGTACCTCCTTGATCTCTTCGAATCTGTATCTAGACTCTGTCCAGCAAAAGGCAACAGCTCCAAGAATCTGTCGGTGTACTCCTCTACACTCATTTCCTCCGTCTACCTCAACTGCTCAAACTCTATCATCTTCAGCTCCCTTGAACTATCGGGAAAAGCCCATCCTGCAAACTCGTTTGCAAACTCTTCCCAAGTCATGCTGTCCACTCTCGGGTTCACATAATTCTTGAACCACTCCCGTGCCTTCTTGCACTTAAGCGTGAACCCGGCCATCTGAATGGCTCTACTGTCATCAGCCCCAATCTCATCTGTAATCACTTTAACCCTTTCAAGATACACAAATGGGTCATCCCCTTTTTTCATACTGAGGAGCACCCAATTTCATGTAGTCAGTCATCTTAACCTTGCTCCCACTGGCCGAGCTAGGTCTAGGTGGCTGAACAACTGGGGCTGCTGGTTCTGCAGGTGGTGGAGGTGGTGCAACATTTTCTGAAGTAGGGTTTGCTGGATTTGGATAGTAAGGTGGGGGTGGATACATTGGGTACTGAGAGTATGGTGGGTAGTATGGTGGGTAGTATGGTGGGTATGGCATCTGTGTGGGATAAGGGGTGAAACTAGGGTAATCCGATGTACCTCCCATCGAATACCCGGGATGTTGTGAGAAGTGTGGGTAGTGGGGTGGCTGAACAAATCCCGAGGCCTGAGTGCCTCCTTGGGACTCTCCCATTCCCTCTCCTGACATACTGACTCCCAAACTGCCATCCCTTCTCTGTTCTACATCCATATCATCTCCCATGCCCTCAGACATTCCTCCCTGAACTGTTCCCCTCACTGATCTGCTTCTACTCAGATCCAGAGACCTTCTAGGGTCTCTCACTGCTTTGTCCCTGTTGGACCTGCTTGACATTGCCCTAGGCAATGTAGGAGGACGGGTGCTCATGCCCTCATCCTCAGGTGGTACTCCAGTCAATCTTGCTGATCGACGAGTTCCTCTCATCCTGTTTTCTGAAAAACAGTACACAGCACATAAACATTAGCATCATATGGTTCATGTGGGCACACATGAACCCGCATCACATATCACATATCATAGCATATCATTAATGCACATGCATATTATCATGGCATTTCACATTATCATGCAAGACAGGACTCCACATCCTATCCTAGTGGACATGATCCTTCCTATTGTGCTTGACCTTCTATAACATCTATGAGCCCGACATTTTAGGTCCGACCATATGAACCTAGAGCTCTGATACAATTCTGTAACGACCCGAAAATCGGACCGCTACCGGCGCTAGGATCCAGATCTGCTTAAGGCCGCCGGGACCCGTAGCAAGCCTGACATATAACTTGTAAACCTGTATAATCCCATACATGATCCACAACATACATAAAAATTAAAACTTTTCTTTACACGAACATCAACCAAACTCAACCTGTGCATAAACATTAACATAACATTGATCCCTCTGTGGGATCTCATCAGTGCCCCCAAATGGGTGACATAACATATGTTGAGTTGGTTTGCATAAACATCATAAAAATCTCTAAGATCATGTAATTAACAAGGGATAACAACAATCTATGGTCAAGCACAACTCTAACATCCATAAACCTCATTACATAACTATACTGTACTTTTACATTACAATTTGATCATGTCCATTGCTAGCTATTACATAAGCATGACTTCTTTACTCTATCCGGACTCCCGCACTATACTGTACCTGCAAGCCTGGGGGTAAAGGGAGAGGGGAGAGCTAAAAGCCCAGTGAGCTGAACTATAAAACATTTTAACACTATGCTTTAATGAAATGCATCATAACACAGACAATTCACATAAGGGTTGGGTGAACTTGTCACCAATTAGTCCAAGCTAACATGGTGTCAGGCCGTAGCATGGGGTCCTGGTCTTCCTGTCATACATACATTACTTACCATTATTCCAGGGCCTCCTCTGGGATCCTGGTCTTCGAGTCCATAATCGTGCCAGGCCGTAGAATGGGGTCCTGGTCTTTCATTTCCGTGCCAGGCCGTAGAATGGGGTCCTGGTCTTCCTGTCATGGACTAATTGGGTCATCCAACATTCACCCACATCAACAACACATGATGCAATGCGGCATATTCGTGAAACTAATGCAATCACCCTATTGCATGATCATGATGCATGAAACATGATAAAACATTTAATTTAAAAGATTAAGTTTAGTTCCACTCACCTCTGGCAGACTCTGACAGCACCGAAGCAGCTGGACTCACTGCTGGGGTCCTCGGTTCCTCGGGTCCGAACCTACACAGGTGGACTCAAATGAGGGACCAAACATACCTGAACATAACCATAAACTACTCCCCAAAAACCCCCTAAAACACCATGAAAACATCACATAAAAACATGCAAGAAATGGCTGAACAGGGCACTTTCGGCGGCAGGTTCGGCGGCCGAAAGCCCCTCCAGAGCCGAAAGTCAGGCACTTTCGGCGGCACCTTCGGCGGCCGAAAGTCCCAGACAGATCCGAAAGTCTTCTTTCGGGGGCAAGCTTCGGCAGCCGAATGCTGCCTCCACAAGGGGGTTCGGCGGCCGAAACTCCCTTCGGCGGCCGAACCTGGTTTCTGCCAGAAGGGCAGAAACTTGGTTCACATGAACCCCTTGCCTCCCAAAACCTCAAATCATGCATAAGTCTCAACCAAAACATGCATACAAGTTCCTAGGGGTCTCAAACAGTCATATACCCCAACTACAACACTTCAAACACACACAATCAACACACATTGTTCAAAACATCAATATTAACCCATAACTCAACATATAAACTAACATGCATTTCTACCCATAGATCTTGCATAAAACTTATTTAGAACACATAAGGAGTTTAAGATCGGCTCTTACCTCTAGAAGATCGAGAGGGAGACGACCTAAACTTGGAGATCCACGAAAATGAGCTCCTGAGTTCCCAAAGCTCCAAAACTTGGTTTAAATGCTCAAAACTTGCAATGTGAGTTTAAAACTCAAGAAAAATGGAAGAGATTTGGAGGAAGAACACAAGAGTTGCAAAGGGAAGGTCGGAAGCTTGCTGTGGCCGAAAATGGGAGAAAACTCGCCCATTTCGGCTAAGTGCCCCTTTTATAGGTGGCTGGCCAGGCCACGTTCGGGGGCCGAATGCGCTTCCGCATCCATGCAATGTTCGGCGGCCGAACTTAACTTTCGGCGGCCGAACCTGGACTTCCCTAACTCATGCTTTCGGGGGCCTAACGTGCCTCCAAAACGCATGCATGTTCGGCGGCCGAACTTGATTTTTGGCGGCCGAACCTGGGTTTTCCTCCTATGACTTATCATGCAAAAACTCATTTAATTTCATACTTAAAATCATAAAACACATTAAAACATTTTTATAAAACATGATTCTACCCTTCTAGAGGTTTCCGACATCCGAGATTCCACCGGACGGTAGGAATTCCGATACCGGAGTCTAGCCGGGTATTACAGCCGGGACCCGTAGCAAGCCAAAAAAACTGAACTCTGTATATCTGATAAATCCCATACATGATCCAACTAGACCACTCGCTTTTAAAACTTTTTCTGTAAAACCACCAGTTAGCCTTGGCTTCCGCTTTGGGTCAAGGGATTGAAACCCTTTCTTCCCTCACGGTCTGCTCTTGGGTCAAGGGATTGGAACCCTTTCTTCCCCAATCACTGGAGTTTTATAAACACATCATATGTTAGTTTGACACATTTCTCATCAAGAAACGTAAAACAGGAGACATGCAATCACTAGGGATTAACCATACACTAGGCAAAGCACATACTAAACCATAAACACACTGACTTACTATCTATTACATCATTTTAC
Source organism: Manihot esculenta (assembly GCF_001659605.2). Classification (NCBI taxonomy): domain Eukaryota; kingdom Viridiplantae; phylum Streptophyta; class Magnoliopsida; order Malpighiales; family Euphorbiaceae; genus Manihot; species Manihot esculenta. The sequence goes on along the minus strand of NC_035162.2, from coordinate 34,468,509 downwards.
ATATATCTCTTTCATTTACATCATGTCCACTATTCTATTACACAAGCAAAACCATAGTTGACATCCTGCTGTCTCTGTCTTTCCACGGCTATCTCTGACCCTACAAAACTGGGGTAAGGGAAAGGGATGAGCTACTAAAGCCCAGTGAGTAGAAACACTGAAAACAGTTCATTCATTACATGCTCTCATGAAATGCGTCATAGCACAAACATTTCACATCTCGGATTAGACATGACCCCAAAACTCCCTCTGTCGGTGCACGACCCCATTCGGAGCTCGTCACTACATGTACTAGCGCCCGGCCCCTCCTGTGGAGCTCATACAGGTCTTACCTAGACATAACAGATCCGTGGGCTATTGAAGTCGCCTGGGTCCAATCCACATCAACAATAACCAATGCAATGCATCATAGTCGTGATTCTAATGCAATACTCATGAAACTCGTGATGCATGAAACATGCTAAAACAGATATAGTATTTCTCGTAGTAAAAACATTACATTTCGTTCTACTCACCTCTGCCCTCTAGCAGGTACTGAACTGACTCTGCAACTGCTACCACTGACGACCTCCTCGATCTCTCGGGTCCAATCCTACACAAATGGACTCGAATGAGGTGTCAAACACAACCTAAACAACTCTTAAAACAACTCCCCAAAGAACCCCTAAAGCCTCCTAGAACAATCACATAAAGCATGTAAAAGAAAGTTGGACAAGGCACCTTCGGCGGCACCTTTGGCGGCCGAACCCCCTCTCCAGAGACGAACCTCGGGTACTTTCGGCGGCACCTTCGGCGGCCGAATGTCCCCTCCAGAGCCGAAATTCCAAACTTTCGGGGGCAAGCTCAAGCAAGCTTAGGCAGCCGAAGCCACCTCCTCACAAGTTCGGCGGCCGAACCTTCCTTCGGCTATCGAACCTGAGTTCATCCAGAACTCAACTTCGTGCACAACCAAGGCTCTCACCCTTCCAAACTCCCAACACAGGCACAACTCAACTCCTCAACATACATATACTAGAGTATATGCACAAAGGGGTCCAAAACTACCTCAAACCCCAACAAAACAACATAGCATAACACCTAAACATGTTTGCATCAATAAAACATCAAAAACATACTTTGTACCCTAAATATGCAGCTCTACCCATAACCTCCATAAAACCTCTATACATCATCAAAAGAAGTTCAAGATCTTCACTTACCTCTGGAAAACAAGAAGATGAACGATCTGAACTTAGAGATATGGAGCAACTCCTCTTCAAACTCTCCAAACCTCAAAACGTAGCTTTTTCACTCAAAACCTTCAAAACAACATTAAAACTCTTTAAATCCTTGAAAGATTTGATAAAACTATGAAGAGTAACCATGGAGGACAAGATCTCACCTCTGAAAGTGAAAGAACAAGCTATACTTATCCAGTTCACCGACTGGAGGCGCTTATATAGGGGACTGACCGACTCACCTTCGGCAGTCAAACCTGCATGCAAAACCATGCAACGTTCGGTGGCCGAACTTGGAGTTTCGGAAGCCGAATCTAAGGCATTTTCGGCGGCCGAACATTACCTTCGGCAGCCGAACCTGGCAAAAGCCTCATTGGTCTTTTCTCTTCAAAACTCAATCCTATCTCACTCTAAATCTTAAAAATACTTGAACACATTTTAGAAAACCTTTCTCTTCCCTTTTAGAAACCTCTGACATCCTTGACTTCCATCGGACGGTAGGAATTCCGATGCCTGAGCTAGCCGAGTATTACAACGAAAGATGGAGGCTAGTGCCATCATTCAGGGGACAGTTAAACAACAGGTGGCACTGTCCTTGGGTTCCAAAACCCCGGGTTTAGGGAATATTGATCTCTCCTCTCTGAGTGCAGCTGCCACAGAAGGTAAAAAGTGGACCAGGTCCACTAAGAAGCCCAAGAAGAACAAGTTCTGGAACCGGTTGAAGTCTGGTCTGGGAATGGGTGGTGGTTCAAGCTCTGGTTTGGATAGCTCCGGATGTATGAGGTGCGGTAAGCCGCACAAAGGGGTTTGTCAGTTTGGGACTACAGCATGTTTCAGATGCGGACAAGAGGGGCACATGGCACGTGAGTGTCCCAGTGTAGCTAGGATAGCACAGTCTCAGCAGACAGCTTCTGACAGCGTGGCGCAGCCAGCAGCTTTGACCACATCTCAAGGCAGAGGGCGAGGTAGAGGGAGAGGGACAGCCTCTTCTTTAGCAGGTTCCCAAGGAGAAGGTCCTTCTGCTCTGGCGCGAATCTTCACCATGACACAGCAGGAGGCAAACACGTCAAATACGATGGTGGCAGGTAAACTCACTATTGGGTGTTCTAATGTGTATGCTCTTATGGACCCTAGTGCCTCTCATTCTTTTATATCTCCGAGAGCCGCAGACAGTGTGGGTTTGATAGCTTCTGGGTCAGAGTGTCCTCTTTGGATCAGTGGGTACAAGTGTGATCCATCTGTGGCAGAGTCAATCTGCCGGTTCAGTCCAGTTTTTGTTGAGGGTAGATGCCTTCCAGCTGACCTTGTGGTTCTAGATTTGACTGATTTTGACGTCATTCTAGTGATGGATTGGCTCTCTACACATGGCGCTACCTTGGACTGCAGAGACAAGGTAGTCAGGTTCAGAGATCAGGATGGATCAAAGGTAGTCTTCAGAGGGGACAAGATAGGGATGCCTAGAGGTTTGATATCTGCCCTTCAGGCTCACAAGTTGCTTAGGAGGGGTTGTCAGGGATTCCTTGCCCATGTCAGAGAGGTAAACGGTCAGGTCAGGGAACCAACTTCAGTGCCCGTAGTCAGAGAGTTCCTAGATATTTTTCCAGACGAGCTGCCAGGTTTACCACCTGCTAGGGAGATAGAGTTTGAAATTGAAGTAATGCCTGGAACTAGACCCATCTCTATCCCTCCCTACAGGATGGCACCTGCAGAGTTAAAGGAGTTGAAGGAGCAGTTGTAAGAGTTGGTAAACAAGGGTTTCATCCGACCGAGTACCTCACCTTGGGGTGCTCCAGTTTTGTTTGTGAAAAAGAAGGATGGATCCCTCAAACTTTGTATCGACTACAGACAGTTGAACAAAGTCACTACTAAGAACAGATATATGCTACCCAGGATTGATGATCTATTCGACCAGCTAGCAGGAGCCGGTTGTTTCTCCAAGATAGATTTAAGATTCGGGTACCACTAGCTAAGGATTAGAGAAGAAAACGTGCCAAAGACAGCTTTCAGGACCAGATATGGGCATTATGAGTTCCTGGTGATGCCGTTCGGGCTGACCAATGCCCCTGCAGGATTCATGGACCTCATGAACAGAGTTTTTAGCCAGTTTCTGGATCACGGCTTGTATGCCAAGTTCTCTAAGTGTGAATTCTGGTTGAGGAGCATTTCTTTCTTAGGACATGTGGTGTCAGAAAACGAAATTGAAGTGGACCCTAAGAAAGTAGAAGTTGTGGCTAACTGGTCCAGACCCACTACAGTAACAGAGATTAAAAGCTTTTTGGGTTTGGCAGGTTACTACAGGAGGTTCATTCAGGACTTCTCAAAAATTACAGCTCCTATGACCAGGCTGACCAAAAAGAATCAGAGGTTTGTTTGGTCAGAACAGTGTGAGGAAAGCTTTGAAGAGCTAAAGAGAAGGTTGACGTCAGCACCAGTGTTAGCTCTGCCCACGAGTAATGAAGACTTCACAGTGTTTTGTGATGCATCCCGTGTGGGACTAGGTTGTGTGTTGATGTAGAATGAGAGGGTAATTGCTTATACTTCTAGGCAGCTGAAGAAGCACGAGTTGAACTATCCTACACATGATCTAGAGATGGCAGCCGTGATCTTTGCACTCAAGATGTGGAGGCATTACCTGTATGGGGTAAAATGTGAGATCTTTACAGATCATAAAAGTTTGCAATACATCTTGAGTCAGAAGGAGTTGAACCTAAGGTAGAGAAGATGCGTGGAACTGCTTAGTGATTATGATTGTAAGATCCAGTATCATCTGGGTAAGGCAAATGTAGTAGCAGATGCTCTCAGCCGAAAATCACTTGGTAGTTTATCCCATATTACAGCAGAGAGGAGACCGGTGCTGAGGGAATTTTACAAGCTCATTAATGAAGGTTTACAGCTAGAGTTGTCTAGTACAGGTGCACTAGTGACTCATATGAGAGTGACACCCGTGTTTCTGAAGCAAGTGGCACAAAAATAGCATGAGGACCCAGAGTTGGTAAAGATAGCGAGAACTGTTCAGACAGATAAGAACGAAGAGTTTAGATTCGACAATAAAGGGATCCTCCGTTACGGAAATAGGTTATATGTATCGGATGACATAAGTTTGAAGGGAGATATTATAAGGGAAGCTCATAATGCTAAGTATATCGTTCACCCTGGAGCCACCAAAATCTACCAGGATCTGAAGAGAGTTTATTGGTGGCTAGCTATGAAGAGGGAAGTGGCTTAATTTTTGTCCACTTGTGAAATATGCCAAAGGGTGAAGCTAGAGCATCAGAAGCCAGCTTGGATGCTCAACCCGCTATCGATTCCAGAGTGAAAATGGGAAAATGTGGCGATGGACTTCGTAGTGGGGTTACCAGCAACGTCCAACAGACTAGACTCTATATGGGTAATAGTGGATAGATTGACCAAATCTGCTCACTTCATTCCTGTTAGAAGTGGTTACTCTGTGGACAAATTGGCACAAGTATATGTAGAAGTGATTGTCAGGCTGCATGGGGCTCCAGTTTCAATTGTGTCAGATAGGGGACCCCAGTTTACCTCCAGGTTTTGGCAAAGTCTACAGAATGCTATAGGCACGACGTTAGACTTTAGCACTGCCTTTCACCCACAGATTGACGGATAGTCAGAGAGGACCATCCAAACGATAGAAGACATGTTGAGAATGTGTGTGCTAGATTCTGGTGGTTCTTGGAGGCAGCATCTACCACTAGTGGAGTTTGCCTACAATAACAGTTATCATGCTAGCATAGGGATGGCTCCATATGAAGCTCTATATGGGAGAAAGTGCAGGTCACCCGTCTGCTAGGAAGAAGTAGGAGAAAGGGCCTTGGCAGGGCTAGAGCTTGTAGAGATCACCAGCAGGGTAGTGCCTATCATTAGAGAGAGGATCAGAACGGCTGTGAGCAGGCAAAAGAGCTATGCAGACGTCCACAGGAAGCATGTTGTGTTCCAGGAGGGAGAATGGTGTTGCTCAAGGTGTCTCCTATGAAAGGGGTGATTCGTTTTGGGAAGAATGGTAAACTAGCTCCAAGATACATCGGACCCTTTGAAATCCTGCAAAGGATTGGGAATGTATCCTACAAGTTAGATTTACCTGCTTCAATGGAGAGAATCCATCTGGTTTTCCATGTTTCCATGTTACGAAAGTTCGTGTCAGATCCGAGTAAGGTTCTTAATAAACTAGAGGTGGAGATCCTAGGAGATTTCACCTATGTTGAGCAGCCAGTGCAGATCATAGACACGCAAATCAGAAAGTTGAGGAACAAGGAAATCGCAATGGTGAAAGTCCTTTGGAATCACCACAACATAGAAGAATGCACCTGGGAGACCCGGGAGTCCATGCTCCAGCAATACCCCTATCTCTTTTAAGGTAAGTGTTTTAAGTTTTATGTGTTTTCTTGACGTTATGTTTGCTATGTTGGACATTCAGGGACGAATGTTCTTAAGGGGGGGAGAATGTAATACTCAGCTAGACTCCGGCGTCAGAATTTCAACCTTTCGACGGAATCTCCATTAGGATCCAGAATCTCGGATGCCGGAAACTCTTAGAAGGGTAAAATATGTTTTTACAAAATGATTTTCATGGTTTTATTGTTTGGTTTTGAGTTAAAGTTTTAAATGAAAAGAAAATATTTTTTTGGAGGAAATCCAAGTTTGGCCGCCGAACATAGTGCTGCCGCAAGAGCTCTCCTTTCGGCCCTCGAAGGTGGTCTGGCCAGCCATCTATAAGAGGCCTCCAGTCCAAAAATGGGAGAGTTTTCTCTCTCCATTTTTGGGCAAAGGTGAGTTATTGCCCTCCCTTTGATGATTTTATGTTTTTTCCTTCAAATCCTTTAAATTTTCGCGAGTTTTCTCTTGTTTTTGAAGTTTTAAGCTTGGATACAAGATTTTAAAGTTTGGAGACCGTTTCTCCTCAACTCCAAACTTAGGTCGCATCTACCTTAGATCTTCAAGAGATAAGTGTAGATTCTTGTCTTTTCATATGTTTTAAGTAAGTTTTAAAAAGGGGTTAAGGGTTAAAAATGCATGAATGGCTAGATCTAAGGTTATAGGCTTTGAGTTGGGTTTTGATGAATGTATGCTCCCTCTTGTGTTTTGTTGTTGTTTCTTTGGGGTTTAGGCTAGTTTTAGGCCCCTTATGCTTGATGAGTGTGTATGCATGTTTTGAGGGGTTGGATGTGAGGTTTTGGAGAGTTTTGGTGGCTGAGTGCATAAGACAGAATCGAGTTCCGCCATTCTGGAGAACCTAGGTTCGGCCGCCGAACCTGCCTGTGAAGGCAGCCTTTGGCCGCCTAACCTGCCCCCGAAAGGATGGACTTTCGGATCTGTGAAGGGGTTAGGCCGCTAAACCTGCCCCCGAAGGTTAGTGACTTTCAGATCTGTGGAGACCTTCGGCCACAGAACCTGCCTCCGAAAGTGTCTGACTTTCGGATCTGTGGGGACCTTCGGCCGCCGAACCTGCCGTCGGAAGTCCCTGCCCAACCTTCCTTTGCTTGTTTCCTATGCATGTTTTGGTATGTTTTATGGGGTTTTTGGGGAGTGTTTAGAATCATATAATAGTTATGCTTGGTCCCTCATTTGAGTCCACCTGTGTAACGCCCCGAAAATCCGGACCGCTACCGGCGCTAGGATCCGGGTCGACTTAAGGCCGCCGGGACCCGTAGCAAGCCTGACATAAAACCTGTAAACCTGTATAATCCCATACATGATCAACAACATGCATAAAAATTTAAACTTTTCTTCATACATACTGTCATCAACTAACTCAACCTGTGCATACTCTGAACATATACATAACATAGTCCCTCTGTGGGATCTCATCAAGCCTTAAAGGCAAAACAACCTGTGTCGAGTTAGTTTACATAAACATCATAACATAAGATCATGTATATACAAAAGGGATTAACAATATATTATGGTCAAGCACAACTCTATCCTCAATAACCTCATTACATAACATCCTGAATATTTTTACATTTCATCATAATACATTTGTCATGTCCACAAACTAACTATTACATACATGTGACTTTTTCTTCTTGTCTTCTCTATCTATCCCGTACCTGGAAACCTGGGGGTTAGGGGAGAGGGGTGAGCTACAAAGCCCAGTGAGTAGAACTATAAAAAGAATACTTAAAACATGCTATCATGAAATGCGTCACTGCACAAATAAATCACACCACGGATGGACTGATTCAAAAATCCCTCAACTCCATGCCCGGCCCTATTATGGGCACCACAGGACTTCGTATTGCCCGGCCCTATTATGGGCACCACAGGACTTCGTACTCGGAGTTATTGCCCGGCCCTATTATGGGCACCACAGGTCTTCGTATTGCCCGGCCCTATTATGGGCACCACAGGTCTTCGTATATAGAAGGCTAATGAATCATCCTAATGTCCATCCACTGTCATCTATCACAACAATACAATGCGGCATAGTCGTGAATTCTAATGCAAACAACCTATAATATGATCATGATGCATGAAGCATGATAAAAGCATTTCATTTCTTAATTTAAAAGGTTAAGTTTAGTTCCACTCACCTCTGGCTGACTCTGACAAACTCTGTAGCAGCTGGCTCACTGCTGGGGTCCTTGGTTCCTCGGGTCCGAACCTACACAGGTGGACTCCAATGAGGGACCAAACATACATAAACATAACTCTAATACATTCCCCAAAAACCCCCTAAAACATCCTGAAAATATCACATAGAGATATGCATGAAGTGGCTGAACAGGGCACTTTCGGCGGCACCTTCGGCGGCCGAAAGTCCTGGACAGAGACGAAACTCAGGTAGGTTCGGCGGCACCTTCGGCGGCCGAAAGTGCCAGACAGAGACGAAAGTCTCTTTTCGGGGGCAACTTCGGCAGCCGAAAGGCCTGCCTCCCCAGCCATGTTCGGCGGCCGAAAGTGCCTTCGGCTGCCGAACCTGGTTTCTGCCAAAGGGCAGAAACTTGGCTCCCTCAAGCATTTTCGCCTCCAAACTCACAAATCATGCATACCACTCAACCAAAACATGCATACAAGCTCCTAGGGGCCTCAAACAAACATATACCCCAACTACAACACTTCAACATACTCAAACATGCCACATTGCTAAAAAATCACATAAAACCTAACATAGCTCAACTAACTTAAACATGCATTTCTACCCCATAAAACTTCTTAAAACTTCTTTAAAACATATAAGGAGCTTAAGATCGGCCCTTACCTCTTGAAGATCGAGAGGAAGACGACCCAAACTTGGAGATCCACGAAAATGAGCTCCTGAGTTCCCAAAGCTCCAAAACTTGGTTTAAAAGCTCAAAACCTTCAATGCAAGCTTAAAACTCAAGAAAAATGGTGGGGATTTGGAGGAAAAACACTAGATTTGGAAGAGGGAGGTCGGAAGCTAGCTGTGGCCGAAAATGGGAGAAAGCTCGCCCATTTCGGCTAAGTGCCCCTTTTATAGGTGGCTGGCCAGGCCACGTTCGGGGGCCGAAAGTGCCTCCGCATCCATGCAATGTTCGGCGGCCGAACTTGACTTTCGGCGGCCGAACCTGAACTTCCCTAACTCATGCTTTCGGGGGCCTAACGTGCCTCCAAAATGCATGCATGTTCGGCGGCCGAACTTGACTTTCGGCGGCCGAACCTGGGTTTTCCTCCAATGCTATTTTCATGCAAAAACTCATTTAGTTTCATACTTTAAAACCATTAAAAACATGAAAACATTTTATGAAAGCATGGTTCTACCCTTCTAGAGGTCTCCGACATCCGAGATTCCACCGGACGGTAGGAATTCCGATACCGGAGTCTAGCCGGGTATTACAACCTGTGTAGGATCGGATCAGGGAGACCGTAGAGGCTTGCAGTGAGGTTACTGCACCAGTTTAAGTCAAGCGTTAGCCAGAGGTGAGTAGAACTAAACAAATCTATTGTTTTTAAGCAATCAAACCTTTAAGCATATTCATGCGTCACGAATGCCATGTTTATGTATTAGGATATTGCATTAGAATTCACGAATATGACGCATTGCATATTTTACTGTTATGTGGATGGATATTGGATGACCCACTAGCTCTCAAGCAGGTTATGTTATGACGGATACGGAAGATCAGAGCTGCCCATTCTACGCCCCTGGCATTTATGGATATGTTATGTTATCTTTAAGAGGAAGTCCTGAGGAGCTCCATCGAGGACCGGGCACTATTTGGAATATGTAGAGGGTTACTGGTGACAAGTCCATCTTGTTGTGATTTGTTTGTGCTGTGACGCATTCCATATGAGCATATGTTTATTAAACTATTTTTATGGTTCTGCTTTCTAGACTCTTATAGTTTATCCCTTTCCCCTAACTCCAGGTTTGCAGGGTCAAAGATAGAGTGGGAAGTCGGCATAGTAGCTAGTATAGCTTATGTAATAGTATAGAATGGACATGTAATTTCTTTTATGGATTAGAAATGTGCTTGGCCCTAGTATATGTTTTGTAATCCCTGTTTATCATGATATTTATGTAAAAGTTTTAAATATGTTTTATGTTTAAACCAAACTTGAGGCATGTGATGTTAACCATACTAGAGCATTTGATGAGAGCTCTAGTATGGGTATGATGTTTTCAGTATGATACATGCACAGGTTGAGCTCGGTTTCATGGAAATGTTTAAGTTTTTGTTATAATGTATGATCATGTATAGAATTTTATCAGGTACACAGGATGTATAGTAGGCTTGCTCGAGTTCCAGCAACCTTAAGTCGATCTGAACCCTAGTGTAATACCCGGCTGGAGTCCGGCATCAGAGTTCTACTTTCCGGTGGAGTCCGGGATGTCAGACGTCTCTAGAAGGGTCAAATTTATGTTTTTTTTTTACAAGGTTTTGCTATATTTCATAGTTTTTACGTATAAGGAAATGTGTTTTTGAAAGAAAAGAACCAAGGCAGAAAAGCCAGGTTCGGCCACCGAAGGTGAGGTTCGGCCGCTGAACATGCATGGCTTTCGGTTTCATGATAGGCAGCCGAAGGTGGTCTGGCCAGCCACCTATAAAAGGCCCTCAGTCGGTTGAAAGGATAAGGATTGCCTTTTCTTTCTCTTTCTGAGGTGAGACCTTGTCCTTCTTACGTTTTCTTCATGTTTTCATTACATCTTGCAAAGATTTGATTGAGTTTTATGTTTTTTTGAAGGTTTTGAGCTATAAATATAAAGTTATGAAGTTTGGAGAGTTTGCAGGAGAGTTGCTCCAAAACTCCACGTTAGGATCGTTCATCTTCTTAGTTACAAGAGGTAAGTGAAGATCCTGACCTTATTTTTATGCTTTCTGAAGGTTTTATGAGGTTTTGGGAGAGAGTTGCATGAATAGGGTAAAAAGTGAGTTTTTGGTATTTTGTTGCTACAAGCATGTTTCTGTATGTTGTGTTATGTTTGTGTTGGGGTTTTAGGTAGTTTTTGACCCCTTTGAGCATATGCTTAGGTATATGCATGTTGAGGAGTTGAGGTGTTTGAGTTGAAGGAAGATTGGTGCATTTTGGCGTGAGGCAGAGCAAGGTTCTGCCTTGCTGATGAACCCAGCTTCGGCTGCCGAAGAATGGTTCGGCCGCCGAATGTGCTGAGGAGGTGGCTTCGGTTGCCTAAGCTTGCCCCCGAGCCTTTGGACTTTCGGCTCTGGAGGGGAGTTTCGGCCGCCGAAGGTTAGAGACTTTCGTCTCTGGAGTGCCTTTCAGCCCCCGAAACTTGCCTCCGAAAGGGTTTGGCTGCCGAAGGTTGAGATTCGGCTGCCGAAGATGCATGAGTTTCGGCTCTGGAAAGGACTTTCGGCCGCCGAACCTGCCGCCGAAAGTGTCCTGTCCAGCCTTCCTTTGCATGCTTTGCATGGATGTTTGAGTGAGTTTTAGGGGAGTCTTGGGGAGTTTAATAGAGATGTTTATCAACTAGTTTGGTCCCTCATTTGAGTTTATCTGTGCCTACACAGACCAGAGGAACCAGAGAGAGCAGCAGTGAGTACTGCTCCAGAGAGTTTATAGCGCCTGCAGAGTTAGTCCAGATAGCCAGAGGTGAGTGTAACTAAACTTAACTCTTTTAATTGAGAAATGAAATGCTTTTAGCATCATTCATGCATCATGAGTATACAGTAGGTTGTTTGCACTAGCATCCATGAATATGTTGCATTGCATAGTTATTTGTTGATGTGGGTGAATGCTGAATGATCCAATAGTTCCAGACAGGAAGTCCAGGACCCCAGTCTACGGCCTGACAAGTATAGGAAAGTCCAGGACCCCATTCTACGGCCTGGCAGGTATAGTAAAGACTAGGTGCCCAGTCTACGCCCTGGCAAATGTTAAGTACAGGTGTTATATACACATATACATATACAGTACAGGAAGACCAGGACCCCAGTCTACGGCCTGGCACGGAACAGTTACTGGGACTATGTGGGGACAGGTTTACCCTTGATGTGGATTGTCTGTGATATGATGCATTCCATAAGATCATGTTTTAATGACTTATTTTACTATTCTACTCACTGGGCTATAGAGCTCATCCCACTCCCTTAACCCCAGTCTTGCAGGTTCAGTGTACAGTGTATAGGGGAAGATCAGCAGAGTACAGGAAGAGTAAAGAGATTTGTAATAGCATAGAGTGGACATGTAATATTAAAGAGATGTACTAGTTGTGTATACAGTTAGAGTTGTGCTTGACTTAGTTATGTTTGTATTGTAAATCGTTTGTATACATGGTCTGTTTATAGAACTGTTTTACAGAGTATGTGAAAAACCAGGCTTAACAGGTATGAGTTAACCCATCTAGAGCAAGCTCTAGTCAGGGGTACAGAGTACAGAGTACAGAGTACAGAGACAGTGCATGCACAGGTTAAGCCTTGGTTCAGAAAAGAGTTTTTATTTTCACAGCAAATGTATGATCATGTATGAGATTTACAGGTACACAGAGAGTATAGCAGGCTTGCTATGGGTTCTGGCGGCCTTAAGCCGACCTGAATCCTAGCGCCGGTGACGGTCCATTTTGGAGTCGTTACACCTAGCGCCGGTAGCGATCCGATTTCCGGATCGTTACATTATGAATCGTGCGACATTCAGTTCAATCCATCAAAGTAAGATAATCTATCGTAATCTTTAAAAATAAAATTATTTAAGAATAACTACCGACAAAAACTAGAAAAGGAAAGTGAGTGAGTCGATAATAAAATAGAGAAAACAGAAAGCTAGCGGATTCTCTTGTAACTCATTTCTTTAATTAAATAAATCATGATTTCAGAAAATTACATAAAATTATTATAATAGAATTATATATTTTTAAAATTTTTATTAATATTTTATTAAATTGTGAGTGAGAAAAAAAAAATTAAAATTTCAACCATAGTAAAACACGTTGAAATATTAGAACATCATATATAATTTTTAAAATTTTTATTAATATTTTATTAAATTGTGAGAGAAAAAAATTAGAATTTCAACGGTAGTAAAAATATGTTGAAATTTTTTTTTTTTGTTTTTTGAAATGGAAATACGTTGAAATTTTAAAACACCATATTTATGAGAATTTTAAAAAATAGATCTGTTAAAGAATATAAAAAAAATTGTATAAAAATTCTATATTTTAGTAGGGGTGTAAATGAACCAAACCGTTCGTGAGCTATTCGAGGTTCGATTCGATAAAAACTCGACCGAGCTCGACTCGATTTCTAAAATTCAGCTCTATATAGTTTAGTTACACTCTTAAACTTGCATATATTTGGATCATTGAGATTTAAAAACTCATCTTTATAAGTTTACATGCTAATTTGTAGATATACTTATTTAACTAAAATTATTTTAGTTTTAAACTTATTAGTTTTAAACTAAAACTCATTATACATATAAATAAATTAAATTACTCATGAACTATTCGAGACTCAGCTAGATTAAAACTCGACTCAGCTCGATTAAAGCTCGACTCAGCTCGATAAAAGCTCGACTCGTCTAAGCTCGTTTGCTAAACGAGCCAAGTTTGAGTTTCTTAATACTCGGCTCGAGTTCGATATGAGTAAAGCTCGAATTCGGCTCGAACTCGAAAAAATTTTAACGAACCAATCTTGAGCTCTTCAAAGGTCGGCTCGGCTCGGTTCGTTTACACCCCTATATTTTAGACTATTTATTTTATAAAAAATATTTTTTAGTAAAATATTTTTTATATTTTTTAATATTTAGAACACTTAAAAAATTAATTAACAAAAAATATTTTAAACATTTTAAAATTTTAGTGATAACAAAGATGATTTAGAATTTTCAAAAGTCATATTTGTGACAATATTTGAAAATAAAACTGTTGAAATAAATAAATAAATATATATATATATATATATATATATATATATATATATATATATATATATATATATTATATTTAATTTTAATATAATAATTTTTATAAATTTTTTAAATAATTATTTTTTCATATTTATATACATCTAAAAAAATTTTAAAAAATAAATCAGATTTATTTATTTTAATAATAATTTTAATTATTAATTATTTTTTATATAATTTTTAATGTTAGCTCATCAATTATAAAGTTGGTTAAGTGCTGAATATGCCAATTTTATTTCACATGTTGGTTAAGTGCCGAACATATCAATTTTATTATATTATTCCATAGTCGAACATGACAGTTCGACAATCATATTAAACAAGTATTCTACACGACTTAATTCAAAAAATATCAAAAAAAGTTTTAGAGTAAATATAATTTTCAATTTTATTTTTGCTTTTTCTTTTTTGCATATACATTAGACTATTAAAAAAAAAGAGTTATTACCAGAAACCTAAATGAAATAAAAAAATAAAATCTCTAAAACCCAAATAGTAAATTTTCCAAATCCCGGGCATACGTTGCACTTTTTCCCTTTCTTTTACCCTCCAAAGATTTCCCTTTATTTTACCCTCCCTTTGGAGGTGCAAAAATGACTTATCTTTGTTTTTAAATTGTTTATTTAAAAGCAAGTCCCATTTTCTGAAAATTAAAATAAAGCTAATTGAAAATGGGATCAATCATGTGTTTTTTCCTTTAACGTAAGAGGCTTTTCAAGAGTAAAGAACAATAAAACTCCATCATTCGAAGGTTTCTCAAGTAATTTTCTGTTTTTTTTTTCTTTGGAAACCACAAGGCAAATGAAATAAGGTCATAGAGTTTGGTTTAACCCAACACTGCCCCATTTGGAAATATTTCCTTATCAATCAGATACCCTATCCCCATCACTTATACGGCCTCTCCATTCATAAGGAATATGACAATTCAATCAATTGCCCTTATAATCTCTTTAAGCTCTTCTTTCTTGCATCCATTTTTCTCTTTTCTGCCTGTATTTTTGCTGGTCCGCCTTCCTTTTTCTGAGTACTGATTATTGGTGTTGCCATGGTCACAGATCCAAGGACTCCTGTCTCGGGCACTGGACCTACAAGAGGTGGCTGATCCTGACTGTTTCCTCCTTTAGTGGCCGTTGTACAGGGAGCCAATGGAGATGGCAACGCTATTGCAGCACTAACTCCAGTGTTCTGATCAGTGTTGAGAACCGAGGAATTACTTTGATCAATATTCAGAGCCGTAGTGGACTCTGAAATAGCACCTGACTTGAACTTAGGTTTTGGTTTAGCATGAATTCCAGTGTACAGCCTGCATATATGGTATTGAATAATAATTAGCAATTTCTGTAATCAGTTAAAACTAGAGGAAATATGTGAAAGTTTATAAGCAGTATATCATAAAATACAAGAATCAAGCACTGAAGATCCAACACAGCACAGTTAAGAACTACAGGTAGTACTTTGCATTATGCCCAGCCGACTGGTTCAGAACTGAAACACAGACCAGTTCAACCCAGAGCCAAAACTGAACCAGAACATCCAGGTCAGGTCTAGGCCAAAACCAGAATTTGAAGCTTGAACCAGAAATGCCAGTTCTGGTCCAGTTCATCATCTTGGCCAAGCCTACTCTGCTGGCATAAAAGGGCAGCGAATTACCATGCTGACATCTAAGAAGCCACCTCCTTTGCACATTCCACAAATCTGTCGCTTAGGATCTGTTTGATTTAGTCATTGAATATAACTTATAACTGTTGCAGTTTGCTGATAGCTGGTAGGTGATATGGATTGTACCTACTGGCTGATAACTGATATGTCCTTATGTGTTTAGTAAATTATGTTAATTGTTACTATTAGAATGTAAAATGACCACTGAGGGTATATATCAATTTATTATGTTAATAAAATAAATATAAAATTATTAATTTATTTATTAGTTATTTTTCAAGCTTATACATAATTTTTATAATATAATAATCAATAAGTTTTAAAAAAATAATATTACAACTAGTTTAATTATTATTTATTAGTATTTTAATTTATTTAGTAATTCTTGTAATTTTAAATAATTTATCAATAAAAAAATTTAATTTAAAAATTTTAATTTAAAAAATTTTAATTAATAAATTTTAAAAGGATAATATGATCTAAATAAAAAACAAAGTCAAACAGCTACCAGCTACATATAAGCTAATAGCTGTCAATTGGGTCTCCTACAACTTACCAAACACTTCAGTTTAACTATTTGGATGTCCATCAATTATCAGTTACATCCTACGGCTAAACCAAATATCCCTTTAGTATAAAGGCAGAAAGAATATTAAATTCTTGATAAGACAAGGTTTTTTTTTTTTGTGACTATGGGTTGAGAAGTGGGGGGGGGGGGGGAGTGGGGGTGAGGCTCAATTCTAGTGAGCAGGTGATGCTGTGTGCCATCTCAACTAGATGGCCTAGGCGATAAGCCAAGATGACAACCATTAGTCTTATGAAAAACATATAAAAGGACCATGTCCAGGTGCTCAATAGTTAGTACCATACTAATCCTTTCGTACTTGTAGAAAATTTCTGAAGGTTCTAAACCTTCCATTATTCATGACTAAAAAGTCCAAAATGTGCCAAGTTTTCCTGTTCTCAACTACCACAACAAAACAAACAAGATGAACACAGCTTACCTGGCATGTCTAGCATACTCCTCATAATTTTCAAGCAGCATTTTGCCAGCCTGTTCATTTAAAGCCGACTCTGGAAATGGTTCAATCAGTAAACACCTCACTACCTGTTATCACAATGTCAAAAGCAAAGGTGAATCAACATTTTTTTAGGAAAAAGGAAAATGTTGAAAAGCTCTGGGTCTCGAATAATAATCAAACTAGCAGATCTAGAAACAACGCCTAGGAATTAAGTGATGAAAAAGCTAGTTGATATTTGGATTCAATAAGAGTTCCAAAGAAACTTACAATGAGAACATGCCGTAGTCCAAGACTAGGATTCCAATCCTTCTTTAGTGTATTGACACAAATCTCACCATTTGATGCAATGTTTGGATGGAAAATCTTTGTCAGGAAGTACCCTAAAACAACAAGATAAATAAAATAGAATTCCAACAATAGAAATCCCTGATAACAACTCAATTCTGCACTAGCACTATCATAGACAAGAAAACAGCCAATTAACATGAAATTTTCCTCAAAACGGAGGACTGCCATAGGAACTAAACTGAAAAAGAGCAATGTTGAAGCAAAATTGATCAATAATGTTAGAATTAATGACATTTTGGCTGAAACTATGGTATGTGTCTCACATTGAGTCCTGAGTATCAAATTTCTCCCTTAATTTATGGTGTAATCAAAAGTCAAATGTTTGAATAATTTGTGGGTATTTCCTGTGTTCTCCATAAAAATATGTTCTATGTATTACGTAAAAATGAGTAGTGAATGAACATGTTATCCTTTGGATTATTCCTTATCTCTTCCTTCAACCCTCCTCACCCTACTTAATTCTTAAAATTTAACATGGTACCAAAGCCTTAAATTTCTGGATCTCTTCTTCTGCTCCTTTTCTTCAAAGTTTCAGAGTTGGATTTGAATTCTCAGCTCACTGTCCCTCATCTTCTACTGTTTTGTTGGGAACTTTTCAGGTACTGTGCGTTTCGGTTATGGTGTGTCTGGTATTTAAACATTTTATCTTGATGAATTTTTCTCTGCTCTTCTTTCTTCATTTCAGCTAAGGATTCAAGTCCCAAAGCTTACTTCCCCCTTCAGGGTTTGAGTCCCAGGGTAATTTTTTTCTAATATTCTCATTCTTCATAAATCAGTACTAAAGTTAGTTCCTTCACTAAAAATTCTCTTTCCTTTTTTTCTCTTCTACTTCTTAAAGAAACACCAAATAGAAGTTTGAAAACACAGATCCAGGAGACCACCCTGACTCTCTTAGTTCCTTTGTTTCTAAGAGAAACAGTCACACCTAAGGTAGCCCACATTTTTAGTTAGAGTGTCAAGCCTCACCACCCATCTCAAGAAGAAGTGCCATAAGCTGGCAAACCTAGCTCCAGAAGACCTGACCCAAAACAGCAGGCACGTTGCCTAACACTCCAACATAGTCTCCTGACCTCCATTACACACTGGAGGCACGTTGACTAACACTCCAACAGTCTCCCGTACCTCTGGTACACACTGGTGCATGAGCAACCCTCAACTGATTTTTATGAGATGGAAATCACACGGACAGCCTTGCTAGTGGTAAGAGACTCTAATTAGGTGTTCCCCAGTCTGAGACTCTCTCATTTCATCATTCTCAATATGTCACAGTTGTTGTGGCTACTGTTAGGCTGCCAGATGAAATCCCCTTTTCCCTTATGCTAATAGCTTTAAGCCCTTAAAACAAAACAATAATGATAACAAGAGGGAGCTTGATGATTGATCCATGACTTTTAGCAAAAATCTCATCAAGAGTGTTAGAATTGATAAGATTTTGGCCGAAAAATGGGATGTGTCTCACATTGCAGAATACCATGAGGCAACAGAAGTGTTGAATTTCTCCCTTAATTCATGGATCCTTAATTTATGGTGTAATCAAAAGTCAAATGTTTACTAGAAATTTGTGTAGTGTGCCTCATTTTCTGCATTATAAATATGGAGTGTTCACACAAAAGTGAGTGGTTAACAAAAATGTAGTCCTTTGGTTTATTCCCTTCCTCTTCCTTTCCTCCCTCTTCTCATCCTATTTAATTCTTAAATTAACAAATAACAACATTTACCCACAAAACCACGTACTGCATATTTACAAACCTTTGGGAGGAGAGTGTGGGAAGTCACGAGATAATAACAACTTCATACGGAAAAGCCCACTCTCATATGGTGTCCCGGCTGCAAGGTAAAAATCATACGTCAGTACAAACTGATCTGTATTAAAGAACGTAATTGAGAAAAGAGAAAGATGCATGCCTGGGCCTTCAATATCAGCATATATGGTTGAAAAGTCATCATCATTAACTCCCACTTTTATACCCTCAGGTGGGGATTCATCAAGATTCTTCAACTCCTTCACAAGTTGCTTTATTACATTGGGTGGAAGATTTTCATTTGTTGCCTTAAAAAGAATAAGACAATTAGGAGGTGGTAGACTACACAAATGGGGAAAATATTATATACGATACACCATTCTTTTCCACCATCCATTGAACAATCCAAGACTAAAAGATTACTGCTCGTGTTCATAAAATTTATGAGAAACTTATTCCTAAAAATAATAAATCAATAAGCCAAGCAACAATATGGACATGCAGAGTGAAACATATTAATCCTATCACAAATATAAAGTCTACAGCCTGAAACAAATTTTCAAGTATGACGCTTTAATTACCAAATCAATTCCTGGATAAAATTAGAGATCAGAAGATTTCTTTTTCCTTGACCCTGGAATGCTTAATTGTTTTACACAGGCATTGCAAGAATGAATAAAGATTTACCATGGCAACAAAAGAAATAAGTTTAAGAGTTTATGTTTTATTGCTAAGAAATTAAAACTCAGCAAAAGATGTGCCAAAATATTCTCTCTCCTTGCTGATGGCAAGTACTGATGACCAGTAAATAACAAGGTTATTATTTGTTTCAGTCATATATGCCCCAAACTGAGGTAAAACCACCCATTAGCTTGCAAGGGATGGTTAGTGGGAAGAGGAAAACCCTTTTTGTATTTTCATTTCAATGCCCATAAAGAAAACATGGTCATTTCTTCATGTTTTCTACAATCTCTCATTACTCACTTTTGGTATGGGATTTAGGAAAAGAAAATCAAAGTCAAGCTTTAGACTGGTAATTTTTGCAAGCTTAGTGTATAATGCCATAAAGAAAAGAGTGACCTAGAGTGCACTATAAATCAATTGTAGATTGTAGAAATAGTCAAATGGAAAATCTACTAAATATGAATAAGTTAAAAACGACTGAAAATTTTCATCAGACAAACCAAAGCTAGAATCTCCCTCGACTCCTTATCCAAAGAGAAGATTTATGAAAATTGAAGAGCAAACAGACCCAGATGGGCTACACTCTAGAGCAGCATGTTCACTTTGTAACTTTTATTATATTATAATATAGATTAGAGCTGCTAACTATCGTAGTGCAGATTCAACATGAACCTTCAAAAGAACACTGAAGCGCACCAATGGTGTAATAAGAACAGGCAGGAAGAGGTGAACTGGGATGTAACGGTACAGATGACTAAGGGTAAGAGACGGTGAAGGTCCTAGCAAATTAACCATATTGACAAGGTAAAAATGGAGTAGAGTTACACCAGGGAGAGAGAGAAAACAAGATTGACAGAGTAAAGAATTTATAGAAAATGTGAAGGGGTTTGGGGAGTGCTGTATAGAATACAAAGAATAGTTTTGGTATTTGTATTGTCACTGTTTTTTATTTTTATTGGACTCTGATTTGAAATCCAGTAGCACAGATATATCAATTCTTGATTTCTAAAATTGTAAAGAAATACTCTCAGACACAAAAAGATGAAGTAAAATACAATTCTTGACTAACTAAAAGTGAGCATAGATTAAATATTTGCATAATAAACCTGTTTTCTCTTTACCACACTCCTAAGACAAAGTCCCCATACACCTAATTCACCTTCTTCTCGCGAATCAACAAGAAATGCACCGTTTGCATTGCTTTTAAGATCAAAAGATAACAATCTAACAAATTTTCAAACTACGATTTCCAATTTACAAGAAAATTGAAAAAATTCCTGTACCATACACAGAAAAAGAAGCTAGAAAAAATCTCCCAGTATTCCCAGTAGATAGAAGCTTTTAAGATTGGTTGCATCTGGGTAGAGTTCATTCCAAAAGGAATAGGGCAGATTTTATTGAATTTGAAAGAGAAAATTATCCTCTTTTATCACAGAGAAACAAAATTTCTAACTCATATTTGCACAACAGCAACACAAAAAAGTCTCACCATTACAGATGCCTTTGCGACCACTGCCCTTGTTTGCACAGTGATTTTAATCCTCAGAAAAGAAATGGAGAGTATGAGAGACGAAGGGACGGATTTTTGTATCGCAAGCTTTGAGTATGGGGAAACGGGAAGATCAGGTGTTCGGAGGGTCTCGCCTGCGCCGGAAGTGAAGAAGATCGGGGTCTGTCGGTGGTCGTTACGGGGATGATGGAAAAAGAACCCGAGGCAAGGAGCGAGAAATGTGAAATAGGGCTTAGATTAGACTGATAAATTTATTTTTTTATTTGAACGGCCAAGATCAAATGATTTCTTTTTTCAAAGAGATAAATGATCTTTGATCCAATGATTTATGCTATGAAAGCATAGTATTTCCTTTTTTTTTTAAGTAAATAATTTAAATAAATATTACAATATATCACATTCAAGTCTCAAATTATATTAATTATTTAAATATTTATAATTCTTAGTAAAGTGATAAAATATTAATCATCATTCATATAAAAATATTATTTTTATTTAATATAATTTTATATTCCTTTCATATAATATTTAAACTCTATTCAATACACTATATAAGAGCTCATAACATGCATAATTAGGTATATTTTTTTCTCCAATTGTCAATTGCATAATTTATTCATCATGCACGCACGGACTTAAGCATTAAATAGATTGCTAAATCAATCCATTGGTATTCTCTTATATTTTATAGGTTTATACTCGAAAAATAATAATGTGATCAACATCATTGATATCGTCTATAAAAATTGATACAAAAAGTTATGCATCTCTCACACTTTTTATTATTATTATTATTTAAAAGAGATTGTGATTAAACAATTAGAAATCTGAGTTCCTGCAACAAACAATTTCCATCGCTAAAGAGTTTTGTTCCGTCGAAAAAAGTTTATGACAAATTTGCAAGAATATTAATCATATGTGTTTAATACCATCGTTGCAAACCTTTTTTGCGACTAAATTTGTGTCTATCGCTATTATAGTAACAAACTTTGTGATGACATCGCTAAATCAGAGACAGAATTTCATCATCGCTAAATGACTTGCATTTTTACTTTTAAGTATCTCTTAAACCCTTATTAAGCATGAAAATTCATCAGTATTAATCATTCATTAAGTTTTTTTTATAAGATCTATCATCATGTTAATGGCTTATTCTTTAATTGTAAAAAAAAAAAGGAAAGAGAAAGAAAGAAAAGTTATGAATTATCTTATTGCAATATGGTGATGTTTATGCATATCAACCAATTAATTCTGTGTTTAACAACTAGCAGTAAACAATAATTATTTTTCATTTTTGTATTTAGTTTATGCCTCTATTTAGACTTTGTATTAACATTAGGATCATATGTTATTATGGGTCATCTCATACAAATTCAATTTTTATAATTTTACATCTTGTACAAAAATTAATTTTGCAAATGAGTTTTAACAAGTT
Organism: Manihot esculenta; assembly: GCF_001659605.2. NCBI lineage: Eukaryota > Viridiplantae > Streptophyta > Magnoliopsida > Malpighiales > Euphorbiaceae > Manihot > Manihot esculenta. Next base: position 34,446,553 of record NC_035162.2, on the reverse strand, counting down.
ATGTCACCTATAAAAAAGGTACAACTCTAAAGTGATAGTGTGCTCCATATATCAAAAAGGCTCTTCCTCAAATCCAAGCGACCTATTACACCTTTAGGTGATGTAAGAGCACGTTTTCGAGTAATCAATTACCCACTTAGGCAACGTAAGAGCGTCCTTAAGCAACGTAAGAGCGCTCTTAGGCAATATAAGAGCGTCTTTTTAGGCAACCAATTACCCACTTAGGCGATGTAAGAGCGTTCTTAGGCAATGTAAGAGCACTCTTGGGCGACATAAAAGCGCTCTTAGGTGACGTAATAGCGCTCTTAGGTGACGTAAGAGTGCTCTTTCAGGCAACTAATTACCCACTTAGGCAACATAAGAGTGCCCCTAAGAAACACAAGAGCGCCCTTTCAGACAACCATTTGCCCCACTTAGGCGACGTAAGAAAGCCCTTTTAGGCAACCAATTGCCCACTTAATGGACGTAAAAGTGCCCTTTTAGGCAATCAATTACCCACTTAGGTGACGTAAAAACGTCCTTTCAGGCAACCAATTTTCCACTCCTTTCAATGTAAGAGTGCCTCTAGACGACGTAAGAGCGCTCCTAGATGATGTAAGAGTACTCTTTCATACAACCGATTCCCCACTTACGCAACGTAAGAGCACCCTTCCAGACAACCAATTGTCTGCTTAGGGGATTTGTGTGCCTTCATCAGTAATTGATGCCCATGCAACTTCTCATGATGGCAACATAATACCAATTCTCATCAATGTCAAGCCATCAAAATAGATGAGAACATAAGTGAGGTAATTTTTATTTAATCATACAAGTCCATCTATTGAAACACTTATCTTTTAGTTACATATTGATAACTTTAGTCCTCTCATCTAAACTAAAATGCACCTGTACAATATCATAAAAGCTAAATATTCATTAGTTTAAACATTCACATAGCAAAACCCTTAGTCAAAGCTTAAGAGTCATTCAAGACACTAGCTTATCAAAAAACCAAGTAAGTATAGAAACATATATAAAAGATAGCATATATTAGGAAATTCAGGACAACATAGTAGATGCCCATACAAAACAAGTAGCAAAGAAACTTAGGCCTTCAAGGCTAAAACACAAGGCGATAAATTTGTCAGGGAAAAATCAAGGCAAACTACTACCAAAATCCTACAAGGTGACAAGTTCGTCAAGGGAAAGCTCAAGACAATCACCAAAGCGATTTGTCACCATATTTTCATAAGGCAATAAGTCCATTAAAAGGAATAATCCAATATCGAACCTAAAGATTCGATCATTGTAGGGAGGACTACTAATGTAGATCAATATTAAAATATATTAAATTTGGATCTCAATAATTCAAATCACGTCAATTATTCAGATATCCCATAACTCGTAATAAAGTGGTAGAATACTAATCACAATAGGACATTATCCATATAAGAATATTATTCTTATCTGATAAGATTTTATATCTTATCTTATTTAGGATTCCATATCCTATCTTATCTAGGATTCTATATCATACTCAAACTCTATTCAATACACTATATAAGAGCTCACAACCTCCATAATTGTAATACCCGGCTAGACTCCGGTATCGGAATTCCTACCGTCCGGTGGAATCTCGGATGTCGGAGACCTCTAGAAGGGTAAAAACCATGTTTTCATGAGATGTTTTAATGTTTTTGATGATTTTGAATGAAAAGGAAATGAGTTTTTGGATAAAAACAACCTTGGAGGAAAGCTCAGGTTCGGCCGCCGAACCTCAAGTTCGGCCGTCGAACATGCATGTGTTTCGGGTGAGCCTTAGGCCCCCGAAGGCATAAGTGAGGGAAGTCCAGGTTCGGCCGCCGAACCTCAAGTTCGGCCACCGAACATGGCATGCATGCGGAGGCACATTCGGCCCCCGAACGTGGCCTGGCCAGCCACTATAAAAGGGTCCCTTAGCCGAAAACGGGCGAGCTTTTCCCCATTTTCGGCCAAGGTGAGTCCTTCCGCCATTCCTCACCATCCTTGAGTTCTTTCCTTCAAATCTTTCAAGTTTTTCACTAGTTTTCATCTTGTCTTGAAGATTTTCGAGTTTTTAGCAAGTTTTGGAGCTTTGAGGTTCAAGAACTCAAAATCTCCCACCTTCGAGTTTAGGACGTCTCTCTCTCGATCTTCAAGAGGTAAGAGCCGATCTTAAGCTCATTTTATGTTTAAAGTAAGTTTTATGCAAGATCTATGGGGTAGAATGCATGTTTAGCTCATAGTTAGGTTTTTGAGTTAATGTTATGTTTTGAGCAATGTAGGTTGGATTGTGTTGTGTGTTGTAGTTGGGGTTTAAGTTAGTTTGAAGCCTCTAGGAACCAATGTATGTATATTTGCATGATTTGAATGAGTTATATGCATGTTGGAAGAGTTGGGAGGCAAATGTGCATAAAGGAGCCAAGTTTCTGCCCTTTGGCAGAAACCAGGTTCGGCAGCCGAAGGCACTTTCGGCTGCCGAACATGGCTGTGGAGGCAGGCCTTTCGGCTGCCGAAGTTGCCCCCGAAAAGAGACTTTCGTCTCTGTCTGGGACTTTCGGCCGCTGAAGGTGCAGCCGAAAGTGCCTGACTTTCGGCTCTGGAGGGACTTTCGGCCGCCGAAGGTGCCGCCGAACCTGCCCTGTCCAGCCTTTCTTTGCATGTTTTGCATGGATGTTTTGTGATGTTTTAGGGGGTTTTTGGGGGATGTTTTTAGAGTTATGTTCTAGTATGTTTGGTCCCTCATTTGAGTCCACCTGTGTAGGTTCAGACCCGAGGAACCGAGGACCCCAGCAGTGAGTATGTTGCCCCAATGTCTGGTCAGAGCTATCCAGAGGTGAGTGGAATAACTCGTATGCTTTTAAATAAATAAATCAGTTTAGCATGATTCACGCATCATGAATGCCATGAGATAATAGGGTGTTGCATTAGACTCACGAATATGTTGCATTGCATATTATGTTTGATGATGTGGATGAATGTTGAATGATCCATTAGTCCCCCTATGCTATGATGATGATGATACGGTACGGAAGACCAGTGAGGCCCATTCTACGCCCCTGGCACTATGTAAGAGAAAGACCAGTGAGGCCCATTCTACGCCCCTGGCACAGTTGGACCATGTTATGTTATGTTATGTAAGAGAAAGACCAGTGAGGCCCATTCTACGCCCCTGGCACAGTTGGTCCATGTAGGGGACTATTGGTGACAAATTCATCCTTGATGTGATTAGCTGTGATGTGATGCATTTCATGTTATCATATGTTTTAAATGTTTTACTATTCTGCTCACTGGGCTTTGTAGCTCACCCCTCTCCCCTAACCCCAGATGTGCAGGTACAGGGTAGACCAGGAGGTTAGCCAGAGTTTTGAAGTATGTTTATGTAATAGTTAGATTGTGGACATGACAATTGTACTATGATGTAATGTAAGAGATTACAGTATGTTATGTAATGAGGTATATTGAGGTTATAGTTGTGCTTGACCCTATGAGTATTGTAATCCCTTGTTGATACATGATCGTAATGTCTATTGATGTTTATGTTTAACCAACTCAACTTATGATGTATCGCCCATTGGGGCATTGATGAGATCCCACTGAGGGGTCAAGTTTATGATTATGTTAGTGCATGCACAGGTTGAGTTTGGTGTATGAGGAATGATGAAAAGAAAAGTTTTAATTTTTATGTATGATTGTTGATCATGTATGGGATTGAACAGGTTTACAGGTTCTATGTCAGGCTTGCTACGGGTCCCGGCGGCCTTAAGCCGATCTGGATCCTAGCGCCGGTAGCGGTCCGATTCTCGGGTCGTTACAATAATCAGGTACGCTATTATCTCCAATAGTCAATTTCATAATTTACTCATCACATATACTGACTTAAGCATCAGATAGGTTGATAAGCTAACCCACTCGGTGTTCTCTCCTATTTTGCAAATTTATACCCGAAGAATTTTGATGTGATCAATATAAGTAAAGTTTAGTAAATTTTTTATTCCTCATTAGATGATAATGAGGCGAGCCTAGTACAAATAAGAATATAAACTGAAAATCCCATAGGCCAAAAATCAATTAGTTCTAAAGGAGATATAAGCCTAGAAACCCAAAGCTTGCCCAAGATTTAACAGACAAAACCCACCTAGTAGACTGCCCAATCTATAAAGTCTACCCCTCATGTTGCCCTAACTTGGATCCAATCAAATCTAGAAGAGGTAACTGATCCAAAAGGTTTGGAGCTTCCTTCTAAGAGAGTGTCACCACTGAAATCTTCTCCTTCTACCGAAAAGGTCATTGAAAGCACAGCTTAAGAATCTTGTCGAACAAAATTTCAAACAGAGAAAAAAGAAGAATAGTAGAACTATAATACACTCAACCAGATCTATTGAGAGAAAAATAGAGCAAGCACAAAATATATATTAGAGAACGAAGAACTAAGAACCGTGTGGTAGAGTTCTAGCAATCTCAATCAAATGTGGCTCAATGAACGTTCTTGAGATAGCTAGCTATTAGCTTCTAGAGACAAACCCCAAATGTACAGATACACATCAAACGTCAACTATCTGCAAGAAAAACAACATGCATGCAAGGAAAGAAACAATCAAGAACCACACAATAACTTATCAAAATACGCTCTCATTTTTTATCATTGATCTATCATGAAAAAATCAAAAGAAAAAGAAAAAACTAAAAAAAATTACCTACATTCCCCCAACTGTGGGGAGAGCAAAATCCACAGTTGAGAGGGTGCTGAAAGGACGGGCAGGGAAAACCTATGATATGGCGGGGAGATCAGCAAAATCAAAGGGAAGAAAACTAAAATCAAAGAAGAGAGAAACTCTCTATAGAAAGAACTTAAAGAAAGGAGGTTTCGTGGTGGTTTTGTTCCTAAAAGCATAAACTAGACAGATGAAAGCATATTTTCTCGATAGCCAAAACTTTTAAATATCTTTTAAAAATAAATAACACATTTTTTAAAATTAGATAAAAATAATTGACTTGTTAGATAAAGTAATCTAGACTTTTTTCATGAATTCATACTTATTAATGTTACTGAAATGAGAATGATGACATGGCCGGACTAGAACTGGACTATGATGGGCTAAAACCTGTAAGAGATGACTCCTATGCTCAAGTTAGTATCGAGAAGAATAGAGAGAATGTAATGGCTTACTTAGAACTTGAGTAGTTTTCGAGATAGTGTCCCTTTGCCTCTGTGATCGTTCCCTCTTTATACTGTAAAAAGATGGAGATAGACATAGTATTTTCTAAAAATCCAATAATGATGTGACTGACTACTCAATAAGGGATATTGCCAGCTAAAAATTAGGTAATCCCGCGATCTCAGGCAAAATGGAAAAGTGCTTGATAATGGTAACTCTGTTGCGAAGATTCGGCCTATTAGGAGAAGGCGAATCATGATAGCAATCGGGAATTAAAATGTCTGGATCTCCTTTTACTCAGGAGAGACCATGTTTCCCACTTGTTAGATTCTTACCACGTGGCCATTGTCCTGTGGTGACAACTCATAGCTTTCTTTGGGCGGAGGTTATGTTGAGTTGTGCCATGAGTTTTATGCCACCTATGAGTTATCCTTTGATGTACAGAATTTTAATTTAAATATACCCATTATTCATTTTAGATTGCAGAATAAACTGGTACATTGTTCAATTATAGGTTTTAATCTGTGTTTTGGTGTTTATGATAATGATTCTGTTAAAACTGCTAAATACTTAGATTCCTTATGTAATTATCCAGCTGGTTGGGATCCAATTTTGATATACAAAAAATTAACAGGGAACCCTGCGCTTGAATTTAAGGGAGAAAAATCTAAAGTAAATGATATCCAGAGCCCTGTCCTTAGATACATTTATAGGTTTCTTTGTTATACATTTTCTGAGAAAAATAAAGATTCCACCAAGCTGACTGTAATACCCGGCTAGATTTCGGCATCAGAATCCCTACCTTCCGGCGGAATCTCCGTTGAAATCTGGAATTCTGAAGATGCCAAAGGCTTCTAGAGGGGTAAAATGTGTTTCTAAAATATTTTCACATGATTTCATGGTTTTAAATGAAAAAGACTTGAGTTTTGAAAAGAAAAGACCAAGGAGGCGTTTGCCAGGTTCGGTCGCCGAAAGTGAAGTTCGGCCGCCGAACATGGAAAGATTTTGGGAGCGCTTATGGCCTCCGAAAACTTTGTTTGAACGAGCCAAGGTTCGGCCGCCAAACATGGATGAGTTTAGGGGGCACGTTAGGCTGCCGAAGGTCTTTGACCAGGCCACCTATAAAGAGCCCTCAGACCGAAAATGGGCGAGTTTTCTCCCCATTCTCGAGCTCAGGTGTGTTCATGTCCTCCTTTGGTCATTTTCATGTTTTTCTTCATCTCCTTCATATTTTTATGAGTTCCATGGTTGTTTTGAAGAGTTTTCAAGCTTAGATCTAAGTTTTGGGAGCTTGGAGACCCAAGGAGTAGTTTCCTCCCATCTCCAAGTTAGGGATCACACCAACCCTCGATCTCCAAGAGGTAAGTGTAGATCTTTGCTTTCCTCACGTTTTAATGAAGTTTTAAGTAAGTTTAATGGAGTTTTAATGGGTAGATATGCATGTTTAGGTTTATGTGGCTTTTATGCCCAATGTATGCTTATGCTTGTTTATGTATGTTTATGTGAAGTTATGTTGAAGGTTTAAGCTAGTTTATGCATGTGGGAGAGTGTGTGCATGATTGGGAAAGAGCAAGTGAGGTTTTAGTAGTTTTGATGGTTTTGGCTTATGTGGGTCATAAGCTATTTATGCATGCTTTTGATGTTTTTTGTTGGAGTTTAAGCTTGTTTAAGCTCCTTTATGCATGGTTAAGGGTTTATGCATGTTTTTAGGAGGTTGGGTGCTTGTTTTGGGGTGTTTGGAAGGCTTGGGAGGCTTGTATGCATGTGAGGCTGAGTTCTGGATAAACTCAGGTTCGGCCGCCGAAGGTAGTTTCGGCCGCCGAACCTGCCTATGGGTGCATGAATTGGCCGCCTAACCTTGCCCCCGAAAGTGAGTTTTGGCTTGAAAGCAGACTTTCGGCCGCCGAAGGAAGGTTCGGCCGTGCGAAAGTGCCTGACTTTCATCTCTGGAGAGGGACTTTCGTCTCTGGAGAGGGACTTTCGGCTGCCGAAGGTGCCGCCGAAAGTGCCCGAGTTTCGTCTCTGGAGAGAGGGTTCGGCCGTCGAAGGTGCCGCCGAAAGTGCCCTGTCCAGCCTTTTCATGGTTGTTTTCTATGCGTGCTTCGGTGATGTTTTAGGGGGTTTTTGGGGGGGGGTTGTTTATGAGTTGTTTAGAGTGTGTTTGGCACCTCATTCGAGTCCACCTGTGTAGGATCGGACCCGAGGGACCGAGGAGGCCGGCAGAGTTAGCTGTTGCAGAGTCAATCCAGCGTCTGCCAGAGGTGAGTAGAACGACACTTAAGCTTTTATTTCACGAAATCATATGTCTAAAGCATGTTCATGCATCATGATGATATGTAATAGGTTGATTGCACTAGTATCACGAATATGACGCATTGCATAATATGATGAATATGATGATGTGGATGGACCAAGGCGACCCCAATAGCCCTAGAGATGTTATAAGACCTGGCCGGGCCAGGCATACACATACAGATGTTGTAAGACCTGGCCGGGCCAGGCATACTGACACTGGAGGAAATTTTGGTGGTCATGTCCATCCGAGATGTGAATTATTTGTGCTATGGCACATTTCATGAAAGTATGTAATTAATGAACTGTTTTATTGTTTCTACTCACTGGGCTTTTTAGCTCACCCCTCTCCCCTAACCCCAGTTTTACAGGTCAGAGGTAGGCCAGGAAGACGTCAAGGGTAAAAGTCTTGTTGTTGTAATAGATTAGAGTTGTGTGGACATGTAATGTAAATTGAGATAACATATTGTAAGAGAATGTAATGTAAAGTTAAGCAGAGTTATGTTTATGGATTAGTACTGTGCTTGGCCCTAAGACTTGGTTAGTCCCTGTTTAATACATGATGTATGTAATGTTTTAATGTTGAGTTATGTTTGAACTGAACTTGTGGCATGTATTGTTTACCACGCTAGAGTATTTGATGAGGACCCTAGTGGAGGTCTTATGTTTGTGGTTTGATGCATGCACAGGTTAGGTTCTAGTTCTTTGGATGTGACTCCGACTTGATGTATGTTTTGTTGACCCGGCTAGAGTTTCGATGAGAGCTCTAGTAGGGGGTTCTTTATGTTTCCAGTTAAGTCGCATACAGGTCAAGCTCGGTGTTTACATCATATGTCTAAGTTTTTATGTTAAAGTTTTGATCATGTATGGGATTTGACCAGGTGATAGGAGGTATGTTTGGCTTGCTACGGGTCCCGGCGGCCTTAACCCGATCTGAATCCTAGCACCGGTGGCGGTTCAGACCGTTACAGAGGGGTATCAGTTTTCGGGTCGTTACAGAGTGGTATCAGAGCTTTGGGCCTCAAGAGTACGGTGTGTTGCACATCGGAAAGAGGTTGGTTGAGAGGTCATAGAAGGGCAAACACAATAGGAGGAATCATGTCCACTAGGATAGGATGTCGAGTCCTGTCTTCTATGAATGATGATGTGAAATGCCATGATGTTATGCATGTGCATTAATGATATGCTATGTATGCTATGTATGTTGCAGGTTCATGTGTTTCCACCTGAACCGTATGATGCTAATGATTGTTTGTATGCTTGTGTGTTGTTCTTCAGAGGAGACAGAATGCGAGGTGCTCGTCGATCTGTGGAATCGACTGGAGTTCCATCTGAGAGGGAAGGTATGGATACCTTTCCCCCTGCTCTGCCAAGAGCGCAGTCGTGGGGAGTTAGCAGATGGGGAACATCGAGGGACCCTGGAAGGTCTTTTGATGTAAGCAGAGAAGGAATGGCTCCAAGAAGGATGTCAGCTAGTATGAGGGAAGTAGAGTTGGAGGTTCAGAGAAGAGATGTCAGTTTGGGAGTCAGAGTACCTAAAGAAGGTATGGGAGATTCTTAGGAGGATGCTCAGACTCAGGATTCCAGAATCTCAGGTTCAGGGGGGATTGATCCCTCCACTCTGAGTACAGCTGCCTCAAGAGATAAAAGGTGGGGAAACACCACTAAAAAGGGGAACAGAGGCCTGAGAAGGTCAAAGAAGAGCAAGTTGTGGAATCGGTTGAAGGCTAGTCTGGGTTTTGGTGGCTCAAGCTCTGGCTCAGGCAGTTCGAAATGCTTGAGGTGCGGTAGGCCGCACAAGAGAGTCTGTCTGATTGGGACTAATTTATGTTTTAGATGCGGTCAGGAAGGGCACATGGTACGTGAGTGTCCCATCGCGCCCTGGATGGCTTAATCCCAATGGACAACTTCAGGTAGAACGGCTCAGCCAGTAGCTCCAGCCATGGTTCAGGTTAGTGGTCGAGGCAGAGGAAGAGGGTTAGCCTTTCTTTCTGAAGGTTCCCGTGGAGAAGGTCCGTCAGCTGCAGCTCGGATCTTCACCCAAGCTCAGCAGGAGGCAGACACATCGAACATGGTGGTGTCAGGTACGCTCACTTTTGAATGTTCTGATGTGTATGTTTTTGTGAACCCTAGTGTTTTCCTCTTTCTTTAGTTGCCCTAAGAGCCGTCGAGAGGTTGAGTTAATAGCTTCTGGGCTAGAGTGTTCTCTTTGGGTCAGTGGACCCGAGTGTGATCCATCTGTGGCAGAGTCAGTCTGCCGGTCCAGTTCTGTGTCAGTTGAGGGTAGATGCCTTCCACTCGACTTTGAGGTCCTAGACTTGATTGTCTGGACGTCAATCGAGGGATGGATTGGGTTTTTCTACTTGTGGTACTATCTTGGTCTGCAGAGACAAGGTAGTCAGGTTCAGAGGACAGGATGGGTCAGAGGAAGTCTTCTGAGAGGACACAGTAGGGATGCCTAGAGGTTTGATATCAGCCTGTCAGGTTTGTAAGGTGCGTAGGAGGGGTTGTCAGAGGGTTCTGGCTCTTGTTTGAGAGTTTAGTAGTCGGGTCCGGGAACCAGCCTCAGTGCCAGTTGTAGAGAGAGAGTCTTAGATGTTTTCCCAGGCGGGTTGTCAGGTTCACCATCAGTTAGGGCGATAGAGTTCGGAATGGAAGTGGTACTTGGTACTAGAACCATTTCTATCTTTCCCTACAGGATGGCACCTGTAGAGTTGTAGGAGTTGTTAGAGCAGTTGTGAGACTTGGTAGATAAGGGTTTTATCCGACCTAGTACCTCACCCTGGATTGCTCCAGTATGGTGGGGGAAAAGAAGGATGAATCCTTGAGACTTTGTAACAACTGTAAGCAGTTGACCAAGGTCACTACCAAGGGCAGGTATTCCCATGCAGGATGGATGATCTATTGGGACAGCTAGTAGGAGCTGTTTGTTTTCCATGATAGATCTGAAATCCGGGTACTACCTGTGAGAGTTAGAGTTAGTTTTGAGTTAGCAGCCAGTTAGCAAAGATGAAGAGAGAAGAGAAAGGATCAGAGTAGCGCTTTGGAAGCGTGTTGAGTTTCAGGAAAAGGTTGGGTATTGCTAAGGTGTTTCTTTTGGGAAGGGTGATTTCATATGGAGAAAGTCCATTCGGATTTCCGGGTTCCTGTGTTATGGAAGCTTGTGTCAGATCCAAGTGAGGTTCTTAAAGGACCAGAGGTGGAGATCTCAAGGGATCTCACCTATGTTGAGCAGTTAGTGCGGATCATGGACACATAAGTCAGGAAGTTGAGGAACAAGGAATCCTGATGGTGTGAGTCCTTTGGAATCACCACAGTATGGAAAGGTGCGTTTGGAAGACCCGGGAGTTCTTACTCCAGCAGTGCCTGTGTCTCTCTTTAGAGAGAGGTTTTTATGTTTTGCTTGCTTGGTTATGTATGCTTGATGCCATGTTTTTAAGAATGCCTGTTTGTTTGTGGAACATTCGGGGACGAATGTTCTTAAGGGGGAAAGAATGTAATACCCAGCTAGATTCCGGCATCGGAATCCCTACCTTCCGGCGGAATCTCCGTTGGAATCTGGAATTCTGAAGATGCCAAAGGCTTCAAGAGGGGTAAAATGTGTTTCTAAAATGTTTTCACATGATTTCATGGTTTTAAATGAAAAAGACTTGAGTTTTGAAAAGAAAAGACTAAGGAGGCGTTTGCCAGGTTCGGCTGCCGAAAGTGAAGTTCGGCCGCCGAACATGGAAAGGTTTTGGGAGCGCTTATGGCCTCCGAAAGCTTTGTTTGAACGAGCCAAGGTTCGGCCGCCGAACATGCATGAGTTTAGGGGGCACGTTAGGCTGCCGAAGGTCTTTGACCAGGCCACCTATAAAAAGCCCTCAGACTGAAAATGGGCGAGTTTTCTCCCCATTCTCGAGCTCAGGTGTGTTCATGTCCTCCTTTGGTCATTTTCATGTTTTTCTTCATCTCCTTCATATTTTTATGAGTTCCATGGTTGTTTTGAAGAGTTTTCAAGCTTAGATCTAAGTTTTGGGAGCTTGGAGACCCAAGGAGTAGTTTCCTCCCATCTCCAAGTTAGGGATCACACCAACCCTCGATCTCCAAGAGGTAAGTGTAGATCTTTGCTTTCCTCACGTTTTAATGAAGTTTTAAGTAAGTTTAATGGAGTTTTAATGGGTAGATATGCATGTTTAGGTTTATGTGGGTTTTATGCCCAATGTATGCTTATGCTTGTTTATGTATGTTTATGTGAAGTTATGTTGAAGGTTTAAGCTAGTTTATGCATGTGAGAGAGTGTGTGCATGATTGGGAAAGAGCAAGTGAGGTTTTAGTAGTTTTGATGGTTTTGGCTTATGTGGGTCATAAGCTATTTATGCATGCTTTTGATGTTTTTTGTTGGAGTTTAAGCTTGTTTAAGCTCCTTTATGCATGGTTAAGGGTTTATGCATGTTTTTAGGAGGTTGGGTGCTTGTTTTGGGGTGTTTGGAAGGCTTGGGAGGCTTGTATGCATGTGAGGCTGAGTTCTGGATGAACTCAGGTTCGGCCCCCAAAGGTAGTTTCGGCCGCCGAACCTGCCTATGGGTGCATGAATTGGCCGCCTAACCTTGCCCCCGAAAGTGAGTTTTGGCTTGAAAGCAGACTTTCGGCCGCCGAAGGAAGGTTCGACCGCAGAAAGTGCCTGACTTTCGTCTCTGGAGAGGGACTTTCGGCTGCCGAAGGTGCCGCCGAAAGTGCCCGAGTTTCGTCTCTGGAGAGAGGGTTCGGCCGCCGAAGGTACCGCCGAAAGTGCCCTGTCCAGCCTTTTCATGGTTGTTTTCTATGCATGCTTTGGTGATATTTTAGGGGGTTTTTGGGGAGTTGTTAATGAGTTGTTTAGAGTGTGTTTGGCACCTCATTCGAGTCCACTTGTGTAGGATCGAACCCGAGGGACCGAGGAGGCCGGCAGAGTTAGCTGTTGCAGAGTCAGTCTAGCATCTGCCAGAGGTGAGTAGAACGACACTTAAGCTTTTATTTCACGAAATCATATGCCTAAAGCATGTTCATGCATCATGATGATATGTCATAGGTTGATTGCACTAGTATCACGAATATGACGCATTGCATAATATGATGAATATGATGATGTGGATGGACCAAGGCGACCCCAATAGCCCTAGAGATGTTATAAGACCTGGCCGGGCCAGGCATACACATACAGATGTTGTAAGACCTGGCCGGGCCAGGCATACTGAGGTTGTAAGACCTGGCCGGGCCAGGCATACTGACACTGGAGGGAATTTTGGTGGTCATGTCCATCTGAGATGTGAATTGTTTGTGCTATGACGCATTTCATGAAAGCATGTAATTAATGAACTGTTTTATTGTTTCTACTCACTGGGCTTTTTAGCTCACCCCTCTCCCCTAACCCCAGTTTTACAGGTCAGAGGTAGGCCAGGAAGACGTCAAGGGTAAAAGTCTTGTTGTTGTAATAGATTAGAGTTGTGTGGACATGTAATGTAAATTGAGATAACGTATTGTAAGAGAATGTAATGTAAACTTAAGCAGAGTTATGTTTATGGATTAGTACTATGCTTGGCTCTAAGACTTGGTTAGTCCCTGTTTAATACATGATGTATGTAATGTTTTAATGTTGAGTTATGTTTGAATTGAACTTGTGGCATGTGTTGTTTACCACGCTAGAGTATTTGATGAGGACCCTAGTGGAGGTCTTATGTTTGTGGTTTGATGCATGCACAGGTTAGGTTCTAGTTCTTTGGATGTGACTCCGGCTTGATGTATATTTTGTTGACCCGGATAGAGTTTCGATGAGAGCTCTAGTAGGGGGTTCTTTATGTTTCTAGTTAAGTCGCATACAGGTCAAGCTCGGTATTTACATCATATGTCTAAGTTTTTATGTTAAAGTTTTAATCATATACGGGATTTGACCAGGTGATAGGAGGTATGTTTGGCTTGCTACGGGTCCCGGCGGCCTTAAGCCGATCTGGATCCTAGCGCCGGTGGTGGTTCGTACCGTTACAGGGGGGTATCGGTTTCCGGGTCGTTACACTGACAAAGTATGAACTCTTCTTTTTGTAGTGTATGTTGAATAAACACAAAGTTAATTTTGGTTTCTAGTTAGTCTCCCAGTTTAAAAGTATATCTGATGTTGCGCGTAGTATCTATCTAGGTTCTATGATTTTTATGCTAGTTGTAGGATTGGTTTGCTTGACATGAGAAACAGAAAAAACAGAGCAAGTGTACGGGTTTGGGTAAGCCTCTAGCAATAGGTAGAAAAAAAAATTTACACAGAACAACAACAACAGGAGAGAAAACAAAGCAGAAAAATATGAACATCAATCAACATAACAAAAACACCATAAAAACACTTCTATTTCAATTCCAATCACTTCTCCCTCCCCCCTCACACTTACTCCTCACATTATCCTCAATGTGGAAAAAATTTAAGTAACAGGGGAAGTTCATCAGTAAATTAGCAAAAGTGAATAAAGAGAACTTCCCTGAGGAGTGAGTTGCCTAAAACTTCAGACTGATGGAGGCTGGGGTATGGGCAGCCCCAAGTGGGAGAGGATGACATCCAACTTAGCATCAATATGGTGCATTTTTACCTCAATTCTAGCTAGGCAGGCTTGATTATCAGGTTTTGGAGGTGCTGCTAAGGTGGCTGGAGTTGATTGTGAGATGGAAATCTAGTTTGCAGCATGTTGTAGCTCTTTCGACCATAGAGACCAAATATACGGTATTGACAGAAGCCATTAAAGAGGAAATCTGGTTAAAGGGTTTGATGGAAGAGTTCGGATTCAAACAAGAGATAGTGGAGGTATTTTGTGATTCTCAGAGTGCCATAAGTTTGTCAAAAAACAATGTGCATCATGAAAGAACCAAGCACATAGATCTCATATTACACTCCATTATAAATTTTATATCTTAAGGCATTATCAAGGTTCCGAAAAAATCCACACAGAACAAAACCCTACCGATGCACTTACTAAGACTTTACCTATCAACAAGTTCAAAAGGATACTGAGCTTATTGAGGCTGATCGAAGAATGAAGAGTGTCAGGTCGAAGAAGGAGCGAGGATTCACATGTCTTGAAGAAGTTTAAGCAAGGTGGAGAATTGAAGAACTGATGCTCAAATTCTTCAAAGTGCTCGAAACTTCTGGACAATAAAGAGAGAGATCAGATGGCCAGACTAAATGACTTGACGGTTGACCAAACGAGGTGATGAGGTGGGTAGACCAGACGAGGTGTAGACTTGACGACCTAGATGAGTTGTAGATCTAATGACCTGGACAACCTGGTGGATGATTCTTCTAAGTACTCAAGATGTCTGATGCTCGGAATGTCTGATGAGAGAGAGGATTAGGAGAAAAGGAACGATGAGATTTTGTTTACTCAGCAGCTTATTGAACAATCTGAGGGTGTTTTGGTTTTTTATTTGCCGAAATCGTCAAGTCTGTTATTTAAGGAACATGCGCTCCTCTAGATCTGAGAAGATTATTTTTCTGCCATTTGTTGATCTATAATTGAGCTCGTGCTCGTGTGATTGTATATTCTCTCGCTCTTGGTAACCCATCATGAATAAATGATTCCTTCTTCCGAGATATAAGACGATCCTCAAAGATCGATCCGAACTCATAAATCTCTTTGTGTCTTTTTCTTCTTTATTCTTTTTCTTTTCTTTTTTTTTTATTTCTGTTGCGTTGCTCACTGAAGACCAAGTTCGTGTTTTTTGTTCGAAGTTTGAGTATCAAGTAACTAAAATATTATTTTGGTGGTTTTATATGGGTTATAGTTAAATTTATATTTCAAGGGAAATTTACCTAAAAAAAAAAAAAGAGTGCTTGGTTATAATGGTATTTACCTTGTTGAGAATTTTGATCCAAAATTTTGTGTTACTGAGATATGTAGATCCCTAATTTTGATATCTAGTATATATGCACATTCGAAACGTTAAGATCTGATAATGAGAATTATACTTAGTGTTAACTTATAAGGTAGATTGGAGGAGATTTAAAATGTTATATGCCATGCAAAAATAAATAATATAAAAATCTAAAAATCAAAATAAAAATAAAAATAAAAAACAGGATAGTAGGTTTAGGTTGAAAAGCCTATTAAAATAGAGAGAGATATATATTTGAGGTTGTTCGGCAAAGCCTAGGCTTAGGACTTCTTTACACATTTTAAGGCCTTCTCTTCAAGAGTTAAAGTCTAATTAGGCTAAAGGATTGAAGGGTTAGACTTTTAGGCGTATAAGAGTCTAATGAGCCTTGTATTTTGGCCAATTCAACTAATATAATGAACTAAGGAATAGTTTATAATTTCTAAAAATTTAGGAAGTAATCTTAAAGGTCAAAAGAGCTTAAGTGAGCAGATTATCTCCCTGATTTAGGGAGAGAGATTGGCCAAATCAAAGAAGGAAGGAGATTTCTCTATCCAAATAAATTAAGTAAACTTTCCTTAATATTTAAGCTTCTTTTTCTTAAAGCCATAAAAACAATACATACACATTAGGATGATCGACCATACCACTCTTCCAATAGAAAATTTTCTCTTCAAAACTGCTTGAAAGACTTAAGAAAAATCCCTAAAATAGTCACTCCAAACCTAGGCATAGCCCCCTCAAAGAAAACCTTCATCGTTGTTATCTCTTCTCTTCTCTTATCTTTTTCTTTCAACTGGTTTAGCATAGGTAAAATTTTGTTCAAATACATTAAACATGCATTAAAATATCACACTTCATCCCTTTTGATTTGTTTTACATGTTTAGTGTCTCTTCTAACCGCTAGGGCTTATTTATCTCTTTTGATATTCTTGTGTTTATTTTCTATTATTGTTATGTTTTAATATTATTTGTGCTTTCACTAACACGTATTTTATTATTTAGAGTATAGGTGGCTAGACTTTCCTATTTCCTCTTTAATCAAAATCTATCTTGATTTAGGAAAGGGATTTCCTTTCCTTGTAGCTCTAGAATCTCCATATTTTGCTTTGAGTTAATTTTAGAATGTGCTTATTTCTACCTTTTTTATTATATGATTTGTGTAATACCCGGCTAGACTCCGGTATCGGAATTCCTACCGTCCAGTGGAATTTCGGATGTCGGGAACCTCTAGAAGGGTAAAAACATGTTTTTATAAAATGTTTTCATGAATTTTAATGTTTTAAGTATGAAAATTAAATGAGTTTTTGCATGAAAAGTCCTTGGAGGAAAACCCAGGTTCGGCCGCCGAAAGTCAAGTTCGGCCGCCGAACATGCATGCGATTTGGAGGCACGTTAGGCCCCCGAAAGCATGAGTGAGGAAAGTCCAGGTTCGGCCGCCGAAACTCAAGTTCGGCCGCCGAACATGGCATGCATGCGGAAGCACTTTCGGCCCCCGAACGTGGCCTGGCCAGCCACCTATAAAAGGGTCACTTAGCCGAAATGGGCAAGCTTTCTCCCATTTTCGGCCACAGCTAGCTTCCGACCTTCCTCTCCCCAGATCTTGTGTTCTTTCTCCAAATCTCCTCCATTTTTCTTGAGTTTTCACCTCACATTGCAAGTTTTGAGCATTTAAGACAAGTTTTGGAGCTTTGGGAACTCAGGAGCTCATTTGCTTGGATCTCCGAGTTTAGGTCGCCTCTCTCTCGATCATCAAGAGGTAAGAGCCGATCTTAAGCTCATTGTATGTTTTAAGTAAGTTTTAAGTTGTTTTATGGGGTAGAATGGCATGTTTAGGGTTGTATGAGTTTTTGAGCAAATGTTATGTTTTTGAACAATGTGGCATGTTTGAAGTGTTATAGTTGGGGTATTTGATAGTTTGAGACCCCTAGGTGTGATGTATGATATGTATGCATGTTTTAGAACAAGTTTATGCATGATTTGAGGTTTTGGGAGGCAAGAGGTTCATTTGAGCCAAGTTTCTGCCCATTTGGGAGAAACCAGGTTCGGCAGCCGAAGGAACTTTCGGCCGCCGAACCCCCTTGTGGAGGCAGCATTCGGCTGCCGAAGCTTGCCCCCGAAAGGAGACTTTCGTCTCTGTCTGGGACTTTCGGCCGCCGAAGGTGCCGCCGAAAGTGCCTGACTTTCGGCTCTGGAGGGACTTTCGGCCGCCGAAGGTGCCGCCGAACCTGCCCTGTCCAGCCTTCCTTTGCATGTTTTGCATGATTGTTTTGAGGTATTTTAGGGGGTTTTTGGGGGATGTTTTAGAGTTATGTTCATGTATGTTTGGTCCCTCATTTGAGTCCACCTGTGTAGGTTCGGACCCGAGGAACCGAGGACCCCAGCAGTGAGTCAGTCACTTCAGAGTCAGTAGAGCTTCAGCCAGAGGTGAGTGGAATAACTCTTATGCTTTTAAATAAATAAATCAGTTTTAGCATGATTCACGCATCATGAATGCCATGAGATAATAGGGTGTTGCATTAGACTCACGAATATGTTGCATTGCATACTATGTTTGATGATGCAGATGGATGTTGAATGATCCATTAGTCCCCCTATGCTATGATGATGATGATACGGTACGGAAGACCAGTGAGGCCCATTCTACGCCCCTGGCACTATGTAAGAGAAAGACCAGTGAGGCCCATTCTACGCCCCTGGCACAGTTGGACCATGTTATGTTATGTTATGTAAGAGAAAGACCAGTGAGGCCCATTCTACGCCCCTGGCACAGTTGGTCCATGTAGGGGACTATTGGTGACAAATTCATCCTTGATGTGATTAGCTGTGTTGTGACGCATTCCATGTTATCATATGTTTTAATTGTTTTATTATTTTGCTCACTGGGCTTTGTAGCTCACCCCTCTCCCCTAACCCCAGATGTGCAGGTACAGGGTAGACCAGGAGGTTAGCCAGAGTTTTGAAGTATGTTTATGTAATAGTTAGATTGTGGACATGACAATTGTACTATGATGTAATGTAAGAGATTACAGTATGTTATGTAATGAGGTATATTGAGGTTATAGTTGTGCTTGACCCTATGAGTATTGTAATCCCTTGTTGATACATGATCTTAATGTCTATTGATGTTTATGTTTAACCAACTCAACTTATGATGTATCGCCCATTGGGGTATTGATGAGATCCCACTGAGGGGTCAAGTTTATGATTATGTTAGTGCATGCACAGGTTGAGTTTGGTGTATGAGGAATGAATGAAAGAAAAGTTTTAATTTTTATGTATGATTGTTGATCATGTATGGGATTAAACAGGTTTACAGGTTACATGTCGGGCTTGCTACGGGTCCCGGCGGCCTTAAGCCGATCTGGATCCTAGCGTCGGTAGCGGTCCGATTTTCGGGTCGTTACAGAATGGTATCAGAGCCCTAGGTTCATATGGTCAGACCTAGACTGTCGGGCTCATAGATGTTATAGAAGGTCAAGCACAATAGGAAGGTCATGTCCACTAGGATAGGATGTGGAGTCCTGTCTTACATGATGATATGATATGCTATGATGTGTGATGCGGGTTCATGTGTGCCCACATGAACCATATGATGCTAATGTTTATGTGATGTGTACTGTTTTTCAGAAAACAGGATGAGAGGAACTCGTCGATCAGCAAGATTGACTGGAGTACCACCTGAGGATGAGGGCACGAGCGCCCGTCCTCCAGCATTGCCTAGGGCAATGTCTAGTAGGTCTAACAGAGAAAGAGCAGTAAGAGACCCTAGAAGGTCTTTGGATCTGGGTAGAAGCAGATCAGTCAGAGGAACAGTTCAGGGAGGAGCGTCAGAGGACATGGAGGATGATATGGATGTAGAGCAGAGGAGGGATGGCAGTCTGGGAGTCAGTATGTCAGAAGAAGGAATGGGAGAATCCCAAGGAGGCACTCAGGCCTCGGGATTTGTTCAGCCACCTTACTACCCACCCTTCTCACAAAACCCTGGGTATTCGATGGGAGGCACATCGGACTACCATAGCTTTAGCCCTTATCCCACACAGATGCCATACCCACCCTACTACCCACCATATTCACAGTACCCAATGTATCCACCTCCACCTTACCATCCAAATCCAGCAAACCCTACCCCATGGGATGCTGCACCTCCTCCCCCAGCAGAACCAGCAGCTCCAGTTACCCAACCTCCTAGACCTAGCTCAGCCAGTGGGAGCAAGGTCAAGATGACTGACTACATGAAGTTGGGTGCTCCCCAGTATGAAAAAGGGGATGACCCGTTTGTGTATCTGGAGAGGGTTAAGGTGATCACAGATGAGATTGGGGCTGATGATAGTAGAGCCATACAGATGGCTGGGTTCACACTTAAGTGCAAGAAGGCACGAGAGTGGTTCAAGAATTATGTGAACCCGAAAGTGGATAGCATGTCTTGGGAAGAGTTTGCAAACGAGTCTGCGGGATGGGCTTTCCCCGATAGCTCGAGGGAGCTAAAAATGATTGAGTTTGAGCAGTTGAGGCAAACTGATGAGATGGGTGTAGAGGAGTTCACAGACAGATTTTTGGAGCTGTTGCCTTTTTCAGGGCAAAGCCTTGACACAGATCAGAAGAAGTCAAGGACACTCCAGATATTCCTCCTTGATCCAGTCAGCAAATAGGGAGAGCTTCCATGCCATAGTGGATATGGCCCGAAAAATGGAGGCCAGTACCATCGTTCAGGGAACAGTTAAACAGTCAGTGGCACAGCCTTCTGGTTCTAAGACCCCAGGCTCTACTTCTTTTAGTGCAGCAGCTTCAGGCAGCAAGAGGTGGAGCAGTACCACCAAGAAGCCAAAGAAGAACAAGTTTTGGAACAAGGTTAAGTCCAGTCTGGGACTAGGGAGTGGCTCAAGCTCTGGTGCGGATAATGCAGTTTGTGCAAGGTGTGGTAAGCCACACAGAGGAGTATGTCGGTTTGGGACGACGGCCTGTTACAGATGTGGTCAGGAGGGGCATATGTCTCGAGATTGTCCAAGAGCAGCCCCGATGGCACAGTCCCAGCAGACAGCTTCAGGCAGTGTAGCGCAGCCAGCAGCTCCAGCAATGAGTCAGGCCAGTGGCAGAGGCAGAGGGAGAGGGGCAGCCTCTTCTTCAGCGGGTTTCAGAGGTGAAGGTCCATCAGCTCCAGCACGGATCTTCACAATGTCTCAGCAGGAGGCAGATGCATCTAACACCGTGGTGGCAGGTAATTTAGTCATTGGTTGTTCAGATGTGTATGCCTTGATGGACCCTGGTGCATCTCATTCTTTTGTTACACCGAGAGCCGTCCAGAGGTTAGGGTTGATGATCTCGGAGTTAGAGTGTCCTCTCTGGGTCAGTGGACCCAAGTGTGATCCATTAGTGGCAGAGTCAGTCTGCCAGTGTAGTCATGTGTTTGTTGAGGGAAGATGCATGTCCGCTGACCTTGTGGTTCTAGACTTGACAGATTTTGACGTCATTCTAGGGATGGACTGGTTATCTACCCATGGTGCTACCTTGGACTGCAGGGACAAGGTAGTCAGGTTCAGAGGTCAGGATGGGTCTGAGGTTGTCTTCAGAGGAGACAAGAGGGGTACACCTAGAGGTCTGATATCAGCTCTTCAGGCTCGTAGGTTGCTTAGGAGGGGATGTCAGGGGTATTTGGCTCATGTGAGAGAGCTTAACAGTCAGGTTAGAGAGCCCGCCTCGGTGCCAGTGGTTAGAGAGTTTCTAGACGTCTTCCCAGACGAGCTGCCAGGTTTACCACCTGCTAGGGAGATAGAGTTCGAGATAGAATTGATGCCTGGAACCCAACCGATCTCTATCCCTCCCTACAGGATGGCGCCAGCAGAATTGAAAGAGTTGAAGGAACAGTTGCAAGAGTTGGTAGAAAAGGGCTTCATCTGACCGAGCACTTCACCTTGGGGTGCACCAGTTTTGTTCGTGAGAAAGAAGGATGGATCCCTTAGACTTTGTATCGACTACAGACAGTTGAACAAAGTCACTACCAAGAACAAGTACCCTCTGCCAAGGATCGACGATCTATTTGACCAGCTAGCTGGAGCAGGTTGTTTCTCCAAAATAGATCTGAGATCGGGGTACCATCAGCTGAGGATCAGAGATGAGGATGTACCAAAGACGACTTTCAGGACCAGATATGGGCATTTTGAGTTCCTTGTAATGCCGTTCGGGTTAACTAACGCCCCTGCAGCATTCATGGACCTCATGAATAGAGTGTTTAGCCAGTACCTGGATCACTTTGTTATTGTCTTCATAGATGATATCTTAGTGTATTCTAGGAATGCAGAGGAGCATGCCCATCATCTGCGGTTGGTCTTGCAGACCTTGAGGGAACATGGCTTGTATGCCAAGTTCTCTAAATGTGAGTTCTGGCTGAGGAGCATTTCGTTCTTGGGGCATGTAGTGTTAGAGAATGGGATTGAGGTGGACCCCAAGAAGACAGAAACTGTGGCTAACTGGCCTAGACCCACTTCAGCGACGGAGATCAGGAGTTTCTTGGGTTTGGCAGGTTACTACAGGAGGTTCGTTCAGGACTTCTCAAAGATAGCAGCTCCTCTGACCAGACTAACCAGGAAGAATCAGAAGTTTCTGTGGACCGACCAGTGCGAGGAGAGTTTCGAAGAGCTTAAGAAGAGGTTGACTTCAGCACTAGTTTTAGCTCTGCCATCTAGTGATGAGGACATTACAGTCTTTTGTGATGCGTCCAGTGTGGGACTGGGTTGTGTACTGATGCAGAATGAGAGGGTGATTGCTTATGCTTCTAGGCAGCTAAAGAAGCATGAGTTGAATTACCCCACACATGACCTAGAGATGGCAGCAGTAATCTTTGCACTCAAGATGTGGAGGCACTACCTCTATGGGGTAAAATGTGAGATCTTCACAGATCATAAAAGCCTGCAGTACATCCTGAGTCAAAGAGATTTGAATTTGAGACAGAGGAGATGGGTAGAGCTGCTGAGTGACTATGATTGCAAGATTCAGTATCATCCGGGTAAGGCGAATGCGTGGCAGACGCCCTAAGCCGGAAGTCACTAGGCAGTCTATCCCACATCACGGCAGAGAGGAGACCCGTGGTGAAGGAGTTTTACAAGCTCATTGATGAAGGTCTACAGTTAGAGTTGTCTGGTACCGGTGCTTTAGTGGCCCAGATGAGAGTGACACCTGTGTTTCTGGAGCAAGTGGCTCAGAAACAGCATGAGGACCCAGAGTTAGTGAAGATTGCCAGGACTGTTCAGTCAGGCAAGGACAGTGAGTTCAGATTTGACAGTAAGGGGATCCTCCGCTATGGGAGTCGATTGTGTGTACCAGATGACATAGGGCTAAAAGGAGACATTATGATGGAGGCTCATAATGCAAGATACAACATTCACCCCGGAGCCACCAAGATGTATCAAGATTTGAAGAAAGTTTATTGGTGGCCAACAATGAAGAAAGAAGTGGCACAGTTCGTGTCAGCCTACGAAGTGTGTCAGAGGGTGAAGCTGGAACATCAGAAGCCGGCTGGAATGCTTAACCCGCTACCTATTCCAGAGTGGAAATGGGAGAATATAGCTATGGACTTCGTAGTGGGGTTACCGGCAGCGTCCAACAGATTGGACTCCATATGGGTGATTGTGGACAGACTCACCAAATCTGCTCACTTCATCCCTGTCAGGAGTGGTTACTTTGTGGACAAGTTGGCGCAGGTATATGTGGATGAGATCGTCAGGCTGCATGGGGTTTCGGTTTCGATAGTGTCGGACAGAGGGCCCCAGTTCACCTCCAGGTTTTGGCGGAGTCTGCAGAATGCCATGGGTACTAGGTTAGATTTCAGTACTGCCTTCCACCCCTAGACGGACGGACAGTCCGAAAGGACCATCCAGACTATCGAGGATATGCTTAGAATGTGTGTGCTAGACTTTGGCGGTTCTTGGAGGCAGCATCTACCTTTGGTGGAGTTTGCCTACAATAACAGCCATCATGCTAGCATCGGGATGGCTCCATATGAAGCTTTATATGGGAGGAAGTGCAGGTCACCTGTTTGCTGGGAGGAAGTTGGAGAAAAGGCCTTGGCAGGGCTTGAGCTAGTAGAGATCACCAGCAGGGTGGTACCCATAATCAGAGAGAGAATCAAGACTGCTGCAAGCAGACAGAAGAGTTATGCAGACATCCGCAGAAGACAGGTAGAGTTTCAGGAGGGGGATCTGGTATTGCTCAAGGTGTCTCCAATGAAAGGAGTGGTTCGCTTTGGGAAGAAAGGTAAACTAGCCCCACGATACATCGGACCCTTCGAAATCTTGCAGAAGATTGGGAATGTGTTGTACAAGCTAGATTTGCCTGCTTCAATGGCAAGAATCCATCCGGTTTTCCATGTTTCAATGTTGAGGAAATTTGTGTCAGATCCGGGCAAGGTTCTTAGTGAGCCTGATGTGGAGATCCAAGAGGATCTCACCTATGTTGAGCAGCCAGTGCGGATCATAGAGACCCAGATCAGAAAGCTAAGAAACAAGGAAATCCCGATGGTGAAAGTTCTATGGAACCACCACAATATGGAAGAGTGCACCTGGGAGACACGGGAGTCCATGCTCCAGCAATACCCTTATCTTTTCTAAGGTTTGTCCCTTGTGAGTTCTATGTGTTTTATGTGTATGTTATGTGTATGCCATGCTATGTGTTAGTTGAGGAACATTCGGGGACGAATGTTCTTAAGGGGGGGGAGAATGTAATACCCGGCTAGACTCCGGTATCGGAATTCCTACCATCCGGTGGAATTTCGGATGTCGGGAACCTCTAGAAGGGTAAAAACATGTTTTTATAAAATGTTTTCATGAATTTTAATGTTTTAAGTATGAAAATTAAATGAGTTTTTGCATGAAAAGTCCTTGGAGGAAAACCCAGGTTCGGCCGCCAAAAGTCAAGTTCGGCCGCCGAACATGCATGCGATTTGGAGGCACGTTAGGCCCCCGAAAGCATGAGTGAGGAAAGTCCAGGTTCGGCCGCCAAAACTCAAGTTCGGCCGCCGAACATGGCATGCATGCGGAAGCACTTTCGGCCCCCGAACGTGGCCTGGCCAGCCACCTATAAAAGGGTCACTTAGCCGAAATGGGCAAGCTTTCTCCCATTTTCGGCCACAGCTAGCTTCCGACCTTCCTCTCCCCAGATCTTGTGTTCTTTCTCCAAATCTCCTCCATTTTTCTTGAGTTTTCACCTCACATTGCAAGTTTTGAGCATTTAAGACAAGTTTTGGAGCTTTGGGAACTCAGGAGCTCATTTGCTTGGATCTCCGAGTTTAGGTCGCCTCTCTCTATATCATCAAGAGGTAAGAGCCGATCTTAAGCTCATTGTATGTTTTAAGTAAGTTTTAAGTTGTTTTATGGGGTAGAATGGCATGTTTAGGGTTGTATGAGTTTTTGAGCAAATGTTATGTTTTTGAACAATGTGGCATGTTTGAAGTGTTGTAGTTGGGGTATTTGATAGTTTGAGACCCCTAGGTGTGATGTATGATATGTATGCATGTTTTAGAACAAGTTTATGCATGATTTGAGGTTTTGGGAGGCAAGAGGTTCATTTGAGCCAAGTTTCTGCCCATTTGGGAGAAACCAGGTTCGGCAGCCGAAGGAACTTTCGGCCGCCGAACCCCCTTGTGGAGGCAGCATTCGGCTGCCGAATCTTGCCCCCGAAAGGAGACTTTCGTCTCTGTCTGGGACTTTCGGCTGCCGAAGGTGCCGCCGAAAGTGCCTGACTTTCGGCTCTGGAGGGACTTTCGGCCGCCGAAGGTGCCGCCGAACCTGCCCTGTCCAGCCTTCCTTTGCATGTTTTGCATGATTGTTTTGAGGTATTTTAGGGGGTTTTTGGGGGATGTTTTAGAGTTATGTTCATGTATGTTTGGTCCCTCATTTGAGTCCACCTGTGTAGGTTCGGACCCGAGGAACCGAGGACCCCAGCAGTGAGTCAGTCACTTCAGAGTCAGTAGAGCTTCAGCCAGAGGTGAGTGGAATAACTCTTATGCTTTTAAATAAATAAATCAGTTTTAGCATGATTCACGCATCATGAATGCCATGAGATAATAGGGTGTTGCATTAGACTCACGAATATGTTTCATTGCATACTATGTTTGATGATGCGGATGGATGTTGAATGATCCATTAGTCCCCCTATGCTATGATGATGATGATACGGTACGGAAGACCAGTGAGGCCCATTCTACGCCTCTGGCACTATGTAAGAGAAAGACCAGTGAGGCCCATTCTACGCCCCTAGCACAGTTGGACCATGTTATGTTATGTTATGTAAGAGAAAGACCAGTGAGGCCCATTCTACGCCCCTGGCACAGTTGGTCCATGTAGGGGACTATTGGTGACAAATTCATCCTTGATGTGATTAGCTGTGTTGTGATGCATTCCATGTTATCATATGTTTTAATTGTTTTATTATTCTGCTCACTGGACTTTGTAGCTTACCCCTCTCCCCTAACCCCAGATGTGCAGGTACAGGGTAGACCAGGAGGTTAGCCAGAGTTTTGAAGTATGTTTATGTAATAGTTAGATTGTGGACATGACAATTGTACTATGATGTAATGTAAGAGATTACAGTATGTTATGTAATGAGGTATATTGAGGTTATAGTTGTGCTTGACCCTATGAGTATTGTAATCCCTTGTTGATACATGATCTTAATGTCTATTGATGTTTATGTTTAACCAACTCAACTTATGATGTATCGTCCATTGGGGTATTGATGAGATCCCACTGAGGGGTCAAGTTTATGATTATGTTAGTGCATGCACAGGTTGAGTTTGGTGTATGAGGAATGAATGAAAGAAAAGTTTTAATTTTTATGTATGATTGTTGATCATGTATGGGATTAAACAGGTTTACAGGTTACATGTCAGGCTTGCTACGGGTCCCGGCGGCCTTAAGCCGATCTGGATCCTAGCGCCGGTAGCGGTCCGATTTTCGGGTCGTTACAATTTGTATTATGTTTTATGAGCTTATTTTAATAATGGATAATTAAATAGTGGCACAAAGTGAATCAAAATGGACCACGATAGCTGAATGCACCTTAGTGTACTAAATAGTGCAAATGCAACTATCGAACTCATTTGATTTCCCATGGAAGCGCCTCCAACTTGTGTTCCTTGATGCCAATGGAGAGATATTAACTAATCTAGGAACTAGTAGAGCTTATGAAGGTGTCTAAGCCCAAAATGAAGCCCAAAAGCCAAAGTTTCAATGCCCTTTGCATAGGGTATTCCACCAATGGTCTTATAACAGGATATGTTGTTCTTTTTTTTTACTTTATAGTTGTAGGCTTTTTTATGATTTTATAATATAATTTACATTCTCCTCCCTTTTCTCTTAGTTTTAGAAAGGTTGTATAGTTAGGATTTTTTCTCATCCCCTTTATTTAAATGTTTTGCTTGCTTTCATCATATAAAGATGAATGCAATTGAACTTGATAATTCTTTATTAGAATTACTTAATAATGCTAAAAATAACTTGACAGGTTAAGAAATGATTGGCATGCTTAGAGGTTGTTTATCATTATGGGAGGTAATGATTAAGTAATAATCAACCTTAGGGCAAGTTGACCATAAATTAAAACTAGACATGTGCTAGCAACCTAATGACCTTTTATATTGCTAAGTGTTTGCACAAAACATAAAGACCATAAAGACCATACAATTATGTATTAGGAAAATGAGGTAATCATCTCATTTAAAATAAAAGTAAGAACTTCACATGTTTAGGCAAAATAGATTTGTATGTCATGGTTGTTTATTTGCTTAGGATGCATATGTTTAACATAGTTTGCATTTATGTGAATAAGAATTTTATAATAAATACACTAGGATAGAATATAACAAATGCATATAGGGAGCTAGTGTTTGTCCGAGTAAGCTACATAATATTAGTAATATACCTTGAAGCATAAATGTAATAGGGATGATACTTTATACATACATCAATTAATTCTTTTTCTTCTCAAATGCCTTTTTTCCTTTATATGAGAGTGTTTTGAGCTATTTGCAATAGATTTTGTGAAATTTCCTGAGAATGTGATCTTTTTTCATATCATAACATGTTTCATATAAATAGAGTTTTCGTTGTATTCTTCTTCTACTATCTCTTTTCTTATTAGCAAATTAATTTTCTTATATCATGATTATTTATGGAGTTCAACCACAAAACTATCATACAGTTTGGAAAGTCATTTTAAGCCAATAATTTTTTTTTTTTTTTAAAATAAGCTATGATGAAAATTTATTATGGAATTAAGAGGAAAAAATCCAAGTGAAATTGTAAAACTAGAGAGCATAGACTACAATATTATGATTTATGGGAAAAGAATTGAAGTTTCATTAGAAATTAATTTCAGTTCAAAGGTTCAACTTTATCAATTCCCTTATTCAACTTTAATTTCAATTTAAAAGTCCAATAATTAATTTCAATTTAAAAGTCCAATAATAACACTTAATGTAACGACCCAAAATCAGACCGCTACCGGCACTAGGATCCAGATCGACTTAAGGTCGTCGGGACCCGTAGCAAGCCTAACATACCACCTATTACACCTGATAAATCTCATACATGATCATACATTTATATAAGCTTTAAACTTTTTCATTCACCAAGCTCAACCTGTGCATGCACTATACATTAAACATACAAACCCCAGACTAGAGCCCTCATCAAATGCTCTAGTTGGGTCATCATTACTATAATCAAGCTTGGTTAACATAAAACATCATTAATTCATTTCATTAAAAAGACCATGTACCAGAAGGGATTTACATACACTAGGGCCAAGCACAATTCTATCCTCAATACAATTCTTTACCTTACATCACATTATAATATTTTACATTACATGTCCACGACTAACTATTACATACACACAACTTCAACCTGGAAGACTCTCCGGTCTAACTTGTACCTGCAAACCTGGGGGTTAAGGGAAATGAGTAAGCTACTAGAGCCCAGTGAGCAGAATAGAATAATATTAATTTTAAAACATATGCTTTCATGGAATGCATCACATCACAAATAAATCACATCAAGGATGGACTTGTCACCAATAGCCCTCTACATAATCCAATCATGCCAGGAGCGTAGTGCAGGCCACATCTGGTCTTTCTCTTACACATAACATATCATACATATCCAATCGTGTCGGGGGCATAAAGTAGGCCACATCCGGACTTTCTCTTACATTATGCCAGGGGCGTAGTGCAAGCCACATCTGGACTTTCACATCATATCATATCATATCTCATCATATCGAGGACTAATGGGTCATCCAACATCCATCCACATCAACATCATAATATGCAATGCAACATATTCGTGGATTCTATTGCAAACAACCTAGTAAATAACATGATATTCATGATGCATGAACATGCTCAAAACTGATTTAATTTGATGCATAAAGATTCATTCTACTCACCTCAGGCTGACTCTGAAGCAGCTAGCTCACTGTTGGGGTCCTCGGTTCCTCGGGTCCGAACCTACACAGGTGGACTCAAAATGAGGGACCAAACATACATCAATATGACTCTAAACATCTCCCCAAAAACCCCCCCTAAAACACCATAAAACAATCATAGAAATCATGCAAAGGAAGGCTGGACAGGGCACTTTCGGCGGCAAGTTCAGCGGCTGAAAGTCCCTTCAGAGCCAAAACTCAGTCACTTTTGGCGGCACCTTCGGCGGCCGAAAGTGGTTCCAGAGCCGAAATTCATGCATGTTAGGCGGCACCTTCGGCAGCCGAAACTCCCCTCCAGAGCTGAAAGTCCAACTTTCGGGGGCAGGATTCGGCAGCCAAAAGCTTGCCTCCACAGGCAGGTTCGGCGGCCGAAAGTCCTTTGGCTGCCGAACCTGAGTTCTTCCAAAGTGGAAGAACTCAGCCTCCTCATGCACATTTTGCCTCCCAAACCTTTCAAACATGCATTTAGCTATTCTACAATATGCATACACAAGCAAACAAGTATATAGGGGTCTCAAACTATCCTAAACCCCAACAACAACACAAAGCATATACACATACAACATACATTATCCATAAACTCAACATTAACCCTAACAATAATCAACTAACCTAAACATGCATTTCTACCCCATAACCCTTCATAAAACTTGTTTAAAACATGGGATAAGCTAAAAATCTACCCTTACCTCTTGAAGATCAAGAGGGGAGGCGACCTAAACTTGGAGAAATGGAGGAAGAGAGCTCTGGGGTCTCCAAGCTTCAAATCTTGACTTTAGCTCCAAAAATCTTCAAAACCAAGTTAAATAACTCATTAAAACATGAGAGACTTGAAGGAAGAACACAAGATCGACAAGGGAGGTCGGAGACTCACCTTGGCCGAAAATGGGGAGAGAAAACTCGCCCCTTTCGGACAGGGGACCCCTTTATAGGTGGCTGGCCAGGCCACTTTCGGGGGCCTAACGTGCCTCCACATGCACCCCATGTTCGGCGGCCGAACTTGAGGTTCGGCGGCCGAACCTGGGTTCTACGGCCGAACCTGGGTTCTTTCTTCATTCTCTTTCTTTCTTTTCTTTAAAACTTTAACTCAAATCCTTTCTTCATAAAAACATAAAATACATGAAAACATTTTATAAAAACATGATTTTACCCTTCTAGAGGTTTCCGACATCCGAGATTCCACCGGACAGTAGAAATTCTGATACCGGAGTCTAGCCGGGTATTACACTTAAGAGAAAGCTTGTTGTCAACAATCTATGTAAAATAGTTCAAAGAAAACTATAATTAATAATGAAATTGACATGTCAATTCTATTGATAAATAAAGAATTGAAATTGACCTGAACTTTGAATATAATTGAGAATTCACATAGAACCAAAACCTAACATGGATAAATCAAATGCCATAATCAACCATAAAATCTTGCAAAATAGCTCTAATAGAAGGTGAATGTCGATTATAGTACCTTATCAATGACTCAAAATCCAAAAGTTTTATCGTTTAATATACAGGTAGTTGAAAGGAAAGAGATTAAAAATTGAAAGGAAAGGAGGATACATACGAGTTGAACTCCACAATCTAGTACGCACAATTAAAGGAAAAGAAAGATATGAATAGAGATGGTATATTGAGAATAGGAAACAAATCTTCCTTTGTAACTGCTAGGCACATTTGCTATTCAAAATTTTCCTCACAAACTTGAAAAATATAGAGGGAATTTCCTTTTCGCCTTTACTAGCTGCCGCTAAATGTACCAAAATATAGAGTTTTGGCCTCGCACGACCTGTGATTAAAGAAGTATAGAGGCATTTTTTCCTATCATCTTTCCTGAGTGCTACAAAAAAAGGGAGTTATTTTAAGGATAGGCATTCCTTTAGGATCAACCCTTTTAAAGTGTCAGTGTTGCTTTTTATTTTTGTAGTATTAATGGAGTATAATTTCTATATTTACCTCAATCATCCCTTCCTCAAGACACTAAATAGCTTCTCCTTTCATTTTCATGACCATGTCTATTTGGCCTCAGGGACTTTGTTTGCTCACCTTTTTATCCTCTTTTAAGGCTTGAACCTCCTCATCTAAATGTATGTATTTTTGGGCCTTCTCCATTAGCAGTTGATAGGTAGTTGCTGAGTTTTTTTTTTTTTTTTAATTAAAGAGCCTACAAACTTAATGTTTTAGTTCCCTTCTTAAGTGTCTCACATGCTATTTCATGGTTTAAGTCTTCAACTTATATAGCTTCGATATTAAACCGTGAAATAAATCTCCTTAAAGACTTGTCATCATCCTACCAAATCTTTCAGAGATCTGAAACGAGATTCTTTGGAGGAACATATGTAATAAACTTAGATTTAAAAGCAATTGTGAATTGATTAAAATTATGGATTGAACCTAAACTCAAGTGTTGGTACCACTTCTAGGCCAGCTCTGTCAATGTAGATGGAAATACTCGGGAAAGCATGGGATTCTTGACATTCTGCAACTACATCATATTACTAAAGATAGTCAAATGACTCCTTGGATCAGTGGTCCTGTTGAACTTAATATAGTCTCCACAACGAACCTAAGAGGAAATGTCTCTGCTAAGATTTCTTCAGATAGGAGCAAAGCATCCCTTAACTCGAAATCATCCTCTTGCTCCTTTTGAAATCTTTGGACAACCCGTATGAGCTTCTAGTCCACATTTCACAGTGCCTCATCTAAGGATTCTTCATCTTCCAACTTGCTTTTGCCTTTAGAGTTAACATTCTCAGTTCTTCCGATCCCATGGGGAGCCTCTCCCCTAGTCCTGACGATTTCCTTGGATGTCTCTTCTTTGGTTCTAGAAATTCCTAGGAAGCCTCTTCCCTAGCTTTGTGCTGCTCCAATATTGCGTATAACCTCTTGACATATTGAATCATTTACTCATTGTTTATAGCATTAAGTTTTATCTCTATTACAAGTAAGGGGGTGTTTTGTCCACTTTCCATTAGAGGTTACATGCAACCATTGGAAGCGATAAAAGAATTATGCAGTAAAGGTAAGGAAATGAAATGTAAGTTGGATTCTCAAATGAGAAGAAGAGTTCTTTGGATCGTGGCAATAGAACCAAATAATGTCACCTGAATTACGTCCTTTATGAGCTGGAAACTTGTGAAGGAAAAAACATAAGGTGGCTGGTGCTTTGTGAGCAACCTCTCTGACGCTCAAATTAGTATTTGATTGTATAAATAAGAAACAATTTGTCATTATTAATCATACCCTATATTAGCTCTTAAATTTTTTATATCAAAGTATGAATAAGGTGAGTTTTTTTAACCAAAGTTTACGTCCAAATAAATTCTAACCTAATAAAAATATCAATATTGATAATAAATATTTTTTACAATTTTAATAATTATTTTTTATTTTTTATTCTTGTATGCATTTTAAAAATTTTTTATGTTAATTTAAAATACAATATTTTTAATATTTCAAATTTTAAAAAAATTATTATTAAAAAATTATATTAATGACAAATATTTTTAATATTTTTATTTTAATCATACCCTTATTTGTCATTATTAAATTTACCACATCCCCTTTATCACTACACTATTTCCCCTTTAATAATAAAAAAAATTATGAAAATTAATTTCTTGTTTGACATTTTAAATTTTTATTAACAAATAATAAAAGAAAAATGATTTTAATATAATTTTAATAGTATTTAAAACTTTTTTTTAGCTCTTAAAACTTAATGCTCAATAATATTGAAAATTATGTCCATAAGTTTAAAGAGCTAAATAAGTTTTATACAGTTAAAGTTAATTTTAAAATACTATTTTGTTACTTTAATATGTTAGTAAAAAATTAAAATATATTAAATTTAATTTAAAATTAATTTTTTAATTATTAAAAAGGAAAAAATAATATAATTAATTAACACAGCGTATGATTGAATTCAATAAATATTGTTAAATATTTATTTTAAAAGACTATTTTATTAATATTAAAAGATTAAATTTATCTATAATATATTAAATTTTAATTTTTTTATCTAAATTACTTTTAAATTGTTATTAAAATATCAAATAAGGCGATTACTCATCATAATTATTTAATTTATTTAGACTTATTTAAGTTTTTAATAATGATTTAACAATAAATTTAAACTGAAAAGTAAAATTTAATATTTAAAAGTAAATTTTAGTTTTTTTTTATTATTTTATTAATCAAATAAAATTTTTAGAATTATATTCTAATTTATATTAATATTTTTAAATTCAATATTTTCTTGGTTAAATTCTAAAGTTTTATGAAAAAATATCCTAAAATTTTTTTTATCAAAAAAAAAAAAAGAATATAAATGGATAAAATTTTTTTTATCAAAAAAAAAGTCTTATTCAATATCCATTCTCCTTAAAACTATATTTCTCCTTTCTGTCCTGACCAGTTTGTGCATTTAAATTTTGATATTATCTAAAATTAATTATTTGTTTTTATATTTTAATTAATTTAGATTTATTTTTAAGATTTTGGAGTGGACTTTAGATTTAGGTCTTGTAACTTATTGGCCTGGATAGGAGTGCGCAGTATTCGATTCAAATCGAAAAAATCAATCGAATTAAATTAATTTTAAAATTCGGTTTGATTTTTTATTCAATTCAATTCGGTTTGGTTTGATTTTTAATTTTAAAAATTTTGGTTATTTTGATTTGGTTCAATTTTGATCAGAAAAAAATTAAAAAAATCGAACCGAACCGATTAGTAATAATAATATGTTATTTTTAATAATATAGAGAAATTAAATTATATTAAAATTAAAATATTTTAATTAAATTTTAAAATATTAAAAATAAAGTGTAAAAAATAAAAAATTTATTAAAAATTAAAATCGATCAAACCGAACCAAATCGAACTGAATCAGATCCATTCGATTCAATTCAATTTCTGATTAAAATCGATTCGATTTAATTTTTATAAATATTAAAATTTTGATTTTTGATTTATTCAGTTCGATTCGATTTTAAATCGAACCGATCAAATACTCACTCAAGCTCTGGATCATGCTCATTCTTGGATCTTATTGCTTCGGTTTATGAGTATAAATTTATAGATTTATTGAGAATTTAAATTAAATTAATTTTACAATTTATTAATATTTTAAAAAAATTGAGATCAAATTGAAATATGTTAGATTCAGTATAGCTGTTTCTTTCAAATTCATTGGGTATATGTACTTTAATTTTCCTTTTTTTGGTTCTATTTAAAACTGAATTGATTTATTGCATCTCTAAATAAAATATTTGATTTTTTTTTTCTGTTCAATAAACAATGCAAATAATTTACTTAAATGTAAAAATGATTTAACTAAGCTTAAAATTCAAAGGAATATGATTATTTGAAAATTTTAAAATAATAGTATTTTTCTTTTTTTTTTTATTATTTAAATAGAAAATGTTACTCACAAAATCAAATTTCAAAAGTTTAAATTATTTTTCAAAAAAATGCAAAATGAGAAGGGCAATTTAGTCTTTCAACGTTCCCACCAAAGATTTTTGACCTGTGATTTTTGAAGACGCATGTTTTCCCTCCGGCGTCACTCACTATCGCTGGGTCTCTACTATCTACTCTCCGTTAGCTGTTTAGGGTTTTCAACTTCTCAATTCCAAAACTCACAGGTTACCTTCTCTCTTTCTCTCTAATTGAAGCAGTGTATTGATGCAGAAATGTAAAATTTGGATCTAGGGTTTCTTCTTCTTCTTCTTCTTCTTCTTCTTCTGATATATCTAGCTTAACCTTTCCGGTGTTCATGATCTTTCAAACTTGGAAGATTTGGAAGATTTTGCCTTTCCCCCTCTCTTGTGTGCGCGGGTCTGTCTCGCAAACAAAGAACTATAATTCATTGTTTTCTTTTTTTTGGGTAGTAATATCCATAGATTGGACAGATAATGGAATGAAATACAAATTTCTATAATGAACTATTGCAATTTTCACTCCACGCTTTTGAGATTCTAGAGTTCCTCATTCTACTGGAAATTCTTCTCTTTTTGTAACTTTTGGGTGTTTAACCGTTGCAGTCAGGAATTTGTTGCAAAATTTGGTGATTAGTTACTAAACATGGTTTTCTCATGAACTTGAACAATAAAACAATAATTTGTTCTCAACCCATTTTTTTGTTTATTGACATTTGAATATTATATATAGTACCTTGTGCTTTCTGAATAGAATTTTCTTATTTCCAGATTCAAAATCTCTATTTAAACCAGGTTTTCGTTACTGCATTGCTGTTAAAAGCATGGATCGAAATGAATGTGACGGCCATAAACAAAATGTATTGGATGATGAGCATGAAAAGTTTCATGGAGTTGAGAAATCAACTTCCCCTCAAAAACCTGGTATTGTTGGCAAACAGAATTTGGAAACTAAGTTTGCTTCTCAGACTCCAGAGAAAACAAATCAGCCTTTAAATGCCAAATCTAAAGAGGGAGAAGCTGAACTTCTACAAAGGTGCACATCTTGGTCAATGCATTTGATTAAAGTTATATAGTACTCTTGTTGATCCTGATATTTGGGATCTCTGTCTTTCAGACACAAAGCCATGGTAGAACTCTTTGATGGTATGAGTTCTTCACTAAGATTGCTTGGTCTGCGTAAAAAGTCCCCTACTTTTCAAAACATCCGTACTCAGGTTGAAGTGCTGACAGGAAGGTAGTTGGGATTTTGTGTTGTTTTATTTCATTCCATTTGATAAAGTTTCTAGTTTGTTTTGATTTTGATGCTGATGCATTTTTTTGATCTCTTGTGGTTTAAAGAAGCCATCTACAATGGCACCCCATAAAAATTGATAGGTCATATAACTGTTATATGTTAAATTTAAATGCTGAATGTATGTGACAATGTATGCCTTTCAAAGAACTGTTAACTTCTAGTGTCATGAAGTGGAAATATTCATATACCTTAATGCTCACATGCAAAAATTAAGTATTTTGTTCTTGATCCTGCTAAGTTTACAAATTTGCTCTTCTAAATTTAGTTGTATATTCTCTAGACTATGGTTTTACTCATATTTAAAAACAAGAGCCTAATGGATGCATCCATTTATATCTCTAAATATTTTCACTCAGCTGCTTTTGATTTTGGAAAAAATGATGTGGAAAAAGAAGTCTTTTTCATGGGGCTTCCAACTGATGCAAGTGATGTAGTCTTGGTGTGAATAATTTTTTTGTTTCACTGTTAACCAGCTGGAGAAATGGTCAATCCCTTTCTTAACAGTAATTCTTGGGTTGTCTTAGATAATATAATAGTGATGGATATTCAGCAACCTGGAAGTATGGCAAGCAAGGTAGAAGCGGTTGGAGGATCTTTTAACTATAGTACCTGCTCTAGATTATTTTGGAAGATGAATGATTGAGCTTGTTAATAGTTGGTTCATATGGTTAATGAGATTGAATATTAAGGAGCACTTTTTTCTTACTCTTAATTATTGTTTTTTTTTTGGTAAGCATGAATTTTATTGCAAACCAAAAGAGCATCCTACTACAACTGTACAAAACAAAAATTTACAATCTAAAACCATAAAACTATACAGACACTCTTAAATAATTGTACTTGTTTTTTCATGTATTTCTTGGAGTTGGAGTACATTTATTTAATAGATCTTCAGCATTATTACGCCGTTGACCATTTTAATATTATTACATTTATCCTGCAAAAGTAGTTTCACATTACTAGTTCCTGGCATCTTAAAATTTTCTTGTGCCTGTTTTCTTTTTTTCTTTTCTTTTTTTTTTTATCAAAGGCTAGTGAAAAATATAAAAAGCAGTGGGTTTGTACTTATTGGACGCGGATTTCCTTACTTTTGGCTTTCTAATTCCTTAGGGAAGTAAAACTCTTACTTTTAAGGCAAAGTTCTTGTTAGTTATTACGTCTGAAAATATGAAATGTTTACTATTGTCTTTCTTTTCATATCATATTCAATTTTGTTTATATTCAGCTTTGCTTATCAAATGAAGATGCATATTTTGCGAATCAGAAATATGTTAGACCAACTTTGAGATGAATTTTCTTGGTTAAGCATCCAAAATAAGGTCAATAACCTATGTCCTTGAGCTGAACGAAATAAGTATTCTGTCCCTTTCCAGGAAAACATGTTAGACCATTCATGAAAGATGATTTAAAATGCAAGTAAGGTTAACAAACTAACTTGGTTTTGAGCTCTATTCGATTAACGGATTCTTGAAATTTTCACCATGAAGGATGCTGACAAGTTTGCTCTTGATATTTAGATAAACTTTCATAATCTTTGGATTAACATGCACGCTTATATAACTAATAACTATTGCATCATGGATGTGATAGCTTCATTTGAAATTTCTTGGTGACTACATTATTTTCTGACATTTTCTTTTTTTCTTTTTCAGGAAGTTCTCCTTCGGGCAGCTTGCACAGCTAAAATATTTACTTTCTGAAGCCATACAAATAGATAAAATCCTTGTGTATGACAAGACAACTCTTTGTATGAAGCCAGATATGAAAATAACGATGCTGTTTGATGTGATAGAGGGCCACAATGAACAGTCTGATTTTATTGCTTTGCACCAACTATTTGCTTCTAGACTTATTAATTACTTTACTGCAACTCCTGAGGTATTGCAGTGTTCCTATGTCAGGTTGTTTTTTTAAAGCCTTGTATAAGACAATTTCTATCAATTCCATTATAAGACCTGTAGAGTTGGTATTGCTGCGCAATAAATCTGTTGGCATGAATGGGATTGGGAGCTTAAGGTTGCAATCTATAGTTCTCAATGATTTATTGTCCTGGGGCTTATCCTTTGATGTATAATGCTAATACAACATTGAAGATATGGAAATGCATTTGTACAATTGTAATAGTTGAGGATGCCAGTCATCTATTTTATTCTTGATTGGGGGGCGAGGATAAAAGCCCTTCAGTAAATTAAACTGTTTGGCGCACTATGTTCACCTTAACGTTCTCTTTTCTCATGCCAGTTTCTGTTCAGGCTTATCTTTCTGTATCTTGACTTGATTTGTTTGGCTCAATATATATTTCGACATCATTGCAGTTGACCTCATCTGACTATGTTTTGAATTGCTGAAGACATGGTTTATTTACATTTTTGTATGCAGACCTGTGACATACCAGAGGCTATGTTGCCAGATCCATTTTGGAAAAGCAAAGAGACTGCTTCTGGAGGCAAGATCAGTGCAGATATCATAATTCACGAGCATGTTAGCCAAATAAGTGAAAGCACTGCTCCAGAGAAATCGCTTGCAAATTCTTCAACAGGAGACCTACAAATTACATTTGAGAATGAAATGTTGTCAAAGTCATCCCATATGCATTCATCTTTCATCAGGCACTTCTCTGAGACGGTTGTGACTGACGAAGAGAAGACCCAACTATTAGCTTCTTCAGTTCCTTTGTCATTCATGGCACCTTATAGTTTGAAGAATCAAGATGTTAAAGTTGAGAAAACAAGAGAATTTCCTGATCTGAGTTCCAATTTTGGTACTGGGACCAATCTGGACATCAAATATGAGAAAGTAGAAGAGTCTCCTAGCACAAATTCCAAATCTACCTCACATGTTCAAACAAGCAATCCTCAATTCTGTGTTAGTAATGCTTGCGCAAGCCCCCTATACAAGCTTGCCTCATCTGCTGATAACTTAATGGTAGAAACACCTGCACAGTCAACTCCGAAAAGGGTAACACCAAATAGTGATGATAACCATAAGGGGAAAGCCAGCCAAAATCAGGCAGCATATTGTAAGGCTGCAAAGAGGTCTTTAGACTTTTCATTCTTTGAAGACGGTGAGTCAGAGTTCTGTGAATTTTTACCAGAAAACATCTCTCAGACTCTGGATGTTACTCCTGTGAAACTTCAAGAGGTATTTCTCTCCTATTTCAACACAACCATACTTGTGTAGTTGTACTGGAAGTTGGTAAACCTTTGTTGTAGAAACTCCCAAGTGGAAATTTGCTTGCTGATCTTGTCTCACATGTAAATAAGTTGTCTTAATTATAGGATCAGTTGAAACCAGAAAAAAAATTGAGATTTATGCTGAGTTATAGTAGTAATTTGGACTGAGGCAGTGTAGAAAGTATTTAATGTTGCAAGAGCTAATGTTTTCTCCTTATTACATATCAGGAACTAATGTTTTCTCCTTATTACATGGCTTAATGGGGGAAAGTAGCCTCCAACTAGCTTGGAATTGAGATTCAATTGAATTTTTCCCAGTAATATATTTGGGGTTAACTTTTGCTTAATGCTTTTCAACACGGGGATCTGTTGTAATCTGCACTCTTTCTATTCTAAGACACTAGTAATGCATGCTGATCTCAACTAGTTTGAGATTAAGTCTCAGTTTGTTGCATGCTTTGCTGTTCTGTGTTGTCTATGGAGCAATTCTAGTGACTCAAGAATTTTGATGCCTTTTGTTGTTACTGATACGCTTGGTTTCCTTTTATAGGTAAAGGGACTAGGTTGTGCTGCTGAGGAACATGAAACGAATCAACCAGATGTTTTGCATCAGCAGACTTCTACTTACTTGCCGGGCCTAGTTTCTTTGATTCACCACATATTCCAGTCTGTGAACTATTGTCCAATCACAAAGGAGGAACTTGTGCATAAGATAATCATAAACAGTTTTGATTTTGAAGAAAAAAGTATGCCTTGGCTCTGGACAACTTTAATCCAGAAAGGGAAATTTATTGTTTTCTTGTAAGATCATTGATGGCTGTACTCATCATCCTCTTTTGCAGGGCAAGTTGAAGAGCAGATTGAGATTCTTGAACGGCTGGTTCCAGATTGGATTTGCATAAAGCTTGCACCTGCGGGAGATGTGTTGTACAGGTGGATGTACCATATTTCCTTATAATCTTGTATGTGACTTTAATTATAGTGTGCTATAAGGACTTGACAAAAATAAAAGGATCATTGTATTTGGGACTTTTTTTGGATAGACATATATGTGTTTCTTGTTTCTGTTACTGGAAGCATCTTAACTAGTCAACTATCTTAATTGTCCACATAAATCCATCAGGGATACAGGGAAGAGAAAATACAATATAAGTTCCTTTTGGAAGGTAGAATTAGTTCCATTGGCTTATGTGGAAGGAAGAATGTTCAAGCCTTCTGAATCTAGATGTCATTTAGACCGACTTTTTTTGTTAAAGTTATTTTCTTTTGGTCTATAATTTACATTCTTTGTCTTGGTTTTAGAGAAAGTATTTCTTTTATTCCTCTGTACAATACCGAAAAATACAGAAGTGTATTTTACGTCTCTCAGTACATTGTATTTGTAGAAAAGAAGATGCTAACTAGAACATATTAGAACACAGTAGAAGTACATCTGATACTAGAACCTACTAGTAGAAAAAGAAATACATGACCCTATACACATTATGTAATATACTGCGAATGCTAACACTTTGGTCTTGTGCAGCATCGAGAAATTGTCAGATTTGAACTCTGTGAAGTCCAGGGTTGTTGTCACATAAAAAATCTTAAAGGTAAACTTCTATGGAACATGTTCTTTATTTGTTACGAAGCAGATTGTTCTTCAGTTGGTCAATTATTGTTGTGGTTTTGGGTTCAGCTGATGCTTTTGGTTTTCAATTTCACGTCTATCTTGCAGGGGTATCATTGATTATGCCTGCAGATAGCTGGTAACAGGTTGATGAATTTTAAAATCTGGTTACCTATCTAATGCCAGGCTAGCTTCATCTTTATCACAAGCTTCTTTGCTTGGATGCAATTGTATGGGATTTTTTTAAAAATCTTACTTTCAACTTAAACCCTGATTTAAATGTTCCTCTTTTTTTTTTCCTTTTTTTTTTTTTCTTTCAATTTGTTGTGGATTACTGATAAGTGAAATTTATAGATTTTACAAGGAAGACTACATACATCAACCCTCTTTGGAGCCTATGGATGTTGGAATGTTTGGTTTATTGAGTTATACATGCATATACACAGCGAAAATTTGAATTTTTGAGGCAGTAAGGACAGGAATTTTTACTTTATAGCAATTCCATGAATATTGTATCATTGGCTGAAAGCTTTCTATTCGTTTCAAGGGATGAAGGCAAACCATATTAACATTGTTTTTGTAGGTTTTTATTCGATATGATTCACAAAAATATATTAAAATCTTAATTATTGAGTAAAATAAATAAAAGTATTAGCAAAAGTCAGAATTTCTTTTTTTAAAAAAAACTTCTATAAGAGATGAAATCAGTAAAGAAATTTTTATTTTTTAAATAAACCAACAAATGAAGATAGTAAAAGAATAAAAAAAAGAAAAAGCAATCGTATGGCCACAATAGGAAGGGTTAATTAAAAAAAATAATTATAACTTATAAAATTAGGATAATGTGTTAATTTTATAGAAAACTTATTATTTAGTTTTTATATTATAGAAAAATTTATTAATTTATTTTTCAGTTTTAAAAAATATATTAAAATATTATGGATATTTTAAAAAATTTATTAATTAATATTTTTATTAATTTTAATTATTAATTATTTTATTATTTAATCTTTATAATTTAAAAAAAAATTAATTAATTGATCTTATAGTTATAGAAGAAATTTGTTAATTAGTTTTTAGAAATCATTTTAGATTTTTTTAATATTTAATAATTAAAATTAATGAAAATATTAATTAATAGATTTTTTAAAATATTAAAAATATTTTAATATATTTTTTAAAGTTGAAAAATTAATTAATGAATTTTTTCATAATATAATGACTAAATAATAAATTTTTTCAAAAATAAGATATTACTCTAATTTTATAAGTTATAATTATTTTTTTAATTAAAAAGGAAAAAACAAAACATTGAAATAAATGATATTATAATTTTACAAATTTCAAGGTAAAATTCTGTCACTTTTCATTATTTTTTTTTTGAATTTAGTGAGAAAAAAGGAAAATAATTATTCTTTTCTTTCCTTCCTATATTTTTCTTTTTCTTTTCAAACAAAGGAGGTTGTCAAAACTAGAAGGAGGTTGTCACTTTATGAGAGTAATCTGATCTTCGAGCAGTGAGCGCAAGAAGAACTCATATTTAGAAATTAATAATATGCCAACATATGATCCACAGTAAGAATAAGTTGTTGGATACGAAATGGAGAATTCCTAAAGAAAATTTTTATCTTGCATGATCCAAATTTTGTAGCAAGACAAAATAAAACATCTTGAATTCTGGTAAAATATCAAGAAATTCAACAAACAGAGTTTGCCATTAAACATCCTAGACAACAATTTCTTGCCACCTAATAAACTCCTCCAAGTAAAGTTAGCGATATTATCTAATTGGCTTCAAGAAAATCAAAATGAGAGAAACACTTATCTTTCAATTGCCTCATTATAGAAGAGGACGTATTAGTCATTAAACACCACAATTGTTTTTGCTAGCAATGCACAAAATGAAGCTTTGAAAATCATGTAATACTTACCCTTCGTTTGGAGCGAAAAATTTCGCTGAAATTTAATTCAATTGATTTTTTTAATAATTCTTTTATTTAGTTAATTCTTTTTAATATAAAAATTTTTCATTTTAAAAAAAATTGAATACTTACAAACTTTTATAAGAATTCATTTGAATTTTTTTCTTACAAAATAAATTCAGCCAAATGAAGGTTAAAAGAAGTTGGCACTCCCTACATGTCTGTCCTTCCCAATAGTGATTAATCAGTGCAAACAAATCATTATATAAGGAAGATGAAAATTGAAAGCATTACATGATATAAGTAGGAATTTTTTAGGTTATTGATTTAATAAGGAGTTCATTAGCAGTATTAGATAACATATTTTCCTTCCACCCTACGATCGAGACTAGATTTGGTCATTCATATTACTAAAAATCAATCGTTTCAATTGTCTAACCAAAGTAGGAGACCTAAAATATAAATTATGGTAATCAACACTTCTTACTCCAAGAGATAATACATGATTATCGTGAGTATTTGCATCAGTATTTGAGCAAAAATGTACTTTTAACTATACTAAAATTTACCTCAATATACACTCGTACCTTTGTAATAAGGTAATAGTAGATGTCTTACTAGTATTCGCTCGCATAAATAAAATATAATCATCATCAAATAAAAGTGAAAGACGGTAGAATCTCCTTTACAAATTTAAATACAAGTCAAAGAACTAAGTTGCATAACTTCATTTATAGATCCAATTAATGTCACGATTCAACTATAGACCAAACTGGTACTAGGACATAGACCGCCTAAAGCCCTCGAAAATTGAGCATAGGTTAGACCCTCAATTCTAGACCTAGGCACTAGGACTTGGGCTACTCCATTTAATGTCACCCATTTCAAGATTATGGGGGATAGTTTTGTTCATAGTTCTTCAACTGTCATGATGCCTAGGCTACCACCCCACCATGTTTCTCATATTTCTTTATAATACACTATATATCCACTTCCACTAGTTGGTAAGGTCAACACAAGAGCTGTAGTCAAATAGTCCTTAAGTTTATGAAGCATTCTTCATAAGCATGATATCAAATGAACTTTATGCTCTTTTGTGTTAATAAGGCTAAAGCAGCTACTATTTTACAAAAAAAAATCTCATACAAATCATGGTAGTACCTAGCTAGGTCTAAAAAATTATGTACCATAATCGTATTAGGCCTTAGCCAAATAGTCATTGCCTTCATCTTCTTAGGATCAACTTCAATGCATTCTTTAGAAACCACATGCCCCTAAAAGGATATATTATGCAACCAAAACTAACATTTAGAAAACTTGGTATATAATTGATGTTCCCTCAAAATCTATAAGACCATCCTCAAATGCCAAACATGCTCATCTTTTGTTCGAGAATATACCAAGATGTCATCTATGAATATAATTATAAAGTGATCGAGAAATAGTTTAAATACTCTGTTTATTAAATCCATAAATGTTGCTGATGCATTAGTGAGTCCAAAAAATATTACTAAAAACTTATACTAATATATCAAGTTGAAAAGTTGTCTTTGGTGTATCCTCTCTTCGTATCCTCAATTGATGATAGCCTGAAAATAGGTCAATTTTGGAGAAGTACTAAGCCCCCTGCAGTTAATCAAATAAACCATCAATTCGAGGAAGCAAATATGTATTTTTAATTGTGCCCTTATTCAATTGTCTATAATCAATACAAAGCCTTAAAGACTCATATTTCTTTCTCATAAATACAACTGGAGCATCCAAGGGTGATGTACTTACTCTAACAAAGCTCTTTTTTAACAACTCGTGCAACCGTTCTTTCAATTCTTTAAGTTTTGCTGGTGCCATCCTATACGGTGGCATAAAGATGGAATTGGTATTTGATATAACATTAGTGCAAAACTAAATTTCTCCCTCAATGAGTAACCCTAATAGTTTATTTGCAAAGACATTTGAAAATTCTCTGATCATATAAACATTATCTCCACTAAGACTTTCTACTGATGAGTTTCTCTCTAACACCAAATAATACCAAATAATACTGATTAAGAGTGAGCATTCGCTCGGTTCAGTTTAAAATCAAATTGAATTTCGAAATTTTAGAAATTTGTGAGAACACCAAAATGAACTAAACTAGAGAAAAATATAATCGAATTGAATCGCCATTGTTCAATTTAATTCAG
The DNA here is from genome assembly GCF_001659605.2 of Manihot esculenta. Lineage (NCBI taxonomy): Eukaryota > Viridiplantae > Streptophyta > Magnoliopsida > Malpighiales > Euphorbiaceae > Manihot > Manihot esculenta. Next base: position 34,402,141 of record NC_035162.2, on the reverse strand, counting down.
GTTAGTTCGGTTCGATCGATTAGCTTTTTAATGAGATTTTTTTAAATGCTATTTTTAGTATTCTAAAATTCAATTGAAGTATTCCAACTTTATTTTTTTTTCTAATAATAACTATTAAATAATATAAATAAGAAAAAATAACAAACTTTAAATAAAAAACTAAAAAATTAAAAAAAAGCTTCATGTTGATAACCCATCGTTGTCAAAATTACACCCAATTTACAGCATGAATTGAACCATGAATCTCATCGTAAAGTGAATAGCATTTTACCAGTTGAACAAATTCATTAACTTATCAACTAGTTGAACTCATTATTTATATAGATGTGTTTCTTACTATCGCATTATAATAAATAATTATTGATAATAATTTATTTTATTAATCAAGTTAAATTATTATATTATTTTATTTTATTAACTTTTAGAGAGTAAAAATATATATATTTTGTATTTGTTATTTCATATAATTTTAATATAATAATTTTTTTCATTTGTTATTATAAAATTTTAATTTTAAATTTTTCTCTATTAGATTTAATTATATTATTATTTAAAATTATTAAATTTAAGTAAACCTATTTTAATAATTATTTATAAAAATATATAAAAGCATTATTCATAATAAAAATATTATTAATAATTTTATAATATATATTTAATAATATATTTATGGTTGAATCTTAAACTCTCAACCCTTTACTTTTACTGGTTCATTAACCCTGGGTTTTAAAATATTGCATACACTTATTCATACAAAATAATGTAAAAATAGGAATTTAGTTTGGTTCAATTTTACTAATTTTACTATCAAAATCAAACCGAATCTATATAATTAATTTATAATACTTGGTTAAATTTTAGTATTGGAAAATTCAATTTCAATGGAATTTGCCGTAGAATACAGAAAAAACTTTAGAATGATAAAATGAGTTTTTATAAAAGAACTGTTAAGTATTTCAAAAATGTATTTTGAATATTAAAAAAAATAAAAATTTATCAGGTTTGGCCGTTGAATGTGGTATTAAATGACTACCTATAAAAGCCTACCCCCAACTCAAGAATGGACTATTTCCTCTCGATTCTTGGGTTCAGAAGGTAATCTTAACTCATTTTCTAATTTTCAACTTGATTTTTATTAAAATCCTTCTCTCTTTTAAGGAATTGGTCTTTATTTTGAAGATTTGATTGGAATTTCAAGTTTTAGCAAGTGTTGGAGCTCTTTCACGAATCTTCCTCTCCCTCCTCCTTTTGGATCTTCTATTAGTGTTGCTCCATTAAGAGATAAGTTTGGTATTTTTTAAAATCTTATCATTTTTAAGTTACAAACTGAAATTTCATATCGGTTTGGATAGTTATTTTTGGATTTGCAAGTAAAATTGAGGTTTCTCCTTTTATGTTTAGTCTTTGAATGTTAAGAGTGTGGAGTCAATTGCATCATGTTGTTTTTGGGGCTTTCTAGAAAGGCTAGTGAGTTGATAAGAAATGGTTTTTGGTTGTTGCATGTGGCCTTAGTTGTGGTTTAAAGGCTGTGGAGAAGAGATAGAATCGGGTTCTATATTGCTGAGGAACCCAAGTTCGACAGCCAAACCTACCTGTGAAGGCTACTACCTTTGGTAGCCTAATTGGCTTTCGAAATTTGAGACTTTCAAATCTATAAAGGGACTTTAGGTCGCTAAACCTGCTACTGAATATCTCTTGTTCAGCCGTTTTCAGTCCATTTTCTATATGCTTTTTTGTACGATTTTAGGGGTGTCTTAGGATAGTTTAAAAGTTATAAAAGTTATGTTTAGTCCCTCATTTATGCTCATTTGTGTAGGATTGAACTTAAGATACTGTAAGAGCTAGTAGTGAGGTAATTGCTTCAGAGCGAGGTTTGTGTCTGCAAGAGGTGAGTAGAACTAAACTAAACTCTTATTTAATCAAATTAAATATTTTTAGCATACTCATACATTATGAATGCCATATATATTTGATTAGATTGTTCTACATTAGATTCATGAATATGATGTATTGCATATTTAATTGTTATTGTGGATGGATATTAGATGACCCACTAGCCATCGAGTTATGATACGATATGTTTATGTATGATGGATATAAAAGTCTAGATCGAGACCCATTCTATACCCTAGACACTATGTAAGATAAAGACCAGGGTGCCTATTCTACGTTTCTAGTACTATGGATATGTTATTGTTTAAGAGAAAGTCATGAGGAGTACCCGTTGTGGGTTGGGCCTATTGGATTTTATGGAGGGTTATTGATGATAAATCTATCTTGTTGTGTTTTGTTTATGTTATGAAGCATACATACGAGCATAAATTTTATTAAACTATTTTATGCAATATTTCTACTCACTAGGCTATAGAGCTTATATCTTTTCCCTAATCCCAGGTTTGCAGAATCAAAGTTAGCTTAGAAGTTTGACAGTTTCCTTTGGCATAGCTTTTTGTATAATAGTTTAGTTATAGACATGTAATGTTATTATGTTTTATTATTATGCTTCCTTCGAAAATTCTTTTATGATATGATGATCTTATTATGTAAGACTTTTAATTTTATATTATGTTTGAATCAAACTGTGGTATATATTTATAACTATACTAGAGCATTTGATGAGAGTTCTAATTTAGATTTATATTTACAGTTATGGATGTATGCACATACTGAATTTGGTTCATGTTATGATAATATTTTATGTATATTTTTAAGATCATGTTGGGGTTATATATGATGTAACAGGATGTATAATAGGTTTGCTACGGGCTCTGACGACCTTAAGTCGATTTGAATCCTAGCATCGATAGCGGTCCAGTTTTCGGATCGTTACATAATTTTTTTAAAAAAATCACAACTGAACTAATATGAAATTGTCAATTGATTTGATTCAATTGGTTATTTCGAGTTGAACTGAATACTGCTTATTACTAACCATGATAGCCTCGCCTCAACATCTTCCTAGCACTGATAACTGATACCAGGTTATATGACGCCCCATCTCTATTCTATCAAAATTGAACTTCTTAGTACAAGAAATGTAGAAGATCACTTTTTTGTTTCTATAATCCAATAAGACATAATAATTGGACAATCAGTCCATTCCGAGAATAACATTAAAATCTCTTACCAGAAGAGGAATCAAGTTTGCAGAAAAATCTTTATCATCCACTTTAACCGAATAAGATGGAAAAATCATGTTGCCCTGAAAAGTGTCACTTACAGTAGTAGTCATTGCTAAAGGACATTCTAAACTTTCAGGAGCTAACCAAAACCTCATGGCAAAAGTTGGAAAAAAATGAGTGTGCTGCACCTGAATCAATTAAAACATGTGCCTCTAAAGAGTGGACTTGAAGTATACTTGATAATGCAACATTAGATGCCTAGTATACCTGATACTACAACATTAGATGTCTATACATCCTAATGGGTGAGAGAACACCCGAGCCTACCCTTTTCTTGACTATATAGAACTCTGCGTCTAACCTCCAACAGAAGATCTACCCTTTAAATTTTGGTCTCCAAAACCTCAGCCCTATTAGCCACTAAATTGAAGGCTAGCACATCTAGAAGCACTTGAGTATCTAGGTCGAGCTGAACTAGCTATAGGGCTCTGCAACCTTGATTGTTGCCTTCCAAAAATCGGGCATTGTCTAACAAAGTAACCTTACTGGCCACATTTGAAACAACCACTAATTTGTATGAAGCATGGACCTTAGTGAATGTGCTCACACTAGGGACATAGTGCATATGATAATCATGATCCTGACCTGCATTGCTCTGCCCAAAATTCTATCCATTGCTGCTAAGCTATAACCCTGTCTATAGCTTTTATTCTTTATCGCTCTTATTAAGGCCTTCGCTATAACCTATGTGGAAAGCTCCACAGTAACCTATATTATGAGCGCTAGGCTGTCCCGTTGCTTTATTCTTCTTGGGCTTTCCACTATCCTCAGCCTTATATCTCATCCCAACCTGACGTGCCTTATCTACCATAGTATCAAAAAGGCTAGTTGCTAGTGTGGCCAAGTTGGAATATCTCTTGTTTAGTACCTTAATAAATCCCTTCACCTTCATTGCCTCAGTTGCTATAGTTGTAGGGGCATACCTACTCAATTCTAGGAAATTTATAGTATATTCATTAATTGATATGCCATCTTGTTTAAGGCTTCAAAGGGCCGCTGTTGGCTGTTCTTGAAGCTCTCTAGTATGCATCTATTAATGAGTAGTTCTGAAAATTGAGCCAGGTCATACCCTCAATTCTAGGAATAACGTAGTCTGTCATCCATTAACTGGAGAATGGTCCCAAAACATGTATAAATTCAATTAGACACTTATTAGTCAACTACATTTCATTACTATCATGTCTGACCTTGTCTAAAAATTTAAGAGCATTCTCTGTCCTATCATAGGTCATCCTAACTAGCTTCTTGAATGGAATAATCTGCCTAAAAGATTCTACTCCCTGTTACTGTGGAGGATTTGTAACTGACTTAACAATAAAACTGTCTATTGTAGTCCCAAAATAGTAGTGGTTATGGGATGTAAAGGATCATGAGCCATTTGTGATTGTACTCGCGACTACTCTTCAGCTTGAGCAGCTCTCAGCCTCCTACCACGCCGTCTAGGAGCCGAAGTCTTCACATATGCAAATGCCTCATCTTGTGCGTCTAGCACTTATACCACAATAAATCTCCTTTTATGCATTACTTTCGTGAAACTAAAGTCATATTATTAACATACCACAATATTTAGAAATCTATACATATAAGACAAAAATTTATATAAACTAGTTTTAATGCGGAATTTTAGAGGCAATAATTACAAACAAGAGTGAATAACAATCCTATGCTCCAAGTGACAACCTATATGCAATTTTCAAGATTTTGAAGCTTAAACTCTGAAACTAACTTTGTTACTATCCAAATATGGACTAGATTGATACTAGAATTTAAAGAGGCCTAAAGTCTTTGAACCCCGTAGTAAATCTATTATTTATCTATTCATAACTAAAATCCAATTAGAAATGCCCAAATTTAAGAATTCTTATCCACCAATGTATAATTTAATAAGTATTATTTAAACCATCTAATTAAATTAAGAACTTTAATTGAGAAATCAAGTTGATCCATATTTAATGAGGATTAGAAGGGTTTTACTAACATAAAATGTCTAATTTACCCTTAATCGTTTTGATGACAAATTGCATATTATCATATTACACTTTGTAATATAAATATATTACACCGTATAATGTAATGTACCATTTAATTAAAATGTGAACCATAGGATTAATATTATATTACAGTATATTATATTATATAATATAAATTAAATATTATGATATATTTAATTGAACTATTTAAAATTTAATTAATTAAAAATGTGAAGTTCAATTGAATTACAATGAAAATATCTATTGTCCACTGTATATGATTTAATAAACTATTTTAACATTAATTCAAATGAATGACTTTAGTTAATAAAGAATTTAAGTTTGAATGGAATTAAAATCAAAATGTCTTTTATCTTATATGAGATTTAATTAAATTAAGATTAAAATATCTTAAATTCAATTGAATTATTATAAATTTAATTTAAGTGAATTAATTAAGAATGTAATATTCAATTGAATTAAAATCAAAATGTACTCTATTTCTTATATGAATTAAGATTGAATTAAGCAAAATATCTTAATTTAACTAAACTATTTTGATATTAGTTCAAGTGAAAGAATTGAAATTAATTAAGAACTTGAGCTTGAATTGAATTAAAATCAAAATGTCTTTTGTGAAATTGAATTGAATTAAGATTTCGATATTTTATATTCACTGTATATGTTTCAACTAAAACTATTATGATATTAATTCAAGTGAATGAATTGGAATTAATTAAGGATGTGAGCTTGAATTGAATTAAGATTAAAATTATGTTCTAATTCAATTGAATTAAAATAAAAGATATTTTATGCCGCTGTATATAATTGAAGTGAATTAATTGAATTAAGATTAAAATATTTTATATCCTACATAAATCTAATTAAATTAATTAATAATGCAATATTAAATTGAATTAAACTCCACAATGTGTAAAATTAATCTATTTAAAATAAAATGATCACATTATAATAAATAAGTGTTGTTGATTTGTCGCAAATTTGAGATTTTAATATAATTCTTTGTTTTGATATAAATTATTCGGTGTCCGAAATTTACTGGTTTGATTAATTTGAACTCATATTAGGTAGTCCCATTGAAAAGATAAAACACTTATTCTTAAGTTTTTAAAGGTATTCCGTATTCAAAATGCGAATTCAAAACCTCTAGTTAAAGGAAAAGAGATTCACACCATTCTAATTCTCAAGTTTTTAAAATAAAATGATCACAGGATAATAATTAAGTGTTATTGATTTGTCGCAAGTTTGAAATTTTAATATATATATATTTTTAAACTATTCAGTGTCTGAAATTAAATTTATTGATTGAATTAGTTCGGATTCGCATCGGGCAGACTCATTAAGAAGCTAAAACACTCCTTTACAAATTTTTAAAGGGGTTCCCCATTCAAAATTCGAACTCAAAATCTCTAATTAAAAAAGAAGGGATCTGCACTATCTCATTTCACCTTTAGAGATAATTTTAATATAATTCTAATATCATATAATTTTCTTTTAGTGTAGCTTTTAAATTTATCGGTTTTGAAGCATAATCTTTTTTTTTTTTTAATTCTAAATAGTGCCAAGTGTACTATAAGTCAAATGTTAATATACTATTAAGTAATAGAAGATGAATAGGCATGTGGAAGAAGAGACTAATATGGGATGAAGAAAGAAAGAATATATATATATATATAAAATAAATGAGTAGACAAAAATTAGTTGGCATGTATCTAAAAAAATAGAACCTTTATATTGGAACTTATAATTCTTAAAATAGGGGAGAGAGTGTGCTTAATGTTATTTCATCGACTACCAGTGAGATGAGATAGCTTTGGATTTAGAGAATTGCATCATTAGACTATACTAAAGAATTATAGTTGGAACTGTCAGGTAATGAAGCTAGATCAAGGGAGAACTAGTTCCCCTACAATTGTAACGGTTACCCATAGAGCCCATAGTCAACTAAGAATCGAAGTCACTTAGGAGTTGTTGGTACCAGTGGGTTTGGCGCTGCAGTTGCCACTGTTTAAAGGACTAGTATGGCTATTTAGGGAACCTACAAAGCAAACAAAGTAACTACAAAATTGTTACTGCTCCTTGAGCTCTAAGTCATCTAAGAAATTTACACCTATTGGAGAGGTGGTACTTCAACATCATAGGTGCTTGGGTGAGTTGTAGGGTCATTATTGCTAAAGATTTGGTTAGGAGCTAGTCCTATTGCTAATGCAGTTTGGGTTGAGATGGCGTCATGAGTTGATAAGTCATCTACTCCTCTCTTTGATGTGGGTGGTGCCATTCTTCAGCATAATCACATACTGTATTAAAGGCACCCTAGGAAATTCGCAAATGAGGTTACCACTTAAGCTGCTTCGCACTCTTGGGTTACCGAATTAGATTCCTTTGAATCAGAGATTTGGCCATCACAAGGTGAACCAAAAAGATTAAAATTGTTGTTAGCTTTTTATTTGTTCTGCTGAAAGACGATCCATTCACATTTGTAAATCTTCCTTTAATATTTTAGCAATGGATGATAAAGAACATAAATAAAATAATAGCAGCGAAAAATAAAATTTTGAAAGTTCCGATCACGGTAAGAAATCATTAAAAATTTAAATTTTTGTTTAAAAACACATAATTTTCCAACATCACATTATTCAAATGACTTAAACCTCCTTTCACCATTCCTACAATGGCTGCAGATTCCATTAATTGACTACCATTCCATGAAATTTTCCAATACCTGCATCCTTATAATTTTCCATGAGAAACAAACCAGGGAAAAATATTTGATCAGATTCTCTTCCCACCAAATGACAATGCCCTGCCAAAGGACAACTTTTGAATCTTTCAAGTTACGAAACACATAAACATGGGAAGTTGGATCAAGATGCAAGAACTGCATTTGCACCCATTGGGAATAACACACAAGAACAATTTCATTTGTAATGGTTTGATTGCGGAATTTACATATGATTGAAGAATTAAATTTACAAATTAAGTTTCTTGCATGCATTATTGCCACATCAAAATTCTGGGAAATGGTCATATTCTTGCCTAAACAGGCCTTTATTGCCACCATGTACCAAGTTCTTTGATTTTCAAGTTACAAACTGAATATAAGGGATAAAACTGGAACATAGTAATTAATTACGGGTTTATGGGTGAAATGAAACGTACCCCCTTAGCCTATCATGGATAAAGAGATACAGCTTCTAAATTATAGCTCGAAAATTCAATAGTAATTATTTGTATTTCCTACGAAGACGCGAGGGCCATGTTGAAAAACAAGTACTTATTGTGCTGACATGATGTGCTCTAGGTGTGGGCTCTTCTTTATATATATATATATATACACACTCCTATGTTTGATTTGTTATTTTTTCAAACAAACAACTATTGTTTGAAAGTGAAACATAAGATGGCTAAAAACTGAGAATCAGTCTATAAAGAACCACTGCAACTGTGCAAGTATCTCGGGCGAATCTGGTAGAAGGAACTACGGCAAGGAGAGGTGGTTGAAGCTGACCTGACATATTGGCACATGAAATGTGTCTGGAGTTTCTGTGGGAGCACATCAGAGGTAAAGGTGAGGAAATTGACACCAGATTCCTAGGGCGGACTCGCTAACAACTGTAGATCTGTCCTGGATTGGTGATGAAATCTCCTCCTGGAAAAAGTCCAACTGAAGCAACAATTTTTCTTCAATAATTTTAGAGGTTTGGGGAAGAAAACAGACCTTTCTCAGGCTCCTAATCCTCTGAAAAAGGTATTTGGAAAAACATGGGAGAAATTATACTTTGGGACTTAAAACCATAGCTTTGCCTTTTGGATTCGAATGCAAGAGGAAGAACAAAAGAGCAGGGACTTCAAACCTACGCTCTGAAACCACGTAGAAGAAGAGACGAATAAGGAGAAGAGGCCATAAATTTTTCAGGGAAGAAAGTGAGAGCAGAGACCCAAACCCAAGCTCTAAAATCATGAAGGAGAGAATGAGAAAGAAGAAACCAAAGAATTTTTAAGGGCAAGGATACCATGTTAACTATCAGAAGAAGAAAAGGAAGGAAAGGAGAAAAGTGGAAGAGTTTATACGGCAGAAACATGATATATATTGAATACTATCAAAAAATTTCTTCAAAGATTTTGCTAATCAATCTCATGGTTTTATCATAAGCATAAGATCCCTCAATGAGACACATCCCATGAAAAATCTCATCAATTATAATAGACTCAAAATCCATGCTAGCTCTTCTGCCATCTAAACCTACCTACCAGGCACCAAATCCAAAGTCTATACATCCTACTAAGGAACAACTTCAACAGCAGGATTAACCTTACAGCTAGAACTGGCTCAAAGCACAATAGCAAACATTTTAAAAAACCTGTTTTCACGCTCCAAAAAGACCAAAAAGTGGGAAACAAATGCAGTTTTTTGCTATTACCACAAATATAAGAAATATTCATTTAAAAGTCATGATCAAGGTCAAAGAAGATCAAAACAGCAAAATCAAATAGTTCAGTCTTTAAAACTAAAAATCAAACTGTTTTAAATTATGATCCACTGCATATATCTGACTGAGCATATTAAAAGCTACAGGTATTGAATATGACTATTTTTCGCCCCCACCATAGAAATATTTTGCGTTCAAAAACAATAAACATGGCATCACCTTGTAATGCCTGGCTAATATTACAAACTTGGTATGTCAGTTTCCATGTTCTAGTTACATAGCTAGGCACATTAATTAATTGGAACTAAGTTAGGATTTTAATGGATAGATATCCCTGAAAAATGATAGAGTACGGTAGGTGAGGACATCATAGCTAGGATCATCATCGCCACTTGACTTGAATTGGTACAATATTTGGTTTGTTCTGGTATGCTGAATTCTAGCATATAGATTAAGTGTACAAGAAGCAGAAATAAAGGAAAAGGCAATTATTATATGCAAAAGGAGGGCAACATCAACAAGGCATCTGTAGCTCATGCTTGTTTTTTTTATCTTGGGAAAAAAATTAACCTAGTAACAATTACACCCAATCATATCATCACAACATATGACATTGGTTAAATACACAAAAACATCATAACCCTTCTCTGAAACCATTGGTTAACAATGAACCCATTCACACAACTATTCAATATTCAGCTTGTTTCTTATCTAATAATGATTTGGGAGATTCTGCTTTGAGCAATAGTTGGCCTATGGTTACTGAAAATGTTTTTCTTGGAAGACCATGGCTTCACAATCTAAAGGTCAAACTGTATTGTCTAAAGATTTGCAAAAGAAGCATAAGACATTTCAACCAATAAAAGATCTCCACATAAATAAATAGAAGGCAAACTGATGTAGAACATAGGTTTCACACCCAAAATACCAATTGAATTCCAAAAACCAACTAGTCTATAAAAGCTATAACCTTGTATATAAATAATAAAAATAGCCCTAAAAAAATATATAAAAATAGTAAATTGCTGAAATAATCCCAACATAATATAAAACTTCTTAACAATCCTATCAAAATATAAAATCACATATTAAACTTCTTATTAGTAAGAGGAAAATAATAACAGTTAAGATGCCCCTTTGTCAACGATGGATTGGTTCATGATTGGGACTCGGGCAATGCATATGGAGAAGAATACACACTGCATCACAAACAGCCGCAAACATCCAGTGCAACACGAAAGTTTTCAAAGTACTGATTATAATTGCTCATTTACTTTAAATAGCTTTCCCGGTGTTCCTTAGAATCGAACTAGGAGCAATAACCCTAACCCCTAATTAAATGGTTAAACAGGATTTTTTCAAAACAGGAATTCTTAGTTTTGATATTTTAATACAACAAAGGTGAGCAGGAAAATCTACATAACATAAACTCTAATAAAGAAGCGGACCTGAGACATTGCATCATTTACAGTAGCGATCCGCCTTCTTCTTCACTCGGTCGTCGAGGGCATCCTCCACCGATTTGAAATTTGACTTTTCATTATAACCGAATTTCTTCGTCTCCACAGGGAAGAGTTCCTCGTACTGGAGGCGCTTGGCCGCGTCGATTGTGTATATCTCGCCTGCACCACCACCACCATCGCCGCCTGTTTCAGTATGCTCTGTATCTACCGCGACGGCAGAAGGTGGCTCCATTTCATCCTTAATCTTGTTCTTTTTCTTCTTCTTCTTCTTGTCGATGGCTTTGCTGCTAGTGGCAACGCTTCCTCCCTTGAAGGTGAGTCTCCCTCCTTTCACTCTCTCGTACGGATTCGACATCGTTTTGCGCAGGTTGTCTCGGCTCCCTCTCGAGCCTTCATTCCTTGAATCAGCACATATATATATAGAGCAAACTTTTGAATGGACAAAAACATCCTTCTAATTATATTATTTGTAAAACTAAATTTTATTTACAAAGAGTTTTTATTTAATTACGGAAATAAATTTAAAGTGATAGAAATTTTATATTTATATTTTATGTGAAGAGATATTTATTTTTATAAATATTTTATGAAAAATATATTAAATTAAAAAAATTGATTTTTTAAATATACAAATATATCTTTTACAAACAAAACTAAAAATATTATATTAAGTTATTAACATATTTTTATTTACAAAAATCTTTTAATATCTTTATTATTATATTTATTGAAAATATCATTATTTTATTAATTTAATAATTTTCTATAAATACATCATTTTTTTTATAAATTTATAAATAACTTTTTTTTATCGAACTAATAGATGTATTTTTTATATTCTTTTTAATTATTTTAATTTTTGTTAATATCATGTATTTTATGTAATATAATTAATTTATGAAAAATACATTAATTTAAAAAAATTTAAGTGAAATATAAAATTTTTATTAAGTTTAATTTGTGCGTATGAAAATATAATTATTACTTTATTTTAAACAAAGTGATCATTAAAAAGTCACCTTATTTATAATATAAACTTTTAATTTAAATAACTGGTCTTCTATATTAATACATTATAAGCACGTTTCTAATTACGTAGTAACTAACTTTGACTAATTTTGACTGTCAATTTACAATTTGCATTCATAAGCGAAAGGTGCATTCAAGGTTCAATGGTCTTCTTTTTACTATGGTGTTGCCCATGTTGCTGCCCATTTTTTGCATACATTTTTTTGTTGAGTTTTAATTGAATTAAAAACAATGAAAAGAATAGGAAAAAATAAAAAAAAAATTACCAATATAAATCATATTTAAATGAATAAAGTAATAAAATTAGAGAAAAATAAATAGCTTTTATTTCCTTTGCAGTAAAATATGATATTATTTGTCTCGATATGCAAACCACAGCCGTACAAGTGTACGGTATTTAACGATATCTACACATAATAGAAATTGAAAAATTTTTAAATAGTTTTAAGGCTTATGAAGGAGAAAAAGTTTTGTAAAGGAGAAAAGATTTTGAGTGCTAACTCTCTACTTTTTCTATGAATTCTGAAAACTCTTTAAAGCGTATCACAACCGTCTCTCATAAGAAGTCCTTTTATATTAAAACTCTAGGATTTCAGTACAACAATAAACAAGACATATAAATCTTAGACAATTTTAGTTAATTCCTTACTGTCAAAATCGTAATAATTTCAAATTATAATTTTATTCTAATGTTGTAAAATTTATATGCAATCAAGTCGTATTTATTTAACTTCTCATTTTATTTTCTCATATTATTCTTTATGTGTGTGACCCATTAGATTTTAAATATATTAGTAACAAATATAATTAACTAATTAATTAATTTGATGATTAAGAATATCATCTAGCAATATATCAAGGCTACCCAAATATTTGAAATGTCAAAAGTGGTTTGATTTAACTTTTCAGTGCATGGTTTCTTAGTGTAATTGATATTTCTTCATCACAAATGTTCTGATTTTATATTTAAAGCATGGAGTATATATGTTATATTAAATCATATTAGTCCTCATTTATATAGTATCATATCATAAAATAATTACGGCAGCAGCATGAGGAACCCTAATCAACGATAGCCCATCTCTATCACGGAGCGCCGCAACGCTTGTCTCTTCTCTTTCTTCAACGCTTCGTTTCCTAGAAAAAAAAAAGTGGACTTTTGAAGTGGATTCATTCCCTTGTCGTCTTGTCTTGTACAAGTAGATCAACCCTATCATTGTGTTTCATATCTTTTTCTTAATTTCTATGGCGGTCATAGACAATATAACGGCGGAGATGGCTGGCTTGACTGTGGATGGTGACAAGGAGGAGGGTTTGGTGTTTGAAGAGGGTCTTTTGAATACTGAACCTGGAGATCTGTCGTTGTGTCTGGTGGGACGTTTTCTTACGAATAAACCAATAAACTTTGATGCCACGCAACATTCCCTTGCTCATCTATGGCAGCCTCATCATGGTGTTACGGTGTCTGAGGAAATGGCTGGAGTTTATGTTTTTCGATTCTACCATGAGATTGACTTGGAGTGTAATACCCGGCTAGAGTCCGGCGTCGGGAGTCCTGTAGTCCGGTGGACTTTCTGATGTCGGAATCCTCTGGAAGGGTATGGTTTATGTTTTCCTATGTTTTGACAGTATTTTCATGTTTTAAAGTGTTTAAAGAAGTAAGGTTTTGCAAGAAAAGCACCAAGGGAGAAAAGCCAAGGTTCGGCCGCCGAAGGTCCCTTTCGGCCGCCGAACGTGCATGGCATTCGGGTTCTCCTTCGGCCGCCGTAGTTGGTCTGGCCAGCCAACTATAAAAGGCCCTAGGTCGGTCAAATGGATAAGATTTGCTGTCCATTTGCACGAGCTGAGGTGAGACTTGATCTTCCTTGAGTGATTTATGTGTTTTCTCAAAGTTTTCATGGTTTTGATGGATTTGCATGTGGTTTTGAAGTTTTTGAGCAAAAGAGTGAAGTTTGGAAGCTTGGAGACTTTGAGAGAGGCTTTCTCCCTATCTCCACGTTGGGATCGTTTAATCTCTTGTTTGGAAGAGGTAAGTGAAGATCCTAAACTTCCTTTCTTCAGTTTTGAAGGTTTTATGGAAGTTTTATGGGTAGTATGCATGATAAGGTTAGTTGAGGTTTTTGATGCTCTTTGGTGCATAAGTGTGTATATGTGTTGTTTGTGATGTGTGTTGGGTTTTAGGAGAGGTTAGGACCTCTTTATGCATGTTATATGGTATATGCTAGTTGGGAGTAGTTGCTATGCATGTTGGATAGGTTTTGGGTGAAGTTTGCATGAAACAGAGCAGGTTTCTGCCCAACGGGCAAAACCAGGTTCGGCCGCCGAAGGAAGGTTCGGCCGCCTAACCCCTTGTGGAGGCAGTTTCGGCTGCCAAAGCTTGCCCCCGAACATTGGGACTTTCGTCTCTGGAGGCAAGGTTCGGCCGCCGAAAGTGCCGCCGAAGGTTGAGTTTCGTCTCTGGGCGAGACTTTCGGCTGCCGAAGGTGCCGCCGAACATGCATGAGTTTCGTCTCTGGAGGGGAGTTTCGACCGCCGAACCTGCCGCCGAAAGTGCCCTGTCCAGCTTTCTTTTGCATGTTTTCTGTGATTGTTCTATGATGCTTTAGAGGGGTTTTGGGGAGTTTCTTAGAGATGTTCTTGAGTTAGTTTGGTCCCCCATTTCAGTCCACCTGTGTAGGAACGGACCAGAGGAACCAAGGAGTTCAGTAGTGAGCACTGCGTCAAAACCTGCAGAGTCAGTACAGAGTCAGCCAGAGGTGAGTGGAACTGAACGAAATTGTTTAATACGAGCACTCAAACATTTTTAGCATGTTCATGCATCATTTATGCCATGTTTATAGTTTTGCATTAGTGAGCACGAAGATGTTGCATTAATCAGTGCATGTACAGATCGGGCGTAGCTTGGATTCATTAGCCCCCTAAATGAAGACCTGAGGAGCCCTGAAAGGGCCGGGCACACGGTACCATAGGGTGCTGAATGAAGACTTGAGGAGCTCCTTCGCGGGCCGGGCAATGTGGGGGAATTTTGAATTAGTCCGTCTGAGATTATGTGATTTATTTGTGTTATGATGCATTCCATGAGATCATGTTTTCTCACATGTTTTATATGTACTACTCACTGGGCTAGTATAGCTCACCCTCTCCCTCAACCCCAGTCTTGCAGGTACAGAATCCAGAGAGGTCAGCAGGGTGCAGATAAAGAGAAGAGTTATGTAATAGCTAGTGTGGACATGAAATTGTAAAAGATAGTGTATGTAGTATAGATGATGCTTGACCTATGAGTTGTATACATGGTCTGTTCTGAAAATGCTTTTAGTGTTTATGTTTGTATGAAAAACCAGGCTTAACAGTTTATGAGAGGACCCGCCTAGAGCAAAGATGAGAGCTCTAGCAGGGGTTTTATCGTACAGAGATAGTGCATGCACAGGTTAAGCCTTGGAACAGAGAAAAGTTTTAATATTTACAGCAAATGTATGATCATGTATGGGATATCACAGGTACACAGAGTTCACAATAGGCTTACTACGGGTCCCGGCGGCCTTAAGCCGATCTGGATCCTAGTGCCGGTAGCAGTTCGGTTTCCGGGCTG
Organism: Manihot esculenta; assembly: GCF_001659605.2. NCBI lineage: Eukaryota > Viridiplantae > Streptophyta > Magnoliopsida > Malpighiales > Euphorbiaceae > Manihot > Manihot esculenta. Next base: position 34,386,457 of record NC_035162.2, on the reverse strand, counting down.
TTACAGATTGGTATCAGAGCCCTAGGTTCATATGGTCGAACCTATAGAGAGAGAGTCAGGCTCATAGAGGTCATAGATGGTCAAGCATCATAGGAAAGCATGTCCACTAGGATAGGACGTCAGTCCTGTCTCTTTGATGTGTGAACTGCCATGATTTATGCATGTGCTATATGTTGCTGATGTTATATTATGTGTGTTGTGTTCCAGAGAGTGAAGATGCAAGGAACTCGTCGATCCGCGAGATTGACTGGAGTTCCACCAGGAAGTGAGGGTACAGCTGCTCGTCCTCCTGCATTGCCAAGGGCAAGATCTCACAGGTCAAGCAGGGAAGGAACGTCACGAGACCCTAGAAGGTCTTCTGACGAGAGCAGAAGAGGAGTAGAGAGAGGGGGAAGATCAGAGGAAGAAAGAGAGGCTATGGATGTTGGTCAGAGCAGAGAGGAAAGTATGGGTATAGGAAGGTCTGAAGAAGGGATGGGAGAGTCCCAAGGAGGCGCACAGGCCTTAAGGTTTAGCTATCCACCCTTTCCACAGGGCCCAGGGTATCCGATGGGAGGTACGTCGGATTTCTCCCGCTTTGCCCCATATCCACCTTATATGCCCTATATGCCTTATCCTTCTTTTTACCCCCCATATCACATGTATCCACCCCCACCTGTTCAGCCAAGTCCATCACAACCTGAACCAAGAGAACCAGTACCTCCACCACCACTAGAACCTGTAGCCCCTGTTGTTGAAGCACAGCAGCCTAGTTCATCAGGGGGACATAAGGTGAAGATGACCGAGTACTTAAAGTTGGATGCTCCTAAATTCAATACAGGAGATGATCCCTTTGAGTACCTTAGTGCAGTCAGAATGATAACCAGCGAATTGGAAGCTGATGAGAGCAGGGCCATTGAGATGGCAGGATTCACATTAAAGTGCAAGAAAGCCAAAGAATGGTTCAAGAACTATGTGGACCTCAGAATAGACAGCATGTCATGGGAAGAGTTCGCCAATGAGTTCGCAGGGTGGGCTTTTCCTGACAGTGCCAGGGAGATGAAGGTTGTCGAGTTCGAACAGCTAAGACAGACAGAGGAGATGAGTGTTGATGAGTATACAGATAAGTTCCTGGCATTGTTACCATATGTAGGTCAGGCATATGATACGGATCAGAAGAAGGCAAGGAGATATGCCACAAGGCTTCACCCCAGGTATTTCTCCTTGATTCTTCCAGCAGAGAAAGAGAGTTTCCACTCCATTGTGGATGCAGCCAGAAAAATGGAGGCAAGTGCCATCATACAGGGAACAGGAAAGCAACAGGTGGCACAGTCTTCGGGTTCTAAGACCCCCAGTGCAGCGGTTTTTGGCAGCAGAAAGGGAGAGAAGTTTAAATCCAAGAGAGGCAAGTTCTGGAGCAGGATTAAGTCAGGACTGGGAATGGGAAGCGGCTCCAGCTCTAGCACAGGTAGTTCCGTATGTCAGAAGTGTGGGAAACCACATCGAGGAGTTTGTCTGATGGGATCTACAGCCTGCTATAGATGTGGGCGAGAGGGACATATTGCAAGAGAATGTCCCCAGGCGACCTTTATGGCACCATCCCAGCAGATGACCTCAGGCAGTGTAGCACAGCCAGCAGCTTCAGCCGTACCACAGAGCAGTGGTAGAGGTAGAGGAAGAGGGTGGTCAGCCTCTTCATCAGGGATGGGTTCCTGAGGTGCAGGTCCGTCAGCCCCAGCACGGATTTTCACCATGACGCAACAGGAGGCAGACACATCGAACACAGTGGTGTCAGGTAATCTCATCATTGGGTGTTCCGAGGTGTATGCTTTGATGGACCCCGGTGCTTCTCACTCTTTCATTGCTTCTAGAGCCGTAGAGAGGTTGGGTTTGATAGTCTCCGAGTTAGCGTGTCCTCTCTGGGTCAGTGGACCTAGATGTGACCCATCATTGGCAGAGTCAGTCTGTCAAGTCAGTCCAGTGTGTATAGAGGGTAGATACCTTCCAGCTGACCTTGTGGTTCTAGAGTTGGCAGATTTTGATGTCATTCTAGGGATGGATTGGTTATCTACGTATAATGCTACCTTGAACTGCAGAGACAAGGTAGTCAGTGGGTCAGAGTGTCTTCAGAGGAGACAGGAGAGGGACACCTAAGGGTTTGATATCAGCCCTCCAGGCGCGTAGGTTGTTGAGGAAGGGTTGTCAGGGGTTCCTAGCTCATGTGAGAGAGCTAGACATGCAGGTTAGGGAACCATCCTCAGTACCAGTTGTTAGAGAGTTCCCAGATGTGTTTCCTGAAGAGCTTCCAGGACTACCACCTGTTAGGAAAATAGAGTTTGAGATAGAGTTAATGCCTGGTACGAGACCGATCTCTATTCCTCCCTACAAGATGGCACCAGCTGAGCTGAGAGAGTTAAAAGAGCAGTTACAGGATTTGGTAGACAAGAGTTTCATCCGCCCGAGTACCTCACCTTGGGGTGCTCCAGTACTGTTTGTCAGGAAGAAGGATGGACCTCTTAGACTTTGTGTCGACTATCGGCAGTTGAACAAGGTCACTACCAAGAATAAATATCCTCTACCCAGGATCGATGATCTCTTTGACCAGCTGTCAGGAGCAGGTTGTTTCTCGAAGATAGATCTGACATCCGGATACCATCAGTTGAGAATCAGGGAAGAGGATGTACCTAAGACAGCTTTCAGGACCAGATATGGGCATTATGAGTTCCTAGTAATGCCGTTCGGATTAACTAATGCCCCTGCAGCATTCATGGATCTCATGAACAGAGTTTTCAGAGAGTACCTGGATCACTTTGTGATTGTCTTTATAGATGATATCTTAGTGTACTCCAGGGATGCAGAGGAGCATGCCCAACATCTGAGGCTAATCTTGTAGACTTTTAGGGAGCATGGCTTGTATGCCAAGTTCTCTAAGTGTGAGTTTTGGCTGAGGAGCATTTCTTTCTTGGGGCATGTAGTATCAGATGAAGGTATAGCAGTGGACCCCAAGAAAGTAGAGGCAGTAGCCAACTGGCCTACACCCATGACAGTAACAGAGATCAAGAGTTTTCTGAGTTTGGCAGGCTACTATCGGAGGTTTGTTCAGAACTTCTCGAAGATTGCTGCTCTGATGACCAGATTAACCAGAAAGAACCAGAAGTTTGTGTGGTCAGAAGAATGTGAAGAGAGTTTTGAAGAGTTAAAGAGACGGTTGACTTCAGCACCGGTGTTAGCTCTGCCGATCAGTGATGAAGACTTCACAGTGTTCTGTGATGCATCCCGAGTGGGATTGGGTTGTGTGTTGATGCAGAATGACAGAGTGATAGCTTATGCTTCGAGACAACTGAAGAAGCACGAGCTGAACTATCCTACACACGATCTGGAGATGGCAGCGGTTATCTTTGCACTCAAGATGTGGAGGCATTACCTCTATGGGGTAAAGTGTGAGATCTTCACGGATCATAAAAGCCTGCAGCACATCTTGAGCCAGAGAGAGCTAAACTTGAGGCAGAGACGGTGGGTAGAATTGCTCAGTGATTATGATTGCAAGATTCAGTATCATCCGGGTAAGGCGAATATTGTAGCTGATGCCTTAAGCTGGAAGTCACTCGGCAATTTATCCCACATTACAGCAGAGAGGAGGCCGGTGGTGAAGGCTTTTTATAAGCTCATGGAAGAAGGGTTACAGTTAGAGTTATCTGGTACAGGCGCTTTGATTGCACAGATGAGAGTTACACCCGTGTTTCTAGAGCAGATAGCTCTGAAACAGCACAAGGACCCTGAGTTGGTGAAAATTGCCAGGACTGTTCAGGCAGGCAACAATACCGAGTTCAGATTTGACAGTGAGGGGATTCTTTGTCACGGGAAAAGGTTATGTGTGCCAGATGACAGCAAGCTAAAGGAAGACATTATGAGGGAAGCTCATAATGCAAGGTATAGCGTTCACCCTGGAGCCACCAAGATGTATCAAGACTTGAGAAAGGTGTATTGGTGGCCAACGATGAAAAGAGAAGTGGCACAGTATGTGTCAGCCTGCGAAACATGTCAAAGGGTGAAGCTAGAGCACCAGAAGCCGGCTGGAATGCTTAACCCACTGCCGATTCCAGAGTGGAAATGGGAGAACATAGCTATGGATTTTGTAGTGGGCTTACCGGCGACGTCCAACAGGCTAGACTCCATATGGGTGATTGTGGATAGACTGACTAAATCTGCTCACTTCATTCCAGTCAGGAGTAACTATTCTGTGGACAAGCTAGCACAGGTGTATGTAGACGAGATAGTAAAGCTGCATGGAGTTCCTGTGTCCATCGTATCAGATAGAGGACCTCAATTCACCTCCAGGTTTTGGCGGAGTCTGCAAGCTGTTATGGGCACAAGATTGGAGTTCAACACTGCTTTCCATCCATAGACAGACGGTCAGTCAGAGAGGACCATCCAAACCATAGAAGATATGTTGAGAATGTGAGTGTTAGACTTTGGCGGTTCTTGGAGGCAGCATCTACCTCTGGTGGAGTTTGCCTACAATAACAGCCATCATGTTAGCATAGGGATGGCTCCTTATGAAGCTCTGTATGGGAGGAAATGCAGAACACCTGTTTGCTGGGAAGAGGTCGGAGAGAAGGCTCTTGCAGGGCCAGAGTTAGTCGAGCTTACCAGCAGATTAGTGCCTATCATTAAAGAGAGGATCAGAACAGCTGTCAGCAGACAGAAAAGTTATGCAGATGTCCGTAGGAAGCAGTTAGAGTTTCAGGAGGGGGATATGGTTTTGCTGAAGGTGTCTCCAATGAAGGGCGTGGTTCGCTTTGGGAGAAAGGGTAAGCTAGCTCCACGATACATTGGTCCCTTTGAGATTCTGCAGAGGATCGGGAATGTGTCGTACAAGCTGGATTTACCTGCATCTATGGAAAGAATCCATCCGGTGTTTCATGTTTCGATGCTACGGAAATTTGTGTCAGATCCGGGCCAGGTTCTCAGTGAGCCTGATGTGGAGATCCTAGGAGATCTCACATATGTAGAGCAGCCAGTGAGGATCATTGACACCCAGATCAGAAAGTTGAGAAACAAGGAAATTTCGATGGTAAAAGTCCTGTGGAACCACCATAACTTAGAAGAGTGCACCTGGGAGACAAGGGAGTCTATGCTCCAGCAATACCCATATCTGTTTTGAGGTTAATTTTTCCCTTTTCTATGTGTTTATGTGCTTTTTGTTTGAGGAACATTCGGGGACGAATGTGCTTAAGGGGGGGAGAATGTAATACCCGGCTAGAGTCCGGCGTCGGGAGTCCTGTAGTCCGGTGGACTTTCTGATGTCGGAATCCTCTGGAAGGGTATGGTTTATGTTTTCCTATGTTTTGACAGTATTTTCATGTTTTAAAGTGTTTAAAGAAGTAAGGTTTTGCAAGAAAAGCACCAAGGGAGAAAAGCCAAGGTTCGGCCGCCGAAGGTCACTTTCAGCCGCCGAACGTGCATGGCATTCGGGTTCTCCTTCGGCCGCCGTAGTTGGTCTGGCCAGCCAACTATAAAAGGCCTTAGGTCGGTCAAATGGATAAGATTTGCTATCCATTTGCACGAGCTGAGGTGAGACTTGATCTTCCTTGAGTGATTTATGTGTTTTCTCAAAGTTTTCATGGTTTTGATGGATTTGCATGTGGTTTTGAAGTTTTTGAGCAAAAGAGTGAAGTTTGGAAGCTTGGAGACTTTGAGAGAGGCTTTCTCCCTATCTCCACGTTGGGATCGTTTAATCTCTTGTTTGGAAGAGGTTAGTGAAGATCCTGAACTTCCTTTCTTTAGTTTTGAAGGTTTTATGGAAGTTTTATGGGTAGTATGCATGATAAGGTTAGTTGAGGTTTTTGATGCTCTTTGGTGCATAAGTGTGTATATGTGTTGTTTGTGATGTGTGTTGGGTTTTAGGAGAGGTTAGGACCTCTTTATGCATGTTATATGGTATATGCTAGTTGGGAGTAGTTGTTATGCATGTTGGATAGGTTCTGGGTGAAGTTTACATGAAACAGAGCAGGTTTCTGCCCAACGGGCAAAACCAGGTTCGGCCGCCGAACCCCTTGTGAAGGCAGTTTCGGCTGCCAAAGCTTGCCCCCGAACATTGGGACTTTCGTCTCTAGAGGCAAGGTTCGGCCGCCGAAAGTGCCGCCGAAGGTTGAGTTTTGTCGCTGGGCGAGACTTTCGGCTGCCGAAGGTGCCGCCGAATATGCATGAGTTTCATCTCTGGAGGGGAGTTTCGGCCGCCGAACCTGCCGTCGAAAGTGCCCTGTCCAGCTTTCTTTTGCATGTTTTCTGTGATTGTTCTATGATGCTTTAGAGGGGTTTTGGGGAGTTTCTTAGAGATGTTCTTGAGTTAGTTTGGTCCCTCATTTCAGTCCACCTGTGTAGGAACGGACCAGAGGAACCAAGGAGTTTAGTAGTGAGCACTGCGTCAGAACCTGCAGAGTCAGTACAGAGTCAGCCAGAGGTGAGTGGAACTAAACGAAATTGTTTAATACGAGCACTCAAACATTTTTAGCATGTTCATGCATCATTTATGCCATGTTTATAGTTTTGCATTAGTGAGCATGAAGATGTTGCATTAATCAGTGCATGTTTGGATTCATTAGCCCCCTAAATGAAGACCTGAGGAGCCCTGAAAGGGCCGGGCACACGGTACCATAGGGTGTTGAATGAAGACCTGAGGAGCTCCTTCGCGGGCCGGGCAATGTGGGGGAATTTTGAATTAGTCCGTCTGAGATTATGTGATTTATTTGTGTTATGATGCATTCCATGAGATCATGTTTTCTCACATGTTTTATATGTACTACTCACTGGGCTAGTATAGCTCACCCTCTCCCTCAACCCCAGTCTTGCAGGTACAGAATCCAGAGAGGTCAGCAGGGTGCAGATAAAGAGAAGAGTTATGTAATAGCTAGTGTGGACATGAAATTGTAAAAGATAGTGTATGTAGTATAGATGATGCTTGACCTATGAGTTGTATACATGGTCTGTTCTGAAAATGCTTTTAGTGTTTATGTTTGTATGAAAAACCAGGCTTAACAGTTTATGAGAGGACCCGCCTAGAGCAAAGATGAGAGCTCTAGCAGGGGTTTTATCGTACAGAGATAGTGCATGCACAGGTTAAGCCTTGGAATAGAGAAAAGTTTTAATATTTACAGCAAATGTATGATCATGTATGGGATATCACAGGTACACAGAGTTCACAATAGGCTTACTACGGGTCTCGGCGGCCTTAAGCCGATCTGGATCCTAGTGCCGGTAGCAGTTCGGTTTTCGGGCTGTTACATGGAGGGAGGACGCTTTGGAGATGAGTCCATACACCTTTGGGAATCACTTGCTATTGTTTGACAGATTTGGTAATCATGGGAGCCCGTCGGATGTTTCCTTGCATCATGTTCAGTTATGGGTACAGATTCATGGGTTACCATCTGGTTTTCGTTCAGATGCAGTGTTAAAGCACCTTGGTGATTCCTTGGGAGAGTTCATAAAGGCTGATGTGAATAACTTTGCAAGGGGTTGGAATTCCTACATGAGAATTCGTATCAAGAAGGATGTTCATACTGCTATCGTTACTGGCGCACGGATTCGATAGAAGAAAGGGGCTTGGTCCTCTATTAAGTTTCAATATGAGAATCTTTCGAATTTCTGCTATGTTTGTGGTTTTCTGGGGCACACGGAAAGAATCTGTCCTGAGCAGTTGAATTGCAAGAACAAGCCTATAGTCCACAAGTATGGTCCTGAACTACGTGCTACCAAACGAAGAGGTTAGAATAATATCAGAGTGCGGTGGCTACAAGCAGGTGGTGCGGTTATGGAAGAGGGGTCGGCGTCCCGTAATAGAAATCCTGACATTTCAAATTTGAATTTGAATAATCCCCTTTCTAGTGGCATGAATTACAGTATGAGTCAGCACATTAATGAGAATGATCCTATGGCAACTGATATTATGGATACTCAAGCTAAGGGGGACGATGGGCTTACAGTGATTGACCCAAAGCGGAAACGGGTTTGCCAAGAGGATGGATTTGTTGGGCCTAGTTCTGAGTCTTCTGCACAGACTGATTCTATGATCTCAAAGAACGATATAGCGGCGGGTTCTGTTCATCAAACCCGCCGAGATCAATGAGTTGTATAAGTTGGAACTGTCGTGAGCTTGGCAACCCACGAGCAGTTCAGGCCCTCCAGGAGTTGGTTAGGGTTAAGAGGCCGATGTTTATCTTTTTAATTGAAACACTATGTCTTTCCAATAAAATTGAAGAAATAAAAAGTTCATTATTTTATGATGGTTTCTTTTTTGTGGATTGTGTGGGTCATCAAGGTGGTCTTGCTTTATTGTGGAAAGATGCTAAAAGAGTAGAATTAATTGGGTTCTCCCCTTGTTATATTGATGTAGAAGTGGAGGTCGATTCTATTGGTACCTGGAGATTAACCGGTTTTTATGGTGAACCAGATCGTGCTCACCGTTCTCATTCTTGGCAACTCTTAAGAACTTTAGCTTCTCATAGTGACCTACCATGGGTTTGTATGGGAGATTTTAATGACATTCTTGCAAGCTCGCAGAAAAGGGCGACCGAGCACAACTTGCCCATCTTTTACGTGGTTTTAAGAATGTTGTGGCTGAGGCGGGCTTGTTTGATTTTAAAATGGATGGTTATGGGTTCACTTGGGAACATGGTAGGGAGAGTGGCAATTTGATAGAGGAAAAGCTTGATCGCATTCTTGTCTTCGAATTATGGCAGGTGCACTTTCCATTTGCACGTGCTGCATTCTTGAACTCACCTCTTCTGATCATCTTCCAATTTTTTTGGAGGTCCGATGCATGATGGTTCCTAGAAAGCAAGCTCACAGATTCCGATTTGAAAACTCCTGGATTCGAGAACAAGGGTGTAGAGATTTGATTACAGATTATTGGCTGAGCTCTATGGGTGTTGATTTAGTTTCAAGACTTTCTGGTTGTGGGGATATCTTGTCCGTTTGGTGTAAAGAGCTTCGACAATTGCACAAAGCTGAGATGGATCAGTGTCTTGCTATCAATGGTAATTTGTGAGGCTCTCGAGATGCAGGTGACATGCTTTCTTTCCTTGCTGCCAAAAATTTGTCCATGAGCTTCTGTCACTTCATGAACTTTACTGGAAACAAAGATCTAAGGAATTTTGGCTTGTTAATGCTGATCGCAATACCCATTTTTTCCATCGCGCAGCTTCTATCCGTAATAAAAAGAATAGAATTGTTTCCTTGCAAAATGATTAGGGGGTCTGGTGCACTTGGGATTCGGGTTTACAAGAGGTAATGGTAAATTATTTTCAATAGTTATTTACTGCTCGAGATTGTGATGCTAATGATGTTGTTTTGAAAATTTCTCACCTTATTACTGATGCTATGAATGCGAGTTTAATGGCGGAATATACGAAAGAAGAGGTTAAGCAGGTTGTCTTTTCTATGAAGCCAGACAAGTCGTCCGGGATGGATGGATTTAATCCGAATTTCTATCAAGCTTATTGAGATCTTATTGGTGAGTCGGTTTCATCCTACTGTATTAATATGCTGCATTCTGGTAACTTTCCAACTTCTCTGAATGATACAGGTATTGTTCTTATCCCTAAAAAAACAACGCCTGAGGCTATGACTGATCTCCGTCCTATTTCTCTTTGCAATGTGGTGTTCAAAATTATGATGAAGATGATTGTTAATCGACTTTGTGAATGGTTTCCATCTATTATTACTAATAATCAGAGTGCATTTGTGCCAGGGCTTCATATCCAAGATAACTGTATTTTAGCATTTGAAGCTATGCATGCTTTTCACAGGAGATCTAGAGGCTTGAATTTTTCAGCAGCCTTAAAAATTGACATAAGTAAGGCTTATGACAAAATAGAATGGAGCTTTGTGCAGGCCATTTTGATTAAAATGTGGTTCCACATGAATTGGATTGCCCTGATTATGCGGTGTATCTCGACGGTACGGTATTAGATATTATAGAATGGCATAGAGTATGGCCCTATTGTTCCTACAAGGGGTCTTCCGCAGGGTGACCCTCTCTCCTCTTACCTATTCATTTTATGTGCAAATGGCCTCTCTTATCTTATTCAGCAGGCGGTTAGTGATGGTGCGCTTCATGGGAGCAAGGTCTCGTTTAGGGGCCCTGTATTGACTCATTTATTCTTTGCTGATGACAACTTGATATTTTTCAGGCCATTTGTTGAGCAGGCTACCTCTCTTAAGGGGATCTTGGCTTCTTATGGAAAAGCATCGGGTCAGATGATAAGTTTTCCGAAGTCTTCCATTACTTTTAGTAAGAAAACTCCTCCTCAAATTTGCTCCCAAATCTGCCCTTTATTGGGTATTGTGGAAAAAGACTCTCTTGGCACTTATTTAGGCTTGCCTTCCCATATTGGTAGGAACCGCAAAGAAGTATTTGATTTTATTAAAGACCGGGTTTGGAAGAGGCTGAACTCTTGGAAGAGGAAACTATTGAGTCGGGCAGGTAAGGAAGTCATGATTAAAACAGTATTGCAAGCACTCCCCAATTATATTATGAGTCTTTTTTTATTGCCAAAGACTTTATATTATGAAATTGAACGAATAATGAATGCTTTTTGGTGGGGCAAAGGAGAAAACCACCGTGAGGGTATAAGATGGATGGCTTTGGATCGGTTAGCGAAACATAAAAGGGCTGGGGGCTTGGGGTTCAAGAGGATTTATGATTTTAATTTGGCACTTCTAGGTAAGCAGTGTTGGTATTTGCTTACTCGACCTTCATCTATTGTGGCTCACATCATGAAAGCACGATATTTCCCTAGTTTGTCGCTTTGGACAGCATCACTTGGTCATAATCCTAGCTATCTATGGCATTCTATTTGGGAGTCCTAGTCATTGGTACAATAAGGCATTGTTTGGCGAGTGGGTTCGGATAGTGATATTTCTATATGGCACTCTCCATGGATACCTAATCCTCACGATTCTTTTATTTCTAGACCTCCTCCTGAGCCTTGTGCTATTAATTGTTTTTCTGATTTAATTGTTGAGAATCATTGGAATTTGCCTCTTATTGCCTCTATGTTATCCTTCCTTTCGAAATAAACGAAGCTCTTGGATCCTGTACGGGAAACATAGATTTTTATTTTCCGCTGCGTGTTTTGGGTTGCAGTAATCTCTAGGTTTCCTAACATGTAGGACCAAACATAGAAGATCGTCGAGGCCAACAGTGAGATAATTGCCAGTTGTGACTTTCTAATGTGTCTGTAAGAGGTGAGTAGAATTAAACTAGACTTTGTTTAAAGTCAAATCAATTATTTTAAACATACTCATGCATCATAAATTCCATAAACTATTATAGGTTACTTGCATTAGAATCAAGAATATGATGTATTGCATTCTCTACGTATTGATATTATATGGAGATTGGATAACCCATTAGCCCTCATGATATGTTATAAAATCCTTGAGACTCTGTCTAGGATGGCATGTGGCACGTGAGTGTCCAAATTCCTAGGATGGCATTTGTTCTTCTTGGTTGTTAGATGCATCCACTAGTCCTCATCCTAACTGCATTTATTCAGGATTTCTATAAAATACCTGCTCCTATGACTAGGTTGACTCAGAAGAATCATAAGTATATATAGACAGACTAGTGGGAAGACAGTTTACAAGTGTTAGCTCTGCTTACAAATAATGAGAAATTTACAGTATTTTATGATGCATCCCAAGTAGGACTAGGTTGTGTGTTGATACAAAATGACAAGGTGATTGTTTTTTGCTTCTAGGCAACTGAAGAAGCATAAGTTGAATTACTCTACACACGATCTAGAAATGACAAGTGTGATTTTTGCACTCAAGATATGGAGGCATTATGAAATAAAGTGCGATATCTTCATCAATTATAAGAATTTGAAGACCATCTTAAGTCAAAGAGAGATGAACTTACGGCAAAAGAGATGGGTAGAGCTGCTTAGTGATTGTGACTGCAAAATTCAATACAATCTTGGGTAAGGCGAATGTAGTAGCAAATGCTCTTAGTTGAAAATCACTTAGCAGTTTATCTCACATTACATTGGAGAGGAGACTAGTAGTGAAAGAGTTCTATAAGTCAGTCAATGAAGGCTTGTAGCTTGAGTTGTCTGGTATTGGTGATTTAGTGGCATAAATAAAAGTAACACTTGTGTTCTAGAGCAAGTGGCACAGAAACACCATACCCAGAGTCGATGAAAATAGTAAGAGCAATTCAGCAGGGGGTAAGAATGGTGATTCAGGTTTGATAGCAGAAGGATCCTCTGATATGATAATAGATTATGTGTACCAGATGACATTGGGTTAAAGGGAGACATTATGAGGGAGGCCCATAATGCTAGTTATAGTGTTCATCCTAGAGTTATCAAAATATATTAGAATATAAAAAAGGTGTATTGATGGCCTTCTATGAAGAAAGAGATAGCCCAATTTGTATCTGCATGTGAGGTGTGTCAAAGGATAAAGTTGGAGTACCAGAAGCTAACTAGAATGTTTAATCCACTACAGATTCCAAAATGAAAATAGAAACATGTGGCTATGGATTTTATAGTTGGGTTACCAACAATATCCAACAAACATGACTCTATTTGGATGATAGTGGACAGATTGACCAAGTCTGCTCATTTTATCCCAGTTAGGAGTGGTTACTTTATAGATAAACTACCATAGATCTATTTGGAAGAGATTATTAAGTTTCATGGAGCTCCAATTTTTATAGTGTCAGATAGAGGACTCTAGTTTACCTCCAGATTTTGATAGAGTTTGCAAAATGCAATAAGCATTAGATTGGATTTCACCATCATTTGGATAGTAAAATAGAACCACCTAAACTATAAACGATATATTAAGGATGTGTGTGCTAGACTTTGGTGGCTCTTAGAAGCAACAGCTATCATTAGTAGAATTTGCTTACAATAATAGTTATCATACTAATATAGTAGTACCTATTATTAGAGACAGGCTCAAAACTATTATGAGAAGATAAAAAAGCTATGCAGATATATGTAGGAAGCAAGTGGACTTAAAAGAGAGAGAGATATGATATTGCTTAAAATTTCTCCGATGAAAAGTGTGATTTACTTTGGGAGAAAATGTAAACTAGCTCTAAGATACATTGGACCCTTTGCAATCTTACATAAGTTAAGGAATGTATCTTACTAGTTGGATTACCTACTTCTATGGAGAAAATCCATCTGGTTTTCTACGTTTCAATATTAAGAAAATTTGTGTCTAATCTAGGCAAGCTCTTAGTGAGTCTAATATAGAAATCTTGAAGGATCACATATATTAAGCAGTCAGTGCGGATTATAAAAAGTTGAGAAACCAAGAAATCTCGATAGTAAAAGTTTTATGTAATTACAACAATATGGAGGAATGTACCTAGGAAATTAGAGATTCAATGCTTAAGCAGTGCCCTCATCTCCTTTGAAGTAAGTGATTAGATAGTCTTTTGTACTTGATGTGTTTCTCTAATACGTGTGCAGTTTTGCATCATGTTTTGTGATTGGTTGTTTATGTTTGGTTAAATATTCAAGGACGAATATTCTTAAGAGGGAGAACAATGTAATACTCACCTAATTTATGGTCCCAGAATCTCGAATTTCCAACGGAATCTCCATTAGAATCTGAAATCTTAGGACCGAGAATTTTAAAAAAAATGGTAAAATGTATATTTCTTAACTAAATTTTAAGTAAATTTTTAAAAGTATAATTTAAGAAGGTGATTTGGTTTTTCTCAAAACAAATTTAAATGAATTTTAAAGTGTAAAAAATATTATTTTAATACTAGGCCGCCAAAGTGTCACCTTAGACCATCAAAGGTGGTTTGCCACCTATAAATATAACCTCAAACCTAAATTTGGATTAAAATTTTCTCATTTCGAGAAGATATAAAGATTCACCTCTTTTCTTGAATTTTTTAGCTCCTTTATATGAAAATCAACTAATTTTTAAGAACTTATGCTTAGAATGAAGTTCTTTAAGCTTTAAATTTAGGATTGGCAAGTTTTGTAAGTTCTTTTATAACCTGTCTCCCTTTCTAATTTCTCTTGGAATTGATTTTTTAAGAGGTAAGTTAAATGCTTTTAAATCTTCATTCTTTTAACTTGCATGTATTTCAATGGAGTGAATGTTTTGTGGATTTGAGAAAAGTTGATAAAACAATTTATGTGGTAGTTTTGTGGTCTTAAAGCCTTGAATCTCAAATTTTTATGGGAAAATTTTGTTGCTTATTGATATAAATGTCTCTTGAGGTTGCTTTATATATATATATATATATGTCTGAAATGAGTTTTTAAGCCTCTTAAAGAGTTGTTGCGAGTTTTGGACTGAAGGAACAGTGCAAGTTTGAAGCTGTGGGTTTCTATAAACCCTAGCCTGCAAATGATGGCTATAAAGTTTGGCAGCCTAATATGCCTCTGAAAGTGAACTTTCGAATCTGTATAAGGATTTTAGATAATCGAACTTACCATTGAAAGTCTCCTATTTAGCCTTTTTCTATGTATTTTCTTATGTAATTTTAGGGGTTTTTTAGGAGAGTTCTAGAGTTATAAAAGCATATATTTAGTCCTTCATTTGAATTCATTTGTGTAGGACCAGACTTAAGAGATCGTCGAGATCAGCATGAGATAACTGCCAATTGTGTTGTTACAGTGTGTCTACAAGAGGTGAGTATAACTAAACTAAACTTTATTTAAATTCAAAGTAATTATTTTAAGCATACTCATGCATCATAAATGTCATGAACTATCATAAGTTGCTTGCATTAGAATCATGAATATGATGCATTTTATTCTCTACCTGTTGATGTTAGATAGATATTGGATAACCCACTAGCTCTCATGATATGTTATGATATGACTATGATATGATGTATATAGAAGTTCATATCAAGGTGTATTCTATGCATCTGGCATTATGTTAAGTGAAAAATCAAGTGGCGTATTCTATACCCCTAGCACTATGGACATATCTATATTTAAGAGGAAGTCTTGAGGAGTACTGATTGTGGATCGAGCACTATTGGATTATGTGCAGGTCTACTAGTGATAAGTACAACATGATGTGGAATATTTGTGATGTGTTGCATACATACGAGCATCTAATTTGATCAATTGATTATATTTATGAATGTTTCTACTCAATAAGTTATTTCAGTTGCTTATCCTTTTCTAACCCTATATTTGTAGGATTAGGATAGAGTTGAGAGTTTCAGAGCTTTGGGGTATGGTCTTTTTATATAATAGTTCATAAAATAGACGTCTATTAATGAATTAATATTATGCAATGCCCTCAGTATTAGTTTTGAATTCTAGTTATGTATGTGATCTCTTGGTTATATAAAAGTTTTAAATTCCTATGATTATATTTTTATCGAACTCTGCGGTATGTAATTATGATCATACTAGAACATTTAATGAGGGCTTCTAGTATATGAATATATTCTTTAGATATATTTTTCACATGCTGAGTTTGATTCTTTATGATAATTTTATGTATACTTTAAGATCATGACAAGATCCTATTAGGTGTACCAGTATGCATGTTAGGCTTGTTATGTGTTTCGGCGAACTTAAATTGATCTGAACCCTAGAGCCTATAGCAATTCAATTTTCGGATCGTTACAATACCCATATATTATCCTATGACATTGTTGTAAGGCTTTAAAAGTCCATTACTTCATGTCTCGGAGCTCTTCAAAGTAAATTTATTCATAAATAATTTAAAAAACTAAGACTAAGTGAAATACTCTATTAGTGGATTGATATAGTCAGACAACCATTGCCTTGGCGCTAGTCTCGAAACATAATGTATACACACACACTAGTAAAGGTTGCCTCTTACTTTAAGATAAGTCTAGGCATAAAGAGATCCTAACACCTTTTCTTTTCTATACTCATTATCCCAAGTATAGACTATTGTGCAGTAAACCTCTAAAAGAGGTAAATTGTTATCCACCTCCCTTTATAATTTATCTTTGTTATTACCTGGAAGGCAAATATTTTTCTCCAAGCGATAATATCTAAAATATCATGAAAGTATTATGAGAAATCGATACTTTAGAACCATATTTGCAAGTCAGCCATCACAATAACGGCAAGACATCCAAGTCTTAATCATATGCGATCTCTACTACTAGAATCCTACTAAAACTTAAATTTAAATATATAATGTTTAAGTTGTTCCTTGAAGCGATCCAAGAGGGGAGTGAACTGAATTTATAAAAAATTTAAAAGAAAAAGGCAAAAGACAAATTAAAAGAGTAGGAATAGAAAGAAGAGTAAAAACTAAAGATTTATGGAGGTTCAGCTATTCTAAGTCTATATCCTCTCCTCAAAACTCTTTTTGAGAGTTCAACTCCACTATAAAATCTTTTTGGATGAAAATTAAAACCTTTTACAATTTTAAAGCAAAACCCTTACTCTTTATAATTTTTTTTTTCACAAGAGCAAATATTTGCTCAATACGATAAATTCTCTCAACAACCTTTATTCATAAAATACAAATCAATTACAATTCAAAACTAGCTTTCAAGAAATCAATATTATGGCTTAAGGTTTAGAGAGAAAAAGAATGTGAAAAACTTAAATCTCAATAAATGTGTACTTAAATGGTTGTTATAATTCTATTCAGATAAAAACATTATATTTATAATTTTAGTATAAATTTTACTGTTAGACATGTATTAAATGCAAATAGAATCATCTATGTACTGAAATAGCCTTTATATCATGTTAAAAAAAAATTCAAGTTCGGCGGCTAAAACTTACCGTTCTGGCGTTGAAGTCTTTGAAGATAAAAAATTGTTTTGAAAATAAATATTCGGCGGCCAAAGCTTACAGTTCTGGCGTCGAAATCTTTAGAGATAAGAAACCAAAGCCTTTTAAAAAATAGATATTCGGCGGCCTAAAGTCCACTTTCGATGGTCGAAAATTGTGGACTTTTGTCTTTGCTTCTCTTCACTTCTGCCGCTTAAAGTCCACTTGAGGCCCCAAAATTTTTTTATTAAATCTTTAAAAAATCATAATTTAGGCTATAAAATTCTAATTTTCAATCCGTTTGTATTTTTATAATCTACATTTTAAGAATTTTGATTTTAATCAAAAAAATTTTAAAAGCACTCTATTTATTAAATTTTATTTTGATCTCCAAAAAATTATAGAGTAAAAACTCAAGTTATAAATTTCCAACTTTCATCCTATTTGAATTGTTGTAATCTTTAATTTAAAATCTCTCATATGATAGAAAATTATTTTAGAAAATACTCCATATATCAAATTTCATTTTGATTCTCAAAATTTTTTTTCTTAAAAACAAGCCAGACTTATAAGTTTTAAAATTTAAAACCATACAATTAATTAATTAAAATTTACAATATATAAACTAAAAATTATCTTTTAGTCTCTTTCTTCAAGTATATTTCTAAATTTTGTACTTTTAATTTTTAAATATAAAATAATTCTATTTATTTAAATTATGGGTCAAACTCACATAAACACTTCTAAAATTAATTAGCAGCATAATAATTATTTATTAGCATCAAAATTAACATTAGAACACTTAGAACCAATTTTTTATATACCAAAAAATATTTATTTTATTTAAATCAACTTATTTCGTAATTATTTTATTTGATTTATTTTAAAAAAATATATTAATTGATATCTTTCGTTATTTTTTAACTGTAAATTTTAAAAATATACAAATCAGTGGAAAAAATAAAATGAAATATTTCAGTATCTTAAAAATAGAAATTAGATTATATAGAAATAAGGAACGATAATTCCTATGTTTTGATTTCTTAGGTTAGAATGGTAAATCCTTAAATACGGAAACCAAATTGTATGAGGAAATAAAAATGAAAAAAAAAAAGTTTTCTAAATATAAATAAGAGAAAATTATTAAGTAGTTTCTATTTATGGAAAAGTATATATATAATATTTCGAATTAAAAAAATATATTAAAATATTTTTATAATTTTAAAATATCTATTAAAAGATCTATTTATTTATTATAGACATTAGATAAACGAAAAAAATATAAAATGACTTTATATAATTATGTAGGATATTTATACATTTTTTAAAAGAAATAATTTTTTTGTAAAAAAAATTCTTTTAGTGTTAAAAGTAATGAAAAAAAGTGTTTCAATCTAACGGAATTTCTTAATAGATTTTTTAAAATTATAAAAATATTTTTAATACATTTTTTAAAACCCAAATTAATTAATTTTTCCATACAACAAAAACTAAATAATAATTTTTTTCTAATAATAAAGAGAATTCCATTCAATTTATTTTTATTTCTAAGTTAATTTTTAGCTGATAAACTGGGATGTTAAAAATGCAAAATTGACGATTTATTATTTGAAGATTAATATTTTATTATGTTAAAAATGCAAAATTAATGATTTTATTTTGCTAAAGACGTTCAATTAATTTTATTTTAACATAAAAAGAACTACTATTTAATTTCTGTATCATCAAATTAAAATATTTTTAAAATTTTAAAAATTTATTTATTGATCACTGTCACGTGTGTACAACTTTCCGGGAGATTGGTGTGTTTTACTTCCTTTTACAAGGGAAGTAAATTAGTCTTCCCAACCCTAATAACTTTTAAGTTATTTTTCTTACTTCCAATTTTACCCTTTTTGTATTAAGGTACTTAGGTGAATATTAGTGAAAAATATAAGTCATGTTTGTTGATAAACAATAATGTGTGAATAATTTTATGCTATAATTTTATATTGATTATATATATATATATTTAAATAAAAAATAAATTAAATTAAATATAAATATATTTATATTTTATGACAATTTTTATTATTATTATCATAAAAAATTAAATATTAATTATTATGTGAATTGAATATTTACTTCTTAAAATTTGAGTATTTAGTCAATATTTTCTTTACTAAATTAAATATTATATACATATTTGGAGTAGGTTATTTATATCATTTTTAGTCCTTTTATATTAATACCATGGAAATAACTTTCCTGAAATTGTACTTTTCAAAAAATTAACTTTCTTAAAAATAGGCTAATTTGAACTAAACAAGGCCTAAATAGTGTTTTTTTTTTTTCTCCTAACTTTACTGAAAGTTGATGGGCTTAGCTCAATCTTTTTTCACGGAGGCATAACTAGTTAATAACATGCTACCCTTTTTTACTTTTATCTGGAAGATAGAAATTCATAGATGAAACCATCAAGGTAGCATGAAATTTGATACAAAATCCATCTGACCTCCTACTTAATCCTAAAGAAAATGAACATCCTTCCAAATGACAAAATCATAAGACCATCACAGTTGCAGGAGTTTCATGATGTTTAGATAACCAATAAATAGCGTAAGATGGCACCACGACAAGAAAACTAGATTTCTGATTTATCGACCTTATCTTCTCCGGGAAGCTCGGTTAAACATCTCTTTTATGTTGAGAGATTCTGTCTCCACTTTAATCTTCTTAGCTTGTTTCCCAGTTCTCTTTGTTTTACTGTCAGTCTTAACCTTGTCCTGTTTAAGATATGTAAGTCAATAATCTATCAACAGTTGGCATGAACACATTCTGTAGGGCATTCAAGCAGTCGGTTTGGTTCAAAAATGAAATCCTAATAACAGAAATAGACAAAAATAAAGCTGAACTATGGAGGAAATCGAACACAACCTATTATAAATCATATCAAACTGAACCAATAACCTAAATATTTCAATTTAGTTTGGTTCAGTTTTAGGTTTCCAAAAATTCAGTTTTTTGGACTCAGATTTTTTTATTTGAACTTGCATATAATTGGGCTGAGCACTCCTAAAAGTAAGACTGAAACAGAATATAGATAATGCAGAAACCCATACTAAAGGCACAGAATTCATAAGGAAGGATGCAACCACCATTCTGTTTAAATTCTTTTTAAGAGCAAAAAATTACATCAACTGCATGCGATACAAATCATAAACTTACCAATACTAAAATATTTTTAAAAATTCACGTTTTTCAAGTAATTTTAGAAAAGGAAATGAACATAAATTCTTGTCTATACCTGTAACAGACCAGAAGATGCTGGGGAATTTTCAGCAGCTGTCGAACAAATTTCAGTACCTGGTTCTTTACTTGTTGCCTCCAGTAAATTCAATCTGCAATCAAGTTCCATTTAGAGAGATAAAAGCAAACAATTCAATAGGAGTTTATCATATAATCTTCCCAAAGCTCATTAATTATAGAAAGTAATCAAGTCTTTAATGCAATACTTCAAATTATGACACAAAAGCTTCAACCAGGGCTCATCCTTCAAGTACTCCCCCAATATTGTGACAGCATCAGTCACTGCATAGGTAAAACAGCTCAATTAATGACAAGCAAAGATTTCCTTGATCATCCACAGATATTTGATCTTTTGATGTCTTAAATTTTAGACTTGTTAAATTTTTGGGGCGCCTCCCATCTGTAGGTCCTCTGTGCATAGGTTGCACATTATTTTTGCTGTTTTAATTTCAGTGCTTTATTACTGAACTAAAAATATAAAAAACCAACCGGTATCACAAGAACACAGTTCTCAGCCTCTTGATGTCAATACAGTAACACAACCCTCTTTGTGAAAAGTGTTGGAAATTGGAATGCAGCTAGTCCGACGAGTCCACTAGCATAAAAGAAAAAATTAAAACCACAAACAAGTGCTGGCAAACCAAACCAAAAACACTTGTTTGGTGATGGGCAGCCAAGTTCAGCCAGTAGCTCGGCCAATTTATTGAACCGCATGCCTAGCCATGATTCTTAACAAAAAGGTTGAGGCCATGTAAGGGGAGAAGCAGGGGTTGACTAGGGTAAACATAGTGGATGGGCATACAAGTAACACTCATGTGGCAATCATGAATCATCCAAGGAGTGAAGCTGAATACCCTAAGTGTGCTTGATGTACATTTTCACAACAGAAAAAATGAAACAATGCAATAAGTGCCCCAAAAAATCAGCAATTTATTACTCCATTTTCATAGTTTTTGGCCAGAAAATGCACATCTATGCTTGTTGGGTAGGCATACTAGTTCCATGCATCAATGCATGCTATATTAAGTGGAATTGCTTTCATTATTTCTGGCCCCTGTCTATTCTTGGAAAGTTCAAGATCAACAACATGGGCTTGTTTACTTGTGGAGAATTTGGAGTAGTTTATACAAGCTAGATGATTAAGTTTTGTATTCATGGGTTCTACTGTTATAAATGGACAGCAAGAAACTAGTTTTCCAGCTTTTCAAAATTTAACTGAGATTTGGGAAACAACTTGAAGTTACATTCTACTTTTTTTTTAACAAATAAAAATTGTTTTCCAAATAGAAAACAGTTATTCTCACATGACCAAAATTATACTAAACTTTTCATAACTATTATTATTTAGAAAAATATTTATTAAAAGAACTAATCATATTATTACAAAATAAATAAACAACACATATTTAAAAAAAATGAAAAGTAAAATAACTTCTATATGTATTTTATACTGATTAATTTTATTATAAAATAATATGAAAATTTTTTTAACAAAATTTGAGGATTAAAATATTATTTTATATTATTGACAACTGAACAAGTTTTACTTTTTCTTCCTATTTTGATGGAAAAAAAAAAGTTATCTTAGAAAATATAAATGAAAAACAATACTATTTTCCGTAAGTAAACAAGCCCTATATTTTTCAAGGATTATGTTAAGTTCTCATGCTAAGGATCATGTGACTGGTTACAGCTGCAACAACTTTATCTTTGTGCTTGTTCCTGCCTCTACATGTGGCCTCTATGGTGATTGTTGAAAGAGCTCGTCTGAGCGAGCTACCAAAACCTCAAGACTCGTTTTCAAGAAGTAAGAGTCTCAAATCTCACAAGGAATTGTAATTAATTTCATTCATGCCTTCATTAATAATTATAATTCTCTTTATACTAAAGTGTTACGTGGAGGAATAGAAGTCCTACTTGTAATAGTCTTAAATAGATAATATCCTACTGATAAAAAGAATATTAATCCTAATCTGAAAGATCCTAATTTAAAAGTAATTAAATTCATGATACCATTTGAAGCTTTATCCCTTAGTTGTCTTTTGCTGCAATTTTTGTCTCCACAAGTCCCATGTCTTGATGTTTGTCGCTCTTCATGTCTCTTGTAGTGTTTGCCAATGAATACATCCATAACAGAGGTTGTGCCCAATCAACATCAGAATACCCAACCACCTTAAAGTGACATTTGTCTTCATACAACAGTCCTTGTCTTAGGACACTTTGGTATATCTAAGAATATGAATAATTACATCCTAACGACCATCACATGTGGTTTCAAGAAATTAACTAATCACACTAACAGCAAAGAAAATATATGGTCATGCGATTACGAGAAAATTGAACCTACAAATCTCTGACATCCACAAAGATCTTTTAAAGGCTCTCCTTGTCCATGAACAAGTTTAACATTTGCATCCATGGAGGTATCTACGAGTTTGCAACCTAGCATGCTAATTTCTTTTAGTATATTCAATGCATATTTTCTTTCCAAAATAGCAAAGCCAGTTTTGGATTGTGCCACTTTGACTCCCCAAAAGTATTTCAGTTTCTAAATCCTTGGTCTAAAAATGACCAAACAAATGTTGAGTTGAGAAATCCCATCTTGAACATTGCCTGATATGACAATGTTATCAACATAAACTACCAGATAGATGCACCTGCCATTGTTATGATGTCAATAAAATATTGAATTATCAGCTCACTTCGAGACATTCCAACATGCTGCTTTAATCCATATAGAGATCTACATAGTCGATGTGTTAAGCCAAACTC
This sequence comes from Manihot esculenta, assembly GCF_001659605.2. Taxonomy (NCBI): domain Eukaryota; kingdom Viridiplantae; phylum Streptophyta; class Magnoliopsida; order Malpighiales; family Euphorbiaceae; genus Manihot; species Manihot esculenta. The sequence goes on along the minus strand of NC_035162.2, from coordinate 34,363,655 downwards.
CCCTGCTTATGTTATGTATTATAGGAGAAAGAAGAGAAATGTAAAGAAAGAAAATATGTAATTAGTGTTGAGGGTAAACTGGGTATAGATTCATAAACTAGTTAGACAGCTGAAAGGTTGTTATCCTGCTGGGTTTCTGTTAGAAAAACAGTATATATGTGTGCAGCTTATTGTAGAGAGGCTATCAAAACACATTAATACATAATGTTCTTCTCCTTGCCTCTCTAATTTCTCTTTCTCACCTATTTCTTCTCCTTCTCATAATTCTTCTTCTTTCTCTCCCTTAAATTCCTTCTTAAGTGTTGTTTGGCAAACTGCTACAGTACAGTTGGTATCAGAGCTGTGTTTCCAAGTGGATAGTGTGTTGATAGAGTCGCAAAATGACTAGATTTGTAGTGGTGGGTGCCGATTTTGTTAGATTGGATAGGTTGGAGGAACAAATTAGAATTATGCAAGAAGAGTCCAGGAGAAATATGAAATTGCAGAGGGAAGAAATCAAGCAGAATGCTTTAGAGACTAAAAATACCATTATGGAGGAATTTGGATCTCTTTTTTCTGGAATTATAAATGACAAGGGAAAAGGGGTAGTCAATGAAGAAAGTGTGGCTAATGGGACTACTGTGAGTGCCGGGGGAAGGGGAATTCTACCCATACCCAAAGAAATTATACCAACAGCAAGGATCTGGTTCTGAGAGTGGAAATTCTGCTAAAAGAGTGTTTGGGTCTTTAGTTGATTCTAAAGATATGCAAAAATATCTCCCTAAAATTGAATTAATAACTTTTGATGGTAAAGAATCTAAAGTGTGGATGAGAAAATATATTAAGTATTTTGAAGTATACAAGGTCCCAAATGAGAAGGTAGGGATTGCTAGCTTATTTTTTATTGACCGAGCTTATGCTTGGTATCACAATTGGATTAAGGATAGCAGTCCTCATTCTTAGGAGGATTTTGCGAGGGAGTTGTGTGTGAGAATTAGGGATCAAGGATTAGAAGATATAGTAGAGGAATTTATAAAGATTAGACAAGAGGAAAGTGCAGAAGAGTACCAAGATAAGTTTGAAGATATAAGAATTAGAATGGAGAGGGTGATGCCTCGTTTAGGAGAAGCCTATTTTCTTTGTGGATTATCGAAGGTTTAAAGGATGAAATTAGACCATGGTTAGAATGCTAAAACCCATAGACCTTGCCCATACCATTGAGATCACTAGATTTCAAGAACAACTCTTAGTTTGTGCTAAGAAAATCAATTATTTCTCCAAAACCACTTAGTCTTATTTCAAGCCAAACACCTCCATTCAAAACCCATATTCATACAAATTCAGCCGAACAAACCAGACCTTTCCTTATCCACCAAAACCACCTGATTTGGAAGCAACAATTAATTCGAAAACAATCCCTGCAACCATCAAAACCCAATCAAACAGTAGCCAAACATCAGTAAATCAAACACAAACAAGACTACCCTCAACCCAAATCCAAGAGGAGTTAGGCAATCAAAACCTTACTATAGATGTGGAGAAAGGTATTTTCTAGGGCACCAATGTAAACAGAAGACCCTAATGGCCTTGCAAGGTGAGTAAGAAGATATGGTAGAAGGGGATGAAGAGTGGCATGATGTGTTAGGAGAAGAGAAAAAGGGATTCTTTATCAGTCTTCTTGTGATAACACTCCTTCATAGAATGGAGTTACCGAAATAAAAAATCGACATCTTCTTGAAGTAGCCAGAGCCCTCTTATTCCAAATGAAAGTACCTAAATGCTTTTGGATCGATGTTGTATCTACTGCTTATTTTTTGATCAATCGCATGCCCTCCTCCGTCTTTCATGGTGATATCCCTTATAACATTTTATTTTCCAATAAATCTTTGTTTCCTATTGATCCACGTATCTTTGGTTATACTTATTTTGTTCGTGATATTCGTCTATAGGTTACTAAATTGGATCCCAAATCACTCAAATGTGTCTTTCTTGGCTACTCTCAACTTCAAAAAAGGGTATCATTATTTTTCTCTTGATCTGAAGAATTTTGAAAAAATTTAGAGTATTCTTGTATTTCACTCTTAATCTTTACAATTTGATTTACATGACTATTTATACACAAAGAATTATATCTAAACAGGAAGTAAATAATTAAATAATAATTACAGAGATAATTAAGGAACCTAATCAAATCAAATCCCTAGAATCAGCTAGGATCAACAAATAAGTCAACACTCCCCCTCAAATTGGTGCAAAGATGTCGCACATGCCCAACTTGCAAATCAGATTATGGTAGATATTGTTGTTGAGCCCTTTAGTAAACACATCCACAAGTTGCCAGTGGAAGTCACATGAACTAGGCTCAAGACACCGTCTGTTAATTTTTCTTTAATGAAGAACCGATCAATTTCAATGTGCTTCGTCCGGTCATGTTGGACTGGATTTTATGTTATACTTATAGCAGCTTTATTGTCACAATACAAAGTTATCTTATATCTCTCGAGCAACCTCAACTCCCTCAATAAATTCTGCAACCATAAGAGTTCACACACACCTTGGGCCATTGTTCTGTATTCTGTTTCAGCACTTGACCGAGCAACAACACTTTGTTTTTTACTCCTCCAGGTAACAAGGTTCCCTCCCACAACTGAGCAATAGCCAAAGGCGGATCTCCTGTCATCGAGAGATTCTACCTAATCTGCATCTGTAAAAGCTTCAACTCGAAGGTGACCATGTTTGGAGTAAAGAAACTCTTTCCCTAGCGCAGACGTTACGTATCTCAAGATGCAAAGTACAGCCTGCATATGAGTCTCGCGAGGGTCATGCATGAATTGGCTGACTAAACTAACATCATAGGCTATATCCGATCGAGTGTGTGAGAGATAAATCAACCTTCCTACCAATCTCTGGTATCTTCCAATATCCATGGACTCACCAGTTCCTGCTTCCAGTTTGTGATTACTTTCAATGGGAGATTCTGTTGTTTTACACCCCATCGTACAAGTTTCTTCTAAAAGATCCAAAATGTACTTTCTTTGGGAGATGAAAATTCCTTGTTCTGATCTAGCCACCTCGATACCTAGGAAATATTGCAATTTTCCTAGATATTTGATTTCAAATTCCTGAGTCAACCTCTTTAGTTGAGCCATTTCCTTTGTCATCACCTGTCACCACTATATCATCAACATACACAATAAAAAGGGTGATCTTACCCTTGTGATGTTTGATAAACAGAGTGTGATCAGTATTGCTTTGTTGATAACCAAAGGACATCATGGCTCTACTAAACCTGTCAAACCAAGCTCTGGGAGATTGTTTTAGCCCATACAAAGCCTTTTTTAACCTGCACACCTTTCCTTGTGTCTTCTCATCAGCGAACTCAGAAGGAATTTCCATGAACACTTCTTCCCCTAAATCTCCATGAAGGAAAGCATTCTTCACATCAAACTATTGTAAGTCTCAATCCAAGTTGGCTGCACAAGATAACAGAACTCTGATTGAGTTCATTTTTGCAACTGGGGCAAATGTCTCTTGGTAATCCACTCCATAGGTTTGGGTGGATCCTTTAGCAATCAATCTGGCCTTAAACCGTTCAATTGTGCCATCGGCTTTGTGTTTCACTGTGAATACCCATTTACAACCAACGAGTTTCTTTTCAAGTAGGAGAGTGACAAGCTCCCATGTCTCATTTTTAGCCAATGTTTTCATCTCTTCAATCATTGCTCCCTTCCATTTAGGATCTGCAAGAGCTTTCTTCCAATCCTGTGGAATAGACAAGGCAAAGGCTCTATAGGAAGGAAACAAGGATTCATACGAAATAAAGTTAGAAATAGGGTGTTTAGTACAAGATCTGACCCCTTTTCTTTGTGCAATAGGTTTATCTAAGTCATTGGAGCATTCAAGAGTTGTGGGTAACTCACCATAAGAAGATTCTTGATTGGGTAACTCACCAGAAGAAGATTCTTGACTCTGAGTAGACTGCATATTGGCTTCTTCTGCCTTGTATTCTTGATTGGGTAACTCACCAGAAGAAAATTCTTGATTCTGAGTAGACTGCATAATGGCTTCTTCTACCTTGTCTCTCCTCGAATACCTTCTCAAATCTAGCTTGTCCAAACGACCAGTTCTCTCTTCCTGATTGGACATCTCCCCCTGTCTACTAGAACTCAAACTCTCTAGTTGAACCATATCATTTAGAATCATAGAATTCAGGATCACTTCTTGCTCATTATTCTCCCCCTAAAGAGATGAGTGGGTGGTACTGAAGTAGGGTTCAATTTCTCGGAAGGTAACATCCACACTGACTAAGTATATTTCCTAGAGGGAGGGTGATAACACTTGTATCATTTCTGTGTCAGAGAATACCTAACAAACACACATTTAAGGGCAGGGCCTTGGGATCCAATTTCCCTGTCGTCCTAGCATGGACAAAGCAAACACACCCAAATACTTTTGGTGGAACAACGTATGAATTCTTACCTCATAGAACCACCAAAAGACTCATAACGTCAAGGGCCTTGAGAGGCATTTTATTGATAAGCAGATACAAGGATTGCATCTCCCCAATATGCTTTGGGTAGGTTCATGGTGAACATAAGAGATCGAGCTACCTCCAATAGATGCCTATTTTTCCTCTCAGCAACGCTATTTTGAGTACTAGTATAAGGACAACTAGTCTGGTTACTATCTCATTACTCTCCAAATAAGCAAAAAATCTACTATCCATGTATTCTCTTCCATTGTCAGTCCTCAAAATTTTCACCTTAGTATCAAATTGAGTACAAATCATCTTATGAAAGGATTGAAAATAAGAAAAAACATCACTTTTAGCTTTAATCAAATAAACCCAAGTCATTCGAGTGCAACAATCAATAAATTAACAAACCATCGATTACTAGATAAGAAGACAGTTTGAGTAGGCCCCCAAACATCAGAATGAATAGTCGGAAAAGGAAACTTTTATTATGACTCAAAGGATAAGATGTCCTAGTGTATTTAGCATACTTACAAGCATCACAAAATAGAGAACCAAACTGAGTTCTAGCAAACAAATTAGGATAAAGTTTTTCTAAGACAAAAAATGATGGATGCCCTAACCGCCTATGCAACTGTATTATTTCTTGATTGACATCCTTATTTTCTCCAAAACAGGCTTGAAATATCGAAGACTCTAGATCACCCTCCAACATGTATAAGCCATCATGCAGCCTACCATTGCCAATCCTTTTCCCTGTGCGAAGATCTTGAATAACACAATGATCAGGAAAGAATTCAATTTTACAGTTAAGGGTATTGGTAATAGTACTGACAGGTAAAAGGTTGACAGGAAAGTGGGGAACATGGAGGACATATGATAATTTAATATTGGATGTATAAATAACAGAACCTATTCCGGATATAGGAGTAAAAGATCCATCAATAATTCTGACACTATATTTGGTTAGAGAAGGAAAATAATTGAGAAAGCCTTTAGAAGAGCCTGTCATGTGTCTATTCGCACCAGAATCGATAATCCATAGAATATTATTAAGAGAGGAAGCATTACCTGACTTTACAAAGTTAGATGTAGCACTGGAGGATGAGTAATCAGAGTTAGAAATCGAGACTCTTTTACCTTCTGCCATCGAGACCCTTCTGCCATCAAGACCCTTTTTCCTTCTGCCATGGTAAAGGTTTATGAACTGTGACAGAATAAGAGGTATCCAAGGTTGTATACACAAGAGAGCCCAATCGATTTACCAAAAAACCGGGTAGCAGCACGGGAAGGCCAGAAAGATGGTCGGAATTGTCGCCGAAGTGATCGGAGCGGCGAAGCAGCGTCCGGCGTCGGAGCTGGACAATCGGCCAGCGACAGTCCGGCAATTCTCCTAGTGCCGGCGGTGAGAGGAGAAAAGGCTCCTAAATGGGTTAGTACCAAAATGGTAGATCTAGGATTTTGAAACCCTAAAGAGGAAAAATTGAATTTGAGCCCTAAAATTAGGAAAAGGCTCTGATACCATGAAGAATTTAGGAAAAATTTAGAGTATTCTTATATTTCACTCTTAATCTTTACAATTTGATTTTACACAAAGAATTATATCTAAATAGGAAGCAAATAATTAAATAATAATTACAGAGATAATTAAGGATCCTAATCAAATCAAATCATATCCCTAGAATCAGCTAGGATCAGCAAATAAGTCAACATTAATCGGTACCTTGTGTCTGCTGATGTAACATTCTTTGAATCCATTCCGTTCTTTCCGCCATCATCTGTTTATGATACCTAAGGGGAGGAAGATGACCTCTTGTTATACATTGTTTGCTCTCTAGCTCCTCAGACTCTTCCTGCACCTGCCACTCATGTGCCAGGTCGCCCTCCCATTTATCATGTTTATTCTAGACGCTTAAAAGACTCTAATTCGCTCCGCTACTAGCTTCTTCATCGACAAATCCTGCTCCCATCGATTCTTCACTGTCTGATTTAGATTTGCTCATTGCTCTTCGCAAAGGTAAATGTACTTGCACTCATCCCATTTCGTCTTTTGTCTCTTATGATCAATTATCCTCTTCTTCTCGTTGTTTTCCCACTACTTTAGATTTTATTCCAGTCTCCAAAACTATTATTGAGGCTTTATCCCATTCTGGTTAGTGTGCTGCAACGGAAGAGAAAATGATGGCCCTAAACACTAATGGTACTTGGGAGTTGATGTCCTTGCCCCCAAGAAAGCGGGCTATCGAATGTAAATGGGTGTTTACAGTGAAAGTAAACCCTGATGGATTTGTTGCTCGCCTCAAACTTATGGCGTTAACTATTCTAATACATTCTCTCCAGTTGCCAAACTCGCATCTGTTTAATTGTTTATTTCCTTAGCAGAAGACAATGAGACATTTGCAGATCCTGAAATGTACAGATGATTAATTGACAAGCTGAATTATTTGACGGTGACTCATCCTGATATTGCATATTCAGTTAGTGTAGTAAGTCAGTTTATGTCCTCTCCTACTGTTGCTCTCAGTGGAATGCTCTGGGATAGATTATTAGCTACTTGAAAGGGGCTCCAAAACGAGGTCTCTTCTATGGTAACCATGGGCCCTCAAATATTGAATGCTTTTCTGATATTGATTGGGCAGGCTCAAAGGTTGATAGGAGGTCAACCACTGGATATTATGTTCTTGTGGGAGGTAACTTAATCTCATGGAAAAGTAAGAAGCAAAATTTAGTCTCTCGTTCCAGCACGAAATCTGAATATCGAGCCATGGCACAAGCCGTATATGAAGTCTTGCGAGTGCGTCAACTGTTGGAAGAGATTGGGTTCACAAATTCGCTACCTGCTAAGTTGTGGTGTGATAATCAAGTAGCTATCCACATTGCCTCCAATCCAGTATTTCATGAGAGGATTAAACACATCAAGATTGACTGCCACTTCGTTCGTGAGAAAGTCCAATAAAAGATAATCTCAACAGGACATATCCGAACTGGAGAACAACTAGGAGACATCTTCACTAAAACTCTAAATGGGACTCGAGTTTATTATATATGTAATAAGTTGGGCATGATTAACATCTATGCTCCAACTTGAGGGGGAGTGTTATAGGTTATAGGAAGTGAATATTGATAGATATATTAGTTACTTAATCTTAGAGATTACATGATCATAGACTTGATTTCCTTTTCTTTTTAGATATGATCTCTCATGTATAAATATGTTATAATCTCTATTGTAATAGATAACAAAAATTACCTTTCTACAAAAAGATCTCCAATGTCATTTTTCTAACACCCAAATTCCAAAGAGAAAAAACAACATTGAAGGCTATTATTTTGTCTTGAAAGAAGATGAGAGAACCAAAGGATGGGTTAGGTCTAGGATGAAAATCGCCTACATCAGACGAGTCTTCCGATGCAAGATCCAAAGAGAATCGGCAAAAGTCTTATGTGCCAGCACGTGTGGTGGCGTCAGAAACCTTATTGGTGGCACATGGTGGTCAACGACAAGGTTTCTAGCAACGAGGTTGTTGGACAATAGTTGCAGGTCATCTATGCTACTCCTGAGCATGGTTTTAAATCGCGGTCGCGGCCACATTCGCGGTCGTGGTCGCGGGTAACGGAAACATACCTGTAACGGCCGTAACGTAACGGTAATGGCCTGGCGCTACGCAAATTTTTTTAAAAAAATTGCAAAGTTCATAAATAAAATGATATTGATTAGATTTAATTTAGAACAATGTATACAAATGCATAATAAACATAAATATATAAAATATAGATTATTTAATTTAAGTTAAATATCATATAATTTAAAATAAGAAAAATCAATATAATCTTTATAGATCGAGTAAACTAATAGCTCAAAATACAATTTTAACTCAAAACTAATACTTTAATCCACAAAAACTTATAAAAAGAAGGGAAAAAAAAAACAACAATTAAAAACTAAAATAGATAAAATTTAACTAACTTTTTAGAAGAAATAAGCTTGGAAATAGAGTAATTTATAATGGATCTAAGTTTATATGAGAAATATGCAGGGAAAATTGAAATTTGAAAGAGAAAGGGAAGAGAAAACTTAAAAAATATAGTCTTTGAAGCCGTTGAAAAGTGTAGAAACTAATGAAAATGAGAATAGGGAGCAAAAGATAAAAGATATAAAAGAATTTTAATTATTGGTAACGGCCGTTACCGTTACGTAACGGTGGGTAATGGTAACGGCGTAACGGCCGTTACGCCTACAAATCAGGAGGGGCCGTTATATAACGAGATAACGGGTAACGGCCTCCCCCAAAACCCGTTATATAACGTAACGGCCGTTATTTAAAACCATGCTCCTGAGGTGGATGGTGAGATTTAGAAGTCACCATGCACCTGCCTAAGATAGAGAAGCTCTCTTGTTCCTAGACCCAAAGGTTAGAAAGATGATGCAGTGTTCACTTCCATGGCTCTAATACTATATAGAAATTAGAAGAAGAAAAAGATTAATTAGGGTTTAAAGGAAAGCTTGATTATTCCCTCAAGCCCTTTGGGAACATATACAGTTTACTTGTTTACATGTAAGGACAAATGCACAATTACAACATATAAAACAGCCCTAAATAATCTCAACATATCTAAATAAAATTGGAAAAAAACTAAGTCCTAGATTGAATAGGAAAACTAAATACACCCAATAGCAAAATCTCACCAAAATAGGAAGACAAGTGGATCTGAATGGGCAGTCTTGACATCTCTCCCATCTTAGGCCAGTAAGAAACAAACATTAGACATGTTTCTAAGCTCAATTATACACCAGAGGCATGTTTCTTATTGGCCAGCACCATGTCAAAAACAATATTCGAAAATACTTATTTAGTTATAATGTCAAAATATCATTTGAAGTTTATTAGAATCTAGCAAGAGTGTCAAAAGACAATCAATATGTTTTCATATCAGCTAGCATTATCCCCAGGCTTAATTGCTAGAATCCAGTTTGTCATGTCATGCTTAAGCATTATTTCTAGCCCTTCTCAATGGAAAAAGGTTCAACTATTTGTCAAATGAGATTAAGATCTGCCAAGCTCACCCTTTGCCACTATTAGAATGAGTATGCAGTAATTGACTGGATTGGAGGCTTTGCTAGAAAGATTTACCTACAAACATGCCTAGTAGCTAATTATGGGGCCTAAGTCCTAATTGATGGTCTTAACCTACCATATGATTGGGCATAACTCATCTCTTGTTGAACTCAATGCCCAAGCAACAGTAATGCGAATTCCAGCTTTTATCCATATTTCGGGTCACCTTGTGTTTTTTTTTTTAATTGCTGCCTAATATTTGCATTCGCATAGGTAGACAAATTTCACCAAATATACACTGGCTATGACATCACCAGCAAGAAGATATTGTTTCCTATCATCAGCTTCAACCCAATGCATAGGGTTCAATGAATAGGTTTCTACATTTTCTAATTAAATTAAGCTCCCTCTTAAGAAAAAGAAAAGAAAGAATTAAGAATAGGGTTATAAGTTGTTTCAAATTACTAACTTACATGTACTCTTCTCATCTTGAGCAGCATAGTTTTTGTCCAATGAGGGTAGAGCCTGTTTTAATTGGCAGACCTGCATTTAAAATCACTTGAGAACATTAAAACCATATGAAAGCTCCATCTTATGCAACTCATATGCAGTTCAACATAAATTAGTAAGGATGTGTACCAATAATGCTGAAAACTAATTATAGTAATTGAAGATCAACAGAGAGCAACAAAGTTCAATAAATGGACAAAGTAAACAGGTAAATAAATCAGATAAGATATCAAGATATGAGGAATGAAAAAGCAAAAAAAATTCCTTTCTCATAGAATCAGGCTCTACCACATCAAACAACATAAATATCAGAAAATTTTTCATCCCTGAAAATTGGTTACATGACTAAAGCTTTACGGTAAAATTCCTTGCAGTAAGTTAAGTCTAAGCAGATATAGACAGACCTTGCAAGACAACCAAGACAACACCTTTGAATCATCAAGGCGAAAAAACTTTGAAGAGCCAATTTCTGCACATAAAAATAGAGAGAGAAAAAGAGATAATAGAAGAAGAAGATGGTATCATCAGATAATATCCAATTAAAACTATGTTAAACAGTATTTAAATACATTGTTCTAAGTTAAATTATTGCTTCCAATTCAAAATACAGTTCTAACATGTTAAGTTACACAATGTCCTTGTACTAAAGTTGATCTTTTCTTATTGATTGAGATCCCAACATCATGGACTGTGGACATATTTTAACTGGTTAAAATTTTCTAAGGATGAGAATCATTCTTTCTAACCACTAAAGTATGCATCACTTATCAATATTCTAAATTCAGACAATGCAACCAGATTTCATATTTTTCATCTTTTAGCATCAGTGATTCAGTTGCAAATCCAATCTATCATGACATGTCACATGGTAAGACAATTTAGAAACAAACATCTTATCATAGGATAACATGAATTAGCCAATAAATTTACATATTTTCTTTATCATTTGCCATAGACTGATAGATATAGTCGCCAACCTTTTATCTCACAAACTACTTGCATGCAATTCTCTGCAATGGACATTAAACGGTGATATCCAGGATAGCCATCAACAAAGATTATCTCATCTAATTGTCTGAACTTCCCAGGATCATCCCCCTTCTGCATATCAATAAAAGTAAAAGTTAATTCAAACTAGAAGGTCGTCAAATAGTAATTCCTTGTGAACATACTGAAAAACCAGAGAAACTAGATAGACTAGTTATAGGGCCCATACATCACTGTAAGTTTGCATTTGTTTTTTCCACTACAAAGTCAGATAAAATGATCAACAGGATTCTCAAGATGAAAGAAATCCATAAACCAGGGATGAAAATTAATTGAAGAATCAGTATTACTGTTATTGTCTTTGCGATTAACTTTAAATGAAGCACCAGAAATGACAAGTGCACCTTCATCCGAGCTTGCTCAAAAATAGGCAACAAAATGAAGACAGGATCAACTGGAGTGGCAGAATATAGGCGCCCATCTGAACAAAAACAGTTGGCGAGGGATAAAATAAGCAAACATACACAAAGAAGACCAATTGACTGATTATCACTACAGTTGAAGTGAATGGGAGAGAATAAGTATCTATATTCCATAAAACATATATAAATAATAACCATGTAGACTGTATTATCAATTATATTGAATTGACCAAAATGTGCCTCTATTTTCCTAAAACTAGAAAGTGGGGACCTTTGTCTTCTTTTGACTGATGACACTAATGAACAGTAAAAGTTGTTTAATCAGTATTTTAATGCCTTAAAATAAAAAATTGAGAGTGGTTTCCATAATATATTAGTATTACAGCCAATTAACTGGAATTTAAATAGTGAGGTAACTGGATATACAGAAGAGACAATAAATGATGTATCAATTTATAGGGACTATTGTCATCATATCTTGCACTAAAAAATTTCATGATCTATAATCTAGCATCAAGTATTGTTTACTATTTATGCAAGATGAATCATTTTGTGAAATCAAACAGAAGAATGAAATCTCTGGCTTTTCAAAAAATGAAAAGACAATCTCAGGTAATTGAGTAGAGAAAAGATAACAGCTAAATTTGCTTTTCCTTAGTTACCCTTTTTTCACCAGAAGAACAACAACATAAATAGCAACAAAAGCTTCTCATTGGCATATTTGATACATATTCAATTATTCTTTATTCAGATGAACTATCTACCTTCACAAACATAATCCCCTAGAAACCAAGATGTGTAGGATTGCTTGAACCAGTGAAGTTCTTGGAGCACTCCATTGATGAGAAGATAGCATGTTGCCTTTCCTGCTATGCAATAGAATAAGTTTCATGGCACATCCTACATGACGTCCATAATAAAGAACAATATATTTTGTTGAAACTTGAAATTTTGATCAATGTGTAAAACCCAAGTGCAACCATCATGTGTATATTGCATTACCTGATTTTGGATGTTGAAGTGACAAAAAATGTCCTACACCATTTTCAATTGCACCTTTACAAGGCAAGAGGATTAGTTTTGTTTCATGGGAAAGAAATATGAAGGCAAAAAAGGGGCAAAACCAGGAATTTACTAGGCGCAATGAGAAGACGAGTTTCATCCATGCCTTCCCACCAAGCCATTTCAACCTTCCATCAGCAACCAATAAAAAATTTCACAAGATTGTAGAAATAAATAAAAAACTAAATAAAGGAGAGATGCAAAGTCATCACATGGAGCAAGGAAAGGAATTACAAAGACAAAGCAACTACAATTGCAACTAAAAATAAATCAATCACTTTTCTGTAGAATTTGAGTTCCTTTTTTCCAATATAATAAAGTAGGAAAAGACATCACAAACAATTGTTACAACTGCGAACATAAAATTATAAAATTTCCCTCCCACTATCACTCCAAACTATTTTAACAGGAAACCATTTGCATAAAAAGAGAGGATTTTCATTCTATTGCTTTTATTAGACTTAACTCTTTGACTGCACAACCATGTTTCCTATGGAATTTAAAAGGTTGTTTTTAAATAGCAAAACTTTATTTAGGGGTGATATAACTCTGTCAGGTTTGACTTACAACAATATGAAAAAGAATCTGCTTAATATAATGAGAAAGACGTTACTTGTACAATAATCAAACAAGATAAACAAGGACTAGCTTAAACAGATAATCAGATGCCATTAGATGTATGGAACCAAAAGGAATTATCAGGCAACTGAAGTAAGACAAGGAAATCAGTCTCTGCAGACCAAGAACTCTTGATACCCAAAACAAACAAACTGATACCCAAAAATGCAACTTCCTTCCGTGGTTCACATATTCAAATCAAAGTACATTATGCAACACCATAATAAAAACTATGAAGAATTAACACTAACAAATACAATGGATTCCAATCACTAACAATTACGAACAATTAGAATATCAATTTGGCAACAAGTATCAATGAACAAGTATGAAAGAGTATTTCAGAAAAAGGAACTTAGAATCGAATTCTATCTCACCCACAACACTCGAGATCAATTTCAGGCTTTGAACGTGGTTAAGTGTCGTCTGTCTGACCCGAGAGACTGCTATTATGAGAAATACAGTGCGTCTGGGGACTTGAGGCGGCAGCGGGACGAACAAAGCTAAGAGGTCGGTAGGCCAGGTGGGATCGGACTGAGGTTGAGGAGCTGTTGGGTATTTAGACAGGGAAAATTGATTGTGCAGTGAGTTATGAGAACGGGGATTTATGAATTCTGTCGGAATTGTAGTGGAGCTTTTATGAAGTGCGGCAAGAAGAGATCCGATGAAGTCGAGATTGGGTGCTTATGTAGCATTGTGGAGATGGAGAGCTTCAGTGACCTTTATTGGGTGGGCAACAAAAGGGGTAATGGATTCTGTGAACTAGTCTCGGTGGAGTGCCGCCGATGAGGAAACAAGCGGAGGAGGAGGTCCAGTAAGTGGGCTCGGTGCTAATTAGAAACTGCTGGGGTTGAAGATTAGTTCTGATATGGGATTCGATTGAAGGGGGAATGTGTGTGCAGGTGAGGAAATGGCGTATTGAAAGAAAACTGGTGGTCTGAGACGGGCAAGTTGAAATGTAGATTGGGCACTGAGTGATGGCGTGATGGAGGAACAGGGCGCTGGGTATATCCACTCTAAAGCTTTGTTTGGATGGAAGGAAATGGAGGGAAACTGAGAGAAAGAGAGGGAAAAGGATTGAAATTTTTGAAATATCTTTGTTTGGACTGGAAAAAAAAAACAAAAGAGAGGGAGAGAAGTGAAGACCAAATGAATGGAAAAAAAAAAAAACGAAATTACATTTTTGAATCAGATGTAAATGTCCCAAATTATTTTTCTCTTGAATGGTGGAAACCGGTGGAAAACAAGTGGAAAATGCTTAATGAAATAAGTTTAATTGACCCTTATATTTTTGCTCCTTAGATAAATAAGCCTATTTTAATTTCCTGGCCAAATAAACTTTTAAATTTTAATTTTAAGGTTAAATAAATTTTGATTTAATCAAATATTATATTTTAATAATAAAATATTATTATAATAAATATTATGTTTTAATAATAAATTTTTTAATTTTAAAAATTATTTACTATTTCAATTCTCTTTTTAATTTTTATATTAATTAAAATACTAAATTCTTCCTATTTTAAATTATAAAAATAATATTTATTATTATATTAAAATTTATTTCATTTTAAAAATAAAATTTAAAATTTTATTTATTAAAAAAATTAAATAAAATTAAGTTTATTTAACTTAAAAAAAATACAGAAAATTAATTAGACTTATTCTTAAATACTTAAATGCCTTTTATCCAAATAAAAGAAAAACGTGAATTTATATCTTTATCTACCATCTTTTACTCTTTATTCTATTATTTTTCTTTTCTTTGATTTAGTAATGTCTTTTTTATTTTAAATTAACAATAAAATACTTCATTTTTTCTTTTTATTTAAGTTAAATTAATTTCTAATTATATTAAAAAATCAAATAAATCCAACCATTTAATTTAATTATTTAATTCATTAAATTTGATTGGATTATTAATATATATATATAACTTAAAAAGAAACTCTATTCAGTCTCATATTTGATTGGATTATTAAAATAAGTTCAAACTCATCGTTTTTCAGTTCTCTACATCATCGTTTTCTATTTTGATTGTGGAGCTCTAATCAAAGTAGGGAATATTTGATTCTCTAATCAATTGTTAATAGTTTCTCGTTTACACATATATGCATACAAGAATAGTAAACATGAAGAGGAGATATTTATAATTGTAACAAAAGAAAAAATAATTTTACAATTGTACAGATCTAACTAACAAATTAAACGGTGTCGTTTTATCTTTTTTTATGACTTATTAATTCCTTGACTTTTGCGTTGTCGTTTTACTTAATGGGCGGTGGGTTTTTGTTATTCTCTTCGGGTTTTAAGTATTGGGAATATAATTCCATATCCCCCGAAAGATGGAGACGAGTCTAGGGTTTTAAGTCCCATCTTGACGATGAGAGTTTGAAATTGGGGAATTTAGCAGCTTGATGAATACATCAGCAATTTGAGATTGTGAAGTCCATGCACGGGTTGAATGAGGCCATTTTGTATATTTTTCCAAACAACATGGCAATTTATGCCAAGGTGTTTAGTTCGTACATGAAACACGAGATTTAAGGTGATGTGCTAAATTGTGTGATTATCACAGTAAAGAAAAGCAAGTAACTCTGTATTGATATGAAAATCTCGTAGAATGTAGGTAATTCGTTTTATTTCACAGACAGTGGAAACCATGCTTCTGTACTCTACTTCGGTAGTAGAACGACTGATTGTGTTTTTTTTTTTTCAAGAAATCATAAAGGATCCGCGAAAGATGCAATAACCAGTGAGGGATCTTCGAGTGGTTGGACAAGTTGCCCAGTCAGCATCGCAAAAAGCTCGAAGCTTTAAGTCACCTAAGGTAGAAAAGAAAAGGCCTTTAGCAAGTGTGTAACGACCTAGAAACTTGACAGCTACCGGCGCTAGGGTTCAGATCGACTTAAGGTTGCCAGAACCAGTAGCAAGCCTACTATACATCCTGTTACACATTATATAATCCCAAATATGATATTAAAAACATATAAAAATATTTTCACCTCATGAATCAAAACTCAACATATACATACTATTATAACTGAAAACAAAAATCCATACTACAACTCACATCAAATGCTCCAGCATGGTCAATATTACATGTCTCAGTTTGGTTCAATCATCTTAAACTTTAAAACTTTTACATAATAAGATCATAAATAATGGAATATAAAAGAAAACTCAGGCAAAGCACAATTCTAATCCATAATATATTACATGTCCATAATTATAACTATTACATTAGAACTATACCATAAACATTGCTACCCTCCGAGCTAACTTTGGTCCTGCAAATATGGGGTTAGAGAAAAGGGATAAGCTACTAGAGCTTAGTAAGCAGAAGCGTAATCATAAAACAGTTTAATAAAATATATGATCGTATGAATATGTCATAACAAATAATTCACATCAAGATGAACTTGTCATCAATAACCCTCCATAATTCTAATAGTGCTCGACCCACAATGGATACTCCTCAAGACTTCCCCTTAAACATAACATAACATATTCATAGTGAGTTCTATTCACTATGATATTTTCGTATCTGTCATAATATATTGTAACATGCTCGAGGGCTAGTGAGTCATCCAACATCCATCCACAACAACAATTACTTATGCAATGCATTATATTCGTGAACTCTAATGCAAAAAAACCTAATCATATACACATGATATTCGTAATGCATAAGCATGCTTAAAATATTTAATTTCTTTAAATTAATAGTTTAGTTAGTTCTATTCACCTCTGATTGATGCAAGCCTAGCTCTGAAGCAGTTATCTCATTGTCGGTCTCTACTGTAATACCCGGCTAGACTCCGGCGTCGGAATTTCAATCTTCCGATGAAATCTCCGTTGAAACCCAAAATCTCGAAGCTGGAATCTCCTTAAGAAGGGTAAAATAAGGTTTTTATTAAATGAATTTTGAAAATTTTGAGGTTTTAAGAAAGAAAAAAAAGACTTTTGAAGAAAATAGTTTTGGGGGGAAAAACCAGGTTCGGCCGCCAAAGGTGGTGCCGCCGCGGGACCTCCCCTTTGAGCCCCCAAAGATGGTTTCGTCCAGCCACCTATAAGAAGCTTTCAGCCCGAATATGAGAGAACTTTCTCTCCATTTTCGAGCAGAGGTAGGTTCATGCCCTCCCTTTGTGATCTTGTTGTTTTTCCTTCAAATCTTTCAGAAAATTCATGAGTTTTGCCTTATTTTTGAATATTTGAGCTTTAATCCAAGTTTTGAAACCTTGGAGACCTCCATAGACCGTTTTATCTCATCTCCACGTTGGGGTTGCTGTCACCTTTATATCTCCAAGAGGTAAGCCTAGATCCTTATTTTTCTTATGTTTTAATCAAGTTTTAAGAAGGGGTAAAGGGTTAAAAATGCATAAAATGGTTAGATCTAAAGTTTTAGAGTTTGAATTGGGTTTTTAATGAATGTTTGCTCTTATGAGTTTTTATTGTTGTTTGTTGGGGTTTAGACTAGTTTTTATGCCCCTTATGCTTGTTGAGTGTGTATGTATGTTTTTTAGGAGTTGGGTGTGAGGATTTGAGAGTTTTGGTGGCTAAGTGCATAGGGTAGAATCGGGTTCTGTCTTGATGGAGAACCCAAGTTCGGCCGCCGAAGGAAGCTTCGGCCGCCGAACCTGCTTGTGGAAGCAGCCTTTTGGTCGCCTAATCTGCCCCCGAAAGCATGACTTTCAGATCTGTGATGGGTTTCGGCCACCGAACCTGCCCCCGAAAGTCCTTGACTTTCGAATCTTTGAAGAGCTTAGGCCACCGAACCTGCCCCCGAAAGTCCCTGACTTTCGGATCTGTGAGGGACCTTCAGCCGCTGAACCTGCCGCCGAAAGTCCCCTGCCCAGCCTTCCTTTGCTTGTTTTATGTGCATGTTCTAGTATGTTTGAGGGAGTTTTTGGGGAGTTGTTTAGAGTCATGTAATGGTTATGTTTAATCCCTCATTTGAGTCCATCTATGTAGGATCGGACGTGGGAGACCGTAGAGGCCTTCAGTGAGTTAGTTGCGTCAGTGTTAGGCGAGCGTC
Source organism: Manihot esculenta (assembly GCF_001659605.2). Taxonomy (NCBI): domain Eukaryota; kingdom Viridiplantae; phylum Streptophyta; class Magnoliopsida; order Malpighiales; family Euphorbiaceae; genus Manihot; species Manihot esculenta. The sequence continues at coordinate 34,345,508 of NC_035162.2, read as the reverse complement.
AGCCAAAGGTGAGTAGAACTAAATTATTTTTTAAAGTAACTAAACTTTTTAAGCATGTTCACGCATCACGAATGCCATGTTTATGTATTAGGTCGTTTGCATTAGAATTCACAAATATGATGCATTGCATAATTTACTGTTGATGTGGATGGATGTTGAATGACCCACTAGCCCTCGAGATGATATGATATGATATGGTACAAAAGTCCAGGTGAGGCCCATTCTACGCCCCTGGCATTATGAATATGTTATGTTATGTTTAAGCGAAAGTCTTGAGGAGCTCCGTCGAGGGCCGGGCACATTGGATTATGTAGAGGGTTACTGGTGATAAGTCCATCTTGGTGTGAATTGTTTGTATTGTTGTAACGACCCGAAAATCGGACCGCTACCGGCGCTAGGATCCAGATCGGCTTAAGGCCGCCGGAACCCGTAGCAAGCCTGACATGAAACCTGTAAGCCTGTTTAATCCCATACATGATCAACAATCATCCATAAAAATTAAAAATTTTTCTTTCATTCATTCCTCATACACCAAACTCAACCTGTGCATGCACTAAACGTAATCATAATCATAAACTTGACCCATCTGTGGGATCTCATCAATGCCCTAATGGGCGATACATCAAGTTGAGTTGGTTAAACATAAACATCAATAGACATTAAGATCATGTATCAACAAGGGATTACAATGAACTATGGTCAAGCACACTTCTAAACCTCAATATCATTATACATAACATAACTATTTAACTCTACATCATTATACAATTTACCATGTCCACTAGCTATCTATTACAAACATAAGACTTTACTCTTCTTGACTTCTCTGTCTAGCCCGTACCTGCAATCCTGGGGGATTAGGGAAAAGGGGTGAGCTACTAGAGCCCAGTGAGCAGAATAATAGAAAACATTTAAATCTCATGCCATCATGTAATGCAACACATCACAACAAATCACATCTCGGATGGTATTGTCACCAATAGTCCTCTACATTCCAAAGTGCCGGGACGTAGAATGGGTACAACTGGTCTTTCTCTTAACATAACATATCATGCATGCCAATGTGCCAGGGACGTAGAATGGGTACAACCTGGACTTTCTCTTACATAGTGCCAGGGACGTAGAATGGGTACAACCTGGACTTCCATACCATATCATGCCGTAGCATCATCATACCATATGAGGACTAAAGGATCATTCAATAACCAATCCACATCAACATCATAAATGCAATGCAACATATTCGTGATTTCTAATGCAAACAACCTAATTCATCACATGGCATTCATGATGCATGAACATGCTCAACTGTATAGTTCATTTGCCTTAAAACATAAAGGTTTATTCTACTCACCTCTGGCTGAAGCTTTACTGACTTAGAAGCAGCTGAACTCACTGCTGGGGTCCTCGGTTCCTCGGGTCCGAACCTACACAGGTGGACTCAAGTGAAGGACTAAACAACTAGAACATAACTCTAAAAATATCCCCATAAAACCCCCTAAAACACCTCAAAACAATCATGCAAAAACATGCAAAGGAAGGCAGAACAGGGCAGGTTCGGCGGCACCTTCGGCGGCCGAAAGTCCCTCCAGAGCCGAAACCCAGGCAGGTTCGGTGGCACCTTCGGCGGCCGAAAGTCCCAGACAGAGACGAAAGTCTCTTTTCGGGGGCAACTTCGACAGCCGAAAGGCCTGCCTCCCCAGCCATGTTCGGCGGCCGAAAGCTCCTTCGGCTGCCGAACCTGGTTTCTGCCAAAGGGCAGAAACTTGGCTCCTTTAAGCACACTTGCCTCCAAAACTTCCAAGCATGCATTTAGCTCAACCAAAACATGTAAATATACATGCATTGGCTCCTAGGGGCTTCAAACTAACTTAAACCCCAACTACAACACACAACAACAACACAAATCCAACATACATTGCTCAAAACATAACATTAACTCCAAAAACCTAACTATGAGCTAAACATGCATTCTACCCCATAGATCTTGCATAAAACTTACTTTAAACATGAAATGAGCTTAAGATCGGCTCTTACCTCTTGAGGATCGAGAGAGAGACGTCCTAAACTCGGAGGTGGGAGATTTTGAGTTCTTGAACCTCAAAGCTCCAAAACTTGCTTTAAACTCGAAAATCTTCAAAACAACGTAAAAACTTGTGAAAATCTTGAAAGATTTGAAGGAAAGAACTCAAGGATGGTGAGGAACGGCGGAAGGGCTCACCTTGGCCGAAAATGGGGAGAAAGCTCGCCCATTTCGGCTAAGGGGCTCTTTTATAGTGGCTGGCCAGGCCACATTCGAGAGCCGAACGTGCCCCCGCATGCATGCCATGTTTGGCGGCCGAACCTGAGGTTCGGCGGCCGAACCTGGGCTTCCCTCACTTTTGCCTTCGGGGCCTAAGGCACACCCGAAAAGCATGCATGTTCGGCGGCCGAACCTGAGTTTCCTCCAAGGGTGTTTTTATTCCAAAAATTCATTTCCTCTTTACTTAAAATCATCAAAAACATTAAAACATTTCATGAAAATATGGTTTTACCCTTCTAGAGGTCTCCGACATCTGAAATTCCACCGGACGGTAGGAATTCCGATACCGGAGTCTAGCCGGGTATTACATTCTCCCCCCCTTAAGAACATTCGTCCCCGAATATTCCTCAACTAGCACATGCATAGAGTCATCACAACATACACATGACACACATGAAACATACAAGAACTAACCTTAGAAAAGATAAGGGTATTGCTGGAGCATGGACTCCCGTGTCTCCCAAGTGCATTCTTCCAAATTGTGGTGGTTCCAAAGGACTTTCACCATCGGGATTTTCTTATTTCTTAGCTTTCTGATCTGGGTGTCTATGATCCGCACTGGCTGCTCAACATAGGTGAGATCCTCTTGGATCTCCACATAAGGCTCACTAAGAACCTTGCCCGGATCTGACACAAATTTCCTCAACATTGAAACATGGAAAACCGGATGGATTCTTGCCATTGAAGCAGGCAAATCTAGCTTGTACGACACATTCCCAATCTTCTGCAAGATTTCAAAGGGTCCGATGTATCGTGGGGCTAGTTTACCTTTCTTCCCAAAGCGAACCACTCCTTTCATTGGAGACACTTTGAGCAATACCAGATCCCCCTCCTGAAACTCTACCTGTCTTCTGCGGATGTCTGCATAACTCTTCTGTCTGCTTGCAGCAGTCTTGATTCTCTCTCTGATTATGGGTACCACCCTGCTGGTGATCTCTACTAGCTCAGGCCCTGCCAAGGCCCTTTCTCCAACTTCCTCCCAGCAAACAGGTGACCTGCACTTCCTCCCATATAAAGCTTCATATGGAGCCATCCCGATGCTAGCATGATGGCTGTTATTGTAGGCAAACTCCACCAAAGGTAAATGCTGCCTCCAAGAACCGCCAAAGTCCAGCACACACATTCTAAGCATATCCTCGATAGTCTGGATGGTCCTTTCTGACTGTCCGTCAGTCTGGGGGTGGAAGGCAGTGCTGAAATCCAACCTAGTACCCATGGCATTCTGCAGACTCCGCCAAAACCTGGAGGTGAACTGGGGCCCTCTATTTGACACTATCGAAATAGGAACCCCATGCAGCCTGACGATCTCATCCACATATACCTGCGCCAACTTGTCCACAGAGTAGCCACTCCTGACAGGAATGAAGTGAGCATATTTGGTGAGTCTGTCCACAATCACCCATATGGAGTCCAATCTGTTGGACGCCGCCGGTAACCCCACTACGAAGTCCATAGCTATATTCTCCCATTTCCACTCTGGAATAGGTAGCGGGTTAAGCATTCCAGCCGGCTTCTGATGTTCCAGCTTCACCCTCTGACACACTTCGCAGGCTGACACAAACTGTGCCACTTCTTTCTTCATCGCTGGCCACCAATAAACCTTCTTCAAATCTTGATACATCTTGGTGGCTTCGGGGTGAACGCTGTATCTTGCATTATTTGCCTCCCTCATAATGTCTCCTTTTAGCCCTATGTCGTCTGGTACACAAAGTCTGCTCCCATAGCAGAGGATCCCCTTACTGTCAAATCTGAACTCACTGTCCTTGCCTGACTGAACAGTCCTGGCAATCTTCACTAACTCTGGGTCCTCATGCTGTTTCTGAGCCACCTGCTCCAGAAACACAGGTGTCACTCTCATCTGGGCCACTAAAGCACCTGTACCAGACAACTCTATCTGTAGACCTTCATCAATGAGCTTGTAAAACTCCTTCACCACTGGTCTCCTCTCTGCCGTGATGTGGGATAGACTGCCTAGTGACTTCCGGCTTAGGGCGTCTGCCACGACATTCGCCTTATCCGGATGATACTGAATCTTGCAATCATAGTCACTCAGCAGCTCTACCCATCTCCTCTGTCTCAAATTCAAATCTCTTTGACTCAGGATGTACTGCAGGCTCTTATGATCTGTAAAGATCTCACATTTTACCCCATAGAGGTAGTGCCTCCACATCTTGAGTGTAAAGATTACTGCTGCCATCTCAAGGTCATGTGTGGGGTAATTCAACTCATGCTTCTTCAGTTGCCTAGAAGCATAAACAATCACCCTCTCATTCTGCATCAGTACACAACCCAGTCCCACACGGGACGCATCACAAAAGATTGTAAAGTCCTCATCACTAGATGGCAGAGCTAAAACTGGTGCTGAAGTCAACCTCTTCTTAAGCTCTTCAAAACTCTCTTCGCACTGGTCGGTCCACAGAAACTTCTGATTCTTCCTGGTTAGTCTGGTCAGAGGAGCTGCTATTTTCGAGAAGTCCTGAACGAACCTCCTGTAGTAACCTGCCAAACCCAAGAAACTCCTGATCTCCGTCACTGAAGTGGGTCTAGTTTTCTTTACCTTTGTAATCCCTGTTAACATGATCATTATGTAAAAGTTTTTAATTATGAGTTATGCTTGAACTAAGGTTGAGGCATGTGATATTAACCATACTAGAGCATTTGATGAGGGCTCTGGTATGGATTTTATGTTTTCAATATGATACATATACAGGTTGAGCTTGGTTTTATGGAATGTTTAAGTTTTTGTAATGATGTATGATCATGTATGGGATTTTATCAGGTCTCAAGATGGATAATAAGCTTGCTACGAATTTCGGCGACCTTAAGTCTATCTAAATCATAGAGCCGGTAGCGGTCCGATTTTCGAGTCGTTACAGAGTGGTATCAGAGCCCTAGGTTCATATGGTCGGACCTAAAGAGTGTCGGGCTCATAGATGTTATAGAAGGGCAAGCACATTAGGAAAAATCATATCCACTAAGATAGGATGTAGAGTCCTGTCTTGATGAAAGTATGATGATGTGTAATGCCATGATATTATGCATGTGCATTAATGATATGTTATGTATATGTTGTGGATTCATGTGTGTTCATATGAACCATATGATGCTAATGTTTATGTGATATATATTATTTTTCAGAAGACAGGATGCGAGGCTCACGTCGATCTGCACGATTGACTGAAGTTCCACCTGAAAATGAGGGCATGGATGCCCTTCCTCCTACTGCTCCGTCAAGGGCACGGTCGAATAGGACTAATACAGGTGAAACATCGAGGGACCCTAGAAGGTCTTTTGATGTAAACAAAAGGAGAACAAATCCGGGAAGGATGTCTGCGGATATTAGAGAAACAGTGGAGGATGACCAAAGAAGAGACAGAAGTCTGGGTGTGAGTTTTTTAAGAGAGGGTATGGGAGAATCTGAAGGAGGCACTCATGCATCGGGTTTTGCTTACCCACCTCAGTACCAACCCTACCCACAGAGACCCGGGTATCTGATGGGAGGTCCATCGAATTTCTCTAGCTATCACCCGTACCCCTCACATATGCCCTATTCTCCCTACTACCCACCATATCCACCATATCCCATGTTTTCACCTCCACCCTTTTATTACCAGAATCCAGCAAACCCTAATCCAGGGAATGCTGCACCACCTCTTCCTCCCTCAGCAAAACCAGAAATTCCTGAAACCCAACCATCCAAACCTAACCCATCAGCAGGGAGCAAGGTGAAATGACGGACTATCTGAAGTTGGATGCTCCTAAGTATAAAACAGGTGATGATCTATTTGAGTACCTCAAGACGGTGAAAATGATAGCTGATGATTTAGGGGCCAGTGATAGCAGAGCCATTCAGATGGCGGGGTTCACTTTAAAATGCAAGAAGGCAAAAGGAATGGTTCAAAAACTATGTGGACCCGAATCTGGATAGCCTATCTTGGGAACAGTTTGCAAACGAGTTTGCAGGGTGGGATTTTCCAGACAGTTCGAGAGAGTTGAAGGTGATAGAATTTGAGCAGTTGAGACAAACTGAAGATATGAGCGTGGATGAGTATACAGACAAGTTTCTGGAATTGCTTCAGTTTGTGGGTCGGGCTTATGACACTGACCAGAAGAAGGCTAGGAGGTATACCATGAGACTCCACTCTAGGTATTCCTCCTTGATTCTAGCAGTAGAGAGAGAGAGCTTCCACACTATTGTGGATGCAGCCAGGAAAATGGAGGCTAGTGCCATTATTCAGGGGACAGTAAAGCAGCAGGTGGCACAGTCTTCGGGTTCCAAAACCCCAGGAACATGGAAATTTGATCTCTCCTCTCTGAGTGCAGCCACCACAGGAAGTAAAAAGTGGAGTAAATCTACTAGAAAGCCAAAGAACAAGTTCTGGAACATGTTAAAGTCTGGTCTGGGAATGGGTGGTGATTCAAGCTCTGGTTCGAACAGCTCTGTATGTGTGAGGTGCGGTAAGCCGCACAAAAGGTTTTGTCGGTTTGGGACTACAGCTTATTTTAGATGCGGACAGGAGGGGCACATGGCACGTGAGTGTCCTAATGCAGCTATGATAGCACAGTCCCAACAGACAGTTTCTGGCAGTATGGCTCAGCCAATAGCTTTTGTAACAGCCCAGACGTGATCCCCGGCACTGTTACCGTTCACGGCCCAGGGCTATCCCTCGCCTGGCCTCTTGCCACCTCGGGCTTTCCACTGGCGTCGTGAACAGCTCTTAACATCCATTCACCCTCACGGGTTCCTGGCAGGATTTGTCCCCTTGGATTCTTGCATCGAATGCATCCTTCCCCAAGTGGATTTGGCCCAAATTTCCCTTTGGAAATTAGGTCGCCTCCCCCACTACTCGAACCCTTGACCTCCCACTTTAAGGGAATAGTCTGGTGAGAGTGAGTACCAATTGTTGGCACAATTGGTACTCACTCTCACCAGACTATTCCCTTAAAGTGGGAGGTCAAGGGTTCGAGTAGTGGGGGAGGCGACCTAATTTCCAAAGGGAAATTTGGGCCAAATCCACTTGGGGAAGGATGCATTCGATGCAAGAACCCAAGGGGACAAATCCTGCCAGGAACCCGTGAGGGTGAATGGATGTTAAGAGCTGTTCACGACGCCAGTGGAAAGCCCGAGGTGGCAAGAGGCCAGGCGAGGGATAGCCCTGGGTCGTGAACGGTAACAGTGCCGGGGATCACGTCCGGGCTGTTACAGCTTTAGCCACATCTCAGGGCAGAGGGCGAGGTCGAGGAAGAGGGACAACCTCTTCTTCAGCAGGTTCCTAAGGGGAAGGTCCTTCAGCTCCAGCACGGATCTTTACCATGACACAGCAGGAGGCCAACACATCGAACACGGTGGTGTCAGGTAAACTCACTATTGGGTGTTTTGATGTGTATGCTCTTATGGACCCTGGTGCCTCTCATTCTTTTGTTTCTTCGAGAGTCATAGAGAGTTTGGGTTTGATAGCTTCTGGGCTAGAGTGTCCTCTTTGGGTCAGTGGGCCCAAGTGTGATCCATCTGTAGCAGAGTCAGTCTGCCGGTTCAGTCCAGTCTTTGTTGAGGGTAAGTGCCTTCCAGCTGACCTTGTGGTTTTAGATTTGACTAATTTTGATGTCATTCTAGGGATGGATTGGCTCTCTACTCATGGTGCTACTTTGGACTGCAGAGATAAGGTAGTCAGGTTTAAAGAACAAGATGGATCGGAGATCGTCTTCAGAGGAGATAAGGTAGGTATGCCTAGAGGTTTGATATCTGCCCTGCAGGCTCATAGGTTGCTTAGGAGGGATTGTCAGGAGTTTCTTGCTCATGTCAGAGAGGTAAATGGTCAGGTTAGGGACCCAACTTCAGTGCTCGTAGTCAGAGATTTTCTCGATGTTTTCCCAGACGAGCTACCAGGTTTACCACCTGCTAGGGAAATAGAGTTTGAAATTGAAGTAATGCTAGGAACCAGACCCATCTCTATTTCTCCCTACAGGATGGCACCTGCAGAGTTAAAAGAGTTGAAAGAGCAGTTGCAATAATTGGTAGATAAAGGTTTCATCCGACCTAATACCTCACCTTGGGGTGCTCCGGTTTTGTTCATGAAAAAGAAGGATGGATCCCTAAGGCTTTGTATCGACTACAGGCAGTTGAACAAAGTCACTACCAAGAACAAATATCTGTTACCCAGGATCGATGATCTGTTTGACCAGCTAGCAGGAGCCGGTTGTTTTTCCAAGATAGATTTGAGATCCGGGTATCATCAGCCGAGAGTCAGAGAGGAAGACGTATCCAAGATAGCTTTCAGGACCAGATATAGGCATTATGAATTCCTAGTGATGCCATTCGGGTTAACCAATGCCCCTGCAGCTTTCATGAATCTCATGAACAGAGTTTTTAACCAGTTTCTGGATCACTTTATTGTTGTTTTCATTGACGATATCTTGGTGTATTCCAAAAATACAGAGGAGCATGCTCATCATCTGAGGATTGTGTTGCAGACCCTAAGAGAACACGGCTTGTATGCCAAGTTCTCTAAATGTGAGTTTTAGTAGAGGAGTATCACTTTCTTGGGGCATGTGGTGTTAGAAAAGGGAATCCGAGGTGAACCCTAAGAAAGTAAAAGCTGTAGCTAACTGGTCCAGACCCACTACAGTGACAGAGATTAAGAACTTTTTGGGTTTGACGGGTTACTACTGGAGGTTTGTCCAAGATTTCTCTAAAATGGCTGCTCTTATGACCAGGTTGACAAAAAAGAATCAGAGGTTTGTTTGGTCAGAACAGTATGAGGAAAGTTTTGAAGAGCTAAAGAGAAGACTGACGTCAGCACCGGTGTTAGCTCTGCCTATAAATAATGAGGATTTCACAGTATTTTGTGATGCATCCCGAGTGGGACTAGGTTGTGTGTTGATGCAGAATGAGAGGGTAATTGCTTATGCTTCTAGACAGTTGAAGAAGCACGAGTTGAATTATCCTACATACGATCTAGAGATGGCAACTGTGATCTTTGCACTCAAGATGTGGAGGCATTACCTGTATGGGATAAAATGTGAGATCTTTACAGATCATAAGAGTTTGCAATACATCTTGAGCCAGAAAGAGTTGAACCTGAGGCGGAGAAGATGGGTAGAACTGCTTAGTGATTATGATTGCAAGATCCAATATCATTCGGGTAAGGCAAATATCGTGGCAGATGCTCTCAGCCAGAAATCACTTGGCAATTTATCCCATATCTCAGCAGAGAGAAGACCGGTGGTGAGAGAATTTTACAAGCTCATTAATGAGGGTTTACAGCTAGAGTTGTCTAGTACAGGTGCTCTAGTAGCTCAGATGAGAGTGACACCTGTGTTTTTTGAGCAAGTGGCACAGAAACAGCATGAGGACCCCGAGTTGGTGAAAACAGTGAGAACTGTTCAAACAGGCAAGAATTGTGAGTTTAGATTCGACAACAAAGGGATCCTCCATTACGAAAACAGATTGTGTGTACCAGATGACGTAAGCTTGAAGGGAGACATTATGAGAGAAGCTCATAATGCCAAGTACAGTGTTCACCCTGGGGCCACCAAAATATATCAGGATCTGAAGAGAGTTTATTGGTAGCCAGCTATGAAGAGGAAAGTGGCACAGTTTGTGTCCGCTTGTGAAACATATCAAAGGGTGAAGCTGGAACATCAAAAGCCAGCTGGAATGCTCAACCCTCTACTGATTCCAGAGTGGAAATGGGAAAATGTGGCGATGGATTTCGTGGTAGGGTTACCAGCAACGTCTAACATATTAGACTCTATATGGGTAATAGTGGACAGATTGACCAAATTGCTCACTTCATTCCTGTCAAGAGTGGTTACTCTGTAGACAAATTGGCACAGGTATACGTGAAAGAGATTGTCAGGCTGCATGGGGCCTAGTTTCGATAGTATCAGATAGGGGACCCTAGTTTACCTTCAGGTTTTGGCGAAGTCTGCAAAATGCTATGGGCACGAGGTTGGACTTTAGCACTGCCTTTCATCCACAGACTGACAGACAGTTAGAGAGGACCATCCAAATGATAGAAGACATGTTGAGAATGTGCGTGCTAGACTTTGGCAGTTATTGGAGGTAACATCTACCATTGGTGGAGTTTGCCTACAAAAACAGTTACCATGCTAGCATTGGGATGGCTCCTTATGAAGCTCTATATGGGAGGAAGTGCAGGTCACCCGTCTGCTGGGAAGAAGTAGGAGAAAAGGCCTTGGCAGGGTCAGAGTTAGTAGAGATTACCAGCAAAGTAGTGCCTAATGATCTGAGATCCAGAAAATAGGGTTTTACACTGTTTTGGTAAGCTTGGTTTGAGAGGAGAGAGTTCCTCTCCTTTTATTCTTTTCTTTTGTCAGCTAGCGAGGTCTAATGACCCTGCCACTATTGGGCCACGTGTCTCTGTCATGTGGATACGCACGTACTGAGATATCAGACGTCTGCTCCATGCTAAAAGGCCATTTAATTTCCTTCTGGCGTGCGTGTAATAGGTCTGCCTGACGTATGGGCCGGCTGCCCCTTACCGCATTGGACTTTCAGAAATGAGCCAGGTATGAAAGGACTGGGGCCTACAGAAGGCCCGACCTCAAGGTTGGATGGCCCAGGCCGGCTCGTTGAAGAGGCCCCCTGACCTTTGGATCAAGGTCGCCATCATGGGCTAGGCTTTATACTGGGGTGATGAAGTCCAGTGGTCATCAGTGCCTATCATTAGAGAGAGGATCAGAACAGCTGTGAGCAGACAAAAGAGTTATGCAGACATCCGCAGGAAGCATGTAGTTTTCCAGGAGGGAGATATGGTGTTGCTTAAGGTGTCTCCTATGAAGGGGGTGATTCGTTTTGGGAAGAAAGGTAAACTAGCTCCAAGGTACATCGGACCCTTCGAAATTTTGCAAAAGATTGGGAATGTATCTTACAAGTTAGATTTACCTGCTTCTGTGGAGAGAATCCATCCAGTTTTCCATGTTTCCATGTTACGAAAGTTCGTGTCAGATCTGGGCAAGGTTCTTAATGAACCTAATGTAGAGATCCTAGGAGATCTCACCTATGTTGAGCAGCCAGTGCGAATCATAGATACTCAAATCAGAAAGCTGAGGAACAAGGAAATCGCGATGGTGAAAGTCCTTTGGAATCACCACAACATAGAAGAGTGCACCTGGGAGACCCGGGAGTCCATACTCCAGCAATACCCCTATCTCTTTTAAAGTAAGTGTTATATGCTTTCATGTGTGTTCTTGATGTTTATGTTTGCTTTGTTGAACATTCGGGGACGAACATTCTTAAGGGAGGAAGAATATAATACTCGGCTAGACTCCGGCATCGAAATTCCAATCTTTTGACAAAATCTTCGTTGAAACCCAGAATCTCGAAGCTGGAATCTCCTTAGGAAGGGTAAAATAAGGTTTTTATTAAATGAATTTTGAAAATTTTGAGGTTTTAAGAAAGAAAGAAAAGAGTTTTGAAGAAAATAATTTTGGAGGGAAAAACCAGGTTCGGCCACCGAACCTTAAGTTCGGTCGCCGAAGGTGGTGCCGCCGCGGGACCTCCCCTTTCGGCCCCCGAAGGTAGTTTCGTCCAGCCACCTATAAGAGGCCTTCAGCCCGAAGATGAGAGAACTTTCTCTCCATTTTCGGGCAGATGTAGGTTCATGCCCTCCCTTTGTGATATTGTTATTTTTCCTTCAAACCTTTCAGAAAATTCATGAGTTTTGCCTTGTTTTTTACGATTTGAGCTTTAATCCAAGTTTTGAAACCTTGGAGACCTCTGGAGACGGTTTTACCTCATCTCCACATTGGGGTTGCTGTCACCTTTAGATCTCCAAGATGTAAGCCTAGATCCTTGTTTTAATTATGTTTTAATCAAGTTTTAAGAAGGGGTAAAGGGTTAAAAATGCATGAAATGGTTAGATATAAAGTTTTAGGGTTTGAATTGGGTTTTTAATGAATGTTTGCTCTTATGAGTTTTTATTGTTGTTTGTTAGGGTTTAGACTAGTTCTTATGCCCCTTATGATTGTTGAGTGAGTATGTATGTTTTTCAGGAGTTGGATGTGAGGATTTGAGAGTTTTGGTGGCTAAGTGCATAGGGCAAAATCGGGTTCTGCCTTGATAGAGAACCCAAGTTCGGCCGTCGAAGGAAGCTTCGACCGCCGAACCTGCTTGTAGAGGCAGCCTTTTGGCCGCCTAATCTGCCCCCAAAAGCATGACTTTCGGATCTGTGATGGGTTTCGGCCGCCGAACCCGCCCCCGGAAGTCCCTAACTTTCGGATCTATGAAGGGCTTAGGCTGCCGAACTTGCTCCCGAAAGTCCCTGACTTTCGGATCTATAAGGGACCTTCGGCCGCCGAAAGTCCCCTGCCTAGCCTTCTTTTGCTTGTTTTATGTGCATGTACTAGTATGTTTAAGGGGGGTTTTTGGAGAGTTGTTTAGAGTAATGTAATTGTTATGTTTGGTCCATCATTTGAGTCCATCTATGTAGGATCGGACCTGGGAGACCGTAGAGGCCTTCAGTGAGTTAGTTGCATCAGTGTTAGGTGAGCATCAGCCAAAGGTGAGTAGAATTGAATTATTTTTTAAAGTAACTAAACTTTTTAAGCATGTTCACGCATCACGAATGCCATGTTTATGTATTAGGTCGTTTGCATTAGAATTCACGAATATGATGTATTACATAATTTACTGTTGATGTGGATGGATGTTGGATAACCCACTAGCCCTCGAAATGATATGATATGATACGGTATGGTACGGAAGTCCATGTGAGGCCCATTCTATGCCCCTGACATTATGGATATTGTTGGCCAAGTGGGCCAGCATCCTGCTCAGATCCCTTCGAACCATGGCGCTTGGGCTTGCTACGCTATAAGGAATTAGAGTTGCACCTCTGCTAATAGCTTAAGCTTTTGGCATGGTGGTAAGCGCTCGATCCTACAATTGGTATCAGAGCCAAGGTCATGGGTTCGAATCCTAGCAGGTGCTGGGGAGGGGATTGTTGGCCAAGTGGGCCAGCATCCTGCTCAGATCCCTTCGAACCATGGCGCTTGGGCTTGCTACGCTATAAGGAATTAGAGTTGCACCTCTGCTAATAGCTTAAGCTTTTGGCATGGTGGTAAGCGCTCGATCCTACATATATATTATGTTATGTTTAAACGAAAGTCCTGAGGAGCTCCGTCGAGGACCAGGCACATTGGATTATGTAGAGGGTTACTGGTGACAAGTCCATCTTAGTGTGAATTGTTTGTGTTGTGATGCATTTCATACGAGCATATGTTTATTAAACTGTTTTTATGTCCTACTCACTAGGCTCTTGTAACTTATCCATTTTCTCTAACCCCAGGTTTGCAGGATCAAGGATAGCATCGGGAAGTCGGCATAGTAACTAATATAGATTAATGTAATAGAATAGTTGTGGACATGCATTGTTTAATGGATTAGAATTGTGCTTGGCCCTAATTTTCTTTACCTTTATAATCCCTGTTAACATGATCATTATGTAAAAGTTTTTAATTATGAGTTATGCTTGAACAAAGTTTGAGGCATGTGATGTTAACCATATTAGAGCATTTAATGAGGACTCTAGTATGGGTTTTATGTTTTCAGTATGATACATGTACAGGTTTGTAACGACCCGAAAACTGGACCGCTACCGGCACTAAGATCCAGATCGACTTAAGGTCGCCGGGACCCGTAGCAAGCCTAACATGCATCATGTACAACTGGTATAATCCCATACATGATCAAACATAGACATAAAAATTTTAACTTTTCTCATACCAAACTTGACCTGTGCATGCACTGTACCTGTAAACATAAAAAAAAACCCCTTACTGGAGCCCTCATCAAATGCTCCAGTTGGGTCAACATATCATATATCAAGCTTGGTTCACCATTTCTCAAAATAAAAACATTACATAAAGATCATGTGACAAAGGGATTATCCACACACTCGGGCCAAGCACAACTCTATCTATTACATTATATTATATCATTTTACATTTTATTACACATCTTTACATTACATCATGTCCACTACTATTCTACTACATAAACATAACCATAGCCATGACCCGCTGACCTCCTGAACTATCTCTGTCCCTGCAAACCTAGGGGTTAAGGGAAAAGGGTGAGCTATAAAGCCCAGTGAGCAGAACAATAAAAACAAATTATAAAAATATGTCATCATGAAGTGCATCACATCACAAGTAAATCACCTTAAGATGGTATTGTCACCCATAGCCCCCTATATATCCAATAAATGCCCGGCCCTCTACGGAGCTCCTCAGGACTTCTTCTTAACGTAACATAACATGTTCAACTGTGCCAGGGGCGATTAGGCCACACCTGGTCTTTTCATCTCATATCATTTCATCTCATGTCATATGGTATCATATTGAGGGCTAGAGGATAATCCAATATCCATCCACATCATCATCATCAAATTATGCAATGCAACATATTCGTGAATTCTAATGCAAACAACCTATTACATAACATGGTATTCATGATGCATGAGCATGCTTAAAACATTTGATTTCTTTAATATAAAGAGAGTTATGTTCTACTCACCTCTGGCTGACGCTTACTAACTCTGGAGCAGCTAACTCACTGCTGAACACCTCGGTTCCTCGGGTCCGATCCTACACAGGTGGACTCAAATGAGGGACCAAACATACTCTAATAGGACTCTAAACATCTCCCTCAAAGCCCCCTAAAACATCATAAAATAATCATAGAAAGCATGCAAAAGAAGGCTGAACAGGGCACTTGTAACGACCCAGAAATCGGACCGCTACCGGCGCTAGGATCTAGATCGACATAAGGTCGCCGGGACCCATAGCAAGCCTAACATACATCCTGAATACCGGTCAAATCCCATACATGATCATACATATCCATAAACATGAGAACTTTTTCTTTTCTTTTACCAAGCTCAACTTGTGCACGCATATAAACATAAACATAAACCACACACTGGAGTCTCATCATATGCTCCAATGGGGTATTTCATCAAACATCAAGCTTGGTTGAACATAAAGATCATAAAACATAGATCACGTATATACATGGGATTATCCAAACATACTATGGTCAAGCACAATTCTAATCCTCAATATCAATATTACATAACATGACTGATCATAACCTTACATCATTTTACAATTTATCATGTCCACATCTAACTATTACAAATCACATGACTTTACTCTTCTTGATTCCCTGATCTAGCCCGTACCTGCAATCCTGGGGGATATAGGGAAAGGGCTGAGCTACAAGAGCCCAGTGAGCAGAATACTGAAACATTTAAAACATATGCCATCATGTAATGCATCATATCACAGACAATTCACATCAAGGGTAAACCTGTCACCAAATAGTCCCAGCATCATATCCATGCCAGGCCGTAGAATGGGGTCCTGGTCTTCCTGTCATATCATAACATTACTTACCATTGCCCCAGGGCCTCATATGGGCACCTGGTCTTCGCGTTCCATACCGTGCTAGGCCGTAGAATGGGGTCCTGGTCTTTCATACCGTGCCAGGCCGTAGAATGGGGTCCTGATCTTTCCTCAGGGACTAATTGGATCATACAGCATTCACCCACATCCACAACAAAGAATGCAGTGCAACATATTCGTGGATTCTAATACAACAACCTATTATATCACATGGCATTCGTGATGCATGATTCATGCTAAAACTTGCATTAATTTAAAACATAAGGTTTATTCTACTCACCTCAGGCTAACTCTGACAATGAACTGAAGCAGCTGACTCACTGCTGGGGTCCTCGATTCCTTGGGTCCGAACCTACACAGGTGGACTCAAATAAGGGACCAAACATACTAGAACATGACTCTAAAAATATCCTCCAAAAACCCCCTAAAACACCTCAAAACAATCAAAGAATTCATGCAAAGGAGGGCTGAACAGGGCACTTTCGGCGGCAGGTTCGGCGGCCGAAAGTCCCTCCAGAGCCGAAAGTCATGCACCTTCGGCGGCAGAAGGTTCTCTCCAGAGGCGAAACTCATGCATGTTCGGCGGCACCTTCGGCGGCCGAAAGTCCCCTCCAGAGACGAAAGTCCACTTTCGGGGGCAGGCTTCGGTAGCCGAAATCTTGCCTCCACAGGCAGGTTCGGCGGCCAAAAGTTCCTTCGGCTACCGAACCTGAGTTTCTCCCAAAGTGGCAGAAACTCGGCTCTTATGCACATTTGCCTCCCAAAACCTTCAATCATGCATACAACTCAACCAAAACATGCATAAACACATACATAAGCTCCTAGGGGCTTCAAACTATCCTAAACCCCCAACTACAACACATCAAAAGCAACTTAGCAACCTACATTGTCCATAATCACAACTCAAAACCTAACAAAGCTCAACTGACCTAAGCATGCATTTCTACCCCATAAATCAACTTGAAACTTGTTTAAAACATATAATGAGCTCAAGATCGGCTCTTACCTCTTGAAGATCGAGAGGAAAAATGATCCTAGCTCGGAGATGGGAGAGATCGAGTTTCTTGAACCTCCAAGCTCCAAAACTTGCTATTTGCTTAAAAATCTTCAAAACAAAGGTGAAAACTCATAAAAATCATGGAAGATTTGAAGGAAGAACTCAAGATCGGCATGAGGGCGGCGGAGACTCACCTTGGCCAAAAATGGGGAGAAAAAGCTCACCCGTTCGGACATGGGGACCCCTTTATAGGTGGCTGGCCAGGCCACTTTCGGGGGCCTAACGTGCCTCCGCATGCATGCCATGTTCGGCGGCCGAACCTGGACTTCCCTCACTTATGCCTTCGGGGGCCTAAAGCACTCCCGAAGCGCATGCATGTTCGGCGGCCAAACTTGAGGTTCGGCGGCCGAACCCGAGTTTTCCTCCAATGTTATTTTCATGCAAAAACTCATTTTCTTTCTTGCTTAAAAACATAAAATGCATTAAAACATTTTATAAAAACATGGTTTTACCCTTCTAGAAGTCTCCGACACTCGAGATTCCACCGGACGGTAGGAATTCCGATACCGGAGTCTAGCCGGGTATTACAGCACTTTCGGCGGCAGGTTCGGCGGCCGAAAGTCCCTCCAGAGCTGAAACTCAACCACTTTCGGCGGCACCTTCGGCGGCCGAAAGTGGTTCCAGAGCTGAAACTCATGCATGTTCGGTGGCACCTTCGACGGTCGAAACTCCCCTCCAGAGCCGAAAGTCCAACTTTCGGGGGCAGGGTTCGGCAGCCAAAACAAGCCACCACAGGCAGGTTCGGCGGCCGAATATTGCTTCGGCTGCCGAACCTGAGTTCTTCCAGAATGGCATAACTCAGCCTCTCTCATGCACAAAAGCCTCCCAAACTTTCCAAACTCAAACTACAACACTCACAAGCATGCATAAACATGTATATAAACATATAGGGGTCTCAAACTAGCATAAACCCCAATAACATCACATTAAACATGCATAACAACACACAATACCTCATAACTCACATGACCCTAACATTTTTACATCTAGCTTCAACATGCATCTCTACCCCAAAATCCTTCATAAAACTTACTTAAAATATTGTAAAAGATGAGGATCTACACTTACCTCTTGAAGATCGATGGTTGGTGCGACCTAAACGTGGAGATGTGGAGAATCCAAGCCCCGGAAATCTCCAAGCTTCAAAACTTTGTTCTAAGCTTAAAACTCTTCAAAACAAATATAAAACTCATGCAAACTTGAGGGATTTGAGGAAAAAACATAAAAACAACCAAAGGAGAGCATGAACTCACCTATGCCCGAAAAGAGAGAGAAAACTCGCCCATTTTCCGAACAAGGGGCCTTTTATAGGTGGCCGGCCAAACTCCCTTCGGCGGCCAAATCTGCTCCTGCAACTCCCCCACGTTCGACGGCCGAACTTGGGGTTCGGCGGCAGCAAAAGGAAGCCATTTTCGGAAGCCTAACGTGCCCCCTAAACAGCACTATGTTCGGCGGCCGAACCTGGGTTCTTCCCTCCTTGGTCTTTTCTTTCAAAACTCAATTTCTTTCTCATTCAAAACCTTAAAATACTTAAAAATATTTTAGAAAACCTTTATTTTACCCTTCTAGAAGGCTCCGACATCCGAGATTTCGGGATTCCAACGGAGATTCCGCCGGAAAATTGGAATTCTGATGCCGGGGTCTAGCCGGGTATTACAAGGTTGAGCTTGTTTTCATGGAATGTTTAAGTTTTTGTGATGATGTATGATCATGTATGAGATTTTATCAGGTATCCAGGATGTATAGTAGGCTTGCTACGAGTTCCAGCGACTTTAGGTCGATCTGAATCCTAGCGCCGGTAGCGGTTCGGTTTCCGGATCGTTACATCTACAGTCTCCCAAGTCTGATCCTACACAGATGGACTTAAATGAGTGACCAAACATAACTTTTACAACACTTGACATTACCCCAAGAAATCTCTAAAAATATAAAAGAAAATATGTGGAAAACAGGCTGAACATGGCTAGACAGAGGACTTTCAGTAACAGGTTCGGCAACTTAAGGTCCCTTTACAAATTCGAAGGTCAAACTTTCGGAGGCAGGTTAGGCGGCCTAAAGGCAGCTTCATAGGCAAGTTCGGTGGCCAAACCTAGCTTCAACGACCAAACCTGGATTCTTCTACAATGCAAAACTCAATTATACCTCAGCCAACAGTCCTTAAAACGTACCCAAACTCACATACAACAGCTTAAAACCACTCCAAAACAACCAAGGAGCCTTTGAGAAATTAGAAAACTCTATCAAAAGCAACATGCAAGCAATCTAGCGCACCAACATTCAAGATTCAAAACAAAAAGGGGAAAAACCATAATCTTTGCATGCAACTACTTTAACTACCCACAACCTTATGAAAACAAATTGCAACTTAATCAAAACATCAGGATTTTGAAAGCACTACTTACCTCTTACAGAAACAACAACAACGAAAAGGAAAATTCAGAGAAGAGGAAAGGATGAGCTCCGAAGGTCCCAAAAGCTAAAACTCGAAAATCATACTTAATTCTTCAAAACAAAAGTAAAACTCATGAACTTCTAAGGGATTTATGAAGGATCAAAGTGAAAAAAGCATCAAGAGATCTTAGGCTCACTTTTGCCTGAAAAAAGAGAAAAGCTCCTCTCAAAATCGAGTTGGAGGCCTTTTATAGCTGGGTCTACCAGCTTATGTTCAACGGCCGAACCTTGATGATTTTAAAATCATTTTTTGCACATTTTAAAATGCTTCAAATTCATTTTATAAAAGTCCATTTTGCCCTTCTAAAGTTTTCGGTTTCGAGATTTCAGATTCCAACGGAAATTCCGTCAGAAAGTTAGAATTCCAACATTGGAATTTAGTCGGGTATTACATCCTTCCGCTTTAAGAACATTCGTCCTCGAATGTTTAAACATACATGCAAACACATAGCGTACACATTAAGAAAACACATAAACCATATAACAACTTACTTCGAAAGAGATGGACTACTACCTAAGCATTGACTATCTGGACTTTTAGGTACAGTCTTCCATATTATGTTGATTCCACAAGACTTTTACCATCATGATTTTCTTATTTCTCAGCTTTCTAATCTACGTGTCTATGATCGATACTGGTTGCTCAACATGGATGAGATGTCCTAGGATCTTTACATCATGCTCACTAAGAACCATGTCTAGATCTGAAATGAATTTTCATAACATAGAAATATGAAAAACAGGATGAATTCTTTCCATGGTAGTAAGTAAATCTAACTTGTAAGATACATTTCAAATCTTTTATAAGATTTTGAATGGTTCAATGTACCTTGAAACTAGTTTACCTTTCTTTTCAAAATGAATCACCCCTTTCATATGAGACACCATAAGCAATATCATATCTTCCTCCTAAAAGACAACTTGCTTTCTATGGATGTCTGCATAGTTCTTCTGCTTACTCACAACTGTTCTAATTCTTTCTTTGATGATGGCACCACCCAGTTGGTGATCTCTACTAATTTTGGCTCCACCAAAGCCTTTTCCCTACTCCTTCCCAATAAATAGATGACCTGCACTTCCTCTCATATAAAGCTTCATAAGGAGCCATCCCAATGCTAGTATGGTAACTGTTATTGTAAGAAAACTCTACCAATGGTAGATATTGCCTTCAAGAACCACCAAAGTTTAGCACACACATACTTAATATGTCCTCTATGGTTTGGATGGTCCTTTCTGATTGTCCATCAGTTTGTGGGTGGAAAGCAGTGCTAAAGTTTAACTTTATACCCATAGCATTCTACAAACTCTACCAAAACTTGGAGGTAAACTAGGTCCCCTATATGACACTGTAGAAATTGGAGCCCCATGTAACCTGATGATTTCTTTCAGTAGATCTGTGTCAATTTGTCCACATAGTAACGACTCCTAACAAAAATAAAGTGAGCAGATTTGGTCAATCTATCCACTATTACCTATATAGAGTCGTATCTATTGAACGTTACTGGTAATCCCACTACAAAATCCATTACTATATTTTCCCATTTCCATTCTGGAATTAGTGCTCGAGGGTAGCTTGCAACCTTTGTATGTATTGGAGCATCTGTTTGTTCTTTAGATTCTTGAGATCTACTTCATTGACCATTGGGGGCGCATTTTGTCCACTGCCAAAGATGAAAGTTATAACCTTAGCAGCAGCTCGTGAACTACTGGCCATTGCGTGAGAAAAAGATATATTTTTTTTCTAGAAAAGATAGTAAGAGACTGGCTTTAATTCAAACAAATAGAAAGGATTCTCGGCAACGGAACAGAATGATGCAACCGAAAATATAGCTATGTTGTGATTAGCTAAACCTGTAAGAAAGAGAACGTGAGGTGATAGGTATCCACGACAGTCACTCCAATGCTCAAGTCAGTAAATTGGAGAATAGAGAGAATATAAAGAATTGCTTAGAACTTGAGAGTAGTTATATAAGAGAATAGCGTACCTTTTTCTCTGTGATCATTCCCTTTTATATTACAAGAAGATGGAGATAAATATAGCATTTTATGATGATTTGGCGATGATGTGGCTGACTAACCTGATAAAAGATTCCATCAGATTCACTGGTCGGGGATCCCGTAATTACAGGTGTAATGGGGGCACGCTGGATTGTGCCTGCTAATGGTAACTTTATGCCGAGACTCATCCTATTCATAGGAGGGCTTGATGATAAACCAGGTGTTAAGGTGTCTGGATCTTTCTTTCCTCAAGTGGGACCGCATTACCCACTTATCATATCCTTGCCATGTGTCTCTGTCTTGTAGTGATTACTTATGACTCACTTTAGGTGATTGTTATGTAACATCAGATATAATTTTATTATTATTTTCTTTAATCTTTCCTTATTTTATTCTTTTATTTAAAATTATCTTATCCCCTGTAACTTTAATTAAAACTATTGAGTTAGATAAGAAAACTATATCTATATAGTAAAAAGTGTTAAATAACTGTATGGTTGAAAAGTCAGGTCTATAACTGTAGCAGTAAGACATATCAGTCGTATCTGTGGAGTATCTCATTTTATCCAAAAATTAATGTAAATGTAGTGCAGTACTGCAAAATTTGTATATGACATATCATACCTTTATATTAACCCACAATTCCTATCAAATAAATTAGGAACGAAAATTAATTATCACTCTACTATTATGTCATTGACATATTTTGTCCATTTCATATACATAATCATATATATAACTAAGGAATTTTTATATATTTCAAATATATGGTTTATATATATA
Organism: Manihot esculenta; assembly: GCF_001659605.2. NCBI lineage: Eukaryota > Viridiplantae > Streptophyta > Magnoliopsida > Malpighiales > Euphorbiaceae > Manihot > Manihot esculenta. The sequence goes on along the minus strand of NC_035162.2, from coordinate 34,323,486 downwards.
TATAAATAATTGTTCATAAATCTAAAAACTTTTCATATATAATTTTTATGTACCAAATCATTTAACTAATTTATTTAACTCTATATTTAGCAATATGAATTTTTTTTTACTTAATATTTTTCTCACTCAATAAACTCATTAAAACTTCATGTAGTAACTCACACTTTAGGATAATCAATTTCAACGATTAACTTTATAAATTTATAATTTCAATTTTCTTACAGCTTGTTAAATTTTTATTTAATTCAATAATTTTATTTCTCATCATTTTACTTATAAGCCAACTAATTAATAATCATCCACTTGCTTTATTCTCTATTTAGAATTCACTAAATATTTTATAATGATTCCCCAATACTTTATGTCTATCCTAATATATTTCATTTTATCCTTAAAATTTCAATTTGATCCCTCGATATTTTCATTATTCAAATCTCTCATAATCTCATAATTTCATCTTATATACATGTATTAAATTTTCATTTTAATCTTTATAATTTCAGCCACCTCTACTTCTTTCATTCAAAATTTTCACCTTAGTCAAAAAGAATTTTAATATCCTTATTTTAGTCCAAATTACAATTTTAACATACAAGTTTTAAGTCGAAGTAATTTTCATATTATATTATCTAAAATTTCAAATTTAACATGTAGAAATGATAAAATTTCATTTTACCCCTTGACTTGAATTTTGGCCAAATTACCTATTAATACCAAAATTTTCATTTTATCATTTTCTTCATTTATTCTAACTTTAAATATTTACTATAATTCGAGTGTTATTTACTTGATTCAATTTCTCCAATATAATAAAAATTTAAAACAAACATAATTGACTAATTGAAAAATATTTGAGAAAAATTAAGCACAAACCTTAAATTTTCAAGATTATTCTTAATTTCCTTCTTTTCTTTATCTTCTCACTTCTTCTTTTCTTTCCCTTTGAATTTTCCACTCCCCTTCAAGATGTTCTTCAACACATGTAAAATAATAAACCAAAATAAACTCAAATTTCTCCATGAAAATACTTGCAAAAATTATAAGAAATCTCTTTCTAATATAAACCTCAATTTACCTTGAAAATCTAATAATATGAGCACTATTTATACAACTTTAAACTTGAAATTTCTCCTTGATTCTTCCTCCTATCTTGGATATTTAATTAGGAAAAAGACTTGGGTGAGATGAGATAATAATTTGGGGTGAAAAATTGGAAGAAAATGGTGTAGAATTGAAAAGAAAAATTTTGGGGGAAAATAGAGATGGAGGGTACCCTTTTGAGAAGCAGAAGGTGGATTTCTTCTTTTCTTTTCTTTTTTGTTTTTCTTTTTTCTAAAAAAAACTCATTTGGTTTAAGTAGCTATTATTGAGCCACATGTCACTTAACCCTTAATGGACAAATCTTATTTTAATACCCTTCACTACAAGAGAGGGTAGATATAGAGGCGGTTTTTTCTGCATGTAAGGGCGGCAATTTGAGGCGGTTTCTAAAACTGCCCCAAGACTGTCTTCATTGATAGCGTCTCTATAGCGTAGGGGCTGTTTTGGAGACCACCGGGGTAGACGATGTGATGTAGCAACATTATGTAGGGGCGATTAAAACCACCCCTATACACATCAAGGTCCCCTCCCCATAGCAGAAGAAGGCAGTTTATAGGGCGATCAAAACCTCCCCTATAGTGTTTACCACCAAAAGCAGTTGAGTGTAATGGTAGAATATAGGATGTTTACTGCCAAAATCTGTTATGAATTACAGGCCATTCATCGGTGTGATTTTAAACGCCTTTATAAAATTTCTGCTGAAAGTGGTTGGTTGATACTATTATTTTATAGTTTGGTGCTAAATTTTTTCATAATTAATTTAGTAAAATTTTATATAATTTTAGAGGCGGTTTCAAATGCCTCTATAAATTATGATACTAATTTTATTTATTATTTATTTCTACTATAAGTGTTATAACCAATTATAACATACATGTTTATAGTAAATTTGAGGCATTTAAAACTTGAGAAAAAATGCAATCAAAATATTTACTACTAATATGTAAAAAGTTTCATAACCCAATACCACAACATCAAGTGGTTAATCCAAAAATAGAGTAAGAAAGTATAATGAAAATTACAATCCCACAAAATCATATATCAAAATGTCTTGATAACATATAAGAAAAACTTGAAATAACTCTCAAGTTTCTTAAGAAATTGTATTAAATGAGTTCTGGACATATTAAATCATATATAAGTTTCTTAAGAAATATATTCAATATGTAAGATTATTGTCCTAACAACATAATAGATATGAAATCAAAGAAGATGAGTATCTCATCCCCTAGTCCTCTACCTCATCATAGAGCAAAGAAAAAGAAAATGGAGTACAAAAAATGTCTGTCACAAGGTAGTGGGAGTTTTACTCCATATATATGGAACCCGGTTGAAATTTTGAAAACAAAATATATAAACGGTCATTTGAATAAAAACACCATGGATAGAACTCTAGACTCAAGAAATTAATCACATACTAATAGAATCTCCAAACATAAATTGATTCTAAGGTGATTATAGCAATTAATTAGAAAGAAAACCTAAATTGATCTTTATAAATCAACAATGAAGACATTAAACTTACCGACAATGTAACAGCCCGGAAACTGGTACCTCTCTGTAACGGCCCAAACTGCTCGGCGCTAGGATCCAGATTGGCTTAAGGCCGCCAGAACCCGTAGCAAGCCTAACCTGAACTCCAAATAGCTGACAGAATCCCATACATGATCCGACATAAACAGACAACTGGAAAACTTTTCTTTCAAAACTACCAGACTTAACCTTAAAACATTCAGATATACCATTCTGAAATAGCCCCCAGGGCTTACACCAGTAATCCTGTCCGTAGAGTCACGGGAATCAAACCCTATCTTCCCTCACAGTTATATTTTTACTGGAGTTTTCGAAACACAACATCTATTAAGCCTGGTTTGACTCATTTCTTATCAAGAAACATAAAACAGGATACATGCATACACAAGGGATTAAGCATACACTTTGGCAAAGCACATTCTAAACCATAACACACTGACTTACTATCTATTACATACCTTTACATATGTCTCTTTAATTTACATCATGTCCATACTATTCTATTACACAAGCAATCCTTTAGTCAACACTTTGCTGCTTCTGACTTCCCAGCTAACTCTGAACCTGTAAAACTGGGATTACGGGAAAGGGATGAGCTTCTAAAGCCCAGTGAGTAGAAACACTGAAAACAAGTCATTAATTACATACTCTTATGAAATGCGTCACAGTACAAACATTTCACATCTCGGATTAGACATGACCCCAAAACTCCCTCTGTCGGTGCCCGGCCCCTATGGACTCCCAGGTCACTACATGAACTAGCGCCCGGCCCCTCCTATGGAGCTCCCACAGGTCTTATCTAGCCATAACAGATCATGGCCTATTGGTGTCGCCTTGGTCCAATCCCCACTATCAGTAAATAATGCAATGCACCATATTCGTGAGTCTAATGCAATCACCCTAGTACATAATATGGCATCCATGATGCATGAACTATGCTAAAGCATTCCATTTTCTCAGTATAAAAGATTAAGTTTAGTTCTACTAACCTCTGCTCCTCTAGCAGAAAACTGAATTGACTCTGCAACACCTAACACTGGTGACCTCCTCGATCTCTCGGGTCCAATCCTACACAAATGGACTCAAATGAGGTGTCAAACATACTCTGAACAACTCATAATCAACTCTTAAACAACTCCCCAAAACCCCTCTAAACCATCTCAAAACAATCACATATAGCATGCAAAGGAAGGCTGGACAGAACACTTTCGGCGGCAGGTTTGGCGGCCGAATGTCCTCTCCAGAGCCAAAACTCAAGCACCTTCGGCGGCCGAATCTCTACTTTCGACTGCCGAACCCTTTCGGGGGCAAGGTTCGGGGGCTGAAAGATACTCCAGAGTCGAAAGTCTCTAACCTTCGGCGGCCGAATCCCCTTTTCAGAGCCGAACCTCAAACCTCTCAGGGGTGAGCTGTGGCAGCCAAAGCCACCTCTCAAGGGGTTCGGCGGCCGAATGTACCTTCGGCTGCCGAACCTGAGTTCATCCAGAACTACTCTCAAAACATGCATAACACAACTCCTTAACACACATATACTCAAGTATATGTACAAAGGGGTCCAAAACTAACTTACAACCCCAACAAAAATAACAAACATAACACATAAACATGCTTTCAACACCAAAACACCAAAAACATACTTTTAACCCTAACCATGCATCTCTACCCATAACCTCCATAAAACCTCTATAAATCCTCAAAAGAAGCTCAGAATCTTCACTTACCTCTTGATAACAAGAAGCTGAACGACCTAAACTCAGAAGCTAGAGCAACTCCCCTTCCAAATTGCCAAACCACCAAACCTTAGCTTTTGAACTCAAAACCTTCAAAACCACATAAAAACACTCAAACCTTTGCAGGATTTGATAAAAACCATGAAAATGACTCATGGAGAACGTGGCCTCACCTCAGAAAGTGAAAAGAAGGCAACCCTTATCCATTTCACCGACTGGAGGCACTGATATAGAGGGCCGACCGACTCACCTTCGGCAGCCAAACCTGCATGCAAAACCATGCAACGTTCGGCGGCCGAACATGAACTTTGGAAGCCGAATCTAGAGCACTTTCGGCGGCCGAACTTTACCTTCGGCGACCGAACATGGCAAAAGTCCCCATAGTCTTTTCTCTTCAAAACTCAATCCTATTCCACTCTAAACCTTTAAAATACGTAAAAATATTTTAGAAAAACTTTCTCTTACCCTTCTAGAGACCTCTGACATTCTCGAATTCCACCGGACGGTCAGAATTCTGATGCCTGATCTAGCCGGGTATTACAGACAATGCGAAATCTCTTCATTAGAAATCTCAATTTTCATAGAAATCACAAATGAATCATGCAGGAGATCAATAAATTGTGTGGGTGCATTCTTCCTGAAGATAGATGAAAAAAACAATAGTTATCTAGAGTCACATAAATATGGTTTTTGAGTGGGCATCGAATAAAAAATTTGAGAAGGCTAAGGTGGTTACCAATCCTCTTTTCTTCACATTGCAAGCAAGAGAGGCGTTCTTTAGAACCGCCTATGAAATCTGCCTTCAAAACAGGTAAGTTTAGCTTCTTGAGGCAATTAACAACAATGCTTCTATGCAACTGTCGAGAAAAATCATTAATTTTGTAGTGTTTTTTCTTTCTTTTTTCAAGTTTTATTTTACATTTTAGGCCAAAAATCTTCTTATTTAAACATTTGTCTCTCATTTTTATTCAAATACCCAAGTTTACCCTTATCAATTTTAACTAAAGTCAAACCATGACATCTTTCTATTTAATTTTAAACTTTTCTAATAATACCAAATAAGTCTATAGATTAATTTTTTATTAAGGTTTTTCACCATCTTAATGGACTTATTTTGATTTCAAATTAATTATTTGATTATTATTTGAATAGTATTATTCACGGGTGGTAAAAATACCGGACGCCTTTCGAGTGGTACTATTCACTTTTTGGTAGTAGTACTATTCACAACTCAAATTTTCGGGAAGGTACAATAAGTCTTTTATCTCCTTGGTTTCTTAACTATATAGTCTATAATCACATGTTAAACAAAAAATATAAACTTTTCACACTTCAACCTTATCCTCTAAATCATTTTGTTATTGCTGCCAATGGAGACAACTACCCATTAGGAGAATATGAATCTTTCTTTAAATCAATCTCTTCCACTTTCTAATTCTATGTCCCAAAGTTAACTACAAACTTGATTTATTTTTTTATCAATTGATTGACAAAATTATTCAATTAATTTTTCTCCTTTTGGCTATTCTATAAGAACTCATACAATGGGAAGGTGATAGGGAAAGGGCATAAACAAGGACGATTATTTTGCTTGAACCTCGATAATCCATTTTCTTAGGACAATGGGTATTGTTATTAATTCTATTGTTCTGTTTCATCTTCAAATAATGTTTTTATTGCTAATAAAAAGTAAAATCTTTGGCATTGACACTTAGACATCCTCATGCAATTATACTTAAACATATATTTCAATCTAGCATTTTTACTATTTAATTAAAGGTTATCAATGTTTTTTTGAATTTAAATTTGTGAAAGTTATTCTCTTGATAAGACTACCAAATTATCTTTTACTTCTAGTTTTTCAAATATTTATTTACTTTTTTTTATCTCATTTATATTGATTTATGGGGGACTTCGCCATCCTTATTTAGGCTAAGTTATAAATTTTTTATTTTATTTATTGACTATTACACATGTTTATTTAGGTATTTTTCTTGCATAATAAATTTGATCTTATTAATATAGAAAAAGCCTTTATCAATATGATTAAGATATAATTTGGTAAAATCATTTTCAGTTTGATTTGGGGAAGAATTTTATTTTTTACAACTTACCATTTTTTTTCCAGGAAACTGAAATTTTGTATTAATTATCTTATTCTCAAACTCCATAACAAAATGGAGTAGTTGAAAGGAAACACTTAAATATTATTAAAATCACTCATTTTCAGTTAGTTAAATCTCATGCATTGCACAGTTTTTAAGTAGAAGCTATTCACACAACTATTTTTCTTGTCAACTAACAATCTACACCTATACTTAAAAAACAAGTCACCCTGGTTTTACTTGTATAACAAAATACTTGAGTCTCATCTTAGAGTCTTTAGTTATATTTGCTTTGTCTTACTACCTTCGTATGAGCAAACAAAATTATCTCTCAAGTATGTTAATTGTGTGTTTTTTGGTTATGGTGACAAACATATATCTTTATTATGATTTTCAAGCAAAAAGGATTTGCATTTAACGTCATGTAACTTCTTTTGAAAACTTGTATTATTTTTATTATTCTTCTAATTTTCCTACATCTCTTCATAATGAAATAATTTCTTTTATGTATTTATTTTCCAATGGTTTCTAATATTGAGAATAATTCATGAACTAATTCTTTTCATTACAAGAGTGAATACTTTGTCAATGCCTCAACTTGATCATCTTTCTAAAAGGCCTACATCTCCACTGTCACCAAACCCACCTCCTTCTCCTTCACTACAACCATATCGATCCATTTATTCTAATTTAGGACAGCCTCTAAAATGGTATAACCCTTCCACTTCCTACCTTGGTGCTCTTGATTCCACTTCTATACCTTCTAATTATAAACCGACAGTAAAAATTGCATGTTGAAAAAGTGCTATCAAAGAGAAAATTTTGGCTCTTGAGGGAAACCAAACTTGGAATTTGGTTCTTGCTCCTATTGATGCATCCTTAGTTAGTAGTAAATGGATATATACTATTAAACGAGAGCTTCAAAGTTCTCTTGATAGGTATAAATCCATATTAATGGCTTAATTATACATTAAGGAACATGGCATTGATTATGAGGAGACTTTTTCTCTGGTTAAAATGATGACCATTGTTCGCACTTTGTTAGCTATTGCATCTGCAAAATGATGGTCTTTGCCTCAAACTGATATCAAAGATGCATTTCTACATGGGGACTTCAAGGAAACTGTATGCATGAAACCTCTTGTAATACCCGGCTAGATTTCGGCTTCGGAATTCCTACCTTCCGGCGGAATCTCCGTTGGAATCTAGAATTTTGATGATGCCAGAGTCTTCTAGAGGGGTAAAATGTGGTTTCTAAAATGTTTTTACGGATTTCATGGTTTTACATGAAAAAGAATTGAGTTTTGAAAAGAAAAGACCAAGGAGGCATTTGCCAGGTTCGGCCGCCGAAAGTGAAGTTCGGCTGCCAAACATGGGAAGGTTTCGGGAGCGCTTTTGGCCTCCGAAAGCTTTGTTTGAACGAACCAAGGTTCGGCTGCCGAACATGCATAAGTTTAGGGGACAAGTTAGGCTGCCGAAGGTGGTTGACCAGGCCACCTATAAAGAGCCCTCAGATTGGAAATGGGCGAGTTTTCTCCCCATTCTCGAGCTCAGGTGAGTTTTTGTCCTCCTTTGGTCGTTTTCATGCTTTCTCTACCCATCCCTCAAGTTTTCAAGAGTTCTACCCTTGTTTTGAAGTTTTGAAGCTTAAATAGGAGTTTTGGGAGCTTGGAGGCTTTTGGAGCTTGGATCCTCCACACCTCCGAGTTAGGGATCGCACCACCCCTCGATCTTTAAGAGGTAAGTGTAGATCCTTGCTTTCCTTGTGTTTTAATGAAGTTTTAAGTAAGTTTAAAGATGTTTTGATGGTTGAGTATGGGTAGATAAGCATGTTAGGGTTTATGTGGGTTTTGTGCTCAATGTATGTTTATGTGCTGATTGTTGGGGGCCTGGACTAGTGTTTATGCCCTATATGCATGTGGGAGTGAGTATGCATGATTAGGAGAGAGCAAGTGAGATGTTGGGTTGTTTTAATGGTTTTGGCTTATGTGAGTCATAAGCTCTTTATGTATGCTCTATGATGTTCTTTGTTGGAGTTTAAGCTTGTTTAAGCTCCTTTGTGTATGGTTAAGGGTTTATGCATGTTTTTTAAGAGGTTGGGTGCTTGTTTGGGGTGTTTGGTAAGGCTTTGGAGGCTGGTATGCACGAGAGGCTGAGTTCTGATGAACTCAGGTTCGGCCGCCGAACCTGCCTATGGATGCATGGATTGGCCGCCAAACCTTGCCCCTGAAAGTTGTGTTTCGGATCTGGAGCAGACTTTCGGCTGCCGAAGGTGATGTTCGGCCGCCGAAAGTGCCTGACTTTCGAATCTGGAGGGAGGCTTCGGCCGCCGAACTTGCCGCCGAACCTGCATGGCTTTCGGCTTTGGAAGGGACCTTCGGCCACCGAAAGTGCCCTGTCCAGCCCTTTCATGGTTGTTTTCTATGCATGTTTTGAGGATGTTTTAGAGGGTTTTTGGGAAATTGTTTATGAGTTGGTTAGAGTGTGTTTGGCGCCTCACTGGAGTCCACCTGTGTAGGATCGGACCCGAGGAACCGAGGTGTTTGGCAATGTTAGCTGCTTCAGAGTCAGTCCAGAGCTAGTCAAAGGTGAGTAGAATTGAACCTTATGTTTTTGTTAAATTTAAACCAATTGATTTAAGCATGTTCATGCATCACGAATATCATGCTATGTAATAGGTTGATTGCATTAGAATTCACGAATATGATGCATTGCATAATACGATGATGATGATGTGGATGAATATTGAATGATCCTCTAGCTCTCAGTACGATATGATATGATATGATATGATATGGTATGACATGAGATAGAAAGACCATGTAACGACCCGGAAACCGGTACCCCTCAGTAACGGTCCGAACCATCACTGGCACTAGGATCCAGATCGGCTTAAGGCCGCCGGGACCCGTAGTCAGCCAACTATACTCTCTGTGTACCTGATAAATCCCATACATGATACAAAACGACTCAACAATCCTGTAAAACTCTGTAGGCTTAACTGCTGCTACTCAGATATGTCAATCTGAAATGGCCCTCAGGGCCTATACCAGGGACTACTATCTGCTGTGGGTCAAGGGATTGAAACCCTTTTAATCTGTAACACATCCCATTGGTATCTCATCAAAGCCATACGTTAAGCCCAACTCACACATTTCTCATCAAGAAACGTAAAACAGGATGCATGTACCAAGGGATTAATCATACATCACACTATGGCAAAGACACTAGAGAAAGCACAAGTCTATCCAGTAAATGACAGTACATATCGATACATTACATGACAACTAATCTTTTAATTACATCATGTCCACGATGCTATTACAAACATACATTCATGCATCACTGTTCTCTGTACTCTTGCTGACTTTGACTTCCCATAGCTATCTCAGAACCTGCAAAACTGGGGTTAAGGGAGTGGGATGAGCTACTACAGCCCAGTGAGAAAGAACAGTAAACAGTTCATTAATTACATGCTTTCATGAAATGTATCACATCACAAACATATCACCTCAAGGATGAACTTGTCACCATAGCCCTCTACATACATAATAGTATGTCCAACTGTGCCAGGGGCGATTAGGCCTCACCTGGACTACTCTGAAGTAACTCATATCATAACATGTCCAACTGTGCCAGGGGCGATTAGGCCTCACCTGGACTACTCTGATCTCTGATCTGACAGACTGTCTGTCTAACTCATAGTATCAGGAGCGACCTGGCCTATCCAGGAGCGACCTGGTATGGCTACCTCATGCCATAACTCTGTATCTGTACTCTGTGCTCTATCAAGGGCTAAGGATCATCCAACATTCATCCATACAAATATCATCATATGCAATGCATCAAATTCGTGAAACGAATGCAATACAACATAATATAATACATGGCATTTTATGATGCATGGAACATGCTAGAAGTATGTCATTTCTGAATTTAAAATTATAAAGTGTAGTTCCACTCACCTGTAGCCTCTGCTTGGCTAACTTTGGGCTAACTAGCTCTGGACCAACTCTAACTCTGAAGACTGCTAAACACCTCATTTTCTCGGGTCAAATCCTACAATGGAGGACTTAAATGAGGTACCAAACATACTCTATACAACAGATAAACATCTCTTATACACCTTCCCAAAACCCCTCTAAAACACCTCAAAACATGCATGCAAAACAAGCAAAGGAAGGCTGGACAGGGCACCTTCGGCAGCACCTTCGGCGGCCGAATGTCTCCTCCAGAGACGAAAGTCAGGCATGTTCGGCGGCCTAACTTGGACTTTCGGCGGCCGAACCTGAGTTCATCCAGAACTCAGTTTCGTGCACAAGGACGCCTGCCAGTCCCTCCATCATCTGCTCAGCCCTCAATACATGCATTTAACCCCTCTAAAACATGCATAAACACTTTAACAAGCATAAAGGAGCTTAAAACAACTTAAACTCCAACAAAACAAGCTCACAAGGCACACATCAAACATAAAGGATTCATAAACCCTATTATGCCCATCTCATGCAAACTCATGCCTAACTCCCTTTTCCCTTTACAAAACTCATATAAAACATCATAAAAACCATGGATCAACACTTACCTCTTGAAGAACAAAGGCTGGTATGATTCCAACTCAAAGATATGGAGAAACCAAGCTTCAAAAGCATCAAACTCCAAAACCTTGTTTAAAGCTCATAACTTTTCAAAACAAGGGTCAAACTCAGTAAAACCTTGAAAGAGTTGAAGAAAAAACCATGAAAACACTTCAAGGAGATCAAGACCTTACCCAGGCCAGAAGGAGAGAAGAAGTCTCCCCCTTTTTCTGCCACTCGGTGCCCTTATAGATGAGCAACCGCCTCAGGTTCGGCGGCCAAACCTGCATGCAAAACCATGCAACGTTCGGCGGCCAAACATTGCCTTCAGGGGCCGAAACTAGGGGACTTTCGGCGGCCGAACTTTAACTTTCGGGGGCCGAACCTGCATTCTGCCTCCTTGGCCTTTTCTCTTCAAAACTCAATCATTTTTCACTCTAAACCTTTAAAATACTTGAAAAAATTTGAGAAACCTTTCTCTTACCCTTCTAGAAACCTCTGACATCCTCGAATTCCACCGGACGGTAGAAATTCCGATGTCTGAATCTGCCGGGTATTACAGGTGTGGCCTAATCGCCCCTGGCAATACATTATATGTAAGGAAAGACCAGGTGTGGCCTAATCGCCCCTGGCGTAGTTGGACATGTTATGATATGAGTTATGTAAGAAAAGACCAGGTGTGACCTAATCGCCCCTGGTATAGTTGGACATGTTACGATTTGTGGAGGGCTATTGGCGACAAGTTCATCCTTGATGTGATATGTTTGTGATGTGATGCATTTCATGAAAGCATATGTTCAAATGATTTTTATTATCGTTCTGCTCACTGGGCTTTATAGCTTACCCCTCTCCCCTAACCCCAGGTTTGCAGGGTCAGAGATAGTTCAGGAAGTCAACAGGATATGGCTATGGTTATGATGTGTAATAGAATAGTAGTGGACTGATGTAATGTAAGGTTATGTAATGATGTAAAAGAGTTGTATTGTAAAATGATATTATGTAATGGGTTCAGAGTTATAGTATTGTGCTTGGCCCGAGTTCGATAATCCCTTTGTACATGAGTTTTATATTATGTTGATATATGTGTTGGACCGAGTTTGACATAGGGTATGCTGACCCTAGGGGTTCTATGAGTTCAGTCATAGTGCATATACAGGTCAAGCTGGGTAAAGGTAAAGTTTTAAATGTTTTATGGAAATGTTTGATCATGTTTGGGATTATACCGACTGTACAGGATGCATAGTAGGGTTGCTACGGGTCCCGGCGGCCTTATGCCGATCTGGATCTTAGCGCCGGTAGCGGTTTGATTTTCGGGCTGTTACAGATTGGTATCAGAGCCTGGTTCACATGGTCGGACCTATAGTGTGTCGGGCTCATAGAGGTTATAGAAGGACAAGCACAATAGGAAAGATCATGTCCACTAGGATAGGATGTGGAGTCCTGTCTTGTATGATGATGTGAAATGCCATGACGATATGCATGTGCATTAATGTTATGCTATGTATGTGCTGTATGTGAGGTAGGTTCATGTGTTTCCACATGGACCGTATGATGCTAATGTTTGTATGATATGTTATGCTTTCAGAAGTCAAGATGAGAGGAACTCGTCGATCTGTAAGATGGACTGGAGCTCCGCCAGAGAATGAGGGCATGGATGCCCATCCCCCTGCTCTGCAGAGGGCAAGATCTTGTAGGACAATCAGAGAAGGTACATCAAGGGACCCTAGAAGGTCTTTTGATGCAAGTCGGAGGAGATCAGTTCATGATGGTATATCAGCGGATGTGATGGAAACAGAGGAGGATAACCAGAGAAGAGATAGTAGTTTGGGCATGAGTATGTCAGAAGAGGATATGGGAGAGTCCCAAGGAGGCACTCAGCCCTCGGGCTTTGTTCCACCACAGTATGCACCCTATCCTCAGGGGCCAGGGTATCCGATGGGAAGCACGTCGGATTATTTCAGTTACCACCCATACCCCACCTTTATGCCCTACCCTCTCTTTTACCCACCGTACCCACAGTACCCTATGTTTCCACCCTCATCCTTCTACCCAGTGTAACGACCCGAAAATCGGACCGCTACCGGCGTTAGGATCCAGATCGGTATAAGGCCGCCGGGACCCGTAGCAAGCCTGACATGCATCCTGAGTACCTGATTAATCCCATACATGATCAACAACATACATAAAAATTTGAACTTTTCTTTTACCAAGCTCAACCTGTGCATGCCCATAAACATATACATAAACATAAACATAAACATAAACCCCACACTGGAGCTCTCAACAAATGCTCCAAAACTTGCTTTATACTCGAAAATCTTCAAAACAAAGTGAAAATTAGTGAAAATCGTGAAAGATTTGAAGGAAGAAACTCAAGATCGGTGAGGGACGACGGAGAGCTCACCTTGGCCGAAAATGGGGAGAAAAGCTCGCCTGTTTTCGGCTAAGGGACCCCTTTATAGGTGGCTGGCCAGGCCACATTCGGGAGCCGAACGTGCCTCCGCATGCATGCTATGTTCGGCGGCCGAACCTGGACTTCCCTCACTTATGCTTTCGGGGGCCTAAAGCACACCCGAAGTGCATGCATGTTCGGCGGCCGAACCTGGGTCTTCTTCCAAGATTATTTTCATGCAAAAACTCATTTTCCTTCTAGCTTAAAAACATAAAATACATTAAAACATTTTATAAAAGCATGATTTTACCCTTCTAGAGGTCTCCGACATCCGAGATTCCACCGAACGGTAGGAATTCCGATACCGGAGTCTAGCCGGGTATTACATTCTCCCCCCCTTAAGAACATTCGTCCCCGAATGTTCCTCAACTAGCACAAGCAAGGCATAATACACATCATACACATAAAACACATGAAACACACATAAAACTAACCTTAGAAAAGATAAGGGTATTGTTGGAGCATGGACTCCCGTGTCTCCCAAGTGCATTCTTCCAAATTGTGGTGGTTCCAAAGGACTTTCACCATCGGGATTTTCTTGTTCCTCAACTTTCTGATCTGGGTGTCTATGATCTGCACTGGCTGCTCAACATAAGTGAGATCTTCTTGGATCTCCACATCAGGCTCACTAAGAACCTTGCCCAGTTCTGACACGAACTTCCTCAACATGGAAACATGGAAAACCAGATGGATTCTTTCCATTGAAGCAGGTAATTCCAGCTTGTACGACACATTCCCAATCTTTTGCAAGATTTCAAAGGGTCCAATGTATCGAGGGGCTAGTTTACCTTTCTTCCCAAAGCGAACCACTCCTTTCATAGGAGACACCTTGAGCAATACCAGATCCCCCTCCTGAAACTCTACTTGCCTTCTGCGGATGTCTGCATAACTCTTCTGTCTGCTTGCAACAGTCTTGATCCTTTCTCTGATTATGGGTACCACCCTGCTGGTGATCTCTACTAGCTCAGGCCCTGCCAAGGCCTTTTCTCCAACCTCTTCCCAGCAAACAGGTGATCTGCACTTCCTCCCATACAAAGCTTCATATGGAGCCATCCCGATGCTAGCATGATGGCTGTTATTGTAGGCAAACTCCACCAAAGGTAGATGCTGCCTCCAAGAACCGCCAAAGTCCAGCACACACATTCTGAGCATATCCTCTATTGTCTGGATGATCCTTTTTGATTGTCCGTCCGTCTGTGGATGGAAAGCAGTGCTAAAATCCAACCTGGTACCCATGGCATTCTGCAGACTCTGCCAAAACCTGGAGGTGAACTGGGGTCCTCTATCGGACACTATTGAAACAGGAACCCCATGCAGCCTGACGATCTCCTCAACATACACCTGCGCCAACTTGTCCACAGAATAGCCACTCCTGACAAGGATGAAGTGAGCAGATTTGGTGAGTCTGTCCACAATCACCCATATGGAGTCCAATCTGTTGGACGCCGCCGGTAACCCCACTACGAAGTCCATAGCTATATTCTCCCATTTCCACTCTGGAATAGGTAGCGGGTTAAGCATTCCAGCCGGCTTCTGATGTTCCAGCTTCATCCTCTGACACACTTCGCAGGCTGACACAAACTGTACCACTTCTCTCTTCATAGCTGGCCACTAATAAACTTTCTTCAGATCTTGATACATCTTGGTGGCTCCGGGGTGAACGCTGTATCTTGCATTATGAGCCTCTCTCATAATGTCTCCTTTTAGCCCTATGTCGTCTGGTACACACAATCGGCTCCCATAGCGGAGGATCCCCTTGTTGTCGAAACTGAACTCACTATCCTTGCCTGACTGAACAGTCCTGGCAATCTTCACTAACTCTGGGTCCTCATGCTGTTTCTGAGCCACCTGCTCCAGAAACACGGGTGCCACTCTCATCTGGGCAACTAAAGCACCTGTACCAGACAACTCCAACTGAAGACCTTCATCAACGAGCTTGTAAAACTCCTTCACCACTGGTCTCCTCTCCGCCGTGACGTGGGATAGACTGCCTAGTGATTTCCGGCTTAGGGTGTCTGCCACAACATTCGCCTTACCCGGATGGTACTGAATCTTGCAATCATAATCACTCAGCAGCTCTACCCATCTTCTCTGTCTCAAGTTCAGATCTTTTTGACTCAGGATGTACTGCAGGATCTTATGATCTGTGAAGATCTCACATTTAACCCCATAGAGGTAGTGCCTCCACATCTTGAGTGCAAAGATTACTGCTGCCATTTCCAGGTCATGTGTGGGGTAATTCAACTCATGCTTCTTCAGCTGTGTAGAAGCATAAGCAATCACCCTTTCATTCTGCATTAACACACAACCCAATCCCACTCGGGATGCATCACAGAAAACTGTGAAATCCTCATTGCTAGCTGGCAAAGCTAACACTGGTGCTGACGTTAACCTCTTCTTAAGCTCTTCAAAACTCTCTTCGCACTGGTTAGTCCACACAAACTTCTGATTCTTCCTGGTTAGTCTGGTCAGAGGAGCTGCAATCTTAGAGAAATCCTGGACAAATCTCCTGTAGTAACCTGCCAAACCCAAGAAACTCCTGATCTCTGTCACTGAAGTGGGTCTAGACCAGTTAGCCACAGCTTCTACCTTCTTGGGGTCCACCTCTATTCCATTTTCTGACACAACATGCCCCAAGAATGAGATGCTCCTCAACCAGAACTCACACTTGGAGAACTTGGCATACAAGCCATGTTCCCTCAAGGTCTGCAGAACCAACCTCAGATGATGGGCATGCTCATCTGCATTCTTGGAATACACTAAGATATCATCTATGAAGACAATCACAAAGTGATCCAGGTACTGGCTAAACACTCTATTCATGAGATCCATTGTAACGCCCCGAAAATCGGACCGCTACCGGCGCTAGGATCCGGGTCGACTTAAGGCCGCCGGGACCCGTAGCAAGCCTGACATAAAACCTGTAAACCTGTATAATCCCATACATGATCAACAACATGCATAAAAATTAAAACTTTTCTTCATACATACTGTCATCAACTAACTCAACCTGTGCATACTCTGATCATATACATAACATAGTCCCTCTGTGGGATCTCATCAAGCCTTAAAGGCAAAACAACCTGTGTTGAGTTAATTTACATAAACATCATAACATAAGATCATGTATATACAAAAGGGATTAACAATATATTATGGTCAAGCACAACTCTATCCTCAATGACCTCATTACATAACATCCTGAATATTTTTACATTTCATCATAATACAATTGTCATGTCCACAATCTAACTATTACATACATATGACTTTTTTCTCGTCTTGCCTTCTCTATCTATCTCGTACCTGCAAACCTGGGGGTTAGGGGAGAGGGGTGAGCTAGATGCCCAGTGAGTAGAACTGAAAAAAAAGAATATTTAAAACATGCTATCATGAAATGCGTCACTGCACAAATAAATCACACCACGGATGGACTGATTCAAAAATCCCTCAACTCCATGCCCGGCCCTATTATGGGCACCACAGGACTTCGTATTGCCCGGCCCTATTATGGGCACCACAGGACTTCGTACTCGGAGTTATTGCCCGGCCCTATTATGGGCACCACAGGTCTTCGTATTGCCCGGCCCTATTATGGGCACCACAGGACTTCGTATATAGAAGGCTAATGAATCATCCTAATGTCCATCCACTATCATCTATCACAACAATACAATGCGGCATAGTCGTGAATTCTAATGCAAACAACCTATAATATGATCATGATGCATGAAGCATGATAAAAGCATTTCATTTCTTAATTTAAAAGGTTAAGCTTAGTTCCACTCACCTCTGGCTGACTCTGACAAACTCTGTAGCAGCTGGCTCACTGCTGGGGTCCTTGGTTCCTCGGGTCCGAACCTACACAGGTGGACTCCAATGAGGGACCAAACATACATAAACATAACTCTAATATATTCCCCGAAAACCCCCTAAAACATCCTGAAAATATCACATAGAGGTATGCATGAAGTGGCTGAACAGGGCACTTTCGGCGGCACCTTCGGCGGCCGAAAGTCCTGGACAGAGACGAAACTCAGGTAGGTTCGGCGGCACCTTCGGCGGCCGAAAGTCCCAGACAGAGACGAAAGTCTCTTTTCGGGGGCAACTTCGGCAGCCGAAAGGCCTGCCTCCCCAGCCATGTTCGGCGGCCGAAAGTGCCTTTGGCTGCCGAACCTGGTTTCTGCCAAAGGGCAGAAACTTGGCTCCTTTGTGCATTTTCGCCTCCAAACTCACCAATCATGCATATATCTCAACCAAATCATGCATACAAGTTCCTAGGGGCCTCAAAACATCAAATACCCCAATTACAACACTTCAAGCATACTCAAACATGTCACATTGTTCATAAATCACATAAAACCTAACATTTGCTTAAAAACTCATACAACCCTATACATGCCATTCTACCCCATAAAATCACTTAAAACTTACTTAAAACACATGAGGAGCTTAAGATCGGCTCTTACCTCTTGAAGATCGAGAGGGAGACGACCTAAACTTGGAGATCCACGAAAATGAGCTCCTGAGTTCCCAAAGCTCCAAAACTTGGTTTAAATGCTCAAAACTTGCAATGTGAGTTTAAAACTCAAGGAAAATGGAAGAAATTTGGAGGAAGAATACAAGAGTTGCAAAGGGAAGGTCGGAAGCTTGCTGTGGCCGGAAATGGGAGAAAGCTCGCCCATTTCGGCTAAGTGCCCCTTTTATAGTGGCTGGCCAGGCCACGTTCGGGGGCCGAATGTGCCTCCGCATCCATGCAATGTTCGGCGGCCGAACTTGACTTTCGGCGGCCGAACCTGGACTGCCCTCACTCATGCTTTCGGGGGCCTAACGTGCCTCCAAAACGCATGCATGTTCGGCGGCCGAACTTGACTTTCGGCGGCCGAACCTGGGTTTTCCTCCAAAGACTTTTCATGCAAAAACTCATTTCGTTTCATACTTTAAAACTATTAAAACATGAAAACATTTTTATAAAACATGATTCTACCCTTCTAGAGGTCTCCGACATCCGAGATTCCACCGGACGGTAGGAATTTCGGTACCGGAGTCTAGCCGGGTATTACATCCATGAATGCTGCAGGGGCGTTGGTTAACCCGAACGGCATAACAAGGAACTCAAAATGCCCATATCTGGTTCTGAAAGCCATCTTTGGCACATCTTCCTCTCTTATCCTTAGCTGATGGTACCCAGATCTTAGATCTATTTTGGAGAAACAACCCGCTCCTGCTAGCTGGTCGAATAGATCATCGATCCTTGGCAAAGGGTACCTGTTCTTGGTAGTGACTTTGTTCAACTGCCTGTAGTCGATACAAAGTCTAAGGGATCCATCCTTTTTCCTCACAAATAGCACTGGAGCACCCCAAGGTGAGGTACTCGGTCGGATGAAACCCTTGTCTACCAGCTCTTGCAACTGCTCCTTAAGCTCCTTCAATTCTGCTGGTGCCATCCTGTAGGGAGGGATAGAGATCGGTCTGGTTCCAGGCATCAATTCTATCTCGAACTCTATCTCCCTAGCAGGTGGTAAACCTGGCAGCTCGTCTGGGAAGACATCTAAGAACTCTCTGACCACTGACACCGAGGCGGGCTCTCTAACCTGACTGCTAAGCTCTCTCACATGAGCCAAATACCCCTGGCATCTCTTCCTAAGCAACCTACGAGCCTAAAGAGCTGATATTAGACCTCTAGGTGTACCCCTCCTGTCTCCCCTGAAGACAACCTCTGACCCATCCTGACCTCTGAACCTGACTACCTTGTCCCTGCAGTCCAAGGTAGCACCATGGGTAGATAACCAGTCCATCCCTAGAATGACGTCAAAATCTGTCAAGTCTAGAACCACAAGGTCGGCGGAAAGGCATCTTCCCTCAACAAAGACTGGACTGCACTGGCAGACTGACTCTGCCACTGATGGATCACACTTGGGTCCACTGACCCAGAGAGGACACTCTAACCCAGAGATCATCAGACCCAACCTCTCTACGGCTCTCGGAGCAATAAAAGAATGAGATGCACCAGGGTCCATCAAGGCATACACATCTGAACAACCAATGACTAAGTTACCTGCCACCACGGTATTAGATGCATCTGCCTCCTGCTGAGTCATCGTGAAGATCCGTGCTGGAGCTGATGGACCTTCACCTCTGAAACCCACTGAAGAAGAGGCTGACCCTCTCCCTCTGCCTCTGCCACTGGCCTGAGTCGTGGCTGGAGCTACTGGCTGTGCTACACTACCTAAAGCTGTCTGCTGGGACTGAGCCATAGGTACTGTCCTAGGACACTCCCGAGCCATGTGTCCCTCTTGCCCGCATCTGAAGCAGGCTGCTGTCCCAGCCCGGCAAACTCCCTTGTGTGGCTTACCACACTTTGCACAAACTGCATTATCCGCACCAGAGCTTGAGCCACTCCCTAGTCCCAGACTGGACTTGATCTTATTCCAGAACTTGTTCTTCTTCGGCTTCCTAGTGGTGTTACCCCACCTTTTGCTACCTGAAGCTGCTGCACTCAGAGAAGAAGAGCCTGGGGTCTTAGAACCAGAAGGTTGTGCCACTGACTGCTTAATCGTCCCCTGAATGATGGCACTGGCCTCCATTTTCCGGGCCATATCCACTATGGCATGGAAGCTCTCCCTATCTGCTGACTGAATCAAGGAGGAATACCTGGAATGAAGCTTCATGATATACCTCCTTGACTTCTTCTGGTCTGAGTCAAGATTTTGCCCTGCAAACGGCAACAGCTCCAAAAATCTGTCTGTGAACTCATCTACACTCATCTCTTTTGTCTACCTTAACTGCTCAAAATCGATCATCTTCAGCTCCCTTGAACTATCGGGGAAAGCCCATCCTGCAAACTCGTTTGCAAACTCTTCCCAAGACATGCTGTCCACCCTCGGGTTCACATAATTCTTAAACCACTCTCGGGCCTTCTTGCACTTAAGCGTGAACCCAGCCATCTAAATGGCTCTACTGTCATCAGCCCCAATCTCATCTGTGATCACCTTGACCCTTTCAAGGTACACGAACGGGTCATCCCCTTTTTCATACTGAGGAGCACCCAGCTTCATGTAGTCGGTCATCTTGACCTTGCTCCCACCAGATGAGCTAGGCTTAGGTACTGAGGTTTCTGATACTGTGGGTTCTGCTGGTGGAGGAGGAGGTGCAGCATCCCCTGGGGTAGGGTTTGCTGGATTTGGATAGTAAGGTGGAGGTGGGTACATGGGGTATTGTGGGTATGGTGGGTAGTAAGATGGGTATGGCATGTGAGAAGGATAAGGATTAAAGCTGGGGTAATCCGATGTACCTCCCATCGAATACCCGAGGTTTTGTGAAAAGGGTGGGTAGTGAGGTGGCTGAACAAATCCCGAGGCCTGGGTGCCTCCTTGGGACTCTCCCATTCCCTCTTCCGACATGCTCACTCCTAAATTGCCATCCCTCCTCTAGTCCACATCCATCTCATCCCCCATATCCTCTGACATTCCTCCCTGAACTGTTCCCCTCACTGATCTGCTTCTACCCAGATCCAAAGACCTTCTAGGGTCTCTTACTGTTCGTTCTCTGCTGGACCTACTTGACATCGCCCTAGGCAATGCAGGAGGACGGGCGCTCGTGCCCTCATCCTCAGGTGGTACTCCAGTCAATCGTGCAGATCGACGAGTTCCTCTCATCCTGTTTCTGAAAAACAGTACACATCACATAAACATTAGCATCATATGGTTCATGTGAGAACACATGAACCCGCATCACATACATCACATATCATTAATGCACATACATATAATCATGGCATTTCACATCATTATTCAAGACAGGACTCTTTATCCTATCCTAGTGGACATGATTTTCCTATTGTGCTTGACCTTCTATAACATCTATGAGCCCGACATTCTAGGTCCGACCATATGAACCTAGGGCTCTGATACCATTCTGTAACGACCCGAAAATCGGACCGCTACCGGCGCTAGGATCCAGATCGGCATAAGGCCGCCGGGACCCATAGCAAGCCTGACATGCATCCTGAGTACCTGATTAATCCCATACATGATCAACAACATACATAAAAATTTGAACTTTTCTTTTACCAAGCTCAACCTGTGCATGCCCATAAACATATACATAAACATAAACATAAACATAAACCCCACACTGGAGCTCTCAACAAATGCTCCAAAACTTGCTTTATACTCGAAAATCTTCAAAACAAAGTGAAAACTAGTGAAAATCGTGAAAGATTTGAAGGAAGAAACTCAAGATCGGTGAGGGACGGCGGAGAGCTCACCTTGGCCGAAAATGGGGAGAAAAGCTCACCCGTTTTCAGCTAAGCCCTTTATAGGTGGCTGGCCAGGCCACATTCGGGAGCCGAACGTGCCTCCGCATGCATGCCATGTTCGGCGGCCGAACATAAGGTTCGGCGGCCGAACCTGGACTTCCCTCACTTATGCTTTCGGGGGCCTAAAGCACTCCCGAAGTGCATGCATGTTCGGCGGCCGAACCTGGGTCTTCCTCCAAGATTATTTTCATGCAAAAACTCATTTTCCTTCTAGCTTAAAAACATAAAATACATTAAAACATTTTATAAAAGCATGATTTTACCCTTCTAGAGGTCTCCGACACCCGAGATTCCACCGGACGGTAGGAATTCCGATACCGGAGTCTAACCGGGTATTACACCCAGGTCCAGCAAACTCTAACCCAGGGAATGCTGCACCTCCTCCACCGCCAGCAGAACCAATTGTCCCTGATACCCAAACACCCAAACCTAGCTCATCAGTTGGGGGTAAGGTAAAGATGACGGACTACCTCAAGTTGGATGCCCCCAAGTTTGAATCAGGTGATGACCCTTTTGAGTACCTCAGAACGGTGAAGATGATAACTGATGAGTTAGGAGCAAGTGACAGTAGAGCCATTCAGATGGCAGGGTTCACATTGAAATGCAAGAAGGCAAGGGAATGGTTCAAAAACTATGTGGACCCAAGGTTGGAGAGCTTATCTTGGGAACAATTTGCAAATGAGTTTGCAGGATGGGCTTTTCCAGATAGTTCCAGAGAACTGAAGATGATTGGGTTTGAGCAGCTAAGGCAGACGGAAGAGATGAGTGTAGATGAGTTTACAGACAGGTTCCTGGAGCTGTTGCCGTTTGCAGGACAAGGTTTAGACACAGACCTGAAGAAGTCTAGGAGATATGTTATGAAGCTTCACTCCAGGTATTCCTCGTTGATTCAATCAGCAGAGAGGGAGAGTTTCCACACTATAGTGGATATGGCTCGGAAGATGGAGGCTAGTGCCATCATTCAAGGGACAATTAAATAGTACGTGGCACAGTCTTCGGGTTCCAAAATCCCGAGGACAAGTGATGTTAGTCTCTCCCCTCTGAGCGAGGCTGTCACAAAGAGTAAGAAGGGAGGCAGAGGCCTCAGAAGATTGAAGAAGAGTAAGTTCTGGAACCGGATAAAGTCTGGTCTGGGATTAGGTGATGGTTTGAGCTCTGGTTTGGATGACTCCAGATGTACGAGGTGCGGTAGGCCGCACAAGGGAGTCTGTCGGATTGGGACAACAACATGTTTCAAGTGCGGACAGGAGGGGCACATGGCACGCGAGTGTCCCACTGCGACCTTGTTGGAACAGTTCCAGCAGACAGATTCAGACAGTATGGCTCAACCAGTAGCTCCAGCCATGTTTCAGGACAGTGGTCGAGGCAGAGGAAGGGGGACGGCCCCTTCTTCAGCAGGTTCCCTTGGTGAAGGTCCATCAGTTCCAGCTCGGATCTTCTCCATGACGCATCAGGAAGCTAACACATCGGACATGGTGGTGACAGGTAATCTCACTCTCTTATGTTTGGTGTGTATGCTTTATGAACCCTGATGTGTTTCTCTTTCCTTATTGCTTCGAAAGCCGTAGATAGGTTGGGTTGATAGCTTATGGATTAGAGTATCCCCTTTGGGTCAGTGGACCCAAGTGTGATCCATCGGTGGCAGAGTCAGTCTGCCGGAATAGTTCAGAGTATGTTGTGAGTAGATGCCTTCCAGCTGACCTAGCGGTTCTAGATTTGACTGTTTGACGTCATTCTAGGGTTGGATTGGTTCTTCTACTAGTGGTGCTACTTGAGTCTGCAGAGACAAGGTAGTCAGGTTTAGAGGTCAGGATGGATCAGAGGTAGTCCTTTGAGGGGACGGACTAGGGATACCTAGAGGTTTGATATCAGCCCTGCAGGCTCGTAGGTTGCCTAGGAGAGGTTGTCAGGGGTTTCTAGCTCGTACAAGAGAGTTTAGTAGTCAGGTCAGGGAACCCGCCTCGATACCAGTAGTGAGTTCTTAGATGTTTCCCCAGACGAGCTGCCAGGAGTACCATCTGTTAGGGAGATAGAGTTTGAAACTAAAGTGATGATGGGGACCAGACCCGTCTTTACCACTCCCTACAGGATGACACTTGCAGAGTTAAAGAAGTAGGAAGAGCAAGTTACAAGAGTAGGTAGTTAAGGGTTTCCATCTGACTGAGCACTTCACCTTGGGGTGTTCCAGTGTTATTATGAGGATGAAGGATGGATCCCCAAGACTTCGTATCGACTACTGTAACGACCCGAAAATCGGACCGCTACCGGCGCTAGGATCCGGGTCGACTTAAGGCCGCCGGGACCCGTAGCAAGCCTAACATAAAACCTATAAACCTGTATAATCACATACATGATCAACAACATGCATAAAAATTAAAACTTTTCTTTCCATGAACATCAACCAAACTCAACCTGTGCATAACATTAACATAACATTGATCCCTCTGTGGGATCTCATCAGTGTCCCCAATGGGTGACAAAACATATGCTGAGTTGGTTTACATAAGTGACATAAAATAACCAAGATCATGTATAAAAAGGGATACAACATTCTATGGTCAAGCACACACTAACATCCATAAACCTCATTACATAACTATACTGTACTTTTACATTACAATTTGATCATGTCCATTTCTAGCTATTACATAAGCATGACTTCTTTACTCTATCCGGACTCCCGCACTATACTGTACCTGTAAGCCTGGGGGTAAAGGGAGAGGGGTGAGTTAAAAGCCCAGTGAGCAGAGCTATTAAAACACATTAACACCATGCTCTATGGAATGCATCATAACACAGACAATTCACATAAGGGTTGGGTGAACTTGTCACCAATTAGTCCAAGCTAACATAGTGCCAGGCCGTAGCATGGGGTCCTGGTCTTCCTGTCATACATACATTACTTACCATTATTCCAGGGCCTCCTCTGGGCTCCTGGTCTTCGAGTCCACAATCGTGCCAGGCCGTAGAATGGGGTCCTGGTCTTTCATTTCCGTGCCAGGCCGTAGAATGGGGTCCTGGTCTTTCATTTCCGTGCCAGGCCGTAGAATGGGGTCCTGGTCTTCCTGTCATGGACTAATTGGGTCATCCAACATTCACCCACATCAACAACAATCGATGCAATGCGGCATATTCGTGAATACTAATGCAATCATCCTATTGCATAATCATGATGCATGAAACATGATAAATCATTTAATTTAAAAGATTGAGTTTAGTTCCACTCACCTCTGGCTGACTCTGACAACACCGAAGCAGCTGAACTCACTGCTGGGGTCCTCGGTTCCTCGGGTCCGAACCTACACAGGTGGACTCAAATGAGGGACCAAACATGCTTGAACATAACTCTAAACTACTCCCCAAAAACCCCCTAGAACATCATGAAATAATCATAGAAATACATGCATGAAATGGCTGAACAGGGCACTTTCGGCGGCAGGTTCGGCGGCCGAAAGTCCCTCCAGAGCCGAAAGTCAGGCAGGTTCAGCGGCACCTTCGGCGGCCGAACCTCCCAGACAGATCCGAAAGTCTTCTTTCGGAGGCAAGCTTCGGCAGCCGAATGCTGCCTCCACAAGGGGGTTCGGCGGCCGAAAGTTCCTTCGGCTGCCGAACCTGGTTTCTCCCAAATGGGCAGAAACTTGGTTCAAATGAACCTCTTGCCTCCCAAAACCTCAAATCATGCATAAACTAGTTCTAAAACATGCATACATATCATACATTACACCTAGGGGTCTCAAGCTAGCATATACCCCAACTACAACACTTCAAACACACAAAAATCAACATACATTGTCCAAAACATCAATATTAACCCATAACTCAACATATACCCTAACATGCATTTCTACCCAAAGAACTCATAAAATCTTACTTAAAACACATAAGGAGCTTAAGATCGGCTCTTACCTCTTGAAGATCGAGAGGGAGACGACCTAAACTTGGAGATCCACGAAAAATGAGCTCCTGAGTTCCCAAAGCTCCAAAACTTGTTTCAAAAGTTCAAAACCTTCAATGCAAGCTTAAAACTCAGGAAAAATGGTGGGGATTTGAAGGAAGAACACTAGATTTGGAAGAGGGAGGTCGGAAGCTAGCTGTGGCCGAAAATGGGAGAAAGCTCGCTCATTTCGGCCAAGTGACCCTTTTATAGGTGGCTGGCCAGGCCACGTTCGGGGGCCGAAAGTGCTTCCGCATGCATGCCATGTTCGGCGGCCGAACTTGAGTTTCGGCGGCCGAACCTGGACTTCCCTCACTCATGCTTTCGGGGGCCTAACGTGCCTCCAAAACGCATGCATGTTCGGCGGCCGAACTTGACTTTCGGCGGCTGAACCTGGGTTTTCCTCCAAGGACTTCTCATGCAAAAACTCATTTAATTTCATACTTAAAACCATTAAAATTCATGAAAACATTTTATAAAACATGGTTTTACCCTACTAGAGGCTTCTGACATCCGAGATTCCACCGGACGGTAGGAATTCCGATACCGGAGTCTAGCCGGGTATTACATTCTCCCCCCCTTAAGAACATTCGTCCCCGAATGTTCCTCAACTAGCACATGCATAGCAAACAACATAACATACTTACAAAAACACATAAACTCACAAAAACTAACCTTAGAAAAGATAAGGGTACTGCTGGAGCATGGACTCCCGTGTCTCCCAGGTGCATTCTTCCAAATTGTGGTGGTTCCACAGGACTTTCACCATCGAGATTTCCTTGTTTCTCAGCTTCCTGATCTGGGTGTCTAGGATCCGTACTGGCTGCTCAACATAGGTGAGATTCTCTTGGATCTCCATATCAGGCTCACTAAGAACCTTGCCCGGATCTGACACGAATTTTCTCAACATAGAAACATGGAAAACCGGATGGATTCTCTCCATTGAAGCAGGTAAATCCAGCTTGTACGATACATTCCCAATCTGTTGCAAGACTTCAAAGGGTCCGATGTACCGCGGAGCCAGCTTACCTTTCTTCCCGAACCGAACCACTCCTTTCATTGGAGACACCTTAAGCAATACCAGATCCCCCTCCTGAAACTCTACTTGCCTTCTGCGGATGTCTGCATAACTCTTCTGTCTGCTTGCAGCAGTCTTGATTCTCTCTTTGATTAAGGGTACCACCCTGCTGGTGATCTCTACTAGCTCAGGTCCTGCCAAGGCCTTTTCTCCAACTTCCTCCCAGCAAACAGGTGACCTGCACTTCCTCCCATATAAAGCTTCATATGGGGCCATCCCGATGCTAGCATGATGGCTGTTATTGTAGGCAAACTCCACCAAAGGTAGATGTTGCCTCCAAGAACCACCAAAGTCCAGCACACACATCCTTAGCATATCTTCTATGGTCTGGATGGTCCTCTCTGACTGTCCGTCTGTCTGTGGGTGGAAGGCAGTGCTGAAATCCAACCTAGTACCCATAGCATTCTGCAGACTCCGCCAAAACCTGGAGGTGAACTGGGGCCCTCTATCTGACACTATAGAAACAGGAACCCCATGCAGTCTGACTATCTCATCAACATACACCTGCGCCAACTTGTCCACAGAATAGCCACTCCTGACAGGAATGAAGTGAGCAGATTTGGTGAGTCTGTCCACAATCACCCATATGGAGTCTAATCTGTTGGACGTCGCCGGTAACCCCACTACGAAGTCCATAGCTATATTCTCCCATTTCCACTCTGGAATAGGTAGCGGGTTAAGCATTCCAGCCGGCTTCTGATGTTCCAGCTTCACCCTCTGACATACTTCGCAGGCTGACACAAACTGTGCCACTTCTCTCTTCATAGCTGGCCACCAATAAACTTTCTTCAGATCTTGATACATCTTGGTGGCTCCGGGGTGAATGCTGTATCTTGCATTATGAGCCTCTCTCATAATGTCTCCTTTTAGCCCTATGTCATCTGGTACACACAATCGACTCCCATAGCGGAGGATCCCCCTATTGTCAAATCTAAACTCACTGTCCTTGCCTGACTGAACAGTCCTGGCAATCTTCACTAACTCTGGGTCCTCATGCTGTTTCTGAGCCACCTGCTCCAGAAACACGGGTGTCACTTTCATCAGAGCAACCAAGGCACCTGTGCCAGACAACTCCAACTGTAAACCTTCATCAATGAGCTTGTAAAACTCCTTCACCACTGGTCTCCTCTCTGCCGTGATGTGGGATAGACTGCCTAGTGACTTCCGGCTTAAGGCATCTGCCACGACATTCGCCTTACCCGGATGATACTGAATCTTGCAATCATAGTCACTCAGCAACTCTACCCATCTCCTCTGCCTCAAGTTCAAATCCCTTTGACTCAAGATGTACTGCAAGCTTTTATGATCTGTGAAGATCTCACATTTTACCCCATAGAGGTAGTGCCTCCACATCTTGAGTGCAAAGATTACTGCTGCCATGCTCCAGCAGTATCCATATTTGTTTTGAGGTTAGTTTCCTCCTTGTGTTTTATTTTTGTGTGTTTTAGGAACATCCGAGGACGAATGTTCTTAAGGAGGGGAGAATGTAATACCCGGCTAGAGTCCGGCACCGGAATTCCTGTTGTTTGATGGAATCCGGGGTGTTGGGATTCTATATAAGGGTAGGAGTTATGGTTTCTATGTGTTATGATGTGTTTTATTTGAGTTTTGAAGAGAAACTAGTTCATGAAGACCTCAGCCAAGTTCGGCCGCCGAAGATAAGTTCGGCCGCCGAAAGTGCTCAATGTTCAGCTTCCGAAGGTCAAGTTCGGCCCCCGAATGTTGCATGGTTTTGCATGCGATTCGGCAGCCGAAGCTGGGGTGCTTAGCCAGCAGCTTTGTATCCCTTAGTCAGCATGTTGGACAGGTGTGATCACCAGATCATGTCCAGAAGTTGGCCACGTTTCCTATGCTTTATTTGCTGAGTGTGAGCAGCTCATGCAGAGTGTTTGATCGCTCACAAGGGTTTGAATGTTTTGAAGCAAAAAGTGAGTTTGAGAGAGTGTGAGAGTTTGAGAAGAGTTGGTTCGTTTTCCTTAGTTCAGAGTGTTCAGCTTCTTACTACAGGAGGTAAGTGATGCTCTTGAACTTGTTTATGTGTTTTCTGAAGGTTTTATGGAAGTAAGGGAGAGAGACGTGAGAAGTAGTGGTTTTGATACTTTATGCATGTATACATGATTATGTGTTATGTTTGATTTGTTGTTTGGGGTTATTAGATAGTTTTGGACCCCTGTGATCATATACTTATGTATATGTGTGTTGAGGAATTGGTATATGCATGTTTGGAGTTATTGAAGGGAAGGAGGAGATGGTTTGCCGTTGAAACTGAGTTCTGGATGAACTCAGGTTCGGCAGCCGAAGGTTCATTCGGCCGCCGAACCTCTTGCATGGTGGCTTAGGCTACCATAGCTTGCCCCCGCGAGTTGTGCATGTTCGGCTCTGTTTGGGGGATTCGGCCGCCGAAGGTGCCGCCGGAGGTGCTTGAGTTTCGTCTCTGGAGAGGACATTCGGCCGCCGAACCTGCCGCCGAAAGTGTTCTGTCCAGCTTTTCTTTTGCATGCTTTGCATGGATAGTTGAATGAGTTTAAGGGGATTCTTGGGGAGTTTAATAGAGGTATTGATAAGTTAGTTTGGTCCCTCATTTGAGTCCATCTGTATAGGTACAGACCAGAGGAACCAGAGAGAGCAGCAGTGAGTACTGCTCCAGAGGTTCAGAGCCTGCAGAGTCAGTTAGTCCAGATAGCCAGAGGTGAGTGGAACTAAACTTAAGACTTATGACTTTTAATTGAACGACAAACTGCTTTTAGCATATCTCATGCATCATGATTATGCCATAGGTTGATTGCATTAGTATACACGAATATGTTGCATTGCATTATTATTTGGTGATGTGAGTAAATGCTGAATGATCCAATAGTCTCAGACAGGAAGTCCAGGAGCCTTTGACTACGCCCTGGCACGTATAGCAAAGTCCAGGAGCCTTTGACTACGCCCTGGCAGGTATATAGCAAAGTCCAGGAGCCTTTGACTACGCCCTGGCAATGGTAAGTACAGAGGTGTTATATACACATATACATATATGACAGGAAGACCAGGTGCTCGATTCTACGCCCTGGCACAGAGTTACTGGGACTATGTGGTGACAGGTTTACTCTTGATGTGGCTTGTCTGTGATATGGTGCATTCCATGAGATCATATTTTACTGAGATGTTTTACTGTTCTACTCACTGGGCTATAGAGCTCATCCCACTCCCTTAACCCCAGTTTTGCAGGTTCAGTGTACAGGTTCAGTGTACAGGGACAGTCCAGCAGAGTACAGGAAAAGTAAAGAGATCTGTAATAGCTTAGAGTGGACATGTAATATTAAAGAGATGTAATAGTTGTTGTTTGACCTAGACCTAGTGATGAATGTTTTGTACATGATCTGTATATGTATATATATGTTTTCCTGTATGTGAAAACCAGGCTTAACAGGTATGAGTTAACCCATCTAGAGCAAGCTCTAGTCAGGGATACAGAGTACAGAGTACATGAGTACAGAGTACAGAGATAGTGCATGCACAGGTTAAGCCTTGGTTCAGAAAAGAGTTTTATTTTCACATAAAATGTATGATCATGTATGAGGTTTACAGGTACACAGAGAGTATAGCAGGCTTGCTACGGGTTCTGGCGGCCTTAAGCCGACCTGAATCCCAGCGCCGGTGACGGTCCTTTTTGGGGTCGTTACAGATTGGTATCAGAGCCCTAGGTTCACATGATCGGACCTATAGAGACAGTGTTGGGCTCAGACAGGTTAGAAGTGGTCAAGCACAATAGGAAAATCATGTCCACTAGGATAGGGTCTTGAGTCCTATCTGCTATGATATGCCATGAGTATTGTATGTATGATTGATATGTGATGTTTATGTGCTAAAGTGGTATGTTATATGTTGTGTTTCCAGAGTAAAGATGCGAGGAACTCGTCGATCAGCTCGATTGACTGGAGTCCCACCAGAGAGTGAGAGACCAGCTGCTCGTCCTCCTGCATTGCCAAGGGCAAGGTCTCAGAGATCTAGTAGGGAAGGTATGTCAATAGACCCTAGAAGGTCTGTCGACGAGAGCAGAAGAGGTACAGCTAGGGGAGAAAGAGCAGAGGAAAGGAGGGAAGCTATGGAGATTGATCAGTCTAGAGATGATAGCATGGGTATAGGCAGTTTTGAGGAAGGTATGGGAGAGTCACAGGGAGGTGCTCAGACCTCAGGTTTTGGCTATCCAGAGTATCCGATGGGAGGTATGTCGGAGTACTCGAGTTTTGTGCCATATCCTCCTTATATGCCTTATATGCCTTATCCTTACTATCCACCATATCCTATGTATCCATCTTCCCCTATACATCCAAGTGCAGCACACCTAGAGCCAAATGAACCAAATGAACCAGTACTACCACCAGAACCAGTAGCCCCTGTTGTTGACAGACATGAACCTAGCTCATCTGGAGGTAAAGTTCAAATGACGGAGTATTTGAAATTGGATGCTCCTAAATACAACACAGGAGATGATCCATTTGATTACCTCAGAGCAGTTAGGATGATCACCGGTGAATTGGGAGCAGATGATAGGAGAGCCATTGAGATGGCAGGTTTTACAATAAAATGCAAGAAAGCCAGAGAATGGTTTAAGAATTATGTGGAGCCTAGAATGGACAGTATGTCATGGGGAGAGTTCGCCAATGAGTTTGCAGGGTGGGCTTTTCCTGACAGTTCGAGGGAGATGAAAGTAATAGAATTTGAACAATTGAGACAGACAGATGAGATGAGTGTTGATGAATTCACAGATAAGTTCCTGGATCTGCTTCAGTACGTGGGTCAAGCCTATGATACTGATCAGAAGAAAGCAAGGAGATATACTATGAGACTGCATCCCAGGTATGCTTCCTTGATTCTTCCAGCAGAAAAGGAGAGTTTCCATACGATAGTAGACGCAGCCAGGAAAATGGAAGCTAGTGCCAATATTCAGAAACAGTCACAGGCACAGGCTTCGGGTGCTAAGGCCCCCAGTTCAGGTTCAACAGGCAGTAAGAGATGGGATAGAGCGAGAGGAACAAAGAGTAAGTTCTGGAATAAAGTCAAGTCAGGTCTGGGAATAGGTAGTGGCTCAAGCTCTGGCACAGTTCCAATCTGCAGACGATGCGGAAAACCACATGGAGGAGTTTGTCGGTTGGGATCTACAGCTTGTTTTCGATGTGGACAGGAAGGGCATATTGCTCGGGATTGTCCGCAGATGACTTTTGCACCATCCCAGCAGATGAGTTCAGGCAGTGTGGTACAGCCAGTTGTACGGCCAGCAGCTCCAGTCATGCCTCAGACTAGTGGCAGAGGTAGAGGAAGAGGGGTAGCCTCTACTTCAGCAGCAGGTTCCCGAGGTGGAAATCCGGTAGCCCCAGCACGGATTTTCACAGTGACACAGGAGGAGGCTAACACGTCGAACACAGTGGTGTCAGGTAATCTCATCATTGGGTGTTCAGATGTGTATGCTTTGATGGACCCCGGTGCTTCTCATTCCTTTATTGCTTCGAGAGCCATAGAGAGGTTGGGTTTGATCAGTTCTGAGTTAGAGTATCCTCTCTGGGTCAGTGGACCTAGATGTGACCCATCAGTGGCAGTGTCAGTCTGTCGTTTCAGTCCAGTATTTATAGAGGGTAGATGCCTTCCAGCTGACCTTGTGGTTCTAGACTTGACAGATTTTGATGTCATTCTAGGGATGGATTGGCTATCTGCATATAGTGCTACGTTGGACTGTCGAGAGAAGCTAGTGAGTCTCAGAGACCAGGATGGGTCAGAGTGTGTCTTCAGAGGAGACAGGAGAGGTACACCCAGAGGTATGATTTCAGCCCTTCAGGCTCGTCGTTTGCTTAGGAGGGGTTGTCAGGGGTTTCTAGCTTATGTGAGAGAGCTAGACAGTCAGGTTAGGGAACCAGCCACAGTACCAGTAGTCCGAGAGTTTCTCGATGTGTTCCCAGACGATTTGCCAGGACTACCACCTGATAGGGAGATAGGGTTTGAAATTGAATTACTGCCAGGTAGTAGACCTATCTCTATTCCTCCCTACAGGATGGCGCCAGCTGAGTTAACAGAGTTGAAAGCACAGTTGCAGGACTTGGTAGATAAGGGTTTCATCCGCCCTAGTACCTCACCTTGGGGTGCTCCAGTGCTCTTTGTCAGAAAGAAGGATGGATCCCTCAGACTTTGTATCGACTACAGACAGTTGAACAAGGTCACTATCAAGAATAGGTACCCCTTACCTCGGATTGATGATCTATTTGACCAGCTAGCTGGAGCAGGTTGTTTCTCGAAAATAGATCTGAGATCTGGGTATCATCAGTTGAGAGTCAGAGAGGCAGATGTGCCTAAGACAGCTTTCCGAACCAGATATGGGCATTATGAGTTCTTAGTGATGCCGTTCGGGTTGACTAACGCCCCTGCAGCATTTATGGATCTCATGAACAGGGTATTTAGTGAGTTTCTGGATCACTTTGTCATTGTGTTTATCGATGATATCTTAGTGTATTCCAGAGATGCAGAGGAGCATGCCCAGCATCTGAGGATTGTTTTACAGACACTGAGAGAGCATGGTTTGTATGCCAAGTTCTCGAAGTGTGAGTTTTGGTTACGGAGCATTGCCTTCTTGGGACATGTAGTATCAGCAGAGGGTATTGAGGTAGACCCCAAGAAGATAGAGGCTGTAGCTAACTGGCCCAGACCCACGACAGTGACTGAGATTAAAAGCTTTCTGGGACTGGCAGGTTACTACAGGAGGTTCGTTCAGAACTTCTCAAAGATAGCAGCTCCTATGACCAAATTGACTCAGAAGAACCAGAAGTTTATCTGGTCAGACCAGTGTGAAGAGAGCTTTGAGGAGCTCAAGAGGAGATTGACAACAGCACCAGTGTTAGCTCTGCCTGTCAGTAATGAAGAGTTCACAGTGTTCTGTGATGCATCTCGAGTGGGATTGGGTTGTGTATTGATGCAGAGTGATAGAGTAATAGCTTATGCTTCTAGATAGTTGAAGAAGCACGAGTTGAATTACCCTACCCATGACCTAGAGATGGCAGCAGTTATCTTTGCACTTAAGATGTGGCGGCATTACCTCTACGGGGTTAAAAGCGAGATCTTTACTGATCACAAGAGTTTACAGTACATCTTAAGTCAGAGAGAGCTGAATTTGCGGCAGAGAAGATGGGTCGAATTGCTCAGTGATTATGATTGTAAGATCCAGTATCATCCGGGTAAGGCGAATGTTGTCGCAGACGCCCTAAGCCGGAAGTCACTAGGCAGTTTATCCCATATAGCAGCAGAGCGGAGACCGGTTGTGATGGAGCTTTATAAGCTCTTTGACGAGGGATTACAGCTAGAGTTGTCTGGTACAGGTGCGTTGATAGCACAGATGAGAGTGACACCTGTGTTTCTGGAGCAGATAGCTCAGAGACAGCACGAGGACCCTGAATTGATGAAAATTGCCAGGACTGTTCAGTCAGGCAACAATGCAGAGTTCAGATTTGACAGCAAGGGGATCCTTCGCTATGGGAGTCGACTTTGTGTACCAGATAGGGGCAGTGTAAAGGAAGACATTATGAGGGAAGCTCATAATGCGAGGTACAGTGTTCACCCAGGAGCTACCAAGATGTATCAGGATCTGAAAAGAGTCTATTGGTGGCCAGCCATGAAGAAAGAAGTGGCGCAGTTCGTGACAGCCTGTGAGGTTTGTCAGAGGGTGAAATTAGAGCATCAGAAACCAGCCGGAATGCTTAACCCATTACCGATTCCAGAATGGAAATGGGAGAACATAGCCATGGATTTTGTAGTGGGTTTACCAGTAGTGTCCAACAGGATAGACTCGATATGGGTGATTGTGGACAGACTCACGAAATCTGCTCATTTTCTGCCAGTACGGAGTAACTATTCTGTGGATAAGTTGGCACAGGTCTATCTGGATGAGATAGTGAGATTACATGGAGTTCCAGTGTCTATAGTTTCAGACAGAGGACCACAGTTTACCTCCCGCTTTTGGCGGAGTCTGCAAAGTGCAATGGGCACAAGGTTAGATTTTAGTACTGCTTTCCACCCACAGACTGATGGACAATCAGAAAGGACCATTCAGACCATAGAGGATATGCTTCGCCTATGTGTGTTAGACTTTGGCGGTTCTTGGAGGCAGCATCTACCATTGGTGGAGTTTGCCTACAATAACAGTCATCATGCTAGCATTGGGATGGCTCCTTATGAAGCTTTATATGGGAGGAAGTGCAGATCCCCTGTTTGCTGGGAAGAGGTAGGAGAGAAGGCTCTTGCAGGGCCAGAGTTAGTAGACATTACCAGTAGAATGGTGCCCATGATCAGAGAAAGAATCAGAACAGCTCAAAGTAGACAGAAAAGTTATGCAGACGTTCGTAGAAAACAGTTAGAGTTTCAGGAGGGTAATTGGGTATTGCTGAAAGTGTCTCCAATGAAAGGAGTGGTTCGTTTTGGGAAGAAAGGTAAATTGGCTCCACGGTACATTGGACCCTTTGAGGTGTTGCAGAGGATCGGAAATGTGTCGTATAAGCTGGATTTACCTGCTTCTATGGAGAGGATTCACCCGGTATTTCATGTTTCTATGCTACGACAGTTTGTGTCAGATCCGAATCAGGTTCTGAGTGAGCCTGAGGTGGAGATTCATACAGATCTCACCTATATAGAGCAACCAGTGCGGATTCTGGACACGCAGATCAGACAGCTAAGGAACAAGGAGATTCCGATGGTGAAAGTCCTATGGAACCACCATAACCTAGAAGAGTGCACGTGGGAGACGCGAGAGTCTATGCTCCAGCAGTATCCATATTTGTTTTGAGGTTAGTTTCCTCCTTGTGTTTTATTTTTGTGTGTTTTAGGAACATCCGAGGACGAATGTTCTTAAGGAGGGGAGAATGTAATACCCGGCTAGAGTCCGGCACCGGAATTCCTGTTGTTTGATGGAATCCGGGGTGTTGGGATTCTATATAAGGGTAGGAGTTATGGTTTCTATGTGTTATGATGTGTTTTATTTGAGTTTTGAAGAGAAACTAGTTCATGAAGACCTCAGCCAAGTTCGACCGCCGAAGATAAGTTCGGCCGCCGAAAGTGCTCAATGTTCAGCTTCCGAAGGTCAAGTTCGGCCCCCGAATGTTGCATGGTTTTGCATGCGATTCGGCAGCCGAAGCTGGGGTGCTTAGCCAGCAGCTTTGTATCCCTTAGTCAGCATGTTGGACAGGTGTGATCACCAGATCATGTCCAGAAGTTGGCCACGTTTCCTATGCTTTATTTGCTGAGTGTGAGCAGCTCATGCAGAGTGTTTGATCGCTCACAAGGGTTTGAATGTTTTGAAGCAAAAAGTGAGTTTGAGAGAGTGTGAGAGTTTGAGAAGAGTTGGTTCGTTTTCCTTAGTTCAGAGTGTTCAGCTTCTTACTACAAGAGGTAAGTGATGCTCTTGAACTTGTTTATGTGTTTTCTGAAGGTTTTATGGAAGTAAGGGAGAGAGACGTGAGAAGTAGTGGTTTTGATACTTTATGCATGTATACATGATTATGTGTTATGTTTGATTTGTTGTTTGGGGTTATTAGATAGTTTTGGACCCCTGTGATCATATACTTATGTATATGTGTGTTGAGGAATTGGTATATGCATGTTTGGAGTTATTGAAGGGAAGGAGGAGATGGTTTGCCGTTGAAACTGAGTTCTGGATGAACTCAGGTTCGGCAGCCGAAGGTTCATTCGGCCGCCGAACCTCTTGCATGGTGGCTTAGGCTACCATAGCTTGCCCCCGCGAGTTGTGCATGTTCGGCTCTGTTTGGGGGATTCGGCCGCCGAAGGTGCCGCCGGAGGTGCTTGAGTTTCGTCTCTGGAGAGGACATTCGGCCGCCGAACCTGCCGCCGAAAGTGTTCTGTCCAGCTTTTCTTTTGCATGCTTTGCATGGATAGTTGAATGAGTTTAAGGGGATTCTTGGGGAGTTTAATAGAGGTATTGATAAGTTAGTTTGGTCCCTCATTTGAGTCCATCTGTATAGGTACAGACCAGAGGAACCAGAGAGAGCAGCAGTGAGTACTGCTCCAGAGGTTCAGAGCCTGCAGAGTCAGTTAGTCCAGATAGCCAGAGGTGAGTGGAACTAAACTTAAGACTTATGACTTTTAATTGAACGACAAACTGCTTTTAGCATATCTCATGCATCATGATTATGCCATAGGTTGATTGCATTAGTATACACGAATATGTTGCATTGCATTATTATTTGGTGATGTGAGTAAATGCTGAATGATCCAATAGTCTCAGACAGGAAGTCCAGGAGCCTTTGACTACGCCCTGGCACGTATAGCAAAGTCCAGGAGCCTTTGACTACGCCCTGGCAGGTATATAGCAAAGTCCAGGAGCCTTTGACTACGCCCTGGCAATGGTAAGTACAGAGGTGTTATATACACATATACATATATGACAGGAAGACCAGGTGCTCGATTCTACGCCCTGGCACAGAGTTACTGGGACTATGTGGTGACAGGTTTACTCTTGATGTGGCTTGTCTGTGATATGGTGCATTCCATGAGATCATATTTTACTGAGATGTTTTACTGTTCTACTCACTGGGCTATAGAGCTCATCCCACTCCCTTAACCCCAGTTTTGCAGGTTCAGTGTACAGGTTCAGTGTACAGGGACAGTCCAGCAGAGTACAGGAAAAGTAAAGAGATCTGTAATAGCTTAGAGTGGACATGTAATATTAAAGAGATGTAATAGTTGTTGTTTGACCTAGACCTAGTGATGAATGTTTTGTACATGATCTGTATATGTATATATATGTTTTCCTGTATGTGAAAACCAGGCTTAACAGGTATGAGTTAACCCATCTAGAGCAAGCTCTAGTCAGGGATACAGAGTACAGAGTACATGAGTACAGAGTACAGAGATAGTGCATGCACAGGTTAAGCCTTGGTTCAGAAAAGAGTTTTATTTTCACATAAAATGTATGATCATGTATGAGGTTTACAGGTACACAGAGAGTATAGCAGGCTTGCTACGGGTTCTGGCGGCCTTAAGCCGACCTGAATCCTAGCGCCGGTGACGGTCCTTTTTGGGGTCGTTACATAAGCAATCACCCTCTCATTCTGCGTAAGTACACAACCCAGTCCCACACGGGACGCATCGCAAAAGACTGTAAAGTCCTCATCACTAGACGGCAGAGCTAAAACTGGTGCTGAAGTCAACCTCTTCTTAAGCTCTTCAAAACTCTCCTCGCACTGATCGGTCCACAGAAACTTCTGATTCTTCCTGGTTAACCTGGTCAGAGGAGCTGCTATTTTTGAGAAGTCCTGAACGAACCTCCTGTAGTAACCTGCCAAACCCAAGAAACTCCTGATCTCTGTCACTGAAGTGGGTCTAGGCCAGTTAGCCACAGCTTCTACCTTCTTGGGGTCTACCTCTATCCCATTCTCTGACACTACGTGCCCCAAGAATGAAATGCTCCTCAGCCAGAACTCACATTTAGAGAACTTGGCATACAAACCATGCTCCCTTAAAGTCTGCAGAACCAACCTCAGATTATGGGCATGCTCCTCTGCATTCCTGGAATACACTAAGATATCATCTATGAAGACAATAACGAAGTGATTCAGGTACTGGCTAAACACTCTGTTTATGAGATCCATGAATGCTGCAGGGGCGTTAGTTAACCCGAACGGCATCACAAGGAACTCAAAATGCCCATATCTGGTCCTGAAAGCTGTCTTTGGTACGTCCTCTTCCCTAATCCTCAACTGATGATACCCGGACCTCAGATCTATTTTGGAGAAACAACCTGCTCCTGCTAGCTGGTCGAATAGATCGTCGATCCTTGGCAATGGGTACTTGTTCTTGGTAGTGACTTTGTTCAACTGCCTGTAGTCGATACAAAGTCTAAGGGATTCATCCTTCTTTCTCACAAACAAAACCGGAGCACCCCAGGGTGAGGTACTCGGTCGGATGAAGCCCTTGTCTACCAGCTCCTGCAACTGCTCCTTCAACTCTTTCAATTCTGCTGGCGCCATTCTGTAGGGAGGGATAGAGATCGGTCGGGTTCCAGGCATCAGTTCTATCTCGAACTCTATCTCCCTAGCAGGTGGTAAACCTGGTAGCTCGTCTGGGAATACATCTAAGAACTCTCTAACCACTGGCACCGAGGCGGGCTCTCTGACTTGACTGCTAAGCTCTCTCACATGAGCCAAATACCCCTGACATCCCCTCCTGAGCAACCTACGAGCCTGAAGAGCTGATATCAGACCTCTAGGTGTACCCCTCCTGTCTCCTCTGAAGACAACCTCAGACCCATCCTGACCTCTGAACCTGACTACCTTGTCCCTGCAGTCCAAGGTAGCACCATGGGTAGATAACCAGTCCATCCCTAAAATGACGTCAAAATCTGTCAAATCTAGAACCACTAGGTCGGCGGACAAGCATCTTCCCTCAACAAACACAGGACTACACTGGCAGACTGACTCTGCCACTGATGGATCACACTTGGGTCCACTGACCCAGAGAGGACACTCTAACCCAGAAGTCATCAGACCTAACCTCCCCACGGCTCTCGGAGCGATAAAAGAATGAGATGCACCAGGGTCCATCAAGGCATATACATCTGAACAACCAATAATTAAGTTACCACCCACCACGGTGTTAGATGCATCTGCCTCCTGCTGTGTCATTGTGAAGATCCGTGCCGGAGCTGATGGACCTTCACCTCTGAAACCCGCTGAAGAAGAGGCTGCCCCTCTCCCTCTGCCTCTGCCACTGGCCTGAGTCATGGCTGGAGCTGCTGGCTGTGCTACACTGCCTGAAGCTGTCTGCTGGGACTGAGCCATCGGGACCGCTCTTGGACAATCTTGAGCCATATGCCCCTCTTGACCACATCTGAAACAGGCATTCGTCCCAAACCGACATACTCCCCTGTGTGGCTTACCACACCTCGCACAAACTGCATTATCCGCACCAGCGCTTGAGCCACTCCCAAATCCCAGACTGGACTTAACCTTGTTCCAGAACTTGTTCTTCTTACCCTTGGGCTTACCCCATCTCTTGCTGCCTGAAGCTGCTGCACTAAGGGTAGAGGGATCTAATCTTCCCCCACCCGGAGTTTTAGAACCGGAAGACTGTGCCACTGACTGTTTAACTGTCCCTTGAACGATGGCACTGACCTCCATTTTCCTGGCCATATCCACTATGGCATGGAAGCTCTCCTTGTCCACTGACTGAATCAAGGAGGAATACCTGGAATGAAGTTTCATGACATACCTCCTTGACCTCTTTGAATCTGTGTGCAGACTCTGTCCAGAAAAAGGCAACAGCTCCATAAATCTGTCGGTGTACTCCTCCACACTCATTTCATCCGTCTGCCTCAACTGTTCAAACTCTATCATCTTCAGCTCCCTTGAACTATCGGGAAAAGCCCATCCTGCAAACTCGTTTGCAAACTCTTCCCAAGTCATGCTGTCCATTCTCGGGTTCACATTGTAATACCCGGCTAGACTCCGGTATCGGAATTCCTACCGTCCGGTGGAATCTCGGATGTCGGAGACCTCTAGAAGGGTAGAACCATGCTTTCATAAAATGTTTTCATGTTTTAATGGTTTTAAAGTATGAAACTAAATGAGTTTTTGCATGAAAATAGCATTGGAGGGAAACCCAGGTTCGGCCGCCGAAAGTCAAGTTCGGCCGCCGAACATGCATGCGTTTTGGAGGCACGTTAGGCCCCCGAAAGCATGAGTTAGGGAAGTTCAGGTTCGGCCGCCGAAAGTCAAGTTCGGCCACCGAACATTTCATGAATGCGGAGGCACATTCGGCCCCCGAACGTGGCCTGGCCAGCCACCTATAAATGGGGCACTTAGCCGAAATGGGCGAGCTTTCTCCCATTTTCGGCCACAGCAAGCTTCCGACCTTCCCTTTGCAACTCTTGTGTTCTTCCTCCAAATCTCTACCATTTTTCTTGAGTTTTAAGCTTGCATTGAAGGTTTTGAGCTTTTAAACCAAGTTTTGGAGCTTTGGGAACTCAGGAGCTCATTTTCGTGGATCTCCAAGTTTGGGTCGTCTTCCTCTCGATCTTCAAGAGGTAAGGGCCGATCTTAAGCTCCTTATGTGTTTTAAGTAAGTTTTAAGTGATTTTATGGGGTAGAATGGCATGTATAGGGTTGTATGAGTTTTTAAGTAAATGTTAGGTTTTATGTGATTTTTGAGCAATGTGGCATGTTTGAGTATGTTTGAAGTGTTGTAGTTGGGGTATATGCTTGTTTGAGGCCCCTAGGAGCTTGTATGCATGTTTTGGTTGAGTGGTATGCATGATTTGTGAGTTTGGAGGCAAAAATGCACAAAGGAACCGAGTTTCTGCCCTTTTGCAGAAACCAGGTTCGGCAGTCGAAGGCACTTTCGGCCGCCGAACATGGCTGGGGAGGCAGGCCTTTCGGCTGCCGAAGTTGCCCCCGAAAAGAGACTTTCGTCTCTGTCTGGGACTTTCGGCCGCCGAAGGTGCCGCCGAACCTACCTGAGTTTCGTCTCTGTCCAGGACTTTCGGCCGCCGAAGGTGCCGCCGAAAGTGCCCTGTTCAGCCATTTCATGCATATCTCTATGTGAGATTTTCAGTATGTTTTAGGGGGTTTTTGGGGTATATATTAGAATTATGTTTAAGTATGTTTGGTCCCTCATTGGAGTCCACCTGTGTAGGTTCGGACCCGAGGAACCAAGGACCCCAGCAGTGAGCCAGCTGCTACAGAGTTTGTCAGGGTCAGCCAGAGGTGAGTGGAACTAAACTTAACCTTTTTAAATTAAGAAATGAAATGCTTTTATCATGCTTCATGCATCATGATCATATTATAGGTTGTTTGCATTAGAATTCACGACTATGCCGCATTGTATTGTTGTGATAGATGATAGTGGATGGACATTAGGATGATTTATTAGCCTTCTATATACGAAGTCCTGTGGTGCCCATAATAGGGCCGGGCAATACGAAGACCTGTGGTGCCCATAATAGGGCCGGGCAATAACTCCGAGTATGAAGTCCTGTGGTGCCCATAATAGGGCCGGGCAATACGAAGTCCTGTGGTGCCCATAATAGGGCCGGGCATGGAGTTGAGGGATTTTTGAATCAGTCCATCCGTGGTGTGATTTATTTGTGCAGTGACGCATTCCATAATAGCATGTTTTAAATATTCTTTTTACAGTTCTACTCACTGGGCATCTAGCTCACCCCTCTCCCCTAACCCCAGGTTTGCAGGTACAGGATAGATAGAGAAGGCAAGACGAGAAAAAGTCATATGTATGTAATAGTTAGTTTGTGGACATGAAAATTGTATTATGATGAAAAGTAAAAATATTCAGGATGTTATGTAATGAGGTTATTGAGGATAGAGTTGTGCTTGACCATAATGTATTGTTAATCCCTTTTGTATATACATGATCTTATGTTATGATGTTTATGTAAACTAACTCAACACAGGTTGTTTTGCCTTTAAGGCTTGATGAGATCCCACAGAGGGACTATGTTATGTATATGTTCAGAGTATGCACAGGTTGAGTTAGTAGATGACAGTTTGTATGAAGAAAAGTTTTAATTTTTATGCATGTTGTTGATCATGTATGGGATTATACAGGTTTACAGGTTATATGTCAGGCTTGCTACGGGTCCCGGCGGCCTTAAGTCGACCCGGATCCTAGCGCCGGTAGCGGTCCGGATTTCCGGGGCGTTACAGAATGGTATCAGAGCCCTAGGTTCATATGGTCGGACCTAGAGTGTCGGGCTCATAGATGTTATAGAAGGTCAAGCACAATAGGAAGGTCATGTCCACTAGGATAGGATGTTGAGTCCTGTCTTGCATGATGATGTGAAATGCCATGACTATATGCATGTGCATTAATGATATGCTATGCTATGTGATGTATGCGATGAGGGTTCATGTGTGCTCACATGAACCATATGATGCTAATGTTTGCTTGTTATGAGCTGTTTTTCAGAGAATAGGATGAGAGGAACTCGTCGGTCTGCGCGATTGACTGGAGTGCCACCTGAGGATGAGGGCACGAGCGCCCGTCCTCCTACATTGCCTAGGGCAATTTCTTGTAGAGCCAACAGAGAGAGAGTGTCAAGGGACCCTAGAAGGTCTTTTGATGCTAGCAGAAGGGGGACAAATAGAGGAGGAAGTTCTTCAGATGTGAGGGAGGTTATGGAAGAGGATCAGAGGAGGGATGGGAACCTGGATGTGAGCATGCAGGAAGAAGGGACAGGGGAGTCTCAGGGAGGCGTTCAGGCCTCGGGGTATGGTTTTCCACCCCATTATCCACCCTTCCCACAGGGTTCAGGGTATCCGATGGGAGGCGCATCGGATTACTCCAGCTTTAACCCCTACCCTACCTACATGCCTTATCCACCTTTCTATCCACCCTATACACAGTACCCAGCTTATCCACCCTCACCCTTCTATCCAAACCCGGCAAACCCCGCCTCGGGGAATGCTGCACCTCCACCTCCACCACCTACAGAACCAGCAGCCCCAGTTACTCAACCTCCTAGACCTAGCTCAGTCGATGGGAGCAAGGTAAAGATGACAGATTACCTCAAGCTAGATGCTCCCAAATACAAGTCAGGGGATGACCCCTTTGAGTATCTGAGAGTAGTGAAGACAATAACTGATGAGCTAGGGGCAAGTGACAGCAGGGCCATTCAGATGGCAGGGTTCACTTTAAAGTGCAAGAAGGCACGGGAATGGTTCAAGTGTTATGTGGACCCGAGACTAGACGGTATGACATGGGAGGAATTTGCGAATGAGTTCGCTGGATGGGCTTTTCCAGACAGTTCTAGAGAACTGAAAATGATTGAGTTTGAGCAACTGAGGCAGTCAGAGTACATGAGTGTAGAGGAGTTCACGGATAAATTCTTGGAGCTATTGCCTTTTTCAGGGCAAGCTCTAGATTCAGATACGAAGAAAGCCAAGAAATATGTTATGAAGCTGCATTCCAGGTACTCCTCGTTGGTTCAGTCAGCTGAGAGAGAAAGTTTCCACACTGTGGTGGATATGGCTCGAAGAATGGAGGCAAGTGCTATAGTTGAGGGGTCAGTGAAGCAGTCAGTGACCCAGTCTTCAGGGGTTAAGACCCCAAACAGAGGAGGACCAGGTTTCTCTTCTCAGAGCTCAGGTAAGAAGAGGTGGGATAGCACCACCAAGAAGCCGAAGAAGAATAAGTTTTGGAACAAGTTGAAATCCGGTCTGGGATTCGGCGGTGGCTCGAGCTCAGGCTCAGATGGTACAGAATGCCAGAGATGTGGAAGACCACACAGGGGAGTGTGTCGAGCTGGGACTAATGCATGTTTCAGATGTGGACAGGAGGGACACATAGCTCGGGATTGTCCTAGAGCGCCTTTTATGGGCCAGCCCCAGCAGACAGCTTCTGGTAGTGTGGCACAGCCAGCAGTTCCAGCCACAACTCAGGGCAGTGGCAGAGGTAGAGGGAGAGGGGTAACCTCTTCTTCTGGTTCCCGAGGTGAAGGTCCATCAGCTCCAGCCAGGATCTTCACCATGACACAGCAGGAGGCTAACACATCCAACACCGTGGTGTCAGGTAATCTCGTCATTGGGTGTTCTGATGTGTATGCATTAATGGACCCGGGTGCATCTCATTCATTTATTGCTCCGAGAGCCGTTGAGAGGTTAGGTCTGATAGTCTCTGGGTTAGAGTGTCCCCTATGGGTCAGTGGACCCAAGTGTGACCCGTCAGTGGCAGTGTCAGTCTGCCAGTACAGTCCAGTTTTTATTGAGGGAAGATGCCTCTCCGCCGACCTTGTGGTTCTAGATTTGACAGACTTTGACGTCATTCTAGGGATGGATTGGCTATCTACCCATGGTGCTACCTTGGACTGCAGGGACAAGGTAGTCAGGTTCAGAGATCAGAACGGGTCAGAGGTCGTCTTCAGAGGAGACAAGAGGGGCACACCTAGAGGTCTGATATCAGCTCTTCAGGCTCGTAGGTTGCTTAGGAAGGGATGTCAGGGGTACTTGGCTCATGTGAGAGAGCTAGATAGTCAGGTCAGGGAGCCGGCCTCGGTGCCAGTTGTCAGAGAGTTTCAGGATGTCTTTCCTGATGAGCTTCCAGGTTTACCACCTGCTAGGGAGATAGAGTTCGAGATAGAGTTG
The DNA here is from genome assembly GCF_001659605.2 of Manihot esculenta. NCBI lineage: Eukaryota > Viridiplantae > Streptophyta > Magnoliopsida > Malpighiales > Euphorbiaceae > Manihot > Manihot esculenta. The sequence goes on along the minus strand of NC_035162.2, from coordinate 34,278,528 downwards.
ATGCCTGGAACTAGACCGATCTCTATCCCTCCCTACAGGATGGCTCCAGCCGAGTTAAAGGAGTTGAAAGAGCAATTGCAAGAGCTGGTAGAAAAGGGTTTCATCCGACAGAGTACCTCACCTTGGGGTGCTCCGGTCTTGTTTGTGAGGAAGAAGGATGGATCCCTTAGACTTTGTATCGACTACAGGCAGTTGAACAAAGTCACTACCAAGAATAGGTACCCATTGCCTAGGATCGATGATCTATTCGACCAGCTAGCCGGAGCGGGTTGTTTCTCCAAAATAGATCTAAGATCGGGGTACCATCAGCTAAGGATAAGGGATGAGGATGTGCCAAAGACGGCTTTTAGGACCAGATATGGGCATTTTGAGTTCCTTGTGATGCCGTTCGGGTTAACTAACGCCCCTGCAGCATTCATGGATCTCATGAACAGGGTGTTTAACCAGTACCTGGATCACTTTGTTATTGTCTTCATAGATGATATCTTAGTGTATTCCAGGAATGCAGAGGAGCATGCCCATCATCTGCGATTGGTCTTGCAGACTTTGAGGGAACATGGCTTGTATGCCAAGTTCTCTAAATGTGAGTTCTGGCTGAGGAGCATTTCGTTCTTGGGGCATGTAGTGTCAGAGAATGGTCTTGAGGTAGATCCCAAGAAGACAGAAACTGTGGCTAACTGGCCTAGACCCACATCAGTGACAGAGATTAGAAGTTTCTTGGGTTTGGCAGGTTACTACAGGAGGTTCGTTCAGGACTTCTCAAAGATAGCAGCTCCTCTGACCAGACTAACCAGGAAGAATCAGAAGTTTCTGTGGACCGACCAGTGCGAGGAGAGTTTCGAAGAGCTTAAGAAGAGGTTGACTTCAGCACCAGTTCTAGCTCTGCCATCTAGTGATGAGGACTTTACAGTCTTTTGTGATGCGTGCCGTGTGGGACTAGGTTGTGTACTGATGCAGAATGAGAGGGTGATCGCTTACGCTTCTAGGCAGCTAAAGAAGCATGAGTTGAATTACCCCACACATGACCTTGAGATGGCAGCAGTAATCTTTGCACTCAAGATGTGGAGGCATTACCTCTATGGGGTGAAATGTGAGATCTTTACAGATCATAAGAGCCTGCAGTACATCTTGAGTCAGAGGGATCTGAATCTGAGGCAGAGGAGGTGGGTAGAGCTGCTGAGTGACTATGATTGCAAGATTCAGTATCATCCGGGTAAGGCGAATGTCGTGGCAGACGCCCTAAGCCGGAAGTCACTAGGCAGTCTGTCCCACATCGCGGCAGAGAGGAGACCAGTGGTAAAGGAGTTTTACAAGCTTATTGAGGAAGGTCTACAGATGGAGTTGTCTGGTACAGGAGCCTTGGTGGCCCAGATGAGAGTGGCACCCGTGTTTCTGGAACAGGTGGCTCAGAAACAACATGAGGACCCGGAGTTAGTGAAGATTGCCAGGACTGTTCAGTCAGGCAATGATAGCGAGTACAGATTCGACAGTAAAGGGATCCTCCGCTATGGGAGCAGACTATGTGTACCAGATGACATTGGGCTAAAAGGAGACATTATGAGAGAGGCTCATAATGCAAGATACAGCATTCACCCCGGAGCCACCAAGATGTATCAAGATTTAAAGAAAGTTTATTGGTGGCCAGCGATGAAGAAAGAAGTGGCACAGTTCGTGTCAGCCTGCGAAGTGTGTCAGAGGGTGAAGCTGGAACATCAGAAGCCGGCTGGAATGCTTAACCCGCTACCTATTCCAGAGTGGAAATGGGAGAATATAGCTATGGACTTCGTAGTGGGGTTACCGGCGACGTCCAACAGATTGGACTCCATATGGGTGATTGTGGACAGACTCACCAAATCTGCTCACTTCATTCCTGTCAGGAGTGGCTACTCTGTGGACAAGTTGGCGCAGGTATATGTGGATGAGATCGTCAGGCTGCATGGGGTTCCTGTTTCGATAGTGTCAGATAGAGGGCCCCAGTTCACCTCCAGATTTTGGCGGAGTCTGCAGAATGCCATGGGTACTAGGTTGGATTTCAGTACTGCCTTCCACCCCCAGACTGATGGACAGTCAGAAAGGACCATCCAGACTATCGAGGATATGCTCAGAATGTGTGTGCTAGACTTTGGCGGTTCTTGGAGGCAGCATCTACCTTTGGTGGAATTTGCCTACAACAACAGCCATCATGCTAGCATCGGGATGGCTCCATATGAAGCTTTGTATGGAAGGAAGTGCAGATCACCTGTTTGCTGGGAGGAAGTTGGAGAAAAGGCCTTGGCAGGGCCTGAGTTAGTAGAGATCACCAGCAGGGTGGTACCCATAATCAGAGAAAGAATCAAGACTGCTGCAAGCAGACAGAAGAGCTATGCAGACGTCCGCAGAAGACAGTTAGAGTTTCAGGAGGGGGATCTGGTATTGCTCAAGGTGTCTCCAATGAAGGGAGTGGTTCGCTTCGGGAAGAAAGGTAAACTAGCCCCACGATACATCGGACCCTTTGAAATCTTGCAAAAGATTGGGAATGTGTCGTACAAGCTGGATTTACCTGCTTCGATGGAAAGAGTCCATCCGGTTTTCCATGTTTCAATGTTGAGGAAGTTTGTGTCAGATCCGAGCAAGGTTCTTAGTGAGCCTGATGTGGAGGTCCAAGAGGATCTCACCTATGTTGAACAGCCAGTACGGATCATAGACACCCAGATCAGAAAGTTAAGAAACAAGGAAATCCCGATGGTGAAAGTCCTGTGGAACCACCACAACTTGGAAGAATGCACTTGGGAGACACGGGAGTCTATGCTCCAGCAGTACCCTCATCTCTTTTAAGGTTAGATCCCTATGTGTTTATGTGCCTTGTATATGTGTTATGTTCTTTGCCATGCTATGTGTGCTAGTGAGGAACATTCGGGGACGAATGTTCTTAAGGGGGGGAGAATGTAATACCCGGCTAGACTCCGGTATCGGAATTCCTACCGTTCGGTGGAATCTCGGATGTCGGAGACCTCTAGAAGGGTAGAACCATGCTTTCATAAAATGTTTTCATGTTTTAATGGTTTTAAAGTATGAAACTAAATGAGTTTTTGCATGAAAATAGCATTGGAGGGAAACCCAGGTTCGGCCGCCGAAAGTCAAGTTCGGCCGCCGAACATGCATGAGTTTTGGAGGCACGTTAGGCCCCCGAAAGCATGAGTTAGGGAAGTTCAGGTTCGGCCGCCGAAAGTCAAGTTCGGCCACCGAACATTTCATGAATGCGGAGGCACATTCGGCCCCCGAACGTGGCCTGGCCAGCCACCTATAAATGGGGCACTTAGCCGAAATGGGCGAGCTTTCTCCCATTTTCGGCCACAGCAAGCTTCCGACCTTCCCTTTGCAACTCTTGTGTTCTTCCTCCAAATCTCTACCATTTTTCTTGAGTTTTAAGCTTGCATTGAAGGTTTTGAGCTTTTAAACCAAGTTTTGGAGCTTTGGGAACTCAGGAGCTCATTTTCGTGGATCTCCAAGTTTGGGTCGTCTTCCTCTCGATCTTCAAGAGGTAAGGGCCGATCTTAAGCTCCTTATGTGTTTTAAGTAAGTTTTAAGTGATTTTATGGGGTAGAATGGCATGTATAGGGTTGTATGAGTTTTTAAGTAAATGTTAGGTTTTATGTGATTTTTGAGCAATGTGGCATGTTTGAGTATGTTTGAAGTGTTGTAGTTGGGGTATATGCTTGTTTGAGGCCCCTAGGAGCTTGTATGCATGTTTTGGTTGAGTGGTATGCATGATTTGTGAGTTTGGAGGCAAAAATGCACAAAGGAACCGAGTTTCTGCCCTTTTGCAGAAACCAGGTTCGGCAGCCGAAGGCACTTTCGGCCGCCGAACATGGCTGGGGAGGCAGGCCTTTCGGCTGCCGAAGTTGCCCCCGAAAAGAGACTTTCGTCTCTGTCTGGGATTTCGGCCGCCGAAGGTGCCGCCGAACCTACCTGAGTTTCGTCTCTGTCCAGGACTTTCGGCCGCCGAAGGTGCCGCCGAAAGTGCCCTGTTCAGCCATTTCATGCATATCTCTATGTGAGATTTTCAGTATGTTTTAGGGGGTTTTTGGGGTATATATTAGAATTATGTTTAAGTATGTTTGGTCCCTCATTGGAGTCCACCTGTGTAGGTTCGGACCCGAGGAACCAAGGACCCCAGCAGTGAGCCAGCTGCTACAGAGTTTGTCAGGGTCAGCCAGAGGTGAGTGGAACTAAACTTAACCTTTTTAAATTAAGAAATGAAATGCTTTTATCATGCTTCATGCATCATGATCATATTATAGGTTGTTTGCATTAGAATTCACGACTATGCCGCATTGTATTGTTGTGATAGATGATAGTGGATGGACATTAGGATGATTCATTAGCCTTCTATATACGAAGTCCTGTGGTGCCCATAATAGGGCCGGGCAATACGAAGACCTGTGGTGCCCATAATAGGGCCAGGCAATAACTCCGAGTACGAAGTCCTGTGGTGCCCATAATAGGCCCGGGCAATACGAAGTCCTGTGGTGCCCATAATAGGGCCGGGCATGGAGTTGAGGGATTTTTGAATCAGTCCATCCGTGGTGTGATTTATTTGTGCAGTGACGCATTCCATAATAGCATGTTTTAAATATTCTTTTTACAGTTCTACTCACTGGGCATCTAGCTCACCCCTCTCCCCTAACCCCAGGTTTGCAGGTACGGGATAGATAGAGAAGGCAAGACGAGAAAAAGTCATATGTATGTAATAGTTAGTTTGTGGACATGAAAATTGTATTATGATGAAAAGTAAAAATATTCAGGATGTTATGTAATGAGGTTATTGAGGATAGAGTTGTGCTTGACCATAATGTATTGTTAATCCCTTTTGTATATACATGATCTTATGTTATGATGTTTATGTAAACTAACTCAACACAGGTTGTTTTGCCTTTAAGGCTTGATGAGATCCCACAGAGGGACTATGTTATGTATATGTTCAGAGTATGCACAGGTTGAGTTAGTAGATGACAGTTTGTATGAAGAAAAGTTTTAATTTTTATGCATGTTGTTGATCATGTATGGGATTATACAGGTTTACAGGTTATATGTCAGGCTTGCTACGGGTCCCGGCGGCCTTAAGTCGACCCGGATCCTAGCGCCGGTAGCGGTCCGGATTTCCGGGGCGTTACACACATAATTCTTGAACCACTCCCGTGCCTTCTTGCACTTAAGCGTGAACCCGGCCATCTGAATGGCTCTACTGTCATCAGCCCCAATCTCATTTGTGATTACTTTAACCCTTTCAAGATACACAAATGGGTCATCCCCTTTTTCATACTGAGGAGCACCCAATTTCATGTAGTCGGTCATTTTAACCTTGCTCCCACTGGCTAAGCTAGGTCTAGGTGGCTGAACAACTGGGGCTGCTGGTTCTGCAGGTGGTGGAGGTGGTGCAACATTTTCGGAGGTAGGGTTTGCTGGATTTGGATAGTAGGGTGGAGGTGGATACATTGGGTACTGAGAGTATGGTGGGTAGTATGGTGGGTATGGCATCTGTGTGGGATAAGGGGTGAAACTAGGGTAATCCGATGTTCCTCCCATCGAATACCCGGGATGTTGTGAGAAATGTGGGTAGTGAGGTGGCTGTACAAATCCCGAGGCCTGAGTGCCTCCTTGGGACTCTCCCATACCTTCCTCTGACATGCTAACTCCCAGACTGCCATCCCTCCTCTGCTCTACATCCATCTTATCCCCCATGCTCTCAGACATTCCTCGCTGAACTGTTCCTCTGACATATCTGCTTCTACCCAGATCCAAAGACCTTCTAGGGTCTCTTGCTGCTCTTTCTCTGTTAGACCTACTAGACATTGCCCTAGGCAATGCTGGAGGACGGGCGCTCATGCCCTCATCCTCGGGTGGTACTCCAGTCAATCTTGCTGATCGACGAGTTCCTCTCATCCTGTTTTCTGAAAAACAGTGCACATCACAAGCAACATTAGCATCATATGGTTCATGTGGGCACACATGAACCCGCATCACATACATCACATATCATAGCATATCATTAATGCACATGCATATTATCATGGCATTTCACATCATTATGCAAGACAGGACTACACATCCTATCCTAGTGGACATGATCTTTCCTATTGTGCTTGACCTTCTCTAACATCTATGAGCCCGACACTCTAGGTCCGACCATATGAACCTAGGGCTCTGATACCATTCTGTAATGACCCGAAAATCGGACCGCTACCGGCGCTAGGATCCGGGTCGACTTAAGGCCGCCGGGACCCGTAGCAAGCCTAACATAAAACCTGTAAACCTGTATAATCACATACATGATCAACAACATGCATAAAAATTAAAACTTTTCTTTCCATGAACATCAACCAAACTCAACCTGTGCATAACATTAACATAACATTGATCCCTCTGTGGGATCTCATCAGTGTCCCCAATGGGTGACAAAACATATGCTGAGTTGGTTTACATAAGTGACATAAAATAACCAAGATCATGTATAAAAAGGGATACAACATTCTATGGTCAAGCACACACTAACATCCATAAACCTCATTACATAACTATACTGTACTTTTACATTACAATTTGATCATGTCCATTGCTAGCTATTACATAAGCATGACTTCTTTACTCTATCCGGACTCCCGCACTATACTGTACCTGTAAGCCTGGGGGTAAAGGGAGAGGGGTGAGCTAAAAGCCCAGTGAGCAGAGCTATTAAAACACATTAACACCATGCTCTATGGAATGCATCATAACATAGACAATTCACATAAGGGTTGGGTGAACTTGTCACCAATTAGTCCAAGCTAACATAGTGCCAGGCCGTAGCATGGGGTCCTGGTCTTCCTGTCATACATACATTACTTACCATTATTCCAGGGCCTCCTCTGGGCTCCTGGTCTTCGAGTCCACAATCGTGCCAGGCCGTAGAATGGGGTCCTGGTCTTTCATTTCTGTAACGACCCGGAAATCCGACCCGTTACCGGCGCTAGGATCCAGATCGGCTTAAGGCCGCCGGGACCCGTAGCAAGCCTACATACCTCCTGTAAACCTGTGGAATCCCATACATAACAACATATACATGATCTGTAAAAAATTTTTCTTTTCTCTTATCCAAGCAAAACCTGTGCATGCACAAAATCATACATAAACCCCACACTGGAGTCCTCATCAAATACTCCAATGGGGTGTCATCATCATACATATCAGCTTGGATAATCATGGTCATTAACATCATTACTCATTAAACACTCTGTACATAATGGGGATTCACACACCTCTAGGTCAAGCACTACTATAATCCTCAATACATCATCAAATCATTCATCACATTACATGGTCATAAATATTCATTACATCATGTTCATGTCCACTACTATCTATTACAACATACATGACTTAACTTCACTCTAGCCGACTTCCTGATCTATCCTGTACCTGCAACTCTGGGGATAAAGGGAGTGGGGTGAGCTACTAGAGCCCAGTGAGCAGAATAATAAAACATCAATTTAAATCATGCTTTCATGTATGCGCCATAACACAAACATTTCACAACAAGGATGAACTTGTCACCATTTAGCCCCTATCTTTCTTACTTATACATGCCGGGGGCGTAGAGCCGTAGCAGGCACACCCGGACTTCCATAATCTTGTCATAGTGCCAGGGGCGTAGAGCCGTAGCAGGCACACCTGGACTCACATAGGCTATCATGACATACAAGGGCTAATGGATCATTCAACATTCATCCACACCAACAACAAAGTATGCAATGCAACATATTCGTGAATTCTAATGCAAACAACCTAATATATCTCATGGCATTCATGATGCGTGAATCATGCTAAAACATTTCATTAATTTGCTTTAAAACTTAAAGTTTATTCCACTCACCTCTGGCTAGCTCTGAAGAGACTCTGAAGCAGCTGGCTCACTGCTGGGGGTCTCGGTTCCTCGGGTCCGAACCTACACAGGTGGACTCAAATGAGGGACCAGACGTACATGAATATGACTCTAAAATACTCCCCAAAAACCCCCTAAAACATCCTGAAAACATCACATGAAAACATGCAAGAAATGGCTGAACAGGGCACTTTCGGCGGCAGGTTCGGCGGCCGAAAGTCCCTCTGCAGCCGAAAGTCATACAGGTTCGGCGGCACTTTCGGCGGCCGAACCTCCCAGACAGAGATGAAACTTGAGTTTCGGGGGCAGGCTTCGGCAGCCGAAACTGCCTCCACAAGGGGGTTCGGCGGCCGAAAGTCACTTCGGCGGCCGAACCTGAGTTTCTGCCGAAGGGCAGAAACTTGGCTCCCTTGTGTCCACAGCCTCCAAAACGCCTCAAAACATGCATAAACTTGTTTCTACACATGCATACACATCATACATCACACCTAGGGGTCTCAAACTATAATATACCCCAACTACAACACTTCAAACAACACATTTCCAACATACATTGTTCAAATCACAACATAAACCCATAAACCTAACAACAAGCCTAAACATGCATTCTACCCCATCAACTTGCATAAAACTTTCATAAAACATAAAAGAAGCATAGATCGAAGCTTACCTCTTGAAGATCGAGAGGAAGAACGACCCTAGCTCGGAAAATGGAGGGATTTAGCTCCAAGACTTCCAAGCTCCAAACTTGCTTAAAAACACTCAAAAACTTTTGTGGAACCTTAAAACTCAAAGAAAATGGTGGGGATTGAAGGAAAAACACAAGATTCGGGAGAGGGAGGTCGGAAGCTTGCTGTGGCTGAAAATGGGAGAAAACTCTCCCATTTCGGCTAAGTGCCCCTTTTATAGGTGGCTGGCCAGGCCACGTTCGGGGGCCGAAAGTGCCTCCGCATGCATGCAAGGTTCGGCGGCCGAACTTGGAGTTCGGTGGCCGAACCTGCATTTCCCTCACTCAAAATTTTCGGGCGCCTAAAGTCCCTCCGAAAGCATGCATGTTCGGCGGCCGAACTTCGGAGTTCGGCGGCCGAACCTGGGTTTTCCTCCAAAGATTTTTCATGCAAAAACTCATTTAATTTCTTACTTAAAAACATGAAATACATGAAAACATTTCATAAAATCATAGTTTTACCCTTCTAGAGGTTTCCGACATCCGAGGTCCCGCCGGACGGTAGGGATTCCGATACCGGAGTCTAGCCGGGTATTACATTCTCCCCCCCTTAAGAACATTCGTCCCCGAATGTTCCTCAACTAACATACAAAGCATGGCATCAATCATAACATACAACATAGCATACAATATATCATACATGCAACACATAGAACAACTAACACTCACCTCAAAACAGATGGGGGTATTGCTGGAGCATGGACTCCCGTGTCTCCCAGGTGCATTCTTCAATATTGTGGTGGTTCCAAAGGACTTTCACCATCGGGATTTCCTTGTTCCTCAGCTTTCTGATCTGAGTGTCTAGGATCCGTACTGGCTGTTCTACATAGGTGAGATCCTCATGGATCTCCATATCAGGCTCACTAAGAACCTTTCCAGGATCCGACACGAACTTCCATAACAGAGAAACATGGAAAACCGGATGGATTCTCTCCATCGAAGCAGGCAAGTCTAGCTTGTACGACACATTACCGACCCTCTGAAGCACCTCGAAAGGACCGATGTACCGTGGAGCTAACTTACCCTTCTTCCCGAACCGAACCACTCCTTTCATAGGAGACACCTTGAGCAAAACCAAATCCCCCTCCTGAAACTCTAGCTGTCTTCTGCGGATATCTGCATAACTCTTCTGCCGACTAGCAGCAGTCTTGATCCTCTCTCTGATTATGGGTACCACCCTGCTGGTAAGCTCTACTAACTCCGGACCCGCAAGAGTCCTCTCTCCTACTTCCTCCCAGCAGATAGGTGATCTGCACTTCCTCCCATACAAAGCTTCATATGGAGCCATCCCTATGCTAGCATGATAGCTGTTATTGTAGGCAAACTCCACCAAAGGTAGATGCTGCCTCCAAGAACCGCCAAAATCTAGCACACACATTCTGAGCATATCCTCTATTGTCTGGATGGTCCTCTCTGACTGTCCGTCTGTCTGTGGGTGGAAGGCAGTACTGAAGTCTAATCTGGTACCCATAGCGTTCTGCAGACTCCGCCAAAACCTGGAGGTGAACTGGGGCCCTCTATCTGACACTATAGATACCGGGACCCCATGCAGTCTGACAATCTCATCTACGTACACCTGCGCCAACTTGTCCACAGAGTAACCACTCCTGACAGGGATGAAGTGAGCAGATTTGGTGAGTCTGTCCACAATCACCCATATGGAGTCCAATCTGTTGGACGTCGCCGGTAACCCCACTACGAAGTCCATAGCTATATTCTCCCATTTCCACTCTGGAATCGGTAGTGGATTCAACATTCCAGCCGGCTTCTGATGCTCTAGTTTCACCCTCTGACACACATCGCAGGCTGACACGAACAGTGCCACGTCCTTCTTCATAGCTGGCCACCAATACACTCTCTTCAGATCCTGATACATCTTGGTGGCTCCAGGGTGAACACTATACCTGGTATTATGGGCTTCCCCCATAATATCTCCCTTCAGACCAATGTCATCTGGCACACATAATCTGTTCCTGTAGCGGAGGATCCCCTTATCATCAAACCTGAACTCATTACTCTGGCCTGACTGAACCGTTCTGGCTATCCTGACCAACTCTGGGTCCTCATGCTGTTTCTGAGCTACCTGCTCCAGAAACACGGGTGTCACTCTCATCTGAGCCACTAAGGCACCTGTGCCAGACAACTCCAACTGTAATCCCTCACTCATAAGTCTGTGGAACTCCTTCACCACCGGCCTCCTCTCTGCTGAAATGTGGGATAGACTGCCGAGTGATTTCCGGCTTAGGGCGTCTGCCACAACATTCGCCTTACCCGGATGGTACTGAATCTTGCAATCATAGTCACTCAACAGCTCTACCCATCTCCTCTGCCTCAAGTTCAGTTCTCTCTGACTCAGGATGTACTGCAGGCTCTTATGATCTGTGAAGATCTCACACTTTACCCCATAAAGGTAATGCCTCCACATCTTGAGTGCAAAGATCACTGCTGCCATCTCTAGGTCATGTGTGGGGTAATTCAGCTCATGCTTCTTCAGCTGCCTAGAAGCATAAGCGATCACCCTCTCATTCTGCATTAGCACACAACCCAGTCCCACACGGGACGCATCACAATATACTGAGAAGTCATCATCACTTTTTGGCAGAGCTAACACCGGTGCTGAAGTCAACCTCCTCTTAAGCTCCTCAAAGCTTTCCTCACACTGATCGGTCCATATGAACTTCTGATTCTTCTTTGTCAATTTGGTCATAGGAGCAGCAATCCTTGAGAAGTCCTGAACGAACCTCCTGTAGTAACCTGCTAAACCCAGAAAACTCTTGATCTCGGTCACTGTGGTGGGTCTAGGCCAGTTAGCTACAGCCTCTACCTTCTTGGGGTCTACTTCAATACCCTGTTCTGACACAATGTGCCCCAAGAATGAAATGCTCCTAAGCCAAAACTCACACTTGGAGAACTTGGCATACAAGCCATGCTCTCTCAAGGTCTGCAAAACTGTCCTCAGGTGATGGGCATGCTCCTCTGCATTTCTGGAATACACTAAGATATCATCTATGAAGACAATAACGAAGTGATCCAGATACTGACTGAATACTCTGTTCATGAGGTCCATGAATGCTGCAGGGGCGTTGGTCAACCCAAACGGCATCACAAGGAACTCATAGTGCCCATACCTGGTCCTGAAAGCTGTCTTCGGTACATCTTCATTCCTTATCCTCAACTGATGGTACCCTGATCTCAGATCTATTTTGGAGAAACAACCTGCTCCTGCTAGCTGGTCGAATAGATCGTCGATCCTCGGCAAAGGGTACTTGTTCTTGGTAGTGACCTTGTTCAACTGTTTGTAGTCGATACAAAGTCTGAGGGATCCATCCTTCTTCCTCACAAACAAAACCGGAGCACCCCAAGGTGAAGTACTCGGTCGGATGAAACCCTTATTTACCAGCTCTTGCAACTGTTCCGTCAGTTCTTTCAATTCAGCTGGTGCCATCCTGTAGGGAGGGATAGAGATCGGTCTGGTACCAGGCATTAACTCAATCTCGAACTCTATCTCCCTAGCAGGTGGTAACCCTGGCAGCTCGTCTGGGAAAACATCTAAGAACTCACTCACCACAGGCACTGAGGCGGGCTCTCTGACATGACTATCTAACTCCCTCACATGAGCTAGAAACCCCTGACATCCCCTCCTAAGCAACCTACGAGCCTGAAGAGCTGAGATCAGACCTCTAGGTGTACCCCTCTTGTCTCCTCTGAAGACGACCTCTGACCCATCCTGATCTCTGAATCTGACTACCTTGTCTCTACAGTCCAAGGTAGCACCATGGGTCGATAACCAATCCATCCCTAGAATGACGTCAAAATCTGTCAAATCTAGAACCACGAGGTCGTCAGAAAGGCATCTTCCCTCTATGAAAACTGGACTACATTGGCAGACTGCCTCTGCCACTGACGGGTCACACTTGGGTCCACTGACCCATAGGGGACACTCTAACCCAGAGACCATCAATCCTACCCTCTCCACGACTCTCGGAGCAATAAAAGAATGAGATGCACCCGGGTCCATTAAGGCATACACATCAGAACAACCAATGATGAGATTACCTGCCACCACAGTGTTGGATGTGTTGGCCTCCTGCTGAGTCATAGTGAAGATCCGTGCCGGAGCTGATGGACCTTCACCTCTGTATCCTGCTGATGAAGAGGCTGACCCTCTCCCTCTGCCTCTGCCACTGGCCTGTGTTGCGGCTGGAGCTACTGGCTGCACCACACTGCCGGAGGCTGTCTGCTGAGACGGTGCTGCAAAGGCTGCTCTAGGACAATCTCGAGCCAAATGACCCGCCTGTCCGCATCTGAAACATGTGTTTGTCCCTGCCAGACATACTCCCTTGTGTGGTCTCCCACATCTCATACATGCTGTAACCTCTGCGCCAGAGCTTGAGCCACTGCCTAAACCCAGACCTGACTTGATCTTGTTCCAGAACTTATTCTTCTTAGATTTTCTGTGGCCTCTGTCCCACTTCTTACTGCCTGCAACTGTTGCACTCAGAGAAGAAGAGTCTAACCTTTCCCCACCTGGGGTCTTGGAACCAGAAGACTGTGCCACTGACTGTTTTACCTTCCCCTCAACGATAGCACTAGCCTCCATTCTCCTAGCCATATCCACTATGGCATGGAAACTCTCCCTCTCTGCTGACTGTATCAAAGAGGAATACCTGGAGTGCAGCCTCATAATATATCTCCTTGACTTCTTTTGATCTGTGTCCAAATTCTGCCCAGCATATGGCAACAACTCCAGGAACCTGTCTGTGTACTCCTCCACACTCATCTGTTCCGTCTGCCTCAACTGTTCGAATTCTATCATCTTCTGCTCTCTAGAGCTCTCAGGGAAAGCCCATCCTGCAAACTCATTTGCGAACTCCTCCCAGGACATACTGTCCGCTCTCGGGTCCACATAGTTCTTAAACCAATCACGTGCCTTCTTGCACTCCAGTGTGAACCCAGCCATCTGAATGGCTCTACTGTCATCAGCCCCTATCTCATCTGTAATAGTCTTGACCCTGCTCAGATACTCAAATGGGTCATCGCCTGCTCTGTACTGAGGAGCACCCAACTTCATATAATCGGTCATCTTGACCTTGCTCCCTCCAGATGAGGTAGGTTTGGGTACTTGTGTTTCCGGGACAGTAGGTACTGGTGGTGGTGGAGGTGCAACATCCCCTGGGGTAGGGTTTGCTGTACTGGTATAGGGAGGTGGAGGTGGGTTCATGGGGTACTGAGAGTATGGTGGGTAGTAAGGTGGGTATGGCATATGTGGAGGATAAGGGCTAAAACTGGGGTAATCCGATGTACCTCCCATCGAATACCCTGGATGGTGTGAATAGGGTGGGTAGTGATGTGGCTGGACATAACTCGAGGCCTGAATGCCTCCTTCTGATTCTCCCATGCCCTCTTCCGGCATGCTCACACCGAGACCGCCATCCCTCCTCTGATCTACTTCCATATCCTCAGACATTCCTCCCTGCACTGTTCCCCTTACTGATCTGCTTCTACCCAGATCCAAAGACCTTCTAGGGTCTCTAGCTACTCTGTCTCTGTTGGACCTACTGGACATTGCCCTAGGCAATGCCGGAGGACGGGCATCAGCGCCCTCGTCCTGAGGTGGCACTCCAGTCAATCGTGCAGATCGACGAGTTCCTCTCATTCTATCTTCTGAAAAACAGCACATAGTATAAGCAATCATTAGCATCATATGGTTCATGTGGAAACACATGAACCCTCATCACATACATAGCATCACATCATAGCATTTATGCACATGCATATCATCATGGCATATCATATCATCATATAGACAGGACTCTACATCCTATCCTAGTGGACATGATTTTTCCTAGTGTGCTTGACCTTCTAGAACATCTATGAGCCCGACACTCTAGGTCCGACCATATGAACCTAGGGCTCTGATACCACTCTGTAACGACCCGGAAATCCGACCCGTTACGGGCGCTAGGATCCAGATCGGCTTAAGGCCGCCGGGACCCGTAGCAAGCCTACATACCTCCTGTAAACCTGTGGAATCCCATACATAACAACATATACATGATCTGTAAAAAATTTTTCTTTTCTCTTATCCAAGCAAAACCTGTGCATGCACAAAATCATACATAAACCCCACACTGGAGTCCTCATCAAATACTCCAATGGGGTGTCATCATCATACATATCAGCTTGGATAATCATGGTCATTAACATCATTACTCATTAAACACTCTGTACATAATGGGGATTCACACACCTCTAGGTCAAGCACTACTATAATCCTCAATACATCATCAAATCATTCATCACATTACATGGTCATAAATATTCATTACATCATGTTCATGTCCACTACTATCTATTACAACATACATGACTTAACTTCACTCTAGCCGACTTCCTGATCTATCCTGTACCTGCAACTCTGGGGATAAAGGGAGTGGGGTGAGCTACTAGAGCCCAGTGAGCAGAATAATAAAACATCAATTTAAATCATGCTTTCATGTATGCGCCATAACACAAACATTTCACAACAAGGATGAACTTGTCACCATTTAGCCCCTATCTTTCTTACTTATACATGCCGGGGGCGTAGAGTCGTAGCAGGCACACCCGGACTTCCATAATCTTGTCATAGTGCCAGGGGCGTAGAGCCGTAGCAGGCACACCTGGACTCACATAGGCTATCATGACATACAAGGGCTAATGGATCATTCAACATTCATCCACACCAACAACAAAGTATGCAATGCAACATATTCGTGAATTCTAATGCAAACAACCTAATATATCTCATGGCATTCATGATGCGTGAATCATGCTAAAACATTTCATTAATTTGCTTTAAAACTTAAAGTTTATTCCACTCACCTCTGGCTAGCTCTGAAGAGACTCTGAAGCAGCTGGCTCATTGCTGGGGGTCTCGGTTCCTCGGGTCCGAACCTACACAGGTGGACTCAAATGAGGGACCAGACGTACATGAATATGACTCTAAAATACTCCCCAAAAACCCCCTAAAACATCCTGAAAACATCACATGAAAACATGCAAGAAATGGCTGAACAGGGCACTTTCGGCGGCAGGTTCGGCGGCCGAAAGTCCCTCTGCAGCCGAAAGTCATGCAGGTTCGGCGGCACTTTCGGCGGCCGAACCTCCCAGACAGAGACGAAACTTGAGTTTCGGGGGCAGGCTTCGGCAGCCGAAACTGCCTCCACAAGGGGGTTCGGCGGCCGAAAGTCACTTCGGCGGCCGAACCTGAGTTTCTGCCGAAGGGCAGAAACTTGGCTCCCTTGTGTCCACAGCCTCCAAAACGCCTCAAAACATGCATAAACTTGTTTCTACACATGCATACACATCATACATCACACCTAGGGGTCTCAAACTATAATATACCCCAACTACAACACTTCAAACAACACATTTCCAATATACATTGTTCAAATCACAACATAAACCCATAAACCTAACAACAAGCCTAAACATGCATTCTACCCCATCAACTTGCATAAAACTTTCATAAAACATAAAAGAAGCATAGATCGAAGCTTACCTCTTGAAGATCGAGAGGAAGAATGACCCTAGCTCGGAAAATGGAGGGATTTAGCTCCAAGACTTCCAAGCTCCAAACTTGCTTAAAAACACTCAAAAACTTTTGTGGAACCTTAAAACTCAAAGAAAATGGTGGGGATTGAAGGAAAAACACAAGATTCGGGAGAGGGAGGTCGGAAGCTTGCTGTGGCTGAAAATGGGAGAAAACTCTCCCATTTCGGCTAAGTGCCCCTTTTATAGGTGGCTGGCCAGGCCACATTCGGGGGCCGAAAGTGCCTCCGCATGCATGCAAGGTTCGGCGGCCGAACTTGGAGTTCGGCGGCCGAACCTGCATTTCCCTCACTCAAAATTTTCGGGCGCCTAAAGTCCCTTCGAAAGCATGCATGTTCGGCGGCCGAACTTCGGAGTTCGGCGGCCGAACCTGGGTTTTCCTCTAAAGATTTTTCATGCAAAAACTCATTTAATTTCTTACTTAAAAACATGAAATACATGAAAACATTTCATAAAATCATAGTTTTACCCTTCTAGAGGTTTCCGACATCCGAGGTCCCGCCGGACGGTAGGGATTCCGATACCGGAGTCTAGCCGGGTATTACAATTTCCGTGCCAGGCCGTAGAATGGGGTCCTGGTCTTCCTGTCATGGACTAATTGGGTCATCCAACATTCACCCACATCAACAACAATCGATGCAATGCGGCATATTCGTGAATACTAATGCAATCATCCTATTGCATAATCATGATGCATGAAACATGATAAATCATTTAATTTAAAAGATTGAGTTTAGTTCCACTCACCTCTGGCTGACTCTGACAACACCGAAGCAGCTGAACTCACTGCTGGGGTCCTCGGTTCCTCGGGTCCGAACCTACACAGGTGGACTCAAATGAGGGACCAAACATGCTTGAACATAACTCTAAACTACTCCCCAAAAACCCCCTAGAACATCATGAAATAATCATAGAAATACATGCATGAAATGGCTGAACAGGGCACTTTCGGCGGCAGGTTCGGCGGCCGAAAGTCCCTCCAGAGCTGAAAGTCAGGCAGGTTCGGCGGCACCTTCGGCGGCCGAACCTCCCAGACAGATCCGAAATTCTTCTTTCGGGGGCAAGCTTCGGCAGCCGAATGCTGCCTCCACAAGGGGGTTCGGCGGCCGAAAGTTCCTTCGGTTGCCGAACCTGGTTTCTCCCAAATGGGCAGAAACTTGGTTCAAATGAACCTCTTGCCTCCCAAAACCTCAAATCATGCATAAACTAGTTCTAAAACATGCATACATATCATACATTACACCTAGGGGTCTCAAGCTAGCATATACCCCAACTACAACACTTCAAACACACAAAAATCAACATACATTGTCCAAAACATCAATATTAACCCATAACTCAACATATACCCTAACATGCATTTCTACCCAAAGAACTCATAAAATCTTACTTAAAACGCATAAGGAGCTTAAGATCGGCTCTTACCTCTTGAAGATCGAGAGGGAGACGACCTAAACTTGGAGATCCACGAAAAATGAGCTCCTGAGTTCCCAAAGCTCCAAAACTTGTTTCAAAAGTTCAAAACCTTCAATGCAAGCTTAAAACTCAAGAAAAATGGTGGGGATTTGAAGGAAGAACACTAGATTTGGAAGAGGGAGGTCAGAAGCTAGCTGTGGCCGAAAATGGGAGAAAGCTCGCTCATTTCGACCAAGTGACCCTTTTATAGGTGGCTGGCCAGGCCACGTTCGGGGGCCGAAAGTGCTTCCGCATGCATGCCATGTTCGGCGGCCGAACTTGAGTTTCGGCGGCCGAACCTGGACTTCCCTCACTCATGCTTTCGGGGGCCTAACGTGCCTCCAAAACGCATGCATGTTCGGCGGCCGAACTTGACTTTCGGCGGCCGAACCTGGGTTTTCCTCCAAGGACTTCTCATGCAAAAACTCATTTAATTTCATACTTAAAACCATTAAAATTCATGAAAACATTTTATAAAACATGGTTTTACCCTACTAGAGGCTTCTGACATCCGAGATTCCACCGGACGGTAGGAATTTCAATACCGGAGTCTAGCCGGGTATTACAACTACAGTCAGTCGAACAAAGTCACTATCGAGAATAAGTATCTGCTACTTTGGATCGACGATCTATTTTAAACCAGCTAGCAGGAGCTGGTTGCCTTTTTAAGATAGATCTGAAGTCCATGCACCATCAGTTAAGATCAAGGAAGAAGATGTACCAAAGGTGGTGTTTAGAACCAGATATGGGCACTATGAGTTCTTAGGAATGTCGTTTGGGTTAATGAACGCCCTTGCAGCATTCATGGATCTCATAAGTAGAGTTTTAGTCGGTTTCTGGATCACTCTATTATTGTCTTCATTGACGGTATCTCGGTGAGTTCCAGAAATACAGAAGAAGTATGCCCATTATCTGAGGTCAGGATTGCAGATCCTGAGAGAACATGGCTTGGATGCTCAGTTCTCCAAATGTGAGTTCCGATCAAGGAGCATATCTTTCTTGGGTCATGGTATGTCGGAAATAGAAAAATGAGGTAGACCCGAGAAAGTTGAAGTTGTAGCTGACTAGCCCAGGCCCATTGTAGTGATATAGATCAAGAGCTTTTTGGGTTGGGCAGGTTACCTACTGGAGGTTCATCTAGAACTTCTCTAGAGTTGTCGCTCCTATGGCCAGATGGATCAAGAAGAACCAGAGGGTTGTGTGGTCTACTCAGTGTGAAGAGAGCTTTGAAGAGCCGAAGGAAATGTTGATGTCAGCACCAGTGGTGGCTCTGTCCGCCAGTAATGAAGATGTCACAGTGTCCTGTGATGCGTCCCGGGTGGAACTAGATTGTGTGTTAATGTAAAGTAGCAGGATGATTGCTTATGCTTCTAGGTAGCTGAGGAAGCATGAGTTGAATCATCCTACACATGATCTAGAGATGGCGATGGTAATCTTTGCACTCAAGATGTGGAGGCGGTACCTGTATAAGGTATGACGACAGATCCTTACAGATCGAAAGAGCTTGCAATACATCTTGAGTCAAGGGAGAAGAACCTGAGGCAGAGGAGATGGGTAAAAACTGCGTAGTGGTTATGACTTCAAGGTTCAATATATGGGTGAGGCAAATATTTTGATAGATGCCCTCAACCGGAAACCACTTGGCACCTTATCCCATCCCTTAGTACAGTAAGAAGAAGGTCAGTAGTCAAAAAACGAGAAGAATCAGAACTGTTGTGAGTCAGCAGGAGAGTTATGAAGTTGTCCGTAAAAAGGCATGTAGAGTTTCAGAAGAGAGAAGAGTTTTATTAGAGTGCGCAGTGGAAGCATGTTGAGGTTTTCGAGAAAGTTGAGGTTTGCTGGAGGTGTCTCCTAAAGAGAGGGTGATTCGTTATGGGCAGAAAGGTAAATTAGCTCTCAAATACATCGGACCCTTCGAAATCCTGCAAAGGATTGGGAATGTATCCTACGAGTCAGATTTACCTACTTCAATGGAGGAGATCCATTCGGTTTTCCATGTTCCCAGGTTATGAGAATCCGTGTCAGATCCGAATGAGATTCTTAAGAATCAGAGGTGGAGATCGCAGGGAATCCCACTTATGTTGAGCAGCTAGTGCGGATCATAGACACACAAGTCAGGAAGTTGAGGAACATGGAATCCTGATGGTGAAGACCCTTTGGAATCACCATTTAATGGAAAAAGTGTGCCTAGGAGACCCGGGAGTTCATACTCCAGCAATTACCCGTGTCTCTCTTTGGAGAGAGGTTTTAGGCTTTGCTTACTTGGTTATGTATGCTTGATGCTATGTTTTGTGAATGCATGTTTGTTTGAACATTCGGGGACGAATGTTCTTAAAGGGGGGAAGAATGTAATACCCGGCTAGATTTCGGCATCGGAATCCCTACCTTCCGGTGGAATCTCCGTTGGAATCTGGAATTTTGATGATGCCAGAGTCTTCTAGAGGGGTAAAATGTGGTTTCTAAAATGTTTTTACAGATTTCATGGTTTTAAATGAAAAAGAATTGAGTTTTGAAACGAAAAGACCAAGGAGGCATTTGCCAGGTTCGGCCGCCGAAAGTGAAGTTCGGCCGCCGAACATGGGAAGGTTTCGGGAGCGCTTTTGGCCTCCGAAAGCTTTGTTTGAACGAACCAAGGTTCGGCCGCCGAACCTCAAGTTCGGCCGTCGAACATGCATGAGTTTAGGGGGCACGTTAGGCTGCCGAAGGTGGTTGACCAGGCCACCTATAAAGAGCCTTCAGATCGGAAATGGGCGAGTTTTCTCCCCATTCTCGAGCTCAGGTGAGTTTTTGTCCTCCTTTGGTCGTTTTCATGCTTTCTCTACCCATCCCTCAAGTTTTCATGAGTTCTACCCTTGTTTTGAAGTTTTGAAGCTTAAATAGGAGTTTTGGGAGCTTGGAGGCTTTTGGAGCTTGGATCCTCCACACCTCCGAGTTAGGGATCGCACCACCCCTCGATCTTCAAGAGGTAAGTGTAGATCCTTGCTTTCCTTGTGTTTTAATGAAGTTTTAAGTAAGTTTAAAGATGTTTTGATGGTTGAGTATGGGTAGATAAGCATGTTAGGGTTTATGTGGGTTTTGTGCCCAATGTATGTTTATGTGCTGATTGTTGGGGGCCTAGACTAGTGTTTATGCCCTATATGCATGTGGGAGTGAGTATGCATGATTGGGAGAGAGCAAGTGAGATGTTGGGTTGTTTTAATGGTTTTGGCTTATGTGAGTCATAAGCTCTTTATGTATGCTCTATGATGTTTTTTGTTGGAGTTTAAGCTTGTTTAAGTTCCTTTGTGCATGGTTAAGGGTTTATGCATTTTTTTTAAGAGGTTGGGTGCTTGTTTGGGGTGTTTGGTAAGGCTTTGGAGGCTGGTATGCATGAGAGGCTGAGTTCTGATGAACTCAGGTTCGGCCGCCGAAGGTAGTTTCGGCCGCCGAACCTGCCTATGGATGCATGGATTGGCCGCCAAACCGGACATGTTATGATATGAGTTATGTAAGAAAAGACCAAGTGTGGCCTAATCGCCCCTGGTATAGTTGGACATGTTACGATTTGTGGAGGGCTATTGGTGACAAGTTCATCCTTGATGTGATATGTTTGTGATGTGATGCATTTCATGAAAGCATATGTTCAAATGATTTTTATTATCGTTCTGCTCACTGGGCTTTATAGCTCACCCCTCTCCCCTAACCCCAGGTTTGCAGGGTCAGAGATAGTTCAGGAAGTCAACAGGATATGGCTATGGTTATGATGTGTAATAGAATAGTAGTGGACATGATGTAATGTAAGGTTATGTAATGATGTAAAAGAGTTGTATTGTAAAATGATATTATGTAATGGGTTTAGAGTTATAGTATTATGCTTGGCCCGAGTTGGATAATCCCTTTGTACATGAGTTTTATATTATGTTGATATATGTGTTGGACCGAGTTTGACATAGGGTATGCTGACCCTAGGGGTTCTATGAGTTCAGTCATAGTGCATATACAGGTCAAGCTGGTAAAGGTAAAGTTTTAAATGTTTTATGGAAATGTTTGATCATGTTTGGGATTATACCAACTGTACAGGATGCATAGTAGGGTTGCTACGGGTCCCGGCGGCCTTATGCCGATCTGGATCCTAGCGCCGGTAGCGGTCCGATTTTCGGGCTGTTACACCTCTAATAGGATACTCACTGCTGAATCTCCATTTTGTATGTAAATTGTTCAAGTCCCTTTATGGACTAAAAACAAGCCCCTTGTGCATGGTTTGAAAAGTTTTCCTCTATAATTAGATTTACTAGTTTCAATAAAGCTTTAATGATCCCTCTTTGTTCACATCTCAGTCCTCTAATGGCATTATTATTTTGTTAATATATGTCGATGATATAGTTATCACAAGTAGTGATCGGTCAGGTATTGACAAGTTGAAGAACTTTCTACAGTCCTCCTTTCATATGAAAGATCTTGGGCAAGTGACTTATTTTTTAGGCTTGAAAGTTAATTAGTGAGGTTGTATATCTCAATTAACATAATTATACTGCATATTTGATTGAATGGGCCAATCTTCCCAATAACTAATCTTGTGCTACACCTATGGAAATTAATATGAAATTAACAAAGGATGCTGATACCATTGTCTGATCCTACTCTTTATGGAAGACTTGCTGGCAACATCATATATCTTACAACAGCATGACCAACATTGTTTATGTTGTTCAAGTGGCGAGTTAGCTTCTTTTTTTTAGCTCCTCGCAAGTTATATCTTGCTACTCTTCATCGAATCATTTGATATTTAAAAGATACAATGGGATGGAGTATCTTCTTTCCTTCCTCTTTTACTATGGATCTTGTTGCCTTTATTGATGCTGATTATGCTGGATATCTTGATACACGATGTTCCGCTAGTGGTTGATGTGTGTATTTTGGTTTAGCTCCTATTTAATGGAAGTGTAAGAAACGAGATTATGTTAGCAAGTCTTCTATTAAAGTTGAATATCACTCCATGCCTAAAAATAGTTTGGCTTCATTGGCTTCTTTTAGATCTCGGTGTCCCTTCTCATAACCTTACATCTTTTTATGCTGATAATATCAATGTTATTTGCATAGCTACTAGTCATGTGTACCATGAATGTACAAAACATATTGAGTTAGATTGCCATTACATTCTTGAACTTGTATAAGATCATTTTATTCAACTTTATCATGTACCTTCTCAAGATCAAGTTGCAAATTTGCTCACAAAATCCATGACATCTACTTGGCACTAGTATTTGATTTCTAATTTGATTTTTGTTGACACCCAATATCAATTTGAGGGGGAGTGTCAATTATAATAAATTCTTGATTAGCTATTATTTGTTATTAGTTCCTAAGATTATAGTCAAAGTTTATAATTGTAGTATATATAAATTAATTACTTGATAGGTTCTTATAACCTTGTATCTGTTATAGTTTACGTTGTATTTTTCCTTTTTAGTTTTTTTGTATAGCCTTTTATTTGCATATAAATACAGAGTATCAATAGAGAATGGACAAACTTTCTAAATACGCATATTTCTCTCTCAAAATATTCATATATATTTGATTTACAATAAGAAGAGAGAAACTATAAATCTTTCAATCTTTTTTTTTTTTTATCAAATCTAGTCATCACTCTAACAATTTTAGACCATTACTAGATTATTAGTACTGAGAGCTTTGATTGGAAATCACTTTAGAATATTTTTATTTTGAAAATTTTTTAGGACCTATAAAATTTGTGATGAGCTTACATACTTTTAGAGTTATCTTTTTCAGTAAAATAAAAATATATACTTGTTTTTTATGAGCTTTGGTAGATATCTTTGTTTTAGAGAAATATCGCAGCTCACGAACTGCAGTTTTAGCCCCATATGTGCAGACTCTATTACTGATTTCAAAAAGGGTTCAATTTTATAGTTGATCTCGATATTTTTAAATATTTCAAACATATTTTAGGTGTCTATTTTTTTTTTAAACATAAACTTAAATTCAAATTATATGAGATTGAATCGGAGTTAAGGTGCAAAACTATTTAATACAATATTATGGATTTAATATAAATAATTAAAATAAATTTTAAGGGCATAAGAATATTGAAATGAATCTTATAAACATTTTTATAATTTACAACACCAGAGATAATCTTTTTTACTATAATAAACTTTAGGGGCCTAAGTTGAATATAGAGATTTGTACTTAAAATTAAGATTTATATAGGCAGTAGATGGGCATATGATAATTATTGTAAGCTTAAGGTTATTATGTTGTTGTATTTAAGTTGCTGTACATGGGGTTAACTCCAATAGAGAAAACTTTGCAAATGAGTTTAATGATTAGCATGACTTATATTAGTTTGGTAGCATGTGTGTTCATATGTATGAGAATACGATGGATATGAGTTGAACGGTTAGTATAATTTATATTAATCTTGATGGACTCCGGTCCTTATAAATATGAAAAGTCAAAATAGATTAGATTGAGTTGAATTTGCTATTCCTCAAATTTGGAATTAAGAGAAATCGACTTAAATAAAACTTACAGGGCCCGTTGGATTAAAAGAATTGTTATAAGGTTAGTGTCACGGTTTCAGATTTTGACACTGGCTTGGAACCGTGTGGCACTTGGTTTGAACTCTTTTCAAGCCAAGTCAGCTAAGCTCTCTACGCGTTCACCTGGACAAAGGAACGTAAAGGTTAGGACCTCTTGCCCCATTCTCGTAAAAACGGGGAATACCACAGTTATCATATGAAAGTATCATGATCGGATAATTATAGCAACACAAGCACATCAACAAGCAACCAAGCACAGAGATTTATATTGAATAGGCTACTTATTTTATTCTAGGGGCAAAATAGTCATTATACAGTCATGTCAACGATCCATTCCCAACTTGCAGACAGGGGGAACGCCTGCAAGAAGAGAAGGCACAATCCAAGGACTTAACAAGCCTACGGTGGCTAGTCGGGCCCAGCCCTTGCTGATAGCCAACTAGTCACTCCCCCCTAAAGAGCCTTAAGAATAAGTAGAACTATGGTGGAAGGAGACATCAATATGTCTGAGGTGACACCCCCTTTTATAAATAAATAAAAAGGAATTACAAGAAACTGACACGGCCCTTTTTTTCCTACTAATTTCTACTAATTTATCCCAATATTGTTTTGTAAGAATTTCAATATTGGAAAATTACAGTTTTAGTCTCTAAAACTCTATGACCCTGACATAGCTTACATATATATGAATATTTCATATTGGGTGTATGTATGGTTCCAAATTATCTTCTAATGTGAAGATTATATATATTGTTTGATTATGTATTATATACGCATTTTATATTATGATTGTAGGGAAAAATTTTAGATGGAGTTAGTCAATAATAGATCTAAGAGATATTAAAGTGGATTCTATTTGTTTTTTTATGTGGAAATCCATTTGTCTGTGTCTTGATCCATAATAGATTAGGTATAGACAAGTATTTTTCTATGGTTGTATTAAGTTTGAATAGTTATAGAAAAGTATTACTCCTTTCATTGGCTAATTTTTATTCACTTTACTTTTTCATATAAATTGAGAAATGATAATTATTTTAATTAAAAAAATAATTTTTTTATTAATTTTTTAATTATATCCATCTCTAATATAAAATGAGATCATTAAATTTTATTAAAATAATAAAATCATTATTAATAACATACTATTTGAATTAGATCCTAATAAATTATTTAAATAAATAATTAATTAGTAATTATATTAAAAATAAAATAAAATAAAATTAATTATAATAGTCAATTGATATATTAGTTATAATATAAAAATAAAAAATAAAAAATATTTTAAAATAGATAAAAATTATAAAACTAACAATAGGTTGTATGCTTGCTTCCCTTCAATATTTTCTTACCAAATTGCATTCATATATTTAGATGTTAATATTTGATTTATATATATAATATTTTAAAAAATACGTACAAAAATAAGAATTAAAGTATATATAACTTATAATTAAAAATTTTAAAATTATTAATAATTTATGATTAAATTATTAATAATTTTAAATAATAAAAAATGACAGTCTGATTTATCACATTAAAATACGTATGAGAAATCTCAAATTTTAATTCTTTTAACTTTTAATTTTCATATTAAAAATAAATAATAATAATAATAAATTGCTAGTATCGTTTGGTACAAGTTTAGTGTGATTCTGCAATCATTCTGATTCAATAATTAAACTAAAATAATAAATAAATTCACTTTAATACAATAATTCAATATTTTATTTTTCCAAAAATAATAATTATAGATTTGAAATCTGGCGGTGCATTATTTGGGATTCATAAGTCAAATTGCAAGAATTAATTATATTAGATAAATCGCCAGTTCCGAAGCATTTGGATCACTTGTTTTGGGCCCAACACTCCATAGTCAATTTCCATTTCTCTTCTTCTTCCACTTTCCGCCTAACTATGATTTGATTAAACTTCAACAAACGACTATCAATCAAAGATCAAATTACTCCCTCGCACGAACCAAGCATGGAAAATAATGAACTGGGTTTGGATTCAACCAAGATGAAGAAGAAAAACCCAGAAGGAGAAGTAGAGGTGGAGGAAGAAGAGGAGGAGAAAAAGGAAAACCACCAGTGGTCGGTGGAGCGTGTATTCGAGAACCAAGAGGTGCCTTCATGGCGGAAACAACTGAGCATAAGAGCCTTCGTTGTGAGCTTTGGGCTGAGCATATTGTTTAGCTTCATAGTAATGAAGCTTAATCTCACAACTGGAATCATACCTTCGCTTAATGTATCTGCTGGTCTTTTGGGTTTCTTTTTCCTCAAGATTTGGACTACTTTGGTCGGAAAATTTGGCCTCTTCAGCCAACCTTTCACCAGACAAGAGAATACCGTCATCCAGACCTGCGTTGTAGCATCCTCCGGCATCGCCTTTAGCGGTACGCTTCCTTAATTCTTCTTCCTTATCTTCTTCTTCTCTTTGGGATCTCCTAATTGTTATTTTATTAATTTTTATTATTTTATTAAGAGGAAATTACATTTTCAATTCAGCAAAGCTTTCAGAATTGATAATTAAAGATTGAAAATCAATATATTTAAATTGTTGAATTTTCAATAGGGAGAAAGTTCGAGTCCAGCTTTCGTTTACAAGTCGCTGAGAGTCTTTTTGTCTTGTCTTTTTCCGAGCGGTAGCAAGTCGCCCAAATGGTCTTCGAGTGCAAAGTTGGAAAAAGAATTAAATTAATTAATTTATTATTTTAAATTTTTTTAATATTTAATTATTAAAATTAATAAAAAAACTATTTAATAGATTTTTTATTTCATAAATATTATAATATCAAAGAATTAGCTAGTAATTTCATTAAATTTAAGAAATTAAATAATAATTTTTCGATTATTATTTTTTGAGATTTTATGATTATTTTTATATAATTAAAAATTTTAATTCTTTAATTTTGCTTCTGTAATACATGTTTGCATTTTCTTTTAGTATTTAGAAATAAATTATTATTTAGTTTTTGGCTATTTTTTTTTTAATTTTGCTTTTCAATTTTATAATTTTAAACTTAATTTCTGTCTCTCTCTGATATAAAATTAATGGGAAAAAATTATAAATAATTATAAAATTGAGACATGAATATCAAGAGAATAAACGGCTTTTCTTATTAAAATATAAGGATTAAAGTGTCAATAGTGACAAAGACAGATAGACTAAATTGTAAATTTTCTTTTAATATCTCCATGAATTGTGGACTTGGTGAAGGGCATAATTGTAATTAAATAAAACTTAGGGTCCCCTTTGGCTTTTTCATATATGGATTCTGGAATCTTAAGTCCCGCTCATGTTTGTACAAAGACGATAGGATCTTCATCTAGGTAGTATAGAATCTAGACATATAGAGATCGCACATGAACTCTCTTTCACGAGAATAGTGTGATTACTGGAGATGTTCAAAAACCTTACAAATTGCTCTATTTGATCCAAATCAAGCCAATCCTCCTATTGTGGGCCCCTCACAACTTTGCTCAGGGATGAAACCATATTGTGGGCCCCCCCCAACTTTGCAAAGTTTCCATTTATTCTTTTTACTTTTCAAAAATTTTAATGAAAATATAATTTTGGTTCTCCGATTTTATAAAAATTGTACGTATATCCTTCTATTTTTCACTATTTTTGTTAAAATATTTATTTATAACCCTTTTAAATTTAATTTTCAATTGAATATTGAAATTTTTATACTCTTTTTAGTATTATAGTTATTTGTGGTTTTTAAAATCAACAAAGTTTTCTTTGAAAATTTTAGATATGCAAGTTTTTTTATTACCACTATTATTTTCGGCTCTAATTTAAATGTTTTAGTTACTATCTAAAATCTATTTTTATATTATTATTATTTTATAATATGATTATTAAAACTCTTAGTTTGATTTTATTTAGTGAGCATTAACTTCACTGTATAACTTTAAATGGATGTAAGTGCATCTGAGTAAATTTAAGAAGTTTCGGGTTCTACTCTTCCAATTCCTAATTCTCATTTCATAAAAGAAAAATTTTTAAATGGATGATTTCATTTTCAACTGTTCTTCAAATCAGCTTGCTTAAATAAGTTTTTGTCTCTGATGCACAAAATAGGTGGTTTTGGGAGTTACCTCTTTGGCATGAGTGATACTATTGCAAAACAATCAGCAGAAGACAGACGTGATTATAAAAATCCATCGTTAGCATGGATGATCGGCTTTCTGTTCGTAGTTAGCTTTCTGGGCCTCTTCTCAGTGGTGCCTCTCAGAAAGGTACAAATACAGCATATACATGTGGAATGGAAACAGTACTAAACACTAACAAATATATTCATCATACCAAGTTCTTCTCTCAGAATTGATTCCTACATTTGTCTATTCAAAGTCTTGCTTGATATTTCACTTAATCACTTTGGTTGTCTTCAGATTATGATCATAGACTTCAAATTGACATATCCAAGTGGCACTGCAACTGCTCATCTCATCAACAGCTTCCACACCCCTGCAGGAGCCAAACTAGCGAAGTAAGACATTATTAGACCATATTTAATTTAAAATTGGATGTAGGCATCTCAAAATTTTGAAACATACAGTTACCTTCTCCATTCTGCCATTGTAGGAAACAAGTGAAAACATTGGGAAAATTCTTCTCCTTCAGCTTCTTGTGGGGCTTCTTTCAATGGTTCTATACTGCGGGAGATAATTGTGGATTTTATAACTTTCCTACATTCGGGCTGAAAGCTTATCAAAACAAGTAAATATATCTTGTAACGTGGAAAAGTTTAATTTAATGGAGAATATGTATGTATATAAATCTTGTTATATGTACAGGTTTTACTTCGATTTCTCGGCAACGTATGTTGGAGTTGGAATGATTTGCCCACATATTGTGAACATATCAGTGTTGCTTGGAGGAATTCTTTCATGGGGTTTGATGTGGCCTTTAATAGAGACCAAAAAGGGTGATTGGTATTCTGCAGACCTCAAGTCAACTGACATACATGGCCTTCAAGGTTACAGGGTAAGTTTCTTATCAGAAAAGGGTCTGACATGATCAACAATTGCTTCCAGAAGTCTTTCCATTTCCACTGATTCACTTGTGCAATGAACTCAGGTGTTTATTGCCATTGCCATTATCTTGGGTGATGGTCTGTACAACTTCTTTAAGGTGCTAAGCCGAACTCTTGTTGCTTTGTTTCTCCAACTCCAAAGCCGAGGCGCAAGCAGTGGTCTTCCTGTTGTTGATCATTTTTCTTCTAAGAGCCCTAAGCTCTCTTATGATGAGGAACGCCGCACACAACTCTTTCTCAAAGATCAAATTCCAACATGGTTTGCTGTTGCAGGCTATGTTACAATTGCTGCCATCTCTACCGCAACTCTGCCACACATATTTCACCAGCTCAAGTGGTATTACATACTGGTCATCTACATCTTTGCGCCAGCCTTAGCATTCTGTAATGCCTATGGGTGTGGACTCACCGACTGGTCTCTTGCATCCACCTACGGGAAGCTTGCTATTTTCACAATCGGGGCATGGGCTGGTGCTTCACATGGTGGAGTTCTTGCAGGACTTGCAGCTTGTGGAGTGATGATGAACATTGTCTCCACTGCCTCTGATCTCACTCAGGACTTTAAGACAGGTTACTTAACCTTGTCTTCACCACGATCAATGTTTGTGAGCCAAGTTATTGGAACTGCAATGGGTTGCATTATTTCCCCATGTGTCTTTTGGCTCTTTTACAAGGCCTTCGATGATCTCGGGCAACCCGGAAGTGAGTACCCTTCTCCTAATGCTGTTATATACAGAAATATGGCTATATTGGGAGTTCAAGGCTTTTCAGCTCTGCCAAAGGAGTGCCTATTGCTTTGTTATGTGTTCTTTGGTTTAGCCATTGTGATAAACTTGATCAAAGACTCATCCAATAAGAAATGGTCAAGATTCATTCCCCTCCCAATGGCAATGGCTATACCTTTCTATCTGGGGCCATACTTTGCCATTGACATGTTTGTGGGAAGCTTGATTCTATTTGTGTGGCAGAAGATTGATAAAACAAAAGCAGACTCTTTCGGCCCTGCGGTGGCTTCCGGTTTGATCTGTGGCGATGGAATATGGACTCTACCCAGTTCAATACTCGCCCTAGCAGGGATCAAACCACCCATTTGCATGAAGTTTTTGTCAAGGGGATCAAATAGCAGAGTTGATAAGTTTTTAGGGTCATGAGGCTGATTCTGAATTTGAAGGAATAGTTTTTTGGGGGCAATTCTTGTCTAGACGGGTCTGTATAAAGTTTCATGTTGATCCACTGTGATTTTATACTATAAAATCATGTAGATCCCTCTAGATAAGTATTTTCAATAGTTTTAGTGCTTCCTATACTTTGGGTTATGGAATGAAATCTCAACTGAAGTTTGATCATTATTTATATTACAGGGATTGGCCTTTGCCTTAAAGCTTTGTACTTGATTGTTGGGAATCCCTACATTGTGGTTAAAAAATGCTATTTTTCAAGTTATATTTTAGTTATTAAAAACATTTTCTACTTTTCTTTTTATGTTATTAAGACTAAATACATTAAAAGTTACTTCTGAATTTAACCTAAACATTCTTATTGGGTTTAATTGCACTCATTATTTTATTATTTTTTATAATATATAAATTTGTACATATTTTGCATGGGTTGATGTGGTAAAAATGTCAAAATTTAATTGAATCCTTGAACTCCTGAACTAGTAGGCAGACGCTCCAAACCAATAAATTACTAATGATACAATTAGGGTCATGCACGATTCTTGTGATCTCGAACTAAATTGAAAAATTATATTAGGCAGTATCAAAATTGAAAAAGAATTAATATTATAAGAGCTGAACCGTATCGAATTGAACTTATTTAGTTATTTAGTTCTAATTTTGATTTTTTATAAAAAATTATATCGAAATTGAGCTGAATTATACTGAATTGAACCATATCGAATGGTCGATTGTATATATATATTAATAATTTTAGTGATATTATGATTTTATTATAAATATATTTTATATTTTATATTTTATATACTTTTAATATAATCTTATAAATTATATTACTAAAATAATAGGACTCTATTTAAATACATTAAATTTTAATTTTATAAATTGTTAAATAATTGATGGGATTAGAAATAGAGTTGAACTGCGATCGATTAATATACAAAAAAGAAAGAATGAGGAGATTAGTGTTTATGGGCAGTTACTGCGACGCTTAAGTCAATAAATTATTAGAATGAGTGAATATAATAAATTGCTTTTAGCTTAGAATGGATGTGTAAAAATGCGTATTTTGAACTCTATGCACATTTACTTTTACAATGTAAGAAGATAGAATTAGTTATCGAATCTCCAGGAAATTCAACTTGTACTGGCTAGTTGATAAGGGATCTCGCGATTATAAGCATAATGGGGATTTGCTAGATTATATTTGCTAACGTAATTTTCCATGAATATTTAAACATGCTCAGAAGAAGGTGAGTCTTGGTGAAGTATCGAGTATTATGGTGTCCTGGTCTTCCTATGGATGAGACTTCTACGACCGCGTGTTAGCTTATTAGACCCTTGTCACGTGACTCTGTTCTATGGTGACAGCTCATGACTTATTTTGAACAATTATTATGTCGTATCAGAGGTGCCCCACTGGTCATTGACTCTTCAGATTCCAAGATTATAGTTGTCTTCACGATCTTGGACACGTGGCATGTCTGGATTGGCTCTTCGTACCCTGTCTCTTCACCTGTTTCTAGTCATAAATGGTGATAGCTTTGCTTCTCGAACTGCATTCAAACTTACTGCCGAAATCACAATGTAAAATCTCCTTCCTGCGATTACCACTTTTGCTCACAATCGCTTTCTTCTGCTTACAAGGGACTTGACCATTCAGTCGTCTTTGATTCTCTTGCTTCTAAAAGGTAACTCCCACTTTTGCTCCTATTTCACAAAATGAATAGGACCTCTTCTTCTTCTTCTTCACCGTCCTCCTCTGGTGGAGGTTCCACCTCGAGTTCTTCCTCCGACAATCCCATCTGAGCTTCTCCTCCTATAGTTCTACTAGAGGCGGTCCACAACAACAAAAGCATCCTTGTAAACAACATCCCTTTTGACGCGGAACCCTATGGCACTTAATCCTCAAACCCCGTCGCACCTCTGATATAGATTCCAAGAACGTGGATAAACCACCCTCTATAGCACCCTAAGCTTAGCGAAGCTAGAACACTAATAACGGAAGGATTTTGTAGAACGGATCAGAAGAACGCCACAATCGAAATTGATAAGTTGGTCTGATTCGTGATGCAATCAATGAAAGAAGCAAACTCTCACTCTCTCAAAGAAGGCCGAAATTTGCATAAAGCAAATCTGAATTAAATTTGTCAAAAAAACAAAAAAAGTGTCTGATATAAGAATTTAAGGCCTTATTTATAGTGTAAGGCAAAAACCTAAACCTAGTTGGAAAAGGAAAACAAATACTAAGTCAGAATTCCTATCCCAACAGGGAAACAAGCTAAAATAACAAAAATAACTGCCAAGTCTTTAAAAACCAACCACATTCTCGTATGCCTCAATAGTTCCAGCAGAAACCACAACCTCAGGGACGAAACCACAACCTGCTTATGGTTCGGGCTGATTCTCCACTATCTTCCTCCATGATGTGCTCCAAAATTAACTTCCACAAAACACAAAAGTATCTTCGGCTAACTGAATGTCGCGAGCGCGACTTTGATAATGGTAGCGAGCGCTACAAATCTTCAATTTGCTTCTGCTTCATCCATGCATACACCCAGCAACGTAATCAGCTTCGAATGACCTTCAAGTTCCTTCTCGCACTTATCCCTAGCAATTTCAGTCATCTCTCTTGTAATAAATTCTTGAATATGCAATCCAAGAGTAACGCCGTACTTCCTTGCTTTATTCCTTGTCAATGGTCCTTGTTGTAGCTCCAAGGGATCCTTGCCTTGCTTCCCATGCTGGTTCACATCATTCTCCCCTTCTTTAAAAAGATTTGTCCTCAAATCTGCATCGTCATAAGGAGACAAATCAGAAACATTAAAAGTGGCACTAACACCATACTCACCAGGCAAGTCAATCTTATAAGCATTGTCATTGATCTTCTCCAAGACTTGAAATGGACCATCACCACGCGCATCCAGCTTATTCTTCCTTTGATGTGGGAACCTCTCCTTGCGAAAATGCACCCAAACCCACTCTCCAGGAGCAAACACCATCTTCTTGCGACCCCTATTCGCAATATCAGCATACGTCTTGTTTGTTTTCTCCATGTTAGCTCGTGCTTTCTCATGCAAAGCTTTCACCAAGTCAGCTTTCTTCTCTCCATCTAAACTTACAAGTTCATTAGAAGGTAATGGCAAAAGATCAAGAACAGTTAGTGGATTAAAGCCATAAACTAGCTCAAATGGCGAATAACCTGTAGAAGAATGAATAGAACGATTATAAGCAAATTCAATAAAAGGTAAACAATCTTCCCAAGTAGCCAAATTCTTACCCACTATAGATCGCAATAACGTACCAAGAGTACGATTCACAACTTCAGTTTGCCCATCTGTTTGTGGATGACAAGTAGTAGAGAATAAAAGCTTAGTTCCTAGTCTACTCCACAAAACACGCCAAAAATGGGACAAGAACTTTGTATCCCTATCAGAAACAATAGTCCGAGGCACTCCATGTAAGCGCACAACATTGCGAAAGAACAAATCAGCAACAACTTTCGCATCATCAGCTTTATGACATGCAATGAAATGTGCCATCTTACTAAACCTATCAACCACCACAAAAATACTATCTCTACCTCTCTTAGTTCTAGGCAAACCAAGCACAAAATCCATGCTAATATCAATCCAAGGAGAACTAGGTACAGGCAATGGCATATAAAGACCATGAGGCATAGACTTAGATTTCGCCTGTCTACATGCAATACAAGCAGAACATAACTTCCCAACATCCTTACGCATAGATGGCCAATAAAAATGCTCAAACAGAATATCATAAGTCTTAGACACACCAAAATGCCCCATTAAACCACCACAATGAGATTCCAAAACAAGCAATTCACGCATGGAACATCTGGGCACACATAATTTATTTCCCTTAAATAAATATCCCTCATGCCTATAAAATGAATTAAAAGCTCCTTGTTCACATGCAACATAAACATTGCCAAAATCAACATCACCAACATACAAGTTCTTAATATACTCAAATCCAAGCAACTTAGAACTCAAAACAGAAAGTAATGTATATCTCCTAGACAACGCATCAGCAACAACGTTATCTTTACCTTGCTTGTACTTAATCACATATGGAAATCTCTCAATTCGTTCGATCCACTTACCATGCCGTTTGTTCAACTTACCTTGGCCCTTCAAATGCTTGAGGGATTCATGGTCAGTATAAATCACGAACTCCTTTGGCAGCAAGTAATGCTCCCACACGTCCAACGCCCTCACCAAAGCATGTAACTCCTTGTCATATGTAGAATAACTCAGTTGTGCACCATTGAGTTTTTCACTAAAATATGCTATTGGCTTCTTCTCTTGCATCAGCACAGCCCCAATACCTACACCAGAAGCATCACATTCAATCTCAAAAATTGAATCAAAATTAGGCAAAGCTAAGACAGGTGCAGATGTCAACTTCCCTTTCAAATTCTCAAACGCCTTTTGCTGCTCTTCTCCCCACTGAAATCCAACCTCCTTTTTGATAATGCTAGTGAGTGGTGCTGCAATGGTAGAAAAATCCTTCACGAATCTTCTATAGAAACTTGCTAGCCCATGGAAGCTCCTCACTTCAGTCACATTCTTAGGAACAGGCCATTCCTTTATAGCTTTCACTTTCTCTTCATCAACTTCTAATCCCTGTGCACTCACAACAAAGCCAAGAAAAACAAGCCTATCCATGCAAAATGTGCATTTCTTAAGCTTGGCATATAAGTTTTCTGTTCTCAAAGCTTCCAACACTATCCTAACATGCTCTAAATGCTCATCTAATGTCTTACTATAGATCAGAATGTCATCAAAATAAACAACAACAAATCTGCCCAAATAAGCTCTCAAAACATGGTTCATTAATCTCATAAATGTACTCGGTGCATTAGACAACCCAAAAGGCATTACTAACCACTCATATAGGCCATATTTTGTTTTAAAAGCTGTTTTCCACTCATCCCCAGGTTTCATACGAATTTGATGATATCCACTCATAAGATCAATTTTAGTAAAATACCTTGCACCATGTAACTCGTCCAACATGTCGTCAAGTCGTGGAATGGGATGTCGATACTTCACCGTGATCTTATTTACAGCCCTACAATCGACACACATCCTCCACGTGCCATCTTTCTTTGGTACCAGCAAAACAGGAACGGCACAAGGGCTTAAGCTCTCTCTAATCAAGCCTTTCTCCAACAGCTCCTCCACTTGTCGTTGCATCTTCTTGGTCTCCATTGGGTTACTTCGATATGCTGGTCTATTTGGAATCGTCGAACCAGGTATGAAGTCGATTTGGTGTTCAACTCCCCTTAATGGCGGTAAACCACTAGGCAGCTCCTCTGGAAACACATCTTGAAAATCCTGCAACATAGACACAAAACTAGAAGGCAAATGGTCAAGTGAAACATCAACATTAGTAAACAAAGTTTCTTTATATCTAATGAGCAATAACGGCTGCTCGTTAGATATTGCAAATTTAAGCTCTCTTGGTTTCGCATAAAAAGTTTGTTTCACCTTTCCTTGGTTTTCTCTCACCAATGGGCCATTTATTTGATTATTTTCTTTTCTGGCCTCCTTTCCCAATTTCTTCTCACATTCACTCTCCTTATCATGTTCTCTCGCACTTCCCTTAATTTTTAAAGTAGCACCCCTTTTGGTCGAATCTTGCTTTGCTTTTTCATGCATCTTCCGATGATCTTCATACACCTCCAACGGTGATAATGGTACAAGAGTAACCAGCTTTCCTTCATAGGTAAATGTGTACCTATTTGAATACCCATCATGCTGCGCCTTCCTATCAAATTGCCATGGTCTTCCTAACAACATATGGCCAGCTTGCATAGGAACTACATCACACAACACTCCATCTTTATACCAGCCTATAGAGAATGGTATCTTCACTTGTTTAGTAACCTTCACCTCTCCACTATCATTAAACCATTGTAGTCTATATGGATGTGGATGTTTTAAACAAGTCAATTTCAGCTTCTCCACCATTGTCTCACTTGCAGCATTGGTGCAACTACCACTGTCAATGATGAGCATACAAACTTTACCCTCAACTAAACATCTAGTATAAAATATGTTATCTCGTTGCTCTAGACCTTCTTCTTTCACTTGCATATTCAAAGCACGCCTAGCAACTAACATATCACCACGTTCAGCAACCAACGCATTCTCAACTTCTTCTTCACACTCATCAACATCATCAAGCATATCATTCATATCATTATTATCACCATCACTATGGTCAGAATCAGAAACTAAACCCCCATCATCAGTAGCAATCATAACTCTCCTATTTGGACATTGAGATGCAATATGCCCATTTCCTAAACATTTGAAACACTTAATATTTCTACTAGGAGTAGTATTAGGAATACCTGACTGCTGCTTATTTGAACCTCCATTCATCCCTTTTCCACTTGTAGGTGGAGGATTGCTCCTTTGGAAGGAATTCTTGAAATCTCCACCTTTTGAGGGCAAATCATTTGAAGACCCCTTAAAGGTTGAACTACTTCCTCCCACATTCTGGAACTTCCCATATTTGGTGGAGCTCTTGTTCTTGATTTTCCTTTCAATCTTCATGGCCTTCTCAACTAACTCTTCCATGGAATTGTAATCATACATTTCCAGCTCACTTGCAATGTTGGAATTTAGACCTCCCAGAAATCTGGACATTAGCCTGTGTTCATCCTCCTCAATGTCAGCCCTGGCCATGGTCATCTCCATCTCCTTGTGGTATTCTTCAACACTCTTACCACCTTGGACCAGTCTTGCCAACCTATTATACAAATCCCTATAGTAATGAGAAGGAACAAACCTTATTCTCATTAAGTCTTTC
The DNA here is from genome assembly GCF_001659605.2 of Manihot esculenta. Lineage (NCBI taxonomy): Eukaryota > Viridiplantae > Streptophyta > Magnoliopsida > Malpighiales > Euphorbiaceae > Manihot > Manihot esculenta. The sequence continues at coordinate 34,241,246 of NC_035162.2, read as the reverse complement.
AAGGCCTCCCACTCCGGCACGGGTCGCAATCCTTTTCCTCTTCTACTAGACTTGAGTTGATCCCACCAGAATGTAGCATATCCCCTAAATTCCACGGCTGCGATATGGGACTTCTTTTCTTCTGAGTAATTATGACACTCAAAAATTTGTTCCACCTTTCGCTCCCATTCAATGTATTCTTCCGCATTGTTATTCCCTTTAAATTCGGGTACCTTCATCTTGATGGAACTAAGGTCATTGTCAGTCATAATTTGGTAGTTTTCAGCCACCTCTTCCTGATCACCTCGACCTCCTCTTGCTGCTCTCCTAATGACCTCCTCTTCGCCTCCCCTTGGTAAGATTCGTTGTGGTAATCTCACTGGAGGTGCGGGCTGTTGTACCCTCTCCCTCATCATTAGATTCATGTTCTCTTGTAGGGTGGCCATCATTCTTGCCATCTCTTCCATCTTCTCATTACTTTGCTGCATATATGTCTCAAAATTGCTAGAAATTGAAGCAACATCTTTACCATTCCCACTAGTCATGACCACAACAGAGAAACTCACAAGAAACAATTAGTAACTGAAAGAAAGAATTCACAAGTGTTTCGCTCTTACCTCACTATTGCTGATTCTTCGATTGCACTTCAGAACCAAGGTTCACTCACCAATCTGCCAAGTACGTTCAAAAAGGTAGGATCCTAATCCCTAGACACCTAGAAGACAACTTGACAAGTATCCGGAGGCAGCACAAGAATGTTTGCACTACACGATTGAAAACTAAGTATCGAAACAAACAAATGATACTCAGCAATGTAATGGAATTTCAACGCTAGCTCAAAAACAAAATAGAAACAAGAGGGCAATAAAATAGACAATTCTGGTCAGAATGTATCAAAACCAACTCGCTCTTGGTAAGCTGATTTATGGACCTAAATCTTCTACCCCAAACGCTGGTTTGAAGACACCCCAAGAATGCTACTATACTATGCAATTTGAAATAAAAGAACAGCAGCCCCTCAATGGTGGAAAAAAAATCTGAAGCAAAATTTTCACTTAATTGTAACCCACCTAGAACTGACCCTTAATACTTAAATAGCAAGACTAAAAAGAAAATTTTTTTTGTTGGAGCAATTTTTTTTTTTTTTTTTTTTTCTCACTATCCCCTTGCTTGGGTCTCAAACAACACCACACGAAATTCTTGAGTGTGTATCAAAAAAAATTCACTAACAGATTCAGTTCGAAGGGAAATAATGGCTGCTAAAAGAAACCGAATTGCCAAATAACAAAATAGCAAGCAACACAATGATTTTGGATGGACAATCCAGGACCTAACAATTGGAATCGAATTGAACAGAAACGAATTGAAGACAATGAACCCTAACGAAATTCGAAACTAAGATACCAAAAAAAACGAAAATATAACACAGCCCTAGAAAGACAGATAGATAAAGATTTACCTGTTGTTGGCTCTGATACCAAATGACGCGGAACCCTATGGCACTTAATCCTCAAACCCCGTCGCACCTCTGATATAGATTCCAAGAACGTGGATAAACCACCCTCTATAGCACCCTAAGCTTAGCGAAGCTAGAACACTAATAACGGAAGGATTTTGTAGAACGGATCAGAAGAACGCCACAATCGAAATTGATAAGTTGGTCTGATTCGTGATGCAATCAATGAAAGAAGCAAACTCTCACTCTCTCAAAGAAGGCCGAAATTTGCATAAAGCAAATCTGAATTAAATTTGTCAAAAAAACAAAAAAAGTGTCTGATATAAGAATTTAAGGCCTTATTTATAGTGTAAGGCAAAAACCTAAACCTAGTTGGAAAAGGAAAACAAATACTAAGTCAGAATTCCTATCCCAACAGGGAAACAAGCTAAAATAACAAAAATAACTGCCAAGTCTTTAAAAACCAACCACATTCTCGTATGCCTCAATAGTTCCAGCAGAAACCACAACCTCAGGGACGAAACCACAACCTGCTTATGGTTCGGGCTGATTCTCCACTATCTTCCTCCATGATGTGCTCCAAAATTAACTTCCACAAAACACAAAAGTATCTTCGGCTAACTGAATGTCGCGAGCGCGACTTTGATAATGGTAGCGAGCGCTACAAATCTTCAATTTGCTTCTGCTTCATCCATGCATACACCCAGCAACGTAATCAGCTTCGAATGACCTTCAAGTTCCTTCTCGCACTTATCCCTAGCAATTTCAGTCATCTCTCTTGTAATAAATTCTTGAATATGCAATCCAAGAGTAACGCCGTACTTCCTTGCTTTATTCCTTGTCAATGGTCCTTGTTGTAGCTCCAAGGGATCCTTGCCTTGCTTCCCATGCTGGTTCACATCACCTTTTGTTCTAACTGAGAAGTATGTAGACCGACTGCACGATAACTACTAGATCTCTCGGGAGATTTTTCAGGTTTATGCTCCATACCCAAGCATATTCATGGATGATCAGATCCCTGCAAAGGATACAATCATGGTTTATGAAGATCAATTGAATGCGGGTCTTCGATTTCCTATGGACTTGTTCTTCATTGAAGTCCTTCATTTCCACAAGCTTACAGTCGCCCAACTACACCCAAACAACTAGAGGATTTTGGTGGCTTTCTACTTTGTTTGCTTCAACAACAATATTGAGCCAAGTGTAACCCTCTTCTCACAGTTGTACCAGCTGGGTACTCGTAAAATGAAGAGTTCTAGTATTTCAGTGTGAAAAAATATCAGACCCTCTTCGACTGGATACCCTCCTCCTTGAAGTGCTGGAAGAACAAGTTTTTCATCCTCCGCCATAAGGTATCTGGGGGTTTTGGTCATTTCCGCACAAGCTAGAACAAATATGTGGACTTGAGAAATGATGGTGTCCAACCGCAGAGGGATGAGGAAGAGGCTTTGGACTTTCTCTAAAGGACGGCTTCAACCCAGAGAATAGACATTAACGTGGCGATGAGGAATGCCACATTGTCCTGGCAAAGCCACCTTGAGGCAAAGCATGCTCAATTGCCTCGGCCATTCGTTCAGCAGATCCCTCTAATGACCTTAACTTCACTTGCCGAGTAGGGTATTTTTGCTTTTAACTATTTTTACCTTTGACATTATTTTTCTTACTCACTCTTTACTTTGTGCAGACATGGCCAAAAAGAAAAACAAGTTCGCCGAAGCGGCACGTACTGCATGCAAAGGCAAGACTGCAGCTGGCACATCTGGCCGTCCTCCCAAAAGAGCATGTCAAGAGGAGGTTTTCATACTCCTTCCTCCCTTTCCTCCACCTACAATTGAGGGAGCAACAGCCTCCCTACCCAAACCTTCTTCAACAGGCACTCCTGTAGTAGACCTTGTCTTTGCCGAACCCTCACAGGAAAGTGTTGGAGTTGAAGTCACATTGCCTCAAGGCATCCAACATTTGGCACTAGCACTGACTCGGATGACCTCACTTCTCGAAGAACCCCGAATATTAGTCCTCATCACAAAGAATGCCCTGATGCCTGGAGATTGTCATCGTCTGAATGCAGTCCAGACAGATGATATCTATGGCAACATCATCCACTCTGCAATGGAGAGCGCACTGTGCGCATATATGGTCAAGGAGCGAGATAAGGGTCTAAGGTGAGAGTTCGGTGTGCAAGAGATAGACAAAAATCTCCTTCAAGAGGAGTGCTCGAGGTTTAAGGCTCGGATTGAAGGAGTGGAGAACATCATGAAGGACACGCTGGAGTTCGTTGACAAACTCTAAGCAGACCTGGATGAGGCCAATACTTCAAATCTTACCCTAGAGAATCAGGCTAAAATTGCTGAGGACCAAGTGGTTGTCCTTCAATGCCAAGTCTAGGAGCTGCAGTCTTAGGAGCAGGAGATCTAGGCTATCACAGACAGGGTAGCTGAACTAGAAGCTAAGCTTCAGGAGACGATGGCCTGGGGTGGGGAGATGTTTGTCCAAGGTTAGGACTCCGTAAAGAAGGAGCTCATCAGGCGATTTCCTACATATGACTTCTTTTGAATTAACGACATCTTCTCAGATGAGGAGGACAAAAATGAAGAGGGGGAGGAACAGGCTGAGGATAATCCAACTAATCAGGTCTTCATAGATATTGTAATAGAAAATAATATAATAGAGACTCAGGAGGAGGAGTATGAGGATGTCCCTCCCATGTAATTTTTTCTCTTATAAATGAAATCCTCCTTTATTTTCGTGAGTTTTATTTTTGCCAAGTATTTTAGGATCAGTACTCAACCAAAAATATAGCCAGAACTCCCATCTAGTTATATCAATAAAATTTAATTAACTTGAAAAAAATTGTTAAGCGGGCAAACACCCAGTCAAATGCCTGACAGAATTTCGTCTTTTGACATAAAATGACTTGAATTGTTAATGGGACTTAACACTCGGTCATCGGCCTGGTAGATAACCGCCTCGTAGTCTTGGCATAAAATGCCTTGAAAATTTAATTAATGGGACAAACACCCAGTCATGAATCTGGCGGATACCCGTCTCATAGTATTGGCATAAAATACCTTAAATAATTTTATTAAATGGGACTAACACCCGATTATGAGTCTAGCAGATACATGTCTCGTAGTCTTGGCATAAATACCTTACATAATTTTATTAAGTGGGACTAACATCCAGTCAGGAATTTGATAGGTACCCACTTTGTAACAGCCCGCATCTTCGGACCGCCACCGGCGCTAGGATCCAGATCGGCTTAAGGCCGCTGGGACCCGTAGCAAGCCACAAGACATGCTAAACTTCTGGTCTGATCCCATACATGATCAAACTTTTCTTGAAAACTTAAGCTTTTGCTTCAGAAAAATCTTTAAACTTGTTTTCCTTACCTCCGCTTGACCTATGCATGAAAACATAGAACCTCATACCAGATGGGTCATCAAGCTTGTTTTAAAACCATGTCCGCTTTGGGTCAAGGGATTGAAACCCTTTCTTCCCTCACGGGCCATTCAAATCTCATAACATTAAAACATTTCACATCATGAAAACCTTTAACTCTTTAACATCAAGACATTTTCTTAAGATCATGTAAACCAAGGAATCAACCAACTCTAGGGTCAAGCACCACTCTATACATCACATGACATACTATACTTTCCATCCTCTAGCTTTTCATTAACTCTTTACATACATCATCATATCATATCTTTTATATACATCATGTCCACTACTATGCTATTCAAGCATACAAAACATAACATCTCTTTATATCCAGCTTACTTAACATATACATGCTTTTTCCTTTACATAAACTAAGCTATACTATTACATCAAAACACGGCAACCCATGCTTAAACTCTGCTTTCTCCATAGCTTACTCTGACTTACTCTGGCTTAACTTAGCTCTGGCCCTGCAAAACTGGGGTTAAGGGAAAGGGATGAGCTACGAGAGCCCAGTGAGTAGAAACAGATAAAACAGTTCATTCATTCATTACATGCTTTCATGATATGTGTCACAGCACAAACATTCCACATCTCGGATTAGACATGACCTCAAAACTCCCTCTGTCGGCACCCGATTCCCATAGGAACTCACACAGGATTTTCAGTGCCATGACAGATCGTGGGCTATTGATGTCGCCTTGGTCCAATCCCCACTATCAGTAAATAATGCAATGCACCATATTCGTGAGTCTAATGCAATCATCCTATTACATAACATGGCATTCATGATGCGTGTCTTATGCTCATACTGTCATTACCTTTAATCATCAATTTAAAACATGCAAAGTTAGTTCTACTCACCTGAAGCCACTGCTCAGCTAACTCTACTGGGCCAACTAGCACTGAAGCTAGACACCTCGATGTCTCAGGTCCGATCCTACACAGATGGACTCACATGAGGTACCAAACAACTCTAACATAGACATAAACATCTCCCCAAAAACCCTCTAAAACATCACTTAAACATGCATAGAAAACAACCTTGAAAAGGCTGGACAGGGCACTTTCGGCGGCACCTTCGGCGGTCGAAAGTCCCAGACAAAGACGAAAGTCAGGCAGGTTCGGCGGCACCTTCGGCGGCCGAACCCTCTCTCCAGGGACGAAAGTCAGGCACTTTCGGCGGCCGAACATTACCTTCGGCGGCCGAAAGTCTGCTTTCAAGCCAACACTCAACTTTCGGGGGCAAGGTTAGGCGGCCAATCCCTGCATCCTCAGGCAGGTTCGGCGGCCGAAACTACCTTCGGTGGCCGAACCTGAGTTCATCAGAACTCAGCCTCTCGAGCATACCAGCCTCCCAACCCCCCAAAACCAACCTCAACCTCACATACTCTCTCCCAAACATGCATACACACTCCCACAAGCATAAAAGAGCAAAGAAACTAGCTTAAACCTACCAACACAACACCACATAACATACATTGGGCATAAAACCCACATAAATCCTAACATGCATATCTACCCATACATAAACATTAAACTTCATAAAACTTATTTAAAACTTCATTAAACCATAAAGGAAAACCAAGATCTACACTTACCTCTTGAAGATCGAGGGTTGGTGAAATCCTTAACTCGGAGGTGTGGAGGATCCAAGCTCCAAAAGCCTCCAAGCTCCCAAAACTTGATTTAAGCTTAAAACTCTTCAGAACAAACGTAAAACTCATGAAAACTTGAGGGATGGGTAGAGAAAGCATGAAAACGACCAAAGGAAGGCAAAAACTCACCTGAGCTCGGGAATGGGGAGAAACTCGCCCATTTCCGATCTGAGGGCCCTTTATAGGTGGCCTGGTCAAAGACCTTCGGCAGCCTAACGTGCCTCCTAAACTCATGCATGTTCGGCGGCCGAACTTGACTTTCGGCGGCCAAACCTTGACTCGTTCAAACAAGACTTTCAGAGGCCAAAAGCGCTCCCGAAACCTTTCCATGTTCGGCGGCCGAACTTAACTTTCGGCGGCCGAACCTGACAAATGCCTCCTTGGTCTTTTCTCTTCAAAACTCAAAACATTTCTTTTACAACTATAAAACACTTAAAACCATTTTAGAAAACCTTTCCTTAACTCTTGCTATACCCCTCAAAAAGGATCCGACATCCGAAACTCCACCGGACGGTAGGAATTCCGATGCCTGAACGAGCGGGGTCTTACACACTTTGTGGCCTCGACATAAAGTGCCATAAATTATTTTATTAAGTGAGACAAACACCTGGTTATGAGCCTGACGGATACCCGCCTTGTGGCTTTCGTATTGAAAAAATGCTTTGATCGATAATCTTTGATTTTGGCAAACCACCGTTCCTCATAACTGAATAACACATCACATGAAAAAGACCTCATTAAATGTTATATATAACTTGGCTAACTTATAAGATCCAAGGAGAATAACCTTCAAGACCTTAAATGGTCTTTTTCAGTTTTTGCCCAACTTACTAGACCCAGTACTATAGTATGTTACATTAGTTCTTTTAAGAACTAAATCCCGTATATTAAAGACTAGTAGCCTGACTCTACTATTGAACATCTAGGACATCTTGTTCCTGTAAATTGTCATTCTAATTACAACTTGTTCTCACAGAAATTCAGCTTGGTCAAGGTTAAATTGCATCTCCTCAGGATGCTGAGTTCTAAAACTGCTTACTTGGACCTCAACGGGATTTACTGTCTCGGCCTCATATACAAGTGAAAACGAGGTACCCCTTGTGGCTGTTCTTGGAGTTATTCTGTTCGGGCCAATTACTTTGTCGAGCCTTTTTTCAAATCTTATAGGATTGTCTTGTTTGTCACCTCAGTCATGCCGTTGGTTTGAGGATGGTACGTCGAGCTGAATCTTAAGTCAATTTTCTATTTCCTATAGAGATCTTTAAACCTGCAATTCGCAAACTATCAGTGGTAACTACCTTAGAGATTCCAAATTAGTAGCACCCATATTAATAACTATCTCGTGGAAGTTCAAGACTGCGCGATCGAGTATTATATTATAGGCGAGTGGAATGTCTACCACTGTGAACTTTGCAAACAACTTTCACTTGTGCTTCTCATCATCCAATACAAGAGGGAGGTTAATGGTGCTCAGTACCTCCACAGTCTTGTCCCCTAATCCCATTAACGGATAGGAGACCTTAGCAAGGTTATTCTTATCTAAACCTAGCTTATTAAAGACATCTTGAGTAATGAGGTTAACAAAGCTACCTGTGTCTCGCCTTATGTCATACCTATTTAAGCAAATGTTGATGACTAACAGGTCATTATGAAAAAACCCGGTCACCTTATCTGTAGGTATGAACTTTATCTCCTATTTTGCCCATGGCCCCTGCTTTATGAGCAAGAAGTCCTCAGCGACACACTTGTTCTTGCCCTTGTCATCATTAGGACTACTTGCAATCACTTGTATAACCTTAATGGATTCACTGTTAGTGGTGTTTTCAGGAGTTCTTACCTCAGGCTCAGGTCTCTTTTCCTCTCTATCTTTTATGGCAAACTTTTGAAGCATGCCATCCCTTATCAACCTCTCGATTTCATCCTTTAGCTATCGACATTCCTCCGTTGTATGCCCGTGATCTTCGTGAAAACGATAATACTTGGTCCTGTCTCATCTACCAGCTTTCTCAGAATTAAGCTTGGAGGGCCACTAGACCTCCTTATCATTTTTCCTGATCCACATTAAAATGTGTGTCTGTAAGTCATTCAACTGTGGATAACTCTTATAGTTACCTCGGTCGTCCCTTCATCGGGACACTGGATAATTCCTGCGGTCTCCTTCATACCCTCACCTTTTTTTTGGCTTCTGGGTCTTTTTTGACTCGTCCTCTTATCTTCTCTCAGTGTCTGGACTTTATCATCCAACCTTAGGTACTTCTGAGCCTTATCCATCAGCTACTAATAGGTAGCGGCATGATTCTTGATCAAGGAGTCCATGAAATTGATGTTGAGAGTTCCCTTTTCCAATGCCTCACATGCTATTTCATGATTTAGCTCTTCCATCTATATCACTTTAGCATTGAAATGTGAGATGAAGCTTCTTAAAGACTCACCCTTTCCTTGGTGGATCTTTCGCAAGTCAAAGGAGATCTTTTTAGGAGGTATTCAAGTAATAAATCTACATTTAAATATCATAGCAAAATGAGTAAAATTTTAAATAGAACCTGAGCTTAGATGTTGGTACCATTTCTGAATCAAACCTATGAGTGTGGACAGAAACACTAGGCACAATATAAAATCATTAATGTCCTAAAACTACATCATTATTCTGAAGATAACTAGGTGGATCTTGGGGTCTGCTATCCTATCGTATTTGTCCAAAATAGACAGCTTGAATTTTATAGAAAATATCTTTATAAGGATTTCCTTTAACAGGGACAAGGCATCGTCCAGGCCATAGTCCTCATCTTGCTCAGCTTCTAGTTGATGTCTTTTGGAGCTTCATCCGATGACTCCTCATCCTCCAGCTTGGTCTTCCCTTTGGACTGAGTTTAAATCGCTTTTGTCCGAGTCCTCAAGGTCTTGAAGGAAGCCTCCTCCCTTATCTTAGGAGCCATAAATGAGGCCTCCTCTTAAGCGTTGTATTGCTTGAGAGTTGCCTATAGCTTTTTAATATATTGGAGCATTTGCTCATTATTTAGGTTGTTAAGCTCAGCCTCATTGACTATGAATGGAGTATTTTGTCCATTGCCAAGGGTAGAGGAGATGATAGCCCCCTTATTGGCAGTGAAATAAGAAGCAGCTCGTGCGTTGTCAGCTATATGAAGAATAATGAAAAAGTTTTTTTTAGGGGAAAGTGATTTAGGAAGCCAGATTTAATCTAAATGAACAAAAATAATTCAATGGAGTTCTTGGTAATGGAACCAAATGATGTGGCTGGAAATAAAGCTGAACTGCGATTAGTCAATCTGTAAAAGAGAAAGAATGAGGTGGTTGGAGCTTATAGGCAGCCACTTCGATTCAAGTCAGTAAATTGGTAGAATGGGCGAATATAATAAATTACTTTTAGCTTAGAATGAGAGTATAAAAATGCGTACCTTGAACTTTTTGCACATTTGCTTTTATATTGTAAGAAAATGAAGTTAGTGATTAAATATTCTAAAAATTCAAATGGTACCGGTTAGTAGATAAGGGACTGCGATTATAAATATAATAAGAATCTACTAGATTATATCCACTAACAGTAACCTTTCATGAACATTCAACCTATTCAGGAGAAGTCGAGTCTTGTTGAAGTACCTAGTGTTATGGTGTCCTGATCTTCCTTTTTATAGTGAAATTTCTGCGATCACGTATCAGTTTATTAGACACTTATCACGTGGTTCTGTCATTATTATTTTGTAGGAATAATATATAGTAGAAAATTATAAATAAGTGAGAGTATAAATAAAATAGTTATTTGAGAATTATTATAAACTTAATAAAAGTTTAGTTCATAACATGTATGTATATATATATATATATGCTCTCCATAATTATTTTTATATTTAATATTATCTAATTATTTTTATAAATTAAATTAATCCTCTTTTAATTATTAAATAGTTATTAATAATATTATAAAATAATTATATATTCTAATTAATTATAAAAAATATATAATTTAAATAATTTAATTAGTTAACTATAGTTTATTATATCTAAATAGATAATATATATATATGTGCCAGTATTTATTATTTTAACTATAAATATATTAAAAATTTTATAATTTTTAATTATATAAGTGAATTACATATTATTAATTTAATATATTTTATATATTAATTATACATTTATTTTCTTATTAAAATTATATATTTAATAACTATATATATGACATAATATAATATTTTTTTTGAAAATTGTATATAATATATATTAATATTGATATTATTACTGTTTAAATGTGAATAGTATTATTTTTACTATTATTTTGATATTAATTGTTTATTATTTTAAAATAAAAGTAAGAATATTATAATTATATTTAAAAAATAAAGATTTGAATGAAATTAAAATTAAAAAAATTAAAATAAGAATCAAAATTATATTAAAATTATTTAGAATCATATCAAAATAATATCAAAATTTAATTCTATATATGATTACTAAACTAAAATTAAAACTCAACAACCCTAATTATAACTTAAAAGAAATTTTATTAATATTGGAGTCATCCTCCGGTCTAAGAGGTTCTTGCTTTGAAATTTTAATAAGAACTAATTGTTTAAAACAAAAAACTTGTTTAATTATTCATAATAACTTGGTTGAAAATAATTTATTTTCGCATCATTTGACCTTTTTTATTTTATAAAAAATATTTAAATAATTTTTTATAAAAATTGTACATTATTTCATTTACTTTGAAAGTGGTAAGTTAAATAAAGAATTTTTCTATTCTAAAAAAATTAAAAAAAAAATTGATAGAAAACCAATTGAATCCAATTATATTCTTGTAAATTTCATTTCAACTAAAGGGTTTGTAAGAAAGAATTTAAATTAATTTTTTGAAATCAATTATTCTTTTAAATTCTTTCAAAACAAAATATTTTATTTTTTTATTCTAAGAGAATTAATAAAAGATAAAACAATTAAATTGAATTTTATGCAACTCTTAAATTCTTCATGTTTAATAAATTAGTAATTATTTATTAATAAAATTATTTTTTATTTTCAATAAAGTTTTAATTATTAAATTCTACATGATACATTTGTTATTTAATTTGACTATTGAATTATAAAAATCATTCTCATTTGTACATTTTCAAATTTATATAAAAAAAAAAGTAAACATAAAGCTTAGTTTAATTTTGAAAAATAATAATTAAATATTTGATAAAAATAAATTAATAAAAATTCTCATTAAATTGATAAATAAAGCTAAATTTAGTACATAAAATTCTCATTTTAATATTAATTAAAACTACTTTTTTTAAAAATAAAAATTTATCATTAATGTGGATAAAGAAAAATATATTTTAAACATTAGTTATTAATTATTTTAAGTATAAATATTATTAATATAATTTTATTTTATATTATCAAAAATATCTCTTATTTTATTTTTGTAATATTTAAAGTTTTTTTATTAATAGCAAATTTTAATAATTAGAGAAAATATAAATTGAAACCTTAAAAGTAAGTTCGTTCTATTTAAATCAATTTGCATTAATTAATTCAACAATATTTAAAATAAAATAATAGATATATAGATATAAATAAATATAAAATAATAAGTGAATTATCAATAAATTTTATTAAATTAAGATTGTATTTAAGATAAAATAATTTAATTAAAAAAATTATTATTTAATTCTATAATATATAAAAAAATCACTAATAAATCTCTCAATTTTTTAAAATATATTAAAATATCTATAACGTTTTAAAGCCTACTAATTGATTTTTTCATTAATTTTATCGTTAAATATTTTACTATTTAGTCTAATAATTTTAAAAATTTTATTAATTGATTTCTCAAATTTTTTAAAAATTTATTAATTTATTTCTCCGTATTAAGAATATTTTAATTTTTTTATAATATTTAATAGTTAAAACTAATTGATTGACTAATTAGTAAATTTTTTAAAATGTGTATTATTTAAAATTGGAATTAATTAGTAAATTTTTACGTATTATAAGGATTAAATAATAATTTTTTAATTAAAAAATATATATATTTTAATTTTTTTAACATGAGACTGAGAGATGGAGAAAAAAAGTACAAAGATATTTGAGAAAGACCTAAGATAATATTTTCCATTTTTTTAAATTTTAAAAATTTATTATAATGAGTTAGAGTAATTTTTTCTGAACAAAATTAAAATTTAATAATTTTATTAAAATAAATTAAAATTTAATGATAATAATAAAAGAAATTCCAAAATTTAGTCATCATAAATAAAAGTTATCCGGAGTTTGGTTCCATCTCCTCGTCATCAACCACCAATTCTTTTTGATCTTTTAGCACTAACACGTGTTGATCTAGTATTTGATACTACAGTGTTTAGGTCAACATTATAAAAAAATAAGTTATCCTAATTAATTTTTTAATTTTTAAATATTAATTTTTTTACTGCTTTAAAATATTAAATATTATCTTTAAAAATTTTTAAAGCAATAAAACTAGTGTTTTTAATAAATATTTTTTTTCTCCAAATATAAACCATGTTTTTAATAAATATACTACATAATTTGTAATATTTGTTTTTTTATTTCTAAGTATTTTATTTCTATAACGTACATTAGAAATTAAAATTTATTAATAAGATTATTATTTAAACTAATATTTTATTTTATTTTATTTCTCTTTTTATTTCCTAATATTTCATATAGTCTGAATAAATTAATAAACGTGATTTTATATATATTTATTACTCATTTTTTCACAAAATATTTTCTTGATTTTTTAGTATTTAAAATTGAGAAAAATTAATTATCGAAAAATATTTTTTATTAAAAAAATAAATTATTTTAAAAAAAATAATTTTATGTATTTTAAAAATTTTACTAATCTATCTATGTATATATACATATAATCATTAATACATTTTACTTAAAAAATTTAACAAAATGTAAACAGAATTCACAAATGAATATAAATTTATTAATAAATGTAATAGTTCTATAAAAAATTTTGAAAAAAAAATATTTTTTTATAAATAAATTTTATATATATTTGTAAATTCATGTATCAATTTAATTTTATAAATTAATTATATATTCATTAGTAAATCTATTTAATTTTATAAACAGATTATATATTAATTCATAAATTTATTTATATTATTTTAATTTCACAAATAGATTATACATTCATTTGTAAATTCATTTAGTTTTACAAACATATTACACGTCTCTTTATATTCATTTAAAACTTTAAATGGATGTAATTTTAAATAGATTATATATCTATTTGTAAATCTATTTAGATCTATTTTATTTTAAAATTAAATTATTCATTCATTTATAATTTTATCTATATTCATTTATTTTTATAAATAGATTATATATCCGATTGAAAAACAATTTAACTTTATAAATAGAAATGGGTTGAAAAGCCATTTAACTTTATAAATGGAAATGGATTATATATCTGTTTATGAATCCATTATACATTTGGTTATAAGTTTATTTGTATTTATTTAATTTTACAAATAAATTATATGTCCAATTGTAAATTTATTTATATTTATTTAATTTTACAAATGGATTATACTATATTTGTGAGTTCGTTTATATCCATTTGATTTTACAAATAGATTGCATATCTATTTGCAAGTTCATTTATATAAATTTAATTTTATAAATAAATTACATGTTCATTACATATCTATTTGTAGGTATTTTATTTTACAAACGGATTATATTCTATTTGCGTCTATTTGTGAATATATTTATATCCATTTAATTTTCTAAATGGATTACATGTCTATTTCTGTCTATTTAATTTTTTAGACGGATTACATGTCCGTTTATTTCTATTTTAATTTTATTTTATAACAAATATCATATTCATTGGAGAAGTTATTTAATTTTACAAACGAATTACACATTCATCTGCAAGTCCATTTGTGATTATTTAATTCTATAAACGGATTACACATTCATTTGAGAAACTATCTATATCTATTTAATTTTACAAACGGATTACACATCTTATTATGAATATTTTATGCTCATTTAATTTTTTAAACGGATTGCATGTCAATTTGTATGCATTTAATTTTACAAATGGATTATATATCCATTTCAAAAGTTATTTGTGTTCATTTAATTTTATAAATGGATTGTACATTCGTTTGTAAATTCGTTTATATTCATTTAATTTTAATTTAACATGGATAAATTATAAGGATTAAGGAGTTCTTCTTCCCTATACAAAAGAGGCTCCTCCTCCCTTCAATATTAGCACATAATTTTTATCATGTTATGGGACCTTGTATGGGCTTTTGAAAAAGTTTAGGTATTTGAATTTTAAAGTATTTTTAATTAATTTTATATGGGATCTAGAATGTTCATCAAATATTTCACAAATCGAGTCTAAATTTATATATAGAGTTCGGTTATAACCCGAGCTTATCAATTTTTTAAACAAACAATTTTAAACTTTGAAAAGGTCAACTCGATTCAATTACATCTCTAATTTTTGAATCACAAAAAGCTTTGTCAATAAATGTAGTTTGTGTTATTAATGAATTTACAAATAGATAAGTAATTTGATTACAAATAGATTTACAAAAGAGGCTAACTATTTATATCATAAATGAATTTATAAACTAATTATACTCTATTTATATATAAAATTTTATTTATAAATAAAAGAGAATATGCAAATGAAAAATGCAAACGAATACCAAATGAAAAATTTTATTTGTAAATTCATTTGTAATATAAAAAGAACTTTTTTCATGTGAAAAAAATTACAAACAAGATTTACATAAACGAATAACAGTTTCTTAGTGTTTTGTTTGTAAATTAAGTTACAAACATGAAATTTATAATTTGTAAATAGATTTATCCATTTATAAATTAATTTTTTTAAGTAAAATTAAACCATAGAAGATAAATTATTTTGCTAGAAAGATTTTCTAAATATAATTTATATTCCACAAATAATCAGAGCCTACATGAAAATATACATTTCTAATTGTCCTTACATGATATCAAAGCTTAAATCTCAATTTATTGAATAATTTAAAAATTATTTTAAATTATGTAAAACCGTCCTACCAATTATTGTTATCTGAAAACTATTAAAATTCATTTAATTTTGTAAATTTTACTTTAATAATTTATATAAAATATAATTTAAAATGTTAATTTATATTTTTAAAATTTTTAATAATTAAATAATATTACATACTCTTTATTTCATATATAATATAAGTAAAAAAATAAATATTATTATAAAATATATAAATGAAATAAATCATAAACTATTCCATACATGGATTTAAATACATGGATCATAGTCTATGTTGAAACATGATAACTTAGAATTTCCATTTATATTACTATTATGTAACATAATCACATATATTAAATATAAATTATATCAAGTATTTAATAGTTTAGATATATACTTTAAGTTTCTTTCTGTGGTCCCTTTGTGCCTCGATACTCTCGTCTTTTCCTCCTCCTTAAACCTAACTTCTTCTTTCCCCTTCCCCATGGAAGACGATCTGCGTCTTAAACCTAACTTCTTCTTTCCCCTTCCCCATGGAAGACGATCTGCGTCAATTGACTATCGATGAAGAAGAAGATGTTGTTGTCTTTATTAAGAGCTCTAGAGATATTCCGATAGTCACTTATGATTTTTGTATGGTGAGGATGTTTCTCACATATAATCCAATCAATTTTCAGAATATGCAGACCTCTTTGGCAGATTTATGACTTTTTTAGAGGGGTATTTATTATGGAAGTAGAGACAAAAAGATATATGTTTTGGTTTTTTAATAATGTTAATTTTGAAAATATAGGGAATGGGGCCCTTGGTTGTACAATTGATTCCTGCTTGATTGGAAGGAGATACAAGATAATGAAAATCCTCTCAATATCCCTCTAATTCATTCTGATTTTTGGGTTCTGATTAAAGACCTCCATTCTGGTTATTATAACGAGACGTTGGATAAATTGGTCGAGGATTTTGTTGGCTACTATAAAGAGTATGATGTGAAAAATGTTTCAGCTATGTCGCCAGAAACCTTTAATGATTTATGCTCGAGAGATGAGAAAGAAGGAGGGGCATCTTTGCCAAATTATCTGATGCAAGGGTTTAGACAGGCACTTGAGGAGCATTTTTGCCAAATTATCATATGCAGGGGTTTGATTTTGAATGATTGTAAATCTTTGTTAGACTCTACAACTGATATTTCTATTAGAAGGGTTCGTCGTAATACTACTCTAGCTGCTCATACTTTGGTTAGAGAATCTATTAGGCATAATCATCTCTCTATTAGGCATAATTGTCTCTCTTTGTTTAATGAAATTTTATTAATACAATCAGTAGTTTTGCTTTCAAAAAAAATAGTTTAAATATATACTTTATTTGCAGAACAAAAGGTGCTCACACACTTAATTGACGAGAGATTTTAAAGACCAAGTACTAAATCCACCATGTTTATTTTACTATATCATTTAATTCTACTTTAGTGCATTTCTTTACAAGTAAATGAGATAACATTTTAAGCGCGCACGTATACAGAGTTCAAGAGTTATATGTTGAAAGAATGTAATCTTTCATGTTTAACTTAAGAATAGGCTCCTTAGCAAGGACATACCTTTTGATGGAATTAGAACGATCCTTTTACATAAACAATCTCAAATAACAAATATGTATATGAACCTAAACTCAAACCTGTCATAGTATTATCGTAAAACTCAATCTTAATTGAAGCCTAATTATAATTCAAATCTATTCTAATATGATTTGGATACTCACAAAAATTCAACCTACAAAACATTACTATTCAAATCCTATTAAAATGAGTTAAATTTCAGTTTATTTATATTCGGTTCAAGTTTAAAATTAAGTTAATTTTAAGTTCAGCTTAAGCTCAAAAAAAAATTGATGATTCGTATTTAAATTCTTCAAAATTTGGCTCGACTGAGTTCGTTTATACCCCTATGATACTATAAAAAAAAATTTACAATTATTTGAAGAAATCCTACTTTCAGCTTGTTTAACTTTTTCTGCAAGTAACAAATGTGTTATCACAAGATAAGTGACCAAGGGGAGAATGGGTCATTTTATCAATTTTTCAGCCTTTACTTTAAGCTTTAATGAAAAATTATGAATACTAATTCTGAGTGTGAAAGAGTGATGGTTTAAAATGGATATTTCAAAAATTTTCTTGAAAGATTAAGAGATCAGTTTATCACAGACAAACATGTATTGAGCAGATACAGAAAATGCAAAACAGAAATTAAATTAGCAAGTGAACACACACTTGATCAATATTGTATAGATTTTCAAGATTCAAAACAAAATGGAAAAATGACATAAATCCTTTCATGCATTATCAAATCATTGAGACAACTTAAAATTTCTTTTAAAAACTCAAGCACAGAAGAGAGGCAGAGATTATAACTTACCTCTTGGAAACACAATAGTCACAGCAACCAAGAACTCGGAGAAGAGGACAAGATGATCTCCGAAGTGTCCCCAAAGGCTAAAACTTGAAATTTTCAACTTGATTCTTCAAGATAAAGGTAAAACTCATGAATTTATAAAGGATTTATAGAAAACTGAAGCAAGAATCATTAAGAGGTCCTAGGCTCACCTTTGCCCTAAAAAAGAGAGAATAATTTCTCTCAAAATCGGGCTGGAGGTCTTTTATAGCTAGGTCTGCTAGCTTGTGTTCGGTGCCCGAACTTGAAAGGTTCGACGGCCGAACCTTGATAATTTAAAAATCATTTTTTTACACATTTTAAAATGTTTCAAATTCATTTTATAAAAACTCATTTTACTTCTTTAAAGTTTATGGTTTCGAGATTCCAGATTCCATCGGAAAGTTAGAATTTCGACACTGGAGTTTAGCCATGTATTACAATCCGCTACACCCATGACTAAGTGTTAGATCCGACTGATAAACAAAAGTCATAAGAAAGCCATAAGGCTGGTATTCATCAGGCCCATGACTGGGTGTTATTTCTAATAAATAAAAGTTTCAAGGCCATAAGGCAAATATCCGCTAGGACCATGAACATGTGTTAGTCCCGATAAATAAAAGTTTCAAGGCCACAAGGCTAGTATCTGCTAGGCCTATGACCGGGTGTTAGTACCAATAAATAAAAGTTTCAAGACTACAAGGCAAGTATCTGTCAGACCCATGACCAGGTGTTAGTCCAGATAAACAAAAGTGAAAATATTGGACAAGAGTTTCGGCTATGGTCGAGTATCGATCCTAATATACTTAGCAAAAAATAAGGTAATCGTTATTTATGCCCAGGCGAAGCGACGCGAGTTTGAAGAGCCAATCCAGATATGCCACATACCTAAGATCGTGAAGACAATTGAAAATTTCGAATATGAAGAATCAAAGACTAGCGGGGGACCTCTGATATTACATAACAATAGCCCAAAGTAAGTCATGAGATGTTATCATAAGATAGGGCCACGTGGCAAGGGTCTAAAAAGTCAATATGTGGTCTCGCCCGTGGAAAAGAAGACCCAGACACCATAGCATTCGATTCTTCATAAATACTCGACCTCTCCTTAAGAGGTTAAGTTTTCGTATAAAGTTACTGTAAGCTGGTACAGTCCAGCAGATCCCCATTATATCTGTGTAATCACAAAATCATCGATCAATTAGCCGGTGGGATCTCCTATTAATTAGCCGGTGGGATCTCCTATTAATTAGCCGGTGGGATAGGAATTAATTAGCCGACACCAGTTGGATCTCTAAAAAATATTATAATTAACTTCATCTTCTTACAGTATAAAAACTAACGATCACAGATATAAAGGTACGCAATTCTCTAACACAACTACTCTTGAGTTCTAAGTATTACAATGCTCTTGCTTTTCTCTTCAATTTACTGATTTGAGCGTCGTAGTGGCTGTTGTAAGTGCCAATCACCTCACATTCTCCTTCCTGCAGGTTGACCAACCATAGTACAGCTCTGTTTCAGCCACATCATTAAACATAAAACTAAAAAAAAAAAATTATAATAATAATAATATAAATTATTTTTTAATATTATAAATTTTAATTTTAAGAAAAATAATAAAAAAAATCCTAATCTTTAAAAGTTTACAATTACCATCTGAATTTTAAATTTTACCAATTAAATTCTAAATTTTTAAATTTTAATCAATTGTATCTTGAACTTTACTTATCTAATAGAATAACTTGCAAAAACGTGTCAAATGAGGCAATTTCGTTAATCTAACAAAAAATTTAAGTTGGAGTGAATCTAAAATAAATATAAAAGTATGAAGTTTAATAAAAAAAAAAAAGATACGGTGCAAATTATAAAATTTAAAAAGAATGGTAATTATAAGATATTAAATAAAAAATTATTAATCTAATTTTATTAACAATATATTTTAATATTATATAAAACTAAAAATAAATTTATTTTCATAGAACTTTTTCAGCCGTTAGTATTATGTTTTTATTTATCATATTTCTTGCTATAATAATTTTTTTTTTTAAATGAATTCTGATTGACTGCACTAGACATAGTTTGATTTAGAGGAACTAAGTTTGAGACTCTAAATCTTAATTATCACACATTATCACTATATTTTTAATTTTATTTTAAAAAATTTAAAATACTGATAAAATTGAAATGTTGGAAAAGAAATCTTCTTAAAGTTTATAATTTTAAATTTTAAACTATTTTAAAAATTCACACTTACAGACTTAGCTGATGTAAGTGTATCTGAGTAAATATGAGAGGTCTTTGTTTCTGAAATTTCTTTTAGAAATATTTATTGCGGTTTTGACATGAAAACTTAGAAAATTATCTATAAAATTTATTTTCTTATTATAAAAAGTTAAGAAAATAATTTTATCTTTTGAAATGATTATTTATTCAGTACCATACTGATTTAAATATTGAGAAGATTGTCGAGCGAATTCATCCAGTATTCTCTCTTATTTTACAAGTTTATACTCGAAAAAATATGATGCATATAACATTATTGACGCCATTTATGGGATGATATAAAAGTTATGCATTTTTCTCACTTTTTTTTATTATTTAAATGAAAATGTGAACAAACAAGTAAAAATCCGAGCTTCTAGTATGAAAAATTTTCGCCACTAGAGGATTTATTTCGTTACAAAAAGTTTTTACATCAAATTTGTATTTCTCATATTTTTAGAAATTTAGACTTTTGCGACGAAAATTTCCATCACTAAAGAATTTTATTCCATCATAAAAAGTTTTTACAATAAATTTACGACTTATTGGACAAAGAAATCCAAATGTTTATCACTTTTCACATTTATATTCTAACTTTAAAATTTTGGACAATAAAATCAATTCTTTGAAATTCAACTCAATTTTAGTTATTTACCTTAATTAATTTTAACAAAAAAATTTTAATTCACATATAGAATTATTCCTTAAAAGTCCTATTGAATAGAAAAATTAAAATATTTACGTTAATTCATATTTATATTCAAAACTTTAAATTTTGGATAATAAAACTAAAATTTTTTTATTTTGTCTCAATTATAATTAAGAGAACTAAATTAAATCTGAAACTCATTGAAAAATTATAATATAGTCCTTAAAGTTTTATTTGACTAATAAAATAGTTCTTAATATACATATTTTATTTCAATAATATCTTTTTTTATTAGTCTCATTATTTACTTCTCATTCTATTTATATACACATATTGTAGTTTAAAAAAAAATTAACATGTAAAAAAAGTATAGTATAAAATATATAATATTTTATTTTATTTAATATTATTAATATGAAATACAGTTTTTTATCGGATCAATCAATAAATTAATATATATCATAAGTTTACATATTATATAGGTGAGCAAAATAAAAATATTGAATATCTTAAATAACTTACAAAATATATGGTTAACATATTTAAGTTTTTGTAAAATATGTAATATTTTATTTTATTTAATATTATTAATATAAAATATAATTTTTCATATATTAAAAATATGTGCATAATTTATAATGGTGATTGTAAACCTTTAAATGAAATATTTTAATATATAATATTTATATGTGATATTTTGTATAGTAAAAAATTATTTGTAATGATTATTTATTTAATATTACATACGATAAATATAAAATAAATATAGTTAATATTAAAGAATTGGCTTTATTATCCAAGATTTTAAGGTTATGATATAAATGTGAAAAGTGGTAAACGTTTAGATTTTTTTATTCAATAAGCCTAAATTTATATCTATCTCAAACTTTATTAAAAATTTAGGCATCTAGATAAACAAAAATTTTGTCACTAAAGAATTTTGTTCTGTCGCAAAAAGCTTTTACAACAAATTGCGACCGTTTTAATCCAATATTTGATACCCATTACAAAAACTATTGTGATTGAAATTTGCGTCGCTAAATCAGTGACGAAATTTCTTCATCACTAATTCGTTGCTAAATGACATATGCAGTGTCGCTTTTAAATATCTTTTCATTTGATTAAATTTTTTTACAAATAAAAAGAGAAAAGCCACTTATTATTTTATTAGCAAGATAACGATGTTGACACACATCAATCAAGTAACCATATATGTCTGACAACCAATGATAAATAATAATAAACTCTACATTAACTTAAGACCATGTATCATTATGGATCATCTCATGCAAGTTAAGTTTTTATAATGTTATATTATAATTCTTAATAAGTATTAAGAATTTTAAAAAAAATTATTTTTTACAAAAATTAATTTTACACAAAAATTAATTTTACACATGAGTTTTAAAATGTTATGTAACCTATAAAAGAAGAACAATTCTAAAGTAATTGTACATCCCACAAATCAAAAGTTTTATACTCACTTTTAATGAGCTTCTGCCCATTACAAAGGATTTCAAAATCAAAGCAACCCATTGCTAAAATCTTACAATACGCCAAATTCATCAAGAAAAAAAGAATTGGCAATGAGTTTATTAAGGGAAAAAGAACCCCATAGGCAACAAGTTCGTCAAGGAAAAAAGAATACCACAAGGCAACAAACTCAAAAGAATCCCACAAGGCGAAACGACGAGTTCATCAAGGAAAAAAGAATATCATAAAGCAACAAGTTCGTCAAAGAAAAAATCAAGGCACATTATTGCCAAAATCCCAACAACGTGATAAGTTTATTAAGGAAAAAAGAATCCCACAAAACGACAAGCTCGTCGAGAGAAAAAACAAGGAAAATCATTATCGTAATCCCACAAGACTACAGGTTCATCAAGGGTTAAGGAAAAAATCAAGATAATTCATCATTATAATCCCACAAGGCGACATGTTCCTTGATGGAAAAATTAAAGCAATATATCGCCCGAGTCCCACAAGGAGATAAGTCTGTCAAAGGGAACCATCAAAGAGATCCCGCAAGATGATAAGTTCGTCAAAAGGAACTCCCAAAGTATATCATCACTAAAATTTCACAAGATAATAAGTTCGTCAAAGGAAACTACCAAAGCAATTCGTCAGCAAAATTTCACAAAGCAATAAAGTTTCTCTATTCATTGCCAAGATCACGCAAGACGACAAATTCATCCTTTATAGATCAATATTAAAATATATTAAATCTGAATTCCAATAATTCAAATCACGTCAAACTTGACCAATAAAGTGGTAGAATTCTAATTACAATAGGATATTATCCATATCATAATATCATCCTTATCCGATAAGATTCTATATCCTATCTTATCTAAGATTTCTTATTCTATCTTATCTAGAATTATACATCTTATACTAGATATAATTCTATTATCTCATACACTTTTAACAATATCCAAACTCTATTCAATACATTATATAAAGAGCTCACAACCTTTATAATCAAATATGTTATTCTCTCATTAATCAATTCGATTATTTATTCAGTACCATATTAACTTAAATATCGAAGAAATTGTCAAGACAACTCACTCGATATTCTCTCTTATTTTAAAAATTCATATCAAAAAAATATGATGAGTATAATATCAATAATAAATCAACTAATTTGAATAATTTTAATAAGATAAAATAAAACATTTATACATGAATAATTATATAAATATGTACCATTAGTTTAAAATTCAACAAAATAATGAAAAATATTTTCATAAAAAACTTTTTGCATTGTTTTTACTCCATGTATAAATTATTTTTTATGAAACTCGAACCTTAAAATTCATTAATTCTAGGATTCACTTTTCATTTAAAATGTGATTTAAAATGCAATATTTTCATTTAAAATGTTTTTCTACTTTTTAATATTTATTTAGCAATATAAATTAATGCATTTAAAAAAATTAAAATAATTTATAACTAGTTCATAACGTCAACGTACACTCAAATTTCGGTTCGGTTTTCATAAACACTCAAATTTCGGTTTTCGGTTTATTCGATTCGGTTCGGTTTTGAACCGAACCGACCGAATGCTCACTCCTAGTACATTGTGTTTTATACGGCAAACTTAAAGCCGCATAAAAAATTAGATTAAAAAAAAAAAACTTCCCTGTTTTTTTTAAAACTAATTCATCTGAATACCGTTGTTTACTCAGTGCCAAACAATACAACTCTATTCCACATATTAGCCATTTTAATAATTATTATTTTAATATCGATTAATTATTTATAAAATATAAAAAAATATGTCATAAAAATATAATTAATTATTGCAAATCGTTAAATATTAGAAAGATAGCTCTTTAATAATTATTTGTTAACTTCCAAATGATAAATAATAAAAATAGTGCTTTGATTCAAAGGCTATCACATCCAAGCAGAACATATAAAACTTTTCTTTTTAACAATTTTCAATTTCAATTAGAAATATTCTTTTATATTTATTTGATTGCATCTGACACATACTCAAGTTTACAACAAATTTAATAGCTATGAAGTCAAATATTTATTTGTATTATACAAAATATCTATATATTTTATAGAGCACAACTCTTCGGTATTTTAACAATTTTTTTTAAATAAAATGACTAAATAATTTTTTTTTTAATAAGAACGTAAATTTCATTAAAATTTTAAAACGATTAAAATAACTTAAAAAAACCAATGAAAATGTGAGAAAAAAAATCTCAACTAGACCTAGAATATTATAGCTAGTTCGAGAAGCACATGAACTACACTATTAAAAGACTTACGAATAAAATTAATAAAAATAAAAATTATCTCCGATATAAAAAACTTACAATAAAAAATAAAATTATCTCCGATATAAAAAAACTTACAATAAAAAAACAAGACTACTACCAAATGATAAATCATGATAATTGAAATCAACTATAATTCAGACTAAAAATTGAGCATATAACTCCACAATAAATTTTATAAAATATAAGCACTTTATAAATAATTAATTTAAAAATACAGACAAATCTAGTGAATTTTCTTTTTAATAAAATGTGATAAATTGATTAAAATTAAAATAAGGTGCAAAAGAAAAGGAAAAAAAGAAAAAAGAAAAAAGTAGCCAAAATCCCGGACATGCTGGGACATTTCGTGCTGGTAATAAGAATGTCTTTTCGAACAAAGTGGATAAAGAATAATGTCAAGGATGCACCCACACAGCATATCATGTTGCCTTTTCTTTTCCCTTACATATATATATATATATTTTATAGAATCGTCTTTAAACTGAAAAAATCAAAAGCTCGAATCACAACTTCAAATAATAATAACACACCCCATGCTTCATTAATGTAGAAAGGTTCAAGTTCTCTATAACTAACACTTTGGGCAACATATAAATTATAACCTCTCCCCATATCATCAACCCATGCATATTTAAAATTTCAGATCTTCAATAATGAAACAAAGTGCATGTAAACATTAGTTTATTACAACATGATATGATTAACATATGTAGTAAACCAATACAAAGTCCCATTTCCACCTCAACAATGGCAACTCAGACCAAGGAGCTTCAAACAATGCAGCTTCCTCATTCTTCTGCAGCACTGGCAGCACTCAAATCCACACTCAGGTCAAGAACCTGGATACCGACATCAGAATCAGTTATGGGTATAAATAACGACTGAAAACATGCCAATGACTCCACAAATTAATAATGCTGTCCACAGCCTCCTCTTTTCTTTTTTCCTTTTTGGTCATTTGGGGTGAGGAGAAAATATCACAGCAGAAGCAAAATATCTTCTTTTTGCAATAAGAAAAGAGCATATAAATCCCATTTTTGTTCCTAAACTTTTGGAGAATATCCTATTTTGCCCCTTTGATTTAAGATCAAACTAGCATTTTTGGCTAAAAAAGAGATTAAAAGAATAATTTTCCAAATTAATACGATACAAATATTTTTGATGTTATAAAATTATTTAATAATAAATATTAGTTATTTTTAGTTTGCTTATTTTAATTATAGTAATAAATTTTTTTAATAATAGAATATAAAATTAATATTTTATTATTTTTAACCTTTTTTTTAAACAAAAATGGGCTAATTTTAACTTAAATCAAAAGGCTTGGGTAAATTGGACCAAAAACCAAAGTTCAAGAGCAAAAGTAGAAAGACATATAAAGTTTTAAAAGTTGTCTTTTCTCATTAACCCTTCAAATTGCCGCTACTACAATTACCAATCAAAGTTTATAGAGAGAACAGCAAAGCCACATTCAGACCTAAGACTTGCAAACTCAACTGCTAGTTTTACAGCCTAAGCAACGAAGGCTCCAGCACATGCTTTAATTTGATATTATCCCCAAAAAAGCATAACTAAGTGGTTCATCTAAGATGCTCAAAGATGGGCAAATAATTAAGACAGATATGACCAGTCCAGCAACATACAAAAAGAAATGTAAAATACATCACCATACCAGGTCAATAACTTAAAATATGCAAGTCATAGAATACTAGCAAACATAATAATTTCCGAGTTTCTGTAAAGTGATGTTTTTACGATTCCTAACAGCCTCAACACCAGACTTAAAGAGTTCTAAGTAAACAAATGATCTTCTCTGTAGCTGGATTTTTGAACTTTATAAGCAAACTTGAACAAGAAATTGACAGGAAATTGTAGATTCTTACCTTTCCGGTGATCAGAGTGTACATGTTTAGAACATCCGTGACAGTGGACTCAAAGTGTGTTGTAGCATCGTAACTCTGTTGAAGATTACAAGGCAGGCAAAGCAGCACATGAGCATGCCAGAGAAATCATTACAAGAACTAAAATATACTTGCTGCCCAGTGCTTAAATTAACCCTTCTACTTGGGACCCAATACACCTTTTTGTTTTGATCAATTACACAACTACTTTCTTATTTGATCTATCGCACAATTTAATTTGTATTTTGTAACCAATACAAATAATTTTTCCAATTTATCAATAAAAAATTACTATATAATCACCCAAGATATCATTTTTTCCACTTTATAATGGATTACACTTGATCATTGATCAATTATTTATTGCAGAGTTGAGCAACTTGTGACTATTGGTGATAAAAATATAAAGAAATAATACAAAAAAGGTGGATTTGGTGAAAAATAAAAAGTCAAAGACCGTAAACACTCAAAATAAAAGATCAAGAGTGCACTAGACTTCTTTCAAATAGTTTAGGAGCTGCTTTCGGTATCAGGCCATATACTTACAGTTGATATAAAACAATTGTCCAAAGAAGGTTCATTGACTGGTTCATATATGTCATAAATATCAAAGAATATCTCATCAATGGGACCTAGAAGGTCAATTCCTGGCTTCAATTCAATCTCAGGGTGATCAGTTTCTGCCTCCGATGAAACAAATGCAATAAATTTTCCCTTTGGAGCAACATTGTGAGAATATGAACAACAAAAGAGGTACCTGCTCAACACAAAGCATCACAAAATTTAGAAATGAGAGAGGAAGAGAGAAACGACCAATATTGATTTTCAAGTTATAGCATACTTCCTTTAAACCTACATCAGGTAGGATTAAGGCATTCAGAAGTCATTCAAAAGTCTTGGATGGCTGACCCCCAGAAGGAAGAAGACAAACTTACTTTCCACAACAATCAACAATGTCATAATAATCCACAAACACACACAAAAATTCAATAAATGATCCACAAACACTCAAAAGATTCAATCAATTCAAAAACTGGTAAAGAACGGCAGTCAAGTATCAGGAAAACATAACCTGTAGGAGGGAAGGCAAAATGTTCCACTAAGTACAATGATAACATCCAAACTAGTTGTAACAAGACTAGTCAAATAAGTTGTCATCTTCGTTATTAAATCCCAAATCCTCTTCTTTTTAACAATCAACTTCTAAGCATTAATCAATGCCAGACTTCACTGGTCAAACGCTAAAAATACTCTCTCTATCAGTCTCGAGTCTTTTTCTCAATATATTTTTCACTCTTTTATTGCCATTAATATTCCATAAAATCATACAAGAGATGAGAATTTTCTTATCAACAAACCATCAAATTTTACAATCAACAAACCATCAAAATTGAAGAAAAACCTGTTACATTTTGATTTTATTACTTGAGGGAAAAAATTACACGAAAACAATATTTGTACACACACATATATATATATACACACATTTTGATTTTATTACTTGAGGGAAAAAATTACACGAAAACAATATGTGTATATATATATATATATATATATATATATATATATATATATATATATATTGGGTTGAACTGAGAAAAGATTTAATACTTTATGGTAAATTTAAAAGTTTTTGGACTGAAATGAAAAAAAGAAAAGAAAGGGTATTTGATAATGGAGAGCAATTTAAACTAGGACTTGATTGTCAAAAAAAAATTAGAACTTGATTGTTAAAGGGATCAACTTTCACATCCAAAAAAAACAATTGTATTCTTCCCTTAATAGAGTTTTAGTCTTCCTAATTATCCTTCCTAATTAAGGATCAAGTCAATGTTGTGTTCATAAACAACTCAAACAGGGAAGGGAAATTTGGGAAGTTGAACAGGTTTAATCCTTAGACTTCTAATAATCTTGGGATGGGTAGAGGAGATATTTATGAGATTAATGGTAGCATGTGGAACTCACATGTCTGATCTGCGACCCAACTGCTTTTGTGGCAAGATAACCTGAACTGAATGAGAATCATTGGTGTTTGGAATTGGGTGGCTCATGATGGCAATTGCCCTGGCAACCCTACCAACCTTCCTAACCTGTTCAAATGCATAAAAATTTCAGGAAAAATGGATCATTCAACTTCTGTATTAAGGGTAACAAATAGAAAAGCAAGAGTCTGATTTCTACAGTGTTATATGTATATAATATATATTATTCAGGTTTCTATTTCAACTGGGAATTAGCACCATAATCAATACCTTATTTGGCAAGTAGGAAGGATCACAAACAACTTTTTTGCACTTAGCAGTTTCCCCTTCTGATGTGACACCACTAACTTTCCCTTCCTCATTGAACTCTACCTGAAGTGAAGTAATATGATAAAATCAAATTTCAAATTCACCCCAAAACCTAAATGCTGGCAAGCATTCTCATCGCATCTACACAACCATTATGCAATGAGTAGTGATAAAATCTCCAAGAAAAGTAATTATGTACCTTGCACTCCGGTTTATTCAACATATATGTGCCGCCATAAACAGCACTAAGCCGTGCAAATGCCTGGTATGACAACAAATCCACAAGAGAAAAAAAATAAACATCAACAAATCTTACCAGTTTAACAAATCAAAGCATCTTTTTTTTCCTTATTTCATATTTCGTTAAGGACAAGAGAAGGATGGGACGGGAGTGAGATGGACCTGAGGGAGCTCTCCTAATCCATACAGAGGATAAATATATGGTGATCCTCCTTGGAAACGAGCAAGAGATTCCGCATAAAGCTACAGCATAATATGAGAGAAGAAACTTAAGAGCATGATGAAAATGAAATTCTCACTCATTATTAAAACCTTAATATCAGAAATCAAGTTTAAAGCCCCAAAAGGTATTTCACCTTCATTCTCATCACAGTATCCAGTGCCGGTTCATTTAGGTACCGATCATCTCTATGAAGTGCTAATGCATGACCAATGAAGTCCACCGTGTTGTCATCAAGACCATATTTTCTATCAAAAGTGAATGTACATAAGAACGAAGGAAAAGGGCGCCCGATTAACTTAGTAAAGAGTATAAATGAAAGCAGAAAAGGTTATAAAGTGAATACTAACATAAATGATATCCTTAATTCAAAATTATGTATTCTGCTAGTTTATTAAGATCCCCACATCTCTCCCCCTCAATTTGCCGATTCCCACAAACAAGACAACTACAGTCTACTTACATACCACCAAATATTAATAATCCAATTTCTACTCCGACATTACACCCAGGCCACCCCAACTGACTAGTAAATGTTAAAAAAATACAAATCTATGAAATGCAGCTTAATATTAGAAAAGAGCCCATAACAAAGACATTTGAGAAGACAGAGACAAAGAAAATGCATACGCAATCAGTTCTCTGGTTGTCACCCTAGTCAAGTCCATTCCCTCATGTGTTTTGGGATCATTTTCATTATAATCCTGGACGTATATGAAAAACTTGCGAGCACGGCGCTTCTCAAAAATACCCATCAGAGGAGATTTGAGTGCCTCCATGTCAGTTGCTGGCACCTTGTGAACCTATTAAAGTAGTTGAAACACCAACAAATTTGAATTAAGAATGTGCCCAAAAAAAAAGATATAAACAAATCCAACAAGCTAGAAAAGTATTATACCTTTCCTTTGTTGTAGACAAAGCTGCCATCTACTGCTTTAAAGTACAAATACTTGGTAACATCTGTATGAATGAGGACACGGACAAGATTGCCATTGGCCATCATAAACTAGCCAAAGAAGCAGACAACCCTTTCAGCATAAATTTTAAACATAATCTGTCTTGGTCAAGAAGAGAGCAAGTAAAATAGTTCAACAGGAAAACAAAACACCTTAGGAATCATGTCCACATTATAATCCCTACTTGAACCCAAATGTGCTGGAGGCTTATCATTTCCCCTGAACCTCTTCCAAAGCTGTGAATAAATAGTTCAGTCCAAAGCAATTAAAAATACTTGAAAAGTTCTTGGCAATACAATAAAATATGGAATGATTGGGACCAAGATTGAATTATTGGGACCTGAATAAGGTTAAGTGAAGCAGACTCTCCACCATAATAGTCATTTCTATCCATGTGCAGAACCTGGCACAAAATCAAGCATGCTATCATGTTAGTGTATTACTAAAGGAAACAGCAATTGTATGAGCTTAGAAGGTTCATGTGTAGTTTCAAAGAGAATAGAAAAGCCAAAATGATTCAAATAAAACAATTTTTTTATTAATTGAAAAGGTGAAGATTTTTACTTAAAAACTAGCTTTTATATTCTAATACATGGAAGAACAAATGTGTCAAAAACAACAGCATCTTACACATCTTGTCCATTTCAGATCAGTGACAGAATTTGGTACGACTAAAAAGAAATATAATGGATGGCCAGCATGCATGCAGCCCAATATAGCAAATGGCTAATAGAGACATGGGATCCAATTCTAACAGAAACATTGATAAGCAACAAACTGAGTACCAAAGGCTGTCCAGAAATATTATAATCAATTACAGTACTTTGCAAGAGGCAAAAGCTGTAAAATCCAAAGGTAAGCAAAACACCAACTTTTGATTGCAATCAAAGGACCAAACACAATAATCTCTTGCTCATATTCCTCTCCACAGTACATTACTATTTAATCTTCATGAAAGCCACCCTATCATTTCAGAACACAAGACAACCAATTTCAAAGGTGTTTATTCATATAAATCTCACATTCAAAAACTACACAATGTTAGTAAACTAATATAGGACATGCAAAATGGTAAATCCCTGGAAAATTGTAGGGACGATGACTAATATTGGTCAACTATAAAGAGGATCAAGTTCAGATATTAAGATTAGTATAAAGAGAATACACAATGAATTGCATTACAGAAAGAGAAAAAAAACAGATCCATTTGCAGGTCCAGTAAGCTGCTAAAGAAGGCTGCACAGAGACTAACCCCACAAGCTATTAAACAACCCACCATAACACATCTGACACTTTTCTCATAACCTTTCAACTACATCCAAATCTAAAAAGCGTGGAAAATAATGAATTATACTTTTGTTCATGCAAGAACATTAGAACTACAGCAGTTCAACTCCAAGACACAGAGAGAACTTCCTAGTCCAGTTTAAGTGGAACAAATCAAAGATGACAACTAATGCATAGATCTCCCAGCCAAGCAAGGAAGTCAACAAAGCAAAACAAATCCACAACTTAAACATACAGAATCCAACATCTGGATCCATAAGATAGCAAAGAAATCACAGATGCCCAGTTGGATTCAAAAGCAAACCCATCAGTAATATAAGCAAAAAAATAACGATACCAGGAAAAACAAGTCTACCTTTTAGTCAATAAGCAGATAATAAAAAAAAATCCAAAGTAGTGAAATAGAAACTTTGAAGACTAAAAAAGAATAATGAGGAAGAACAGAAGAGGACCTTGAGACCATCAACAGAAAGAAGACCACTGAGGATACATTCTTTGAGACCAGTTCCCAACACTATCACATCGTACTCTTCATCCATGATTATGATTCAGATCAATCCACCAAAAGAAAGAGATGATACTTTAGGGATTTCAGGACAGGTCAAGATATGGGTTAGAGACAGGGAGAAAAGAAGGAGACGAAGTCTGATATAAAAAGAGGAGCAGCAATAGATGCTTTATTTGTTAAATGGGCAAACCTAAAAATATTTATTTATTTTTTAATTTAATTAGAAATTTTAAATAAGAAGGCAAAAGGATCAGGGAAAAAGGAAAGAGATAAATCTAAGAAAGCTCGATATTAGGGGCACTAAGAAAGGAATTATGCTATTTTAATACTTCTACTTCAGATTTTCTAATATTCACCTTTAAATTATTTAATTTTTTTTAAATAAATATTGGACTTGCATTCAATTAAAAAAATTTTATTATTTAATCTTTATATTATTAAAATTTTATTAATTACTTTTTTAATTTTAAAAAATACATTAAAAATTAATTCCTTATTTTATTATAAAAATTTATTAATTAATTTTTCTATTTAATAAAAACTTTATTAATTAATATTTTTATATTTTTATATCGAAAATATTTTAAATTTATTTATAATATTTAATAATTAAAATTAATTAATAATTTTTTTAAAATATAATAAATATTTTAATTTATTTTTTAATATTAAAAAATTAATTAATAAATATTTTTATATTGTAAAAATTAAATACTAATTTCCTCCAAACTAAACCCAAAAAAGCCATTAATACTATGGAATGGGAGAGACACAGTCCCGCTCCTTAAGACCAAATAAAAAAAAAACATTATCATCGCTAAGATCAAATAAGCTAGTATTTAGCTTATCCCTCAACATGCCATAATTTTTAATTATAGAATTTTTTTTTTTTAAATAAAAATTTGAGGAATAAATTTTGAAAACTTTCAAATTTATTCAGATCCATTCACCACTAAACTAAATATGTAAATGCTCTAATTATAAATTTAAAATAAATAAAAAAAATTATCGTAAATACTAATTAAGATATTGGCATAACCTTCGAATACAAGTTAGGATAAAACTGCATGAATCTCAATTGTTTCAGCCATCAACCTAGCTAATCCAACTTAACTACCCGGAAGCTCATTGCCTCTAGATTTGCCCTAATAATATATTTTATGGATAAATTGCTTATATATTTTTTAAGTTATGTTAAAATTAAAATTTATATTATTCAATTTTTAAAATTTTTTATTTATCTACATTTTCCATCAATTGTCTATGAAATGATTACAATATTATTTTACAAATAAATTATTTTTATCTTTAAATTATGTTAAAAATATCTATGTATATCCCAACTTTTCAAATTTTAATAATTATATTTTGAAATTAACACTCAAATAGCGTCGAAAATAAAAAAGTTAAAATAATAATTTAATATTTTATTTATAATATCACAATTTTAATTTATTTTATATAATTTATAGAAAAAAATTGAATTTGACCATTTTTAGTAGTTACATAGCCATATAACTATTCTTCTTGTGTGGCGGCGGACAGTTATGTTGACCAATCTTTCATTTAAAAAAAAAAACAAAAATGGTTAATCAAAAAGAGTATGCTCTCTCTGCGTTCAAGATCAATCTTTTGCCCTGTATAAATGTTATCTCCTCCTAAAAGCCATCAATTATTAAAACAGTTTAATGAGAAAATAAAAAGTTTATTCTCATTTTTTTTCTAGTTGGGCTATTTTCTTGTGGATGTCGCGTGATCTGCTATATTTGTATTCGTGTGAAATAAAATGGCTTAAAATCTAAGGATATCTGAATATTTGGATTCCAATAAAATATACTGTAATTCTAGATAATCCTTAAAATGTTATTTATATGCGTTATGTGATACAAAGGTAATAGTGAGTATATTGCAACTGTTAAGGTTAGATTATAACCTTTTGAGATGAAAAGGATGAAAAATTTATATATAATCTTAAAATCAAGATTCTAAGAAATTATTAAGAAAACTATTGTCTCTTTTCAAGAGCAATATCTTATAAAAATCTTATAGTGATTGAATATATAAGATTTCAAATCTATGGAAACTCATTTTTCCAAAAGAAAAGTTTTAAACCATAGATTATGTCCTAATACTCCAAAAGAGAGAGGTAAAATAAAAATGTTCCACATAAGAGTGAGGTCAAACCTAATGTATGCTATAAAATATACTAGACTTGATATGTTTTATGCTATGAGTATAGTAAATCAGTTTGACTCTAGGTGAGCACATTAGATGTCGTAAATTGGTTATAGAGATATTTTAGATATATATTAGATTATTCATGATGTTATCAAGAAAATAGTCTACAAGTGGGAAACTATAGAGATGCATAAAAGAGAGGAAAGTTTTTTTTTGAAATGTAAAAGAGAGGAAAGTTAGATGAGTCTAAATCTATCTCAAGATATATATTCTTAAGAACTAAGAAATTATAGTTTACTATATTAAGGATATAGATGCACATAAAAATGAAAGTTTTTTCTAAACATAAAATTACTTTGTCTTTTAATGAAGACGAGTACAAAATATGTCTTGTATAGACTTGTGAAGTCATTGAGTTAGCTTAAAGGATAAGATAATAAGTTAATGTATTTAAATCATTATTACAATGGTGTAATTCATATATGTTATTTTATAGCAATGATATAATTATGAGGAATATGTTAGATATATAACAAATGCCTCCTCACACGGTATTGATTTTATTATCTAGTGAGATAATAAAACACAAGACAATGATTTTATATGAATAAATCCCATTATCTGTCTTAACAGCCAAATGGAGTTCTGTTTTAAAATGAGTAGCTTAGAGAACTCAAATTTAAACATTAAATATGCTCAAATTATTATTTGTGTGGTATCCTAAATAGAGACGTACACTCCATTATGAATAGAAGAGATATCGTAGCATGTGATATATACTACATGTACTCGTGACTAATAATGGGATTACAAGCGCTGATCTCTGCTTACTAATTGTGAGGCCCTAAAGATTATAAGTAACCTTACTAATACCTTTAGGACTTTGATATGTTACTTGAAACTTAATTTAATATTTGCTACCTTAGGATATCATCAGATAATTATGAGTGATGCGATCTGACAAAATAATTCTAGAAAAGCAAATTGAGTTAAGGTTGAGCGTATCGAGATGTGAGGAAAATCATATGGAAGTATCACATTAGTTTCATTTGATAAATTAAATCCATGTAGGACATGGATGTTAAAGAAAAAGATTAATTTATTTGATGAATTAAAACCATGTAGGACATGGACTTGGAAAAAGGTGAAAATATTTTATTGGATCATATTTGATGTGGGCTTGATTTAATGTGATATGGACCTTAAATATATTTTGATGAAATAAAGAGGTTATATTTTATTCCCTTAATGGATCTAAAATTAAATGTTAGGTAGTCCATATTCAATTAATATGATTAATTTAGAAAAGAGTAATTAATTAAAGTAATGTGATTAATTTAATTAATTTAGATTTAATAATAGACATGTGTGCACTCCAAGGCTTAGCCTGGTGGAAAGTGCATCCTGTAGTCTTGAAAGGTCTAAGGTTCGACTCCCCCAACCCCTATTTCAAAAAAAAAAAATAATAGACATGTGTATAACACATATAAAAAAATATTCTTAAGACCATAATATTAATATATGAGTCAAACTCTCATGCTATATGGATTTGAATCATTTAATAGTTATATCTTATATTGGGCTCAAGACCAAATATTGGTCAAGCCCAATAATTCATTAATAGTAATTAATGAATTTGGTTAATTAAATTAATACAAATTAATTTAATTAATTATAATTATGATGTTGATTAATTAAATTAATAAAAAATTAATTTAACTAATTATGATTAAATGATTAATTTATTAATTAAATTAATAGATTAATTAAATTAATAGAAATTAATTTAATTAATTAAATTAAATTAAAAAATTAATATATGTATGTGATATATGGAAAATTCACTCTAATATAAAATAATATTACACATAATTTATGAGTTATTTGGAGAGAATTTAGGTGTTTGGAATCACCACTCAATTTCCTATCTTTATATAAAGGGAGAGTAGTGAGGAAGATTGATAGACTTTTATTTTTTATTTTTTATCTTCCCACCGAAATTTGAGAGCTCTTCTCATGTTCTTCTTCCTTTTCTTTTTATTCTTAGTGAGATAATATTATCTCTATTGTTGATAAATAAATATTAATTTTTCTATTACCTATCCTGTGTGGGAAAACTTAATCTCTTATTTTCGACAATTTTAAGAGAAATTTGAAGACGAATATTTTTGGTCGTGGGTGGGCCTAAATTCCAATTAAAATGATTAGATTTGAGCTATAAGAGATAAAATCCTAAGTTTATTTTAGGATAATTAATCTCTAATTTTCTCCATATATTAGCAAATGAATTAATTTTCTTTTACATAAATATTGTGTTACAATTTTTATATTGATATTTGAATTAATTAAATAAAAATTTAAGCATTAATCATGAATGCTGTAGTAATTATGAAAATTTGTAAAATTTTGCGATTTTATTCAAGTTTATTTATTTTTGCTTCTGTGAATTTTGAGCAAGGTCATAGGAAACTTTTAGATGTCTATAAATTTATATTGCATATCCATTTCTACTCACGTTATAATGAAAATAATCAAAATTATAGCTCATTATATCATAATCAAATTAATTATAGTAACTATGATAAAATAATAATTTTATAAAAAAATTAAAATTAATAGGTAAAAATAAATAATTTATCAATATGTTTCAAGATATAGCATATACTTACCATGATTGCAAATCAAATATATATTATAGGTGATTAGGATGTAACGACCCGAAAATCGGATCGCTACCGGCGCTAGGATCCAGATCGGCTTAAGGCCGCCGGGACCCGTAGCAAGCCTAACATGCATCCTGTGAACCTGTTTAATCCCATACATGATCAACAACATATATAAAAATTAAAACTTTTCTTTCATTCATACACCAAACTCAACCTGTGCATGCACTGAACATAATCATAACTATACACATTGACCCCTCTTTGGGATCTCATCAATGCCCCCAATGGGTGGCATAACATGTGTTGAGTTGGTTTACATAAACATTATAGATCATGTATTAAAAGGGATACCATACACATAGGGTCAAGCACAATCTCTAATCCTCAATGTCATTACATTACATAACTATTCACAACTCTACAGCATTATACAATTTGTCATGTCCACATTCTAGCTATTACATATACAAGACTTCATTACTCTTGCTGACCTCCTGGTCTACCCTATACCTGCAAGCCTGGGGGTTAAGGGAGAGGGGTGAGCTACAAGAGCCCAGTGAGCAGAATAATAAAACATTTAAAACATATGATAACATGAAATGCATCACATCACAGCTAATCACATCAAGGATGAATTTATCACCAATAGTCCCCTACATGGTCCAACTGTACCAGGGCGTAGAATGGGCCTCGCTGGTCTTTCTCTTACATAACATAACATAACATAACATGGTCCAACTGTGCCAGGGGCGTAGAATGGGCCTCACTGGTCTTTCTCTTACATGGTGTCAGGGGCGTAGAATGGGCCTCACTAGTCTTCCGTACCGTATCATCATCATCATAACATATGAGGACTAAAGGATCATTCAACATTCATCCACATCATCAATATATTATGCAATGCAACATATTCGTGAGTCTAATGCAAACACCCTATTATATCTCATGGCATTCATGATGCGTGAATCATGCTAAAACTGATTTATTTATTTAAAAGTATAAGGGTTATTCCACTCACCTCTGGCTGAAGCTCTACTGACTCAGAAGCAGCTGAACTCACTGCTGGGGTCCTCGGTTCCTCGGGTCCGAACCTACACAGGTGGACTCAAATGAGGGACCAAACAACTAGAACATAACTCTAAAAACATCCCCTAAAAACCCCCTAGAACATCATGAAACAACCATAGAAAAACATGCAAAAGAGGGCTGGACAGGGCACTTTCAGCGGCAGGTTCGGCGGCCGAAAGTCCCTCCAGAGCCAAAAGTCAGGCAGGTTCGGCGGCACCTTCGGCGGCCGAAACTCCCAGACAGAGGCGAAACTCATGCATGTTCGGCGGCACTTTCGGCGGCCGAAACTCCCAGACAGACGAAAGTCTCCTTTCGGGGGCAAGCTTCGGCAGCCGAAGGCTGCTTCCATAAGCATGTTCGGCGGCCGAAAGTTCCTTCGGCTGCCGAACCTGGTTTCTCCCTTAGTGGCAGAAACTCAGCTCTTCTATGCATATACGCTTCCCAAACCAACCAAACATGCATAAACCTATTCTACAACACACATACCCAAGCATACAAGCTCCTAGGGGCTTCAAACCATCTAAAACCCCATCTACAACACATCAAACATGCATTTACAAGCCACATTGTTCAAAAAACACAACATAAACTCATAAACCTAATCATAAGCTAAACATGCATTCTACCCCATAGATCTACATAAAACTTACTTAAAACATGCAATGAGCTTAAGATCGGCTCTTACCTCTTGAAGATCGAGAGAGAGACGACCTAATCTTGGAGATGGGAGATTTTCAACTTCCTTGGATCTCCAAGCTCAAAACTTGCTCAAAACTTGAAAATCTTCAAAACAAGATGAAAACTTGTGAAAATCGTGAAAGATTTGAAGGAAGAACTCAAAGATTGGTGAGGGACGGCGGAGAGCTCACCTTGGCTGAAAATGGGGAGAAAAGCTCGCCCATTTCGGCTAAGGGACCCTTTTATAGTGGCTGGACAGGCCACGTTCGGGGGCCGAACGTGCCTCCGCATGCATGCCATGTTCGGCGGCTGAACTTGAGGTTCGGCGGCCGAACCTGGACTTCCCTCACTTATGCCTTCGGGGGTGATAGAGCATAATTTAGCCCACTTTATCATGATAATCTTGATGTTTATTTACACCTTTTCTACCTAATTTTGTGGTTTTAACCATGTTTTGCAGATATTAGGTGTAAAGAGACAATCTGGAGAAAATGCTCTTAAAACTGCCAAAAAGTGCCAAATATGGAAAGTTCCAGAAAAGGAAAGTTTTCATATATGGAAAGTTCCAAATAAGGAAAGTCTTCATATATGGAAAGTGCCAAATAAGGAAAGAGTCAGAAAGCACAGTCAGCAAACTGTCCGAAATTTGAACTGCAGAATCTTTCCTGCCTTATTTAGAACATGTGCTAAGAAAGGAAAGTTTTCAAATAAGGCAGGTTTTCAGAAAAGGAAAGTCTTCAAATGAGGAAAGTGCAGAGACAAAAGCAAATAAGGAAAGCTCAGTCAGGAAATTATTTGAATTTCGAATCGCAGATCTTTCTTTCCTTATTCAAAGATGTGCACGTACTGCAGCAGTCAAATCTTCCAATTTAGGCAGCAAGGTCTCATCAAGGCACACTTGCCTCTTCTGCGTTCAGCGTTTAAAATTCAAATGAAGGCTCCACCTAAAAAGGAAAGACTGGACATATATCTTTCCACTTTTGCACATTAATGACTGCATTCTCCTACCTCTTTTGCAATCCATGCGCGCGCCACCTCTTCTGGAAGCATGATCCGCGCATCCTTCCTCTTCTGAAAGCCTTAGTACGTGCATATTTCCTTATGAACATCAAGCCACGACTTTTCTTCCTCTATTGGCAGCCTTGGATCGCTCTTCCTTCCTTTTCAAGCACAAGGTACGCTCCTTTCCTATTCTGAAGGCAATCTGCGCGCCAACTTCCTTCTGAAGCCTTGCAGTCCGATTCTTTCCTCTTTTGCAACAACTTGGGCAGCAAGTTGCACATGGGCAGCACCTTGGGCAACCTCTACACTAATTAGGAAGCAAGGTCAGCATCTAAACTTATTTAGGAAGCACAATCTGTGCCTCCTTCCCTTTCTGAGACCAAACCGCGCGCACCAACTTCCTTCCGCAGTGCATTTTCGCGCAGCCTTCCTTCTGAAGCCGAAAAGCGCGATTCTTTCCTTCTCAGACACATCTTGGGCAGAAAATACCTCTTGGGCAGTAAGTATGACCTAGGGCAACACTTTTCAACTATAAAAAGCCACATAAGAAGCCTCTACATGGTCTTTACACTCCCCTTGGGAGACACCTGCGGGATTGCAAGCAACACCATCTCTCCTTCTTCCTTTCTTTATTTTTTTTATTTTATTTTTGTTTCAGCCATGAGAGGCTGAAACCCTTTTCATTCTAGTTGAAGAACAAGTGAAGCTTTAGTTGTATTGTGGATTGAGAGACTTGGACTACATTGTTTATCTTTTGTTATTCAATATTCTTGTGATTTCATGCTTAAGGACATTATTGCTTTGTTATTTAAGGTCTCCATTGATTTTTTGTTGCAAAGTGATATATTGTTGGTTTGAATGATTTTAAGTCCGTAATTGCTTGATTTGTTCAACCATAAGAACACTTGGTGCACAACCAAGGAAATTGCATGATCTAGTGTTGTCTCCATGCATGTGGGTGACTAGAATTGGTTCTCTCTATATCTTTATGCGATTGACTATTGTATAAGGCCTGTGGCTCAAAGACGTTCTTTGGCAATTGTTAATTAGTAATTAATTTGAGGACTTTCCCTAATTGATTTAATCTAAAAGAGAGATAATGGATGTGAGAAGCTTCTTCAATCTCCATGGCCAATTTATTGAATCAACAAAGGAACATATGTGTCAATGAACAATCCCATCAACTAAAGTGGATCTAATTCTTCAACTAGAGCTTTTATCATATTTATTTTCTCTTTATTTTATTATTCGCTTTATTTTTATTGCTTTCATCATTAGTTTAATCCCATCAATCTCAAAACCCCCCTTTTTACTTTACTTGCAATTTATTTTCATTGTCTATTTATTTTCTGTTTGTTTATTTGGTCTTGATAAGGAAAATAGGTAAGTATCAATTCCCTGTGGATTCGATCCTTTCACCACTATCTACAGTTGTAAAATTGTTGGTAGCTGAATTGTATTATTTTTGATCGGCCTCGACAACCGCTCTGTCAAAATTAGCGTCGTTGCCGGGGAATTGATCTAACTTGTTTATTTTTCTTTCAGGACCTGATCTGTACTGCGAAAGACACCCTATCGCAAGATCTGAACATAAAAAAAAAAAAAAGAAATTCACCAAAGGCACAGACACCATCGCAGATCTGAATCATGGATGAGGTAAGTATGTCCAATATTGATCCTCGATTGTCATATCTAATCTCTCTTTTGGAAAATTATGTCATAGGTCAATCCCAACAACTTGAGCGATCTCGGCCATGTGGGATGTGTGCACAAATAGGACACCTAACTGATCAATGTCCTATGCTTTATGAGAATTACCAACAAGTAGATGCATTTGGAGGATACTATGGACAGCCAAGACATGATCCCTACCTTGACACATACAATACAGGTTGGGGAGACTATCCGAACTATGACTATGCTAGGGCTGACCACTACCAGGACTACCAAAGAGATTTGCAATACAATCCATGTAGGGAAGACCATCCGAATTATGGCTATCCAGCCCAACCAACACCTACAAGTTCACAAACTGCCATGGGTGAGTTGGCAAAGATGATGCAAATGATGCAACAGCAGATAGATCAATTGAAGGCAGCCATATTAAGGAGAGAGGAAGAGCTTCAAGATGTGTGGGATTATGATGAAAGTTCACAAGTGCAAGAACAAAGTGCTGAAGAGAAACAACCAGAAAACTGTTTGTCCAAACAAACGGATCAAACAGAACTTGTTGTTGATTTAGATATCACTGATTGTTTGAGTAAAGATGTTTTTCATGTAAATCAAGACGATATACTAAATAATGATCTTTGCAGGAAAGAGAGCCAGAAAGAGCCAGAACTGAAAGAA
The DNA here is from genome assembly GCF_001659605.2 of Manihot esculenta. NCBI lineage: Eukaryota > Viridiplantae > Streptophyta > Magnoliopsida > Malpighiales > Euphorbiaceae > Manihot > Manihot esculenta. The sequence continues at coordinate 34,199,182 of NC_035162.2, read as the reverse complement.
ACTGACTGTTGCATCCAACAGGTGGACTGCAGCCATGCGCAGAATGAACAGGAGCAAATCGCACCACTTTAGCTTGGTGCGCAGATCAGCCTGGCGCAGACTAAAACCACCACCTTTCGGCTGCCAAACTTCACCACCTTTTGGAAGCCGAACTTCACCACAATTCGGCCGCCGAACCTCTCACTACAGCTTCCATCGCAGCACCTTCAGCCTTCAGCGCAGAAAGAGGAAGCTGAACCCAATTCAGCTATTCCTCCATCGCAGAAAGCCCATGCACACAATGAACAAGTGGAAATCCAAGATCCAAAACCAAAGGAGCATGTAGATCTATGCCTGCCCAAACCGCCGGATAAGGTAGAGTTTGTTTTGCCTGAATTCAGTACTAAATTGCAGCTACCCATGGAGAAATATGAACTGGAATTCAAAGTGCTGCCCAATCATCTCAAAAATGCAAACATAAGGGCAAGAGGCACACCTCATCTGAAAGAGGAGATGCTAATCATGTTACTTCATGAGTACATGAAAGAAATAAGATGGGTCATGACCAAAACAAAAAGCGTGCTACACTATTCACTTAATTCTGTTGGGACCCTTTTTCCTCCCCCAATTACTTGAGGCAACTTGCCAAGTGGATCGCACCATACAACACCACACCAGGGGAGTACTCAGTTTCCTTTGTTCTTTTATGTTTTCTATACATTGAGGACAATGCATGATTTAGGTGTGGGGGTGCGGATCTCTGAAATTTTTAATTTTTTTGCTTTAGACACATTTTTCCCTTTCAGTTTGCATTCTCCTTTCAGATTTCCTTTCAGCTTTTGCGTTTTGCGTTTCTTTCAGATTGTTTAGCCAAAGTTTTTAAATTTTTTTTTTTTCGTTTTTGCTTTCAATAACACACACATCCACAATCTTCTTTTTGATTTGCTTTACTCAAATTGATGAACTATGTTGGATGAACTTTCTTTCCATGACCCCATTGATGTGATAACTCTTTAAACCTATGTTGAATCAATTGCAATGAAATGTATTCATGTTTGGGAATTGCCTTTGAATTGAATCTTTAAGCTTGCCATGGTGAAAAATATATTGATGACACTCATTTGAGAGAATGAATTGATTGATGTGTGAATAAACTTAATGTGACTTGTGTTAGCAATTGGTGTTGATTTGCCTAAATCATTGAAAAAAAATAAATTCAGAAAAGGCCTAGACTTCATGAGCACAAATTGAAAACTGTTCCAATGGTCAAAAGACTATGAACAGAGCTAGTAGCCACTTGGACAGGTGACCAACTGAGTAACTGGGGGTGGGTATCACCAATATGTACCTTCACGTCAAAAGGTTGGTGACTTTTTCAAGCAAGTTTAAAGTGCAAAAGGCTGAATAAAGTACTTCAAGGTAAGGGCAAATCACTCTGAAAGCTAGAACATGTCTTAACTGAACAAATGAAATGTGCATGTATGATCTCTCTCTTGAGAAAAACCAATCCTAGCCATGGTAAGTAAAGGGAAACAAGTAAAAGGGTAAGTAACCTTGATGCATATATTCTTTATTGCAATGCTTCAAAATAGGGGTCTAGAGTAAGAGCTTAAGTGGACATAAAGGATCAAAGCAAAGAGAGTTTATTTGACTATGTTTGTTTGCTTGAGGACAAGCAAAAGGTTAAGTGTGGGGGTATTTGACAGAGCATAATTTAGCCCACTTTATCATGATAATCTTGATGTTTATTTACACCTTTTCTACTTAATTTTGTGGTTTTAACCATGTTTTGCAGATATTAGGTGTAAAGAGACAATCTGGAGAAAATGCTCTTAAAACTGCCAAAAAGTGCCAAATATGGAAAGTTCCAGAAAAGGAAAGTTTTCATATATGGAAAGTTCCAAATAAGGAAAGTCTTCATATATGGAAAGTGCCAAATAAGGAAAGAGTCAGAAAGCACAGTCAGCAAACTGTCCGAAATTCGAACTGCAGAATCTTTCCTGCCTTATTTAGAACATGTGCTAAGAAAGGAAAGTTTTCAAATAAGGCAGGTTTTCAGAAAAGGAAAGTCTTCAAATGAGGAAAGTGCAGAGACAAAAGCAAATAAGGAAAGCTCAGTCAGGAAATTATTTGAATTTCGAATCGCAGATCTTTCTTTCCTTATTCAAAGATGTGCACGTACTGCAGCAGTCAAATCTTCCAATTTAGGCAGCAAGGTCTCATCAAGGCACACTTGCCTCTTCTGCGTTCAGCGTTTAAAATTCAAATGAAGGCTCCACCTAAAAAGGAAAGACTGGACATATATCTTTCCACTTCTGCACATTAATGACTGCATTCTCCTGCCTCTTTTGCAATCCATGCGCGCGCCACCTCTTCTGGAAGCATGATCCGCGCATCCTTCCTCTTCTGAAAGCCTTAGTACGTGCATATTTCCTTATGAACATCAAGCCACGACTTTTCTTCCTCTATTGGCAGCCTTGGATCGCTCTTCCTTCCTTTTCAAGCACAAGGTACGCTCCTTTTCCTATTCTGAAGGCAATCTGCGCGCCAACTTCCTTCTGAAGCCTTGCAGTCCGATTCTTTCCTCTTTTGCAACAACTTGGGCAGCAAGTTGCACATGGGCAGCACCTTGGGCAACCTCTACACTAATTAGGAAGCAAGGTCAGCATCTAAACTTATTTAGGAAGCACAATCTGTGCCTCCTTCCCTTTCTGAGACCAAACCGCGCGCACCAACTTCCTTCCGCAGTGCATTTTTCGCGCAGCCTTCCTTCTGAAGCCGAAAAGCGCGATTCTTTCCTTCTCAGACACATCTTGGGCAGAAAATACCTCTTGGGCAGTAAGTATGACCTAGGGCAACACTTTTCAACTATAAAAAGCCACATAAGAAGCCTCTACATGGTCTTTACACTCCCCTTGGGAGACACCTGCGGGATTGCAAGCAACACCATCTCTCCTTCTTCCTTTCTTTATTTTTTTTATTTTATTTTTGTTTCAGCCATGAGAGGCTGAAACCCTTTTCATTCTAGTTGAAGAACAAGTGAAGCTTTAGTTGTATTGTGGATTGAGAGACTTGGACTACATTGTTTATCTTTTGTTATTCAATATTCTTGTGATTTCATGCTTAAGGACATTATTGCTTTGTTATTTAAGGTCTCCATTGATTTTTTGTTGCAAAGTGATATATTGTTGGTTTGAATGATTTTAAGTCCGTAATTGCTTGATTTGTTCAACCATAAGAACACTTGGTGCACAACCAAGGAAATTGCATGATCTAGTGTTGTCTCCATGCATGTGGGTGACTAGAATTGGTTCTCTCTATATCTTTATGCGATTGACTATTGTATAAGGCCTGTGGCTCAAAGACGTTCTTTGGCAATTGTTAATTAGTAATTAATTTGAGGACTTTCCCTAATTGATTTAATCTAAAAGAGAGATAATGGATGTGAGAAGCTTCTTCAATCTCCATGGCCAATTTATTGAATCAACAAAGGAACATATGTGTCAATGAACAATCCCATCAACTAAAGTGGATCTAATTCTTCAACTAGAGCTTTTATCATATTTATTTTCTCTTTATTTTATTATTCGCTTTATTTTATTGCTTTCATCATTAGTTTAATCCCATCAATCTCAAAACCCCCCTTTTTACTTTACTTGCAATTTATTTTCATTGTCTATTTATTTTCTGTTTGTTTATTTGGTCTTGATAAGGAAAATAGGTAAGTATCAATTCCCTGTGGATTCGATCCTTTCACCACTATCTACAGTTGTAAAATTGTTGGTGCTGAATTGTAGCATTTTTGAAAGTCGCAAAGCTCTGTCAAAATTAGCGTCGTTGCCGGGGAATTGATCTAACTTGTTTATTTTTCTTTCAGGACCTGATCTGTACTGAACAAATGAAATGTGCATGTATGATCTCTCTCTTGAAAAAAACCAAATCCAGAGCCATGGCAATCTAATCAGGGAAACAGGTAAGTAAGTCCAATATTGATCCTCGATTGTCATATAATTCTCTTTTGGAAAATTATGTCATAGGTCAATCCCAACAACTTGAGCGATCTCGGCCATGTGGGATGTGTGCACAAATAGGACACCTAACTGATCAATGTCCTATGCTATGAGAATTACCAACAAGTAGATGCATTTGGAGGATACTATGGACAGAGCATAATTTAGCCCACTTTATCATGATAATCTTGATGTTTATTTACACCTTTTCTACTTAATTTTGTGGTTTTAACCATGTTTTGCAGATATTAGGTGTAAAGAGACAATCTGGAGAAAATGCTCTTAAAACTGCCAAAAAGTGCCAAATATGGAAAGTTCCAGAAAAGGAAAGTTTTCATATATGGAAAGTTCCAAATAAGGAAAGTCTTCATATATGGAAAGTGCCAAATAAGGAAAGAGTCAGAAAGCACAGTCAGCAAACTGTCCGAAATTCGAACTGCAGAATCTTTCCTGCCTTATTTAGAACATGTGCTAAGAAAGGAAAGTTTTCAAATAAGGCAGGTTTTCAGAAAAGGAAAGTCTTCAAATGAGGAAAGTGCAGAGACAAAAGCAAATAAGGAAAGCTCAGTCAGGAAATTATTTGAATTTCGAATCGCAGATCTTTCTTTCCTTATTCAAAGATGTGCACGTACTGCAGCAGTCAAATCTTCCAATTTAGGCAGCAAGGTCTCATCAAGGCACACTTGCCTCTTCTGCGTTCAGCGTTTAAAATTCAAATGAAGGCTCCACCTAAAAAGGAAAGACTGGACATATATCTTTCCACTTCTGCACATTAATGACTGCATTCTCCTGCCTCTTTTGCAATCCATGCGCGCGCCACCTCTTCTGGAAGCATGATCCGCGCATCCTTCCTCTTCTGAAAGCCTTAGTACGTGCATATTTCCTTATGAACATCAAGCCACGACTTTTCTTCCTCTATTGGCAGCCTTGGATCGCTCTTCCTTCCTTTTCAAGCACAAGGTACGCTCCTTTCCTATTCTGAAGGCAATCTGCGCGCCAACTTCCTTCTGAAGCCTTGCAGTCCGATTCTTTCCTCTTTTGCAACAACTTGGGCAGCAAGTTGCACATGGGCAGCACCTTGGGCAACCTCTACACTAATTAGGAAGCAAGGTCAGCATCTAAACTTATTTAGGAAGCACAATCTGTGCCTCCTTCCCTTTCTGAGACCAAACCGCGCGCACCAACTTCCTTCCGCAGTGCATTTTCGCGCAGCCTTCCTTCTGAAGCCGAAAAGCGCGATTCTTTCCTTCTCAGACACATCTTGGGCAGAAAATACCTCTTGGGCAGTAAGTATGACCTAGGGCAACACTTTTCAACTATAAAAAGCCACATAAGAAGCCTCTACATGGTCTTTACACTCCCCTTGGGAGACACCTGCGGGATTGCAAGCAACACCATCTCTCCTTCTTCCTTTCTTTATTTTTTTTATTTTATTTTTGTTTCAGCCATGAGAGGCTGAAACCCTTTTCATTCTAGTTGAAGAACAAGTGAAGCTTTAGTTGTATTGTGGATTGAGAGACTTGGACTACATTGTTTATCTTTTGTTATTCAATATTCTTGTGATTTCATGCTTAAGGACATTATTGCTTTGTTATTTAAGGTCTCCATTGATTTTTTGTTGCAAAGTGATATATTGTTGGTTTGAATGATTTTAAGTCCGTAATTGCTTGATTTGTTCAACCATAAGAACACTTGGTGCACAACCAAGGAAATTGCATGATCTAGTGTTGTCTCCATGCATGTGGGTGACTAGAATTGGTTCTCTCTATATCTTTATGCGATTGACTATTGTATAAGGCCTGTGGCTCAAAGACGTTCTTTGGCAATTGTTAATTAGTAATTAATTTGAGGACTTTCCCTAATTGATTTAATCTAAAAGAGAGATAATGGATGTGAGAAGCTTCTTCAATCTCCATGGCCAATTTATTGAATCAACAAAGGAACATATGTGTCAATGAACAATCCCATCAACTAAAGTGGATCTAATTCTTCAACTAGAGCTTTTATCATATTTATTTTCTCTTTATTTTATTATTCGCTTTATTTTTATTGCTTTCATCATTAGTTTAATCCCATCAATCTCAAAACCCCCCTTTTTACTTTACTTGCAATTTATTTTCATTGTCTATTTATTTTCTGTTTGTTTATTTGGTCTTGATAAGGAAAATAGGTAAGTATCAATTCCCTGTGGATTCGATCCTTTCACCACTATCTACAGTTGTAAAATTGTTGGTAGCTGAATTGTATTATTTTTGACCGGCCTCGACAACCGCTCTGTCAAAATTAGCGTCGTTGCCGGGGAATTGATCTAACTTGTTTATTTTTCTTTCAGGACCTGATCTGTACTGCGAAAGACACCCTATCGCAAGATCTGAACATAAAAAAAAAAAAAGAAATTCACCAAAGGCACAGACACCATCGCAGATCTGAATCATGGATGAGGTAAGTATGTCCAATATTGATCCTCGATTGTCATATCTAATCTCTCTTTTGGAAAATTATGTCATAGGTCAATCCCAACAACTTGAGCGATCTCGGCCATGTGGGATGTGTGCACAAATAGGACACCTAACTGATCAATGTCCTATGCTTTATGAGAATTACCAACAAGTAGATGCATTTGGAGGATACTATGGACAGCCAAGACATGATCCCTACCTTGACACATACAATACAGGTTGGGGAGACTATCCGAACTATGACTATGCTAGGGCTGACCACTACCAGGACTACCAAAGAGATTTGCAATACAATCCATGTAGGGAAGACCATCCGAATTATGGCTATCCAGCCCAACCAACACCTACAAGTTCACAAACTGCCATGGGTGAGTTGGCAAAGATGATGCAAATGATGCAACAGCAGATAGATCAATTGAAGGCAGCCATATTAAGGAGAGAGGAAGAGCTTCAAGATGTGTGGGATTATGATGAAAGTTCACAAGTGCAAGAACAAAGTGCTGAAGAGAAACAACCAGAAAACTGTTTGTCCAAACAAACGGATCAAACAGAACTTGTTGTTGATTTAGATATCACTGATTGTTTGAGTAAAGATGTTTTTCATGTAAATCAAGACGATATACTAAATAATGATCTTTGCAGGAAAGAGAGCCAGAAAGAGCCAGAACTGAAAGAAACTGACTGTTGCATCCAACAGGTGGACTGCAGCCATGCGCAGAATGAACAGGAGCAAATCGCACCACTTTAGCTTGGTGCGCAGATCAGCCTGGCGCAGACTAAAACCACCACCTTTCGGCTGCCAAACTTCACCACCTTTTGGAAGCCGAACTTCACCACAATTCGGCCGCCGAACCTCTCACTACAGCTTCCATCGCAGCACCTTCAGCCTTCAGCGCAGAAAGAGGAAGCTGAACCCAATTCAGCTATTCCTCCATCGCAGAAAGCCCATGCACACAATGAACAAGTGGAAATCCAAGATCCAAAACCAAAGGAGCATGTAGATCTATGCCTGCCCAAACCGCCGGATAAGGTAGAGTTTGTTTTGCCTGAATTCAGTACTAAATTGCAGCTACCCATGGAGAAATATGAACTGGAATTCAAAGTGCTGCCCAATCATCTCAAAAATGCAAACATAAGGGCAAGAGGCACACCTCATCTGAAAGAGGAGATGCTAATCATGTTACTTCATGAGTACATGAAAGAAATAAGATGGGTCATGACCAAAACAAAAAGCGTGCTACACTATTCACTTAATTCTGTTGGGACCCTTTTTCCTCCCCCAATTACTTGAGGCAACTTGCCAAGTGGATCGCACCATACAACACCACACCAGGGGAGTACTCAGTTTCCTTTGTTCTTTTATGTTTTCTATACATTGAGGACAATGCATGATTTAGGTGTGGGGGTGCGGATCTCTGAAATTTTTAATTTTTTTGCTTTAGACACATTTTTCCCTTTCAGTTTGCATTCTCCTTTCAGATTTCCTTTCAGCTTTTGCGTTTTGCGTTTCTTTCAGATTGTTTAGCCAAAGTTTTTAAATTTTTTTTTTTCGTTTTTGCTTTCAATAACACACACATCCACAATCTTCTTTTTGATTTGCTTTACTCAAATTGATGAACTATGTTGGATGAACTTTCTTTCCATGACCCCATTGATGTGATAACTCTTTAAACCTATGTTGAATCAATTGCAATGAAATGTATTCATGTTTGGGAATTGCCTTTGAATTGAATCTTTAAGCTTGCCATGGTGAAAAATATATTGATGACACTCATTTGAGAGAATGAATTGATTGATGTGTGAATAAACTTAATGTGACTTGTGTTAGCAATTGGTGTTGATTTGCCTAAATCATTGAAAAAAAATAAATTCAGAAAAGGCCTAGACTTCATGAGCACAAATTGAAAACTGTTCCAATGGTCAAAAGACTATGAACAGAGCTAGTAGCCACTTGGACAGGTGACCAACTGAGTAACTGGGGGTGGGTATCACCAATATGTACCTTCACGTCAAAAGGTTGGTGACTTTTTCAAGCAAGTTTAAAGTGCAAAAGGCTGAATAAAGTACTTCAAGGTAAGGGCAAATCACTCTGAAAGCTAGAACATGTCTTAACTGAACAAATGAAATGTGCATGTATGATCTCTCTCTTGAGAAAAACCAATCCTAGCCATGGTAAGTAAAGGGAAACAAGTAAAAGGGTAAGTAACCTTGATGCATATATTCTTTATTGCAATGCTTCAAAATAGGGGTCTAGAGTAAGAGCTTAAGTGGACATAAAGGATCAAAGCAAAGAGAGTTTATTTGACTATGTATGTTTGCTTGAGGACAAGCAAAAGGTTAAGTGTGGGGGTATTTGACAGAGCATAATTTAGCCCACTTTATCATGATAATCTTGATGTTTATTTACACCTTTTCTACTTAATTTTGTGGTTTTAACCATGTTTTGCAGATATTAGGTGTAAAGAGACAATCTGGAGAAAATGCTCTTAAAACTGCCAAAAAGTGCCAAATATGGAAAGTTCCAGAAAAGGAAAGTTTTCATATATGGAAAGTTCCAAATAAGGAAAGTCTTCATATATGGAAAGTGCCAAATAAGGAAAGAGTCAGAAAGCACAGTCAGCAAACTGTCCGAAATTCGAACTGCAGAATCTTTCCTGCCTTATTTAGAACATGTGCTAAGAAAGGAAAGTTTTCAAATAAGGCAGGTTTTCAGAAAAGGAAAGTCTTCAAATGAGGAAAGTGCAGAGACAAAAGCAAATAAGGAAAGCTCAGTCAGGAAATTATTTGAATTTCGAATCGCAGATCTTTCTTTCCTTATTCAAAGATGTGCACGTACTGCAGCAGTCAAATCTTCCAATTTAGGCAGCAAGGTCTCATCAAGGCACACTTGCCTCTTCTGCGTTCAGCGTTTAAAATTCAAATGAAGGCTCCACCTAAAAAGGAAAGACTGGACATATATCTTTCCACTTCTGCACATTAATGACTGCATTCTCCTGCCTCTTTTGCAATCCATGCGCGCGCCACCTCTTCTGGAAGCATGATCCGCGCATCCTTCCTCTTCTGAAAGCCTTAGTACGTGCATATTTCCTTATGAACATCAAGCCACGACTTTTCTTCCTCTATTGGCAGCCTTGGATCGCTCTTCCTTCCTTTTCAAGCACAAGGTACGCTCCTTTCCTATTCTGAAGGCAATCTGCGCGCCAACTTCCTTCTGAAGCCTTGCAGTCCGATTCTTTCCTCTTTTGCAACAACTTGGGCAGCAAGTTGCACATGGGCAGCACCTTGGGCAACCTCTACACTAATTAGGAAGCAAGGTCAGCATCTAAACTTATTTAGGAAGCACAATCTGTGCCTCCTTCCCTTTCTGAGACCAAACCGCGCGCACCAACTTCCTTCCGCAGTGCATTTTCGCGCAGCCTTCCTTCTGAAGCCGAAAAGCGCGATTCTTTCCTTCTCAGACACATCTTGGGCAGAAAATACCTCTTGGGCAGTAAGTATGACCTAGGGCAACACTTTTCAACTATAAAAAGCCACATAAGAAGCCTCTACATGGTCTTTACACTCCCCTTGGGAGACACCTGCGGGATTGCAAGCAACACCATCTCTCCTTCTTCCTTTCTTTATTTTTTTTATTTTATTTTTGTTTCAGCCATGAGAGGCTGAAACCCTTTTCATTCTAGTTGAAGAACAAGTGAAGCTTTAGTTGTATTGTGGATTGAGAGACTTGGACTACATTGTTTATCTTTTGTTATTCAATATTCTTGTGATTTCATGCTTAAGGACATTATTGCTTTGTTATTTAAGGTCTCCATTGATTTTTTGTTGCAAAGTGATATATTGTTGGTTTGAATGATTTTAAGTCCGTAATTGCTTGATTTGTTCAACCATAAGAACACTTGGTGCACAACCAAGGAAATTGCATGATCTAGTGTTGTCTCCATGCATGTGGGTGACTAGAATTGGTTCTCTCTATATCTTTATGCGATTGACTATTGTATAAGGCCTGTGGCTCAAAGACGTTCTTTGGCAATTGTTAATTAGTAATTAATTTGAGGACTTTCCCTAATTGATTTAATCTAAAAGAGAGATAATGGATGTGAGAAGCTTCTTCAATCTCCATGGCCAATTTATTGAATCAACAAAGGAACATATGTGTCAATGAACAATCCCATCAACTAAAGTGGATCTAATTCTTCAACTAGAGCTTTTATCATATTTATTTTCTCTTTATTTTATTATTCGCTTTATTTTTATTGCTTTCATCATTAGTTTAATCCCATCAATCTCAAAACCCCCCTTTTTACTTTACTTGCAATTTATTTTCATTGTCTATTTATTTTCCGTTTGTTTATTTGGTCTTGATAAGGAAAATAGGTAAGTATCAATTCCCTGTGGATTCGATCCTTTCACCACTATCTACAGTTGTAAAATTGTTGGTAGCTGAATTGTATTATTTTTGACCGGCCTCGACAACCGCTCTGTCAGGGGGCCTAAGGCACACCTGAAATGCCTGCATGTTCGGCGGCCGAACTTGGGTTTTCATCCAAGGTTATTTTCATGCAAAAACTCAATTCCATCTTGCTTAAAATCATAAAACACATTAAAACATTTTATGAAAACATGGTTTTACCCTTCTAGAGGTCTCCGACATCCAAGATTCCACCGGACGGTAGGAATTCCGATACCGGGGTCTAGCCGGATATTACATTCTCCCCCCCTTAAGAACATTCGTCCCCGAATGTTCCTCAACTAGCATAAGCAAAGCATACAACATAACATACACATAAAACACATAAGAGACTAACCTTAGAAAAGATAAGGGTATTGCTGGAGCATGGACTCTCGTGTCTCCCAGGTGCATTCTTCCATATTATGGTGGTTCCAAAGGACTTTCACCATCGGGATTTCCTTGTTCCTTAGCTTTCTGATCTGGGTGTCTAGGATCCGTATCGGCTGTTCAACATAGGTGAGATCCTCTTGGATCTCCACATCAGGCTCAGTAAGAACCTTGCCCGGATCTGACACGAACTTCCTCAACATTGAAACATGGAAAACCGGATGGATTCTTTCCATCGAAGCAGGTAAATCCAGCTTGTATGATACATTCCCAATCTTTTGCAAGATTTCAAAGGGTCCGATGTACCGTGGAGCCAGCTTACGTTTCTTCCCGAAGCGAACCACTCCTTTCATAGGAGACACCTTGAGCAATACCAGATCCCCCTCCTGAAACTCTACTTGCCTTCTGCGGATATCTGCATAACTCTTCTGTATGCTTGCAGCAGTCTTGATCCTTTCTCTGATTATGGGTACCACCCTGCTGGTAATCTCTACTAGCTCAGGCCCTGCCAAGGCCTTCTCTCCAACTTCCTCCCAGCAAACAGGTAACCTGCACTTCCTTCCGTATAAAGCTTCATATGGAGCCATCCCGATGCTAGCATGATGGCTGTTATTGTAGGCAAACTCCACCAAGGGTAGATGCTGCCTCCAAGAACCGCCAAAATCTAGCACACACATTCTAAGCATATCCTCGATAGTCTGGATGGTCCTTTCTGACTGTCCGTCAGTCTGGGGGTGGAAGGCAGTACTGAAATCCAACCTGGTACCCATGGCATTCTGCAGACTCCGCCAAAACCTAGAGGTAAACTGGGGCCCTCTATCAGACACTATTGAAACAGGAACCCCATGCAGCCTGACGATCTCATCTACATACACCTGCGCCAACTTGTCCACAGAATAGCCACTCCTGACAGGGATGAAGTGAGCAGATTTGGTGAGTATGTCCACAATCACCCATATGGAGTCCAATCTGTTGGACGTCGCCGGTAACCCCACTACGAAGTCCATAGCTATATTTTCCCATTTCCACTCTAGAATAGGTAGCGGGTTAAGCATTCCAGCCGGCTTCTGATGTTCCAGCTTCACCCTCTGACACACTTCGCAGGCTGACACAAACTGTGCCACTTCTTTCTTCATCGCTGGCCACCAATAAACTTTCCTCAGATCTTGATACATCTTGGTGGCTCCGGGGTGAACGTTGTATCTTGCATTATGAGCCTCTCTCATAATGTCTCCTTTTAGCCCTATGTCATCTGGTACACACAATCGACTCCCATAGCGGAGGATCCCCTTACTGTCAAATCTGAACTCACTGTCCTTACCTGACTGAACAGTCCTGGCAATCTTCACTAACTCTGGGTCCTCATGCTGTTTCTGAGCCACTTGCTCCAGAAACACAGGTGTCACTCTCATCTGGGCCACTAAAGCACCTGTACCAGACAACTCTAATAGTAGACCTTCATCAATGAGCTTGTAAAACTCCTTCGCCACTGGTCTCCTTTCAGCCGTGATGTGGGATAGACTGCCTAGTGACTTTCGGCTTAGGGCGTCTGCCACGACAGTCGCCTTACCCGGATGATACTGAATCTTGCAATCATAATCACTCAGCAGCTCTACCCATCTTCTCTGTCCCAAGTTCAAATCTCTTTGACTTAGGATGTGCTGCAGGCTTTTATGATCTGTGAAGATCTCACATTTTACCCCATAGAGGTAGTGCCTCCACATCTTGAGTGCAAAGATTACTGCTGCCATCTCTAGGTCATGCGTGGGGTAATTCAACTCGTGCTTCTTCAGCTGTCTAGAAGCATAAGCAATTACCCTTCCATTCTGCATTAGTACACAACCCAGTCCCACACGGGACGCATCACAAAAGACTGTAAAGTCTTCCTCACTAGATGGCAGGGCTAACACTGGTGCTGAAGTCAACCTCTTCTTAAGCTCTTCAAAACTCTCTTCGCACTGGTCGGTCCACATAAACTTTTGATTCTTCCTAGTTAGTCTGGTCAGAGGAGCTGCTATTTTTGAGAAGTCCTGAATGAACCTCCTGTAGTAACCTGCCAAACCCAAGAAACTTCTAATCTCTGTCACTGAAGTGGGTCTAGGCCAGTTAGCCATAGCTTCTACCTTTTTGGGGTCCACCTCTATCCCATTTCTGACACCACATGCCCCAAGAATGAGATGCTCCTCAGCCAGAACTCACACTTGGAGAACTTGGCATACAAGCCTATTCCCTCAAGGTCTGCAGAACCAACCTCAGATGATGGGCATGCTCCTCTGCATTCCTAGAATACACTAAGATATCATCTATGAAGACAATAACAAAGTGATCCAGGTATTGGCTAAACACTCTGTTCATGAGATCCATGAATGCTGCAGGGGCGTTGGTTAACCCGAACGGCATAACAAGGAACACATAATGCCCATATCTGGTCCTGAAGGCTGTCTTCGGCACATCCTCCTCCCTTATCCTTAGCTGATGGTACCCCGATCTCAGATCTATTTTGGAGAAACAACCTGCTCCGGCTAGCTGGTCAAATAGATCGTCGATCCTAGGCAACGGGTACTTATTCTTGGTAGTGACCTTGTTCAACTGCCTGTAGTCGATACAAAGTCTAAGGGATCCATCCTTCTTTCTCACAAACAAAACTGGTGCACCCCAAGGTGAGGTGCTCGGTCGGATGAAGCCCTTTTCTACCAGCTCTTGTAACTATTCTTTCAATTCTTTCAACTCGGCTGGAGCCATCCTGTAGGGAGGGATAGAGATCGGTCGGGTTCCAGGCATCAATTCAATCTCGAACTCTATCTCCCTAGCAGGTGGTAAACCTGGCAGCTCGTCTGGAAAGACGTCTAGAAACTCTCTAACCACTGACACCGAGGCGGGCTCTCTAACCTGACTGCTAAGCTCTCTCACATGAGCCAAATACCCCTGACATCCCTTCCTATGCAACCTACGAGCCTGAAGAGCTGATATCAGACCTCTAGGTGTACCCCTCCTGTCTCCCCTGAAGACAACCTCTGACCCATCCTGACCTCTGAACCTGACTACCTTGTCCCTGCAGTCCAAGGTAGCACCATGGGTAGATAACCAGTCCATCCCTAGAATGACGTCAAAATCTGTCAAGTCTAGAACCACAAGGTCAGCGAAAAGGCATCTTCCCTCAAAAAAGACTGGACTGCACTGGCAGACTGACTCTGCCACTGATGGATCACACTTGGGTCCACTGACCCAGAAAGGACACTCTAATCCAGAGATCATCAGACCCAACCTCTCAACGGCTCTCGGAGCAATAAAAGAATGAGATGCACCAGGGTCCATCAAGGCATACACATTTGAACAACCAATGACTAAGTTACCTGCCACCACGGTGTTAGATGCATCTGCCTCCTGTTGAGTCATGTTGAAGATCCGTGCTGGAGCTGATGGACCTTCACCTCTGAAACCCACTGAAGAAGAGGCTGCTCCTCTCCCTCTACCTCTGCCATTGGCTTGAGTCGTGGCTAGAGCTGCTGGCTGCGCTACACTACCTGAAGCTGTCTGCTGGGACTGTGTTCCAAAAGCTGTCCTAGGACACTCCCGAGCCATGTGTCCCTCTTGCCCGCATCTGAAGCAGGCTGCTGTCCCAGCCCGGCAAACTCCCCTGTGTGGCCTACCACACTTTGCACAAATTGCATTATCCGCACCAGAGCTTGAGCCACTTCCTAGTCCCAGACTAGACTTGACCTTGTTCCAAAACTTGTTCTTCTTTGGCTTCTTGGTGGTACTGCTCCACCTCTTGCTACCTGAAGCTGCTGCACTAAAAGAAGAAGAGCCTGGGGTCTTAGAACCAGAAGGCTGTGCCACTGACTGCTTAACCGTCCCCTGAATGATGGCACTGGCCTCCATTTTCCGGGCCATATCCACTATGGCATGGAAGCTCTCCCTATCTGCTGACTGGATCAAGGAGGAATATCTGGAGTGGAGTTTCATGATATACCTCCTTGACCTTTTCTGGTCCGAGTCAAGATTTTGCCCTGCAAATGGCAACAGCTCCAAGAATCTGTCTGTGAACTCCTCTACACTCATCTCATCAGTCTGCCTCAACTGCTCAAACTCTATCATCTTCAGCTCCCTTGAACTATCTGGGAAAGCCCATCCTGCAAACTCGTTTGCAAACTCCTCCCAAGACATGCTGTCCACTCTCGGGTTCACATAATTCTTGAACCACTCTCGTGCCTTCTTGCACTTAAGCGTGAACCCAGCCATCTGAATGGCTCTACTGTCATCAGCCCCAATCTCATCTGTGATCACCTTGACCCTCTCAAGATACACAAATGGGTCATCCCCTTTTTCATACTGAGGAGCACCCAATTTCATGTAGTCGGTCATCTTGACCTTGCTCCCACTGGCTGAGCTAGGTCTAGAAGGTTGAGTAACTGGGGCTGCTGGTTCTGTAGGTGGTGGAGGTGGGGGTGCAGCATTCCCCGAGGTGGGGTTTGCAGGGTGAGGATAAAAGGGTGAGGGTGGATAAGCTGGGTACTGGGGGTGAGGTGGATAGAAAGGTGGATAAGGCATGTAGGTAGGGTAGGGGTTAAAGCTAGAGTAATCCGATGTGCCTCCCATCGGATACCCTGAACCCTGTGGGAAAGGTGGATAATGGGGTGGGAAACCATACCCCGAGGCCTGAGCGCCTCCCTGTGACTCCCCTGTCCCTTCCTCCGTCATGCTGACATCTAGATTCCCATCCCTCCTCTGGTCCTCTTCCATAACCTCCCTCACATCTGAAGAACTTCCTCCTCTATCTGTCCCCCTTCTGCTAGCATCAAAAGACCTTCTAGGGTCCCTTGACACTCTTTCTCTGCTTGATCTACATGACATTGCCCTAGGCAATGCAGGAGGACGGGCGCTCGTGCCCTCATCCTTAGGTGGCACTCCAGTCAATCGTGCAGATCGACGAGTTCCCCTCATCCTGTTTTCTGAAAAACAGCACATAGCAAGCAAACATTAGCATCATATGGTTCATGTGGGCACACATGAACCCTCATCACATACATATCATATCATTAATGCGCATGTATAAAATCATGGCATTTCACATCATCAAACAAGACAGGACTCCACATCCTATCCTAGTGGACATGATCTTCCTATTGTGCTTGACCTTCTATAACATCTATGAGCCCAACACTCTAGGTCCGACCATATGAATCTAGGGCTCTGATACCATTCTGTAACGACCCGAAAATCGGACTGCTACCGGCGCTAGGATCCAGGTCGGCTTAAGGCCGCCGGGACCCGTAGCAAGCCTAACATGCATCCTGTGAACCTGTTTAATCCCATACATGATCAACAACATACATAAAAATTAAAACTTTTCTTTCATTCATACACCAAACTCAACCTGTGCATGCACTGAACATAATCATAACTATACACATTGACCCCTCTTTGGGATCTCATCAATGCCCCCAATGGGTGGCATAACATGTGTTGAGTTGGTTTACATAAACATCATAGATCATGTATTAAAAGGGATACCATACACATAGGGTCAAGCACAATCTCTAATCCTCAATGTCATTACATTACATAACTATTCACAACTCTACATCATTATACAATTTGTCATGTCTGTAACGACCCGAAAATTGGACCGCTACCGGCGCTAGGATCCAGATCGGCTTAAGGCCGCCGGGACCCGTAGCAAGCCTGACATGCAACCTGTAAACCTGTTTAATCCCATACATGATCAACAATCATACATAAAAACTTTTCTTTCATACATTCTATCATCCACCAAACTCAACCTGTGCATGCACTGAACATATACATAATCATAAACTTGACCCCTCTGTGGGATCTCATCAAAGCCCCCAATGGGTGGCATAACAAGAGTTGAGTTGGCTAAACATGGACATCAATAACATTCAGATCATGTTTCAAAAGGGATTACATTAAACTATGGTCAAGCACACTTACAATCTCAATATCATTACATTACATATCTATACATCATTATACAATCTGTCATGTCCATTTTCTAACTATTACATACATAAGACTTCATTACTCTTCTTGACTTCTCTGTCTAACCCGTACCTGCAAACCTGGGGAATTTGGGAGAGGGGTGAGCTACTAGAGCCCAGTGAGCAGAATAGTAAAGCATTTAAAACATATGGTAACATGAAATGCATCACATCACAACTAATCATATCAAGGATGAACTTGTCACCATTTAGCCCTCTACATAATCCAATCATGCCAGGGGCGTAGTGCAGGCCACACCTGGTCTTTCTCTTATACATAACATAACATACATAATCCATGATGCCGGGGGCGTAGTGCAGGCCACATCCAGTCTTTCTCTTACATAGTGCCAGGGGCGTAGTGCAGGCCACACCTGGACTTCCATATCATATCATCATGTCATAACATATGAGGGCTAATGGATCATTCAACATTCATCCACATCATCAACATATTATGCAATGCAACATATTCGTGATTTCTAATGCAAGCATCCTAGAATATCACATGGCATCCGTGATGCATGAACATGCTCAAAACTGATTTATTTATTTAAAAGCATAAGAGTCATTCCACTCACCTCTGGCTAGCTCTGACAGACATAGAAGCAGCTGAACTCACTGCTGGGGTCCTCGGTTCCTCGGGTCCAAACCTACACAGGTGGACTCAAATGAGGGACCAACATACTATAACATAACTCTAAAAACATCCCCCAAAAACCTCCTAAAACATCTCAAAACATCCATGCAAGAACATGCAAAAGAAGGCTGGACAGGGCACTTTCGGCGGCAGGTTCGGCGGCCGAAAGTCCCTCCAGAGCCGAAAGTCAGGCAGGTTCGGCGGCACCTTTGGCGGCCGAAACTCCCAGACAGAGGCGAAACTCATGCATGTTCGGTGGCACTTTCGGCGGCCGAAACTCCCAGACAGAGACGAAAGTCTCCTTTCGGGGGCAAGCTTCGGCAGCCGAAGGCTGCCTCCACAAGAGGGTTCGGCGGCCGAAAGTCCCTTCGGCTGCCGAACCTGGTTTCTCCCAAAGGGCAGAAACTTGGTTCAAACATGCACAAAAGCCTCAAACTCATACCATCATGCATTTAGCTCAACCAAAACATGCACACAAGCTCCTAGGGGTCTCAAACTAACTTAAACCCCAACTACAACACATAAACACAAGCATTGCAAGCCACATTGTTCATGAACATACATTTATACCCA
Source organism: Manihot esculenta (assembly GCF_001659605.2). NCBI lineage: Eukaryota > Viridiplantae > Streptophyta > Magnoliopsida > Malpighiales > Euphorbiaceae > Manihot > Manihot esculenta. Next base: position 34,180,682 of record NC_035162.2, on the reverse strand, counting down.
TAAACATAACTAAAACCTAAACATGCGTTCTACCCCCATGAACTTCATAAAACTGGCTTAAAACATAATATAAGCTAGAGATCGACTCTTACCTCTTGAAGATCGAGAGTAGAGGCGACCAAACTTGGGGTTGGGAGAGATTTGAGTTCTTGAACCTCAAAGCTCCAAAACTTTGCTCAAAAGCTCAAATCTTCAAAACAAAGTTAAAACAAGTGAAAAACTTGAAGGATCTAGAGGAAAAGCATCAAAGATCGGTGAGGGGCGGCGAAGAGCTCACCTTGGCCGAAAATGGGGAAAAGCTCGCCCGTTTTCTGCTAAGGGACCCTTTTATAGTGGCTGGCCAGGCCACGTTCGGGGGCCGAATGTGCCTCCGCATGCATGCCATGTTCGGCGGCCGAACTTGAGGTTCGGCGGCCGAACCTGGACTTCCCTCACCTATGCTTTCGGGGGCCTAAAGCGCACCCGCAACGCATGCATGTTCGGCGGCCGAACCTGAGTTTTCCTCCAAGGTTGTTTTTATTCAAAAACTCATTTCCTTTTCATTCAAAATCATCAAAAACATTAAAACATCTCATGAAAACATGGTTTTACCCTTCTAGAGGTCTCCGACATCCGAGATTCCACCGGACGGTAGGAATTCCGATACCGGAGTCTAGCCGGGTATTACATTCTCCCCCCTTAAGAACATTCGTCCCCGAATGTTCCTCAACTAGCACATAGCATGCCATACAACATATCATACACATAAAACACATGAAACATATAAGAAACTAACCTTAGAAAAGATAAGGGTATTGCTGGAGCATGGACTCCCGTGTCTCCCAAGTGCACTCTTCCATATTGTGGTGGTTCCATAGGACTTTCACCATCGGGATTTCCTTGTTTCTTAGCTTTCTGATCTGGGTGTCTACGATCCGCACTGGCTGCTCAACATAGGTGAGATCCTCTTGGATCTCCACATCAGGCTCACTAAGAACCTTGCCCGGATCTAACACAAATTTCCTCAACATTGAAACATGGAAAACCGGATGGATTCTTGCCATTGAAGCAGGCAAATCTAGCTTGTACGACACATTCCCAATCTTCTGCAAGATTTCGAAGGGTCCGATGTATCGTGGGGCTAGTTTACCTTTCTTCCCAAAGCGAACCACTCCTTTCATTGGAGACACCTTGAGCAATACCAGATCCCCCTCCTGAAACTCTACCTGTCTTCTGCGGATGTCTGCATAACTCTTCTGTCTGCTTGCAGCAGTCTTGATTATCTCTCTGATTATGGGTACCACCCTGCTGGTGATCTCTACAAGCTCAGGCCCTGCCAAGGCCTTTTCTCCAACTTCCTCCCAGCAAACAGGTGACCTGCACTTCCTCCCATATAAAGCTTCATATGGAGCCATCCCTGTAACGACCCGAAAATCGGACCGCTACCGGCGCTAGGATCCGGGTCGACTTAAGGCCGCCGGGACCCGTAGCAAGCCTGACATAAAACCTGTGAACCTGTATAATCCCATACATGATCAACAACATGCATAAAAATTAAAACTTTTCTTTCCATACTCATCAACCAAACTCAACCTGTGTATAACATTAACATAACATTGATCCCTCTATGGGACCTCATCTGTACCCCCAATGGGTGGTATAACATTCGTTGAGTTGGTTTACATAAACATCATATAAATCTCTAAGATCATGTATTAAAAGGGATACAACAATCTATGGTCAAGCACACACTAACATCCATAAAACTCATTACATAACTATACTGCACTATTACATTGAAATTTGATCATGTCCATTGCTAGCTATTACATAAGCATGACTTCTTTACTCTATCCGGACTCCCGCACTATACTGTACCTGCAAGCCTGGGGGTAAAGGGAGAGGGGTGAGCTAAAAGCCCAGTGAGTAGAGCTAGTAAAATACATTAACACTATGCTCAAATGGAATGCATCATAACACAAACAATTCACATAAGGGTTGGGTGAACTTGTCACCAATTAGTCCAAGCTAACATTGTGCCAGGCCGTAGCATGGGGTCCTGGTCTTCCTGTCATACATACATTACTTACCATTATCCCAGGGCCTCCTCTGGGCTCCTGGTCTTCGAGTCCACAATCGTGCCAGGCCGTAGAATGGGGTCCTGGTCTTTCATTTCCGTGCCAGGCCGTAGAATGGGGTCCTGGTCTTCCTGTCATGGACTAATTGGGTCATCCAACATTCACCCACATCAACAACAAATGATGCAATGCGGCATATTCGTGAAACTAATGCAATCATCCTATTGCATAATCATGATGCATGAAACATGATAAAACATTTAATTTGAAAGATTGAGTTTAGTTCCACTCACCTCTGGCTGACTCTGACAACACCGAAGCAGCTGAACTCACTGCTGGGGTCCTCGGTTCCTCGGGTCCGAACCTACACAGGTGGACTCAAATGAGGGACCAAATACACCTGAACATAACTATAAACTACTCCCCAAAAACCCCCTAAAACATCATGAAATAATCACATAGAGATATGCATGAAATGGCTGAACAGGGCACTTTCGGCGGCACCTTCGGCGGCCGAAAGTCCTGGACAGATCCGAAAGTCAGGCACTTTCGGCGGCACCTTCGGCGGCCGAAAGTCCCAGACAGAGACGAAAGTCTCTTTTCGGGGGCAACTTCGGCAGCCGAATGCTGCCTCCACAAAGGGGGTTCGGCGGCCGAAACTCTCCTTCGGCGGCCGAACTTGGTTTCTGCCAGAAGGGCAGAAACTTGGTTCACATGAACCCCTTGCCTCCCAAAACCTCAAATCATGCATAAATCTCAACTAAAACATGCATACAAGTTCCTAGGGGCCTCAAAACATCAAATACCCCAACTACAACACTTCAAACATACTCAAACAACACACATTGTTCAAAACATCAATATATACTCATAACTCAACATATACCCTAACATGCATTTCTACCCTTAGATCTAGCATAAAACTTATTTAAAACACATAAGGAGCTTAAGATCGGCTCTTACCTCTTGAAGATCGAGAGGGAGACGACCTAAACTTGGAGATCCACGGAAACGAGCTCCTGAGTTCCCAAAGCTCCAAAACTTGTTTCAAAAGCTTAAATCTTCAAAACCAAGTGAAAACAAGTGAAAATCTTGAAAGATTTAGAGGAAGAACATCAAAAATGGGTGAGAGACGGCGGAGAGCTCACCTTGGCCGAAAATGGGAAAAAGCTCGCCCGTTTTCGGCTAAGGGACCCTTTTATAGTGGCTGGCCAGACCACGTTCGAGGGCCGAATGTGCCTCCGCATGCATGCCATGTTCGGCGGCCGAACATGAGGTTCGGCGGCCGAACCTGGACTTCCCTCACTCATGCTTTCGGGGGCCTAACGTGCCTCCAAAACGCATGCATGTTCGGCGGCCGAACTTGACTTTCGGCGGCCGAACCTGGGTTTTCCTCCAAGGACTTTTTCATGCAAAAACTCATTCAATTTCATACTCAAAACCATTAAAACATGAAAACATTTCATAAAAACATGATTCTACCCTTCTAGAGGTCTCCGACATCCGAGATTCCACCGGACGGTAGGAATTCCGATACCGGAGTCTAGCCGGGTATTACAATCCCTATGCTAGCATGATGGCTGTTATTGTAGGCAAACTCCACCAAAGGTAGATGCTGCCTCCAAGAACCGCCAAAGTCCAGCACACACATTCTAAGCATATCCTCGATAGTCTGGATGGTCCTTTCGGACTGTCCGTCCGTCTGGGGGTGGAAGGCAGTACTGAAATCCAATCTGGTACCCATGGCATTTTGCAGACTCCGCCAAAATCTGGAGGTGAACTAGGGCCCTCTATCCGACACTATCGAAACCGGAACCCCATGCAGCCTGACGATCTCATCCACATATACCTGCGCCAACTTGTCCATAGAGTAGCCACTCTTGACAGGGATGAAGTGGGCAGATTTGGTGAGTCTGTCCACAATCACCCACATAGAGTCCAATCTGTTGGACGTCGCCGGTAACCCCACTACGAAGTCCATAGCTATGTTCTCCCATTTCCACTCTGGAATAGGTAGCGGGTTAAGCATTCCAGCCGGCTTCTGATGTTCTAGCTTCACCCTCTGACACACTTCGCAGGCTGACACAAACTGTGCCACTTCTTTCTTCATCGCTGGCCACCAATAAACCTTCTTCAAATCTTGATACATCTTGGTGGCTCCGGGGTGAACGCTGTATCTTGCATTATGAGCCTCCCTCATAATGTCTCCTTTAAGCCCTATGTCATATGGTACACACAATCGACTCCCATAGCGGAGGATCCCCTTACTGTCAAATCTGAACTCACTGTCCTTGCCTGACTGAACAGTCCTGGCAATCTTCACTAACTCTGGGTCTTCATGCTGTTTCTGAGCCACTTGCTCCAGAAACACAGGTGTCACTCTCATCTGGGCCACTAAAGCACCGGTACCAGACAACTCTAACTGTAGACCTTCATCAATGAGCTTGTAAAACTCCTTCACCACTGGTCTCCTCTCTGCCGTGATGTGGGATAGACTGCCTAGTGACTTCCGGCTTAGGGCGTCTGCCACGACATTCGTCTTACCCGGATGATACTGAATCTTGCAATCATAGTCACTCAGCAGCTCTACCCATCTCCTCTGTCTTAAGTTCAAATCTCTTTGACTCAGGATGTACTGCAGGCTTTTATGATCTGTGAAGATCTCACATTTTACCCCATAGAGGTAGTGCCTCCACATCTTGAGTGCAAAGATTACTGCTGCCATCTCAAGGTCATGTGTGGGGTAATTCAACTCATGCTTCTTTAGCTGCCTAGAAGCATAAGCAATCACCCTCTCATTCTGCATCAGCACGCAACCTAGTCCCACACGGGACGCATCACAAAAGACTGTAAAGTCCTCATCACTAGATGGCAGAGCTAAAACTGGTGCTGAAGTCAACCTCTTCTTAAGCTCTTCAAAACTCTCTTCGCACTGGTCGGTCCACAGAAACTTCTGATTCTTCCTGGTTAGTCTGGTCAGAGGAGCTGCTATCTTCGAGAAGTCCTGAACGAACCTCCTGTAGTAACCTGCCAAACCCAAGAAACTCCTGATCTCCGTCACTGAAGTGGGTCTAGGCCAGTTAGCCACAGTTTCTATCTTCTTAGGGTCCACCTCTATCCCATTCTCTGACACTACATGCCCCAAGAACGAAATGCTCCTCAGCCAGAACTCACACTTAGAGAACTTTGCATACAAGCCATGTTCCCTCAAGGTCTGCAAAACCAACCGCAGATGATGGGCATGCTCCTCTGCATTCCTGGAATACACTAAGATATCATCTATGAAGACAATAACGAAGTGATCCAAGTACTGGCTAAACACTCTATTCATGAGATCCATGAATGCTGCAGGGGCGTTTGTTAACCCGAACGGCATTACAAGGAACTCAAAATGCCCATATCTAGTCCTGAAAGCCGTCTTTGGCACGTCCTCATCTCTGATCCTTAGTTGATGGTACCCAGATCTCAGATCTATTTTGGAGAAACAACCCGCTCCTGCTAGCTGGTCGAATAGATCGTCGATCCTTGGCAAAGGGTACTTGTTCTTGGTAGTGACTTTGTTCAACTGCCTGTAATCGATACAAAGTCTAAGGGATCCATCCTTCTTTCTGACAAACAAGACTGGAGCACCCCAGGGTGAGGTACTCGGTCGGATGAAGCCCTTGTCTACCAGTTCCTGTAACTGCTCCTTCAACTCTTTCAATTCTGCTGGCGCCATCCTGTAGGGAGGGATAGAGATCGGTCGGGTTCCAGGCATCAATTCTATCTCGAACTCTATCTCTCTAGCAGGTGGTAAACCTGGCAGCTCGTCTGGGAAGACGTCTAGAAACTCTCTAACCACTGGCACCGAGGCGGGCTCTCTGACCTGACTGCTAAGCTCTCTCACATGAGCCAAATACCCCTGAGCCTGAAGAGCTGATATCAGACCTCTAGGTGTACCCCTCCTGTCTCCTCTGAAGACAGCCTCTGACCCATCCTGACCTCTGAACCTGACTACCTTGTCCCTGCAGTCCAAGGTAGGACCATGGGTAGATAACTAGTCCATCCCTAGAATGACGTCAAAATCTGTCAAGTCTAGAACCACAAGGTCGGCGGACAAGCATCTTCCCTCAACAAACACGGGACTACACTGGCAGACTGACTCTGCCACTGATGGATCACATTTGGGTCCACTAACCCAGAGAGGACACTCTAACTCAGAGATCATCAACCCTAACCTCTGGACGGCTCTCGGTGTAACAAAAGAATGAGATGCACCAGGGTCCATCAAGGCATACACATCTGAACAACCAATGACTAAATTACCTGCCACCACGGTGTTAGATGCATCTGCCTCCTGCTGTGTCATCGTGAAGATCCGCGCTGGAGCTGATGGACCTTCACCTCTGAAACCCACTGAAGATGAGGCTGCCCCTCTCCCTCTGCCTCTGCCACTGGCCTGAGTCATGGCTGGAGCTGCTGGCTGCGCTACACTGCCTGAAGCTGTCTACTGGGACTGTGCCATCGGGGCTGCTCTTGGACAATCTCGAGACATATGCCCCTCCTGACCTCATCTGTAACAGGCCGTCGTCCCAAACCGACATACTCCTCTGTGTGGCTTACCACACCTTGCACAAACTGCATTATCCACACCAGAGCTTGAGCAACTCCCTAGTCCCAGACTGGACTTAACCTTGTTCCAGAACTTGTTCTTTTTAGACTTCCTGGGACCTCTGTCCCACTTCTTGCTACCTGAGGTTGCTGCACTCATTGAAGAAGAGCCTGGGGTCTTAGGACTAGAAGGCTGTGCCACTGACTGTTTAACTGACCCTTGAACGATGGCACTGGCCTCCATTTTCCGAGCCATATCCACTATGGCATGGAAGCTCTCCCTATCTGCTGACTGGATCAAGGAGGAATATCTGGAGTGGAGTTTCATGATATACCTCCTTGACCTTTTCTGGTCTGAGTCAAGGCTTTGCCCTGCAAAAGGCAACAGCTCCAAAAATTTGTCCGTAAACTCCTCTACACCCATCTCATCAGTCTGCCTCAACTGCTCAAACTCTATCATCTTCAGTGTAATACCCGGCTAGACTCCGGTATCGGAATTCCTACCGTCCGGTGGAATTTCGGATGTCGGGAACTTCTAGAAGGGTAAAGACATGTTTTATAAAATGTTTTCATGAATTTTAATGGTTTTAAAGTATGAAACTAAATGAGTTTTTGTATGAAAATAGCATTGGAGGAAAACCCAGGTTCGGCCGCCGAAAGTCAAGTTCGGTCGCCGAACATGCATGCGTTTTGGAGGCACGTTAGGCCCCCGAAAGCATGAGTGAGGGCAGTCCAGGTTCGGCCGCCGAAAGTCAAGTTCGGCCGCCGAACATTGCATGGATGCGGAGGCACATTCGGCCCCCGAACGTGGCCTGGCCAGCCACCTATAAATGGGGCACTTAGCCGAAATGGGCGAGCTTTCTCCCATTTCCGGCCACAGCAAGCTTCCGACCTTCCTTTTGCAACTCATGTGTTCTTCCTCCAAATCTCTACCATTTTTCTTGAGTTTTAAGCTTTGCATTGAAGGTTTTGAGCTTTTAAACCAAGTTTTGGAGCTTTGGGAACTCAGGAGCTCATTTTCGTGGATCTCCAAGTTTAGGTCGCCTCCCTCTCGATCTTCAAGAGGTAAGAGCCGATCTTAAGCTCCTCATGTGTTTTAAGTAAGTTTTAAGTGATTTTATGGGGTAGAATGGCATGTATAGGGTTGTATGAGTTTTTAAGCAAATGTTAGGTTTTATGTGATTTATGAACAATGTGGCATGTTTGAGTATGCTTGAAGTGTTGTAGTTGGGGCATTTGATGTTTTGAGGCCCCTAGGATCTTGTATGCATGTTTTAAGTGAGGTATATGCATGATTGGTGAGTTTGGAGGCAAAAATGCACAAAAGAAACCGAATTTCTGCCCTTTGGCAGAAACCAGGTTCGGCAGCCGAAGGCACTTTCGGCCGCCGAACATGGCTGGGGAGGCAGGCCTTTCGGCTGCCGAAGTTGCCCCCGAAAAGAGACTTTCGTCTCTGTCTGGGACTTTCGGCCGCCGAAGGTGCCGCCGAACCTACCTGAGTTTCGTCTCTGTCCAGGACTTTCGGCCGCCGAAGGTGCCGCCGAAAGTGCCCTGTTCAGCCACTTCATGCATATCTCTATGTGATATTTTCAGGATGTTTTAGGGGGTTTTTGGGGAATATATTAGAGTGATGTTTATGTATGTTTGGTCCCTCATTGGAGTCCACCTGTGTAGGTTCGGACCCGAGGAACCAAGGACCCCAGCAGTGAGCCAGCTGCTACAGAGTTTGTCAGAGTCAGCCAGAGGTGAGTGGAACTAAGCTTAACCTTTTAAATTAAGAAATGAAATGCTTTTATCATGCTTCATGCATCATGATCATATTCTAGGTTGTTTGCATTAGAATTCACGACTATGCCGCATTGTATTATTGTGATAGATGATAGTGGATGGACATTAGGATGATTCATTAGCCTTCTATATACGAAGTCCTGTGGTGCCCATAATAGGGCCGGGCAATACGAAGACCTGTGGTGCCCATAATAGGGCCGGGCAATAACTCCGAGTACGAAGTCCTGTGGTGCCCATAATAGGGCCAGGCAATACGAAGTCCTGTGGTGCCCATAATAGGGCCGGGCATGGAGTTGAGGGATTTTTGAATCAGTCCATCCGTGGTGTGATTTATTTGTGCAGTGACGCATTTCATGATAGCATGTTTTAAATATTCTTTTTATAGTTCTACTCACTGGGCATCTAGCTCACCCCTCTCCCCTAACCCCCAGGTTTGCAGGTACGGGATAGATAGAGAAGGCAAGAAGAAAAAGTCATATGTATGTAATAGTTAGTTTGTGGACATGACAAATGTATTATGATGTAATGTAAAAATGTTCAGGATGTTATGTAATGAGGTTATTGAGGATAGAGTTGTGCTTGACCATAATATATTGTTAATCCCTTTTGTATATACATGATCTTATGTTATGATGTTTATGTAAACTAACTCAACACAGGTTGTTTTGCCTTTAAGGCTTGATGAGATCCCACAGAGGGACTATGTTATGTATATGTTCAGAGTGTGCACAGGTTGAGTTAGTTGATGACAGTATGTATGAAGAAAAGTTTTAAATTTTATGCATGTTGTTGATCATGTATGGGATTATACAGGTTTACAGGTTATATGTCAGGCTTGCTATGGGTCCCGGCGGCCTTAAGTCGACCCGGATCCTAGCGCCGGTAGCGGTCCGGATTTCCGGGGCGTTACAGAATGGTATCAGAGCCCTAGGTTCATAGGATCGGACCTAGAATGTCGGGCTCATAGATGTTCTAGAAGGTCAAGCACAATAGGAAAGTCATGTCCACTAGGATAGGATGTTGAGTCCTGTCTTGCGTGATGATGTGAAATGCCATGACTTTATGCATGTGCATTAATGATATGCTATGCTATGTGATGTATGCGATGAGGGTTCATGTGTGCCCACATGAACCATATGATGCTAATGTTTGCTTGTTATGAGCTGTTTTTCAGAGGATAGGATGAGAGGAACTCGTCGATCTGCGCGATTGACTGGAGTGCCACCTGAGGATGAGGGCACGAGCGCCCGTCCTCCTACATTGCCTAGGGCAATGTCTTGTAGAGCCAACAGAGATAGAGTGTCAAGGGACCCTAGAAGGTCTTTTGATGCCAGCAGAAGGGGGACTGATAGAGGAGGAAGTTCTTCAGATGTGAGGGAGGTTATGGAAGAGGATCAGAGGAGGGATGGGAACTTGGATGTGAGCATGCAGGAAGAAGGGACAGAGGAGTCTCAGGGAGGCGTTCAGGCCTCGGGGTATGGTTATCCACCCCATTATCCACCCTTCCCACAGGGTTCAGGGTATCCGATGGGAGGCACATCGGATTACTCCAGCTTTAACCCCTACCCTACCTACATGCCTTATCCACCTTTCTACCCACCCTATACACAATACCCAGCTTATCCACCCTCACCCTTCTATCCAAACCCGGCAAACCCCATCTCGGGGAATGCTGCACCTCCACCTCCACCACCTACAGAACCAGCAGCCCCAGTTACTCAACCTCCTAGACCTAGCTCAGTCGATGGGAGCAAGGTAAAGATGACAGATTACCTCAAGCTAGATGCTCCCAAATACAAGTCAGGGGATGACCCCTTTGAGTATTTGAGAGTGGTGAAGACAATAACTGATGAGCTAGGGGCAAGTGACAGCAGGGCCATTCAGATGGCAGGGTTCACTTTAAAGTGCAAGAAGGCACGGGAATGGTTCAAGTGTTATGTGGACCCGAGACTAGACGGTATGACATGGGAAGAATTTGCGAATGAGTTCGCTGGATGGGCTTTTCCAGACAGTTCTAGAGAACTGAAAATGATTGAGTTTGAGCAACTGAGGCAGTCAGAGCACATGAGTGTAGAGGAGTTCACGGATAAATTCTTGGAGCTATTGCCTTTTTCAGGGCAAGCTCTAGATTCAGATACGAAGAAAGCCAAGAAATATGTTATGAAGCTGCATTCCAGGTACTCCTCGTTGGTTCAGTCAGCTGAGAGAGAAAGTTTCCACACTGTGGTGGATATGGCTCGAAGAATGGAGGCAAGTGCTATAGTTGAGGGGTCAGTGAAGCAGTCAGTGACCCAGTCTTCAGGGGTTAAGACCCCAAGCAGAGGAGGACCAGGTTTCTCTTCTCAGAGCTCAGGAAAGAAGAGGTGGGATAGTACCACCAAGAAGCCGAAGAAGAATAAGTTTTGGAACAAGTTGAAATCCGGTCTGGGATTTGGCGGTGGCTCGAGCTCAGGCTCAGATGGTACAGAATGCCAGAGATGTGGAAGACCACACAGGGGAGTGTGTCGAGCTGGGACTAATGCATGTTTCAGATGTGGACAGGAGGGACACATAGCTCGGGATTGTCCTAGAGCGCCTTTTATGGGCCAGCCCCAGCAGACAGCTTCTGGTAGTGTGGCACAGCCAGCAGTTCCAGCCACAACTCAGGGCAGTGGCAGAGGTAGAGGGAGAGGGGCAGCCTCTTCTTCTGGTTCCCGAGGTGAAGGTCCATCAGCTCCAGCCAGGATCTTCACCATGACACAGCAGGAGGCTAACACATCCAACACCGTGGTGTCAGGTAATCTCGTCATTGGGTGTTCTGATGTGTATGCATTAATGGACCCGGGTGCATCTCATTCATTTATTGCTCCGAGAGCCGTTGAGAGGTTAGGTCTGATAGTCTCTGGGTTAGAGTGTCCCCTATGGGTCAGTGGACCCAAGTGTGACCCGTCAGTGGCAGTGTCGGTCTGCCAGTACAGTCCAGTTTTTATTGAGGGAAGATGCCTCTCCGCCGACCTTGTGGTTCTAGATTTGACAGACTTTGACGTCATTCTAGGGATGGATTGGCTATCTACCCATGGTGCTACCTTGGACTGCAGAGACAAGGTAGCCAGGTTCAGAGATCAGAACGGGTCAGAGGTCGTCTTCAGAGGAGACAAGAGGGGCACACCTAGAGGTCTGATATCAGCTCTTCAGGCTCGTAGGTTGCTTAGGAAGGGATGTCAGGGGTACTTAGCTCATGTGAGAGAGCTAGACAGTCAGGTCAGGGAGCCGGCCTTGGTGCCAGTTGTCAGAGAGTTTCAGGATGTCTTTCCTGATGAGCTTCCAGGTTTACCACCTGCTAGGGAGATAGAGTTCGAGATAGAATTGGTGCCTGGAACTAGACCGATCTCTATCCCTCCCTACAGGATGGCTCCAGCCGAGTTAAAGGAGTTGAAAGAGTAGTTGCAAGAGCTGGTAGAAAAGGGTTTCATCCGACAGAGTACCTCACCTTGGGGTGCTCCGGTCTTGTTTGTGAGGAAGAAGGATGGATCCCTTAGACTTTGTATCGACTACAGGCAGTTGAACAAAGTCACTACCAAGAATAGGTACCCATTGCCTAGGATCGATGATCTATTCGACCAGCTAGCCGGAGCGGGTTGTTTCTCCAAAATAGATCTAAGATCGGGGTACCATCAGCTAAGGATAAGGGATGAGGATGTGCCAAAGACGGCTTTCAGGACCAGATATGGGCATTTTGAGTTCCTTGTGATGCCGTTCGGGTTAACTAACGCCCCTGCAGCATTCATGGATCTCATGAACAGAGTGTTTAGCCAGTACCTGGATCACTTTGTTATTGTCTTCATAGATGATATCTTAGTGTATTCCAGGAATGCAGAGGAGCATGCCCATCATCTGCGGTTGGTCTTGCAGACTTTGAGGGAACATGGCTTGTATGCCAAGTTCTCTAAATGTGAATTCTGGCTGAGGAGCATTTCGTTCTTGGGGCATGTAGTGTCAGAGAATGGTATTGAGGTAGATCCCAAGAAGACAGAAACTGTGGCTAACTGGCCTAGACCCACTTCAGTGACGGAGATCAGGAGTTTCTTGGGTTTGGCAGGTTACTACAGGAGGTTCGTTCAGGACTTCTCAAAGATAGCAGCTCCTCTGACCAGACTAACCAGGAAGAATCAGAAGTTTCTGTGGACCGACCAGTGCGAGGAGAGTTTCGAAGAGCTTAAGAAGAGGTTGACTTCAGCACCAGTGTTAGCTCTGCCATCTAGTGATGAGGACTTTACAGTCTTTTGTGATGCGTCCCGTGTGGGACTGGGTTGTGTACTGATGCAGAATGAGAAGGTGATTGCTTATGCTTCTAGACAGCTGAAGAAGCATGAGTTGAATTACCCCACGCATGACCTTGAGATGGCAGCAGTAATCTTTGCACTCAAGATGTGGAGGCATTACCTCTATGGGGTAAAATGTGAGATCTTCACAGATCATAAGAGCCTGCAGTACATCTTGAGTCAGAGGGATTTGAATTTGAGACAGAGGAGATGGGTAGAGCTGCTGAGTGACTATGATTTCAAGATTCAGTATCATCCGGGTAAGGCGAATGTCGTGGCAGACGCCCTAAGCCGGAAGTCACTAGGCAGTCTATCCCACATCACGGCAGAGAGGAGACCAGTGGTGAAGGAGTTCTACAAGCTTATTGAGGAAGGTCTACAGATGGAGTTGTCTGGTACAGGTGCCTTAGTGGCCCAGATGAGAGTGACACCCGTGTTTCTGGAGCAGGTGGCTCAGAAACAGCATGAGGACCCAGAGTTAGTAAAGATTGCCAGGACTGTTCAGTCAGGCAATGATAGCGAGTTCAGATTCGACAGTAAGGGGATCCTCCGCTATGGGAGCAGACTATGTGTACCAAATGACATAGGGCTAAAGGGAGACATTATGAGAGAGGCTCATAATGCGAGATACAGCATTCACCCCGGAGCCACCAAGATGTATCAAGTTCTAAAGAAGGTTTATTGGTGGCCAGCTATGAAGAAAGAAGTGGCACAGTTCGTGTCAGCCTGCGAAGTGTGTCAGAGGGTGAAGCTGGAACATCAGAAGCCGGCTGGAATGCTTAACCCGCTACCTATCCCAGAATGGAAATGGGAGAATATAGCTATGGATTTCGTAGTGGGGTTACCGGCGGCGTCCAACAGGGTGGACTCCATATGGGTGATTGTGGACAGACTCACCAAATCTGCTCACTTCATTCCTGTCAGGAGTGGCTACTCTGTGGACAAGTTGGCGCAGGTATATGTGGATGAGATCGTCAGGCTGCATGGGGTTCCTGTTTCGATAGTGTCAGATAGAGGGCCCCAGTTCACCTCCAGGTTTTGGCGGAGTCTGCAGAATGCCATGGGTACTAGGTTGGATTTCAGTACTGCCTTCCACCCCTAGACTGATGGACAGTCAGAAAGGACCATCCAGACTATCGAGGATATGCTCAGAATGTGTGTGCTAGACTTTGGCGGTTCTTGGAGGCAACATCTACCTTTGGTGGAGTTTGCCTACAACAACAGCCATCATGCTAGCATCGGGATGGCTCCATATGAAGCTTTGTATGGGAGGAAGTGCAGATCACCTGTTTGCTGGGAGGAAGTTGGAGAAAAGGCCTTGGCAGGGCCTGAGTTAGTAGAGATCACCAGCAGGGTGGTACCCATAATCAAAGAAAGAATCAAGACTGCTGTAAGCAGACAGAAGAGCTATGCAGACGTCCGCAGAAGACAGTTAGAGTTTCAGGAGGGGGATCTGGTATTGCTCAAAGTGTCTCCAGTGAAGGGAGTGGTTCGCTTCGGGAAGAAAGGTAAACTAGCCCCACGATACATCGGACCCTTTGAAATCTTGCAAAAGATTGGAAATGTGTCGTACAAGCTGGATTTACTTGCTTCGATGGAAAGAATCCATCCGGTTTTCCATGTTTCAATGTTGAGGAAGTTTGTGTCAGATCCGAGCAAGGTTCTTAGTGAGCCTGATGTGGAGGTCCAAGAGGATCTCACCTATGTTGAACAGCCAGTGCGGATCATAGACACCCAGATCAGAAAGTTAAGAAACAAGGAAATCCCGATGGTGAAAGTCCTGTGGAACCACCACAACTTGGAAGAATGCACTTGGGAGACACGGGAGTCTATGCTCCAGCAGTACCCTCATCTCTTTTAAGGTTAGATCCCTATGTGTTTATGTGTTTTGTATGTATGTTATGTTCTATGCCATGCTTGTGCTAGTTGAGGTACATTCGGGGACGAATGTTCTTAAGGGGGGGGAGAATGTAATACCCGGCTAGACTCCGGTATCGGAATTCCTACCGTCCGGTGGAATTTCGGATGTCGGGAACTTCTAGAAGGGTAAAGACATGTTTTATAAAATGTTTTCATGAATTTTAATGGTTTTAAAGTATGAAACTAAATGAGTTTTTGCATGAAAATAGCATTGGAGGAAAACCCAGGTTCGGCCGCCGAAAGTCAAGTTCGGCCGCCGAACATGCATGCGTTTTGGAGGCACGTTAGGCCCCCGAAAGCATGAGTGAGGGCAGTCCAGGTTCGGCCGCCGAAAGTCAAGTTCGGCCGCCGAACATTGCATGGATGCGGAGGCACATTCGGCCCCCGAACGTGGCCTGGCCAGCCACCTATAAATGGGGCACTTAGCCGAAATGGGCGAGCTTTCTCCCATTTCCGGCCACAGCAAGCTTCCGACCTTCCTTTTGCAACTCTTGTGTTCTTCCTCCAAATCTCTACCATTTTTCTTGAGTTTTAAGCTTTGCATTGAAGGTTTTGAGCTTTTAAACCAAGTTTTGAAGCTTTGGGAACTCAGGAGCTCATTTTCGTAGATCTCCAAGTTTAGGTCGCCTCCCTCTCGATCTTCAAGAGGTAAGAGCCGATCTTAAGCTCCTCATGTGTTTTAAGTAAGTTTTAAGTGATTTTATGGGGTAGAATGGCATGTATAGGGTTGTATGAGTTTTTAAGCAAATGTTAGGTTTTATGTGATTTATGAACAATGTGGCATGTTTGAGTATGCTTGAAGTGTTGTAGTTGGGGCATTTGATGTTTTGAGGCCCCTAGGATCTTGTATGCATGTTTTAAGTGAGGTATATGCATGATTGGTGAGTTTGGAGGCAAAAATGCACAAAAGAAACCGAATTTCTGCCCTTTGGCAGAAACCAGGTTCGGCAGCCGAAGGCACTTTCGGCCGCCGAACATGGCTGGGGAGGCAGGCCTTTCGGCTGCCGAAGTTGCCCCCGAAAAGAGACTTTCGTCTCTGTCTGGGACTTTCGGCCGCCGAAGGTGCCGCCGAACCTACCTGAGTTTCGTCTCCGTCCAGGACTTTCGGCCGCCGAAGGTGCCGCCGAAAGTGCCCTGTTCAGCCACTTCATGCATATCTCTATGTGATATTTTCAGGAGGTTTTAGGGGGGTTTTTGGGGAATATATTAGAGTGATGTTTATGTATATTTGGTCCCTCATTGGAGTCCACCTGTGTAGGTTCGGACCCGAGGAACCAAGGACCCCAGCAGTGAGCCAGCTGCTACAGAGTTTGTCAGAGTCAGCCAGAGGTGAGTGGAACTAAGCTTAACCTTTTAAATTAAGAAATGAAATGCTTTTATCATGCTTCATGCATCATGATCATATTATAGGTTGTTTGCATTAGAATTCACGACTATGCCGCATTGTATTATTGTGATAGATGATAGTGGATGGACATTAGGATGATTCATTAGCCTTCTATATACGAAGTCCTGTGGTGCCCATAATAGGGCCGGGCAATACGAAGACCTGTGGTGCCCATAATAGGGCCGGGCAATAACTCCGAGTACGAAGTCCTGTGGTGCCCATAATAGGGCCGGGCAATACGAAGTCCTGTGGTGCCCATAATAGGGTCGGGCATGGAGTTGAGGGATTTTTGAATCAGTCCATCCGTGGTGTGATTTATTTGTGCAGTGACGCATTTCATGATAGCATGTTTTAAATATTCTTTTTATAGTTCTACTCACTGGGCATCTAGCTCACCCCTCTCCCCTAACCCCCAGGTTTGCAGGTACGGGATAGATAGAGAAGGCAAGAAGAAAAAGTCATATGTATGTAATAGTTAGTTTGTGGACATGACAAATGTATTATGATGTAATGTAAAAATGTTCAGGATGTTATGTAATGAGGTTATTGAGGATAGAGTTGTGCTTGACCATAATATATTGTTAATCCCTTTTGTATATACATGATCTTATGTTATGATGTTTATGTAAACTAACTCAACACAGGTTGTTTTGCCTTTAAGGCTTGATGAGATCCCACAGAGGGACTATGTTATGTATATGTTCAGAGTGTGCACAGGTTGAGTTAGTTGATGACAGTATGTATGAAGAAAAGTTTTAAATTTTATGCATGTTGTTGATCATGTATGGGATTATACAGGTTTACAGGTTATATGTCAGGCTTGCTACGGGTCCCGGCGGCCTTAAGTCGACCCAGATCCTAGCGCCGGTAGCGGTCCGGATTTCCGGGGCGTTACATTCAGCTCCCTTGAACTATCTGGGAAAGCCCATCCTGCAAACTCGTTTGCAAACTCCTCCCAAGACATGCTATCCACTTTCGGGTTCACATAATTCTTGAACCACTCTCGTGCCTTCTTGCACTTAAATGTGAACCCAGCCATCTGAATGGCTCTACTATCATCAGCCCCAATCTCATCTGTGATCACCTTGACCCTCTCCAGATACACAAACGGGTCATCCCCTTTTTCATACTGGGGAGCACCCAACTTCATGTAGTCGGTCATCTTGACCTTGCTCCCACTGGCTGAGCTAGGTCTAGGAGGTTGGGTAACTGGGGCTGCTGGTTCGGCTGGCGGAGGAGGAGGTGCAGCATCCCCTGGGGTAGGGTTTGCTGGATTTGGATAGTAAGGTGGAGGTGGATACATTGGGTACTGAGAATATGGTGGGTAGTAGGGTGGGTATGGCATCTGTGTGGGATAAGGGCTAAAGCTGTGGTAGTCCGATGTGCCTCCCATCGAATACCCAGGGTTTTGTGAGAAGGGTGGGTAGTAAGGTGGCTGAACAAATCCCGAGGCCTGAGTGCCTCCTTGGGATTCTCCCATTCCTTCTTCTGACATACTGACTCCCAAACTGCCATCCCTCCTCTGCTCTACATCCATATCATCCCCCATGTCCTCTGACGCTCCTCCCTGAACTGTTCCTCTGACTGATCTGCTTCTTCCCAGATCCAAAGACCTTCTAGGGTCTCTTACTGCTCTTTCTCTGCTAGACCTACTAGACATTGCCCTAGGCAATGCTGGAGGACGGGCGCTCGTGCCCTCATCCTCAGGTGGTACTCCAGTCAATCTTGCTGATCGACGAGTTCCTCTCATCCTGTTTTCTGAAAAACAGTACACATCACATAAACATTAGCATCATATGGTTCATGTGGGCACACATGAACCCGCATCACACATCATAGCATATCATTCATATCATAGCATTTCACATCATCATGTAAGACAGGACTCCACATCCTATCCTAGTGGACATGACCTTTCCTACTGTGCTTGACCTTCTATAACATCTATGAGCCCGACACTCTAGGTCCGACCATATGAACCTAGGGCTCTAATACCATTCTGTAACGACCCGAAAATCGGACCACTACCGGCGCTAGGATCCAGATCGACTTAAGGCCGCCGGGACCCGTAGCAAGCCTGACATGCAACCTGTAAACCTGTTTAATCCCATACATGATCAACAATCATACATAAAAACTTTTCTTTCATACATTCTATCATCCACCAAACTCAACCTGTGCATGCACTGAACATATACATAATCATAAACTTGACCCCTCTGTGGGATCTCATCAAAGCCCCCAATGGGTGGCATAACAAGAGTTGAGTTGGCTAAACATGGACATCAATAACATTCAGATCATGTTTCAAAAGGGATTACATTAAACTATGGTCAAGTACACTTACAATCTCAATATCATTACATTACATATCTATACATCATTATACAATCTTTCATGTCCACTTTCTAACTATTACATACATAAGACTTCATTACTCTTCTTGACTTCTCTGTCTAACCCGTACCTACAAACCTGGGGAATTTGGGAGAGGGGTGAGCTACTAGAGCCCAGTGAGCAGAATAGTAAAGCATTTAAAACATATGGTAACATGAAATGCATCACATCACAACTAATCATATCAAGGATGAACTTGTCACCATTTAGCCCTCTACATAATCCAATCATGCCAGGGGCGTAGTGCAGGCCACACCTGGTCTTTCTCTTATACATAACATAACATACATAATCCATGATGCCGGGGGCGTAGTGCAGGCCACATCCGGTCTTTCTCTTACATAGTGCCAGGGGCGTAGTGCAGGCCACACCTGGACTTCCATATCATATCATCATGTCATAACATATGAGGGCTAATGGATCATTCAACATTCATCCACATCATCAACATATTATGCAATGCAACATATTCGTGATTTCTAATGCAAGCATCCTAGAATATCACATGGCATCCGTGATGCATGAACATGCTCAAAACTGATTTATTTATTTAAAAGCATAAGAGTCATTCCACTCACCTCTGGCTAGCTCTGACAGACACAGAAGCAGCTGAACTCACTGCTGGGGTCCTCGGTTCCTCGGGTCCAAACCTACACAGGTGGACTCAAATGAGGGACCAACATACTATAACATAACTCTAAAAACATCCCCCAAAAACCTCCTAAAACATCTCAAAACATCCATGCAAGAACATGCAAAAGAAGGCTGGACAGGGCACTTTCGGCGGCCGAAAGTCCCTCCAGAGCTGAAAGTCAGGCAGGTTCGGCGGCACCTTCTGCGGCCGAAACTCCCAGACAGAGGCGAAACTCATGCATGTTCGGTGGCACTTTCGGCGGCCGAAACTCCCAGACAGAGACGAAAGTCTCCTTTCGGGGGCAAGCTTCGGCAACCGAAGGCTGCCTCCACAAGAGGGTTCGGCGGCCGAAAGTCCCTTCGGCTGCCGAACCTGGTTTCTCCCAAAGGGCAGAAACTTGGTTCAAACATGCACAAAAGCCTCAAACTCATACCATCATGCATTTAGCTCAACCAAAACATGCACACAAGCTCCTAGGGGTCTCAAACTAACTTAAACCCCAACTACAACACATAAACACAAGCATTGCAAGCCACATTGTTCATGAACATACATTTATACCCATAAACATAACTAAAACCTAAACATGCGTTCTACCCCCATGAACTTCATAAAACTTACTTAAAACATACTATAAGCTAGAGATCGACTCTTACCTCTTGAAGATCGAGAGTAGAGGCGACCAAACTTGGAGTTGGAAGAGATTCGAGTTCTTGGACCTCAAAGCTCCCAAAACTTTGCTCAAAAGCTCAAATCTTCAAAACAAAGTTAAAACAAGTGAAAAACTTGAAGGATCTAGAGGAAAAGCATCAAAGATCGGTGAGGGGCGGCGGAGAGCTCACCTTGGCCGAAAATGGGGAAAAGCTCGCTCGTTTTCGGCTAAGGGACCCTTTTATAGTGGCTGGCCAAGCCACGTTCGGGGGCCGAATGTGCCTCCGCATGCATGCCATGTTCGGCGGCCGAACCTGGACTTCCCTCACTTATGCTTTCGGGGGCCTAAAGCGCACCCGCAACGCATGCATGTTCGGCGGCCGAACCTGAGTTTTCCTCCAAGGTTGTTTTTATTCAAAAACTCATTTCCTTTTCATTCAAAATCATCAAAAACATTAAAACATCTCATGAAAACATGGTTTTACCCTTCTAGAGGTCTCCGACATCCGAGATTCCACCGGACGGTAGGAATTCCAATACCGGAGTCTAGCCGGGTATTACAATGTCCACATTCTAGCTATTACATACACAAGACTTCATTACTCTTGCTAACCTCCTAGTCTACCCTGTACCTGCAAGCCTGGGGGTTAAGGGAGAGGGGTGAGCTACAAGAGCCCAGTGAACAGAATAATAAAACATTTAAAACATATGATAACATGAAATGCATCACATCACAGCTAATCACATCAAGGATGAATTTGTCACCAATAGTCCCCTACATGGTCCAACTGTGCCAGGGGCGTAGAATGGGCCTCGCTGGTCTTTCTCTTACATAACATAACATAACATAATATGGTCCAACTGTGCCAGGGGCGTAGAATGGCCCTCACTGGTCTTTCTCTGACATGGTGCCAGGGGCGTAGAATGGGCCTCACTGGTCTTCCGTACCGTATCATCATCATCATAACATATGAGGACTAAAGGATCATTCAACATTCATCCACATCATCAACATATTATGCAATGCAACATATTTGTGAGTCTAATGCAAACACCCTATTATATCTCATGGCATTCATGATGCGTGAATCATGCTAAAATTGATTTATTTATTTAAAAGTATAAGGGTTATTCCACACACCTCTGGCTGAAGCTCTACTGACTCAAAAGCAGCTGAACTCACTGCTGGGGTCCTCGGTTCCTCGGGTCCGAACCTACACAGGTGGACTCAAATGAGGGACTAAACAACTAGAACATAACTCTAAAAACATCCCTAAAAAACCCCCTAGAACATCATGAAACAACCATAGAAAAACTTGCAAAAGAGGGCTGGACAGGGCACTTTCGGCGGCAGGTTCGGCGGCCGAAAGTCCCTCAAGAGCCGAAAGTCAGGCAGGTTCGGCAGCACCTTCGGCGGCCGAAACTCCCAGACAGAGGTGAAACTCATGCATGTTCGGCGGCACTTTCGGCGGCCGAAACTCCCAGACAGAGACGAAAGTCTCCTTTCGGGGGCAAGCTTCGGCAGCCGAAGGCTGCTTCCACAAGCATGTTCGGCGGCCAAAAGTTCCTTCGGCTGCCGAACCTGGTTTCTCCCTTAGTGGCAGAAACTCAGCTCTTCTATGCATATACGCCTCCCAAACCAACCAAACATGCATAAACCTATTCTACAACACACATACCCA
The DNA here is from genome assembly GCF_001659605.2 of Manihot esculenta. Classification (NCBI taxonomy): domain Eukaryota; kingdom Viridiplantae; phylum Streptophyta; class Magnoliopsida; order Malpighiales; family Euphorbiaceae; genus Manihot; species Manihot esculenta. The sequence continues at coordinate 34,159,275 of NC_035162.2, read as the reverse complement.
AGCATACAAGCTCCTAGGGGCTTCAAACCATCTAAAACCCCATCTACAACACATCAAACATGCATTTACAAGCCACATTGTTCAAAAAACACAACATAAACTCATAAACCTAATCATAAGCTAAACATGCATTCTACCCCATGGATCTACATAAAACTTACTTAAAACATGCAATGAGCTTAAGATCGGCTCTTACCTCTTGAAGATCGAGAGAGAGACGACCTAATCTTGGAGATGGGAGATTTTCAACTTCCTTGGATCTCCAAGCTCAAAACTTGCTCAAAACTTGAAAATCTTCAAAATAAGATGAAAACTTGTGAAAATCGTGAAAGATTTGAAGGAAGAACTCAAAGATTGGTGATGGACGGCGGAGAGCTCACCTTGGCCGAAAATGGGGAGAAAAGCTCGCTTATTTCAGCTAAAGGACCCTTTTATAGTGGCTGGCCAGGCCACGTTCGGGGGCCGAACGTGCCTCCGCATGCATGCCATGTTCGGTGGCCGAACCTGGACTTCCCTCACTTATGCCTTCGGGGGCCTAAGGCACACCCGAAATGCCTGCATGTTCGGCGGCCGAACTTGAGGTTCGGCGGCCGAACCTGGGTTTTCCTCCAAGGTTATTTTCATGCAAAAACTCATTTCCATCTTACTTAAAATCATAAAACACATTAAAACATTTTATGAAAACATAGTTTTACCCTTCTAGAGGTCTCCGACATCAGAGATTCCACCGGACGGTAGGAATTCTGATACCGGGGTCTAGCCGGGTATTACAAGGATCTATTGCTTTAAAAATTTTTCTATGCATGGCTTTAGTTAGATTCAAATGGAAAGAAAGTTGTATTTTATATTTTTTTATTATAAGTGTAAAGTTGATGAAACTTGTAACGACCCGAAAATCGGACCGCTACCGGCGCTAGGATTCGGGTCGACTTAAGGCCGCCGGGACCCGTAGCAAGCCAAACATACATCCTGGAAACCTGTTTAATCCCATACATGATCAAGAAAATACATAAAAATTTAAAATCTTTCTTTCAAATATCCAACTCAACCTGAACATATACTGTGCATAGTCATAATCATAATTATGATCCCTCTGTAGGATCTCATCAATGCCCCAATGGGCAATACATCATGAGATGAGTTGGCTTTCATAAACATTATAAAACATATTTGATCATGTAATAAAAGGGATTCCTCATACACAATGTCAAGCATATCTAATCCTCAATATCATTACATGACTGAAACTATACTTTTACATAACATTAATACATTTATCATGTCCACACTATCTATTACATATACCAGACTTTATTACTCTTGTAAACCTCCTGGTCTACCCTGTACCTGCAAACCTGGGGAAATGGGAGAGGGGTGAGCTACTAGAGCCCAGTGAGCAGAATAATAAAATCATTTAAATCATATGGATCATGGAATGCATCACATCACAGCTAATCACATCAAGGATGAACTTGTCACCAATAGCCCTCTACATGGTCCAACTGTGCCAGAACGTAGAATGGGTCCTGGTCTTTCCCTTACATATCATAACATAACAGTGTCCAACTGTGCCAGAACGTAGAATGGGTCCTGGTCTTTCCCTTACATAGTGCCAGCGAACGTAGAATGGGTCCCACTGGTCTTACTTTCCGTACCGTACATATCACATCGTCATATCATAGATCGAGGGCTATGGATCATCCAACATTCATCCACATCAACATAAAAATATGCAATGCAACATATTCGTGAATTCTAATGCAAGCAACCTAATTCATCACATGGCATTCATGATGCGTGAAACATGCTAAAAGTTCATTCTTTGCTTTAAAACATAATAAGTTATTCCACTCACCTCTGGATAGCTCTGACCAGACACTGGGGCAACAGACTCACTGCTGGGGTCCTCGGTTCCTCGGGTCCGAACCTACACAGGTGGACTCAAATGAGGGACCAAACAAACATGAACATAACTCTAAACTATCCCCCAAAACCCCCTAAAACATCATGGAATAATCATAGAAAAACATGTAAGAAATGGCTGAACAGGGCACTTTCGGCGGCAGGTTCGGCGGCCGAAAGTCCCTCCAGAGCCGAAAGTCAGGCAGGTTCGGCGGCACCTTCGGCGGCCGAAACTCCCAGACAGAGACGAAAGTCTCTTTTCGGGGGCAACTTTGGCAGCCAAAAGGCCTGCCTTCCCAGCCATGTTCGGCGGCCGAAAGTTCCTTCGGCTGCCGAACCTGGTTTCTGCCAAAGGGCAGAAACTTGGCTCCCTTATGCATTTATGCCTCCAAAACTAACCAAACATGCATAAACCTATTCTACAACATTCCTCAATCATACACAAGCAAACATACAAGTTCCTAGGGGCATCAAACCATCAAAACCCCAACTACAACACACAAGCAACTCACATTGCTCAAAAACACATATAAAACCCATAAACCTAACCAAGAGCTAAACATGCATTCTACCCCATAGATCTTGCATAAAACTTACTTTAAACATAAAATGAGCTTAAGATCGGCTCTTACCTCTTGTAGATCGAGGGAGAGGCGTCCTAAACTCGGAGGTGGGAGGTTTTGAGTTTTTAAACCTCAAAGCTCTAAAACTTTGCTCAAAGCTTGAAAATCTTCAAAACCAGATAAAAACTCATGAAAATCGAGTAAGATGGGAAGGAAAGAACTCAAGATCAGTGAGGGGCGGCGGAAAGCTCACCTTGGCCGAAAATGGGGAAAAGCTCGCCCGTTTTCGGCTAAGGGACCCTTTTATAGTGGCTGGCCAGGCCACGTTCGGGGGCCGAACGTGCCTCCGCATGCATGCCATGTTCGGCGGCCGAACCTGGACTTCCCTCACTTGTGCTTTCGGGGGCCTAAAGGCGCTCCCGAAGGAATGCATGTTCGTCGGCCGAACCTGAGTTTTCCTTCAAGGTTGTTTTCATGCAAAAACTCATTTCCACTTTACTTAAAACCATGAAATACCTTAAAACATTTTATAAAAACATGATTCTACCCTACTAAAGGCTCCCGACATCCGAGATTCCACCGGACGGTAGGAATTCCGATACCGGAGCCTAGCCGGGTATTACATTCTCCCCCCCTTAAGAACATTCGTCCCCGAATGTTCCTCAACTAGCACATAGCATGACATGAAACATAACATACATACATAGCACATAAACACATAGAGATCTAACCTTAAAAGAGATGAGGGTACTGCTGGAGCATAGACTCCCGTGTCTCCCAAGTGCATTCCTCCAAGTTGTGGTGGTTCCACAAGACTTTCACCATCGGGATTTCCTTGTTTCTTAACTTTCTGATCTGGGTGTCTATGATCCGTACTGGCTGTTCAACATAGGTGAGATCCTCTTGGACCTCCACATCAGGCTCACTAAGAACCTTGCTCGGATCTGACACAAACTTCCTCAACATCGAAACATGGAAAACCGGATGGATTCTTTCCATTGAAGCAGGTAAATCCAGCTTGTACGACACATTCCCAATCTTTTGCAAGATTTCAAAGGGTCCGATGTATCGTGGGGCTAGTTTACCTTTCTTCCCGAAGCGAACCACTCCCTTCATAGGAGGCACCTTGAGCAATACCAGATCCCCCTCCTGAAACTCTAACTGCCTTCTGCGGATGTCTGCATAACTCTTCTGTCTGCTGGCAGCAGTCTTGATCCTTTCTCTGATTATGGGTACCACCCTGCTGGTAATCTCTACTAGCTCAGGCCCTGCCAAGGCCTTTTCTCCAACCTCTTCCCAGCAAATAGGTGATCTGCACTTCCTTCCATATAAAGCTTCATATGGAGCCATCCCGATGCTAGCATGATGGCTGTTATTGTAGGCAAACTCCACCAAAGGTAGATGCTGCCTCCAAGAACCGCCAAAGTCCAGCACACACATCCTGAGCATATCCTCGATGGTCTGGATGGTCCTTTCTGACTGTCCGTCCGTCTGTGGATGGAAAGCAGTGCTAAAATCCAACCTAGTACCCATGGCGTTCTGCAGACTCCGCCAAAATCTGGAGGTGAACTGGGGCCCTCTATCTGACACTATAGAAACAGGAACCCCATGCAGTCTGACGATTTCATCCACATACACCTGCGCCAACTTGTCCACAGAATAGCCACTCCTGACAGGAATGAAGTGAGCAGATTTAGTGAGTCTGTCCACAATCACCCATATAGAGTCCAATCTGTTGGACGCCGCCGGTAACCCCACTACAAAGTCCATAGCTATATTTTCCCATTTCCATTCTGAAATAGGTAGCGGGTTAAGCATTCCAGCCGGCTTCTGATGTTCCAGCTTCACCCTCTGACACACTTCGCAGGCTGACACAAACTGTGCCACTTCTTTCTTCATAGCTGGCCACCAATAAACCTTCTTTAGATCTTGATACATCTTGGTGGCCCCGGGGTGAACGCTGTATCTTGCATTATGAGCTTCTCTCATAATGTCTCCTTTTAGCTTTATGTCATCTGGTACACATAGTCTGCTCCCATAGCGGAGGATCCCCTTACTGTCGAATCTGAACTCACTATCATTGCCTGACTGAACAGTCCTGGCAATCTTCACTAACTCCGGGTCCTCATGCTGTTTCTGAGCCACCTGCTCCAGAAACACGGGTGCCACTCTCATTTGGGCCACCAAGGCACCTGTACCAGACAACTCCATCTGTAGACCCTCCTCAATGAGCTTGTAGAGCTCCTTCACCACTGGCCTCCTCTCTGCCGATATGTGGGATAAGCTACCGAGTGATTTCCGGCTTAGGGCGTCTGCCACGACATTCGCCTTACCCGGATGGTACTGAATCTTGCAATCATAGTCCCTCAGCAGCTCCACCCATCTCCTCTGTGTCAAATTCAAATCTCTTTGACTCAGGATGTACTGTAGGCTCTTATGATCTGTAAAGATCTCATATTTAACCCCATAGAGGTAATGCCTCCACATCTTGAGTGCAAAGATTACTGCTGCCATCTCAAGGTCATGTGTGGGGTAATTCAACTCATGCTTCTTTAGCTGCTTAGAAGCATAAGTAATCATCCTCTCATTCTGCATCAGCACACAACCCAGTCCCACACGGGACGCATCACAAAAGACTGTAAAGTCCTCATCACTAGATGGCAGAGCTAAAACTGGTGCTGAAGTCAACCTCTTCTTAAGCTCTTCAAAACTCTCTTCGCACTGGTCGGTCCACACAAACTTCTGATTCTTCCTGGTTAACCTGGTCAGAGGAGCTGCTATCTTCGAGAAGTCCTGAACGAACCTCTTGTAGTAACCTGCCAAACCCAAGAAACTTCTAATCTCTGTCACTAAAGTGGGTCTAGGCCAGTTAGCCACAGTTTCTGTCTTCTTGGGGTCCACCTCAATCCCATTCTCTGACACTACATGCCCCAAGAACGAAATGCTCCTCAGCCAGAACTCACACTTAGAGAACTTGGCATACAAGCCATGTTCCCTCAAAGTCTGCAGAACCAACCTCAGATGATGGGCATGCTCCTCTGCATTCCTGGAATACACTAAGATATCATCTATGAAGACAATAACGAAGTGATCCAGGTACTGGCTAAATACTCTGTTCATGAGGTCCATGAATGTTGCAGAGGCGTTGGTTAACCCGAACGGCATTACAAGGAATTCAAAATGCCCATATTTGGTCCTGAAAGCTGTCTTCGGCACATCTTCATCCCTTATCCTTAGCTGATGGTACCCCGATCTCAGATCTATTTTGGAGAAACAACCCGCTCCTGCTAGCTGGTCGAATAGATCATCGATCCTTGGCAGAGGGTACCTATTTGTGGTAGTGACTTTGTTCAACTGCCTGTAGTCGATACAAAGTCTGAGGGATCCATCCTTCTTTCTCACAAACAAGACTGGAGCACCCCATGGTGAGGTACTCTGTCGGATGAAACCCTTTTCTACCAGCTCTTGCAACTGTTCTTTCAACTCTTTCAACTCGGCTGGGGCCACCCTGTAGGGAGGGATAGAGATCGGTCTAATTCCAGGCACCAACTCTATCTCGAACTCTATTTCCCTAGCAGGTGGTAAACCTGGAAGCTCATCAGGAAAGACATCCTGAAACTCTCTGACAACTGGCACCGAGGCTGGCTCCCTGACCTGACTACTAAGCTCTCTCACATGAGCCAAATACCCCTGACATCCCTTCCTAAGCAACCTACGAGCCTGAAGAGCTGATATCAGACCTCTAGGTGTACCCCTTTTGTCTCCTCTGAAGACGACCTCTGACCCGTTCTGATCTCTGAACCTGACTACCTTGTCCCTGCAGTCCAAGGTAGCACCATGAGTAGATAGCCAATACATCCCTAGAATGACGTCAAAGTCTGTCAAATCTAGAACCACAAGGTCGGCGGAGAGGCATCTTCCCTCAACAAAAACTGGACTGTACTGGCAAACTGACACTGCCACTGACGGGTCACACTTGGGTCCACTGACCCATAGGGGACACTCTAACCCAGAGACTATCAGACCCAACCTCTCGACGGCTCTCGGAGCAATAAATGAATGAGATGCACCCGGGTCCATTAAAGCATACACATCAGAACACCCAATGACGAGATTACCTGACACCACGGTGTTGGATGTGTTAGCCTCCTGCTGAGTCATGGTGAAGATCCTGGCTGGAGCTGATGGACCTTCACCTCGGGAACCAGAAGAAGAGGCTGCCCCTCTCCCTCTACCTCTGCCACTGCCCTGAGTTGTGGCTGGAGCTGCTGGCTGTGCCACACTACCGGAGGCTGTCTGCTGGGGCTGGCCCATAAAAGGTGCTCTAGGACAATCCTGAGCCATGTGTCCCTCCTGTCCACATCTGAAACATGAATTAGTCCCAGCTCGACACACTCCCCTGTGCGGTCTTCCACATCTCTGGCATTCTGTACCATCTGAGCCTGAGCTCGAGCCACCGCCAAATCCCAGACCGGACTTCAACTTACTCCAAAACTTATTCTTCTTCGGCTTCTTGGTGGTGTTATCCCACCTCTTCTTACTTGAGCTCTGAGAAGAGAGACCTGGCCCTCCTCTGCCTGGGGTCTTAACCCCTGAAAACTGGGTCACTGACTGCTTCACTGACCCCTCAACTATAGCACTCGCCTCCATCCTTCGAGCCATATCCACCACAGTGTGGAAACTTTCTCTCTCAGCTGACTGAATCAACGAGGAGTACCTAGAATGCAACTTCATAACATATCTCTTGGCTTTCTTCGTATCTGTATCTAGAGCTTGCCCTGAAAAAGGCAATAGCTCCAAGAATTTATCCGTGAACTCCTCTACACCCATGTGCTCTGACTGCCTCAGTTGCTCAAACTCAATCATTTTCAGTTCTCTGGAACTGTCTGGAAAAGCCTATCCAGCGAACTCATTCGCAAATTCCTCCCATGTCATGCCGTCTAGTCTCGGGTCCACATAACACTTGAACCATTCCCGTGCCTTCTTGCACTTTAAGGTGAACCCTGCCATCTGAATGGCCCTGCTATCATCCGCCCCTAGCTCATCAGTTATTGTCTTCACCACTCTCAGATACTCAAAGGGGTCATCCCCTGACTTGTATTTGGGAGCATCCAGCTTGAGGTAATATGTCATCTTTACTTTGCTCCCACCGGCTGAGCTAGGTCTGGGAGGTTGAGTAACTGGGGCTGCTGGTTCTGTAGGTGGAGGAGGTGGAGGAGGTGGAGGTGCAGCATTCCCCGAGGTGGGGTTTGCTGGGTTTGGATAAAAGGGTGAGGGTGGATAAGCTGGGTACTGTGTGTAAGGTGGATAGAAAGGTGGATAAGGCATGTAGGTAGGGTAGGGGTTAAAGCTGGAGAAATCCGATGTACCTCCCATCGGGTACCCTGAACCCTGCGGGAAGGGTGGATAGTGGGGTGGAAAACCATACCCCGAGGCCTGAACGCCTCCCTGAGACTCCCCTGTCCCTTCTTCCTCCATGCTAACATCCAGGTTCCCATCCCTCCTCTGATCCTCTTCCGTAACCTCCCTCACATCTAAAGAACTTCCTCCTCTATCTGTCCCCCTTCTGCTAGCGTCAAAAGACCTTCTAGGGTCCCTTGACACTCTCTCTCTGTTGGCTCTACAAGACATTGCCCTAGGCAATGTAGGAGGACGGGCGCTCGTGCCCTCATCCTCAGGTGGCACTCCAGTCAATCGTGCAAATCGACGAGTTCCTCTCATCCTGTTTTCTGAAAAACAGTACACATCATACAAACATTAGCATCACATGGTTCATGTGGGCACACATGAACCCTCATCACATATACATCATTCATATCATAGCATCAATGCACATGTATATAATCATGGCATTTCACATCATCATACAAGACAGGACTCCACATCCTATCCTAGTGGACATGATCTTTCCTATTGTGCTTGACCTTCTAGAACATCTATGAGCCCGACACTCTAGGTCCGATCCTATGAACCTAGGGCTCTGATACCATTCTGTAATGACCCGAAAATCGGACCGCTACCGGCGCTAGGATCCGGGTCGACTTAAGGCCGCCGGGACCCGTAGCAAGCCAAACATACATCCTGGAAACCTGTTTAATCCCATACATGATCAAGAAAATACATAAAATTTTAAAACCTTTCTTTCAAATATCCAACTCAACCTGAACATATACTGTGCATAGTCATAATCATAATTATGATCCCTCTGTGGGATCTCATCAATGCCCCAATGGGCAATACATCATGACATGAGTTGGCTTTCATAAACATTATAAAACATATTTGATCATGTAATAAAAGGGATTCCTCATACACAATGTCAAGCACAATATCTAATCCTCAATATCATTACATGACTGAAACTATACTTTTACATAACATTAATACATTTATCATGTCCACACTATTTATTACATATACCAGACTTCATTACTCTTGTAAACCTCCTGGTCTACCCTGTACCTGCAAACCTGGGGAAATGGGAGAGGGGTGAGCTACTAGAGCCCAGTGAGCAGAATAATAAAAACATTTAAATCATATGGATCATGGAATGCATCACATCACAGCTAATCACATCAAGGATGAACTTGTCACCAATAGCCCTCTACATGGTCCAACTGTGCCAGAACGTAGAATGGGTCATGGTCTTTCCCTTACATATCATAACATAACAGTGTCCAACTGTGCCAGAACGTAGAATGGGTCCTGGTCTTTCCCTTACATAGTGCCAGCGAACGTAGAATGGGTCCCACTGGTCTTACTTTCCGTACCGTACATATCACATCGTCATATCATAGATCGAGGGCTATGGATCATCCAACATTCATCCACATCAACATAAAAATATGCAATGCAACATATTCGTGAATTCTAATGCAAGCAACCTAATTCATCACATGGCATTCATGATGCGTGAAACATGCTAAAAGTTCATTCTTTGCTTTAAAACATAATAAGTTATTCCACTCACCTCTGGATAGCTCTGACCAGACACTGGGGCAACAGACTCACTGCTGGGGTCCTCGGTTCCTCGGGTCCGAACCTACACAGGTGGACTCAAATGAGGGACCAAACATACATGAACATAACTCTAAACTATCCCCCAAAACCCCCTAAAACATCATGGAATAATCATAGAAAAACATGCAAGAAATGGCTGAACAGGGCACTTTCGGCGGCAGGTTCGGCGGCCGAAAGTCCCTCCAGAGCCGAAAGTCAGGCAGGTTCGGCAGCACCTTCGGCGGCCGAAACTCCCAGACAGAGGCGAAACTCATGCATGTTCGGCGGCACCTTCGGCGGCCGAAAGTCCCAGACAGAGACGAAAGTCTCTTTTCGGGGGCAACTTCGGCAGCCGAAAGGCCTGCCTTCCCAGCCATGCTCGGCGGCCGAAAGTTCCTTCGGCTGCCGAACCTGGTTTCTACCAAAGGGCAGAAACTTGGCTCCCTTATGCATTTATGCCTCCAAAACTTACCAAACATGCATAAACCTATTCTACAACATTCCTCAATCATACACAAGCAAACATACAAGTTCCTAGGGGCATCAAACCATCAAAACCCCAACTACAACACACAAGCAACTCACATTGCTCAAAAACACATATAAAACCCATAAACCTAACCAAGAGCTAAACATGCATTCTACCCCATAGATCTTGCATAAAACTTACTTTAAACATAAAATGAGCTTAAGATCGGCTCTTACCTCTTGTAGATCGAGGGAGAGGCGTCCTAAACTCGGAGGTGGGAGGTTTTGAGTTTTTGAACCTCAAAGCTCCAAAACTTTACCCAAAGCTTGAAAATCTTCAAAACCAGATAAAAACTCATGAAAATCGAGTAAGATGGGAAGGAAAGAACTCAAGATCGGTGAGGGGCGGCGGAAAGCTCACCTTGGCCGAAAATGGGGAAAAGTTCGCCCGTTTTCGGCTAAGGGACCCTTTTATAGTGGCTGGCTAGGCCACGTTCGGGGGCCGAACGTGCCTCCGCATGCATGCCATGATCGGCGGCCGAACTTGAGGTTCGGCGGCTGAACCTGGACTTTCCTCACTTGTGCTTTCGGGGGCCTAAAGGCGCTCCCGAAGGCATGCATGTTCGGCGGCCGAACTTGAGGTTCGGCGGCCGAACCTGAGTTTTCCTTCAAGGTTGTTTTCATGGAAAAACTCATTTCCACTTTACTTAAAACCATGAAATACCTTAAAACATTTTATAAAAACATGATTCTACCCTACTAGAGGCTCCCGACATCCGAGATTCCACCGGACGGTAGGAATTTCGATACCGGAGTCTAGCCGGGTATTACATTCTCCCCCCCCTTAAGAACATTCGTCCCCGAATGTTCCTCAACTAGCACATAGCATGGCATGAAACATAACATACATACATAGCACATAAACACATAGAGATCTAACCTTAAAAGAGATGAGGGTACTGCTGGAGCATAGACTCCCGTGTCTCCCAAGTGCATTCCTCCAAGTTGTGGTGGTTCCACAAGACTTTCACCATCGGGATTTCCTTGTTTCTTAACTTTCTAATCTGGGTGTCTATGATCCGTACTGGCTGTTCAACATAGGTGAGATCCTCTTGGACCTCCACATCAGGCTCACTAAGAACCTTGCTCGGATCTGACACAAACTTCCTCAACATCGAAACATGGAAAACCGGATGGATTCTTTCCATTGAAGCAGGTAAATCCAGCTTGTACGACACATTCCCAATCTTTTGCAAGATTTCAAAGGGTCCGATGTATCGTGGGGCTAGTTTACCTTTCTTCCCGAAGCGAACCACTCCCTTCATAGGAGACACCTTGAGCAATACCAGATCCCCCTCCTGAAACTCTAACTGCCTTCTGCGGATGTCTGCATAACTCTTCTGTCTGCTGGCAGCAGTCTTGATCCTTTCTCTGATTATGGGTACCACCCTGCTGGTAATCTCTACTAGCTCAGGCCCTGCCAAGGCCTTTTCTCCAACCTCTTCCCAGCAAACAGGTGATCTGCACTTCCTTCCATATAAAGCTTCATATGGAGCCATCCCGATGCTAGCATGATGGCTGTTATTGTAGGCAAACTCCACCAAAGGTAGATGCTGCCTCCAAGAACCGCCAAAGTCCAGCACACACATCCTGAGCATATCCTCGATGGTCTGGATGGTCCTTTCTGACTGTCCGTCCGTCTGTGGATGGAAAGCAGTGCTAAAATCCAACCTAGTACCCATGGCGTTCTGCAGACTCCGCCAAAATCTGGAGGTGAACTGGGGCCCTCTATCTGACACTATAGAAACAGGAACCCCATGCAGTCTGACGATTTCATCCACATACACCTGCGCCAACTTGTCCACAGAATAGCCACTCCTGACAGGAATGAAGTGAGCAGATTTAGTGAGTCTGTCCACAATCACCCATATAGAGTCCAATCTCTTGGACGCCGCCGGTAACCCCACTACGAAGTCCATAGCTATATTTTCCCATTTCCATTCTGAAATAGGTAGCGGGTTAAGCATTCCAGCCGGCTTCTGATGTTCCAGCTTCACCCTCTGACACACTTCGCAGGCTGACACAAACTGTGCCACTTCTTTCTTCATAGCTGGCCACCAATAAACCTTCTTTAGATCTTGATACATCTTGGTGGCCCCGGGGTGAACGCTGTATCTTGCATTATGAGCTTCTCTCATAATGTCTCCTTTTAGCCGTATGTCATCTGGTACACATAGTCTGCTCCCATAGCGGAGGATCCCCTTGCTGTCGAATCTGAACTCACTATCATTGCCTGACTGAACAGTCCTGGCAATCTTCACTAACTCCGGGTCCTCATGCTGTTTCTGAGCCACCTGCTCTAGAAACACGGGTGCCACTCTCATTTGGGCCACCAATGCACCTGTACCAGACAACTCCATCTGTAGACCCTCCTCAATGAGCTTGTAGAGCTCCTTCACCACTGGCCTCCTCTCTGCCGATATGTGGGATAAGCTACCGAGTGATTTCCGGCTTAGGGCGTCTGCCACGACATTCGCCTTACCCGGATGGTACTGAATCTTGCAATCATAGTCACTCAACAGCTCCACCCATCTCCTCTGTGTCAAATTCAAATCTCTTTGACTCAGGATGTACTGTAGGCTCTTATGATCTGTAAAGATCTCACATTTAACCCCATAGAGGTAATGCCTCCACATCTTGAGTGTAAAGATTACTGCTGCCATCTCAAGGTCATGTGTGGGGTAATTCAACTCATGCTTCTTTAGCTGCCTAGAAGCATAAGCAATCATCCTCTCATTCTGCATCAGCACACAACCCAGTCCCACACGGGACGCATCACAAAAGACTGTAAAGTCCTCATCACTAGATGGCAGAGCTAAAACTGGTGCTGAAGTCAACCTCTTCTTAAGCTCTTCAAAACTCTCTTCGCACTGGTCGGTCCACACAAACTTCTGATTCTTCCTGGTTAACCTGGTCAGAGGAGCTGCTATCTTCGAGAAGTCCTGAACGAACCTCCTGTAGAAACCTGCCAAACCCAAAAAACTTCTAATCTCTGTCACTGAAGTGGGTCTAGGCTAGTTTGCCACAGTTTCTGTCTTCTTGGGGTCCACCTCAATCCCATTCTCTGACACTACATGCCCCAAGAACGAAATGCTCCTCAGCCAGAACTCACACTTAGAGAACTTGGCATACAAGCCATGTTCCCTCAAAGTCTGCAGAACCAACCTCAGATGATGGGCATGCTCCTCTGCATTCCTGGAATACACTAAGATATCATCTATGAAGACAATAACGAAGTGATCCAGGTACTGGCTAAATACTCTATTCATGAGGTCCATGAATGCTGCAGGGGCATTGGTTAACCCGAACGGCATTACAAGGAATTCAAAATGCCCATATCTGGTCCTGAAAGCTGTCTTCGGCACATCTTCATCCCTTATCCTTAGCTGATGGTACCCCGATCTCAGATCTATTTTGGAGAAACAACCCGCTCCTGCTAGCTGGTCGAATAGATCATCGATCCTTGGTAGAGGGTACCTATTTTTGGTAGTGACTTTGTTCAACTGCCTGTAGTCGATACAAAGTCTGAGGGATCCATCCTTCTTTCTCACAAACAAGACTGGAGCACCCCAAGGTGAGGTACTCTGTCGGATGAAACCCTTTTCTACCAGCTCTTGCAACTGTTCTTTCAACTCTTTCAACTCGGCTGAGGCCATCCTGTAGGGAGGGATAGAGATCGGTCTAGTTCCAGGCACCAACTCTATCTCGAACTCTATTTCCCTAGCAGGTGGTAAACCTGGAAGCTCATCAGGAAAGACATCCTGAAACTCTCTGACAACTGGCACCGAGGCTGGCTCCCTGACCTGACTACTAAGCTCTCTCACATGAGCCAAATACCCCTGACATCCCTTCCTAAGCAACCTACGAGCCTGAAGAGCTGATATCAGACCTCTAGGTGTACCCCTTTTGTCTCCTCTGAAGACGACCTCTGACCCGTTCTGATCTCTGAACCTGACTACCTTGTCCCTGCAGTCCAAGGTAGCACCATGGGTAGATAGCCAATCCATCCCTAGAATGACGTCAAAGTCTGTCAAATCTAGAACCACAAGGTCGGCGGAGAGGCATCTTCCCTCAACAAAAACTGGACTGTACTGGCAGACTGACACTGCCACTGACGGGTCACACTTGGGTCCACTGACCCATAGGGGACACTCTAACCCAGAGACTATCAGACCCAACCTCTCGACGGCTCTCGGAGCAATAAATGAATGAGATGCACCCGGGTCCATTAAAGCATACACATCAGAACACCCAATGACGAGATTACCTGACACCACGGTGTTGGATGTGTTAGCCTCCTGCTGAGTCATGGTGAAGATCCTAGCTGGAGCTGATGGACCTTCACCTCGGGAACCAGAAGAAGAGGCTGCCCCTCTCCCTCTACCTCTGCCACTGCCCTGAGTTATGGCTGGAGCTGCTGGCTGTGCCACACTACCGGAGGCTGTCTGCTGGGGCTGGCCCATAAAAGGTGCTCTAGGACAATCCTGAGCCATGTGTCCCTCCTGTCCACATCTGAAACATGAATTAGTCCCAGCTCGACACACTCCCCTGTGCGGTCTTCCACATCTCTGGCATTCTGTACCATCTGAGCCTGAGCTCGAGCCACCGCCAAATCCCAGACCGGACTTCAACTTACTCTAAAACTTATTCTTCTTCGGCTTCTTGGTGGTGTTATCCCACCTCTTCTTACTTGAGCTCTGAGAAGAGAGACCTGGCCCTCCTCTGCCTGGGGTCTTAACCCCTGAAAACTGGGTCACTGACTGCTTCACTGACCCCTCAACTATAGCACTCGCCTCCATCCTTCGAGCCATATCCACCACAGTGCGAAAACTTTCTCTCTCTGCTGACTGAATCAACGAGGAGTACCTAGAATGCAACTTCATAACATATCTCTTGGCTTTCTTTGTATCTGTATCTAGAGCTTGCCCTGAAAAAGGCAATAGCTCCAAGAATTTATCCGTGAACTCCTCTACACCCATGTGCTCTGACTGCCTCAGTTGCTCAAACTCAATCATTTTCAGTTCTCTGGAACTGTCTGGAAAAGCCCATCCAGCGAACTCATTCGCAAATTCCTCCCATGTCATGCCGTCTGGTCTCGGGTCCACATAACACTTGAACCATTCCCGTGCCTTCTTGCACTTTAAGGTGAACCCTACCATCTGAATGGCCCTGCTATCATCCGCCCCTAGCTCATCAGTTATTGTCTTCACCACTCTCAGATACTCAAAGGGGTCATCCCCTGACTTGTATTTGGGAGCATCCAGCTTGAGGTAATCTGTCATCTTTACTTTGCTCCCACCGGCTGAGCTAGGTCTGGGAGGTTGAGTAACTGGGGCTGCTGGTTCTGTAGGTGGAGGAGGTGGAGGTGCAGCATTCCCCGAGGTGGGGTTTGCCGGGTTTGGATAAAAGGGTGAGGGTGGATAAGCTGGGTACTGTGTGTAAGGTGGATAGAAAGGTGGATAAGGCATGTAGGTAGGGTAGGGGTTAAAGCTGGAGAAATCCGATGTACCTCCCATCGGGTACCCTGAACCCTGCGGGAAGGGTGGATAGTGGGGTGGAAAACCATACCCCGAGGCCTGAACGCCTCCCTGAGACTCCCTTGTCCCTTCTTCCTCCATGCTAACATCTAGGTTCCCATCCCTCCTCTGATCCTCTTCCGTAACCTCCCTCACATCTGAAGAACTTCCTCCTCTATCTGTCCCCCTTCTGCTAGCGTCAAAAGACCTTCTAGGGTCCCTTGACACTCTCTCTTTGTTGGCTCTACAAGACATTGCCCTAGGCAATGTAGGAGGACGGGCGCTCGTGCCCTCATCCTCAGGTGGCACTCCAGTCAATCGTGCAGATCGACGAGTTCCTCTCATCCTGTTTTCTGAAAAACAGTACACATCATACAAACATTAGCATCACATGGTTCATGTGGGCACACATGAACCCTCATCACATATACATCATTCATATCATAGCATCAATGCACATGTATATAATCATGGCATTTCACATCATCATACAAGACAGGACTCCACATCCTATCCTAGTGGACATGATCTTTCCTATTGTGCTTGACCTTCTAGAACATCTATGAGCACGACACTCTAGGTCCGATCCTTTGAACCTAGGGCTCTGATACCATTCTGTAACGACCCGAAAATCGGACCGCTACCGGAGCTAGGATCCGGGTCGACTTAAGGCCGCCGGGACCCGTAGCAAGCCAAACATACATCCTGGAAACCTGTTTAATCCCATACATGATCAAGAAAATACATAAAAATTTAAAACCTTTCTTTCAAATATCCAACTCAACCTGAACATATACTGTGCATAGTCATAATCATAATTATGATCCCTCTGTGGGATCTCATCAATGCCCCAATGGGCAATACATCATGAGATGAGTTGGCTTTCATAAACATTATAAAACATATTTGATCATGTAATAAAAGGGATTCCTCATACACAATGTCAAGCACAATATCTAATCCTCAATATCATTACATGACTGAAACTATACTTTTACATAACATTAATACATTTATCATGTCCACACTATCTATTACATATACCAGATTTCATTACTCTTGTAAACCTCCTGGTCTACCCTGTACCTGCAAACCTGGGGAAATGGGAGAGGGGTGAGCTACTAGAGCCCAGTGAGCAGAATAATAAAAACATTTAAATCATATGGATCATGGAATGCATCACATCACAGCTAATCACATCAAGGATGAACTTGTCACCAATAGCCCTCTACATGGTCCAACTGTGCCAGAATGTAGAATGGGTCCTGGTCTTTCCCTTACATATCATAACATAACAGTGTCCAACTGTGCCAGAACGTAGAATGGGTCCTGGTCTTTCCCTTACATAGTGCCAGCGAACGTAGAATGGGTCCCACTGGTCTTACTTTCCGTACCGTACATATCACATCGTCATATCATAGATCGAGGGCTATGGATCATCCAACATTCATCCACATCAACATAAAAATATGCAATGCAACATATTCGTGAATTCTAATGCAAGCAACCTAATTCATCACATGGCATTCATGATGCGTGAAACATGCTAAAAGTTCATTCTTTGCTTTAAAACATAATAAGTTATTCCACTCACCTCTGGATAGCTCTGACTAGACACTGGGGCAACAGACTCACTGCTGGGCTCCTCGGTTCCTCGGGTCCGAACCTACTCAGGTGGACTCAAATGAGGGACCAAACATACATAAACATAACTCTAAACTATCCCCCAAAACCCCCTAAAACATCATGGAATAATCATAGAAAAACATGCAAGAAATGGCTGAACAGGGCACTTTCGGCGGCAGGTTCGGCGGCCGAAAGTCCCTCCAGAGCCGAAAGTCAGGCAGGTTCGGCGGCACCTTCGGCGGCCGAAACTCCCAGACAGAGGCGAAACTCATGCATGTTCGGCGGCACCTTCGGCGGCCGAAAGTCCCAGACAGAGACGAAAGTCTCTTTTCGGGGGCAACTTCGGCAGCCGAAAGGCCTGCCTTCCCAGCCATGTTCGGCGGCCGAAAGTTCCTTCGGCTGCCGAACCTGGTTTCTGCCAAAGGGCAGAAACTTGGCTCCCGCCAAAGGGCAGAAACTTGGCTCTCTTATGCATTTATGCCTCCAAAACTAACCAAACATACATAAACCTATTCTACAACATTCCTCAATCATACACAAGCAAACATACAAGTTCCTAGGGGCATCAAACCATCAAAACCCCAACTACAACACACAAGCAACTCACATTGCTCAAAAACACATATAAAACCCATAAACCTAACCAAGAGCTAAACATGCATTCTACCCCATAGATCTTGCATAAAACTTACTTTAAACATAAAATGAGCTTAAGATCGGCTCTTACCTCTTGTAGATCGAGGGAGAGGCGTCCTAAACTCGGAGGTGGGAGGTTTTGAGTTTTTGAACCTCAAAGCTCCAAAACTTTGCTCAAAGCTTGAAAATCTTCAAAACCAGATAAAACTCATGAAAATCGAGTAAGATGGGAAGGAAAGAACTCAAGATCGGTGAGGGGTGGCGGAAAGCTCACCTTGGCCGAAAATGGGGAAAAGCTCGCCCGTTTTCGGCTAAGGGACCCTTTTATAGTGGCTGGCCAGGCCACGTTCGGGGGCCGAACGTGCCTCCGCATGCATGCCATGTTGGGTGGCCGAACTTGAGGTTCGGCGGCCGAACCTGGACTTCCCTCACTTGTGCTTTCGGGGGCCTAAAGGCGCTCCCGAAGACATGCATGTTCGGGGGCCGAACTTGAGGTTCGGCGGCCGAACCTGAGTTTTCCTTCAAGGTTGTTTTCATGCAAAAACTCATTTCCACTTTACTTAAAACCATGAAATACCTTAAAACATTTTATAAAAACATGATTCTACCCTACTAGAGGCTCCCGACATCCGAGATTCCACCGGACGGTAGGAATTCCGATACCGAAGTCTAGCCGGGTATTACAAAACTGATTTATTCTATTATAAAATTTAGATTTGCTTATGTCTCATGCGTCATTGAAGGATTTATTTTTATCTATTTATAAAATTTAAATAACAAATTGATCTAATTTAATGGTTAAAAAATTTAGCAATTATTCGACTATTAATCCACAATTTAGGGATTAAAATAAATTTTTAATCAATTTATTTTCCATTTATTTTACAGAAAATCTTTTTTTTGTTAAATAAAAGAATATTTTTAAGAGAAAAAGACTTATTTTAGCCTTACACTATTAGGCATAAGCCTTTAATTTTTTTTTTAATCGAACTACGCCCTTCAATTATTAAAATAAGCTAAATATATTTTTAAAATTTTTAAAATATATCAAATATGTCTTAGAAAGACATATTTGTCATTCAAAATTTATAATGGGATAACTAAATCATTTTAACTTTTTTGAAATAAATTAAAAGAGAGACTAGATTATATATATATTTTTTTGTCAATTCAAGTTTAGTCAATATCATGCATGAAATTTTCTAGTAAATAAAATTCTCGTTAACTATCTTATGTATCTAATTTGTGATATCATAATGAGTATTTATTATATCCTATAATAGGCTCTTTCTTGGATGGTTTAAAAATATCTCCATAGGTTTATTATTCTTGTAGTAGTCACCAATATTAATTTGATTATAATATAAGGAAATATAATTTTGATTATTATATTGAGATGTGAGCGAACAAATATTACTGAATAATATTAATTACAATAAGGATACATCATATAAGAAAAATTTTGAATACAATCCCTCAACTATAAACATTTTTTCATGATTGTCCCTAAATTTCAATGTCATTCATAAAAGTATTGTAACTTTAATTTCCACCAATATAAAGTCCTTAACACTATATTTCGGTGATATCTCTAAGTTGGAGCTGACGTGTACATGCCGACGTGGATTAAAAGTATTAAATAATAATTTCTCTCGTACATACATGATTCTAGATCGAGTAAGGTGGCTCCTTCCATCAATAAGTCCCCCCTCTAAATTCTAGCAAAAACAAAAGCAAATAACCTTAAAAATCTTCATTAACCTCTGTTATTAAAAATATGGTAATGTATTTTAAGGATGAGTGAAGGTTATTCACTCATTTATAATGAGGTATCTGAAAAAATGAGGAATTAAGGATGAAAGAAGCAGGTGCAATATGCTCGCACATCTTGGACTGGACGCAATCCTAAGAGATGATTCTTTGGCTGTAAAAACTAGGTAAGTGATTTGATTTATATGCATAGAAGTTTCAATATTAGATATTGTTTATTTAGTATTATAGAATGGTGAACATTGTGGATTTTTTAAGTGGTATGATTAACAATTACTAGCTAGAGCAACACACATAATTTATGGTCTTTTGAGAAGGATTGATAGACATGATAAAGAAATTATATCTGCGAAAGCAAGTATAAGAAAATGAAAGGTTGCTTGTGCATAATTACTTTTGTGCATTATGGTTAAAAGATTTGTTAAGAGGTGAAGGGCTTATGAAGTGACATTATGAATTTCTTTTATATGGATTGCCTCATATTAAGGTTGTAGCTTTGTTATAAGCTTTACATTGAAGGCAATGAAATTATCTTATTATTTTTTTCTTGCAATCTTATATTGTGCACATAGTTTATAAAATGAATAATATAAACAATTATAAGATGAATTTGATATGAAAGCCACAAAAAATTTTAAAATGAAAACAAAATTTTATTAATGTGTAATGTGTTCTTGAGTATGCCTAACACTTTATTTATGAAATAATACATACTATTGTTTCAATCTTGAAGCTCAAAATTAATATTATTATAAAAGTAAGATCCTTCCCCTATTTGAATAGTGTGATATCCATAGGATTCCACCTGAATAAAATCATTCAAAATAAATTATCCAAAACTAAACTGGCATATATAGTTACATAAACTAAATATCAATTAAGTCTTAAAATAAACTATGATATCCACAACATTCCCAATGACAACAACATATGCCATTATGATTTCTCTCTCCTAACTGCCTTAGACTAA